>NW_028321904.1:15782500-17071428 GCF_036245765.1 Copidosoma floridanum
CATCATCATCATCATCATCATCATCATTATCATCATTCTTATTGTATTTATTAATACTACATAATTATGATTATTATTATTATTATTATTGTTATCATTATCATTATCATCTTCATTATCATCATTATTATCATCATTATTATAATTATTAATTTTACAATTATTATCATTATCCTCATGATTTCCATCATTTTTATTATCTTTATCATTTTCATTCCCATTAGCATTAACACTGACAGCATAATTAACATTATCACTATAATTTTTATTATTATCATCTTAATTATTATAATTCGTTCCATTAAAATTAACATTATCTTTAACGTGATTATTATCATCACAATTATCATCCACATTGTTATTATCATCATTATCATTATCATCAAAATAATAACTAATATCATCATAAATACAATTATCATAAGCATCATTATTATTATTGTTATTTTCATTATTATTACTATTAACATTATTATAACATTATCATGATTATTATTATCATCAGAAATATGTTATCATAATCATTCTCATCATCTTCATAATTATTATTATCATTATTTTTATCATTATCATTATCATCACTTTAAGCATTGTCATCATTATCTTAATCATTATTACTATTCTCATCATCATTATTATCACTTTTATTATCATAACTATTATTATATTTGTCAACATTATGACTATTATTATTATTATTATTATTATTAAAAATATTGCTATTATGAAAATAAACATTATCACAATCATAATATTCATATTAAAAATCGTCGTTATTACTTGCATTGCCATTATTATTATTATAATCATTATCATCATTATCATTATCATCATTATTATTATTATTATCATCAACATCATCATGATCGTAATCAATAGAATCATTATTTTCATTATAATTATTATCATTGTTATCATCATTATTATTATCAGGATCGTTATTATTATCATTATGATTATCATCATAATCCTAATTATAATCATAATTATTTTCATTATCACCAGTATCATCAACATTATAACTATTATTCTCATTTTTATTTTTATCATCAGCATCATCATCATTACTATTATACTTATCATCTGTATTATTACCAGAATCTTTATTATCATCATTATCACCATTATCATAATGATTAATTTTGTCATCTTCATCAATTTTATAATCATCATCACTTTTTATTATTATTTTTATTATTATTATCATCCTTATTTTCATTATTACTATTATTATAGCCATCATCATCCTTATTATCATTATCAACATAAATATTATTATTATTATCATCATTATAACTATAATGACCTAAACCATCATCATTATCATTATTCACCTTGTCAGTATCATAAACATTATTTAATTTATAATTATTATTATCTTCATCATTATGATTGTCGTTATTATAATAATCCTTATAATCATTATTATTTTTATCATCATCATTATTATCATCATTATTTCTATCATCATTATTATTATAACCATTGTAATCATTATTATTATTATCAACATTTTCGTCATCGTCAATATCATTATCTTTGATAAAATTATTATTATTATAAACAATTTTATAATTATCATTATAATTGTCGTAATTATTATTTTTATTATTATAATCATTATTAATGTAGAAGTCACCATTTTAAATATTATCATCATTATTATTATACACTAAGATTATTATTATTATCATACTTATCATCATCATTATCATTATTATTATTCTTACTATCATTTTGATCATTATTGTTATTATTATTATTATTATTAAAATTATTTTCATTATTATCATTACTATCTTTTTTCTCTTATCATTATAATTATCATTACAATCATTATTAGTACTTGTCTTCTTATAATTATTAATATTATTATCCTTATTCCTGTAATCATTATCATAATTATTATTTTTATTATTATCGTTATTATTATTTTTATTTTAATCGTTATCATCATTGTTATCAACATTATTATCATCAAAATTAATATTATCATTATTATATTAATTATTATAATCATTATAATCATACGTATTTTCTTGTTATCATTATTATAATCAACATCTTCGTTATCAATATTATCATAATAATTATTATCATTATTATTATCATAATTATCATCTTCGTTTTTGTTGTAATCATTTTTAATGTTACGTTCATTATTGGTATCAACATTTTTTTTTTTATTATTATCATTATCATTAGCATCGCTATTATTATCATTTTCATTATAATAACAAACATTATTCTCATTGTTATTGTCATTTACATCATAATTATTATTAATTTTAAAATTATTATAATCATTATCATAATAGTTATAATTTTCAGTCACATTATTATTATTATTATCGTCATTATTAGTATCATAATCATGTTTATTATTATTATCTTAATTCTTATAAATATCTTAATCATTATTATCAGAATCTTCTTTATCATTGTCATCGACAGTATCATCATCATCTTTATCATAATAATCATTAGCATTGTTATTATCATCATCATTATTGTTATTATTTATATAAATATTATTATAACTATCATTATCATTGGTATTAATATTATCATTATTATCATAATTATTATAATTATGATTATCATTTTTTTTGATCACCATAAGCATTTTCATTAACATTATAATCACCAATATCACTATTAATATAATTATAATCCTTATTAACATAATAATCATTATTATCATTATTATTATTATTAATATCGTTAATTTCATTATTATATTTATTATTGTAATCATCATCATCATCATTATTATCATCATTATTATTGTCATCACTACTATCATTATTATCAGAATCATAATCATTACTAATATTATTATTATAATTATTATTATCACTATCTTTTTTTTTATTATTTTAACTATCATAACTATAAAAATGACTTTTGATTAAATTATTATTATTATTCATATCATTATTATTATTATAAATATCATTCTTGTTATTGTTATTGTTATTATCATCGATACAATCATTGTCATCGTTATTTTATTTTTGTTATTATAATCATCATTATTATCTTCATTATTATCATTATTATTGTCATAATTATCTTTATCATTATTATCATTATTATTATTAATATAACTATTTCCATGATAATAAATTTTACACCCGTTTTTTAAATATCATTATTATTACTAACACGGTCATCATTATAACAATGATCATGATGATTATCATTAGTATATTTATTATCACTAATTTAATTATCATTATTATTACCGTTATTATTATAATCATCTTCATTTTAATTATCATAATCATAATCAACATTATCATAATCATTATAATTATCGTTATCAACGTTTTTATTATTATGATCATTATTATTATTTTCATTATCATAATTATAATAATTATTATTAACTCTATTATTATCATTATCATTATTATTATCAGCATTGAAATTATTATTTTTATTACTTTTATCATCATAATTAAAATCGTAATCATTATCATTATCATTATCGAAATCATCATTATTTTTAGCGTCATAATCATCATCATCGTTATAATAATTATTATCACTATCCTTACAAGTAAAATAATTTTTATTATCGTCATCATAATCAGTATAAACATTTCATTTGTAATTATTATTAGTATCATAATTATTATTATTATCTTTATCATCATTATTTTCGTTATCCTTATCATCGTCATCATCAGTATCATTATAATTATTATCATCAGTCTCAACATTATAATTGTTATTCCTATCCTTATATTTATTATTATAATTATTTTTATCATAGTCATCACCATCAGCATCAACATTAACATCATTATTAACATTATTTTTATCATTATTATTATTATGTTTATTATAATTATTCATCTTATCATCATCAACACCATTATTAATATGATTATTATCATTATCATCATCATTAATATTGTTATTATCATTATTATTATTATTATCGATATAGATTTTAATATTATTAACAACATAATTATTAACTGCATCATTCTCATTATTATCATTATTTTTATCATCATTTGTATTATTTTTATCGTATTATTATTATGATTATCATTATAATCAGAATCATTATTAGTATAATCATTTTTATCATCGTTATAATCATTATTATCAACAATTCTATTACCATTTCTAATATTAAACATTTGTAATAACAAATTTCTTTGTTATAATTATTATTCTTGCTATTATCATTATTATAATCAATATTTTTATTCTTATTGTTATCATTATTATTATTATTATTATCACAATAATTATAATGATCATCTCTATCATTATTATCATTATCATTATCAACATTCTCATTATCATTGTCATCATCATTATCATTTCTATTGTGATTATTAGTACTACATTATTATGATTTTTGTTATTCTTATTATCATTATCATTATCATCGTCACTATCATCATCATTATTATCATTATCATAATTATTAAATTTACAATTATTATCATTATCCTCATGATTTCTATCATTTTTACTATCTTCATCATTTTCATTACCTTTAGCATTAGCACTAACATCATTATTAACATTATTACTATAATTTTTATTATTATCATCTCAATTATCATGATTTATTTAACTATTATTAACATTATATGTAACATGATCAACATCATCATAATCATCATCTACATCGTTATTATCATCATTATCATTATCATCAAAATGAATACTAATATCATTATCAACATAATTATTATAAGAATAATTATTCTTATTATTGTCGGTTTTATTATTATTACTATTATCATCATTATAACGTTATTATGATTAATATTATCATCAGAAAAATTTTTATTATACTTATTCTTATTATTTTCATGATCATTATCATCATTATTCCTATTATTATAATTATCATTACTTTAAGCATCGTCATCATCATCTTACTCATTATTACTATCCTTATTATCATTATTTTAACTTTCATAATCATTAATAATATCATATTTATTTACATTATTATTATTATTATTATTATTATTATTATTATTATTATTATTATCATTAACAATATTGCTAGTTTAAAAATAAACATTATCACAATCATTATAATTATATTTAAAAACGTCGTAATTATTTACATTGCCATTATTATTATCATCATCATTATTATCATAATGATTATCATCATCATTATTATCATCATCATCAACATCATCATGATCGTTATCAATAGAATCATTGTGTTCATCATAATTATTATCATTATTATCATCATCATTATTATCAGGATCGTTATTGTTATCATTATGATTATTATCATTATCCTAATTATAATTATTGTTATTTTTATAATCACGAGTATCATCAACATCATAACTGTCATGCTCATTTTTATTTTTATTATCAGCATCATCATCGTCACTATTATTCCTATCATTTCTATTATTACTTGAATTTTTATTATAATCATTATCAAAATCTTTATTATTATAATTATTAGCATCTTTATTATTATCATCATTATTGTTATTATTTTTATTATTATTATTATTATTACTCTCATTATCATTGTTATTATTATCAATATTATCATCATTATCATTATAATTATGATTATCATTTTCTTTATTACCATCATTATTTGTATTAACATTATACTTACCATTATCACTATTAATATAATTATAATTCTAATTAACATTATCATCATCAATATTATCATCATTATTATTAATAATATCGTTAATATCATTATTGTATTTATTATTGTAATCATCATTATCATCATTATCATTATTATTATTATTATCATCACTACTATCATTATTATCAGAATCATAATCATAAATGATATTATTATTATCATTTCTATTATCACTATTTTTCTTTCTATTATTTTAACGATCATGACTATAATTATGATTTTGTATTTAATTATTATTATAAATATTATTATTATTATCATAATTATCATCCTTGTTATTGTTATTGTTATCATCATCGATACAATCATTGTCATCGTTATATTATTATTATTATCATAATGATTATCATTATCATTATTATTATTATTATTATTGTCATAATTATCTTTTTTCTAAATATCATTATTATTATTGATATAACTATTTTAATCATTATTATAACAATGATCATGATAATTATCATTATTATATTTATTATTACTAATTCTATTATTATTATCATTATTACTCTTTATTATTGTTATTATTATCATTATCATGATTATAATTATCACCGTTATTATTATAATCATCTTTACTTTAATTTTCATGATCATAATCAAAATCATTTTTATCATTATCATCATCGTTATCAACGTTTTTATTATTATAATTATTATTATTATTATCATAATTATGATACTTATTATTGACTTTATCATTATCATTATCATTATTATTATCAGCATTAAAATTCTTATTTTTATTACTTTCATTATTATAATAATTATCGTAATAATTATCATTATCATTATTATAATCATCTATATTTTTAGCGTCATTATCATCATCATCGTTATAATGATTATCATCACTATCCTTATGAGTAAAATAATTTTTATTATTGTCACCATAATTAGTATAAACATTTCATTCGTAATTATTATTAGTATCATAATTATTATTATTATCTTTATCTTCATTATTATCGTTATCCTTGTCATCGTCATTATCTTTATAATTATGATTATTATCATCAGTCTTAACATTATAATTTTTATTCCTATCCTTAAAATTATTATTATTATAATTATTTGTATCATTGTCATTACCATCAGCATCAACATTAACATCATAAATCACATTTTTTTCATCATTATTATTATCATCTTTATTATAATTATTCATCTTATCATCATTAACATCATTATCAATATGATTATCATCATTATCATCATCATCAATAATGTTATTATCATCATTATTATCATCATCGATATAGATTTTAATATTATCAACAACATAACTATCAACTGCATTATTCTCATAATCATCATTATTTTTATCATTATTTGTATAATCATTATCGTATTATTATCATGATTATTATTATAATCAAAATCATTATTAGTATAATCATTCTTATCATCGTTATAATCATTATTATCAACCATTTTTTTATTAATATTAGTATTATCATAAGCATCGTTATTATTATCACAATTATCGTTACTTACTTATTATCTTTATGGTCACTATCATCATTATTAATATAATCATTATAATTATCATTATTATCAACGTTGTTATTTTTATCAACATTATTATTAACAATTTCATTATTTCATTCTTTAACATTATCATTATCATTATTATTATTATTATTTTTGTCATTATTATTTTTTTTATTATTTTTATTATTATTATTACTATTATCATCATTATCATTATCATCGTCAATGTTATCAATATCAATGTGATTTTTATTATTTGTATCGTTATTATTTCAATGATGATGATTATTATAATTTTTTATTATTATTATCTGTATCATTAATAAGAATATCAATATTATCATTATTATTATCATCCACATAATTATCATTGTTTTTGTTACCATTAGCATCAACATTCACATCATAATAACCATTTACTTTAATATTATTATCATCTTTATCATTATTGTTATTAATTTTACTTCTGTTTTTATCATTATTTATATTATCATTCTTATTATTATTATTACAATTATTATTATCATCATTAAAATTGGTATTTTTATCCTTATTTTGATTTTCATCATTATTATTATTAACATTATCATTATTATAATTATTATTATTATTACTATTAACATTATTATTATTAGTATTATCAATATTATTATAACTATCATTTACACCTTAATTATCGTCATCATTATCATCATTAATATCATCATCATCATCATTATTATCATCATTAACATTATTATTATGAGTATTATAATGTTGATCATTATCATTTTTATCATTATTTATTATTGTTCTCATATTAATTATTATTATCTTACCATTATCATCATAATCATTATTATCAACATTATTATCAAATATTAATCAGAGGAGTTGAAGAACATAAAAAATAATATGAAGAATTAATAAACTTCAAGGGCTTACTGTTTGTCTTTTATTTAGTTAAAAACGTTTTGATTGCACTTAAATTAGTCCTTTTTAAGTCTCTTAGTTACGATAATACTTATGAAAATGAATATTACAAAAGCTACCATAAACTACAAGTTCAAACAATTAAATATAATAATTGCACTTACAAATTATGTAAAGCAACGTCAACTTGATATTAAATAATATCTATGTATGTTCTCATACAACGGACTGGCTTTAAAGCTTTCTATATATAATTAAAAGTTAGACTAGGTTTATGCAAGTAACGACACACACAAATATTAAAAAATTGTATACATTTACGAAACGGTGCAAAATCAAACACACGATAAAACTCTATCATAATTTTGATTTATTAAAAACAATGTTTCATGTTATATACAAGTACTGTAATTAAATTATTTTTGTAAGAAATCTTATTTACAGTATTTAACTTAGTGATTTATACAATTTCTGAAATCAAACGTCTGTTATAACAAACATCTTGTGATAATCATAATTATCACTATTATCAACATCATAATTTTTATTCTTATTATTATTGTTATTATCATCATCATCATTATTATTATTATTATTATTATTATTATTATTATTATTATTATTATTATTAGAATCTTTGCCATCATAATCATCATTATCATCATCAACATTATCTCTTTTATCTTTATCATTATCATCGTTATCGACATTATTGTTAGTATTATAATCATTATTATTATCATTATTAAAATCATTATTATCACTATCGTCAATATCATTTTCATCATGATTATTATCTTTAGCATCAATATTATTATTATGATTACTATCAATATAATCATTACGATTATAATCGTTTTAATCATCATTGTCATCATCATTATTAACGTTACTATCATTATCATAATTAACAATAATATTATTATTATTATTATTATTATGATCGAAATAATTTTTATCATCGTCATAATAATTATTATGCACTTCTTCATCATCATCATTATTATCATCATTCTTATCAAAATTTTTAAAACCATCATTATTATTAATATCATGATTATCATCATTATTCTGTTTATCATAATCATCGTCATTATCATCATCATTACCATCATTACTATAATTATCAACGTAAAAATTATGATTATTATTATCCTTATAATTATTATTCTTTTAATTTTTTTTATCATTGTCATTACCATAAGCATCAACACTAACATTATAATAAACATTATTTTTATAATTATATTTATTTTCATCCTTATTATTATTAATTTCATTATTATTAAAATCATCTTTGACATAATCATCATCACTTAAATCATCATAGACATCGTTATTATCATTATTATAATTATTATTGATATAGATTCTAATATGATCATCAACATAAATATTATCAGCATCATTATCATTATCATCGTTATTTTTATCATCATAACTATTATCATTATTATAACATTATCATGATAATTATTATTATCAAAATCATCACTATTATCATTATTTTTGTCATCGCCATAATCATTAACATCAACATTTTTATCATTATTATTATCATCAGTTAAAGCATCGTTATCATCAGCACAATCACCATTTCTATCCTCATAATCATTGTTATCACTATCATTACCATAATTATAATCATTATTATTAACATAATTATTATTATTTTTATCTTCAACGATCTTGTTATTTTAATCATCACAATTATCATTATCATTATGATTATAATTTTAATCGTCATTATCATTTGAATTGTCATTATTATTATCATCATTATCATTATTATCATCATCATCATCATCATCATCATTATCATCATGTTGATATCGCTATCGTAATCATTCTCATCATTATCATCATAATATTTAATATTTTCATCGTATTTATTATCACTAACTATATTAATATTATCTTCATCATTATAATCATTATCATTTTAATTATAATTTAATTATTGTTTTCCTCTTCATGAGCATTAACCTTGACATTATAACAACTATTGACTATATCATTATTATCATCTATAAAATTATCATGATTATAAATTTTATGATTATCATTATCAATTTTCTTATTGTAATCATAGTCATCATAATTGTAATTATTATTATTATTAGAATTAACATCATTATTTTTAATAACATCATCACTATTAGTTTTATTATCATAATCATTATCATTATTATCATTTCAAATATTATCACGATTATTATTGTCACTATTATTATTGTGGTTATTATTATTTTCATCATCATTACTATCACCACTATCATAGTTATCATTCTTATTATTATTATCATCATTATCATCATCAGAATCAGCATTAATATCACTATTTTCACCTTTATAATCCTTATTCTTATTATTCTCATTGTAACTATGATTATTATTATTATTACCATTATTATTATAATTTTCATCATAATTATCATTATCATCTTCAACATTATCTCCATCATTATCATCATTGTCGTCATTTTTATTATTATTGTTATTATTATATTTATAATCATTTTATTTAACATTTTTATCATGATTATTATCATTATCAAAATCATCGTCATCATTCTTACACTTATCTTTATTATCCTTATTATTATCATTATCACTATCATTATCATAATTCTTATTATTATTATTAACATTATTAGTATCATCATCATCACTATAAAAACTATCGTCAGTATAACATTCATATCGATATTGTTATTACTATCAATATTATCATTATCATGATAATTATCAAATTATTGTTATTTTTCTATTATTATTATGTTTCTTATAATAACTATTGTTATTATTTTTATCATCATAATTAATAAAATTATTTTTTTTTGTCTTTACTATCATTATGAATATTAATATTATCTTCATTAGAATCACCCTTATCATTATCACCGTTAGCATTATTATAATTATTTTCATTATTATTAAAATTACCATCATTATTATCATTATCATGAACATCGTTATTATCATCATCATTACAATTATTATCATCATTATTAACGGTAATCATTATCATCATACTTATGATTATTATTCTTATTTTGATTATCTTTATTATTGTCATCAACATCGGCATTAACACTTAGAATATAATTAATATTATTATAATTAACGTTACTATTATCATCTTAATTATTATCATTAATCTTATCATGATAAACATCATCATTACCATAATTATCATCATCATACTCATTATCATTATCGTTTTTATCATCATTATCATTATCATTAAAATAAATTGTAATATTATTATCAGCATGCTTATTATTAGCATCATCATAGTTATCATTGTCATGTTAATTATTATTTCTTCTATTATCATAATAACATTATCATGATTATCATCAGAATCATTATTATTACAATTATCTTCATCATTGTCAAAATCATTATTATTGTCATTTTTATCATGATTATGATCATTATCATGAGCATCGTTATTATTATCACAATCATCATTACTATACTTAATATCATTATTAGCACTATTACCATTATAATTATTATTATTTTCTTATAACGATATTATAGTTATCATTTTTATCATCAACGATTTTATTATTTTAATCTTTAACATCATCATTATCAAGATTTTAAGAATTATCATCGTCATTATAATTATTATTATAATCATTATTATTATTCATATTATCATTACCATCATCATTATTATCATGGTCATCATCATCAATATTTTCACCATCATTATCATAATTACGATTATTATCATCATTATTGTTACTATTTGTATAATTATTAATATCATAATAATAACCATCTTATTATTATCATCATTATCAGTAGCATGATTATTATTAGCATCATTATTATTATTATGATTATCATCATAATCATCATCATTTTTCACCATCATAATTTTTATTATTATTATTATCTTATTATTATCATTATATACATCATTATTATTATTATTATGATAATTTTTATCTTACTCATCAGTATTATGATCATTTATCTAATTATTTTTACTATCATCATCATTATTTTTGTTTATATTATCATTATTAATTTTATAATTATTATTGTTATTCTTAAAGGTTATTTAATAATCGACATTGATTTTATTATCACTATCATGACCATCTAAATTATAATCATCATCATCATACGTATCATCATTACCATTATCGTTATTATCGCTATCCTTGTTTAAATAATATCATAATCTTTATTAAAATTATTTTGATCACTTTTGTCATTTAATGAAGCATTATCATTATTATTATTATTACTATAATCATCATCGTAATCATTATTCTTATTGTTATTATTATTATCATCATTATTTTATCACAATTATAATTATTATTACTTCCATTATAATTATTATTATTATTTTTAACATTATTTTTATCATTATTATCATCGTCTTCAACAAAAGTATTATCATCATGATCGTTCTTATTATTATTATCATAATTGTTATCATTGTCATCGTCAGTATCATTATTACCATCGTTAATATTATTAGCATCATAAATATTATTATTATTACTATTATAATCATCATTATAATCATATTTATTCTCATCATGATCATCATCATCATCATTATCATTATCGTCGTAATTATAATAATAATTATTATTAGTATTATTTTATTATTATCATCATCATTATTATTATTATTCTTATTATTAATATCATCGTCATTATCATCATCGTTGACACAAATATTATTATTATCATCCCTATAATTTTAATTATTATAGTAATTTTTATAATTGTCTTCACCATTAGCATTAACATTAACATGAGAATTAACATCATTATTAATATTTTTTTTTTTATTATCATTTTTATAATTTTCGTGATAATTATTAATCTTATCATCATTGAAATTATTATTAACATAATTATTTTAATTATTATTATCATAAGCATTATTATTTTTATCATTATCATTCTCATTATAACAAATTCTAACATCTTTATCAACACAAATATGATTATCATTATTATTATTATCATCGTCAGTCTCATAATCACTACTGTTATCATCATCGTAACATTATTATGATTAATGATTATATCAGAATAAGTTTTAATAAATTTATCTTTGTCATTGTTATAATCATTATTGCTATTATCATTATAAGCATCGTCATCATTATCACAATTATTATTTTTATCTTTGTTATTATTTTTATCATTATCATTATCATTATAATTATTATTATGATCAACATTATTATTATCCTTATCATTATTATTATCTCCGTTATTATTATTATTATTATTATTATTATTATTATTATTATTATTATTATTATTATCATCATTATCATCAATATTATCATCATCATCATTATCATCGTAATTGTTATCATTATTATTATAATTTTTATCGTCACTATTGTCATTATTCTTATCATTATCATCATAATAATTATTGTTATTGTCGTCTTTATTATCATTAACATTATTAATTTAACAATCATTATTATTATCATTATTATTATCATTAATTTCATGATTATCAGGATTAACATTAACAATGCATTAACAATTCACATTATTATTATATTTATCTGTTTTATTATCATTATTATTAATTCCATAATTACTATCATCAGTTTTATTATTGTTATCATTATTATCATTTATATTATCATTATTATCTTGATTATTTTTATTATAATAATTATGATAAACATTATCAATATTATTGTTTTCAACATAATTATTATTATGATTATTGTCGTTATATTATTAATATTATAATTATTGTCATTATTATGATAATTATCGTTATTAACATTATTATTATACATTTATCATGATCATAATAATTATTAGTATTATCTATATTTTTACTATCAACATTATAACTATCATTACTATTATTATTATAACTTTCATTCTCATTGTTATCATCATTATTAATATTATTATTATCATTATCATCATCGACATTATGATTTTTTCTATCACCATTAGCATTAAAATTAATATAATAATGAACACTTTTATAAACATTATTATTATAGTCATCATTATAGTAACCACAAACATTATTGTTACTAACATCATTATTTATACAATTATCATCATTAACATCTTTATTATTATCATCATCATTATTGTTATATCTGTTATCATCATCTTCATTATTATTATTCTCAACATCATCATTATCATTATCATTATCATTATTATTATCATCATCATCATCATGATCATCATCATCATAAGACTATTATTTATATTATTGTCATCATTATCATCATTATTACTATCATTATTATCATTATTATCATCGATATAATTATTATTATTATAACTAATATTATCATCATCATCATAATTATTATCACTGTTATCGTCATTATTGTTATTATTATTATTTTTATTATTACTATCATCATATTTATTATTACAATTATCTTTATAATATCTATCATCATTATTATTTACATCTTTTTTATTATCATCATCATTATCATTATCATCATAATCATCATTATCATCATCATTGACATTATCATTGTCATTATTATTATTTAAATAATAATTGTTATCATTATTATTATTACTGTCATTATCATCACTTTTGTGATTTTTATCATTGTTCTAATTATTTTTATTATAATCATTGTCATGATCATCTCCATTATCATTATTCTTATTATCATTATCATCATCATCATTATTATCACTTTTATCAATATTATCATCATCATTATTAACATTATTATCATTTTTATCATTATTATTATTATACACTTTGACATCACCAATAGGCTTCACATTTACTTCATAATTCACATGATCATCTTTATTATTATCATTATTATTATTATCATTATCATTAATGTTATTATTATAATCCTTATCCTTTATCATATCATCATTATCCTTATTATGATTATCACCATTATCATCATATTTATTATCACTATTATCATTTTCATCATCATTATCACTATCATCATTATCATCATCATTATCTTTATTATCATTATCATCTTTATCATCGTTACCATAATTATTATCATCTTAATCATCATTATCATCATCATTATTTCTATTATCATAATCATTTCCATTATTATTATCATTATCATTATCGTCATCGTTATGATCGTTGTCTTTTATATCATTATTATCATAATTAGTAACATTATTATAATCATCATGATAATCATCATTATCTTACTTATTTTTATAATTATTATTATTTTTATAGTCAAGATAGTTATTTTTATCATTATTATTATTATTATCGTTAACATTAGTATCATTAGTAACATCATCATTATTATCATCATTATTGTCATGGAAATCTTTACAGGGCACTTATCCAGAGTTGTAAAGGAGACCATGGTAAGTACGTTTCAACCTTCGATTTTTACGTCTGTTTCTAGGCCTTAGCTTATATTAGGGGGAGGGGGTTGAATAAAAAACTGTCGGTGTAAAATTTTATTCTTTTAAGGTAGAATTGCTACCTTCTTGAAAATGAATTTGTTTCGTATTATCGTAAAACATCGAATTTTAATTATGTATTTAGACATCTGTAAGCTAGTACAACTGACAGTTGACTAATATCAATGTTATAGATATTGATGTTATTATTTAATGGGTAAGCATTTAGTCAAATTATCATACATTGACCTCTCCTTTCTAAATTGCGCTAAGTATATTTTTTATAGAAACGTCGTGCTTAGTTTTAGAGTGAAAATCGCTAGAGTGCGAAAATTTTTGTCAATTAAAAATTACAAAGCATTGGAAAAAGATATCTGCTCCGGCCAGGAGTTGAACCTGGGCCTTCTTCTTGCCAGGAAGGTGCGTTAACAAACTTTGCCACCGAACCCTCGGTGGACATTTTTTTTGACTTCTCTGCTTAGGCGTGTCTTTAGTTCGAACGCCGATATTATAGATGTTGATGTTAATAATGTATGGGTAATTATTATGTCAAATTATTGTACATTGACCTCTTCTATCTAAATTGCTCTATGTATATTTTTTATAGAAACGTTGCGCTTATTTTCAGAGTGAAAATCGCTGGAGTGTAAAAAACTTTGCCAATTAAAAATCACACAGTAGTGAAACAAGTTATCCGCTTCGTCCAGGAGTCGAACATGGGCCTCCTTTTTTCCGGGAAGGTGCGTTAACAAACTTTTTCACCAAAGCCTCGGCGGACACCTTCCTCCACTGCTCTGCTTAGGCGTGTCTTTAGGTCGTACGCCGATATTATAGATATTGATGTTGTTAATCGATGGGTAAGGATTATGTCAAATTATTTTACATTGACCTTTTTTGTCTAAATTGCGCTATGTATATTTTTTATAAAAATGTCGTGCTTATTTGTAGAGTGAAAATCCCTGGAGTGCGAAAAACTTCGTCAATTAAAAATTACAAAGCATTGAAAAAAGCAATGTATAATAATTTGACATAATATTAATGTTTACTTACAACCTTTTTTATACGTGTATCTTTTTTTTATTGCACCACCGGGAGGTAGCGCTTTTATCTACGTAAGTAAATACCTCCAAATGTATGTTAAAGTACCGTAGAAATTATTTGAGGCATCAACAATCGGTGTCTGCATCATGGAGCAGCTTTCTGATAGTTCTGCTGATGCTGACTGTATAAAAAATTTTGTAACGTTTCAAGAAATAGTGTGAGTAGAACATGAACTACTGTTGAATGGTAAAAATATAACAAAAAATTAAGATATAGTTGATAATAGTGCGATAGTATTTGAAAGCATTAAGAATGATTAAGATTCTTTGAAATTGTCATTGCACATTAAGCAAAAATTATTAAATATTAAGTGTCTCATAATTACTTTTTTAGAAACATTAAAAAAAAAATCAAAAATTCAAGGAAATGGTCTTGCACTTCATTAAGCTATAATAACGATGATGCTGCTCTGAGGTAAAAAGAACTCGATAGTGCGTTTTAGAATTGTATAAAAACTGTCACTATTTAAAATAGCCAACACTTGGATGTGGTAAAATTTATGAATTCTGCGAAAAAAGAGTTTGTTCTAAAAGTGCCAGAAATTCTAAATTAGTATCATATTTTAAAAATTAATACAGTTCTAGCTGCAGAATTTCTCTTAGTAAAAAATGATGTGGAGACTACTGAAGTTAGGTACTTTAACACTAAATCAAAATGTATTTTCCATATAACTGAATTGCATGATTGGTTCGAAGATAATGTTCAGAAACCCAGTGCTACCGATAATAATAAATTTCAAGAACGAGATTCTGGGTGGACTCTGCGCTCTATTTTAAATTCAGTAGTAAATATAAATAAATATTAGAATATGAATGCTAGTTCTTACATAGAACTACCCAGTTTTATTATTAAGAAAAAAGCTTGCGTTAATGTTATGAATTTCGATCGCCAATGTTTCAAATGGGCCATTTCATCGGCACTACATTCTGCAAGTAAAAATGCGTATTGAGTCTTAAGTTATAAGAAATATGAAAATTATTGCGATTTCACTGGAATCACATTTCCAGTGCAACCTAAGCAAATACCAAAATTTGAAAAACAAAATAATATTTCGGATAATGTATATTTTTTAGAAAAGAGGAAAAATACTTTTAAAACTTTTCCCCTACATTTGACAGCTGAAAAAGGTCTTAACAAGTAAATTTATAACTCATAGAAAATTATTATATGGAAATGAATAGTAAGAGAGAAGCAGATGAAAAAAAAAACAAAAGAAATTTAACAACGAAGATTATGATGATTTAAATTATTTCGAAATGATGAGAGAGGTAGAAGATGATGCAGAAAAAGATGACATGAAAGAGAATAAGGGAGCGAATTATGATTTTAACCGTGCTAATAATAGGATTATAGAAGACGTATACGAAGAAGAGGTATACGAAGAAGAGGCATACGAAGAAGATGCTGAGTCAGAGGATAACATAGAGAGCAGGGTAAATCATACGAATAATGATGAATATCATTGCCATTATGTGTGGGTTAAAGATTTATCTTGGCTTGTAAGAAGCTCTGGAGCTTCCAACTACCGCAGCGCTCCCAGACCTACCAGTACAGCACCCCATCCACACCACTGGACCTCCTGTCTTCCAGCGGCCTTGACGCTGGCTCGGACCACGTCTACTGGCAGCCAAGCAGGAGATTGGGTGACTCCTCGACCAAGGCATCGTCCGGCCATCATCCAGCCAGTGGGCGAGCCCTTTTCATCTCGTGGAGAAGTCCAGTGGAGGCTGGAGAGTCTCAGGGGACTACCGGCGGCTTAGCGCCTGTACCACCCTTGACCACTACCCCCTGCCGATTATTGACGATCTGCTTCAGGAGGCGACTGGCAAAGTTTTCTCGGTTATAGACCTTAGGAAAGTGTTTTACCAGATACCCATCACCGAAACGCCACCCAATCGCTCCACCGGACCATGAACCATGTTATACGCGACCTGCCATTCACCAGGTGCTATCTTGTTGAAATCTTCGTCACTTCCGAGAATCACGAGCAGCACTTCCAACACCTATACCAGCTCTTCGGCGTCCTGCGCAAGGCAAAGCTGCGTGTAAGCCCACAGCATTGCATACTTGGCCAACTCGAAGTGGACTACCTGTGGGTACACTTTCTCCACTGAGGGTGTTCGCCCCCCAGCGCAAAAGGTCCAGGACATCCAGGACTGCTCAAAACCGGAAAACTCATCTGAGCTCCAGCGATTCCTGGATATGGTGAACTTGTACAGGCGATGCATTCCTGGAGTAGCTAACGCCATGGTACCATTCAACGACCTGCTGAAGAACCTTCCACCCAAAAGTAAAAAGGCCCCACTTGCTTGGAACCGTGAGGCGGATCTCGCCTTCCAGCGGTGCAAGGACGCCCTAATAAAAGCAGCCACGACTACCTTCTTCAGGCCAGACGCCCCGCTCGCCTTGAGGACAGACGCGTTGGACATCGCAATTGGTGCCACCCTGGAGCAGGAGTACCCACGTGGCCCCTGGAGGCCACTTGGTTTCTTTTGTAGAAAGCTCTCTAAGGCCGAGGCTAACTACAGCGCCAATGACAAGGAGCTGCTAGCTATCTACATGGCTATTAAGACCTTCGAGCAAGTCCTGGAAGGACGCCCTTTTACAGTCCACACGGATCACAAGCCTATCGTCTTCGCAGGCTGACAACGCTCGGATAAGGCTTCAGCAAGACAGGCCTGACAGATTGACTACATTCTGCAGCATCAGGTGACCCTCTCCCACGTCAAAGAAGTGGAAAACGTGGTGGACGACGCGCTTTCACGCATTAACGCCGTCGCCATGCCATCCATCCTGGAGCCGGAGGTCATAGCAAAAGCCCAAGCCAACGACTCCGAACTTGGACATCTACTCGATGACCCTCGTCTCGACCTTCAAGCCCTGAAGATCGACGGCCAACGGATCCTCTGCGACATCTCAACTGGGAACGTGAGGCCATATCTTCCAGAGGCTCTTTGCAAGACGGCGTTCGAAGTCCTGCACAACCTCTCGCACTCTGGCATCAAGTACACAGCACGTCTCGTCTCCGAGAAGTTTATGTGGCCCAAGCTGTGGAAGAACGTAATCCGCTGGGCTCAACAGTGTGTCAGAGCTCCAAAGTCCACAGACACAATCGCTCAGCTCTCCGCAACTTCAACATGCCTGACGGACGCTTCGAACACATCCACGTCGACCTGGTGAAGGTTCCCTTGACCAAGGGTTCTCAGTACTATCTCACGGTGATAGACAGGTTTACCAGATGGCCGGTCGCCGTTCCCGTTCCGAACCAAAAAGCAACGCCCGTTGCCAAGGCCTCATACGACAGCTGGATTGCCTCCTACGGAACGCCCTTAACCATCACTTCAGACCAGGGAGCCCAGTCAAAGTCAGCACTCTTCACCGAGCTTGCCAAGATGATCGGCTCGAGCCGTATAAGGACGACGCCTTACCACCCACAATCAAACAGGATGGTGGAGTATTTTCATCGCTTCTTCAAGGTCGGCCTCATGTGCTGCCCAAACATCCCTTGACCTGACGCACTCCCTTCGGTGCTCCTGAGCCTCCGAACCTCATTCAAGGAGGACCTCCAAGCATCTCCAGCTGAAATGCTCTATGGCACGACTCTCAGGGTGCCTGGAAATTTTTTCACCACCCAGAGCCACCCCAACGTCAACCCACCGTCTTTCATCCAAGGCCTCCAACGCCTCACACAGGCCATCAAACCTGTCCAAGCATTGAGGCACCTACCTCCGCAGAAGCCGTTAATCTTCAGCAAAGGTGCTCGCACGTCTTTCGCTGCATCGACGCCATCTCCACGATCTCCATGGACACGTTAAACCAAGCTTACCTCAAAGCAGCTGACCTACCTGTCACTGGTAACGATGTCGCTGCTCCTAAACCGTCGCCTACACCTCCGTCGGCCACAGACGGCTCCCAGGTACAGGACCCGTCAACAAGGCCTCCAGCCGACTCACCGTCTACCTGGCCCACCCCTAAACCAGTCACAACCTCCACCAAGGCTAAGAAGATCATATCGTTCTGTCTGCACCCTGCAGATAACACTATGGGGGGAGTACCTGTGGCGCCCCCCACCAGCCGAAGCTCAAATCTAGCTTCTCGGCGGAAGCAACAGCTTCTCCTGCGGACGGATTGACTGCGCGCGCCATCTCTTCCCCCTCAGCTCAAGAGAGTGCCTACCAAATGATAGCGAACGCGGCACACGACGCTCGACCAGCAACGACGACAGCACGCACCTCGCCTACGAACAGCGAGCCCTCTTTCTCTGTACGACTAGGTCTTTATTCTTTGATAATAAATAAAAGGTATAAGTTTGTCTCACACTGCGTGTCACTCATTCCACGCCTTCTTCGCACCTCCAGTATCCTTGAGCACCGAGAAGAGCTGCATCGTGACATCAGTTCCCAAAGGTATACAAATTAGATGCTGCTCACTATTTTACAACACCAGGTTTCACTTGGGGATACTGTGTTGGAAAAAACCAGAGTAAGTTGAAATATATTTTCAAAGAGTTTCATTAGAACATTAAATAATAAATTTATAACTTTTTTTATAGATTTCACTAATACTAATTACTGACATCGACATGTTTATGTTCATTGAAAAGGGCACAAGACGAGGAATAAGTCAGTGCTGAAACAGATATGCCAAAGCAAATAACCACTTTATAGATGATTATAGAAAAAATGATGTTGAAAAATATATAATCTATTTGGATGTGAACAATTTATATGGTTGGGCTATGACTCAACGACTTCCTTATGGTGGATTCGAATGTGTTGGAAACGTTGATAAACAATCTCACGATTTGTATAAAATTAGCAATGAACGTGATTATATATATATTTTAGAAGTAGATTTGAAATATTCAGAGGTCCTCCATAATTCTCATAAAGACTTACTGTTCTGGTCTAAACACATTTCAGCTCCAAATTCGAAATAGAAAAAGTAATGACTACATTACACCATAAGCGTAAATATGTATTTTATGATAAAGCTCTGAAACAAGCTTAAGATCATGGATTAAGAGTAACACGAATTTATCAGGCTTTAAAGTTTCAGCAAAGCAAATGGCTGAAGAATTAAATAGACCTGAATAGTGATAAAAGAAAAAAAGCTAAAAATGAGTTCGAAAAAATGCTTTTTAAACGTTTAAATAACTCTATTTTTGGAAAAACAATAGAGAATCAAAGAAAGCAAATTGATGTTAAGCTCTTAGACCACTGGGATGGGCGTTACAGTGCAGGCGCATATATTGCTAAACCCAATTTTCATAGCTGCTATATTTTTGATGAAAATTTTGTAGCGATACAATTACAACGATTGGAAGTAATTATAAGAAAGACCATATCCATTGGGCTCAGTGTATTGGACTTGTCTCAAATGCTTGCATACCGTTTTCATTATGATTATATGATTTCTAAACTAAAAAATGATTGTAAACTGTTGTATACTGATACAGACAGTTTAATATATGAAATCAAAAACCATGATATTTATGAAATAATGAAAACTGACATTCTAGAATTCAATACATCTAACTATTCTGAAGATAATAAGTATAAAATGCCGCTTAAAAATAAGAAAATCGTAGGATTTATAAAGGATTACTGTAATGGCAATATCATTACGAAATTCGTCGATCTTAAAAGTAAAATGAACAGCATTCTTGTTCAGAGTCAAAACTTAAAAAAAAAATCAAAGGGTGTCAAGACCAATGTTGTTAAAGCCACCATTGATTTTAATGATTACATTGATTGCCTACGCAATCAAAGCATTAACATAATTCGAGAGCAAATTAATATTGGATCTCGTCTGCACAAGATTTATGCTGAAAAAACAAAAAAAAATACCTCTTAGCTCTCGTAATGATAAGCATTTTCCCTAATATTACTGACATATTACTCTGGGGGCATTATAAAGTAAATTATAAGTGACAAGACGGAGTGGTAGAAGAAGAAAAAGCTAACAAGGATGGAGAAAACGTAACAAGTCCAAGAAATGAGAGTCATGCTGGTATTTCACGGGATAACCATAAAAATGTAAATAGATAACTGAGATTAACAACAAGAAAAAATTAATAACAAGGACAGACGGGAAACAGCTTGTATGGGAAAAAGGTTATGAGAAGGGGCCAACTTGATGACATCACGAAAAGAAATAGAAGAACTTTCACATCCAAAGCAACTACAAAATAAGCATACATATGATCAAATACAAAGCAATGAGCACAATATGATAACTTTTAATTTTCATGATAGCGAGCAATCTAATCTTACCCTCATTACTGACTCATCGTCGAGCGAGAATGATGAAATAAATAAAGAAAGTAACAGAGAAGAAAAAAAGGGTGACGAAAACGGGCAATAAGTAACTTGTCAAAAAAAAAAGAGTGGGGGTGAGATTACTGCAGTAGAGCTGCCTCATGTGGTAGTAGAAACCTCATTTAAAAAACTACACCAACAACTGCAGGCCAGTTTGATCATAGTTGCCGGACAGCGACATCAAGTCATCGACCGTTTAGGGTTTGAAGCAAGGGGTATTGACCAATAACCTCACAAGAGAACAAGTGTGGAGACGGTCACTTTTGAAGAACTCTGATTGAGGAAAAGAGCAAAACTTAATTTTGAGGTTAATATAAATTGGTTTTCTTTAAACCCATATTTTTTTACCAATGTTCTTTTTTTTTATGAATATTAAAATTAGTCAGTAAATTGTAATTTTTTTTTACAAATGTCTGATCTCACAGCTTTGAATAAAATCGATTCTGGAGGCTTCCTCCTATGCAAGAAAATCATCGAGATGATAGTAAATCGTAGCTACATGGTTACAAAATTTAAAAAAGTTGACACTAAATACGGAATAAAGGCAGTTGTGGAACTCAATGACGAGTTTCAAATATTTTTACCTAGTGCAGTGTCAAAGAATATTGTTGATAATGAAGTGCTATATACTAATTTATTAGATTCAATACAAAAAATAGAGCTCTTTATAACTTATAATGGTTGCATAATTAATTTTTAATCGTATAGATTAAATAGTTTTTTGTGGAAAAAAAAAAATAATCATGTTTTGTATTTTTTCATAAAACGTTTCTTTAATAAATCAACTTTATCACAACTTATATATTTTTATTTACTTTATTTTTTTCCATGCATTTATCATATATCTTCTATACATCATATATTTTTTTTTCAAATACAATTGATCTATTGAAATCCAACTATCGCGGGTATTGTCAAAACCCAACCATTCAACTAAAATTTTATGTATTCATCGGCGGAGAATTTTCTAAACAAGATAAGTATTAGGATACTCGATTTTCTGCAGTTCTTGTTCTTAAAAGCCACTAGAGATTGGCTTCTGCTGATAATCCTCCAAATGGTAAGTGAATGGCTTTGTTGGTGCTACTCGGGTTACAGTAAAAATTTCTATCGATCAGTTAGGCGTACAAGCTTTTTCAAAGAGTTGTTAAGTATTACTTACACGTACTTTATCACCAGCTTTAAATTTTTTTTGTTTCTTCTTTCAAATATATAAATTTTGGTAAAATATTTTCTTCATTAACTACTGAAACATCTTTTGGCTTCACACCAATTGTTCAGTGTTTCCGATTATTGTAAGAAGTTATCAGCTGTTTTAAAATATTGAGCCACGAGTAATTACCTCTTATACTAAACTTTTTTCACATAGCATGCTTTAAGGTACGATTAAATCGTTTACATATAGATGCCTTAAGATTACTTTACATGAAGTGTAAGGTAATTTTGTAATTTTTTATGAGACCTTAAAAATTTGTGTTATAAAACTCTTTATTACGATCAGTGTGCAAATTTGTTGGAACTCTTCCTTCCGTTAATATAATTTTCATAGCTGCAGTTACATCTGCACCAGTTTTATTTTTTGCGGGCACGGCCTATGCATATTTGAAAAATGCATCTATGACTGTCAGCAAGTATCTGTAACCTTTACTTTCACGAGCATAAGGTATCGTTTCTACAAGATCCGCTTGCCATGTTTCATCCAAGCCCCAAACATCAAACTTTCAGAGGAGGTAGTTGTGTCTCGCAGGTTTATAAAGCTCTTTTACTACTGCTTTCATCCTTTCTAACTGTCTTCTAGAGTTATTCGAGAGATTCGAGTCAAAATCTCCTTAATAGTATTTATTTCACGCTGAAAATTTAGTATTGTTTCTGAGAATACATCACTCAAATTGCTGACTAGTAGATTTATTTTTTCTTGCTCATTCAAAATGAAACTTTCTTCTTCCTATAAAGTAGTAAGATTAATAGCATTATTAGGTTTAACAGCTGATGCAATTTTTGCACAATTTTTTATTTTTTAAGTCAAATTGACCATCTGAGGTGAGCTTATATCTGATTCCAGGAGGACCTTGACCACCACCTTCAGACTAAGCTAATCTCCGTGCAAATACATCAATGCTCATTTTAATACTGATGTTAAATTTAATACGCAAGATTTACATATATTATGAGCTTCATGAAGCTCCTCAACGATTGAGTTTATTTCATCAGTATGACTAGGATTATCTGCTGATCTTTACGCCACTAGCAATCTTAGTTGATTAACTAGTTTGTTAAGATAGTCCCAGTAAACATAGTAAAGTTGCGTGTTTAGTTTAGTAATTTTAAATGAAGGTATGGATCCACCTTTTTTCTCTACATGTCTAGGGTTAAATAATGTAGCAATGACATCAATAAACTTTTTACTGTTGTATGGACGAATAATCTTTTTTTTATCAAATTTTTTTATGCGCACTTGAAGTTTCCAAGATATGTTTGTATTAAGCTTAATTATCTGGTGTCATGTATACTTTATCAGGATGCTTTTTAATTAGTAACTCCATCAATTCATCAGTCATTGGATATCTTAGATTCTTTATTTGAATTAGAATTTTTTTTTGAAAAAAATAGGTGAATCACCGAGTACATATTGTCTGAATTTTTCTCCTCTTATCCCATAAATTTGATCTTATTATAGCTTATTTTCATCAAGTATTTTTAAATGAAAATTCATGGATGCAGTTTTATTAATATCATACACTAAATCATTATCATTACTTTTTTCAACATTAGTATCAAGGATTTGATAACATTATTGGATGAAAACGTATCTTCATCGCTGTCACTATTAGCTGATTGAAACGATGTGTCGATATTTTTTTTCGGTTTAAAAATCTTAAAAGATTTGAAAGGCTCTTTGGATTCATATTCAAAGCTTTGTAGTACATTATTTTCCTCATTTGTTTTATAGATGATTTTATGAAGCGGATCAGTAATGGGCTTGAAAGTCTCACTAATATGTTTTTCAAAACTTTCTTTTCTTAACTTTAACAATTGGTGCTTACGTTTAACAGCTTCTCTTGCTTTTTCAATCTGTTGAAGAACGTTTTTTTCCTTATGAATTGCATCCATGTTTACTGCTTGATAGTTAACAAAAGACTAATGCATACTCAATGTAAATGAGTAATATTTATTGCAAAGGAGTCAAATCTTCTCCTATATCTACCATTATTTACATCTCTTTCCTTGTCTATTACGACAAATCCATGTTTCCCAACTCCCCAACATTTAACACATAATTTTTTTAAGTCATTGTACGTTATATCAGTATTAACATAATCATTATAGATGTGTTTCAGATTTATGTCATCTTGTCGAAATATTACGAAGAGGTTTAAATTATCTTGGACTTAATGCTTTCGAACTTGAGCATAAGATTGATAAAGATAGAAGCAGTCAACATTTTTGTGGTGGCCTATGCAGAAAAAGGCTCTCACACTATCTTGTTTTTCACAGGCAATGTCATTGAGTATCATTATGGAGTTGGGTAGTGCTTTATCCGGTAATATGACTGATTCATGCTCACTAAATGAAAAATGTTTTACACCATTTATGGGATCTAATAGTTTTCTTAGAAACTTATACTTGGGTTAGTTAAAAAATTTTAAGTACAAATAAATATTCTCAAATCTCAATCTATTGGTGTGAGTAATAAGAGATAGTAATAGAAGTAATAAGAGATAGTAAATAGAAGCTATTCGTTTTTCCACAGTTTGATAGACCACAAAAAGAGCTCTTATAGTATTGGGTAGCAAATCACCGTGGCGTTTTATTTTCTGATTTTGTTCAACAATATCATCGAAATTCATGGCAGGAAGTTTAATATTCTGTTCCACAAGGCTCATGTTAACTGTATGCTGACTCAACTGAGACTAAAAGTGATGGTGTTATCTGCATGTTTTTATATATTTAATTCTTTTTTACATAAATAGCGTGCGACTAATGTTGACGAGCTCAGTTAACGTCTTACACTCAAGAAGTGATGATCATTTACCAACGGAGAGGTCGTGGTGTCATAAATACAGTCACAAATGAGCTGCCAGTTCTACTGCAGTTCTCTGCACGTACCAGGATATTCATCATTTATTGATTAACCGTCATGGGAGACGCATTTACTTTGAGTTTGTCTAGTACATCATCTTATAACGTGGGATTCTCGAAGCACAATATTTTTCTCCGATTGAGCTCTCACCGCAAAAAGATTACGTTCTTGGTTTAGTGGAATTACTCACATTTAATTCCATACCTAATATTGACGAGAGTAATAATAAATTTTACGTGGGTAAAGTGGTGGTTACTTTACCAACGGGGAGCTATGAAATTCAAGATATAGAAAATTTTTTCATCGACATAATAACTCCTGGAGATATTTCAAAAAGTGTAAAGCCTAATAATAACACGCTTCGTAGAATAATTCTGTGTAGCCATCCAATTAATTTTCGACCAGGAGACTCGTTGGGATCAGTTTGAGGTTTTACAAAACGCATACTCGAACCAAATAAAATTCATGAGTCAGATAAACCTGTATCGATTCTTGAGGTAAATGCACTTCGAGTTGAGTGTAACATTACTAATGAAGCGTATATAAATGAACGTAAAGTTCCCACGATTCATGAATTTTTTCCTGCAGTTCCTCCTGGGTATGAAATCATCAAAGTTCCAACACAAATAATTTACCTACCCGTTACAGTCAAGATAATAGATAATCTTTAAGTTTGATTCGTTGATCAGGAAGGAAATTTAATAAATTTCTGAGGAGAAGTCATAACAATTAGGCTGCACGTAAAACAATTAAATTAAAGGAATAGGTATTTTACAAGTTGTAAAGGAAAGAAAAAAAATTTTTTGATAGAGGAGATATAAGTAAACCAACATGGAGATGACAAAATAGTTATTAACGAGCAACCAAAGGATTAACACGTCAAAACGTGCAGTTTTTAAAAAGCCTAGGCTTAAAAGTGAACGTTGGCTAAAGTTTACCTGCATATTTCCCGGCTGTTTTATAGATGGAAGAAATTCTAAACATTCAGTCAGGTGTCACATTTGACGAATCAATTTCTTACTATGAAATTCATGCACATCAGCCTTAGATTTTATTATTATTTAACAATAGTAATAAGATTCGCATCGCAATTCAACATCACGATTTATGTCTCTTATCCACACAAAGCTCTCTACATATTTACGGACGTATTACATTAAACAATAATACTGCAGTAATGCAATCTGAGTTAGTTAATAATGCTATTTATCATTTGTTTGCAGAAGTTTGCTACGAACTTAATGCCATTGACATAGACAAGTGCAAAAATGTTGGTATAACAACTTTAATGAAAGGTTGGATATCACACTATCCAGGTCAAAGTTCAATGCTAGAAAACGCCGAATGGTTAGATATTACAGAAACAAACAAATTGGTGAATGATGAAGGTTATTTTCATGTTTCTGTACCTTTAAGCATGATACTTGGCTTTGCTGAGGACTATCGTAAAGTTGTAGTAAATGCAAAGCATGAATTAATCCTCGAGAGATCGAGAAATGACTTAAATGCAGTCGTATAAGCAGTTGCTAATGATGTTTACGAAGACTTTAAAATAACATTGACTCGAATAGAATGGCTCATGCCTTACGTTAATGCGTCAGACAGACTTAAAATTCGTCTGCTTAATGTCATTGCAAAAGATAAGCCAATTACCATGAGTTTTCGCAATTGGGAGTTATATAAATATCCCCTTCTTCCAACAACTATGAAACATGTTTGGACCGTAAAAACATCAAACCAACTGGAAAAGCCGCGCTTTGTTGTTTTAGGCTTTCAAACAAATCGTAAGGGCCAGAAATCTGCTAATGCTAGTCACTTTGATCATTGTAATATAAGTTATGTTAAGTTATTTCTTAACTCTCAGTACTACCCCAATGGCAATCTCAATCTCAATATTAATCATAATCAATTTTCTTTACTCTACAATATGTATACAAGTATTTAAAATGTATATTATGGTAAAGACACAGAACCTATGATTGATAAAAACAATTTTATTACACACATGCCACTCGTCGTAATTGATTGTTCAAAACAAAATGAAGTTTTGAAAAGCGCACCAGTTGATGTGCGTTTGGAATTCGAGTCAAGAGATAATTTGCTTACTGTCTGATTCTACATGATCGCATAGTCGAGTATCATCCCGTGAGTGGGAATGTAAGAAAACTTGACTAAACTTGCTCATGAAAAATGAAACAGCATTAGTCATTTTAGTCAGTCTATTCTATGCTGTAATGGAGTATGTAGTGGACATGCAAGGCTTTAAAAACGCCTAGCAACGATTATGTGATAAAAGAATTAGCAGTTTTCTTAACCACATGTGTTTTTTTTGAACCTCCGTTTTCTTGGCATAAGTTGAGTGAAAAATATAAGGGTAAAAATTTATGGCTTGAGCTTTACTATCATGTTAGATGCATACATACAGAAGTTAGGAATGTACTACGAGAAAATCTCAAAGATACTAAGAAGATTTTTGCAATTGGAGAATTGAAGAAAAGGTGGATCGAAAGGTTTAATTTTCAAGTTGATGACATGGTTAATTATCCAGGGTTTGAACTCCCAATATTATCAACTACATGTCCTCATAATAACGGTGCGTATAAATCTATGTGTACCACCCACAATGTCAAACGAATAAAAAAATTCTATTTTGCTATGGAGTGGTAAGATGTTGTAGATTCTGAACATGATGTATAATAAATACCCAATAAGACTGTATTTTTCAAAAATTATTATTACAATTAAATGTATTGAGTTTATATCATTGTTCTAATTTATTTAACTGACTTGTTAACCTTTCCCTAAAACTTAAGATTAAAATGTTTAGAACCAACGATTGATTTTTATAAAACACATACACACACTAGCACAGAGTAGAACGTATAAAAATGAATTTCAGTGCAAAGTGCTGCTTACTTTATCACGCAGCATCAAATCATTCTCGACGCTTGTCGACAGTTTTTACCAAAAAAAGTGGCTGTTGTGTCTCTTATGAGACCAGCGATCAGTTATTGGATTGTACGGCCCCCATGCAATTTTTCTACCTTACCTATAGATGTGCCTCGAAATAACGATCATCAGTCAAAGAAAGTGCATGGACTTCGCTGGTTCGAGGGTAATTGTTCCATTAGAAAATTAAGGCAGCACTTGTATGCGGTAGCAAAAAATGCACACCGAATTTACGTTTATGAAGATAATACAGCTGCATATTTGGAATTTACCATAGAGTGTGCTGTGATTAACATTCAGCAGTACATGATGCCATCACGTCATATTCTTAGTATGGGATATTCAACAAAGGTGTTTATATGTGGTACTCATGAGACACAATAAAATCCACGTAGAAAGAATTTTTGCGCACTTAGTAAAGCTTATCAAATTAAATTATTTCTGTGCTCTTTGGTGAAAAGCAGCATTGAACCAGATACGGAATGTTTTATAGACGCACTTAATAGTTATAACAAAAGAATTTCTAAAATACTTCCCAGTTGGAATGTTGTTGATGGACCTAATACTGCTAATACTGATAGTAGCTCTGAAACTAATAATAATGTTGATGCCAAGAACGATGACTGTGTATTGTACAAAAAAATTAGTGCGTTCTTATAAGCTAATGAAAATTTGCATATAGCTTCAGTTATCCTATAATGATTGAGCAGTCAACATAAAAAAAAACATGGGTCCGTACTTTAACAAACCAAAATATGAGAGCCTCAGGAAGGAGAAAAAGTAAGATAAAAATAGCCGAAAACCTCTTTTACAAAAGCACGTTGAGGCATCTCAACCAAAAGTCAAGGGAAATTATTATTCCGAATATATTCGCTCTCATCCAGAGAAAGATGGATATGATATACTTAAAAAAAAAAATCAATAAATGCTCCTCGCTAGGACTATAAAAAATTTTCGTATTTTTTGAAGCTGCAAATATATATATATATATATATCAAACTTAAATTTTCGTTATTATTGAAATCCATTTGCATATTATTCATATACATGTCATCCTAACAATCTTAAACCTTAAATTTATTAGCTTGCTTGATTCATTGGAAGGGTACTGTGTCTAAAGTAAGGAAGCCGTAAATAAAACGTATTATTGTCAAAAAATATTTATGTTTTTTATTTTTTAATAAAAAATAAATTATCACAGGTGAAAAGTGTTTTTGTGCAAAATAATTTACTTTATTCATTAGGATAAAATTAATAGTTATTAACACAATTCAAAAACAGACTTTTCATACCACTGTTCTGTTTTTATGACTTTAGGAAATTGTTAGTTCTTTGTATAGATATGAGATAATCACTTTAGTCTCCATCGCTTTAAAAAAGATTTGTGTGCTGCTGATGCAATCCATTGTTGAATTCTGTGAAAAAAAGTTCATTAGGATAAAAGCTGTACAGAATGAAAGGTATACAAAATAAAAGTTTTGCAGAATTTTTCATGAAAAATTTTATCTGCTGTTATCAATGACGTCACGCTTCAATAAATAAAATCCTCCCCCATTGTACGCTGGAAATATTGTAAGTTTATTTAGAGAGGTATTGCTTACATCCCTAGGGTTTAACTTGCGATAACACAGTACTCTACTAAAACATTTATTGGGCTGTGCAGAAAAGTGCATGATTTAACGAAACGCTTACTCGTTTTGTTTCATCGATATCTACGTACATGATCACTTGGATTAGCACGAGCACATACATGCACGTACACATGTGTACGTTTCCACGCGTGTAGGTAAGTGGTCCCATCCCAAACCTAGTTTGGGGAACAAGCTGACACTAAAAGAGGGGAGATAAGCGTGGATAAGCTCATACAACAGCAGGGCTGACCCACGATCTCTCACCCACACGTGACTCCCCCTCCACGGCAGCCGCCCACTTGGGGGGAACCCCATACCCTCGCACTACAGCTCCCCCTCGGTGGGCCAGAAGCCTCATGCTACAGCTTCCTTCTAGGGGAAGGGGGGAGGTGAGCCAGAACCCTCGCAGTATACCTACTCTAAACAAATTAGGAACTTTTCTCCGAAAATTTAGTTTGCTTACACTATCTACGACAATACTCTTATTCCGTCTATTCATCAGGGATAGTTTCTTTTATTATTTATCAGTTTTAAGAAATAATTTTTCTATTTAGTCTCATTTTTCACATTACAAGCTTGTGTAATTCTATTATTTGTATACTTATAACAAATAATCATAAAACTACTAAAAAAACTAATTTTTTAATAACCTTACGCAGTTTTGTTTAACTACAGCAAATTTACATTTATTTAGGCCAACGTTTTAACGTAGAGTAACAATAAAGTTTACGGTAAATGGATGAATAACAGAGAACAAAAAATACTTTCTTAATTAAAATATATCTTATAATTACGATATTTAATTTTAAGGTAAGCTTGCAAAGCGCTTAGGGAGCAGCCTCACTTTTACGTAGGACATTTCACGTCAACGTAAATGTTAAGAAAATATATTTCGCTTCTACCTATCGCAATGATAAGTTCTCAATAAAAAAACAATTCTTGGATATTTTAAGTTTTTTACACCGATCCTATGACTTCGAAAGACAGTTATAAAATCGAAATCCTACTCTCTACAACAAAAGCATTAAATATAAGTATTGTTGTCTATAAATTTCTGAGTGTACATTCAAGTAGACATTTGTAAGGTTTTGGAGGTAATTTGTAATTCACAATTACAATTTTTATGTCTAAAATTAAAATTTCCAAAAGTATTTTAAAATTTTTTCCAGTTTTTTTTTCGTTCTAAACTATTATAGCAGCCATATAATTACCTTATTATTTGATTTCTTATTAGTAATAAGTTATTTTACAAGTATGACTATACATACTAAATCTGACTATTTTTGTGTTATGAACAAAGATGTAATGATACTTTCATAAATATTTTTTTAAACCATTATTTAAGATAAGTGACTGACTGTTGCACAGTATGTGACTTTGACAAATTAAGAAGTATGAAGAAAGTAGAAAAGAATCGTGTCACACTTATCTTAATTTTGATTTTATACCTAAAAATTGAAATTTGTGGGTGGAAACCATCCCTTTAATGTTGAAAAATATTCTTATCCATGTCCACGTAAAAATTCTTTAAAAAAAACCTTTTTTTTTTGTATAATTTAAAAAAAAAATTTCAAGAGATGATAAATTTTGCTGTAGAGTATAAAATTACCATTTGATTGGTGGGTCAAAAAATCTTAAAAAATGAGGGAATTATTTTTCAATACGTACTATCGAATGCACTTTTTAAAAGAAAATCCACTTTTTCAGCGTTTGCGTGAACGTGGAATGCAATGTACATATGTGTGCTTGGATATGTGTATGTATGTATTTACGTATGAATTTTAACAAGTTAGTGACAGAAAAGAGCAGACACAGTAGATTGTGTAGCTGTGCGTAGGAGTGAGAAACAAAATCATTTAACTTTATTTTTATGGCTAGGGATTCAAGATCTCTATTACAGGTAGTCCAACATTCAGGCTTACAAATGGAGACTCACATTCGCTCTCATGTATAAACCAATAATATCTTATTACAAAGTTAAATAAAATGAAGTTATAAAATCAAATTTCAATATAAGTCAAAAAAAAGAAAAAGTATTAGAAAGAAAAAACTTATGAATAATTTAGTCAATATATAATTAACATACACAAAGCTCATTTTCTTAGTAAACACTGAAGTGAAGATTACTGGTTACCCAAATTACAAATAAAAAACAAAATAAATTAACATATTTTTAAATAAGTCGAAAGAGCTAATCCCCTAAGGCCACTTCTGAGTAATAAGTTCAGACATTTACCAGAATGTTGTTCCATAGTCTGAGTGCACTTACTCTGAAGAACACCTCAAAAAAGTCAAGTCGAGCAAGGGATACACTTTGAACAAGGTAAATTACTCTTCTGCTGAATTGGTTTAAATGTTTAAATTTTAGGCACTCTAATAGTAACGTCAAAAGACCAGATTTTGATGTGGAAAGAAAGAGTTTAATGATTAAAAATCTTGATCTGAGTTAAAAAGGCTAATGTTAAAATCTACAGTATGATACTATTAATAGGCAAGATATGAGCTAATTGTTTGATTTTAAATTGAAGAGCAGCAATCATGTATCTACTCAATTTGATTGTGATTCAAGCAAATATCCCCAGATACAGAACTGGGCAGTATTCCCATCATGAAAAATACCAGTGGTTCTACTAGCATAAGTTTAGTGTACACTCTTAAGAAGTAAACATTTTGTCGTAGACAAGCTAGTATCCCAAATCATTTACTAAATAAAACTAGCTCTTAAAATGATATAAGATAAATTCTACTAATCTAGTTTTGACTCGAATCAACGAGTGCTAAGTGAGATCACACAGTCTTTGTAGCATATGACCCATTAAGATTATTAAAATTTTTATTTACAGAAGTATTCGTTTGCCAGTTTGTAAATCTATATTGTTAATGGTAGGAGTATCTATAATTAATAATTTCTTGAGAATAAACTTATATGCTAAGTATTGAAATCTAACACTTAAAAAAGAAGTCTTAGATCCTGCCATTAAGACATTTATTGAAGCACTCTTTTAGAGGCCTAATGCTTTCGTAATCTTTAACTTTTAAATAGTCTATAATTTTTCAAACTGAGTTTCAGAGCACAGTGATGACAAAAAACTACCATACTAAAGGATAAAACGAATTAATTTGGTACAACGTAAGTAGGAGATTTGGATGTTCTGGAGAGACAACTAAGTATGTTAATTGAAAGATGATATCTGTTTTCTAAATAGTTAAAGTGTTTGTCTTATCGAAACTTTTAGTTTAGATGCATTCGTAGAAATTTTCAGTTTTCAGAAGCATACATTACTTCTTTCTCAACTTTTCTAAGAAGATTGTTAGTTTTTTACTGCCCTGTTTAAAAATTACTAACACTGATTTTTCTAGAGTGACTTCTAGGCTCCTTTCTAAATGTAAATTAGCTGCACGGTTAGACACAGTTAGTAAAGCTAACAATCCACCCTAAGGATGTTTGGAGGACACTCGAAGGGCCAGATCACCTGGAAAATAGGAGAGGACCAAGTAGAGTTAGGTTGAGTCCAATCCTGCTGTATATAAAGCATATAGTATTGGACTCACAGCAAATCCTTAAGAAAAGCCTTTATGAGCTAGAAGTGGATAATTATTTTGACTTTTTATGGGAAAAAGATATCTTGTATATTTATCTATACAAGATAAGATTCTGAACAAATCAAAACAAAAATTCTTTGTAAAGTTCAAATCACATAAGATATTGAGTAAAATATTTGGAACTATACTGTCCAACTCTCCCTTTACATCTAGTAATGCTATTTTTGAAATAAAAATTTTGTTACATATTAGTTACAAGATTGGTTAGGCTATTAGTACAAGACCTGCACTTTTTGAAGCCATATTGGAAAGAAGAAAGTACTTTCGTTGATTTTCACTACCATTCCATCCTATTACAGAGCATTTTTTCTAGTATTTTAAGTACGCAGAGAGCCATCGAAAAGGGTCTGAATTTAGAGTTGTTTTTTTGGATGGAAATTACTAAAAATTTGTTCCAGTCATTTAGAATGATACTTTTATTGTATACATTATTTTGAAGATCAAGAAGAATTTATGATAAAACTCTAATAAGTTTTACATGGTTTTAAACGTGATTTTATCCTAACCAGGAGCCAAATCAGGCTTAAGTTAGTAACAAACTGAGGAAAATTTTTCAAAAGGTGATAACTAATTTAAAATATAATTTTGGTTCTCTGAAATTTTTAATAAATGACTTGGTTAAGAGGACGTAGGTCGATTTAAACCATTTGAAAACGCTTTTATTTATTCCGAAGCTTCCAATATGTTAGAGTTTTTATTCAGAGATCCGCAATACGTTTTAAAAAAGTTTTTTTTTGGTTGTTTAAAACAATTTTAGTTTCTGCTACAATTTTTTTGTAAATAAAAAATTAATTCGCATTGTAATTATGTGACAAAGACTTTTAGGCTGCTTTATGACGACAAATTAACCTACTGCAATCCTCGTTCTACCAAATGCAGTTTCGTTCAGGGGCAGATCCAGAAGTCTGGGAGGGTGATATCAAAACATTTATTCTGATAACCCAGCCTTTTTCCGTCATCGAGAAACAAATTATTAAAACAAAAATAGAAATATTTTAACGTAGTCATCACCTAAATTTTAACTGTAAATAAATACAAAATAATTATTCTTTAGTAATTAATAATTGCAGAAGCAAATTTTTTAAATTTAAGTAACTTAGTCAGCTCACTCCATACTTCTGCTGTTATTATTAGTCAGCCCTTTTGCTATTACTAATAAACGTTATGTTTGATTAATACCAACTACACGTTCTTAAAATAATGTCATCAAGTCTTTAAACTGTATAAAAAAAAGTATTAAATTTTACACAACTTAGTACTCCTGCATTTACTTATTAAAAGTTGCAGTTAACAAACAAGACCTTACACTTAAAGTGGTGGAGCCTGAATAAGCTGGAAATTTATCAGGTAACTAAAAAATATTATATTTAAATCAAAACATATCAATATTCATTACATGACCCAAAACAAAATGATACTGATCTTATAAATAACTATTATTGGAGACTGAACCAATTTTAAGACATTACCAAATAAGTATGTACATATCTCATGGTAAAAATAGAGTTACTATTTATTTAAGCATTACATGTATCTTATACTACTAAATTAAGTCTGCATAAGGCTTCAGCAAACTTGTTAATTATATTATCTTCATTTAAAATAATGTTGGAATGTATATTCATAAGAGTCAATCCGTTTACGCATTTTTCTGTCATATTGGATCTTAACCATGTCTTAGTTTTTCTCAAAGAGAGAAAATGTTCTTTCTTTACTAGCAGCACTGACTGGTAGAGTTACTAAAATTCTCAGAAGAATATGTTAGGTAGGAAATATTTGCTGATCATATGCATGTAGTAGATAAATTGCTCCAAGTAACAAATTATTATTTTTCCTTTTATCTTCATTTTCCAAATTTTGAATTTTCGTATCATCTCAGTTTTCAAGATTATAAAATTTTTTTTAAAAAAAGTCTGGTATTCCTTGATAATTCTAATGGCTGTCTTTTATAACAAGTTGTCATTTGTTTAAATATTTGAATGAAGAAATAAAATACTTCGAGTAAACAAGTCAAGCACTTCGTGAGAAAACTGTTGCTTAAGATCTTCAGTGATATTTTTAATTATTGGGATGTATAAATACTATCTTTCATAATCGAAGGGACTTTGAGAAGGGTAGTTTTCTTGATAAACTTGTCTAGCTGTTCTACGTGGTATTTTGATGCCTGAGCCCAATTCATCTGCTATACTACAAATTTTTTCATATGAAATTAAAACATTTTTGTTTGCCTATTTCCTTTTTTAAGTTATACTTCTATAGGCGCCTTGTGTGCAAGGGTAAATCAACGATTTTAGATTTTGACCTTGAGAACAAGTGTGACGTAAGTGGATTTTGCTTGATTCTCCCCCTTCACCCGCCCCTCTTAACGTACTTCCGGTATCCTCATGACACTACATCATATCACCACACATTTTTAATTTCATAAATTTTATGTCTTTATCTTTAAACATCTTAAAAAAAAAAAAAAATAAGAAAAAAAAAAAAATAAAAAAATAAACAGTTTTCAAACACATTTGAACCCCAGACCTTCCATATACTAGTCGAGGCCCTGTCCTATTTTGCTACAAACAGTCCCAAATGGAAAAATTTGACTTCTGCATCTTATATTGTAGTTCGTGACTTTTTTCAATGTAAATTCTGATTTAATGTATAATAATTTATTTGGTTTGTTAATAAATTATGTAAGTAATTACTTCACTTGATAAAATAATTTTTTTTTAAATGTTTTTTCAGAAAACTTGAAAATGAGTATATTTCATTAGAGTGCCTTTCCGATGCAGAATCAAATATTTATTATTATGTTCCTTTTACAGTTAATAAATAATTGTTTACACAATTTTTAATATTTTTTCAAAAATTAAAAAAAAATTCCTTTGTACTTTACAAATACAATACTCAGTGAATTTTTATTGTATTTTATTCTATTACAATTTTTTCATTCATGATTAAAGTGATTTTTTGACTTATGGATGTACTTTACATAGTTAGCAGGGAAAAAGTTTAGAGACGTGAGAGGAACGCTAATCTGTGCAGTAAACCAAGCAATTGTTTTTTTCATGTGGATGTACTCACGCACACTTCTTTGCCTTTTTCTAAATTTATTTAAAAATCAACTAAAACTAACTATTTGAAAATTCGATAGGTTTATCTCAAAGTAATTTTTTGTACCCAAAAAATTGGGACTCCTACAAATCATACAAATACCATTTGACGTGATTTTTTTAGAAGGTTTCATGTTAAATATCGATTTTTTAAAATGAAACATAGATAAAGCAATGGTACAGTCAAACGAGCTGCAATTTTTGTAGGTATTTTTTATATTATTTCAATATACGTTCGACGTTTGACGTTTGAATAATATCTGTCTAGAAAACCTATGTGTGATAAACGTCCTAAAGAAACATTCACTGACATTTTATACTACCCTATTAAAGAAAACTACACTTCAGAATGGTTCTTCTTCATTTTCTATTTACAATAATATTTTTGGTGTTAAATATGGAGTAGGAACAAGTGTTGAAGCGTATTTGATACATGTAAGCGTGATGTTACACATGTATTCAACATAGACAGTAGGAAGTTGTTCTGAAAATACCGGAAGATTCGATGAAAGCGCTCACTCTTGTACTGGCCAGATTTTTTTTGTATTGTGCCTTTATATATTGTTTATAATTGTTAACTCATTAAAAGATAATTAAAATCATACACAATCAGCGTAGGTATACTCAGTCTCTTGATTATAGCACTATCTTCACCCACAATATTATTTTATACAAGGTATTTTTGTTCTCAAAATTATATGGCTTACCATATAATTTTACAGAAGTATAACTTTATACTTGGGTACCCAAGCTCCTACTGTCTACTGGTTTATCTTTAAAAGTTGTAAGGTGCCTTTTATTGTTTTCTGAGCTATTTTTAGATGAATATGGACTTTTTGCAATAGCAGAGTTACTGGTAAAAAGTTCAGTATATCTAACAAAGATACAACTTTAACAATAAATTAACACATAAAGCTACCTTAAAAAATCTTGCAGTAGATGCTGTTTGCCTGTCTGCCCAAGAAAAAATAACCTTCAAAATTTTAATGATATTAGAAAGTTAGTACCTAAACTGTAGAACTTTATGATGTCTTTCAGTTCATCTTGTCTCTCAAAGCTTAGACAGCTCATGGCCCGTTATACTTTTTAGCGTACTAGTCTGCTTAGCTAAAGCTCTAAAAAATATAATTGCTTCTTTCATTACATCAATAGAGTTTCTTACTAATATAACGAAATATGATTTTGATGCACATATATTTAATATGTTATCCTGGTACAGATAGTACACATCATTCTAAGCTTCTTCTGTTACAGCCACAAAAATCGGAAATCGTGACGGAACAACCGTTGTTCGTTATGCTAATGCAATAATTTGGATCGAGGCCCGAATCTGATAGAGTTTTAAGAACGATTTGCCAGAGATTTATCCCAGTTACTCTTACCTCTACTTTATCTTATAAGTTTTCATTAGGCTGATCAGAGTTGATTGTCAAATCCTAGAAATGTCTTGGGTTTCATAAAATAAAATACTGTAAAATTCTGCTTTTTTACTTTTATAATGATATTAAGCGAAAGTCCTTTACCACAACAGTTAAGAATCTCTTTTTCAACAGTTTTACTTACATGTATTGCTCTTTCAGATGAACTATCTAAATAAGCTTTTGATTGCACATTTTCACTTTGAATACAATATTACGACCTCACTTTCTTCAAGTATAACGCTGATAAATTGGTCGTAATTGAAAATTAGCTGGGAATTTCATCTGTACCAGGAACGCTTTGAGATAAGGAGCCAACATAAAACCAAGATTGATGATTATATGTTGGAGGGCTAGTTCGTTGGCCAGTATAAATAAGTGAGATCGTTGTACTTTGTAAGGAATCAGTTTTTTAATCTTTTGGAGATAAAGACAAAACGTTTATTTGTTTTCCTGATTTGGGATATCGTCAATAAAATTTGTTTCCGCTCCCTGATTTTCTCGATTGTATCAGTTGCTTTGAGGTCCTTCTACGTATGGTCGCTTAGAAGTATTATTATTATTATTATTGTTATTACTTTGTCCAGAGTTTATATTTCAGATTGCGTTATTGATGGTGTTGTTATTTGTGTTGTTACCACGATCACTCTAGTTTGCGTTTGGTAGGTTTGGTGTTAATGTTTGGCAGTTACTATAATTATGAGTGGGATTAAAGTTTACTTCTTTCCCGTGGTCTATGTTTAAGTTCTTCTAAATGTGAGAGAACTACTCAATGCGCCTACTGCGTCCATAGAAACTAACAATCTTGCAAAGTCATCAGTTTTGTTGATTCCGGGAAAAATAATAGATTGTTGAATTACTTTACTAAATGGTTTGCAAATTTCTTGACAGCTTCTACCTGAATAGATGATGCTGATAGCATTTTCACATAACTAGATTGATTTAGTACATATTTACTACGAGTCATATTATTTGCGGCTTCATACGCGTTTTATTTAAGTGCTCACTAAACTTTAGCTTGTACCGTCACATCCCAATAGTTTATAAATCAAATGTGTTCTTTCTTCTTTGTTTTTAAACCAGTCAAGGGCCAGCCTATTTAACTCTTGTGATAAAATAAGTGTAATCGCGTTGGTTTGTATGGAAGTGATTTCGATGTAAGTTTTCAATACTTTTAGAAATTCGATAAGTCAATCGCTTGCAGCTGCACTGAAAATTTAGCAAATCCTTATTTAATTAAAAAATTCCTCTTTCTTGTACATTATTTATTTCTCGAGTTATAAGTGATTTTACGTCTTGCTTGTGTTGGACGATAACAACGTAGATACGGTCGTCTTCCTGTTCTCAATTTACTATGGCTTGCATTTATGCTATAACTGTTTGATTAAATTTCTGAAACGTCTGTATCATTTTTTCTATGTTGAGTGGGAGTTAGTAAGATTATTCATTTAAATGTTCTAGTATTTTTGACTGTCTCATGAGTTCCACGTGGCATTGTGCTTCTTTTGTGCGTATTTGATTTTGTGTTTGTGTGAGTCGTTCTACATATGGGTCGAGCATTTCGTATGTGTGCCTATGTCAAATTGATTGATTTTTTAACGTATTGATTTGGGTGATGATTTGGTTTACTTTCAATATAATTTGTTCAGGATTATTTTTGGGGTTGAATTATGGAATATCAGCCATGAGCTGCTTTAGTACCACTACGACATTAAAGAGATTTCCATTGTATAGACTAGCTATATTTAAATTGGGTGATTTGTCGAATAGAAAAATTCCACTTGAATTGTCATTGTTTTTTCTATACATTTGTACTGTCACTTACGGTTGTTGTTGCTGTTGTGGTTCGTCATTATTGTCCCATCTTTGCATTTTTAGCCATTTTCAGAGAATATAGTAATAAAAAAAACTTGAGTAAGATCAAACAATTTGTTAATTTACAATATCGTACAGGCTACAATAGCACTAATATTTTTTTTAAACTTTAGGCTCACTTGGTAAATTTTTAATGCATTTAAAATTGCACAAAAAAAACCGTAGTGCTCGGTAATTACAATGTTTTTCGTATGTATGTATGATCTCAGAATTCAGAAAAGTTGAATGTCCGTTAAAATTAGAATTTGTAAATTACTCCACTGTAAATCTGTCTCAACCAATTGCACAAACAGTAAGAAGGCCTCAGTCAACTGACAAAAACCAAAAAATTGATTAAATATTAGCTAGTTGGAAATAATACATTATTAGCGGCCATGACAGCACAGTAGTTAAGGTTGTCACTCTTATGGCTCGCGGGCTTAGTAACGCTTGCTCACAAGTTTAAGACCCAGCCTTTACTTATCTTCCACTTTCAAAAAATAGCGCGAAAGATCGCGCTTATAATCGTGTAAAAAATCGCGTGACTTTGAGCACGATTTTATCGAGCAAAAAATCGCGTTATATGCTACGCGATTTTTTCTAAGTGCTGATAAAAATACTATATAATTGTCTTCTAATTCAATATATAAGAATAACATTTAATAAATAAAGTACCTTTTTCTAGGTAAATCAAATTTTTTTATTAAATTAGATCACAAAGTCATACATTACTTTTTATTAATCTACTCATACTACTACATTAACAAATTTGGTAAATCTAATACTTTTAATTGCAAGAACAGAAGTAAGAACGTATTAAGTTTAGAGAAATTAAGAGATGAAAATTATCTTTTTTATACTCATATCTTATACTTTTAGTATTTTGAATTTTCAACAAAACCATCTTATCTTATTTTTGTATATTTTGCTAATCTGAATTTTTATCTTCTAATAGAATTTTTAAGACACCGATGATCCTTAACATATATTGTACCGAAGTTTTTTACGCGGATTGGGTCCTGACTTTTGGGGTTTTTTTTCCTTGGCTCTTAAGTTGCGGATCTTATGTCTCAAGACATGTATTGAATCCATGAGGAACTCTACTTTTCTTGTTTTGTCCACTGTTTGTTTGCGGTTTAAATAATCACAGTACAAACCTAAATCAATAAAAACCGTCGACCATGATCAATATGGAAATATATGTATGTTTTCTTATTTTAAAAGACACAAAGATTATTAGAATTGACAAAGGCAAAAAAAAAATAATAAATTAATAACTTACTTATTAAAAGTCGAAGTTTATCTCCTTCGATTAGTTTCACTGGAGATCTGTCAGCTATATTTTCGACTTCGCGTGTCAAATTAAGCGCTCTATTAGTTAATGCTTTTTCACCCTATAAACAAACAGCTAACGAAATTAGAAATAAGTTAGGTTTTTGAAACTGCATCATATCCCACTTTAATGGTTGAATCAAAATATTTTCACCAAGATAAATCTGAAAATATTAAATGTTAATAAATTTAAATTATATATTGAACATTATAAAACTATTATAAGAAATTAAACGATGATAGAAATCTGATTATCAAAAATTGTATATCTTTTTTACTTCTCTTCAAAGCCGTGGCCTTCTTTAACCTTATAGTACTCAATACATTTAAGAATAAATTGCATTTTTGGAATGCTAATTTTCTGTGATCCTGAAATTTTTTAAAGTTCTGTTAGCTTTTAAAATATCCTACCATACATACAACATTAGAAGCCTAGATTATATGTTAATTATCTTACTTTTTTCTTTTGCCGAATGTTTATCTGGTGAAGTACCTTGGACAAAATCAGGATCAGAGAAGCTTATATCTGGTACTCGAGTATTTCATACATTCCCTCTATTTTATGCAGTGCTTGAAGTTTGCTGATTGCTGTCACTGGTAAAGTATGATCTGTTAAGCATAATATTTGGAGTAGTTTGAGGTAAGTTGCTTTTTTTATGGCTTGTAGGGTCATTATCGACAGTTTGTTTAACATTGTTGTCATTTACATCGTCAAAAAGATCCTGAAAGTTCTCAAAAAATTCGTCCTGGTTTTCAGAATCTTGTTTTTCAATTTGTCTTCCCACAGTTTGCTTTAGGTTGTTATCTTAAACGTAGATAAAAACAACGTTTTTATTAGGTATAAAAGTTACATTTGTTGTAATAGCATAAACATAATTAAAAAAAAAAAAAATTAATTGACACACACATATATATATATATATATATCCTCGAACAAGCCTATCGTATAATTAAGATTGAACTTCACTAAAGTTCGTTTAATTATCAAATTACTTAGTGTGTGCCTAGTACCAACAATAGATATCTGGAAATTAGGATTTCCATACTGTTTTCTATTCTTACGTAATAATATTTTTATAAATACTTGAAGCTTATTAACACTTTGAATATGTAATGGAATATTTAGCTTCTTGAGACTAACAACAGCATTCATCGTGGTAACTTTACCTGGATGAGAATGAAATTTGCCCCTAATGACTTCTTCATAATTACAGGATTGATAATAAAAAACGTCAACATTTACTTGTCGGTTTTGTTTTTGTTTCAAAACTTTCTGATTTTTTTGTGCAGCAACAAATTTCTTAAAGCTGACTTTTTTGCTTTCCTAAAAAAATAATGCATAAAGCTGCTATGAAAATAGTAATATAAATGTAGAAGGTTACCAGTGTTAAGTATTAATTAAAATTAAAGTGAACTAATTAATTTGCACTACAACTCAACGTAACAATCATACCTTTCTTATTTGCTGCGTACACAAAGAGTTCAATGATTCATGATCCAAATCCGATGAATCAGTGAAAGGTTTTTTTGGAAACTTTACTCGTTTAGCTTTGATTTTACTTTCCACGTCCATTTTACCCTACATAAATATTCATCTTTCAATAATGACGTCAGTTTTCAAAACATTATCTAAAATGATATACCTACTACCAACAATTAGAATGTTCGCTTTTTCGTAGGTATTATGACAATGATGTAAATTGCAGTTATCTTTGCATCGTTCGGTGACAAAAAAATATCTAGTTGTTCTAGAAAAATCAACCTCGTGGGCAGGCAGAAAGGTAACAATGTTCTTTGAATTATCTTTGGCCCTTGTTACGATGTATACATCGTACGTACGCAAAACTAGGATTACTAGACATGTTGGACTAATTCCGTCCTCATTAAAAGAGCTCTAATATTAGTCTCATACAGTAAGAAATCGTTTTTTGTGCTGTGGAACAGTCAACAACTCTACAAGTTTAAGATAAAGGCTCATTCACCAATCAGTTGTGGCCTACTACATGGTCATGAAATATAAAGATGTAGACAGTGCGCTCCGTCCTTTGTTTGGTCCTGGGTCCTGGGTGGTGGGCCTCTTACGGCCGTTCCCCAATTAGACCGTACCATGTTAATAGTTTTCAGTACATCGGCCTATTTTATAACATAGTTCTACGAAGCGAGAAAAAGTAATGTAATATGGCCCCTGAAGTGCAAACTTAACTATATCATGCTGTTAAAAAGACGGGTCGTCCAAAAAACCACGTCCATGCAGAATGCACCGGATAATTTATCGAATTTTTTATAACTGCCAAGATCGCTGCTAGATAAATTAATGTTGACGGGTTGGGTGCAAGTAGATAACAGCACCATCCCAATTTTTAACACGTATTTTTATGGATTTTATCTCAATGTTAACCGTGGCCACCACTTATTAATTTTTCTTCTATAACATTTAAAAAAAATTTCTCTTAATATGGAGACAGCACGGTACTTGTAGTATGTTACGTATGTAGGTATTGTAGGTCCTCATGTCCTCAACCTCTCTTTCTACGTCGGCTTGACTGCTACTATTTGGAATAAGCGCACTCTGACCGTCATATAATCTATGGTAGTGGGAATCTTTTTTTTATCTTTTTCTAGCATGCAAGTACTTTAAGGCTTTTTTTAGATGAAAAAACGAATACGTGCTGTTATAATTCAAATTAGTGTTAGTAACAGTCAAATAAAATAGGTCATGCTATTTGAGTAATGTTATAGATATTTTGTAGAATTTTAAGCCTATTATTCGAGCTTGTAGCAAAAAAAATTCATTTTTTGTACACTATTCTATATTTGATTTTTTTGACGTTTACTTATTTATAATTTTAATTATAGTACTACAGTCACACTGTTTTTGTCATGTCCAGTAGAAAAACAATATTTATATGGGGATCAACCTCTAACAAAGTACGCAGTATCAAAGTACAAAAAAATTCTAAGTCACAGTAAGGTAACTATACTTCATAACTTCTTAAAAATATTATTATCCAATCAGATTCCCAGATTTTTGTGTGCATTAACCCAACATGGAAAAATTTTACATTTGTTGTAATTTAGAACGTACATAATGAACTTGAAGATGAAATTTAACACAATGAGATTGAAATTAAAGTGGCTACTCATAAAATCCAACAACCAGATTCTGTCACCAAAGCAAGAGTAAGTGTCTGAGAATACGTTTTTAGTAATATGTGTCTGGGATGATACTAGTTTTTATAACATAATATCTAATAAACTTCTATGAACCTAATATGATTAGATTATCGAGATTCATTGCTGTTTACTTCGTAGGAGTCCCATTTTGATAAAGAATTAGAAGCTGCTAGTTATGAAGACACGGCAATGATAATGAGCCATCAGAAGTACAGACAAATTTAGTAAGTGGTTAATGCACGAAAGGGGCTTTTTTCTCAGTCATGTGAAAAGCTATATGACGGAATGTGTATAAAATTGCTTAAGTTTTTGTTACTTATGTATTTCTATACATAAATCAATAATATTTATTGCAGGCAAATACTAATAGTAAAGAAAATCCATCGTATGGAAATGGTTCAGATGATGAGTTATTGTCAATATTGGAGACTACAGCTTGTAATGAAAAGAAATATGAATTGGATCCGAATTTTTTTTAAACTGTATCGCTACATACCAACAAAAAACCTGCAGAATTATTCCTGATGGTACTAAAATATGCCTTGGCTAATAGACTCCCCGTGCAAGGATTATTAAAATTATTGAAATTCATTTATCGAATATTCGAATGTGATGTTTTAACTGATACACGATATTACGTAGACAAAATTATGAAGTCAAACGAAGCAGTGACTTTTCATGCTGTATGTCCCTATTGTGACCAGTATTTAGGATTTTTTGAAGGCTTAGGCCAAACGGTTGCGTGCGGTTAAAAATAACCAAGTCCTGCGGCATTGGTTATTGTTAGTAGAGTCCTTGCATATTTGTTTAAGAACTGGTATAACATACCTGAACTTAACCGGGCAGATAACATGTTGCATAAATTTGTAATAGAAGTTGAAAAAAATTTATCGCTGTCGTCAATGACATACAACTTGCACATCTAATCAAAAGTATCCATGATTGGGGCCCCCTTTGGGCACACTCTTGTTTTTCTTTGGAAGCAGCAAATCATGAGTTAATAATATCTTTACACTGTGGAAAAGGAGTTATTTTACAAATTCTTCGTTTTACAAGCATTCAAAGGTGTGTTCAAGAGCTACAAAAACAAGTGCATCCAGACTCCTCGACTATTGTCATAGACTTTTGTGAGAACGTTTAAGTAAATAAAGTTCGAGAAACTTGTCAATTATAGGTCATTACATACTTTGGTACAGGCAAATGTATCGCCAAAGTAAACGTTGATAAATTTTGCTTACCAGCAGATACCTTAATGTTTTTAAAAATAGTTTATAAAAATCTATTGTATGCAACTTTAACGAAAACTAATGAAAGATCATGTTACTATTACGCTCAATTGGTAGATGGCCGTTACGTTAAACTAAAATATTTTCTACTTCATAAGCATGGTAATAAAGAATTAATAATTTGTAATGTTCTCATAACAGTTGCAAATAGTAATTGCAGTATAATTCAAAGAATAGTTAATATTTCAGAAGAGATTTGTATTAATACAAAAGATATTATCTTTTGTTGTGCAGTAGAATGTGATGATAAAATAAGCATTACTGCTCTTCCAAATAAATGTTTCTATTAATTTTAAATCTCGTTGTTGCTCTTAAAAAAATTCTTACAAAGTTTTTACATTTTCTTTCCTCTTAAGATGATGGTTTGTAAAGCACATATTTTTTTTACTTTGTTTTATAAAAATCGCACGACTTATCACGCTATTTTACACGCGATTTTTTGCTCGATAAAATCGTGCGACAAATCGTGCTCAAAGTCTTGCGACTTTTTACACGATTATTAGTGCGATCTCTCGCGCGATTTTTTGAAAGTTGGCCCACACCTCTGAGAATCTACTGTTTCATGTGCGTATTTTGAACCGTTGTCCAATGGTTGGTTTCTATTTAGAAAAACGTTTATTCTTGAATGGCAAATTGTATGTTGCTTTATTGAGATGCAAAAGTAAAATCTGATTATCCATTGAAATTGACCGTGATAGTAGAAAATATGTTTTGGGAAGAAATTATTTTGATTTGATTCAATTGTGTTTTATATGCAAATTTCACTGATAAATTTTATCTTCAAGTTTTACTAACAATTATTATTTATGAAATATAAAACAAAAAAAATTTTTATTAAAGTAAAAATTTCAGACTCATAATTAAGTAGTTTGTTCCAGCACATGAACTGCTAAGCAAGGAACACACTAAACTTTACCTACTTACTTAAATTGCCTTTTCGTTGAAAGTAGGGCTAACGGAAAGAACAACGATTTAAGTACTTGACTGGTTTTTTAATTTTGTATAGCATTAGTATAATTTTATAATTTAATAAAATTATACTTCTGAATATTATCATTCATAAACTCATCGAAGATTGGAAATATTTACCTGATTGAAACATGTGGTGGGGGGTATTTTTAAAGACCTGTGGGTGGGTGGGGGGGCCATTGCAAAGTTTAACCTAATTGAAACATGTGTGGAGGGCTGCGTAGGGTATTTATAAAAATTGTGAGTGGATGAGGGGGTGATTAGAAAGTTTAACCCAATTGAAACATGTGACGGTGGTGGGGGGGGAGGGTATTTATAAAAGGTGTGGGGAGATGATTGGAAATATTAACGCAATTAAAATAATGGAGAAATAGAATGAATTTTACTTCATTGTGTAGGGGGGCAAAATTCAAATTATCGAAGAAAATGAGCGAATCTTACCTGAAATTTGGGGGGTGTATTAGCGAGTTTGGAAGACCTGTGTGTGTGGGGAAGGATTTAAGGGGTCAGTGAGGGTCTTATCGCCAAACACACTAAAATCACTGTATAATATAGGAAGATATCCCCCCATGCGCAATGAAGATGTGTATATATATGCATACTAACACAGTTTTGCAGAGCCTATGCGGCACATTCTCAGACATGGCTGTATTATGTAAAAAAAGCTATATATTATTAGCAATATCCCAATTGTTATTTTTGCCTAAGATAGGTAGACGTCGTACTTTTATGAAGTAGAAAGGCATCATGTGGTATGGAATATATATGGTGAGAGAAGATAATAGTGTTAATAAATAGTCGTTTGAGCAAAAAAAACTTTTTTTTTCGAAAACTTTGTTCTAATTTTTTAAAGGGCATAATTCACATACATACTACTAGAACTGCATTATATTCAAGGAAGTTTTTTTCATGTTATTCTTGTCTTTTCATTGTCAGTAGAACATCCATTTAAAAAAAATCTGTGGTGTTAATTTTTAAAAATATCTTATAGCACACTAAAATAGGTAACATTTGACTAATCAAAGGGAAAAACTATGGCAAGCAAGACACTGTGCTTGTACGTCATATGTACATTTTATTTTGAATATCTATGAGATTACAGTATACAGTTAATGATACACTACTGTAGGTTGGTTCGAGGATCTTGGCATGCAATGTTTGTGAGTTGCTTTGAGGCATTCTCAACAACTGAGAGGTGTTCAAAGATATTATAAATCTTTCTGAATATTTCTTAGTTATTCGTACGATCTTGAAGGATTTTTTTGTTTTCTAGATGTACTCGGAGTTTTTTTGTTCGTTGAAGATGTCCTAAGTGATTTTATGATTGTTGATAATAAATAATCGTTTGTAGATGATTGAAAACGTAAACTTTTATTCAAAAAAAATCATTCTTCTTAGTAAAATACTGTTTGTTGAAAATAATTCATACAACAACATTTGTATATTTGACAGGAAAAAAAAATTTTATTTGCATTTTCCAAGATTAAAGATTCTGATATTTATTATTACCTATTTAAAAACATAACTCAATTTATTAAAGAATAAATATTTGAATCTTAGATGTATAAATGTTTCTGGTGAGTAAATTATTTTGAAACTTAAATTTTTTTAGTACTCTAAACGTTCTTGATAATGGTCGAACTCTTTAAGCAGAATATAAATTTTTGTCTCCTTCCTAGAAAGTCATTATCAGCTCCTAAAACTGAGCAGCTATCTACAGTACAGAGCTTTACGTCACTGTTTTTCCACTGAGTCAGCATAGAGTAGCCAGAGGCACGTGGAGGATCACGTACCAGTGATTGTGCTTTTCTCAGTGAGTTGATGTAGAGTATCCAGAGAGATGTGGAGATATCACTGCTTGAGCTTATGGCCACATGCCCACATTTTTTCGCTGTGACAACCTAGATCGATCAGTAAGAGGTAAGATAACCAGTACTTAAGCTGGTGGCAGCGCATCCTCATTCTCCCATTGAGTCAGGGTAGAACTAATAGGAAGAGGTGAGAGTACCAGTGTTTGAGCTGGTAGTAGTGAGTCCTTGACTTCTTACTGAATTTGCGAAGAACGACGAGAATGATAGGGAGATATTAGGGCTTGGCTGATGGCTGCACGCTCTTATTTTCTCGCCAATTCTGCGTCAATGGACTGTAAAGAGAATAAAGCTCATAAGCTTGAGGAGATTAACGTACATCAGAACTCAAATCAGCTGTTAATTTCTTATTTTTAATTTTATCCAACAAAATTTGCTGCTGACTGCAAAAAGTAGAATAAGAAGTGGAAAAAATAAAAAAACTCAGTATACTTTATAAGTGTAGTATACTATAATTGTTATGATTTAGTTCTTATGTTATTTAACATGTACAGTATACTTGTATAAATTCTTTTACTGTAATTGAAAAAACATCTTTACTCTAATCTGGATTTAATAGGTGTGGTGCTAAATCAAAATAATGTTCATAGTGATTTATGGAGAGCAGTGTGTGTTGCAGTGCCAATCATATTTCTTTTGAAACTGCTGAATCCTCGCTTGGGTCAAAAATTTTCATAAAAATTTTCTGTGCTACTGCCATGGATTATTTTTAAAGTCAGGGCTCTTCTACAGAATTTAAAGTTTATCATCTTCTAAATACCTGAAGGATAAAAATTGTTAGTAAATATTTAAAATCGAGTTATACTATAAAATTGGCTGAGATGGTATATGACGTATGCTGATAAGAATATATTTATTGAAAAAATTTATTTAAGATCAAAGCATACAGCTTGTAAGACAAATTATTATACTAAACTATCTCTGATAGTAAATGAATAGCTCCATCTCATCTCTATTCCAGTTTTCTGACCGAAATTGGGTGTCCTAACTACTACAGTTCTCCCAGTCTATCACTAAAAATCAAGATAAGTGTGTGTATAAGAGCTCTATACCTGTATGTTTAGTGACCCTTAGTTTTTCTCACTTATGATTTAATCTGTGTTATGAACATTGTTATTTCTGGTCATGATCTGTGGATCTTTTTGTATGACCGTAAATGTTATAAATAAAAGGTCTAACGATTTTTGATTGAATTTCTTACTTTATGTTATTAAATAATAAATTTTATTTGTAAGTCGGTAAACAACTATGTTATCGTTCTGAAGTGATCAGGCAGGCGTTTCTTGTAACAGTATGTACATGCGTGCATGCATATTTATGACTATGTTTTGTTGGTAAACATAGCTTGATAATAAAAGTAATGCTTATGTGTATACTATTGATAGGTCTTTGAATGGGTCAACATGGTTTGACGAAGCGTTAAACTTAAAGAAATAACTAATGCTGCTCCCTTTTTACCAAGTTTTTTTACTTTTATATCATTATCTTACCCTGTTGCAAGATGCAGTAGTTCATGATTTCTGACATCATCGAAGTCCTTCTTATTATTATATAAATTTAAATTTTGTGCCATAATTGGATTTTTTAAATCAGTTTTCAGAGAAATTTTGCATATTAAAGTCTTTTAAAAAATGTAAATAGTAATTAGCAAAATCATCGTCTCCGTTATTTGAATTAATAATAGTACAAAAAATATGTCATTTCTGAAATATTAAAGAATTTATTCTATAAGCCACTTAAAGATGATTATCCATAGATAAAATAGAAGCAGTTAAGAACGAGATTGGCTACATCAAATTGTTATGACTGCGACTTTCGTTAAACTTAGCAAGTAGAATATTAAGTAATCCATCAAATAGTTGTACATCTATCGATTATGCTTGTAACTTGTTAGTATAGGATGTACAAGAATTCAAAAGTGTGTATAATAGGATATACTCAGTGTCAAATGTTTACAACTTAATTTGTCTTACTAGTTATGTTAAAGCGTTTGGAGCCCTTGAAGACTTCAGTGCTTACGACTTCGAAGATACCATAAAATTTGTACAAGCATTAGGAAAGAAATCTGAATAACTAGTACAGCAGTTACGTCGTAATACTGCAGAGAATACGCATGCTAATAGGAGGAAAAGTTTTAAATCGAATACTTCTGTGACAACTTTAAAGTATAAAATTAATGTCAATATTTTTTTTTGTGTAATAATATTAATAAATGACTAAACTTAAAAAACTTTATGCTATCTCTGGCCAAGTGATCGGCAACCGGACTATTTTTTTTATCTTGATAGACAAAGATGACAATACCAAAAATGTTATATCATGCTAAGGCCATTGAAATGGTTACACAGTTGTAATTCCTGCGTAAAAGAAGTTGTTTAAGCTATTCAACTGCTTCTACTGAATATAATGCATGTCAATTTCATGATTCATCAGTGATGCAAATATTCTTAGCCTTAAACGTAAGATATAAAGATTCGTTATTTACTTAAGATTCAAAAAACTATGTAGGAAACTACTACATAGTAGGTTGCGTGCACAACGTTAACCTAAGAGAGGCTAGAAGTCTGACATCTATTACCAAAGGTAGAAAATTTCCTTATAGAAATGTGGTATCCGTTGCATTCTCTTAAATAATTGTATGCTATTTAAGCGTTTAATGCACAAAAAAATGAACGTCCAGAAGCTTCGATAGCCAGATGCAGGGCAACGCAAACACATACTTAACATCTGAAATCTTTTAACTAAATTACAGACTTATTACTGTAGAGTAATAGTAGGGATGTATACAAATAACGATAGCTTTTCGGTAAGATATTTAAGTATTACCGACAAATTGAACTGAAAAAAGACAACTGCCGTGAATTCACAGTTAAAACTATCTTTTTTAATTATGTTACATTTTTTCTTTATTTATTCATTATTATAAAATAATTTCTCTTGATTTCGCAAAGTCAATAATAAAATATATGATTTTGTTTTCGTACCTATATGCTTAGAAGTCAACATATTAAATTAATTCACATCAAAAAATCATATTAATCAGCTTGTGTTTTATGAGAAAATGACTTAATTATTCTATCAACAAATATAACAATGCGCACCCTTGAGATAGAGCTTAATAGTTGGTCATTTCACGATATAAAGTATATTACGTGAACTGTATAACAATAATATTTAACACGGCTCTTAGTGAAGGTACAATGAAGTGAACGAATTTACTTTTCTAGGAAACAATATTTTATTAACAATAAGTAGAAACTTGTTAAACAGATTAAATGATTTCTTATAGAAAGCTCAGCAGATAAGTTTGAAAGCTGTCGTGGCTCAAGAGTAAAAGCTGAAACTCGCAATGTGATCAAACATCAACAAAAATATGTATATGCTGCCATGAAAGCTAAGCTAACCACTTGGCCAGCCATCGACGAAAGAGCCTGTATGCACCTTCGTCCTATATCCACCTCGCCTCAATATATCTAAGAGTAGATGCTGTGATCCTGATTGACCATTTACGATCGAATCATGACACGACCCACACGACTTAATAAACACGTTGTGCAGAGACGTTCGACTCGAGTTTTTAACATTTTTCTCCCCCGTATAAAGTTTAAGAATTTTATACCTCTTTAAACTTTATCAGTTTTCAAGTTTTTAAAATCTGATTTCCGCTCTCAGTTTAAACTATAGCCACTCGCATTTGACCATCCGCATTTGGCATAGTTTTTATCACAATACTTGATCTCATTTTTATGTACGATCTAGGAATTTTTCACTCTGAAAGAAGCTCTTTTGGATTAAAAACATGTGCACCAATATTTTTAGCACATACAGCTGCCTTAATTGTAAACATTGAAGGAGCAATTCTTTCGTCAACGATGTATGTATACATGTACTCTCAAGAATTCCATAAACACTATGAAATTATTATTTAATTTCTAAAGCAACTAAGAAAAGCAAACTTAGTCTTGCAGCCAGAAAAATGGGAATCTTTGACACAAGAGATAGGGGTAATGGGTACAGTTGTTAACCCCCTGATAGTGATTGACCGCCACATGCATTTTTAAATGGAGCCTTGATATATAGATGTACAAATCATACAGGGGTCAATCACTACCTTAAGGTGTCAATAACTGAATCGTTTACCCCTGAATTATCTTGGTTACACAGTTAGTAAAGAAGGGCTTAAATCCGACCAAAAAAAAAAACCAGTTGAAGAATTGTCTCAACCAAATATTTTAAAAATTGTCCGACAATTTTTAGAATTAGTATTCTAGTACCATTGACGACTTACAGATAACTTTCCCAAAATAGAAAAACCTTGAAACATGCTACTAAAAAAGAATCAGGAGTTCTTGAAAAGAAGAAACTTAAACAGAATTTTAAATCTTTAGAGATAAAATATGCTCTCCTCAAATTTTAATCAAGCCCGACTTTAGAAAAGCGTTTGTACTTACAACAGCTACTTTGGACTACGCTCTAGAAGGCGTGCTCTCACAAAGAGAAATTAAAAAAGATAAGCCCATCGCTTTTATATTTCACACCTTGTTCAAAAGTAAAAGAATTTACTGTACATTCTTCAAACAAGCCCTTGAGCTACCATATTGCTTAGAGAAATGTAGAGTACGTCTGCACGGAAGAAAATTCATATTAGTGACCGATCATTGACTCCTTGTATGGCTCAATTTAATAAAAGACCCGTGCTCCCGGGTCACACGATGGCATCTTAAACTTGCTGATTTTAAATTTAATATAATATACGAACCAGGCTTCCAGAACGTTAACACAGACGTATTATGTAGCAACCCAATCAACGCTCACATATTTTTACTCACCAGGACAAAAGAAGAGCCGTAACAGCTGCTAAATAAAGTATCAGAAGAAACCGAGCATACGGCATGACGACGTACAAAAAAGCCCTATCAGTCTTAGCTTCCAAAAAATGAAAACTCGACAACAATAACAATAAAGACCATGCACCCGGCTCAGCTATTTTCGAGCAAGAGCAGGCTGTCTCTTCCATAGAAGTAAGGCAAACCGAAGAAAACTAGCTAAGCATCCTTCATAAATTCGATAAAAGTTAGCAGCGAGACCTTCATAACGGCGAAAAGAATTTTTTTCAAGCCCTACCTTTATGCAAAGCATCCTTTCATGGAGAACACGAAATAAATAATACATAAAATAACAATACTAACAATATTGGCCCATTCACTCTTATCTAACAAAAAAATTAAACAGTTTTTCCAAGGGAAAACATCTATATGAAAAAAGACAATTTTTTTTATTTCAAAAACAACCTTGGCCAACCATTAGATAACAGAGCACAAGATATCTGTACAAGAAAGAAATTATCCCACTTGGAAAAATTGACAATCGTCACACCTAAATTAATTAAACACAACACATCATACCTTTACTAAATATCTTAAGATATTCATTACAAAAGAGCAATAGTGTGATGAATGGGTGGAGTTAGCGATATTTAATTTCAATACTACTAAGCACAGAAACACACAAGAAGCATACGAAACGTGAAGAATAAGATCTACGAAACACACAAAAAAATAGTATACAGCAACCGCTTGCGCCACTTATACATCTCTTAGAACCCCTTAATAAATTATTTAAAAAAAAAAAAATAATAATAATAATAATAATGAAAATAATAAACATAAGAAAAATTAAAAAACACACACATACTTACACACGCTTGTGCCGTCTGCAGATAAGTATACCCTTGTTGCTTACTTAACGCTTTTGTATATTGTCGTTGCCTTTTTTTGATAGCCGTAAAGACCACGCTAAAGCATGAGTCAATAATAATAATGACGCAAAATTAATGAAAAATTATTCAGTGTGCAGATGAACATAATCCTCTGGCTATTCATTTTTTACCAAATCGTTAACCAAGCCACAGCAATCATTGGATATGACTGCGGCCAATCTTTCGCTAATCTTACAACTTTCTCTCTAGTCAATATAGGACATTGCGACATTCCTGAACCGGTCATAAATTTAACTAGAGTACACATGTCGCTTATCTTAGAAAATGACTACGCTTTCACACGTGTCATTTATTAAAAAATCAAGCTTAAAAGAACAATACAACATAGCGGCATGTAGTTGCATAATTCAGCAATAAAAAACGAGGGAATGGAATACCTCAGAAAAATAACGTGAGTTAAATGCAAAAGAATGCATTAACACAGAAGTATAACTCTGTACGAGAACATAATACGAGAAATTCCCATTAGCAACACGAAGACGTTTTTCGTGAAATTGGCTGGCTTCGTAGGCGCTAATGGCGCCTGTAAAAATGCAGGGTTACATACAGACGCATACAGGCAATATAAAAAAGTATTGGTACAAGGTTACGCCAGTATCGCTTTAGAAGAACATTAAACTGCTACAGATTTAAAGAATAATAAAACAAGACTCGAATCAGGAACGTCATGTACTTTTGCGGACGATCACTACATTGACAGCGTTTGCGGATACGTATTTTGGAACGTAATCCCGATTGACTCATGCGACCGTAATCACTATACAAATCTGTTTATAGGATACTTAAACAGGATACTTGAAAGAGGAAATGAGTTCACATCGCAGTATGTACTCGAATCAGATCATGTATCGTATGCATTTAAACACAGGGGCACTGTAAATGCATACTCTTTTGCGCTTATTAAAACGGAGCACCCAAAAATATTTTTACTGACTGGCCCCGAGAAGCAGATGCGATCTTAATTGCTACACAAATCTGTTTACAGAATTCGTTAACAGGGTACTCGAAAGAGAAAATGAGTTCAAATTGCTGTATGTACTCAAATCATATCATGTGTCGTATGCATTCAAACACATGAGCACTGTAAACACATGCTGTTTCACGGTTATTAAAACGGAACACCTGAAAATTTTTTTATTGACTGACCCCAAGAAGCAGAATTTTCCCGCAGAAAAAAACGTCGCTTTCAACCGCATCGATATGCTTACGCACGTAAATTGTAAATTTATTTTTACAAAAAAACACTTCCGGAAACAAAGAAGGAACCTTACAGAGACGTTGTCTTAAAACAGTGTGAATTAGAGAGAAAAGTAATTGGAAATGCATAAATATTGCCACCATTTCACCAGATAATTTCGATGATAAACTTATGTCTGGTACAGGTTACATCAGCTTTTTTGCCAGGAAGGTGGAGCATATTATTAAGTACGTACAAGTAGAAGTGCGCATAAGAGAAACCGATACGTCCTACCAAGAGCTGCCAGTATTTTGGAAAAAGAAACCGTCTTGTTTGAAGCCACGCACACACGTACGTAAAGAGTATGGTACAAAAACAGGATGCGATACAGTACTCCCCATAATGTTAAATTTCGGATCACGATGGTACAGAATGTTTCCACAAGTTACAACTCAAGATGATCCACAGTTACTAAAACCAGACACCAAATGAACTTGGAAATACTTTAATCCCATCGACTTAGCAAATAGCAGTATTTACTCTCACTACGACATAAAAAAATTAAAGACTTACATCATGTTTCTTCCCAAACGCTTAGCGGTACTAAATCAAGTCGCAGCAAGTATAACGGGAAAAATAAGACTTGCACAACAATTTTTACTCTTACACATCTTTAACGAAAATACTTTACAAGCATTCGCAGAAAATACTTGAAATAAAATATGGCTAAAATTCATTTCATGTGGATCAGCAAGTAGCACTTTTATCACTATAATTATAATTTTTTGGACCATTAAATTTATCCTAGACACAATTATTCACGCTTACGCTTTACACCGCATTTATAGATGGTCAATTCACATTCTGCGAGCAATTTGGAATTCACTCATGAACCTGCTACTTAATCTGGCCAGATCTCTGCTCGGCGGTGAAAACTCAGGCAACGGAGAGAATACCACTGCACAAAACCCACCAAGTTATCAGCAAGTACCAGTGAAGCAACTCACTAAAACAATATTTATAGACTCCATTGCAGCCACCACATTATCAAAAACCGATACATCCTTATACCTAATATTACATGAACCCCAAATTTCATCTTAAGCCATTCATGCTAAAAACACAGAAACACAAGTTAAAAAAAAAAAAAAAAAAAAACCCTTTTAACATGGGACAAGAAACAAATTAATTTTCTTATTTAGTCGAGAAACAAAATTTTTCAAACCATTTAATCGATACCAATGATGTAATAATTTGGACAAAACAACGTAGAAACGGATCAACGACTAATTACTATCACAGAAATGACCGTGTCTTACAGTTATATATTAGAGCAGGTACAATAGCGCAACACAACTACCCAGAGATAACCTTAACACCCCAGGAGCGTGAAAAACTAGCAATAGCTTGTTTTATAAAAGGGCATAAAGCTCCAGTAGGTCGCTACATGTGCCCACCCGCGTACTACGCAACCCTAAAAGAGTGCCACCAACACGCCAAACGAGTTGACAATCACTTACGAGATCTTAAGAACCTATAACTGCAACACTACTAAGATATAACTATGTTACACAAAAAAAGGAAGAAAAAAATAATTTACCTTTTCTCACTCAGAATATCTTTATTTCGTTTTGAGACATCAGAAATGTTCTTCAGTTATTTTATAATTACAATCATGATAACGACGAGTGCAGAAGTAACATCTGCATTTCATCAATTAAACTTCGAATCAGAAATCGCTTTTGACCTGATACAAGATTTGACGACAATAAGTGGATTTTTGTCCTTAGTGTCTCACATAGACACCAAACATCTTAAATAAGTTCATTATGACCTCACCAACATTTTAACCAATCTTAACACCACCCTTCTGGAAAGAAACATACACAATGACACCTTGTCTTACACAATAAAAAAATTAATAATCGAAATTTAAGAACTAGGCTAACCTAATTCTATATTCTATACAACATTAACATTGTACAAAGTTGACAATGCCACCACTCATTTCAAAGATATCATATCAAGAATTCTTAAATATACGTATAGCACCCAACAACAAACCATCGCTAAATTTATCGGACAAACTAAATTTACGATGTTTCCCTGAAGTCAACACCATCTTTTCGCAGATCCAATTGATGTGAAGAAAGCAAAGTTTGCCACGCTCGCTTCTTTTGCACAACATGCAAACAAGAGAGTCCCAAACGGTATTCAAACGCGAGCACAAACAATTTTTCTCATTATTATTTTTGAGTCTCTCAGACTTGTAATACCCATTAGCCCTCAACTCCGTTATCTATTACTCGTAAATATGGCTTCAAATACGATCCTGACCGGAGGTACGCTGACGTTTAAGATCTTCAGAACAGTCGTGCTAACGATATTAGCATTCTGGATTTTTGCATGAACGGCTGCGTTGGGCTACGAGCAAAGAAGGAGGATTAAGGTCAAAGCAGTGAACAGGAAAAAGAATCCAACATCTACAAGAACCAACACCAAAAGTGCACCTACAGTTAAATTTTGGGGCCAGGAGCTTCTTTGGACCCTTAAGTATAGTTTGAAACGGTTAGATCACAAGGAAAAAAAATCTGCCGATGAAGGCATTCAAAAACAGCGTCTATTTTGTGGTAAACGAACTCTTGTAAAAACAGCAGTCTTTCAGGAAGGTAGTCCGGGATACCAGGCGAAACCTTGATCACGTAAAGAAACTAATGAACTGACAATACTGTTATAATACTGATCTGGATAAATAAAATGTATGCCCTTATTTCTCTTTTACAGGAAAAAAAAAATTATGTAGTTATATATACATATATATTTATATATATATATATACACATAAAATAAAAAAATTAAAATAATCATAAAGACAATAGTTAATAAATACACACACAAAAAAAAACACACACAAAAACACAAACAAGAAATAGTTACACAAAAAAAATTAAGATTATCACAAAAACAACAAAACAAACAAACAAAAAAATAGCTTACACAAACACCCTAACACAAAAAAAACCAACTATTAAAATTAAAAAATCAATAAATATTCAATGCACAAAAAAATGCGAAATTCAAAAGAACACAAAAAAAAACAAAAACACATAAATTTTAACGCCAAAAGAAAACGGAAATGACGAAACTTAAAACCAGACACACAAAACAATAAATACGCAGAATACTACTAACAAAGCAAAACATGTATGATGGAGTGCTATTGTAACCCTCCGACGACAATTTACACATATATATTAAGCGCACTAGGATAACAATGTATGCATAAAAATGTATGTACCCCATTTCTATATTACTAAGACCTTCTCCCCTTCGTAATAATAAGTACACCACTTTCAAACCCCACCATCTGCACATCGAACCCTAACTTACTCTTTTTAATCCACTTAGCATCGCATCAATGGACCCATGGACTATAATACTAGTGCTAAGCGTTGAATGTTTCTTGGAAAGATACGCAAAAACCATCTCTAAAAAAAACCAAAAAGTCGAGACGACTTTTTCAACTAGAGGGGGTGACTCATTACCATTTGTCACATACCAACTAATACGCAACCACCCTCACACACATGCAAGCAGAAAACTGACCATTGCACAAAATCTGGAAGCTAGAAAAATTTTATTTGAAACAGCTTTCTACGTCTATGGCGTGAGAAAAATACGTGCATTAGACAACACTTGCAAACGATACTCGGATAGCTTCATCGAAGATATGGTAATAAATGTATTACTGGACAATTCCGAGTTTATTTTTGAAATTACCATTAAACTCCAAGTAACGCGAGCAGTCAAGGTAACCCTTAGGAACTTAAACAGCAATCTTTAGCACCGTGAAGTAAGAGAGTTCATAGAACACCCCGAATGGTATCGAGCCGAAATCCGAGAGCATGCCACGATCAGTACAGCTGGTATAACATACGGTGGTCTTGAAGAGCGGTTTCCATTGAAAGGAAAGGGTTACGAATATCATGTAACTCATCAGCGATGAAAACTTTGTCTCCTTGACATTAAACTCAGGAAAGACTACTGCGCATGTACCATGCATCATTCTTAAGGTAATGGAGACGACACAATTGCGAGATGCCAGTTTCAGTGCCCTAACCCAGTACACCACCAGAAGCTAAATAATGATCTTTGCCGTTACTGTAATTTCACTTTGAACAAATTGGACTTTACCATCGTAGTCCAGCGATAACCACCTTTTTTTCCTACCATCTCGTTTGCATGTCATTATTACTGCCTCTTTACTCCATTAACCTAATACCATCGTAATCTACTGTAAAAATATTTTTAACATATCGTACCTACATAAGAAATTAAGCGCATTCCCGATAGCAAAAAAAATTTTATTGCTTAGATGATAGCTTTAAATATAGTTATAGCAAATAAATAAATTAAAAAAAAATAATTATAACAATTCTATTAAATAAATAAATAAATAAACATATAAAAAACACTGCACATCACTAACTGTATCATTAGAAAATAAGATAATTGTTAGCTATCAACTCACATTGTAATATGAAATACTAATATGTAAAGACAACATTCCATGCAAATGTAATCCTAGATTCATTCAAATAATGTAAAATACATATCTGTAAAACGCGAGCCGATTTTACCAGGTACGAGCTTGCGTGGCGAGTAAAAACTTAGGGGGGCGTGTCACGTCTAGTGACGTCACTAAATCCAATCCAATCAAACGGATCTCTTTTGAAAGTAGCTAAAAATTTTGCTAAAGTCGTACGATTTATTACTGTTAAACATATTATTCTTATCGTTGAACAGATCAAATAGTCTTCAAAGAGATACTTTTATAGGCACGTTCTGCCCTACAGAGCAAATCAACGAGTTCAGATTGGTGACTTTGAGAAAAAGTGTAACGAAAGTGGATTTTGCTTCATTCTCCCCCTTCCCCCGCCCCTCTTGACCTACTTCCAGTCCCTCTACACCACCCAACATTATTGCATCACACTACACCACACAATTTGAATTTTATTTATTACTTCTCATAACAAATTTTGAAAAAAAAAAAAAAAGTTTTCAAAGTGAAAACGCCCATTTTCTTGCACACTGGGCGAGCCCCTTACCCACTCTGATATGAGCATGCCTGACAATGGAAAATCGATAGCTTCATTCGATATTACAAATCGTAACTTATTTCAATGTAAATTCTTGTTTGTTGTATATTCATTAATGTAGTTTTATTTTACATCAAATATATAAGTCATTTGATAAAATATATTTTTTTGGTTCATGTTTCTTTCCAAAATGTAGAAATAAGCATATTTATTAGCAGAGTAGCTTTTACGTGTATTAGTTAACATTTATTTATTTACCATTAATTTGTAACTTTATAAATACATAAACTATTGTTTGTACATTCTTAAATTTTTCCAGAATTTTCATACAAAAAAAAAAAATTTCTGCATTGTATGAATCCAATAATTAGTTTTTATTGCGTTTTCTTCTTTCAAAACTTTTTCTTTATGATTAAGAACAAAATTCAGGGAGGTGGGAGGAACGCAAATATTTGCAGCAACGCTTTTTTTTAAGATGGATGAGCTTACATACACGCTTTTACGCATACTTGACCCCTTCTTACTTGTGTTATGAAGAAAAAAGATAAATTATAGATCTATTTAAAAATAAAACAGGTTTATCTATAGCCATTTTTCATACAAATAAAAATGGGGGGGGGGTTGATACAGATCTTATAAATGCAATTTTAAGTGATTTTCTATAAAGTTACATGTTAAATTGCAAAGTTTTGAAATTCAACATGTAAAAAGGGTACAGTTAAACGGTCTGCCATTTTTTTGGGTATTGATTATGGTATTTTCAGTATACGGTTCATGCTTAAATAATATCTGTCAACAAAACGTATATGTGGTGAGCGACCTAAAGAGACATTTACTGGCATGTACTACTTTGCTATCGAAGACAGCGATATGACGGGATGGTTCGTATTAATTTTTAAGATGCAATCATATTTTGAATATTTAATTTGGACAAGGAAAAAGTGTGTGAGCGTATGTGATAAATTAGAGCATGACATTACAGATGCAATCAGCAGAGCCAGTAGGAAGTTGTTTTGAAACCATCGGAGAATTCGATGAAAGTACATAGTCTTGTACTGGCCAGTCTCCATATTGTTTTGTATTGTATTGTGCCATTATATACATTGTTTATAATCATTCAGTTGCTAAATATTAAAATATTTATTAAAACCACACCCGATTGAAGTAGATATACTCATTCCAACGGTAATTGCACCACCTTTGTATATAACATCGTTTTATAGAATTTTACATTGATAATTATATTATCTGCCATACAATTTTATAGAAGTATAATTTCTTACTTGGGTATTTATAGAAAGTTGAGCAGGTACGTTCAAAAGTTGTCGTGGTTCAAAAGCAAAAGTTTAAGCTCCCAATGTCATCACACATTTAAAAAAAAGAACAGGTATATGTTGCCATGACAAATAAGAAATACAGACGAACATCCCACTTGGCTGGACATCCATAAAAAAGCCTGAATGCGCCTGCGTCCCGTATCCCCCTCGCCTTTATACAATATCTGAGAGGAGATGCTGTGATTTCAATTGATCCTTTACGATTGGTTTGTATCACAACCCACACAACTTAATAAGTACGTTGTGTAGAGACATTCACCTTGAGTTTTGTAACAAGTTTTGTATCTTTTTTTTTATGCTTATAAAAATTATGGTTAACCATTTAATTGTAGTACGTAAATTATGAAAGACAGAAATACATTTATTGATACTTGTATGCAATTAATGTATTATGGTTGTAATTATTAACTGTTCCCACTTTCAAAGTAGAACAATTAAAGTTGCAAAAATAGTGCTACAAGTATTACTAAATAATTCCTACAAATCATTTTCGAGTTCTGATCATAAGGATCATGAGACTTTCTTCTCCTATGGATATTATATTTCAGAAACCATCTCTCTTTCTGTTTTATACTTTCATTGAATAGTTAATTTTTTTGTGTTGCTCGATACACAATTACACATTTTTTTTCAAAAAATAACGCTATGCTTACAATGTAAAAAAATAACTGCAATAAGGAAACAAATTAATTAAAAAGTTTTCTATCCTAATTTCGAAAACAAGCTTTTAGATTCAAATACGAAATAGAAAATAATAATGCTTAAAATTGACACGAAGTTAGCATAATAATTTTTCTATCACATTTTTCCACATCATGAGAATTTATAACATTACGTTTCATTAATGAATGATTGCAACACTTGCAACTATATGTTTACCAAGAAAAAAAAAATACGATAAATGTGGTCAAGGGCTTGTAAACACACCGCAACGTTATAATAACAATTTTGTAAACTAAAATTATTACTATCAACTTTCAAAAGACTATAAAACAATGTGACAAATTAATTATTCACACACTTGTACTTCAACAAAGTACGCAAACCTAATGAGAAATTCAAACCTGTAAAAAATTTATAATGAGAGAGTCAACCTACAACGCTACCATGTTTTTTTTTTCTTTGTTTAATGTCAAAAAAAACTTTTATGAGAATCCAGGTAAAATATGTTTATGTACGATACGCTTTAAATGCAGTGTACACAGAATAAAAATTTTTGTATCTGGTGTGCATACTATATGGGCAAGCACCAGGCCCGAGTTACAAAATTGTGACACGGGCAGACCGAGGCAGGCTAAACGAAGGCCACTACCCTTCAGAAAAGCTACCTGTTGACAGGTACTTATAGTCACTCTCTTCAAAAACGTTATCTCTCTTGGTCGTCGTGGCATTGAGAAGGAGCACAGAAGATCGAGTCAGCAGGCGTCCCTGCTGATCAAGACAGAGAGCCATCCAACGCGGATTGTCACCTTGCTAACCTAGCTCCGGTATTGAGTGCTCCCTTTGCAGGACAAAAAAACCACACCAGAAAGTCCCTCAAAAAACGCTGGGAAGGGCAAACCCGCTCAAAATGCCACAATAGCAGTAACTATAACAACAAATTTTAGGGAAAATGCATCACGCGTGCTGACAGGCCCAAACTTATCTTACTAAAACTCACGTCTGTTCTCCCGTTTTCTTCCTTTTCCTCCTGTCCTATGCTCCCCCTTGGTCTCTTTTTTCTACTCACTCAGCCTACCTGAGATGGCTTGACAATATCTCACCGTGATAAGTTATAGTTATAAATATGTGTGTTCATGTAAGAGAAGTATATAAAAATGAAAAATCCTGTTACAGTGCCATAAAATATTTTGATTGTTGAAAACACCAGGAGCAAGTGAAATATCTTGTATTCATTGCCGAACTGAAATGCAAGACTTGAAACACCTACAGTGAACTTTTTAGTCTTTTAAATACTTTGAGAAACTTTTTTAATGTAAACAGAATTTTATTTTACAATAAATTAAAGTTATAATTTCTCTTTAATTTGTATTATTTGAATGTTTCTCAACCATATACAAACTCCATTATCTTACTAGAGTTAACTGACTTAGTTGCGCTGTATTATGTGCTAAATTTTGATGGTAAAATTGACTGTTTAAACGTATTTATTATTTCTCAAAAACTTTATAATTTATTATTTATAATATAACTTATTAGTTTATAAATAATCTTATGTTATGTAATAAAGTTATATGTTAATTTTTCATCTTGTTTTTATAAGATTGGACAAAACATCATATTGTACAGGTAAGTTTAATTTCTGCAAACGATAAATAACTCAAGATTAACGAATACAGTTTATTAACACACTATAAAAACAGTTAGAAAAATTTAAAATACGCGTTAAAATACGTCGTAAATCTTAAAAAAAAAAAAAAATATGTGAGTAACAACAACCATGCCACTAACCACTTTCCCTGTATTGTGCATATACTAAATCATCTGGCAATAATGCTGCTGCAGATCCTATTTGCACTGCTTCCTCACCAATGTTTGTCATATAAAATGAAATTCGACCTTGCCTTTGACATTCGTAAAGTATTGTATCCATGACGCTCAACGAAAGCATAGTCTTATAAATGTCAACTAAGAGATCTTCATGAAACTGAAAACAAGCAGTAAATAAAAAACTTTTTAGCTAATAAATGTGTATATAATACATAGATAGTAAGAAGAAATGGCACAAGCGTAAGTTGAAGATGGATAAAATTTCCTAGCAAATGCAGTGTGAGTTAATGTACCGAAAATGTTTGTTCATTCCAGAATGGTGTTTATACTTAAATGATGTAGTGTTTTTTGTTGAGCTCCTAAAATTTACTGTTCTAAAACGTATAAATCTTTAACGACAATAGAAATCTTAAGCTTTTTTTATGATTCTTCTATAACTTATCTGCAATTCTTATGTCCCCTTCCTCCGTTTCGCAAAGAAGTATCGCTGTAAGCATTATCAGAACTTGATTGTAAAATTTATTCACAGTACATACAACGCATATATAAATTAAAGTAATGATAATATAGGTTGTTAGAAGCAGTAGATAAAAATTAAGTTGCATGTATTAATGATTTTATGATAATTAAGAATAAGTTATTTTTGTTAGACTTTAGGCAACACAATAAGAATTTATATTAAAATATTTAAAAAAAAAAAAAAGAAGCTGTAACAATTAAATAAGCTTTTTAAGTTAAAGTAAGCAAGACTCTGATTTTTTAAATAACTAATTAACAACACAAGGCATAACACTGTAATTTTTAAATTATGGTAGGAATTATACGGGAAAAAAGTGAGCTGAAATAAAAATTGACAATTAAATTAACTAATTGTATACAAACTAAATGTATTTCTAGTATATACAGTCTACCATAATTTTTTTTACAACAGACTCCCCCTACTTAAAGATGGTGTCTTTCTAACTTTTTCTGAAAGTAATTTTTACCGAAAATTTAAATTCAATTTATTCAGCTTGAAAAAAATTTGCCACAAACGAGGGTCAATTAAGCAATTATCACATAAAGTTTATCCTAGAATATATGTCATTATTAGTTGAACTATTATATGCAAAATCTATGTATTGATTCAGCTCTATGTGTTACTTTCTGATTATGTAACTTGCTAGGATAGTAAATACGAGTGATCTGTCGGGAGTGAGAGAAAAAGTAAAAAGTAATTAAAAGGCATGTTATTTTATTTTTATATTAAATATAACAACGTCCCACTGACTGAGTATGTCAGCCTTATTAGGCTAAGAATAAGATGACGACAAGATTCATAGGTTTTTGCAACGACAGCAACAAGCAACCTGAAAAAGTATTAAATATCTCACGAAAAAAACATTGCTGTCATACTGTAGTTAATTGACACAAATAAGGGAGCCTCAACACTAGCAATTGTTATTCATCAAATAAAGTAGGTAAAATGATAAAGAAGTTTTAGTGTTTTCGCAGGCAATAGTACAACAAAGATTGTGTTAGTATGCAGCTACTACTAAGTCACGACATAAAATTATTTAAAGTTTGTTACAACATTATCTTCAGGTCATTTTATTTCGCCTTATAATAATGCAGGGCCATATTTATTAGTAAATTTGGGTGTAAGACAGGACTCTTAACATTTTTTTTTTTCGAACTCATCCAAACGTACAAGATCATTTAATATTTTGTTGATAAAAGTCTAACAAATTGTATACATAAATAAGACTTTACCTATCTATGCACTTTGCATACCAACCCCTCATAGACATCAGCCAATAGCAATATTTCATACACTTTCGCTGCCATTGTCATGCTTTTTGAAATTATCTGCTACATGATTGATTAATAAATCAAAGCAAAGTGTTGTAACAAATTTTCAAACAATTGAAGCTTAGTATTTTGATGTATAAGCAATGTAATATGTATGTGGCATTCTTTTTCGACGTGAGATTGCATGCCACCCAAAAATAAAAAAGTTAACAGAAGTCAATAGATGATTTAAATTTAAAGTAAAACCCTTCACTTAAAATATCAAGTGGCAAAATTCGTAAGTCTTATATGGCAGTACCAATATGGCTGCCAAAAACAGAGGACATGACTTCCAAACTAAAAATTGATTAATTTTTCTTCTCCATAACGCTTCTGGAGCTGAAATTAAATTTATTCAGTTAAACTTTTAATTACGGGTTTACAGTAAAACTTTATTTATTACTACATATAATAACAATATTATATCACCACAAGTATAATTAACGAGCGCTTACCTCAAAAATTAGCTAAAACAAAGATTCTAAGCTGTTAGGAGTCCACTGAGTGTTCTGAAAGACGAGTAAAAAATTACCATTGCACCATCATTATAATATATTTTAACAATTGCTGAAGCTTTGACCACATGTAATATAACGAATTCTAATATCACATATATAGCAAAAAAAATCATTCTACGCAGTTATGAGTCTACCAGGTGTTCCTTACAACTGAAAATAAGATTATGTTTATGCCATTATTATTATCTAACGTCACAACAGTCAAATATTATACTTCAAATACAATCGAGCAACGCTATTCTCAAGAATTCAACAAATAAACTGATTAAACATGGGGATTCCACAATTATTGTTTATTTTAAAAAATTGTTTGATCGTACGAATCCGGAACATTTGTGATTTTGTGCAAAAAATAAATAAAATTCTTTGATCTAACGAGCAAAAAGATCTGAAAAAAGTGGTTCCACGTTCCAAAAATCAATTTCTTAATTTTTAAATACTAGCTGGTTATTGAATACTCAGATTCTGTGGCAAAATAAGACATTGGATTTTTAAATACTTTTAAGGAAAAAAAGAGATAAATATTATAACGAGCGCACCAACATAAAATCGTAACTATGTGTTACTTTGCCACACGGGGTATTTTATTAAAACGCATCACTGTTAATATTTTATCAAAAAATCCTCGAATCTTCAGCTGACCATAGAAGAGATTTTAAGCTTAATTCTTCTCAAAATTTAAAGAACACAATTTGTTTGGTAATTTCTGAAATAAATTTATAGTTTTCGAAACAATAAAGGAATAAGGTTTGGTTTTTATGATTATTCTTATCAAAATCAAGTGGATTTTATATTTAAAATTTAAGCATTGTACAAAAACTGTACAAGACCTTCTTATTAAAATTTGATATTAAATCTTATCTTGTAATAGAAATTTTGTGTTTTTAATTGAAAAAAATTTGCGAACAGTAAGGCGAAAACCTGGGCCCAGTGGATACTGGACCATTGAATTATTTATGCCCCCCCGAGCCCAATAACTTTTGTATAGGTCAGGTTTTAATAAGAGGCCCTCCTGATAAAATAGTAATTGTTATGCGCTAAAACAGTATACTTCTTACATTTTACTCATATTTTTTGGATGTGTAATATTTTTTAAATATAATTTTTATTAAGAGCACTATAAATTTTTTAAATATATCTTATCTGTATTTGTCATTGTAAAAAGCCAGGAACTAATAAGAACTAACAATTTCTTATCCAACAAAGATTGCCAAAACTGACCTCATACTGCTGCAATATCTTATGCTGTAAGCATCGTGTCAGTCATTTAATGCTACTATATTATATTATGATGAATTTTAGTAACAGCATACGTATATAGCTGAAGACGCCAGAAATTCATCTTTTTTTAATTATTAGCTCATATTGGTTGCTGTAATATAACAATATAATTAGAATCATAAATTTAAATAGGACATTAGTTTGGTATAACAGTTATATAGTACTTATGACTTGATTAGTTTAATAATTTAACTTTATGATAAAAGAATATTTAGTGGACCTTATAAACTGTGTATGTAAAGAACTTTTTTTTTTTATAATAACTATAGCACCATTAATATAGGTATAAAACAAAGTTAATGATCAAAATTTAAAATAGTAAATGGTGATTCGTAGAGAAGTTTTGTATTGTAAGTGTAAAAATTACGATTTTTCGTGACCTAAATACATTCTGTACGTATATCGGTATTTTAACCATTTTGGTATAGATGATCATAAGAGAAAAATTTAAGATCTTTATCTAGAAATTTGAAGGAAAATTTCCTCTTCTTCCTCTTACTATTAATATTTGCAGTTATTGTCGTAAACAGGCTTGTACCAATGAATAAAGTTTAGTGCTTCCTGAGTTGGTTAATGATAAGGATCAATGCAACGCTGACGTCTCTGATTCAATACAAAATTTTGACAAGGATAATGTAGTTTGCTTAGATATTACCATGACACGATCTGAGAAATCGAATTTAGAGCAACGTTTTTGGAAATCAAAGAGATATTTTGAAATTTACTAATAAATCATCCACAAAAAAATTAGTATTATTAAGGTAGCTTCTCAGCTAGCTTGATCATGGTCAGTGAAAAAATTGCAACAAAGTTTGGATGCAGCTGAGCCCTCACAAAAAATTTCAAAGACTGACGAGAAAGTGTATTGTCTTACTTATATATAAAGTATAATGACTAAAACCATTGTCATCGTTAACCGCCAAAACTACTTAACTGATCTAGGTAAAATATTACGTACTGATTCTTGACACTTTCTGGATAATTTAAGCATAGTTCTTATCCTCAAGAAATTTATATCAATAGTAATAAATAAACTTAAAGTTTTGTAAAAATACGCTAGCTTTTTACTTCAGTTCAGTAGGATCTGCTTGGTGGTGTAGAAGTTAAAGTGAAGCTACCTGCAATAGAATGAAGTAAATCCTGTTAATATATCCCTAAGCAAAGTACCAAATGCCACAGTCAACCATCGGCAGTGCATAAAACGTAGAGCTGAAAGTCATGCAGCTTTTCAGTCATGCAATTGCAATTTCGGCTACCAACAATACTGTTTTCTAATGGACAAGCGACTTACGTAGAACTCTATCTCGAACCTCCACGATTGACGAGTACCACCAATAAAAAAGTGTTCCTAATGCTAACTTCAACAGCAAAATACCACAAGACATATCTAGCCAGAGTATAATGTGCTCTAGTATTTTGGAATTTCATAGGCATTCTTCCAATCGTCCTGAGGCTACCACAGCAGATTTTGCTACTACAGCAAGCCAGGGAAAAGAACTCTAAGGAATTCAGGTAGCCACAACAGCCTCCTTCTTAGTGGTCATCCTAACAGCGTACCCACAAAGACAGTATCATTCAGGCCTTTTTTTCTAACTAACACTAAGCGGTTTATTATGCAGGAAACGACTTGAAGATAAGATATCAGTGGTATACCGTCCTCCAGCACACTCTTTGTAAACAGGGACTTCAAAAGTAAGAGTCAAGCTACATACAGCCAGCTCTGTCATCAAAATTAATTATAGGGAATAGCTGGAAGTTACCCACTGGCCGTTTTTAGGGTCAGTATAAGAACTTACGTTCCTTACTTTACCATCAATATCATCGGTTCTTTGAAACGCCACCTAAAGATTAACTTTCTTGCTAAAAAATACATTTTTACTACCATATCTAGCAACAATGTGTCGATTTAAAGAGTAAATAAATCCGATCACTATTAAACCAAGTCAGTCATTCACTGGCAGACGTCAGAAGCGAAGTCGTTCGTCGCAAGGCTAGGAATCCCACTGACTGACAACCCTATATTACCCTCTCGACTATAATCACTTAACGAGGAATCACTGATCCTCTGTGAGGTCTGCGCTGGGCGAACCTAACAGCTACGATGGAAAAAGAAATCTTTGCAAACGGGAGAGTCTCCAACAGGCAAGCATCACGAACCCATCTCTCCACCTTAGATCACCGAAACAACTAAGTCTGAAAAAAAATGATTAAGACAGTAACGTCTTTGACGTAATACCAGAAAACGTTGGAAAAGAGCTTCAAAACTAGCTTCATAGCTTTAGATGTTGTAGTTTTAGAGGTGGTTTAGAGGCAGTCACGTTTGCCGGGAACTTCAGTCAAGAAAGAATTTAGTTAAGAAGTTTACTGGTCCTTTTTAGGGCTGTCAGACGTCAAACTCTGACTAGTTTCGTATCTTGCTAACAAATATATTAGAACTCAACAAAGTTGACGAAAAACAGTTTGTAGGGCTAACAAAAGTCTTAACCATGCCAAAAGACGCGAGAGGACGAACTGGAAGGAAAACTTCAAATGCATGTAATGTGTCCACTTTGGTAGAATGTGTATTTGCATTTTTTTAGAGATAAACAATGTTCAGATTAAGCTCTAGGACTTTGTTGCTCTGATTATAAAGTCGTGAGATTAAGACAAAATATTTTTTAATACATATTTTTGTGAATTTTGAACCGTTACAGCTTTAAAAATGGTCCTTTTTGTAGATTACTCGGGAGAAAGTGCAAATCAACGGCCATTGTGGGCCAACGATTATTTTATGGCAAAGGGATCTTATAGTATTTTTTAGCATAATTATACTTTTTTTACTTTTTACAGCTTATCATTTGACCAAGTTAACTGAGTGGATTAAAAAAAAATATTTTCTTCGACCTCGGCCGTTTTTGAGGGTCAGGTGTGCCCTCAGTAGGAAAAGTAGGATTTACCATATATGCACTATCACTCCACAGCTACCTTACGTCCGCTTAGCCCCAGAGACGATAACACTTATCCGACGAAAACTACTGTTCAATAAGAAGATTTTCATTCTAAGATGCGTTAGGAATAGATTGAAAAAGAAAACATTTCAAAACTGAAAATATTTCACATCACATATTAACACACGACGATGATTTATTTAATGGGTCTCCGGTGAAGCCAAGACGGAGGGCTGCTGGTGTATACATAGTTATTTAACAAGAACAAGAATTACTAAAGAATCAACCACTTTAGTTACAAATTTTAACATTAATGCCGAGAGTAGTAAGATAATGCCTGGCAAGCGAGATGTTATATCAGTTAAAACTGATTGAAGCCTTAAATTACTTCAAAAAAAACTTGAACAAGAAGATTATTAGGACTGTACAAAGAATGTTTTTCCAAGAGCTTAGTTAGTTTAAGTTATTTTGCTAAACTTTGACCTCAACATTGTGTTTTAGCAGGCTCAAGTAGCATACATGCTCTATGCGTTTCTACCATCCATAACAATTGTAAGCTTCTTTTGAATGCAATAAATATTCAAGAGCTAACATATACTTCTGGCACTTAAATTCATAACATTAAAGACTCCTTAAAGCTGACGAATTTATATTACCATCAAAAAATACAATCTGACTGAGTGTGAAGTATTACCATCGGTACACTAAGCAATTATTGGGGTATTATCTGCTCAAGTATGTGCATACAACCCACTAAGTGCCCTCACAGCTGTAACCTCAGTCACTTGTACAGCAGCTGTAGGAGTCAGGGAGGGATAGCGCTAGAGAGTTAGGAAACAGTAACTTATAGTATAATGAAATAACTGACCCTCTAGTAATTTATGTTGTAAAAGCTCTGTTCTTCAGTGCACAGCCATAACTTATAAAGCAAGAGCGAATACACATGCGTTTATTGGGTAAAGTGTATACATGCAGTGTATTGATCAAGATTGCATGATTTTTAAATAACATTTATATCAACAATTAATAATAAACATCTTATTGTACCGACAAAAACTCAAAAGAGATCAAAAATTTTTACAGTAATTACGACTTGCGTGAAGAACTACTGCATCGTATTACCAGTAAGTTATATTTTTAAAATTGAGAACCTGCAAACTGATGTTTGTATTTCATTAACGGTTTTTTCAAAGTAAAAAGGTCGTAACAGTAACAAAATTGGTTCTAATATGTGCAATGTAAGGCCTTTCATGCAATGCAGTTTTACTTTTTTAAGCACTTGTTAGTTTGAAGGCTAGTTATGAAATTCATAGAGAGATTAGTTTTAGAATCTCTTTTGTTACTAGCTTTGTAGTTACAAAAGTAATATTAGATTTAAGTTTTCTTTATATTCCTGCCTTGATGGTCCTGTGAACTATTAGAAGAGCGAAATTCTTTTGTGGGAGCTAGAACAGCAGCTTTAGTCAGTATTACTGTTATATTTTAACCAATAGATTTGTAAGTGCTTAATCAACTTGTATATCTAGACAAAACTACGCAATAGTTTTTTTAAGCTATATACATGATATCTAATGCTGTATAAGCTGGTGAAAAGAAATTGTATGTACATACTTAATCAGACCCTTGAATAGCAAAAAGCTGGATGCAGCTATTTTTTTCCTTGTGCTTTCCTTTAGAAAGCTGTGTTGATGCATATTGAAGGGATGACTATATTGCTTGTTATAATTTAATTAGTCTTAGAATGTATTAATATAATGTTTTTTGAGTCATAACACAATTTTTATTCAAAATAAAACTTCTTACAAATGATAATTTATTTATTGAACTTAATGAGCACAATTTAAAGCGGGTAGATGTTTACTATTAAGTTTTTATGTATTTGTTGAATTCATATTCTAAGATCCTATGGTAAGCAGAGTACAGCAAATATCAACGAGACTATAATACTGTTTGTTAGTACTATACTACTATAATAATATAATATACTACTATCAAATTTTAAAAATTTTTTGTAAATAACTCATGCAATATCCTCTATTACGTGTACTTATTGCAATAAAAATAATCCTACTTGTACAATATGAAAAAAGAATTTCATGGCCCAATCAAAAGTGTCACTGTTGCCTTATATTATATCTCTGGCTCAACGAGCAAATCACAAGACTCATACAGCTGCTGTCCAAGTTCACTACAACTACTTACCACACTATTTTTGTCTATGATCCCCAGCGACTCCGAGAAAAAAACAGTGGATTTATTGTTAATGCTTTTAAGGCTGGGGCTAGTCATTCGTACTTGAAGTACGATTTCTTTAAAATTTTTGATTGTTCATTCGTTATATAAGAATGGCTTAACCGTAATCCTTTTCATAGCTGTAAGGGACATCTGACGGACTTAAAACCATGTAAAATCGTTTTGTTTACCATACTATTGAGGTCAGGATTTTTAAATATAACTTATGGTGAGAGCTCTGACTGTTATTAAAATAATTTATGATAATAGTGTAGTGATAATATTTTCACTAGATTCCAAGAACATCTAGTGAACTCATAGCAGCTAAAATCGCTATTTTAGTCATTTTTTAACGTAACGGTTAGTGAATTATGCCTGTGGTTGCATAGTAAGTTGTGATCTTGTTTAATCATAAAAACTATACCTGAGAAAATCTTATTCTGGTATTAACAGGCGTTTTAAAGCACAAAAGTTAATGAATTTTTTATTTCAGAGCCATGTCCATTGGTTTGGCAGCCATTTTTCTACCACCACATTGGATTCATAAATTTTACCACTTAACACTTGAGATAAAGGGTTTTACCTTAAATTTTGACAACCTTCTTACCTCTATTAAATATTTCCATTTTTGGGCCGTGTGGGATCTGACGCCGAAAAAGAGTGGCCCATATAAATATTCCCAAATTGTTATTATTTTTTGAATGAGAGTTAAGTTTATAAATTTATATAAATAAAATAAGACTCTGTCTTTTTGACCCTCATTGCGGCTTAGCCTACTTTTTGTCAAGACTCCCCTCTGCCCCTCACAGCCTTGTTGGGCTTCTGGATACCCTCAGAACTCTGAGAGAATCCCACTAACCTTTACGGACTCTATCGCCTGCCGACACATATATATGCATGCATATTATTCTATTTTAAAATCTATTTCGTTAGCAAACTACGATAACACATAAAAATTTTAAAATATGCTCATACTTATATGGATGTGTACTAATAGACATTGTATGCTAGTAATATACGTATTAACAACATGGTAAATAAATGTTGATGACGTTTCCGTTATTTTTACATTAAATTCTTCTTAACACGACACCTTATCAACCTTCACTGATCTCGTGAATATTTAATTTTTTAGTTTCGAGTGAATATTTTCCTATATTTCTTACAATCCCTGATATGCAAGTAGATAAACTTTATACCTACAAATAATCAATAACTTATTTATATATACAACTAAAAGAGAGATTTTCAATAAATTCATATTAGTTCTGTGTTAATTGAGATGCAAGTATAAAGTTTTTCATGTGCTACGCATTTTGTTGGTAATAATGGTGATAATTGATATAAACTATTTTAATTCTCTATTTGTCTTTTTATGACATGATACTGATACGTACGTTTATTTAAATAACACTTTGTTACATAACTGTACAAACCAGGCAAGTATTGCTTTGTCAAGAAGGCTCATTCTTCGAAGTTAACTTACAGAACTAGCCAAAAATATTTATGATTGTATTGGACGTATACATGCTCACCAGGATGTTTTGTCATAAATTGTGTAACAAGTTGAGTACGGAGAAATTAAACTAGACTTTATTTTTTAAGGTTAAAAAATAAAAAAAAACATATTTATGAAGCTTACAGCAGTCAATTTTCTCATAAACCGTTTTCAACTCCCTATCAGGATTTCTTAAAAAAAGAGAAAATTCTTTATACCGCGTATATCATTAAATATGGAAGAAAAATAGGATGGGAAAATGCTTCCCATACAAGCATAGAAGGAATATTAGAATCTGGAAGAACTATGAAAACGGAAAATACAAGAAACAGGATCTTACTATTCCATGGAGAAACAAGAAGTAGTTAATTTTAAATAAATACATTTTCGATGTTAATATATTTTTTACCACCTAAATAAGTAAGAAATAGCCAGTATTAGTAGATATTGGTGCGTGAAGTGTGGAGAGGACAAGGTCTTACTAATATGTGTGTGTATGTGTGTGTGTGTTTATGCTTTAAAATATTTATTGAAGTACTTAAAAAAGTATGTTTCAAATTTTTGACAAATTTGGACATGCCTTTATAATACGATTAATTTTTTCTAATGACGTTGTTGCTAATTATTTATGAGAACTTAATAAATTCTTGATGGGACTAATATGAGGCCCTGATTATGAAAAACCTTACGCTTATTACAATGGATTGTATAGTGTTAATAATTACATAACCAATAATTTAAGTTATTTAAAAAAAAATATAATTTCATGATAAAAGTTTACTACCATCACTTTTTTTTTTAAGTATGTTTTAAAAAACATTTTAAATGTGTTAATCATGATTAAAATAAAATACTTCCAAATTCTCATGAATGGTTATTAATAATATCAGAAGGAATTCAAAACTGTATTTAAAGGGAATGCTAAGTGCTTGTGGAGACTTCATATCATTCGTTATACGTCCCTAAAACGGCATTATTTAGATACTAATAAAAATAACTTACGATCGCACCCAAAACAATTGACAAGCGTAGTAAACAGGAGATGATCACACAAAGTGATCAAAGACTGCTTAGTTGACCTTAGACAACCTCGGAAATGTTCACACAATCCTGGAGGCAGAGGAAAATTGCATGGGTAGGCTTGCTCTTGTAGACGCAAATCATAAAAGACTATTTTATTGACTTTGGCCAACCTTGAAAATAACTGGATAAGCGTAGGGGCCTAGGAAGTTGCGTGGCTAGCATATTTTAATTAAGGATAGATTGTATAAAAAGTCGCATAGGAGGACATCCCTTTCACCCTCCACCCTCACAAATAATGAAAGACTGTTAGGCGGACTTCCACCAATCACTGAAATATTCAAATAAATTAGATCACATAGGAGGATAACGTGGATGGCATTTTCCTCTCATTCTCTACTTTTGCAAATTGCCAATTCTTGTAGATGGTGGTGACAGTAGGAATAACGGTGAAAAAACTTTATAGTATAAAAATATACAGACTATGAGAAGACTATAAATTTTTTGGACTATTATTACTAAGGGCATTAATGCAACAGATGGCATTTTTAACAATATCACCAGTAAACTGTTATATTAATTGGCTGAAATCTTATGATTTGGTATGTGCAAAGCAAATATTTAAATATGTACTGACGTACACCACGAAACAATGCAAAATTTACAAAACCACTGAAGTAGAACTCTTACAGGCTTCCACTTATCTATGGAATAAAATTTACGTTGTCCACAATTAAAGAGCAACGATCAGAAGTTTAATCAGGAATAAAACCATGTTTCAAAATTAACCATAATAAATATGGAACAAAGAAAATTTTCATCATAATTATGTACAAATAAATAGTTTATCAATATTCTTACAAAATGTATATTTAGTTATCTTACTTAAGCTTTAATAGTGTGAAGAAAAACATGTTTTTTTTTTAAATGCAATACAAGCAGATGAAAAAAAAATAATACAAGTACTTCTGAAGCTAAAATTAAGATGAAATATCTTTGAGGTTAAAAATTTTTTATTCTGATTGTAATTAATAGACAGATATATAATTAATATTTTTGAGTTAAAAATTTCGCAAGCACAGATCACCAGCAAAACTTAAGTCAAATCACTTTTTCAATTTCCTCTTCTTGTTCTTCAATTACAATAGCTACAATATCCTAGATAATATCAGGTGAAACTGCACAATCAAACCCAAATGGTTTTATTTTATTGCTTTCGACATTACACCTGAATTGACTTACTCCCTAATCATATAATGCTGAGTTCGGAGGATTCAACTTTATTGATTAACGTAAATGATGCGCAATATTCTTGCTCTAGTGATTTAAAATGCAGTGGTATAGTTGATGAATGAAATAACTGTAAGCTTTTAAAAATATTTTCTATTTGAATATTAAAGTTTTAAAATAATATGTCTTGCATCATTAACACTTCTACAATTTGGTACGACATACTCAAAATTAGCCAACTATTTAGGTGACGACTTTTGCAAAGCACTTTTAGGATTTAACGCTTTTACAGAGTTGGACAACATTCGTTCTTTTTACAGAGTAGGAAAGCTTAAGCCTCTTGACGTTAAAAAAAATATCGATATGGAACAACTTTTTTGAAGTTTAACAACTCCAGATGATATTTGTAACAAAGAAAAACTGATTTGTCTACAGAAATTTACATGCTCTCTGTACGGGTTATTAAATTATAGCAGTATCAATGATCTAAGACTTATATTATTTATAAAGTCTTACAGTAAAACAAAAAATATTTTTTAAAGATGTAGAGCTATTTAATTAAATAGGTATAGTACCATGTTCTGAATCACTAAAGAAAAAATATTTTACACCGTTTATTGAAACTAATGTCATTGCATGCTACAAATTTAACGTTGTATAGTTTAGAATTAAGTTAATGCTGGTAGATCGTGAAAGGCTATAAAATAAGTCCACTTTGACTTGATTATGCAGCTCCACCTTTGACCGACCATGATATTATAGCCATTAAGGTTACAGAACAAGAAAGAGAGGAGTTTACAAATAATTTTAACTTCAGTTTCAGTCATAATTTATGTTCACAAAACTTTGAACTACATGCATGTGCTTTTTTATTTATTAAAATAAAAACTATATAGTTTTTAACAACACAAATATTCAGTCTCGATTAGGATCTCAGAAGTACTGTTATTGTGTAGTTTTTTGAATCCACGTGATATTGACTATAGATATACAAATGCATTTTTTACCACTTATTTAGCTGGTGTAAAATAAATAAATTTCTGTACTATGAAAATAATATTTGTCCATTTATTTGTACACAATTATAAAAAGAAACTTTGTTTGTTTATTGTTCGTCGGACTCAATAACGTTTTTTGTCAGTACATTTACTCTCGCCCATTGATTTTCCAGTGTAAACAATGTTTACGTGTTTTCCACGCTTGATAAGTAAAAACCTGCAAGAATTTTACTTTATTGATTTCGTGAGTATTTAATTGTCTTAAGGTGTACATTGGTACATACTTCGTAAATTTTGTCGATAATAACAAATCATAGCGTTCAACTTAAACAATGTAATTGTTTTCTGTTTTTATTCTCACAATACACCCACCTTTTGATTTAAACGCTCAGCAGTTGTAGTCTGACAAATTGTTGGTTGCCTTTTAGTCTATTACATATCAGAGCTTTATTGTTAAGAAAATTGTTTTATACCTATAAAAAACGTATAAGTAGCCCCCTTTGTCACAAGGCAATAGTGTTCTTACAGATGTTCTTTTAACCAACCTGGTCATACCCGAGCACATTTTTCTATAATAGCAAGCCAGGAAAAACAATCTGGAAGAGTTCAGGTAATCACATCAACTGAAAATTTTATCAGCTTCCTCCTCAGTGGTTCGTCCCAACGGCATACCTACAGAGGAGATATTCTCCAGGCCCACTGCCCTGACCAACGGTGGATGGTTGGTTATTCGGGAAACGACCCAAAGGCAATACATTCTTTGGCCAGTGGCGTACCTCCCTGTAGCACATTCTCTGCACGCATAGACCGATAGTCCTGCATTACCCACTTGACTGTACAAGGTCTGCGCTGAGTGAACCTTACAATAAAGCTACAAAGAAGAATGAAACTAAAACAATTGTAGGAGTCTCCTGCAGTCAAGTATCATGAACTAATCTGCTTCCTTCGGATCACCAAAACGACTGAGCTCTATAAATAAGAAGATATTTTAGACACAAGCGTCCCCAGAGTAACGCCAGGAAGCGTTGGCAAAAAGCTATTCAACTAGCTCTAACGCTTCAGACATTCTAGTTTTCCTCCCGATCATTCTAGTCCTACAACATCAGGCCCAAGAAGTTCACCGTCCGATAGAAACTTTCGTCAAAAAAGAGCTTTGCTCACTGGTCCTTTTGAGGGCAGCAAATGTTGAACTACTTTACCAACAAATAAATTACAATCTTGAAAAATTGACAAAAAACAGCCTTTCAGAAAGATTGAACCATGCCTATGGTAACAAGAAACCAACTTGGAAGGAAAACTTCATATGTTTATATTTGCAGGTGTCAGAAAACTGACGTGGAACATTTATCAAGATTAAAACAACAGCGTTAAAATCGACAAATAAAGAATCCATCACGTGAGAGACCATCTTTTTATTATAATTTCGATGGCAGTCTTAAAGGAGCTTCTGCGACTACCACTGAGATCAAATTGAAAAAAAAAGAAAATTTGCTTTGCGACAAACATATGTATCTAAAAATTATCATGCAATCTTTAATAAAGAATTAAAAAAATGATTTTTTTGTCTATAATTTCACTTGCTACGAAAAAAAAACTTTTTTTTTGATCCGTCCAGTGCAAACAGGTATAGCCGTGTGTCGTTCGATATAGCAGTAACTGTGTATATGTCTTGTTTGTGTATCGCCTTTCTGCTTTACCTTGTGTATATAGTGTTTGTACCTGTATCTTGTAAAAATTATATAAGACTCAAAGTTAATATAACTGTATTTTCTTAATTACACACTTTTTCATTATAATAACAGGTTCAAACTGAAGTTCAAACTAAAGTTCAAACTTTAGTTGTTAAAACACATACGAATTTTAACTTTTTTAAATCCCGCGCGACAAAGTGAGTCAGTATGTCTGCTACCCACATAACTTCATGAGCTTCTGGACATGACTATTTATTTATTTTTATCACAAATTTATCGCTAAATTATAACATTACCCTCAACTTTATATGTTGCACATAAAAGATGAAGGCTTCATCTACAAAACATATATACTCATTTTTCTGGAACAGTTTATTTTGGCTTATTATAAAGTTAGAAAAACTCTTCCTTTATGCAACCCCTAAAATATGCATGCCAACAGTTACAACTTCGAGCTCAAATATCTCAACGATTTGATCCGTATGAAGTGTAAGAAAGGTCACTTGTGGATTTAGCGAATTTTCTTCTCTTAGAAATGGTATTTCTCTTTTTTGGGGATTAACATGAAGGAGCCCTCTTAAATCTTCTAGATATTTGAATAGGTAAGATAATATGTATTTGTATTCATTCAGGTGATTTATGCTCCAGTAATTTGATGATTTGAAAATTAGCAATGATAATGGTAAATAAACTGCTTGGATTACGAATAAACAAGCTTTTAATAAGATGTTTTTAATTTGAGAAGGGTCAAAAATCGATGTATAACCTTATACTGAAAGCATTTAACATTATGTGTTAACAAACAACAGTATTTTATTCAGTGAGTATTAGGTAAGAGTAAGACGACGGGGCTGCTAATTTTTGGAATAATCATAAGACCTATTTTACAGAAAATTTAATTTTTGATTTATAAAATTTTGCTCTTTCACACATAACTCTCATTTTTGCTGTAAAGGACAAGTTTTGTAAATAGTTCAATTAACCTACACTTAAAAACATTAATTATATACAAAAACAGAGAACATAGTGAGATTCGTTTTTTTTGAATGGTCAAACCACTCACGAAAAGCATGAAAAAAGAGCTTGAAGGGGGTGAGAATTTATCATTATCATTCTTTAAATTATAAAATTCTTAAAAATAAGTTATTGTTTTAAGAGTTAAAAAATAAATTTTGTAATGGATCAAGATTTTTTTACAAGTTCTTTGAGTACAAAATATTGTATGACTAAATGATGTTATTTTTATGTTAAAAAATGGATTTACACAAGTAAAACAAAAAAACTCTACTTTCCTGCTTATAAATTTTGAACAATAAATTTGTTTTTAAGAAAACTTTGTAACTTAACAAGATTTTAATGGACAATTACCTGATTGTTATTCTAAATTTTTTTAAATATTACATTTTTTCTATTATATATATGCTTTCAAATGAATTAAATATTTTAAATTTTTATGTTCTGAAGAACAAAGGGTAAAAGAATTGATTTCTTCATAACTTTATCTAACAAAATTCGATGGTTTAAAAAAAACAGCTCTTTTCAAAAATTAAAATGATTTTTTTCTTGATTTACCTACATTTGCTACAAAATTTTTAAAAGAAAATTATAACAAGTACAGTAATTTATGCATTATTGTTATCTTTTTTATCGGTCTACACAGAATTAACACTTTTCACGTACTAATGCTAACTCAAATTTTTATTTTGCATATAATCAGTATGTCTATAATACTGCAGAAGTAATAAAAAAGATGTCACATGAGCCCAATATTTAGTTAACACCATAAATATCAGCTCTCAAAAAAATCTAACCATGGACATCTTAACTTCTTATATTTTTGAAAAATGCTTGGCAAGGCTTGATTCTTTTGTCGTGCAACTTCCTTTTGTATCAAGGTTTCTATGAAAACGTTTTTTTTTTTCCGACACATTTAGAATATACTTTAATTTTAATTATAAGGCAAACCTAACCTTGCTATTATATAAAAGACCGTGTTAGACAATCAATATTTCATAATTTTTTTCTCGACAATTTCCTGTGGTAAGACATCTGAAAAAATTCATATGCACTCCTAATATGCTTAAATATGACATACATTTTTCTGGCATATTTCTCCGTTTTTAACTTCCCTCCCAAACCTCCTTCAGTTAAAATAACGTAGCATACAATAAATGCTGCCTTTAATTTTTTTTGACACCTCATATTCATTTGTTACAATTCTTAATAAAGTATAAAATCTTTGCTACTTAAAAAAACAAATCATCTTTTTTTGACACCTCATATTCATTTGTTACAATTCTTACTGAAGTATAAAATCTTTGCTACTTAATAAAACAAATCATCTATAAATGTTTTGTTTTCCCACGAAATATAATTATTTTAATGTCAAGTGATATAATACCTTACGTAGTAATAAACCTAACAAATCCATATGCATGAATAAGATCTTATAACTCTAGCTCAAAATCTTTATGTGTATGTATGTAAAATAAAAAATTTTTTTTGTACACATACATTTTTTTCTAAAATTTAGTAATTTACTATTACAGTAAGACATAACATAAGTAACTGCAGAGCCTTATTAAAAAAGACCTCTAATTTTTCTTGGCTTACACGTTCTTTTGTTGTATCGTTACATATTTAAATAATGTTATATATAATACGCGGAATATGCATGAATTGTTACATTTTATACGATAATATTATTTTTAATTTAAAAAATGCATGCTTTTAAAGAGTTTTTATGAAGCTTTAAGGACGAAAGTGGTCTTTTTTTTGTGAATTTCTTTCTTGACCATGAAAATATGATCAAAAAATTAAACAACATTTCTTTTTCTTTAAAGTCGTTCAAAAATGATAATTTTGACCTCTAACAAAATTAGTTTTGACCTTTTAAAGTGGAAGAGTTTTATAGGAGCCTGTACTACGATGGCTCCTTTTTTATATTTTTTATTGTAAATCGTACATTTTTTTTAAGAGAGGGTTTACCCCTAATTTTTCCAAATAGAAGAAAAAAAATACATTAACAACGCTTTCTACATCAGACAAAAATCACTTTGTGCAAAGTATTATAATGCATACTAGAGAATATCATGAAAGAAATTAAATTAAGGGACCAAAAATTCATTAAACTTTAAAAAAAAGTCCATACTTTCGCCATAAGGACGAAGACCAGCAGCGCTCCAGCGGATTTTTCTCATTCTATCATTTTATCTAGTACTTATACTATTAAGAAATCAAAACAAGTTATATTGATTGTTGACTAGTATTATACTTAAACCTTGCATTACATATGGCGAAAAAATACTTTAAAACTTTTATGAACTCCTAATGTGAGAAGGTTTCAGTATATATTTGGTCTTAGGTTTGCATTAATTATTACATAGTTGAATATCAATATCCCTTATTTGATTACGTTAAAGTACAAGTACTATATCAGTGCCATACAAGAAGTAAACTGCTTTGGAAAAAAAAATCATGACCGTTTTCATACTATGATTTTAGACTTAACAAGGCTCTGAAATGATAAAACAGAATCAATAAAATATATAGTAAATTCATACAATCTTTAGAAATTTCTTTAAAAATATGAATTAAATTTATCAAACTTACATAAGTTCTTTTAGTTTTGTTTGAAGATTATTGTAAGGGGGTTTTACTTATAATTAAGTTGAAATTTCACGTTCATGCTTTATAAAAGCTGCTATTGAATTGATATCGTAAAAAAAGACATAAAACACAAAATTTCGAAATCTAAAGACATTTGGTACGAAAGCATAAAAAATTTATTGAAATTAGCAAATACGCTATATTTTTATGTTTATAACACTGATTGCTAAGTCAATTTATTCAATGCAGTATTCAAGATGCCTACATTCAGTTTTTAAAGAACATTAAATGCCAGTTAAACTACAAGCCATTTATGATGAAACCTCTGTGTCACAACGAATTCATTTAAGTTTTTTCCCAATATTAACGGATATATATACCATATCTTTAGATATGGTAGAGAAATAAGGAATATATATATAACAGTTAGTAAATATTATCAGCAGCTGAAAAAATTTTATCTAAACTTCAGATTTTCCTTTATAAAAAGATATGTGCTAACAAGCAGAAAAAAAAGACATTTCATTTCATGGATTTGTACGACAATAATCAAACAATTTTGAAAGCTCTTCTAACTCGAAGTAAACATCTCATTCTTAGTCTATACAGCACACTATTACAATCTGAACGTGTGATAAGTATTATCATATCATTACACGTAGTGATTACGGAACGTTTTGAAAAACATTAATAAATATTTTTTTTAAATGCATGGAGAATTAATATATTTATCATAAAACAAATTATTATACTTGTAATTTATCAATAGTAACGTGATCCGTTTTGGAACCATTTAGAATTCTATAAACTGGTAATTGAGTAAATTGATGTTTACCAACAAAAGGTATTTTATCCATACTATTTTCCATGGAATATCCTTCTGCATGCTGTAAAAAAAATTTCAACCATAAGAGCTACGTTAACAGAAGTAAACTTTGTTAAGAGCAACTTACAAATCTTAAAAACGTAATAGGAAGCTTTAGTAATTTTTTTACAAAACAGTATTTCTTACTTATCAATGCAAACATTGAAAGTCAAGTTAGTATATCAATGTCAATGCTAAACCGCGAGGAAAAAGATGAAGTTTGTGACTTAAACAGTTTTTCTTTTTAAAAAAAAGAACTAAATACTTCGATGTTAGAAAAACTCAATCAAATAAATCAGGAGATTTTTGCTGAACTAAATAAGTATCAAAGTTTGTAAGAAATAGTCTAACTTAAAGCTGAGCAGTGCTACAGAGCAAGTCCTAGGAGAACAAAAGGCATTTACAAATTAGTCTACCAAATTGAAGTATGCTCTTGCAATGTGCACTAAAAAATAAGTTTTTGTTATTGATTTTTAATATTTCTCTCTTATTTCGACATATTTCTTGCATGACTAAGAACGTGTGAGAACAAATCAAAACTTATGGAAAGTCAGGATCTTGTTTTTTAAGGTTATCATAATGAGGATATTATTCGTTTTCCTTTCTGAAATCATGAAAACGTACTTTGATTCGTATGGGCAAACTTTGCGCCCACAAATCAGTTTATGCCCTATAATATAATAGAATTAGCTTTAAAAAATAATTTTGCTAATAGCGCGTAAAAAATTATAGTTATTTAGTTTTTTAACAAATCTAAATAGCCTTAGACTTCAAACTGTGTCAGTTAACGGCCCAAAGAAGATGATAAATGAGGTCAAAAATAGTTTTTCGCGTCTAGGAAAAAACTGAAGAGTCGTACAAAAAGTTGTACTGTTGAAAAAGATGCGCAATTTCAAGACGAAGAAAATGAGTTTGAGTGGAATAAGATTGGCCCAGCTGTTTTATTGCAATTTGCCAAAAAGTGCTCTTTTGAACCGTTTTTTCTTAAATCTTTAACTGACGGTTATTTCAATATTAGGACTTGAAAATTAAATTCCAGATAGATCTTGTTCCTCTTACCATCCACACTAAATATGAAGAAGATCGGTTGTAAACTTTTTGCAAACTACTGCAAGACGCAAAAAATGGTCCCCCGGCAAGAAAGTTGGACGTGGCTGGTTTTTCAATATATTACCATTTTTCAAACAGCGTTGTACTCGTTAAAAGTTACTCTACAACCTTTCAAAACGTAAATCTGTTTGAAATTTTGGAAGTACGTGAAAAATTGATGTCAAAAACTGGATATATTCCGTGGATGTGGTGGCGTAGCGAGACCACCATAGGCCATGCCCCCTCTCCGCATCATAGCTCCAGAGTTTGAGAGCGGTTCGCCGTGCCACCGCATCCATGGATCCCCATCCCCTTTCTTACTGTTTGCGCATGCAGCAGGTATAGCTTTAAATTATACAAATATTACTATACATACACACGTATACACGTAGTCAGAGACATACACACGTAGTCAGAGACAACAAAGTGCGTGTGTCGAGCGGCTGAAGATATTTCATAATCACTCCCAATCGTCTGTCCTTATACAATTTTAGTATATCTAAAATTTTATTAGCATCGCTTAGTTTAGTGTGTATGTGACTTGATGTGAAACATCTATTGGCGCGCTTGGGGGTTCAACTGACGCGATGACGGGACCTGTGCGATGGCACAATTTCCGGTTAAACTTTGCTCGGCTTGGCTCAGCTCAGCTCAGCTCGGCTCTCTGTCTGTTTTTCTATGCGCTTACTGCTGCCTCTCTCGTTTATAAAATGTTTTACTCGTATTATTATAGCTGTACAAAAAGTATATAATAATAAACTATTGTACATGTATTGTATATATTTAATATGCATACACATATGCATGTATGTATACTAAACATTATATATTTCGTATGTATAAATAAAACTTTCAAATTATCCTAACTCTGAGAATCGAACTACATCTTTAGAATTGGTAGTCGGGGAACTTACCAATTGTGTTATGCAGCACACCAATCCAATCTTTGTTTTTATCATTTATATACACCAGCCAAGAAACTTCTAAATTAGAAAATTAATCTATAATTTTTTATTTTTTATACTATATATAATTAAGACTGCCAATTCGAAAAGAAATAGTTATGACTATTTTTAAGTGGTCTATTTATGTCAAAGTTGTGTAAAATTGTGTTTTGAAGTTAGTTTTGCTTATATCTTTTAACAGTTTTGATGTACAGAAAAAATAAGAATACCAGCGTACACGCCTTACAAGGCGACAAAATTTTCTATCAGTAAACACTTTTTTATTTTGTTTTGACAAGTGCGAAATGAAAAGAAAAAAAATGAAACAGGCATTTTGGCAGTACCTGTAAAAGTAAGTGAAACAGAGAGAGCTATTGATCGTCTGCTATCGGGCTCACCTCTCTCTCTCTCTCTCTCTCTCTCTCTCTCTCTCTTTCTCTAGTGTTCTCATATAGGTAGGCCTTTTTTTATTGCTTTCTTAAATATTTTGTCCTTGGAGAAAGTAATTAATAAATATTAGAATTAGTATCATTTTTTCATCATTTTTTAAAAATTTCTTCTCTGTGAATAGGACTATCTTAACATATCAATATTTGATTATAATGCAAAATTTTTCTAGATTCTTCCAATTGTGTTTATTCAAACTTTATCTTAACTCGTCTTTAGTAAAGAGCCAACTCAACTAAATTTGCGCACGTGCGCAACTACGCACAGTAAACAGGTATCCGAATTCAAAAAAAGACAGAGAGACAGAGAAAGTAATACATAGGAACTTTTGTTGAGCTAAGGTATGTACCTTTGTACATGTTAGTAGTATAGAGACTTTTTACCATCTATTACTGCTCCCTTTCGTTCTTGTTGTTTGTATGTTAATAAACAAAAAAAATTATAAATATAATTTGCTTTTTTTAGATCTATAATATTTACTGATCAAAATACATATGTATAAATTAACTGTCTTTTTAATATAAATATATAAAAATATAAAACGAAGACTGTTTCGAGTCAAAAAAGTAAATCTTTTTCTGACCTTAATCGTTTTTGAGAGGCTCATGTGCGCTTGGTAAAAGAAATCGGATGAGCCGCATAAGCACCATTGCTCTGTGGCTGCCTTACGTCCCTCGGGCCCTGTTTCGCTGGTCCCTTGGGAAGCAAAATAGCCCTAGAGACGATGGAACTCATCTGATGAAGACTACTATTTTTATTATAGATAATCAAATACTACCAAGTTCAATAACATATTCTTTAATACTTCACATCTGTCATGGATTCCAAAACCCACTCCTGGCTTTTTAGAGTTACACTTTTATAAGCGCGTTCTGCCCTACGTAGTAAATCCCCGATTTCAAATTGGTGATCTTGAGAAAAAGTGTGACGAAAGTGGATTTTGCTTGATTCTCCCCCTTTACCTTACCCCTATGAATGTACTTCCGGTTTCCCTACACCACCCAACATCCAAAATCATCGCACCACACCACACGTTTTGAATTTGCCTTATTTTTCTCTTTTAACAAATTTCTAAATAAATAAAAAAAAAAAAAAAAACAATTTCCAAAGAGATTTAAACCACCGTTCTCGTACACACTTAGCGAGCCTCTTACTCACTCTGCTATGAGTGTGCCCGACAATGGAAAATCGATTACTATATTTTATCTTACAGTTCACAACATATTTTCAATATTAATTGTGGATTCGTTCATCTGGTTTTATTTTACATGAAATAAATAAGTTATTTATTGAAATAGGTTTCTTTCTAAAATTTGGAACATTCATTTATTTATTTTTAATTTGTTACTTTTAAGATGAATAAATTATTGCAAGTAATCGAATTTATCTACTTTCCCATCCAGTTCGAGATCGCCAAAGCAACTCGATTTTTTGAAGTTAAAACTCCAGATTTGTAGAAAAGTTGCCATCCGTAGCAATTGAAAAAAAAGTGCTACCTCGACCAGGATTTAAATCTGCAACTCTTTTCTTGCCGGCAAAGGGCGTTGCCAATTTCGCCTTCAAAGTTTCGACGACTCCTCTCCTCTACCTTAGCAATCTTGAACTGGACGGGAAAGTCGATAAGTCCAATTACTCGCGTTAATACTAACACATCGATAAAAAAAAAATTAGTTTCTAATATTCTTATATACAATAAATAAATTATTGTTTATACAATTTTTTAAAACTTTTTGGAATTATAATAAATAAAGAAAAAAAACATATCCATACTATATAAATACAATAATTGATTTTTTTGCGCTTTCTTCTCTCACAATTTTTCCTCTGTGATTGAAAACTAAGCTCAGAGAGGTGAGAGAAGCGAAAATATATGCTGCAACTCTGGAAATTATTTTCCGTATAAAGAATAACTTACAGGCCAGATTTCATGTATTCTTTACCCCTTTGTTTTTGTGTTATTAGAAAAAAAAATTATAGATCTATTTCAAAATAAAACAGGTTTATCTAATAGTAATCTTTCACACCACCAAAAGTAGGAGCATTATAAAGGTTTTATGAATCCAATTTGAAGTAATTTTTTCATAAGGTTACATGTTAAAATGAAATATTTTTTAATTTAATATGTGAAAAAAGATACAGTGAAAAGATCTGCTATTTCATAAGGATATTTCTTATTTTCTTAAAAAGTTTTTCTGAAACCATCAGAAGATTTGATGAAAGAACACAGTCTTGTACTGGTCAACAGCCATATTGTTTATATTGTACTGTGCCATAAAATATTGTTTACAATTTTTCTGTTGTTAGATATTAAAATAATGATTAAAAACATACCCAACTAACGTAGGCTTACTGGTTTCAACGATAATTGCACCACCTTCAAACATAATATCGTTCCTTACGAGTTATACTAATATTAATAATTATGTAATTGCCATACAACTTGATAGAACTATCACTTCTCACTTAGTTATCCAAGCTCTTACTAACCACTGGTTTATTACAAAATAACGGATTTATCTTAAATATTATAAAAAATAGTTGTTAAAGTACATAACCTTAGTTGGATAGTTTCCTAGTTGTTAAAGTGTTAAATTTATGTATAAAAAACTATATAACCTACACTAGAACTTATGATATATTTATCTCACAATTTATGTAACTCTTTGTGTGTTTGTGTGTAAGCACAAAAATATTAATTTGATTTCTTTCAAATTGGAATTAGCACTTACGACTTAAGACAGAATTAAATACTGATTTTACATTTCTATTCCATGAGGAATTTACTACTATGCAGGTAAACGTGCAATAGCATGATGTGCATTTGAAAGAATACTCTCCAGCAAACAATAGAGACTATATTAAGACGCAACTCTTTCAAACGTGGCAATTTACTGGAAAATATACTTTTTGTTGTAAACTGCTTCAATCTTGTAAGCTGAAAGCTCTAAAACATGGGACAAGTTTGCTGCAGAGGTAAAGGGGTAAGGACAAACAGCATTAAGCATAGACCTTGAAGAGAGCCAGAAACTGCCTTGAATTTTATATTTTTAAGAGATTGTAAATTGCAAGTTCAATTTAACACTAATAAAAAACGGGAGCCATCCAAACAAAAGGTTATGGCTATAAAACAGATGCCCTAACATAGTAGCATGCACAACAGCCAGTATTTCAAAAAGCAAAAACAACGATAACTCCAAGTACCTTTTAAATTTAAATTTACAATATTTCTAATGCTTATCACTTTGGAAACTTTAACAAAAAAATTAGACCTAATGAACGCACGCAATTATGTTGGAAAATTTTTTATTAAGACGTTTTGTATTAAAGATCTAAGATATTGCATGAATATTCTCTGGTTTTTAAATAAGACAAGCCTGTACTATACTCATGTGGATATATGAACTCAGTCCACGAAAAACAAAAACTAAAAAAACGTAGTACTAAAAAATTTCATAATGCTTTGAAAAATAAAAAGCTTTTGACTCTATAGAAAAAAGGTTAATATTTATTTGATGCGTCACAAAATCAGTTTTTCTAAGGTTTTATACAAATCTAAAGCGTTCCTTTTTCACTAGAAGCCGTAACTTTTGCAGAATAATACGTATTGACTTCAAAAATAAAAAATAAAAAAATTAAGGTTAAGCGTGTCATAATAATAAAGTATTATAAATTACTATTTATTTCTTGCCTTCCGAAATCAGTTTTCCAACAATTATTAGGAAAAAAACCATCTTCTAAATCATCCTTATAATAATCGTTATAATCATCATTAATGACCTTACCATGATATCATCATCATTATCATCATAATCATTATAATTCATAATGTCACCATCGTAATCATTATCATCATTATTAATATTTTCATCATGATCATAATTATCATCACCATCATCAACATCGTCATCATTTTCATAATACTCATCATCATCTTCATAATTATCATTAGCATTATTGTCATCGTCATCATTATTATCATAGGTAATATTACTGCTATTATAATCATCATAATCTCCATCATAATCAGCTTAATTATCATAATCATTAGTATTATTATCATAACTTTCATCATCATTGGTATCATTATTATCATAACTATCATCATCGTTAGTATCATTATTATCATTATCATTACCATTATCATCAACATTATAATAAAGATTTCAATTATCATAATCTTTATCGCTTCCAGCATCATCATGAGTAACAATTATCATTATCATCATCATCGACATCGTCATCATCATCATCTTCATCATTATCATCATCTCCAACATCATTATCATCATCATTATTTAAATGACTTTAATCGACATAATTAACTGTACATAATCATCATTATAAATATTGCAATTATTACTATTGTTCCCTTTACCATCATCAACATTATTGTTTTTGTTATTATCACCAGAATCATCATCATCATAATCATCATAATTATCAACGTTATTATCATTATTATGAATTTCATCACCTCCAGATTATTAATATTATACTTATCATTATTATTACATTGTCATTATGTACTTAATTATAATTATCATTCTTATCGTTATTATGATTATAATCATCAAAATGTCATTACTTACATCATTATCAGCATTATCATTAACATCAACAACACTATTATTGTTATAATTATAATAATCATCATCGCTATCACCATGTTAATTATGATTATTATCATTAAACTTACTTTCATCTTTACTATTTTTATCATCATCATCATTATTATCATCATTATGATCATCACAATCATCATTATAATAATCACCATCATCATCTTAATCACATTTACTATTAATATTATTATCACTATCACTAGCATTTTTATCAACAATATTATTATTATCATTATCAGCAGAATTTTTATTCTTATCATCATCATCATTATTACCATTATCATTATCATTAACATCATCATCATCATCATTATCATCATCATCATCATCATCATCATCATCATCATCATCATCATCATCATCATCATCATCATCATCATCATCATCATCATCATCATCATCATTATCATCATCATTATTATTATCATCTATATCATCGTCATCATCATTATTATCATCATCTATATCATTGTCTTCATCATTTTTTTCATTATCATAATCTTCATCCTTATTATCATTATCATTGTCTTCATTGTCGTTATTATCATTATCTCCATTGTCCATATTATCATTATCATCATCATAATCATCTTTATCATCATTACCATCACCATGATAATGATTATAATCATCGTTACTAAAATTTCATATCTTCATTAGAATTATTATGATCATCATTATTATCATTATAATAATGATTATAATCATCGTTACTAAAATATCACATCTTTATTTGAATTATTATAATCATTATCGCCATTATTAACTCTGTCATTGTCATTATTGTCATTATTATTATCATTATTATTTCTTTTATCATCATAGTTATTCTTATTATTATCATTTTTACTATATTTATCATCATCATTATCATTATTATCATTATCTTCCTTATTATTATCGAAATAAACATTATAATTTTTATGATCAACATTATTATTACCACTTTCATCTTAATCAGTATCACCATTATCATAACTTTCATTAAACAAATCATAATTATCATTAGCTATATTATTTTTATTATCATTAATATAAATCCTATTATCATAAATTTTTATTATCATTATCACTATCATAATTAACATCTTTATCAACATCTACATAATTATTATTATTATCAGTATTATTATCATTATTATCATAATTATCATTGTCATAATAGTCTTAATTATTATCTTCATCATCATCATTATCATGGTTATCTCTATTCTAAATACATCATCATCAGGATTATTATAACTATTATCAATATTTCATCATCGTCATTAAAAGTATTATAAATATTATTATTCTTATTATTATTCTTGTAATTATTATCATTATTGTCAGCATCATAATCATCTTCGGCATTATCATCATCATCATGATTATTATAATCGTCATTATTATAATAATAATTATCATCATCAGCAGCATTGTTATTGTTATCATTATGGTCACAAATATAATTATCATTAAAATTACGATTATTGATGTTATAATCATCATCAATATGATAATCAGTATTTTTAAATACATTATTATTAAAACTATTATAAATATTATTATCCACGTTATCAATTTTTCTTATATCATCATCATCATTATTACTGTCATCATCATCATTAAAATAATCATTATCATCATTATTATTACCAACCTGATCATGATAATTTTTGTCATACTTATAATTATCTTTATCATTATAATCTTTCTAATAATTATTATTATTCTTATCATCATTATTATTATCATTATAATTACATTTCTATCATCGTTATCAGCATTATCATCGTCTTTATTATAAGTATCATAAGTATCAATTTTATCACAATCATTATTATCGTCATTATCATTATTATTTTTAGCATCATCGTTTTTATTATTATTATTATTATTATTATTATTATTATTATTATTATGATATTTTTATTATCATTCTCTATGTTTCTCTGATCATTATTATAAGTGTCATGATTGCTTTTATTTTCATCATTACTAGTTTTTTCATTATCTCTATAATCATCATGATAATCTTTATCATGATTATCATCATCATCATTATCGTTATCATTATTATTATAAAAACCATCATTATCATCCCTATCATGAGTATTATTATCATGATAAGCATCAAAATTATCATCGGCATTATCATTATGATCATCATCAGCATAAGTATCATATCAACGTTAACATAAATATTATCATTAATTATTTTATTATTATTCTCATCATTATCGTTATCATCATCATTATTCTTATCATCATTATTATCATCATTATTATCATCATCGTTATTATCATCATCATTATTATCATCAATATTATAATTGTCAACATTATCTTTATTATAAATATAACTATAATCTTTATTGTTATTATAAATACTATTATTGTTATTAATATTATCATTATTATTATTATTGGCATTAAAATCAATAACAGCATCAACATTATCATCATTACTATTACAATTATCATTATCATTGGCATTATTATCGTCTTAATCATTATTATTGTTTTTATTTTTATTTTTACTATTACTGTTATTACAATAATTCTCTCTATTATTCTTACTATCATTATTAATAATATTAATATTATTATAATTGCTTATATTATCATCCTAATGGATATTATTATCCTTATAATTTTCGTAATTATTGACATTATTATCATTTTTAAAAATATCATTCTTATAATTATTGCCACTGTCATTATTATTAGTATTACCATCATTATTATCATTATCATTATAATCATTATCATTATTTTTGGCATCAATAACATGAACAGCATTATTATTATCATTACTATCATTCTCTTTAGCATCGTTATCAACACTATCGTAATTATCATTATCAATATTAGTATCGTTATCATCATCATCTTCTTTATCGTCAAAAATATTATTATCATCCTTATTAATATTAACATAATTGTCATCAATGGCATTATTATCTTCATCAATATCAATATTATCACCTTCATCATTATTATCAGCATAATAATTATAATTATCATCATTATTATCATGATTATTATCACAGATCTTATCAGTGTTCTCACCATCATCATTATTATACTTCTTTTCATTGTCGTCATTATTATCATTATCACCATCATCATTACCATCATTATCATCATCGTCATACTCTTTTTCATCATTATTATTATTGTCTTTATTATTATTGCCATCACTATCATCATCATTTCTATTATAATCATTATCCTTATTATTATCAATATCATAATCATCATTGTTGGCAATATCATTATTAAAATCGTTATAATCATTATCATTATCATGAAAAAAATTATTATTATTACTTTTATTACTTTTATTATGCTTATTTACATTATTATTATTATTATCATAATCATTTTTACGATCATTATCATTATTATCAATATCATTATTATTTTCATTATCATTATCATACTTATGATCATGATATTTATCATCAGTATAATCATTTTTATCGGCATCGTCATCATCACCGATTTTATTGACATCATAAATATTATCGATACCAACTTCATTATAATCGTTACCATGATTATTTTTATCATAATCAGCATGGTTATAGGCATCAGTATCAGGATCACTATCATTACCATTATTATCATCAATATTATTACTAACATCGTCGATATTTTTATAATTATTATAATTTAAACCATCATTGGCATTTTTATTATTATGATAATTATAACTTTTTTTCTTAATAATATTTAATCATTATCATCACCATAATTATCTTCATTACTTTAATAATCCATAATTTTGTTATAACAATTATCATTTTCACTAACATCATCATTATTATTTTCATAATTATAATCATTAACAACATAATTATAATCATCATCATCGTAATAATTATACTTTAAACCACCATCATTATCATTTACATCATTTACCTATGTTATACTTACTTTTCTCATTATAATTATTATCGACACATTAAAATTGTCATTATCAAAATTTTAATCATAATTAATATAATCTTTATTTGTATGATTATTTTTCTGATAATTATTATTTTTATTGAGAACATCATTAATATCATTATTATCGTAATCATAATCAATATCTTGACTGTCATAAATATAAACATTATTATTATTATCATCAAGATCATTGTCAGTAATATTATTAAAATTCGTATAATTATTATTATTATGATTAATATCATGACCATTATAAGTATAATCAGCATTATTATTTTTTTTATCGTTATCATCATAACTATCATTGTAATTATCATTATCATTATCATTATCATTATTATTATTATTATCATTATTATCAGAGGAGTTGTTGACATCATCAGTATTATCATAATGACTATCATCCTCATTATCATTAACCTTGCAATCATAATTATCATTATTATTATCATCATGGTAATTATTATCATCAATATCATTAGTATTACTATTATTATAATCAACATCATCATAAACATGATGATCATTATTATTATTACTATCATCAATATTGTAATTATTATCATCATCATAATATTATTCATCATCATTATTAATATCATAATTATCTTTATTATGAACATCATTATCATTATTATAATTGTAATTATTTTTTTACTAACTATTACAATTCACATATTTTTAATAATTATAATTATATTTATTATTATTATTATTATGATTATCATCATCATTATCATCATTATTATTATCTCCATTATTGTTATCATACTTTTTTTTTTTTATTATTATTATAATTATTATCGTCATAATTTTTATTGATATTATCATCATTATTTTTATAATTGTTATTTTCATTATTAAAATCACTGTTAATATCATCATCATCATTATTATCATCATACTTGTTATCACAATCATCATTATCTTTCGCATCATCATTATCATTATTTTAAAAAATTGTATCATCATCGGCATCGAAATTATCATCATTTTTATCATCATATACATCATCATTATCATCAAAAATATTCTTATAATCATTATTCTTAATTTTTAAATCATCGTTATCATTTACGTCATTATTATTATCATTATTATTATCATCGTCATAGGTTTCATCATTATCAAAATTATCATTATCATCATCATCATCAGCATTATCATCTTCTTGATCATTATCAAAAGTATCAAAATTATCACAACCATTATTATTATTATCATCATCACTATTATCATTATCATAATCATTATCATCATCATCCTTATTACTGATCTTATCATCATCATTATCATTATTAATATTATCAGCATCATAATCATTTTGATCATTATTATTTTCTTATATTATTATAATTATTATAATTATTACTTTTACCATGATCTTTCTATTCTTCGTATCATTATTATAAGTGTTATAATAGCTTTAGTTATTATTATTATTAGTATTTTCATTATCTCTATTATTGTCATTATAATCATTATTATAATAGTCATTATTATTATCATTATTATTATTATTATAAATACTATCATCATCATCGTTCTCATCATCAGTATTATTATCATGAAAAGCATCAAAATTATTATCAGCATTATCATCATCATCATTATTTTAATTAGCGTCATTATCAATTTTAGCATAAACATTATCATTATTTATATCGTCATCATTATTATCATTATTGTTATTAACATTAACATAATTATTATTGATATTATCTTTATGATCATCATTGGCATTATCATCTTCGCTATAGTCATAATTGTCACTATGATTACTATTATCGTTACTATTATCTTCATAATAATTATTATTATTATCGATTTGTTAGTATATATCAGTGCCCTTCGGTAAATTTGGAAATTCAAAGTGATCAGTGATCCGTTGGGGGCGAAATGTAAGAAAATAAATAAATACAAGAAAAGTGTATTTAAATTTTCTTGCGTTGATTTATTGATGCGCAACGTTTCGCTGACAATATGCATCAGCCTCATCAGGCGCAGGTACGCGAAAATTCGTAAGTTTGGTTGACTTACTCGTCACGTGTCGTGCTGTCGACTCAAACGATCAACGCAGGAAAATTTAAATACACTTTACTTGTATTTATTTATTTTCTTACATTTCGCCCCCAACGGATCACTGATCACTTTGAATTTCCATATTATTATAATAATTTTGATTATATTTACTATCACAATTATTATTATTAACATTATCACTTTCGTTATTAACAAAATTAACATTATTATTTTTATTGTCAACATTATTATAACCTTTCTTATTCTAATCAGTATCACCATCATCATGACTATCATACTAAAAATCATAATCACCATTATCATCATCAATATTATAATTAACATTTCTATCGAGATCTCCCTTTTTTTTATTATCATTTCTATCGTCATCATTATTATCATTATCTTTATTAGCTTCATTTTAATTATCATCATTATCATCATCCTTATTTTCAACGACAGTACAATTATCTTTATTGTCATCATAATCATTATCATCATAATAATTTTTATTATTATCTTTATCATCATCATTACTATTGTTATTTCTATTCTCGATACAACATTATTATCATTATTATCACTATTATCAAAACCCTATCATCATTATTATTAGTATTATCATCATCATTATTGTTATTGTTATTATTAACATCATTATTATTATTATTATTATCATCCTTATTATCATTCTTGTTATTATTATCGTCTTTGTTAGCAACATAATCATCATCGGGGTTTATCATTATCATCGAAGTTTATTATCATTATCATGATTATCAACATCGTCATTATAATTATCATCCTTATTAGCAGCACTATTATAATCATTATTGTGGTCACTAATATCACTATCATTATCATTACGTTAATTATTATTATATTTATTATTTATGTAATAATCAGTTATTTAAATAACCTTATCGTTAATACTATTATAGGTATTATTATCAACATAATCGATATTTTTTATATGATCATAATTATTATTATTGTCATTACCATCATTTAATTATCATTATTATTATTATTATTATTACTATCCGCATCTAGGTGATTTTTGTCATACTTATCATAATCATTATATTTATTATCTTTTCAATTATTATTATTATTATTTCTATCATCATCATTATTATCATTAATACCTTCATCACTATCGTCATTATTAGCATTATTATGATCATTATTCTAATGATAATTAATATTTTTATCATCATATTCGTCATCATAATCATCATTATTTTCGTCATCCTTATCATCATTATTATTATCATCATCATTATTATAATTTTTATCATACTTTTTCTTATTTTCATTATTATAGTTATCATCATTAGCACCATTATTATTATTATTATTATTATTATTATTATAATTATTATCTTTATCAATATGATTATCATAGTCATGATCATTATCATTATCAGCATTATCATTCTTATAAACATTATTATTATTATCATTATTATCAACATTAATGTAATTATTATTATTATAATTATTATCATTATTATTAGCATTCTTATTATCTTCTCTTTCATCAGAATAGTTATAATTATCTTTATTATAATTATTAGCATTATCATTATCATCATTATCATCATTATTATCATTATTATTATCATTATTATGATTATTCTTATTACCATTATCATTTTTATTATGCTTATGATTATCATCATTATTATTATCATTATCTATTTTAGTATCATTATCATTATTATTATTATAATTATTATTATCATCATCATTATCATAGTTATTATCATTTTTGTCATCAGCAGCATCATCATTATTATCATTACCTTTTTTATTGCCATTGTTATCATCATTATCATAACTATTATCATGATTATTATTACTATTTTCATCGTTATCATTATTTGTTTCACATTAAAAATTATGAACATCATTACTTCCTTTGTACTTATTATTATTTTTTAATCATTATCATTAATAACACATTAATATAATTATTTTTATTATTTTAGTCAATACCATTATCATCATTATTATTATTATTATCAACATCGTTGTCATCTTTACTGTTATTATTGTTATCATCATCATCATCATCATCATAATTATGATCATCACCATTATTTTTTTGATTATCCTTATTACGACCATTTTTATTACTGTTATTGCATTTATTATCATCATTATTATTATGCTTATCATTATTTTTATAATCATTATTACTATTATTATTGTCATTATCATCGTCATAACCCCCATTATTATCATTATAATTATTGTAATCATTATAAATAATATCATCGATGGTCATGACCATCATTATCATTATTATCAACATTAGTATCATCATCATTATCAAAATCATTTTGATCATAATCATTATCAAAATGTTAATCATCACTCATATAATTTTTATTTTAATAATTATTTTTTTAATGATCATCATTTTGATTGATAATATCATTATTATCATTATTATCAATATCAACATCAATATTTTTATTAAAATAAATGTAAGCATTATTATTATTACCATCAACTTCATTGTCATTATTATGATTATAATAAGTATTATTATTATTATTAATATTATGATCATGATAAGTATTATTAGCATTATTATTATTTTTATCGTTATCATCATTATATTCGTTTATTATTATTATTATCAATACAATTACTATTATTATCAAAGGCATCATTATCATCATTTTTATTATTATTTTTATAATTATCATCATCATTATCAGGTTTATCATCCTTTTATCAGCAGAAACATGATCATCATCATTATTATCATTACTATTGTCATCATCATCCTCATCATTTTTATCATTATTGCTATCGTCGCCATTATCATCATTATCATCTTAATCATTATCATTATTGTTAGCATCAAAAACAATAACAGCAACATTATTATCGTTACCATCATTATCTTACGCGTCCTTATCAATATTATTGTAATTATCGTTATTATTATTATTATTATTATTATTATTATTATTATTATTATTATCATCATTTTTTTTACCGTTGAAAATATCATTGTTTATATCATTATTAATTTCGGCATTCTCGTCATCATCGGCATTATCATCATTACTATCACCATTATTATTATTATCATTATTATTATCATTATTATCGTTAAAATTACTATTATTATTATTAATATTATTATCATTATTATTTTTATGATTATTAACGCAAATTTCATCAGTGTTATCACCGTTATTGTTATTATCCTTCGTTTTATTATCGTCATTATTATTATTATTACTATCAACATTATCATCATTATTATCGTAATACTCATTTTTATCATTATTATTATTGTCTATATCATTATTGTCATCACTATCAGCATCATTTTTATTATTATTTTTATTCTCAACATTATCACTATTATAATCATGGTTGTTGGCAATATTATTATTATTACCATCATCATTATTATCATTTGTGCCATCATGAACTAAATTATTATGATAACTTTAATCATTTTCATTATGCTTAGTAATATTATTATTATTATTATTATTATTATTATTATAATCACTTTTACTATCATTATAGTAATTATCAAAATCATTATCATATTCATTATCATTATCCTACTTATGATTATCATATTTATTATCAGTATTATCATTTTATTTGGCATTGTCATCATCACAAATATTATTCTTATTATAATAACTATCCATGCCATTATTATTATTATCAGAATCAGCATAATTACAGAAATCAGTATCAGGATCATTATTAATATCAATATTATCACTAATATTATTATTAACATCGTCGATGTTGTTATTATTATTATAATTAAAAGCATCGTTAGCATTTTTATTATTATGATTATTATCATTATTTTCCTTATGAATATTTGATTAATATCAACACCATAATTATCTGTATTATTTCAAATATTAACGTTTTCACTATTATAATCATCATTTACATTAACATAATTATCGTTATCATTATTATAATGATAATAATTAAAATTATCATCATAATTAACATTATTATGATATTTATTATTTTTACTACTATAATTATTATTTACATCATCATCATCACCTTTGTACTAATTACTTTTATCTCATAAATATTATTGACTTATTTAAATTGTCATTATCATCATAATCATCTTTAGTATTATTATTATTATTATAAATTTTATTATCATCATTATCTTTATTATACTTGTCATTAAAATTATACTTATTGTCATCATTATCATCATTTATATCATCATAATGAGTATCGTAACCATCATTATTATTATTATTATTATTATCTTTATAGTCATTATTATTACTACTATTGATATCATCTACGTCATTATCATAACTTTTATCATCATTATAAACACATCAAAAATATCATCGTGATTATTATTTTTATCATCATTAACATTGTAATCTCCATCATCATTATTATCGACAATATTATCATTATAATAATCATTATCATCATTATCATACACATCATCATCGTTATAATTTTTATTATCATTATCATTTTTATTATCATTATCTGCATCATCATTTTTGGTGATATTATCTTTATTGGAATCATTATCAATATCATCATCATTATAATGATTCTCATTATCATCGTCTTTAAAATTTTATCATTATCTTTGTACTCATCATCATTATTATAATCATAATCATATTCATTATCATAGTCATTATAATTCTCATTATTATTATTATTGTACTCATAATTACTATTTGTATTATCGTCGACACTATCATTATCATTATTATTTTCATCATCTTTATCTGAACAATTATTATTATGATCATCAGTATTATCTTTATCATTATTATTACTGTCGTTACTATCATTACGAATTTAACTGTTATCATTATTTCTTTTGTTTTTATCATTATTGTAAGTTTTTTTATTATTATAATAATCATTATAATTATTATAAGCATTATAATCATCTTTATTTTCATCATTGTTATTGGTATCACCATCATTATCATCATTGTCACTGTTTTTATCATTATTATCAATTTTATCATTTTTATTGTTCCCATTATCAGAAACATCATTTTTATTATTATCATAATTAGCATTATTATCATCATAAACGTTACAGTTACTAATGATATCGCCATCATTATCATGATCATTAGTAATATCTTTATAATTATCATCGTAATTCTCGTTTTAATTACCACTTTTATCAAGAAAAATACTATAATAATTATTGCCATCATCATTATCATTATTATCATCATCATCATCATTATTATTATTATAATCTTTACTATGAGCATTATCATAATTATCCTCATCAACATCATCATCTTTAATATCTTCCTTATAATTATCATTGGCATTATCATCATAATCATCAACACCATTATGATGATTACTCTCATCATTATTCTCATTTTTATCCCCATAAGCATCATTATTATTATTATTTTCATAATTTTATTATTACTTTATTTTAATTTATCATCATTATAAACTTTATTATTATTATTATCATGATTATCTTTATCAATAAAATTATCAGTACTATCATTATTTATAATTATTGTTATTTCATTTTTTCTTTTATATTTTTACCATTATTGTTAACATCATTTTCATTGCAATCTTCATTATTTATTATATTATTATTATTATTATCATTACTACTACTATTATTATTATTATCTTCATTAGTAGTATTATTATTATCATGACTATCATAAGAATCATTTTCTTCTCATCAATGTCATAATCCTCATCATCATTGTAAAAGATATCATTTCCATTTTTATCATAATTAATATTATTATTATTATTGATATTATAATTAATATACTTATTATTTTTATTTGTACCTGCATTATCGTCATTATCATAATTATGTAAGTCATAATTATTATTTTAATTATCGTTATTATTATCGTACAAGCTTTTATCACCATCTCCTATATGATTATTATCATTTTAATCAACCCTATTATCATTAATATTATTATTATTATTATCATATAGATTATTAAATTTACAATGATAAATATGCTAATTATAATAAGGTTAATGATAATAGTTATAATAATAAAGGTAATAGAGATAATGATAATAATGATAATACTGATGATGATAAAAATTACTATAAAGATAAAAGTGATAACGATAATGATGATGATGATTATATTGCTTATGACAACTATGATAATATTAATGATAAAGATAATCACGATAATGATGATTATGATGATGATGATAAGAAAGAAGATAATAACAACAATGATTATGATAACGATGATAATTATAATTCTAATGATGATGAAAAAGACAATGATAATAATATAAATAAAGACATAATGGTAATAATGATAATGATGCTGATGATAAAGATAATGATAATAATAATAATAATGACTATGATAATAGTTATAATTTCAAAAGACAATAATGATTATAGTTAAAATAAATCAAATAAAAATAATGATACTATTAATAACAATGATAATAACATTGACAAAAATGATGATAATGCTGAAAATAATAATGATAATAATATTGATAATGCCGATAACTATGTTGATGCCGATAAAGATAATTTTGATGACTGTAATGATAATATTATTGATAATAATAATGATGATTATGATAATGATAATGATAATAATGATAATAATTATGATAATAATAACAATATGAATAATGATGATACTAATAATAATACTGTCAATGACGATAATGATAACGATAATGATGTTAAAAATAATAATAATAATGACTTTTATAATAAAGATGATAATAATAATAATGTTTGCAATGATGGTGATAAAGATAAATTTAATAAGGATAGTAATCATACTAATGATAATTATTATGATGATAATTATAAGGGTAACAATAAAAATGAGAATAATAATGATAATAACAAAGAAATTATTAATAATAATGACAATAGTCATAATGACAATGATAATAATAATAATAATCATTAGTATAATGCTAATAATAATAATAATGCTAATGCTTGTAATAATGATCATGATATAAATAATAATTATGATAATGATAATAATGATGCCAATAATTTCGATTATGCCAAAAAAGGAGAGTGACAATGATAATAAAAATATAAAAGATATTAATAATAACAATAATAATAACGGTAACGCTTATAAAATAGATAATCACGTTAATCATAATGATAATAATAATCTAATATTAACGATAATCATAACCTTACTAATTGTAATAATATTAGCATGAAAATGATGATTATCATATTAATAAGTAATAATAAGTATAAAGATGATGATAATGTTGACAATAAAAAAGATTATCATGATAAAAAATATAATAATGAAAATAAAGATAATAATCATGACAATGATGATAATGATATTGATGATAATAGTAATATAAATAATAACAATAATAATGATTTTAGTAGTTATACTAGTAAAAAAGGAATAAATTTGAATGAAAAATATTGTGATGATAAATGATGTTTTTTACTGTTACTATCATCATTAACATCAATGTCATCGTGATCTTTATAATAATTGTTATTATGATTATGAGTATCATTATAATTGGTAAAACATACGTCTCATCAATATTATTATCATTTTTATCATGATTTTCATTATTATAATTATCATCATTAATATCTTCATTATTTTTATTACAGTCATTAATTATTTTAATTATTATTAACATTATCATTAACATCAAAATCACATAATTCTACATCGTCATCAATATTTGAACCACCACAATCATTATTATCTTTTTTTTTAAGGTTAACATTATCATAATTATTATTATTACTATCGTTATTATCATTTTCTTCACTATAATCATTTATATTGTCATTATCATCATAATCAGTTTTACTATCACCATTATCATTATCATTGTCAACATCATTATAATGATTATCATTAGCATCATCACTATTATTATAAGCATCATCATTACTTTGATTCTTATTGTTTACATCATTATTTGAATTTTTTTTATAACTACAATCATTGACATCATTATTATTATTATCATTATCATCCTCGATATTATAATCATAAACATCATCATCGTCAGTATTATATTTTTATCATTATCATAACTATTACCATACTTATTACTATCATTATCATCTTCATTATTATTATCATTACTTTTATCATCATCATTATTAGTATCATCATTATCATCGTCATCTTCATCACTATCATGATTATTATCATTATTGTTTTCATAACTTTTATTAATATCAGTATGATTTCTATTATCCTTAGTGTTGCAATCTTTTGTACCATTTTGCTATGACTATTATCATAAACATCTATATTTTAATTATTATCATTATCGGTTTTATCATAATTATCATAAAAACTATTAACATAACCATTATCATTATCATTATAATTATCAATATCACCATCACTATGTTTATTATAATTTTTATTATTATTTTTACCATTATTTTCTTTATAGTTATCAAAAACGTCATCATCAGTATTATACTCATCATTATTATTATCAATATTGCTATTTTAGTCATCATTATTATCATTTTTATCTTATTCATTGTTACCATTATCATTAACATAACAATCATCATATAAACATCCTAATGTGAATTATGATGACTATTATCATTATTATCTAATCATTAATAATGATATTATTATTATAATTATTGTCATCATCGTCATTATCATTATCATAAAAATCATCATAAGCATCATTACCCAATTATTATCATCATTATTGTCTTGATCATTTTCATCATTATCATTACTATTATTCTTATTGCTTTCATTATTATTTTTATTTTTGCTATTACAATTATAATAAACATAATTATTATTATAATTATTATTATTATTATTATCATAACTATCTTTAGTTTAATAATTGTAATGATCATTCTTATGATTATTTTTTTTTATTTATCACCATCATCATCATTTACATCAAAATCATTACAATCTATATTACTTTTGATGTAAGAATCATCAATATTATTATAATTTTAATCTTAATAATATAATTATCAACATTATTTTTATCTCTATCGTCATTAAAATCAATATCATTATAATCATCATCATGATCATTATTTTTAATATTTTAGTCACTATTTTTATTATCATCATTATTAATATTATCATTATTATCATTATTATCATTTAAATCATACTTATTATCATTATAACCGTTGTTATCAGCGATTTTATTATTGTTATAATTATGATTATTGTAACTATTATAATTATTATCATAACCATCATTATCATCATCATTCTTATCGTCATTGTTAATTTAACTGTCATTATGAGCTCAAAACACACAATCTTTTTTATTTAGCGTTACCTTTGTTATCCTCATTTATTATATCGAGATCATTTTATTTTTTATTATTAAAAACATGATTATGACCATTATTCCATTTATCAATATTGTCATCACCTTTATTATCATTATTATCCTCTTTATCATTATTATTTTCTTTACTACCATCCTTTTAATTGTTATCATTATCATCACCATCATCATTATCATCACTGTTATAACTATACTTATTTTCATTATTGTTATTAGTATTATTATAATTATTATTATCACAATTATTTTAATTCTTATCATCATTATGATTGTCATCATCATCATACTTTTCATTATTATTATCATCAATATCATTTTTATCGTCATTGTCATTACGATCATAATCATTATCAATCACGTCAACATTTTCATCATTTTTATTAGTATTCTTATTATAAACATCACCATTATTATTTCTATCATTGTAATTATCGTCGTCATTATTAACATTATGATCATTAAAATCATTTTCATTATCATCATTATTTGTATGATTATCATCATAATCATTATTAACACTACAATCATCATCGTTCTTCTTATTTTTAGTATCATCATTATTATCATCATTATAATTATTGTCATCTTTATAATCATTTTTTTTTATCAATCCTGTTTAACATTATTATCATTATGGTTTTTATTAGTACTGTCATTAATATTATTATTATCATTATTTTTATCATATATGTTATGATAATCATTAGTATTCTCATACTTGACATTAAAATCGTCTATATCATGATCATTATTATCATAATAATTACCATTATCATTTATATTTTAATCATAACCATTATCATCATTATTATTGCCGTTTTCCTCATTAAAATTATTAATATTACCATAATCATTATAATAAACATTAATATTATCATAATGATTATTATTTTTCATATTGGTATCGATATCACCATTATCATTCTCATTATCATCGTCATTATTATCATCATCGTCATTGTCATTATCATTTTTATTATGATCTTTATTATCATCATCATTATTATTATAATTATTTTTATTTTCATTATTATTGTTATCATCATTACAATCATTTTTATTTTTCTTATTATCATTATTATTGTTATTATGATTATGATTATTTTAGTAACCATTATTATTATTATTGTCATCATCATCATCATTATATTTATCATGATCACCATCATCATCATAACCATTATTAGTAGCATTATTATTAGCATCAACATCATCATCATTATTATTATCATCATCATCATCATCATCATCATCATCATCATCATCATCGGCATCATCAATATTATTATTATCGTAATCATCATTATAATTATGATTATGATTATGGTCATCATTATTATAATTATCATCATTATTATCCGTATCATCATCATCATCATCATCATTACAATTATTTTTGTCTTTCTTATTACCAATATCAATCTAATTATCATTGTTACCATTATCATCATTAGCATCATTATTATTGTTTTAATCATCATTATTATCATTATTAAAATCATCGTTATTAAATCATCATCATAATCATCATTGTTAGTATCGTAACTATCATCTTCATTATCATACTTATCATTATTATACTTTTTATTATTATTATTATAATTATCATTATCATTTTTGCTATTATTATTCTAATTATCATCGTCATCACTCTCGTAAATCTTATTATTATCGTCATCATAATCGTCAATATTATTGTCATTATCATCAATATTGTTATAATCATAATAAGCATGATTTTCTCATCATTATTTTTTACTCATTAACTTAGTTCTCATAATTATTATAATTATAATTATCATAATCATTATGATCATTATCATCAGCAATATAATCATTATCATTATTTGTACTATTAACATCCTCATTATTTCCATCATCATTTTATTACAATTATTACCATTGTTTTCATCATTATTTTTAATATGTTAATTATTATCGTCATTATTTTCACCTTCATCAGCATCATCATTGTTATTGGTGTATTTATTATTATCATTATCTTAATCATTATCATCATTATCATTATCATTATCATTATCATGCTTAACGATTGCATCAGCGTCTTTAATATAAACTTTATTGTTGATATTATTATCAGCATAATCATTATCATCATAATAACTACTATTATTATTTTCTTCAAAATCATCATCATTATCAGTATAAATATGTTTTGTATGATCATCATAATTATTATTTCTGATATAACTATAATCATTAAAATCCTCATCATCAATATTAATATCATTATTATCATTATCATCTCAATACTTAATGTGATCGTTATCCTCATTATAATTATCATTATTCATATCATTGGCATTATAATTTTTTTAGTATAATTGTCATTATTAGCGTCATCATCATCTTCATAATTAGTATGATTATTATTTTTAAGACCATCACCATAATTATTGTAGTGAACGTCATTATCATTAATATTATTATCTTTATTATCATTATTATTTACATTATTATCATTATTATTATCATCTTCATCGATATTGATATTATTATAATTATGATCAACATCATTATTATCGTCATATTTATCTTCATCATCATTTTTATTAAAACATCATCATTGTTATTATTATCATTCTTATTATCTTGATTATTATCATCATTATCGATTTTTTTAACATCATTATCATAACAATCATCACCATCATCATTATCGTCATATTTATCATCATTATCATCGTTATCATTATTATTATCATCCTTATCATATTTATCAATATCATTATTTCTACCATTATTACCATTATTATTAAAATTATCATAATTATTATCGTCATTATCAACAGCATCATTATATGCATAATCATAATCATTATCATTAATATCATCATTATTATTAACATTTTTACCACTTTGATCATCGTCATCATTATGATCATCATTATTATCATCATCATCATTATCATTCTTCATATCACCATCGTAATCATTATCATTATTATTAATATTTCCATCATGATCATAATTATCATCACTATTATCAACAACGTCATCATCTTCATAATACTCATCATTATCTTTATAATTATCATTAGCATTATTGTCATCGTAATTATCATTATCATAGGTAACATTACTGCTATTCTAATCATCATAATCTCAAATTATAATCAGCTTAATTATTATAATCATCAGTATTATTGTCATAACTGTCATCATCTTTGGTATCATTATTATCATAACTATCATCATTGTTAGTATCATTATTATCATTATCATTACCATTATCATCATCATTATAATAAAGATTTCAATTATCATGATCTTTATCGCTTCCAGCATCATCATTAATACCATTATCATTATCATCATCATCGACATCGTCATCATCATCATCTTCATCATTATCATCATCTCCAACATCATTATCATCATTATTATTTAAATAACTTTAATCGACATTATTAACTGTATATGATTATCATTTTAAATATTGTAATTATTACCATTGCTTCCTTTACCATCATCAACATTATTGTTTTTGTTATTATTACCAGAATCATCATCATCATTATCATCATAATTATCAACGTTATTATCATTATTATGAATTTCATCACCTCCACATTATTTATATCATTCTTATCTTTATTATTACGTTGTCATTATGTACTTAATTATAATTATCATTCTTATCGTTATTATGATTATAATCATCAAAATGTCATTACTTACATCATTATCAACATTATCATTAACATCAACAACACTATCATTCTTATAATTATAATAATCATTATCACTATCACCATCTTTATTATGATTATCATCATTATACTTACTTTCATCATTACTATTTTTATTATCATCATCATCATTATCATCATCATTATAATTATCATTATCATCATCATTAATATTATCATCAATATCATCGTTATCATTATTATTATCATCATCTATATTATTGTCTTCATAATTTTTTTCATCATAATCTTTATCATTATTATCATTATCATTGTCTTTATTGTCGTTATTATCATTATTTCCATTGTCTATATTATCATTATCATCATCATAACCATTTTTATCATTATTACCATCATTATAATAATGATTATTATCATCGTTACTAAAATATCATATCTTCGTTAGAATTATAATGATTATCATCACCATCAGTATCATTATTATAGTTAACATCATTATCAATATTATCATTATAATAGTTAACATTATCATCATTATTATCATTATTATTATCATCATCGTTATTAATATTATTATAATCGTTATCAGCATCGTCATAATCATTATCATAATAAGCATCCTTATCAATGTTAACATAAACATTATCATTATTTATATTATCATTATTATTGTTGACGTTATTAATATTAACATAATTATCATCGTTAGTATCATTATGATCATCATCGACATTATTTACTTTGTCATCGTCTTTATTGTCATTATTTTAATCATTATTATTCCTTCTATCATTATAGTTATTATTATTATTATCATTTTTACGATATTTATCATCATCATTATCATTATTATTATTATCTTCCTTGTTATCATCGAAATAAACATTATAATTTTTATGATCAACATTATTATTACCATTTTTATCTTAATCAGTATCACCATCATCATGACTATCATCGAACATATCATAATCATCATTAGCTGTATTATTTTTATTATCCTTAATATTAATCCTAGTATCATGAATTTTTATTATCATTATCACTATCATAATTAACATCTTTATCAACATCTACATAATTATTATTTTTATCAGTATCATTATCATTATCATCATAATCTTTATTAGATTCATCATAATTGTTATTATTATCATCATCTTTATTTTCATCGACAATATAATTATCTTCATTGTTATCATAATCATCATTGTCATAATAGTCTTAATTATCATCTTTATCATCATTATTATCATGGTTATCTCTATTCTTAATACATCATCATAATGATTTTTATCACTATTATCGATATTTACCATTATCATTATCATCAACATCATCATCATCATCATTATTATCATCATTATCATCATCATCATCCACATCATCATCATCATCATCATCATCATCATCATCATCATCATCATTATCATCATCATTATTATAATCATCTATATCATCGTCATCATCATTATTATCATCATCTATACTATTGGCTATATCATTTTTTTCATCATCATAATCTTTATCAATATTATCATTATCATTGTCTTCATTGTCGTTATAATCATTATTTCCATTGTCTATATTATCATTATCATCATCATAATCATCTTTATCATCATTACCATTATCATAATAATGATTATAATCATCGTTACTAAAATATCATATCTTCATTAGAATTATTATAATCATCATCACCATTAGTATCATAATTATAGTTGACATTATCATCATCATTATCATTATTATTATCATCATCGTTATTAATATTATTATTATCGTTATCAGCATCGTCATAATTATTATTATAATAAGCATCCTTATCAATGTTAACATTAACATTGTCATTATTTATATCATCATTATTATTGTTGACGATATTAACATTAACATAATTATCATCGTCAGTATCATTATGATCATCATCGCCATTATCAACTCTGTCATCGTCATTATTGTCATTATTATTATCATAATTATTTCTTTTATCATCATAGTTATCCTTATTATTATAATTTTTACTATATTTACTATCGTCATTATCATTATCATCACTATTTTTCTTGTTATTATCAAAAAAAACATTATGATTTTCATAACTAACACTATTATTACCATTCTTATCTTAATCAGTATCACCATCATCATGACTATCATCGTACAAATCATAATCATTATTAGCATTATTATTTTGATCATCATTATTATTAATCCTATAACATAAATTTAAATAATCATCATCACTATCATAATTAACATCTTTATTAACATCTACATAATTATTATTATTATTAGTATCATTATTATTTTCATCATAATCTTTATTAGCGTCATTATAATTGTTTTTATTATTATCATCTTTATTTTCATCGACAATACAATTATCTTTATTGTTATCATAATCATCATTGTCATAATAGTCTTAATTATCATCTTTAACATCATCATTATCTTGGTTATCTCTATTCTTAATACATCATCATAATGATTATTATTACTTTTATCAATATTTTATCATCATCATTATAAGTATTAAAAGTATCAATATTCTTATTATTATTCTTGTAATTATCATTATTATTGTCAGCATCATAATCATCTTCGGCATTATCATCATCATCATGATTATTAACATCGTCATTATTATAATAATAATCATCATCTTTAGCAGCATTATTATTATCATAATTATGGTCACAAATATAATTATCATTATAATTATGATTATTAATGTTATAGTTATCATCAATATGATAATTAGTTCTTTTAAATACATTAATATGAAAACTATTATAAATATTATTTTCCACGTAATCAATATTACTTATATCATCATCATCATTATTACTGTCATTACCATCATTGAAATTATCATTATCATCATTATTATTACCAACCTCATTATAATAATTCTTGTCATGCTATATTATCTTTATCATTATAATCTTTCTAATGATTATTATTATTATTCTTTTTATCATCATTATTATCATTATAATTATAATCCCTATCATCGTTATCAGCATTATCATCATCAATATTATTAGTGTTATAAGTATCAATTTTATTACAATCATTATTATCGTCATTATCATCATTATTTTTAAGATTATCGTTTTTATTATTATTATTATTATTATTATTATGATATTTTTACCATCATTCTCTTTGTTTCTTTTATTATTATTATAAGTGTTATGATTGCTTTTATTTTCATTATTACTAGTATTTTCATCATCTCTATAATTATCATGATAATCATTATCATAATTATCATCATAATTATTATCGTTATCATTATTATTATAAAAACCATCATTATCATCCTCATTATGATTATTATCATCATAATAAGCATTAAAATTATCATCAGCATTATCATCATGATCATCATCAGCATTAGTATTGTATCAACGTTAACATCAATATTATCATTAATTATTTTATTATTATACTCATCATTATCGATATCATTATCATTATTATTATCATCATTATTATTATCATCATTATTATCATCATCATTATTATCATCATTATTAATATTAACATAATCGTCATCAATGGCATTATTATCTCCATCATCATCAATATTATCACCATCATCGATATTATCAGCATTATCATTATAATTATCATCATTATTATCATAATTATTATCACAGATCTTATTAGTGTTTTCACCATCATCATTATTATACTTCTTTTCATTATTGTCATTATTATCATTATCACCATCATCATTACCATTATCATCATCATCGTCATACTCATTTTCATCATTATTATTATTGTCTTTATTATTATTGCCATTATTATCATCATCATTTCTATTTTAATTATTATCCTCATTATTATTAATATCATTATCATCATTGTTGGCAATATCATTATTATAACCATCATCGTTATAATCATTATCATTATCATAAAAAGATTATTATTATCACTTTTATTATCTTTATTATGCTTATTTACATTATTATTATTATTATGATAATTATTTATACGATCATGATCATTATTATCAATATCATTATTATTTTTATTATCATTATCATACTTATGATCATGATATTTATCATCAGTATCATCATTTTTCTCGGCATCGTCATCATCACTGATATTATTGTCATCATAATTATTATCGATACCATTTTTATTATAATCGTCACCATCATTATATTTATCATAATCAGCATGGTTATAGGCAACAGTATCATGATCATTATTATTATCATTATCATCATCAATATTATTACTAACATCGTCAATATTTTTATAATTATTATAATTTAAACTATCATTGGCATTTTTATTATTAAGATCATAATAATTATTTTTCTTAATAATATTTAATCATTATCATTACCATAATTAACTTCGTTACTTTTAGTATCCATGATTTTGTTATACCAATTATTATTTTCACTGACATCATCATCATTACTATTTTCATAATTATAATCATTAACAACATAATTGTAATTATCATTATCGTAATAATTATATTTTAAACCACCATAGTTATCATTTACATCATTAACCTTTGTTATACTTACTTTTCTCATTGTAATTATTATCGGCACATTAAAATTGTCATTATCAAAATGTTAATCATAATTATTATAATCTTTATTTGTATAATTATTTTTTTTAAGATTATTTTTTTTATTGAGAACATCATTAATATCATAACTATCATAATCATAATCAACATCTTTACTATCATAAATATAAACATTATTACCATTATCATCAAGATCATTGTCATTATTATTATTAAAATTCGTATAATTATTATTATTATAATCAATATCATATCTATTATAAGTATTATCAGCATTATTATTATTTTTATCGTTATCATCATAATTATCATTATTATTATCATTATCATTATTATTATTGTTATCATTATTATCAGAGCAATTGTTGACATCATCAGTATTATAATAATGACTATCATCAACATTATCATTAACATTAAAATCATGATAATTATTATTATTATCATTATGGTAATTATTATCATCAATATCATTATTATAACCATCATTATAATCAACTTCATCATAAAAATGATGATCATTATTTTTATAACTATCATCATTGTTGTAATTATCATCATTTTCATAATATTATTCATCATCATTATTAATATCATTATTATCTTTATTATAAACATAATTATCATTATTATAATTGTAATTATTTTTTTACTTACTATTATAATTTACATATTTTTAATAATTGTAATTATATTTATTATAATTATAATTATCATTATGATTATCATCATCATTATCATCATCATTATTATCTTCATTATTGTCATCATACTTTTTTTTTAATTATTATTATTATAATTATTATCGTCATAACTTTTATTGATATTATCATCATCATTTATATAATTGTTATTTTCATTATCAAAATCACTGTTAATATCATCATCATCATTATTATCATCATACTTGTTATCACAATCATTATTATCTTTCGCATCATCATTATCATTATTTTAAAAAATTGTATCATCGTCGGCATCAAAATTATTATCATTTTTATTATCATCGACATCCTCATCATCAAAAATATTCTTATCATCATTATTCTTAATGTTCATATTATTGTCATCATTTACATCATTATTATCATTATTATTATTATCATCGTCATAGGTTTCATCATTATCAGAATCATTATAATCATCATCATCATCAGCATTATCATCATCTTGATCATCATCAAAAGTATCAAAATTATTAAAACCATTATTATTATTATTATCATCACTATTATCATCATCATAATCATTATCATCATCATCATTATTATTGATCTTATCGTCATCATTATCATTGTCACTATTATCAGCATCATAATCATTTTAATCATTATTATTTTCTTATATTATTATGATTATTATAATTATCATATTTACCATTATTCTATCTATTCTTCGTATCATCATTATAAGTAATATAATAGCTTTAATTATTATTATTATTATTAGTATTTTCATCATCTATATTATTGTCATCAAAATCATTATTATAATAGTCATTATTATTATCATTATTATTATTATTATTATGAATACTATCATCATTATCGTTTTCATCATTAGTATTATTATCATAAAAAGCATCAAAATCATCATCAGCATTATCAATATCATCATTATTTTAAGAAGCGTCATTATCAATGTAAGCATAAACATTATTATTATTTATATCGTCATCATTATTATCATTATTGTTATTAACATTAACATAATTATTATTGATAGTATCATTATGATCATCATCGGCATTATCATCTTCGCTATAGTTATAATTGTCACTCTTATAACTATTATTGTTACTATTATCTACATAATAATTATTATAACTATCGGTTTTTCTATATTTATCATCACAATTATTATTATTAACATTATTACTTTTGTTATGAACAAAATAAACATTATTATTTTTATTATCAACATTATTATAACCATTTTTATCTTAATCAGTATCACCATGATCATTACTATTATCATACAAATCATAATCACCATTATCATCATCACTATTATAATTAACATCTCTATCGAGATCTCCCTTTTTTTTATTATCATTTCTATCATCATTATTATTATCATTATCTTTATTAGCTTCATTATAATTATCATCATTATTATCATCTTTATTTTCATCGACAGTACAATCATCTTTATTGTCATCATGATCATTGTTATCATAATAATTTTTTTTTATTATCTTTATCATCATCATTACTATTGTTATTTGTACTCTCGATACAACATTATTATCATTATTATTACTAATAACAAAACCCTATCATCATTATTATAAGTATTATTATTATCATTTTTGTTATTGTTATTATTTACATTACTATTATTATTATTATTATTATCATTCTTATTATTATTTTTGTTATTATTATCGTCATTGTCAGCAACATAATCATCATCGGGGTTTATTATCATCATCGGAGTTTATTATCATTATCATGATTATCAACATTGTCATTATAATTATTATCCTTATCAGCAGCATTATTATAATCATTATTGTGGTCACTAATATAACTATCATTATCATTACGTTAATTATTATTATACTTAGTATTTTTATAGTAATCAGTAATTTAAATAACCTTATCGTAAATACTATTATAGTTATTATTATCAACATAATCGATATTTTTTATATTAATATAATTATTATTATTGTCAGCACCATCATTTAATTATTATTATTATTATTATTATTATTATTATTATTACTATCTGCATTAAGATAATTTTTGTCATACTAATCATGATCATTAGATTTATTATCTTTACAATTATTATTATTATTATTTTTATCATCATCATTATTATCATTGATATCTCCATCCTAATTGTCATTATGAGCGTTATTATTATTATTATTTTTATAATAATTAATATTATTATCATCATATTTGTCATCATTATCATCATTATTTCCGTCATCCTTATCATCATTATTATTATCATCATTATTATTATAATTTCTATCACACTTTTTCTCATTTTCCTTAATATAATTATCATCATTAGCACCATTATTATCACTTTTATTATTATAATTATTATGTTTATTGTTATCATGATCATAGTCATCATTGATATTATCATCAGCTTTATCATCCTTATGAACATTACTATTATTATTATTATAATCAACATCAATGTAATCATTATTATTATAATCATTATCATTATCATAAGCATACTTATTATCTTCTCTATCATCAGAATAGTTATAATTATCTTTATCATGATTATTTGTATTATCATTATCATCATTATCATCATTATTATCATTATTATTATTATCATTATGATTATTCGTATCACTATCATCATTTTTATTATGCTTATTGACATCATTATTATCATTATTATTATCTATTTTAGCATCATTATCATTATTATTGATATAATCATTATTATCATCAACATTATCATAGTAATTATCATTTTTGTCATCAGCAGCATTATCATTATTATCATCACCTTCTTTATTGCCATCGTTATCATCATTATCATAACTATTATTATGATTATAATTACTATTTTCATCATTATCATTATTTGTTTCACATTAAAAATCATGAACATCTTTCCTTCCTTTTTACTTATTATCATTTTCTAATTATTATCATTATCAACAAATTAATATAATTATTTTCATTATTTTAGTCAATACCATTATCATCATCATTATTATTATTATCAACATCGTTGTCATCTTTACTGTTATTATTTTTATCATCATCATCATCATCATGATTATGATTATCACCATTATTTTTTTGATTATTCTTATTATAATTATTTATATTATTATTATTTCTTTTACTATCATCATTATTATTATGCTCATCATCATTTTTATTATCATTTTTACTATTATTATTTTCATTATCTTCGTCATTACTACCATTATTATCATTATAATTATCATAATTATTATGAATAATATCATCGATATCATGACCACCATTATCATCATTATCAACATTAGTATCATCATCATTATCAAAATCATTTTGATCATAATCGTTATCAAAATGGTAATCATCACTCATATAATTTTTATTTTCATAATTATTTTTTCAATGATTATCATTTTGATTGATGATATCATTATTATCATTTTTATCATTATCAACATCAATATTTTTATTACAATAAATGTAAGCATTATTTTTATTACCATCAACTTCATTGTCATTATTATGATTATAATAAGTATTATTATTTTTATTAATATTATGATCATAGTAAGTATTATCAGCACTATAATTATTTTAATCGTTATCATCATTATATTCATTAATCATTATTATTATTAATACAATTACTATTATTATCACAGGCATCATTATCATCATCTGTATTATCATTTTTATAATCATCATCATCATTATTAGGTTTATCATCCTTTTATCAGCGGAAACATGATCATCTTTATAATTATTATTACTATTGTCATCATCATTATAATCATAATGATCATCATCCTTATCATTTTTATCATTATTGCTATCGTCGTCATCATCATCATTATCATCATAATCAATATTATTATGATGAGCATCAAAAACAATAACAGCATCATTATTATCGTTACCATCATTATCTTACGCGTCGTTATAAATATCATTGTAATTATTATTGTTATTATTATTGTTATTATTATTATTATTATTATCATAATTATTTTTTTTAACGTCAAAAATATCATTATCTATATCATTATTAATATTGGCATTCTCGTCATCATCGGCATTATCATCATCATAATCATCATTATTACTATCAACGTAATCTTCATCATCATCATCGTAATACTCATTTTTTTTATTATTATTATTATCTTTATCATTATTGTCATCACTATAAGCATAATTTTCATTATTATTTTTATTCTCAACATTATCAGTATCATAATCATGGTTGTTGGCAAAATTATTATTATCACCATCATCATTATTATCATTTGCGCCATCATAAACTAAATTATTATGATCACTTTAATCATTTTTATTTTTTTTATTAACATTATTATTATTATTATCATAATCACTTTTACTATCATTATAGTAATTATCAATATCATGTTCATTTTTATTATCATTATCCTACTTATGATTATCATATTTATTATCAGTATTATCATTTTATTTGGCATTGTCATCATCACAAATATAATTCTTATCAAAATTACTATCCATACCATTATCATTATTTTCAGAATCAGCATATTTATAGGAATCAGTATCAGAATCATTATTCATATCAATATTATCATTAATATTATTATTAACATTATTGATGTTATCATTATTATTATAATCAAGAAAATCATTAGCATTTTTATTATTATGATTATTATTATTATGTTCCTTATCAATATTTGATTATTATCATTACCATAATTATCTCCATTATTTTTAATATAAACGTTTTCATTATTATAATCATTATTTACATTAACATCATTATTGTTATCATTATTATAATCATAATAATAGAAATTATAATCATAATCATCATTATTATAATAATTATTATTTTTACTACTATTATTATTATTTTCATCATCAGAATCACCTTTGTACTAATAACTTTTATCTCATAATTATTATTGACTCATTTAAATTTTCATTATCAACATAATCATCTTTATTATTGTTATTATTATAATTATTATCATCATCATTATCTTTATCATACTTGTCATTAAAATTATACTCATTGTCATTATTATCATCATTTATATCATCATAATAAGTATCGTAACCATCATTATTATTATTATTATTATTATCTTTGTAGTCATTATTTTAACTACTATTGATATTATCTACGTCATTATCATAAGTTTTATCATCATTATAAACACATTAATAATATCATTGTGATCATTATTTTAATGATCATTAACATTGTAATCTCCATCATCATTATTATCGACAATATTATCATTTTTATTATCATTATCATCATTATCATACACATCATTATCATTATCATTTTTATAATCAATATCATTTTTATTATCATTATCTGCATCATCATTTACGGCGATATTATCTTTATTGGCATCATTATCAATATCATTATCATTAGAATGATTTTCATTATCATCGTCTTTAAAATTTTTTCATTATCTCTGTACTTATTATTATTATTATAATCATAATCATTTTCATTATTTAAATCATTAGATTTCTCATTATTATTATTGTACTGATAATTTATATTTGTCTTATCGTCGACATTATCATTATCATTATTATTTTCATTATCTTTATTAGAAAAATTATTATTATTATCATCAGTATTATTTTTATCATTATTATCATTATTATCATTATCATTATCATTATAATGAGCAATATTATCATCGTAAACGTTATAGTTACTACTGATATCGCCATCATTATCATGATCATTAGTAATATCTTTATAATTATCATCGTAATTCTCGTTTTAATTACCACTTTTATCGAGGAAAATACTATAATAATTATTGCCATCATCATTATCGTTATTATCATCATCATCATTATTATTATTATTACAATCTTTACTATGAGCATTATCATATCTATCGTCATTAACATCATTATCTTTAATATCTTTCTTATAATTGTCATTGGCATTATCATCATTATTATCAACACCATCATGATGATCACTCTCATTATTATTCTCATTTTTATCACCATAAGCATCATTATTATCAGAGCAATTGTTGACATCATCAGTATTATAATAATGACTATCATCAACATTATCATTAACATTAAAATCATGATAATTATTATTATTATCATTATGGTAATTATTATCATCAATATCATTATTATAACCATCATTATAATCAACTTCATCATAAAAATGATGATCATTATTTTTATAACTATCATCATTGTTGTAATTATCATCATTTTCATAATATTATTCATCATCATTATTAATATCATTATTATCTTTATTATAAACATAATTATCATTATTATAATTGTAATTATTTTTTTACTTACTATTATAATTTACATATTTTTAATAATTGTAATTATATTTATTATAATTATAATTATCATTATGATTATCATCATCATTATCATCATCATTATTATCTTCATTATTGTCATCATACTTTTTTTTTAATTATTATTATTATAATTATTATCGTCATAACTTTTATTGATATTATCATCATCATTTATATAATTGTTATTTTCATTATCAAAATCACTGTTAATATCATCATCATCATTATTATCATCATACTTGTTATCACAATCATTATTATCTTTCGCATCATCATTATCATTATTTTAAAAAATTGTATCATCGTCGGCATCAAAATTATTATCATTTTTATTATCATCGACATCCTCATCATCAAAAATATTCTTATCATCATTATTCTTAATGTTCATATTATTGTCATCATTTACATCATTATTATCATTATTATTATTATCATCGTCATAGGTTTCATCATTATCAGAATCATTATAATCATCATCATCATCAGCATTATCATCATCTTGATCATCATCAAAAGTATCAAAATTATTAAAACCATTATTATTATTATTATCATCACTATTATCATCATCATAATCATTATCATCATCATCATTATTATTGATCTTATCGTCATCATTATCATTGTCACTATTATCAGCATCATAATCATTTTAATCATTATTATTTTCTTATATTATTATGATTATTATAATTATCATATTTACCATTATTCTATCTATTCTTCGTATCATCATTATAAGTAATATAATAGCTTTAATTATTATTATTATTATTAGTATTTTCATCATCTATATTATTGTCATCAAAATCATTATTATAATAGTCATTATTATTATCATTATTATTATTATTATTATGAATACTATCATCATTATCGTTTTCATCATTAGTATTATTATCATAAAAAGCATCAAAATCATCATCAGCATTATCAATATCATCATTATTTTAAGAAGCGTCATTATCAATGTAAGCATAAACATTATTATTATTTATATCGTCATCATTATTATCATTATTGTTATTAACATTAACATAATTATTATTGATAGTATCATTATGATCATCATCGGCATTATCATCTTCGCTATAGTTATAATTGTCACTCTTATAACTATTATTGTTACTATTATCTACATAATAATTATTATAACTATCGGTTTTTCTATATTTATCATCACAATTATTATTATTAACATTATTACTTTTGTTATGAACAAAATAAACATTATTATTTTTATTATCAACATTATTATAACCATTTTTATCTTAATCAGTATCACCATGATCATTACTATTATCATACAAATCATAATCACCATTATCATCATCACTATTATAATTAACATCTCTATCGAGATCTCCCTTTTTTTTATTATCATTTCTATCATCATTATTATTATCATTATCTTTATTAGCTTCATTATAATTATCATCATTATTATCATCTTTATTTTCATCGACAGTACAATCATCTTTATTGTCATCATGATCATTGTTATCATAATAATTTTTTTTTATTATCTTTATCATCATCATTACTATTGTTATTTGTACTCTCGATACAACATTATTATCATTATTATTACTAATAACAAAACCCTATCATCATTATTATAAGTATTATTATTATCATTTTTGTTATTGTTATTATTTACATTACTATTATTATTATTATTATTATCATTCTTATTATTATTTTTGTTATTATTATCGTCATTGTCAGCAACATAATCATCATCGGGGTTTATTATCATCATCGGAGTTTATTATCATTATCATGATTATCAACATTGTCATTATAATTATTATCCTTATCAGCAGCATTATTATAATCATTATTGTGGTCACTAATATAACTATCATTATCATTACGTTAATTATTATTATACTTAGTATTTTTATAGTAATCAGTAATTTAAATAACCTTATCGTAAATACTATTATAGTTATTATTATCAACATAATCGATATTTTTTATATTAATATAATTATTATTATTGTCAGCACCATCATTTAATTATTATTATTATTATTATTATTATTATTATTATTACTATCTGCATTAAGATAATTTTTGTCATACTAATCATGATCATTAGATTTATTATCTTTACAATTATTATTATTATTATTTTTATCATCATCATTATTATCATTGATATCTCCATCCTAATTGTCATTATGAGCGTTATTATTATTATTATTTTTATAATAATTAATATTATTATCATCATATTTGTCATCATTATCATCATTATTTCCGTCATCCTTATCATCATTATTATTATCATCATTATTATTATAATTTCTATCACACTTTTTCTCATTTTCCTTAATATAATTATCATCATTAGCACCATTATTATCACTTTTATTATTATAATTATTATGTTTATTGTTATCATGATCATAGTCATCATTGATATTATCATCAGCTTTATCATCCTTATGAACATTACTATTATTATTATTATAATCAACATCAATGTAATCATTATTATTATAATCATTATCATTATCATAAGCATACTTATTATCTTCTCTATCATCAGAATAGTTATAATTATCTTTATCATGATTATTTGTATTATCATTATCATCATTATCATCATTATTATCATTATTATTATTATCATTATGATTATTCGTATCACTATCATCATTTTTATTATGCTTATTGACATCATTATTATCATTATTATTATCTATTTTAGCATCATTATCATTATTATTGATATAATCATTATTATCATCAACATTATCATAGTAATTATCATTTTTGTCATCAGCAGCATTATCATTATTATCATCACCTTCTTTATTGCCATCGTTATCATCATTATCATAACTATTATTATGATTATAATTACTATTTTCATCATTATCATTATTTGTTTCACATTAAAAATCATGAACATCTTTCCTTCCTTTTTACTTATTATCATTTTCTAATTATTATCATTATCAACAAATTAATATAATTATTTTCATTATTTTAGTCAATACCATTATCATCATCATTATTATTATTATCAACATCGTTGTCATCTTTACTGTTATTATTTTTATCATCATCATCATCATCATGATTATGATTATCACCATTATTTTTTTGATTATTCTTATTATAATTATTTATATTATTATTATTTCTTTTACTATCATCATTATTATTATGCTCATCATCATTTTTATTATCATTTTTACTATTATTATTTTCATTATCTTCGTCATTACTACCATTATTATCATTATAATTATCATAATTATTATGAATAATATCATCGATATCATGACCACCATTATCATCATTATCAACATTAGTATCATCATCATTATCAAAATCATTTTGATCATAATCGTTATCAAAATGGTAATCATCACTCATATAATTTTTATTTTCATAATTATTTTTTCAATGATTATCATTTTGATTGATGATATCATTATTATCATTTTTATCATTATCAACATCAATATTTTTATTACAATAAATGTAAGCATTATTTTTATTACCATCAACTTCATTGTCATTATTATGATTATAATAAGTATTATTATTTTTATTAATATTATGATCATAGTAAGTATTATCAGCACTATAATTATTTTAATCGTTATCATCATTATATTCATTAATCATTATTATTATTAATACAATTACTATTATTATCACAGGCATCATTATCATCATCTGTATTATCATTTTTATAATCATCATCATCATTATTAGGTTTATCATCCTTTTATCAGCGGAAACATGATCATCTTTATAATTATTATTACTATTGTCATCATCATTATAATCATAATGATCATCATCCTTATCATTTTTATCATTATTGCTATCGTCGTCATCATCATCATTATCATCATAATCAATATTATTATGATGAGCATCAAAAACAATAACAGCATCATTATTATCGTTACCATCATTATCTTACGCGTCGTTATAAATATCATTGTAATTATTATTGTTATTATTATTGTTATTATTATTATTATTATTATCATAATTATTTTTTTTAACGTCAAAAATATCATTATCTATATCATTATTAATATTGGCATTCTCGTCATCATCGGCATTATCATCATCATAATCATCATTATTACTATCAACGTAATCTTCATCATCATCATCGTAATACTCATTTTTTTTATTATTATTATTATCTTTATCATTATTGTCATCACTATAAGCATAATTTTCATTATTATTTTTATTCTCAACATTATCAGTATCATAATCATGGTTGTTGGCAAAATTATTATTATCACCATCATCATTATTATCATTTGCGCCATCATAAACTAAATTATTATGATCACTTTAATCATTTTTATTTTTTTTATTAACATTATTATTATTATTATCATAATCACTTTTACTATCATTATAGTAATTATCAATATCATGTTCATTTTTATTATCATTATCCTACTTATGATTATCATATTTATTATCAGTATTATCATTTTATTTGGCATTGTCATCATCACAAATATAATTCTTATCAAAATTACTATCCATACCATTATCATTATTTTCAGAATCAGCATATTTATAGGAATCAGTATCAGAATCATTATTCATATCAATATTATCATTAATATTATTATTAACATTATTGATGTTATCATTATTATTATAATCAAGAAAATCATTAGCATTTTTATTATTATGATTATTATTATTATGTTCCTTATCAATATTTGATTATTATCATTACCATAATTATCTCCATTATTTTTAATATAAACGTTTTCATTATTATAATCATTATTTACATTAACATCATTATTGTTATCATTATTATAATCATAATAATAGAAATTATAATCATAATCATCATTATTATAATAATTATTATTTTTACTACTATTATTATTATTTTCATCATCAGAATCACCTTTGTACTAATAACTTTTATCTCATAATTATTATTGACTCATTTAAATTTTCATTATCAACATAATCATCTTTATTATTGTTATTATTATAATTATTATCATCATCATTATCTTTATCATACTTGTCATTAAAATTATACTCATTGTCATTATTATCATCATTTATATCATCATAATAAGTATCGTAACCATCATTATTATTATTATTATTATTATCTTTGTAGTCATTATTTTAACTACTATTGATATTATCTACGTCATTATCATAAGTTTTATCATCATTATAAACACATTAATAATATCATTGTGATCATTATTTTAATGATCATTAACATTGTAATCTCCATCATCATTATTATCGACAATATTATCATTTTTATTATCATTATCATCATTATCATACACATCATTATCATTATCATTTTTATAATCAATATCATTTTTATTATCATTATCTGCATCATCATTTACGGCGATATTATCTTTATTGGCATCATTATCAATATCATTATCATTAGAATGATTTTCATTATCATCGTCTTTAAAATTTTTTCATTATCTCTGTACTTATTATTATTATTATAATCATAATCATTTTCATTATTTAAATCATTAGATTTCTCATTATTATTATTGTACTGATAATTTATATTTGTCTTATCGTCGACATTATCATTATCATTATTATTTTCATTATCTTTATTAGAAAAATTATTATTATTATCATCAGTATTATTTTTATCATTATTATCATTATTATCATTATCATTATCATTATAATGAGCAATATTATCATCGTAAACGTTATAGTTACTACTGATATCGCCATCATTATCATGATCATTAGTAATATCTTTATAATTATCATCGTAATTCTCGTTTTAATTACCACTTTTATCGAGGAAAATACTATAATAATTATTGCCATCATCATTATCGTTATTATCATCATCATCATTATTATTATTATTACAATCTTTACTATGAGCATTATCATATCTATCGTCATTAACATCATTATCTTTAATATCTTTCTTATAATTGTCATTGGCATTATCATCATTATTATCAACACCATCATGATGATCACTCTCATTATTATTCTCATTTTTATCACCATAAGCATCATTATTATTATTGTTTTCATAATTTTATCATTACTATAGTTTAATTTAACATCATTATAAACTTTATTATTATTATTATCATCATTATCTTCATCAAGAAAATTATCAGTACTATCATCATTTTTATAATTATTGTTATTTCATTTTTTCTTTTATATTTTTACCATTATTGTTAACATCATTTTCATTACAATCTTCATTATCAATTATATTATTATTATTATCATCATTACTCTTACTATTATTATTATTATCTTTATTAGTAGTATTATTATTATCATGATTATCATTAGAATCATTTTCATTATCATCAATGTCATAATCTTTATCATCATTATAATAGATATCATTTCCTTATTCATCATAATTAATATTATTATTATTGATATTATAATTAATATCATTATTATTTCTATTTGTACCTGCATTATCGTCATTATCATAAATATGTAAGTCATAATCATTATTATAATTATCGTTATTATTATCATACAAACTTTCATTACAATCTCCTATATGATAATTATCATTTTAACTAACCCTATTATCATTAATATTATTATCATTATTATAATATAGATTATTTAATTTATAATGATAAATATCCTAATAATAATGATGTTAATGATAATAGTTATAATAATAAAGGTAATAGAGATAATAATAATAAAGATAATACTGATGATGATAAAAATTATTATAATGATTAAAGTGATAACGATAATGATGATGATGATTATGTTGCTAATAATAACTATGATAATATTAATGATAAAGATAATAATGATAATGATGGTTATGATAATGATGATAAGAAAGAAGATAATAACAACAATGATTATGATAATGATGATCATTATAATACTGATGATGATGATAAAGACAATGATAATAATAATAATAAAAACATAATGGTAATAATGATAATGATGGTGATGGTAATGATTATTATAATAATGTTAACAATGCTAATAAAAATAAGAAAAGTTGTGTTGATGATGTCAATGATAATAATAAAAATAATGCCAATAATAATAATAATAATGATGATGACGATGATAATAATTATAATAATGATGATAGCGATGATAATAATATAATTAATGTCAATGATAATAGTGATAATAATAAAAATAATAATAACCATAATTATAATAATAATGATGATAATGATGCTGATGATGAAGATAATGATAGTAATAATAATAATGTCTCTGATAATAGTTATAGTTTTAAATGACTATAATGATTATAGTTAAAATAAATGCAATAAAAATAATTATACTATTGATAACAATGATAATAACATTGAAAATGATGATGATAATGCTGAAAATAATAATGATAATGATATTGATAATGCCGCTAACTATGTTGATACCAATAAAGATAATAGTAATAACTGTAATGATAATAATATTGATAATAATAATGATGATTATGATAATGATGATAGTAATAATGTTAATAATTATGATAATAATAACAATATAAATAATGATGATACTAATGATAATACTGTCAATGACGATAACGATAACGATAATTATTATTATCATTTTTATCATGATTTCCATTATTATAATTATCATCATTATTATCTTTATTATTCTTATTACAGTCATTATTCATTTTAATTATTATTAACATTATCATTAACATCAAAATCACATGAATCTACATCGTCATTGTTATTTGAACCACCACAATCATTACTATCTTTCTTTTCAATGTTAAAATCATCATTATTATTATTATTACTATCGTTATCATCATTTTGTTGACTATAATCATATATATTGTCATTATCATCATAATCAGTTTTACTATCACTATTATCATTATCATTATTAAAATCATTATAATTATTATCATAAGCATCATCACTATTATTATAAGCATTATCATTACTTCGATTCTTATTGTTTAGATCATTATTTGGATTTTTTTTATAACTACAATCATTGACATCATTATTATTATTATCATTATCATCATCGATATTATAATCATAAACATCATCATCATCAGTCTTATATTTTTATCATTATCATAACTATTACCATACTTATTATTATTATTATCATCTTCATTATCATTATCATTACTTTCATCATCATCATTATTAGTATCATCATCATCATCGTCATCTTCATCACTGTCATAATTATTATTATTATTGTTTTCATAACTTTTATTAATATCAGTATAATTTCTATTATACTTGGTGTTTTTATCTTTTGTACCATTTTGCTATCACTATTATCATAAACATCTATATTTTAATTATTATCATTATCGGTTTCGTCAAAATTATCATAAAAACTGTTAACATTACCATTATCATTATCATTATAATTATCAATATCACCATTATTATGATAATTATAATCTTTATTATTATAATTACTATTATTTTCTTTATAGCCATTAAAAACGTCATTATCATTATTATACTCATCATTATTATCATCAATATTGCTATTTTAGTCATCATTATTATCATTTTTATCTTATTCATTATTACCATTATCATTAACATTACAATCATCATATTAACATCCTTATGTGAATTATGATGACTATTATTATTATTATCTAATCATTAATGTTGATATTATTAGTATAATTATTGTCATTATCGTCATTATCATTATTATAAAAATCATCATAAGCATCATTACCCAATTATCATCATCATTATTGTCTTTATCATTTTTATCATTATCATTACTATAATTCTTATTGTTTTTATTATTATTTTTATTTTTGCTAATACTATTATAATAAACATAATTATTATCATAATTATTATTATTATCATCATAACTATCTTTAGTTCAATTATTGTTATGATCATTCTCATGATTTTTTCTTGTTTTTTGTCACCATCATCATCATTCACATTAAAATCATTACAATCTATATTACTATTAATGTGAGAATCATCAATAATATTATAATTTTAATTTTAATAATATAATTATTAACACTATTTTTATCTCTATCGTCATTAAAATCAATATCATTATTATCATTATCATGATAATTATTTTGAATATTTCAGTCCCTATTATTATTATCATTATTATTGATATTATCATTATTATTATCATTATTCTCATTTAAATCATACTTATCATCATAATTACCGTTCTTATAAGCGATTCTATTATTATTATGATTATGATTATTGTAACTATTAGCATCATTATTATGACCATTAACAACATTATCACTATCATCATCATACTTATTATCATTATTACTATCATTATTCTCATTATTATTAGCCCTTTTATCATTATTATTCTCATTATCATTATAATTACCATTATTCTTATTATTATTATAGTTATTATTATTAATTATATTATCATTATTACTGTAAATACATATGATATCATGATTATCTCCATTATTATTGTTATCATAATAAGCATGTATTATAAAAATATTATAATCATTATCATCAACGTCATCATCAATATGATCATTAATATTTCCATAATCATCATTATTATAAAAATGATCACTAAACTTTTTTAATCATTATCATTATTATCATTACCATCATTTTATCATCATTCTTATCGTCATTGTTAATTTAACTGTCACTATGAGCTCAAAACTCACAATTATTTTTATTATTATTATTATTATTTTTATCATTATGGTAATAATTACCATCTTTATCATTATTATCATAGTAATTATTATTATCATCGTCATTATCATCATCTTTATCATTAATTTAACTATTATTATTATTCGCATTATTATCATAGTTATAATCATTATACATTATCAGTATTATTATCATTATTATTATGAGTATCTTCATCATTATCGTCGGCATTATTATCTTTGTCATCATTAGCCTAAATATTTTAATCATCATCATGATTATTGTCAACTCTGACTTTTCTATTATCATAATTCTCATTTTCCTTATTGTTCTAATTGTTATTTAAATTTTTGCAATCACTATTATCATAAACACTATTCACATCATTATTTTTATCTTTATAATTATTATATTTATGATAATCATCATTATTATTTTTATTATTACTATCATCATTATTATTAACATTATCTTCATTATTTTTATCACTATTCTTATTGAAGTTGTAGTCGTTATCTATCTTTTTTTTTTATTATTATTATAATTATTCTTACTATCATTATTATTATTATTGATATTATTATCATGATTATCGTCATTACAATTTTTATGAACATCAATTTTTTTACTATCATCACTATTATCATTTTCCTTATAATTGTTTTTAGTACCATCAATGTAATTGTCATCTTTTTCATTATTGCTATTATCATTATCATTGTTATGATTATTGGTAGTATAATAATTTTGATTATTATCAATATTATTCTTATTTATTTCATTATCAATATAATTATTATTCTTACTATTATGATTGTCAGTATTATTATTATCGTCATAACTATAATTATCTCACTTATTATTTTTATCATTATCATAACTATTATTTATGTCATTATCTTCATCGTCATAACTTTGATTTTTATTGGCATCATTATCACTATCAGTGTTATCTTTATTTTTATTATCATCATTATTATTATTGGCAACATTATCATTATCATAATTAGCTTTGTTATCATTAATATCATTATTATTGTCATCACCATCATTATTATCATTACTGTTAGTATTTTAATTATTATCATCATCTTTATAATTGTCATTACTATGATTATTTTTTGTATTATTTGAATCTCTCTATTCGTAATAATCATTATTATTCTCATTATAAACAATATTATAAATATATTATTATCTTAATCATTATTATAGTTGTTATAACGATCGTCATTTTTATTATCTTTATCATAAATATCACTATTATCATCATTATTAACATTATGATAATCATTATCATCATTATCATTTGTATTATCATTATTATTATTATAATTATTATTTTTTTTTTAATATTAAAATTATTATAATTTTTATCATAACCACCATCATAGTCATCATTATCATTTCTTAAATTATCGTTATTATTAGCAATATTACTATTAAGATTATTTTAATCATCATTATTATTAATATTATCATTATTAACATTATCATTGTCGGCATAATTATCATTCGTGGCGTCAGTATTATAATTATCAAAATCTTTATCATTACTATTATCATCAACATTATTGTGATAATCAGAAGTATTACCATTTTTTATCATAATCATCACTTGAATCATGAATGTTACTAATTATTATATTATGCTTATTGTTTTTATAATTCTCATCATCAAATTCGTTATGAATATTATCATTATCATCAGCATCGTTATCATAATTTTCATCGTGACTATCACATCGACGTACCATTATTATTATTATAATTATTTTTATCTTTATATTTATGATAAATACTATTATGATTATTATTATTATTATTATTATTATTATTATTATTATTATTATATTATTTTTTTTAACATCTTTTACATTACCATGATCATTAAAATCAACATTATTCTAATTATTATCATTATTATTGTCATTATCATTATCATCATTATTATTAATATCATTGGTATTATCTTTATTATTATTATTTTTATTATTAGCAATATCATCCACATTATTAACATTATTATCATGATCATCGTTATCGTTATTGTCATTATAATTATCATTATCACTGTCATCACCATAATTATTATTATTATTATCATCTTTATTTAAATAATTCTTATTATAATCATGATTATAATTAAAATTCTTACTATCACTAGAATTGTTATTATTATTAATATTTCTATCGACACTAATATGATACACATTATCATCATTCGCTATAGTATAAATATTATTATTATTACTATCATTACTATCGGCATTATTATCATTATTATCATTATCATTACCATTTATATTATTATTAATAGTAGAATAATTATTTAATATCACCAGTATTATTATTATTATAATTATTATTATTATCACTTTCATTATAAACACCATCATGATATTTCTCATCATTATGGTCATCATTAGTATCATTTCTATAATCATTGTTATTGGCATTATCATTATCATCAGAATCATCATTTTTAGCGTCACCTTTGTTATCCTCATTTATTATATCGAGATCATTTTATTTATTATTATTAAAAACATTATTATGACCATTATTCTATTTATCAATATTGTCATCACCTTTATTATCATTATTATCCTCATTATCATCGTTACTTTCTTTACAACCATCCTTTTAATTGTTATTATTATTATCATTATCATTATTAACATCACTATTTTTACTAAACTTATTTTGATTGTTGTTATTAGTATTATTATAATTATTATTATTACTATTATTTTTATTCTTATCATCATTATGATTGTCATCATCATCATACTTATCATTATTATTATCATCTATTGATTGATATTGATATTATTATTATTATCATCTATTGATATTTCATTTTTATCGTTATTGTCATTATGATCATAATCATTATCATTAACGTCAACATTATTATCATTTTTATTAGTATTCTTATTATAAACATCACCATTATTATTTCTATCATTGTAATTATCGTCGTCATTATTAACATTATGATCATTAAAATCATTTTCATTATCATCATTATTCGTATGATTATCATCATAATCATTATTAACACTACAATCATCATTGTTTTTCTTATTTTTGTATCATCATTATTATCATAATTATAATTATTGTCATCTTTATAATAGTTTTTTTTATTAATCATGATTAACATTATTATCATTATGGTTTTCATCAGTACTGTCATTATTATTATTATTAGTATCATTATTTTTATTGTATATGTTATGATAATCATTAGTATTCTCATACTTGACATTAAAATTATCTATATCATGATAATTATTATCATGATCATTATTATCATTATAATCACCATTATCATAATTATTCTGATCATTACCATTATCATCATTATTATTGCCATTTTTCTCATTATAATTATTAATATTACCATATTCATTATAATCAACATTAATATCATCATAATAATTATTATTTTTTATATTGGTATCGATATCTCCATTATTATTCTCATTATTATCGTCATTACTATCATCATCGTCATTGTCATTATTATTATTATTATGATCTTTATTATCATCATTATTATTATTATGATTATTTTTATTTTCATTATTATTGTTATCATTATTACAATCAATTTTATTTTCCTTATTATCATCATTATTGTTATTATAATTATGATTATTTTAGTTACCATTATTATTATTATTGTTATCATCATCATTATTATATTTATCATGATCACCATCATCATCATAACCATTATTAGTAGCATTATTATTATTATCATCATCATCATCAGTATAAGTATGATTACGGTGATCGCCATCATTATTATTATCATTATTATCGTCATTATTATTATCACCATTATCATTTTCATTATCATTATCATTATTAACATAATTTTTATTAATTTAATTACTTTAATCATAATCAATATCATGAGTACTATTATTATTATTATTATTATCATTATTATTTGTACCTCTACCATCAGCATTTTCATTATAACCATCCTTATACTTATTATCATTAAATAATTATCATCATTATTACTATCAAAACCATCATCGTTACATTTTAATCATTATTGTAATTATTATTTGTATTATTTTAATCATCGTTATCATCAATATTATTATTAACACTATCATTAGCATTATGATCATTATCAAAGCCATCATTATCATCATTATTATTACCATTATTTTTATTACCATCATGATGGTAAATATTATCATCACCATGCTCATTATTATTTTTATTATTATCTTTTTTACAATCATAATTATCATTGACATTTTGTTAATCATCATCATTAGCATTGTTATCATTGTTATTAACGTCATTATTATTGTCACCATCTCCATCATAACTTTTTTTTCTTATCTTTATTATTATCATAATGATTCTCATGTTTACTATTAGTAGTATCATTAACAATTGAATTATCATTATCATCACCATCATCAATATTATTATTATCTTAATCATCATCATCGTCATTATTCTCATCATCATCATCATCATTATCATCATCATCATAATTATCATTATTACCATCATCATCAATAGTATTATCATTATCATTATCTTAACATTTTTTATATCAATTATTATTGTGGCCATTTATAGTCATCTTTGTTATTACCATTATTATTCTCATCATTATCATTGTTATTATTTCTATAATCTTATTTCTCTCATTCTTATTAGAACTTTATTAATTACTATGATCATTATCACACTCATCATTTAAACGTCATTATTCTTATTATAATCATTAACTTTGTTGTTCTTATCAACATCATTACTATAATTGTAACTATCATAATCATCATCATAATTATGATCATGATTATGGTCATCACTATTATGATTATCATCATTACTATCCGTATAATCATCATCATCATCATTTCAATTATTTTTATTTTTCTTATTACCAACATTAATCCAATTATCATTGTAACCATTATCATCATTAGCATAATTATCATTGTTTAAATCATCATTATTATCATTATTAAAATCATCGTTATTAAATCATCATCATAATCATCATTATTAGTATCGTAACTGTCATCTTTATTATCATACTTATTATTATTATACTTTTTATTATTATTATTATAATTATCATTATCATTTTTGCTATTTCTATTCTAATTATCATCGTCATCACTCTCAAAAATCTTATTATTATCGTCATCATAATAGTCAATATTATTGTCATTATCATCAATATCGTCATAATCATAATGATTATGATATTCTCATCATTATTTTACACTCATTAACTTAGTTCTTATAATCATTATGATTATAAATATCATAATCATTATGATCCTTATCGTCATTATTTTCACCTCCATCAGCATCATCATTGTCATTGGTGTATTTATTATTATCATTATCTTTATTATTATCATCATTATCATTATCATTATCATTATAATGCTTAACGATTGCATCAGCGTCTTTATTATAAACTTTATTGTTGACATTATTATCAGCATAATTATTATTATCATAATAACTACTATTATTATTTTCTTCAAAATCATCATCATTATTGGTATAATTATGTTTCGTATGATTATCATAATTATTTTTTTTAATATAACCATAATTATCAAAATCTTCATTATCAATATTATTATCATTATTAGCATTATCATCTCAATACTTAATATAATCGTTATGTTTATTATAATTATCATTATTCATATCATTGGCATTATAATTTTTTTAATATTATTGTCATTATAAGCGTCATCATCATCATCATAATTAGTATTATTATTATTTTTAAGACCATCATCATAAGTATCATAATAAACGTCATTATTATTAATATTATTATCTTTATCATTATTAATATTTACATTATTATCATTATTATTATCATCTTCATCGACATTGATATTATTATTATTATTATCAACATTATTATTATCGTTATATTTATCTTCTTCATCATTATTATTATAACATCATCATTGTTATTATTATCATTATCATTTTCTTGATTATTATCATCATCATCGATTTTTTTAACATCATTATCATAACCATCAACATTATTATCATTATCGTCATATTTATCATCATTATCATCGTTATCATTATTATCATCATCCTTATTATATTTATCATTATCATTATTCTTACCATTATTACCATTATTATTAAAATTATCATAATTATTATCGTCACTATCAACAGCATCATTATCTGCATAATAATAATTATTATCATTATTATCATCATTATTATTAACATTATTACCACTTTGATCATCGCCATCATTATGATTATCGTCATTATCACCATCATTATTATTGTTCCTATTTTTACTATTATTATAACTCTTATCATCATTATTATAATAAATATTATTATCATCGTAATTTTTATAATCATCATTAATATGACTATCATCATTATGATTAGTATTGTTATTCACATGATCCTATACATTATTATTATTTTTATCATTATTACTATCATCATTATCATTATTATCATCATTTTCATCATATTTAGCATCATCGTTATCATGGTAATTATTATTTAAATTAACATGAATATAATCATCGTTATTATCATAATTTGCATTATTATCATTATTATAATCAGTATTTTAATAATTATTAACATTATCCTTGACATCGTCTTTAAGATTATTATTGTTATTAATATCTTGATTATTATCAGCATCATTATTGTCCTCTTTATTATTAATATTACCAATATCATAACCTTTATCCTCATTGATATCAATATCATAACCATTATCATAATCAATATCATCATCAACATTAAAATTACTGTCATCATCATTATGATTATCATTTTTTTAATGACTATCATGATCAACCTTAACATTATGATTAACATTGTTTTTACCATTTTGCTCATTATAATCATTATTTTCACCACCATCTTCATTATCATTATCATAATTGTCATTATCGTCATCTTAAGCACAATCATTATCATTATTGTCATCATTATAGTTATTCATATTATTTTTATTTATATCATCATGACAATTATTATCATTATTATCCTCTTTATTATTATTACCATGATCATCATCGTAAATATCATCATTATTAGCATTATTATCATCATTATTATCATTATTTTTATTATTATTATTATTTTTATTATTATCATTGTCATTAACATTATCTCCGTCATTATTATAATTACTTTAATTATTAACGTTATCAATATTATTAACATTATTTTTTTCATTCTCATTTAAATCTTTACCATTATTATCCTTATTTTAATAATTATCGTCATTATAATCATTCTCAACATCATTATTCATATAATTAACATTATTATTATCAATATCATCATTAACGTTATAATTATTGTTATTATTAATTTAACCTCATTATTCTTGTTTCCATTATTGTCATCATGATTTTAATTTACAATATGATAATTATTATCATTATTATCATTATCATCATCAGCATCATCGTCAATATTATTATAATCACTACTATTATCATCATTATTATCATTATCAAAATTATTGTCTTCATAATGATTATTTTTTTAAATAATAATCATGATTACTATTCATCTTACACTTCTTGTTGCTATCATCGTTGTTACTATTCTTAGAATAAATGTTATCTTTTATATCATTAAGTGTATGATTATTATAATTATTATTAGTTTTATTTTAATTATTATTATTACTATCATTATTATCATCATTCTCATCATCATGTTTAATGTAGTCTTTATAATCATACTTATCATTATTCTTCCTATCATTAATATGACTATCACCGTAATAATTTCCCTTATGATCAAAATTGTGATTAATTATAACATTATTATTTAAATTATTATTATTATTAAAAAAATTATTATCATTTCTATTATCAATATTATTTTTATCACCATCATTATCATCACTATCATTATTTGTATTTTTAACATCACTCTTATAGTTATGATTATTATCATTATCATTATCATTATTATTATCACGATTATAATCATCAGTATCACCATTGTTATTTTCACTTTTATCATTATCACCATCATTACCTTTATCGTCACTATCAACGTTATCATAGTTATTATCATTATTATTATCATCGTAATCATTATCATTATTATTATTAAGGGCACTATCATTATTATTATTATTATTATTATTATTATTATTATTATTATTATTATTATTATTATTATTACTATCACAAACATCATTATCATTATCGTCATTATCTTTCATCACCATACCATTTTCATCACCATTATTATAATCATCAGCATCAATATCAATCTTATTATCATCATTACAATGTTCATCATAATTATTATCATCATCATCAATATTATTTACATCATTATCATCGTCATTATCATCATCATCATTATAAGCATTATTATTAACATCATTATTACTTTAATTATCTTTATTATTATCATTTTTTCCATTATCATTATTATCATCCTAATCATTATAATCATCGTCAATTTCATGATTACTTTTATCATATTATATTTATTATTATTGTCACTATTATTATCATAATTTTTATCATCATTATTACTTTTAGTATTATTAATATTATTATGATAAAAATCAATCTTGTGACTATTTTTGTCATTATCTATACGATTATTATTATCATCATCATTATTATAATTATTCTTTTAATTATCATTCCGATTATCGTTATCGTCATTGACATTATTGTGATAGTTATTATTATAATTATCATGAGCATTATTATCATTATAATTATCATTATTATCGTCTTCATCATTATCATTATTATTATTGTCACAATGATTATTATTATAACTATCATTTTAATAATCACCATCCTTATTATTATCACTATCATGATAATTATCCTTATCTTTATTGATATTATTACTATTATTACAATTACTATTATTTTCTTAACTATTATTATTATCATTATTATAATTATCACTATCATCATTATAATAATTATCAAAATTATTATTATCGTCATTATCAACAGCATCGGTATCTGCATTATTATCAGTATTATTATTATTATCATTATCATTATCACCAGTATTACCACTCTTATGCTTATTATTATCACCAACGTCATTTTTATCTTCTTTATTATTATCATAATTTTTTTAATAATAAACGTAACAATAAACATTATTATCTTCACTCACATTATCAATATCGTAAATATTATTATTATTATTATTACTTTTATTATAACCATTATTATCATTTTTATAATTATCATCATCATCATTATCGTCATTATTACTATCATAATCATCGACATTATCATCATCATAATCATACTTATCCTGATCATCGTCTTTATAGTCATGAGAATCATTATCGACATTATCAACATCTTTATTAGTATTATCATTTTATTATTATTCTTATTATTGACGTCGTTATTATTATAATCATCGTTATCGTCATTATTATCCTCATTATCATTAATAACATCATAATCATTATCAACATCATTATCATTACTATCCTTTTTATTATAATCATCATTATGATCATCATTATCAAAACCATGATTAAAATTATTATTCTTATCATTGTTATCATGTTTATAGATATCATTATTGACTTTATGAATATTATTCTTATCCTTGTTATCATGTTTATAAATATCATTATCAACTTGAATATAAATATTATTATCGTCATTATTATATTTATGATTATTATTATCCTTATCAAGATCAACGTCATTATAATTATTAATATAATAATCATCATTATTATGACTAATATAATTATCCTTATTATTATTATTATTATTATTATTATTTTCAATATTTTCAATATTATTATTATAACTATCATTATAATCAAAATTATCGTTTTATTTATTATCATTATTATAATAATCATTATTATCATTATCATCATTATTATTATTCTCATAATCTTTATTGGTATCATTATTTTGACGATTACTATCATCATCATTAAAACTATTATTATCATTATCGTCATTATCAACAGCATCGTTATCTGCACAATCATCATTATAATCATTTTTTTTATCTTTATTATTATAATCATTACCACTTTCATCATCATCATTATAATTATCATCGTCATATCACGATCATTATAATCACCAGCATTATCATTATCGTCATTATTAACATTATCATTATTAATATCATCATTATTATTATTATCATCATTATAATTTTTTTTTTATTATTATTTTCACCAACATAATAATTATGATCGTCTTTATTATCTTTATTATTATTATTATGATTATTAGCACTATTATCAGTGTCATTATTATTATCACAATAATCATCATGATAAACATCATCATCATCATCATCATTATTATCATCACGATTATCATAATTAAAGTCATTATCATTATTATTAATATTGTTGATGTTTTTATCATTATCTTTATTATCATCATTCTCATGATTATTATTAATATTCCTATCAATATAATCATCTTTATCATCATCATCAACGTTATTAACATTATTTTTCCTATTATTATTTTTGTCGTGATTATGTTTTATATTACTATCACAATTATTGGCATCATCGTTAACCTTATTATCATTATCACCACGGTTATTATTGTTATTATTATCCTCATCATCACCATAATTATTATTATCAACATTGTTTTAATTATCATCGTTACCATTATCATTAATATCATTATTATTTTAATAATCACTTTTGTCAGAAAATCATTATTATTTTTATCATTGTCTTGATCATAATTATTTATATTGTTATCTTCATTATTTTTAGCTTTCTTATTGTCATCATTATTTTCTTTATTATCAATATCACAACCATTCCAATCATTAATTTTATTATTATCATTGAAATAACTGTCGTAAGTATCGTGATTGTTAATATTTTTTCTATAATTACGATTATAATCAACATCATTATTATTATTTACATTACTTTTAAAATTATTTTTATTATAATCATTGTTTTAACCGCTATCATTGATCATCATGGTCATAATCGACATCAGCATTTTAATCATAATTACCTTGATTATCATTATTACCATTATTATGTTCATTATTATCGTTATTATTATCATCAAAATTATTATCATTATCGATACTTTTTTTGTTATCAACATTATCATTATTATCATTTTTGTAGTTACTATAATCATCGACATCAATATTATTATTGACAATATCCTAATCATAATTATTATCTCATCATCATTATCATTATCACCACCCATATTATGATCATCATCATCATTAACATTATCGTTGTCATCTTAAGTACCATCATTATCTTTATCATCATTATCATTATTGTGAATATAATCATTATATTTATGATTATGACTATTAGTATTATTATTATCCTTTTCATCATTGTTTCCTTGATCATCCTCATCATCGTCATTATTGTCATCATTATCATCATTATTATTATCATTATTATCATCATCATCATTATTATCCTCATTATCATCATTGTCATTTTCATTATCTTTGTCATTATTATGATCACTTTAATTAATAACGTTATCATCATTATCAACATTATTTTATCATCCTAAATACCATTGTAACAATTATTATTATTTTAATACTTATTGTTATCATTATTATGCTTGATATCATCATTTATATGATTATCATTATAATTATCATTATCATTATTGACATTATGATTATTATCATCATTAGTTTAACTTCCATCCTTATTGTTACCATTAAAATCATTGTGAATTTAATTATTATTGTGATAATTATTATTATTATCATTATCATCATTATGATCATTATTATCATATTCGTTATTAGTATTGTCGATATAATTATCTTTATGATTATTTTCATACTTATTGGCATTGTTGTCAATCTCATTATCATAACCTCCAGGATTATTTAACCATTATTCTCGTAATTATCATTATCACCATTATTATTATTATTAACATCATTTTTATCATTATCGTCATTATTGTCATCATTATTTTAATCAATATAAATATTATCATCGTTAACATCATTATCATTATCACTATTATTTGTATAGTAACTATTATTATAAACATTAACATAATCTTTAACGTCTTTTTTGTTATTATTTTTATTATTGATACATTTATTTATACTAGCATAATTATTGTCATTTTTATTGCCATCATAATCGATGTTATAACCACTATCATCATTAATATCATTATAATCATTAAAATAAGTGTCATAATCATCATGATTATCCTAATTTTTTTTATAATCACTATCATAATTAACATTAACATCATAAAAAACATTATTTTAACTATTTTCCTTATTATAATCATTAATTTCACAACCCTCAACATAATTGTCATCATTATTATCATCGGCATTTTGAGTATTATTATTTTTATAATCACTATCATATTTAATATCAATATTGTTATTGACATTATCCTAATCCTTATGATCATCATCATTATTATCATTATCATAAGCACCATCATTATTATTATTAAAATTTTTACTATTGTTAATATTATCTTTATTTCTATTATTATAACTATTATTATCATCATCATCTTCTTGATCATTATTATCATTATTATTATTATTATCCTTATTATCAATATCGTCAGTTTTATTATCTTCGTCATTATTGCAATCACTTATATTATTAACGTTATTATTATTATCAACAGTATTTTTATAATACCCTTTACCATTATCACCATCATTACCATTACTTCGATAACTATCGTCATCATCATTATTCTTGACATCATTTTCCATATGATTATCATCATTATCATCGTTATTATTATAATCATTATGATGATTATCATTATTAATTTAACTATCATCATCATTGCTTACATTATTATTATCTATTTTAACTATTATTATAATGATCAATATTATTATTGTCATAATCATTAGCAATATTGTTAAAATTATTATTGTCATAACTTTTATTATCATTATTATCATCATCATCGTTATCACTTTCACCATCATTATCACTTTCACTATCATTATTATTATTACCATCGTCATTATTATCTTTTTTATTATCTTAATGAATTTTATTGTAATTATTTTCATTATCAACATTATTATCTTTACTATCAATATTATCATAATTATTATCATCATCATTAATATTTTTATCATCATAATCATTATCATTATAATCATAATCATCATAAATAACTTTATTATTGTCATTAGCTTTATTATTTTTTCTATTAACATTATCATGATTATTTATATCTTTTTAATCTTTATTATGCTTATTATTATTATCATTTTCAGTATCATTTTTATTATAATCATTGTTATCGTCATTATGATCATTATTATTATTAATAACATCATCATTATTAACATCATTATTATCATCATTATCACAACCATGATTAACGTTTTTTTTCTCATTATCATCATCATGTCTATTAATATTATTATCAACTCTATCATGATTATTATCATCATCATAATATTTATCACCATTGTCATCATTATCATGCTCAACGTCATCATTTTTTATTAATATCATAATAATCATTATGATTACTTACATTATAATCTTTATTATTATTATTATTATTATTATTAATATTTTCAACAATTCTATTATTATAATCATCATAATAACCATTATCATCATTATTATTATTTACAATAACATTATGATTATTATCATCATTAATTTAACTATCTCTATCATTGTTAACATTATTATCACAATGATTTTATTTATTAATATAATAATTATTATTATTGACATCATCATTATCATTAGTATCATCGCCAATATTATTATTATTACTATTATTATCATCATTATTATAACTATTATAATTTTTATTCTTATGATGATTAATTTTTTATAAAAAATCATGATTATTTTCTATTTTATTGTTATCGTTATTCTCGTCATTGTTACCATCATTAGTATAAATGTCAATTTTTTGATTATTTATAGTATAATTATCAATATCGTTACAAAATTTATTATAATTAATATTATTATCAACATTAATATGATGATCATCATCTTTATCATAATTCTTATAATTATGTTTATTATAGTCATCATAATCATAATCATCATCATTTTTCTTATCATCATTATTACAATCATTATAAACACGAATAATATCATCAGTATAATTATTACCATTATTATCATTATCGTCGAAATCAACATTTTTATCAATATTATTATTATTATTATCATTGTCATCATCATCATTATCATCATTATTGGCACAATCATTATATCCATTATTATCATTATTACCAATATCATCATCATAATCATCATTATATTCACCATTATCATCTTTATCACCATTATTATGATCATCAATAATTATGTCGATAATGATGATGATGATAATGATAAAATAGAAGAAGATGATGATAACAATGATGATAATGATGAAAATAATGAAAATAAAGATAATAATGATGATGGTGATGATGATCATGAGAATAATAATTTAATAATAATTATGATAATGATAATTGAGAAAATAATGATAATGATGATGATTATGATGACATAGATGACTATAATTATCATGGTAATAATGATAATGAAAATGATGATAAAAACGACTATCAAAAGGATGATGATAGAAATAATATTGACGATAATGATAATAATGATAATAATAATGATGTCGATAATGATAATGATGATATTGATAATAATAGTGATAATACTGTTAATAATCATTATAATAGTGATACTAACAACAAATATAATAATAATAGATATAATGATAATGAAAGTAATGATAATGATAATGATGATAATAATGATAATGATGACGATTATAATATTAATGGTAGTTATGATTATGTGGGTGATAGAGATGATAATAATGATGCTGATGCTGATAATGATAATAATCATGATAGTCATGTTGATAATGATAATGATTATAAGAATAATTATAATAATATTTATAACAATGTTAAAAATGATGATAATAATGATGATGCTGATGATGATCAAAATAATAATATTATTAATTATAAAAATAATAATATTAATATTGATAATGACCATAATAATAATAATAACAAAGATAAAATATATCATAATTCAAATGATGATAATAATTAGAATAATTATAATAATGATTATGATAATGATGATAATAACGATGTTAATAATAATGATAATAATGATGATAAAGATAATGGTGATGATGATTATAGTAAAAATTATAATAATAAAAATAATGACGATAATAGTAATTATCTTAATAATAATATAGATAATAATGTTAATGTTGATGATAAGAATAATTAAGATAAAAATCCTTATAATAATTATAAGGACAATGCTTCATATAAAGTTGATGTCGATGATAATAGTGATTATAAAAAAAATGATAATGAAGATGTTAACAATAATAATATTGATATGAATGATTATAATAATGATGATGATGATAACGGTGATAATGATAATGATAAAGACATTAAGAATAATGATAATAATGATGATTATAATAATAATAATATTGATAATAATGATAATAATGATAATTAGAATAATAGTGATGGTAATCATGGTGTTAATAATAATATAACCAATGCTGACTTATATATATATATATTTTAATAATAATGGATAAACTAGTGAAAATGTTAATGATATCGAAAATATTGTTCATAACGATGTTAATAACAATGATTATAATAATAATTACAATAATCATGATAAAATAATGATAATAATAATTATAATGATAACAATTCTAATGATAATGATTATAAAGATAATAATGAATATTATTATAATGATTAATATTTAGTTCATGACAATGACAATAGTAATAAAAATATAAACAAAAAACGAACTCATTATGGTATTAATAACAATAAAGATAAAAATAATTATACTGATAATAATAATGACAATAATAAGTAAAATAATGTATTTAATGAAAATAATAATAATAAAATTAATAATAAGATTAATTATGATGTTAATAATGGTAATGTAGATAGTAATGATGATAATAATGATGATAATGACAATGATAATAATATTGATGACGACAATGCTAAAGATAAAAATAATGATGATAATGGTAGTGATGACGTTAATTATGATCATAATGATAATAATTAAGATGTGAATGATGAGAATAATGATGAAAATAAAGATAATTATGACATTAACGAAGATGATAATGATAATAATAATGCTGGTTATACTTAAAATGATGATAATAATTATAGTAATAACGATGTTGATACTGAAAATAAGGATAATGATAATGATAATAATGATTTTAATGTTGATAATGATAAAGATGATAATAATTCTTATAGTTAAGATGATGTTAATGCCGATGATGATAATGATGATGATAATAATAATAATAATCATGATACTTTTAATAATTATGTTGATGATAATGTTGGTGATAATGATAATTATGTTAATAATAAAAGAAATAATAATAATAATAATAATGATTATACAGATTATGAAGAAAATGGTCATAATAACTATAAAAAAGATAATGATAATTCTTATGATAATGATGATAATAATAGAAATTAAAATGATGATTCTCATAATAACCATGTTAATGATGATAATAATATTAATAATGAATAAAAAGTAGTGATAGTAATGTTCATAATATTTATAATAATATTAATAATAATGATATTGGTTTTAATAATAGCTATAATAATGATAAAGATGATTGTAATGATAATGATAATGTTAAGAATGATGTTTATAAAAATTATAATAATGTCAATAATAAAAAAAATAATAATAATATTAATAGTAATGATAATGTTGATAATAATAAAGATGATATTGATGATTATGATGATAATAATGCACCGAATAATGATAAAAATGTAAATAATGTTAATTATAATGTTAATAATGATGATTTAAGTGATCTTGGTAATAAAAATGATAATGATAATGATAACTATGATTATATTTATAATGATAATAATAATGCTAATTATGGTTATAATAATAATAATATGGAAAATAATAATATTGATTATTGTAATAATAGAAATAAGATCATTAATAATGCTGGTAATGGTGATAATAGAGATAAAAATAATTATGACAAAGAGGATGATGATAATGATAATGATGGTGGTGATAATGATCATACTAATATTTATAACAGTGCTGTTTAATAATAATATCATCAACATCATTATTATTATCATTTTTTTTTTTCTTTTTTTGTTATATATTATAGTGCTTAACGTCCGGCTCCTATGAAGGGCACTACTAAGGGCACTTGGCACTTAGCAGAGAAAGAAAGAAAAGAGGTAAAAGAGAGGCCTCCCGTTACTGGAACGGGGGTTGGAGAAAATAAGGCAATTTTGCTGCGAGGAGGTTGCCTAAACCCTCCTTGAGGAGCATTGCGTGGTGAAAAAGTACATGTGCAATTCACAGAGGTACTTGACCGACAATGCCGCACTGGCCGAGAATTTAACCACGGTCTCCAGCGTGCCAATCCACGACCTAGCCAACAGAGCCACCGCGTGCTCTCATTATCATCATCATCATCAACATCATCATTGACATTATAATTATTATCGTTATCATTATCGTCATCAGTATCGTTATTATTACTATTGTTAATCTCGTCTTTTTTATCATCATCATGGTTACTATCATCGTCATGATCCTTATTATCATTTTTACTACAATCATCATTATAATTATTATCATGATTATCATCATTATCATTGACATCATCATCATCATTATCATTATTATCACCATCAGCTTTTTCATAATTATTATTATCGTAAACATACTTATCATCGTTAATCTTATCTTCCTAATCATCATCATAATTATTGTTATCATCATCATTCTTGTTACGATTATTATAATTATTATCATTTATCTTTCTTATTATTAGTATCATATTTATTATTATAATTATTATTCTTATTATCATTGCTACCATGATCATCGAAAACAGCATCATTATCATAATTATGATTAGTATCATCGGCTTTATCAACATTATGATTATCATCATCCTTATCATCATAATCATCTTTTTAGCATCATCATTATCTTAATCATTATTATCGTCATTATCATTGTCATCATAATTATTCTCATAATCAAAATTATTATCTCTTTTATCATTATTATCATCATCACTCTCATAATAATTAGTATTATCATCTGTTTTGTTATTATTATTCTTATTATCATCTTTATTAATATTATTACAATTTTATCATTGACATTATTATAACTATTGTTATCATTAACATTATCATCATTTTTTTCATCATTATTATTATGAATATGATTATCATTGACATCATTGTCGTCATTATCATAATTATAATTGCTATTATTATCATCATCAAATTTATATTTCAAATTTATTCTATTTTAATCATTATTATTATCATCTTTGATATAATTATCATTATCATTGTTATAATTATTATCATCTAATATTATTATCGCTATTATTAATATTCATATTATTATTATTATTGTCATTATCACAATCATTTATTAATCATCATTAATATAATTATTATTATTATCATAATCATAATCATTATCACTACTATCATTATTTTTATACTCGTTATTATTATCATCTATATCTACATTATCATCATAATCATCCGATAAATATTATAACTATTATCATTAATATAATTATCTACATTATCACCTTTATAATCATAATTCTGATCATCTTTATTATAATCATTATCATTTAAATTATCATTATTATTATCACCTTTAAGTTTAATTTTATTATAATTATCATCGTCATCATTATTATTATCATCATTATCGGCAGAATCATTATAATCATTATTATCATTATTACTAATATGATCATTATTATCATCATTATCTTCATCATAATCATCTTTATCACTAATATCATGATGATCAATGATTATATTAATAATGATAATAATGATAATAAATAAATGAAAGGAGATAATGATAACAATGATGATAATAATTAAAATAATGAAGATAAAGATAATAATAATTATAATGATGATGATTATGAGAATAACAATTTAGTGATAATTATAATAATAATTATAAAGATAATAATGATGATGATGATAATCATGATGATAATAATAACAATGATTATTATAGTAAAAAAAATAATATAAATGATGATAACAATGATTTAAAAAAAAATTAAAATAAAAATAATGACCATAATAATGATATTGATAAGAATAATGATGTCAATAATGATGATAGTAATGATGATAATAGTAATGATTATGTAAATAATCATAATGATTAAAGTGATACTTATAATAAATATGATAATAATAGTAATAATAATAATAAAAGAAATGATAAAAATAATGATGATAACAATAATAATGATGATGATCAAGAAGATAATATTAACGATGATAAGTATGATTATGATGATGATAATCATGACAAAGCTGATGGTAATAATAATGATGATGATGATGATGATGATGATGATGATGATATTTAATAATGAAGTTGATATTATAATCATACAGCACTTTTATTATTATTATCATTATTATCACCACTATTATTATTATTATCATCATCTTCTTGGTCATTATTATCTTTATCACAATTATCATGATCATCAGCATTATTATCAATCTTGTTTTTATTAATACAATGATCAATATTATCATTTTCCTCATTATCTTTATTATTATTATAATTAACATGATTAATATCATTATCCTTTTGATTATAGTTATTATTATCATTATCATTATTATCACCATGATCACTATTATCATTGACATTAACATTATAATTAACATTAATAACGTTAGTTTTATTATTGTTGATAGTGTTTCTAAATAATCATTATCATTCCCAATAATATTCTTACCATAATTATCAACATCGATATCTTTATTTTTATCATAATCAACGATTTTTACATTTTTATTATTAACATTATTCTTGTCATTATTATCATTATTATAATTGTCGCAATTATTATTATTGTTATACTTTTTTTTTTCAACATTGTCATTAATATCATTGATTTCAACGTGGTCATTGTCGTCTTCTTCATTATTATTATAATAATTATACTTATAACTATTTTTATCATCATCATTAACATCATCATTATATTCATTATCATTGTCATCATCATCAATATTATCATCATCGCCATGATTATAATAATTATTATTGTCATCCTCATACTCATTTAAACTATTATTATTATAATTATCATTATCATCATTATCATTTTTAAAAGTATTATCATTATCATTATCATCATTATAATAACAATTATTATCATCATCATTATCAATATTATCATCTTCAAAATTATTATAACCATTAAAAAAATAATTATTATCATAATCTTTATTATCATCATCATCATTACTATTATACCTATAATTATTATAAATATTATTATTACTATCATCATCATCATCATCATCATCATCATCATCATCATCATCATCATCATCATCATCATTATCATTAACACCATTATCATTATGAAAATTATTATCACTATCGTTATCGACGTCATTAGCATTGTCATTATCAAGATCATTATCATTTGTATTATTATCATCATTATCATCATCTCTACAATTATTATTACAATCAACAACATTATCATTATCATAATTATTATCATTATTATGATAATTATAATTATTAGTAGAACTATCATTACTATTACTAATTACCATTAATTAAAATCTTAATTATTATCATGATTATACGTATTATTAATATTGTTGTCGTAGACATTTTTATCATTTTCATTATTTTTATGATCATCGTTATTATTATGATTTTAATGTTTATTTTTGTTAACATTATAAATATTACCAACATGATCATCATTATTTTTATTATCATTTTTATCTTTAATAATGATATATATTTATTATTATCATAGTCATTGTCATCTTCTTTATTATCATCATCATTATTTTTGATATTATTTTTATTCTTATTATCATTATGACCATGTTTATTATCACCTTTATAATAATTTTTATTATTATTATTTCTGATATTATTATTATCATTATAATTTTTATCGATAATAATTTTATCTTTAGGATTATCATGACAATTATTCTTATAATTTTCATTACTGTTATAATCGTTATCATTTTAACTATTAGTATTGTCATCTTTCCTATTGAAACAATTAGCATCGATATTATTATTAGAAGTATTATTATTAATCATTATCATCACTGTCCTTATTATTATCGTTATTATTATTTTTATTTTCAATCGTTATAATACCCAATATAAGAAACTTTTTCGTTTCATTGAATAGTACTATCATTATTGACAGTAACATTATAATTATAATTATTATTATTGTTATTATCATGATAATAATCATTACTATCATTATCATCCTAACGATTACTATCACTATTATCATCATTATTAAAATCATTATCATCATTATCATAGTCATCATTATCATCATCATCATATTTGATATTCTCAATGTCATTTTATCGCTTTCATTATTACATCTTTTTGGTCATCATTATTATCATCATCTATGTTATTAATATTATCATTTTTACCATAATCATCATTATTATTATTACATCATCATCATCATCATCATCATCATTATCATCATCATCATCATCATCATCATTATCATCATCACCATTATCATTATGAAAATTATTATCACTATCGTTATCGACGTCATTAGCATTGTCATTATCAAGATCTTTATCATTTGTATTATTATCATCATTATTATCATCTCTATAATTATTATTACAATCAACAACATTATTATTATCATCATTATTATTATTATTATAAAAATTATAATTATTAGTAGAACTATCATTACTATTACTATTATAATTACCACTAATTATAATCTCAGTTATTATTATAATTATACGAATTATTAATATTGTTGTCATGGACATTTTTATCATTTTCATTATTTTTATGATCATCGTTATTATTATGATTATAATGTTCATTTTTGTTAACATTATAAATATTACCAACATGATCATAATTATTTTTATTATCATTTTTATCTTAACAATTAGCATCGATATTATTATTAGAAGTATTATTATTAATTATTATCATCACTGTCCTTACTATTATCCTTATTATTATTTTTATTTTCAATCGTTATAATAACCATTATAAGAAACTTTTTCGTTTCATTTGATAGTACTATCATTATTGACAGTAACATTATAATAATAATTATTATTATTGTTATTATCATGATAATAATCATTACTAACATTATTATCCTAACGATTACTATCACTATTATCATCATTATTATAATCATTATCATCATTATCATAGTCATCATTATCATCATCATCATATTTGATATTCTCAATGTCATTTTATCGCTTTCATTATTACATCTTTTTGGTCATTATTATTATCATCATCTATGTTATTTATATTATCATTTTTACCATAATCATCATGATAATCATTCTTATCATAATTATTATCTTTATCATTATCCTTATTATTGTTAACATTATCATTATAAATATCATGTTTATTATCAATATCACTATCGTTATTATTATTATTATTATCTTGATCATTATTACAATATTCATTATTATTATGATGAGTATCATTATCACCATTATTCTCGTAATTATTCTTCTCATCATAATCATAATAATTATTATCGACATCGTTAACATTATTATCGTCGTCATCTTAATTATTATCAATATCATCATCATCATTATCATAATTATCATCGTGATCATCGATATTATCATCATCATGATTATCATTATAATTATTATTATCATTATTATAATTCTCATAGTTATTATTGCCATTATTATCATTATCATCATCATCATCATTTTTATGACCATCGTCTTTATGATCATTATTATTATAATCATCATCAATATTATTATCGTCATGGGTATCTTTATTATTAACATAATAACTATCATAATGATCACAACTTTATCATTATTATCATGATTATCATAATTATCTTCCTCTTTATCTTCATATTTATTACAGAAATTGATATCATAATTGTCATTATCATCATCATCGTAAACATTATTATTATTAATATCATCATAATCACCATCATCATTAAAATTTACATTATTACCTTACCATGATCATTAATATCATACTTATTATCATTATTATCATAATAATTAACATCATCATCTTTATTATTATCATCATTATTATTTTATTTATCATCATCATTATTATCTCCATTATTTTTAATAATATTATTAGTATCATAAGCATTATTATTATGATTATTATCATCTGAATTATTACCATCATCATCATTATTATTAACACTAGTATCTTTATTAATATTATCATTATTGTCGTTCTCATAATTACTGTCATCATTAACATTAACTAATATTAATCATTATCTTTTTTATTATTATTGTTATTATTATTATCTTTACTATCATTATCATTATCATTATCATTATTTTCATCATGATCATCGTTATTAGTAACATTACTATGATAATTTTGATCATTATTATCATTATCATTATAATCATCATCGTTATTATTATTATAACCATTATCATCATAATCATTATGATTATTTTATTAAATTTATTATTTTTATCATCATAATTATTTTCATTATTATCATATTCAACATCATCATCATTATTATTATCATTGTCATCATCATCATCATTGTCATTATTATTATCATCATTATCATCCTTTAGGTTATGATTATTATTATTATAACCATTATTATCAATATTATCATTATCATCATTATTATCAACATCATTATTACTATTATAATAATTATTAAAATTATCATTATTATTATTATTTTTTTTATTATTATTGTCGTTATTATTATTATTATCAGCATAATTATTATAATTATTATAACAATTATTGTTATTATCATCATCTTTCTCACAATCATGATTACTAATATCATTATAATTATCATCATTATTATAATCATCATTATCATTATCGTTGAATTGATTTAAAAAAATTGACTGTATATGAGCCCGAGAGATTCTGCTCGAAGGTCTATAAAATGATTTAAAATGAAGAACTGTCTATGAGCCCGAGAGATCTGGAGACAATTGTTATCGGGACACTCTACCTTGAGGAAGGAAAAAAACTGGAAAGGGTACATCACTTAGCCCTTTGGAAATGATAGATACCGTCTTTATGAAAAGACTTGATTTTACACAGCACTTTTAATTATTAATGAATAGTATGTTAAGATTTATTTTCTCCGTAACGATACACTTGATACCATCGATAAATCGAGAAATATGAATAAATCTTAAATACTCAAGTTAATTTACGATTAATCGCTTGTTAATCTGATTAAATCGTAAATGGTCACAACCTCATTTTTATTTCTCAACCATAGGATTTAACTTAAGTTTAACAATTCGTAATATTACGCCAAAACAAAAGTTCAATAGTAAAAGAAAGCAACGATACTGATAAGTAGAGTACGACCAGCACGTTGCAAGAGTTGAAGTTATAGCAGCTCACTACACACGAGACACGCATCTATAGCAGCGCGCTAGCGACTTTTGTAACACAAAAAGCTAACTATACAAGCATACATACAAACTCTTCCTCTACTGCATTCGCCTACTTATATATAACGTCAAATACATAAGGATGCATACTGATTCGTAAGCTATAGTATACTATTTGTTCAGAATACACATATTTTAAGTACATTCATAATAAATACATTTTAGTATTAAGTGAACTTAAAACTAAACATACCCTTGGGTTAGGATTTTGGCATTTATAAACAGCTCCAAGAATAGTGTGATAACACTAACTCAACCAAGACTCAACACAGTAATCTTGCTTGTTTATATGTATGTATCAAATTATATTTCTATATTTAGATCGAATCAAAATTAATTTTGACGTAAAATATAATTTAATTTTCTTGCAAAAATAAAGATCAGTTACATAAGTTTTCAAAAGTTTAACAGTTATTATTATTATAAAACAAATAATTATAAGCTAACCGTTTTATCTTCTATTTTTGACTTGCTTATTTTAACTTATTAGTGTTAATTTAAGTTTGATGCAGCAGACTTGATGCGTGGGGACAGCTGCTGGTTGCGTAGTATCAACAGGTGTGGTTTTTCTGTTGATGATCCAATGACCAGAAGGTAACAAAAACTCAACAAGTTAACTAATTTCTTTCTTCTGGTGATGATAAGCAGGGCAAGCAAATTTCGCTTATTTACTACCTTGGATTGATAAGTGCTGCAATTAAGACGATTTAAATAAACGTGTTAGTCTAATTTCAACGTTACTAGTGCTCATGAGGCATCAGTCTTTCTTGCACTAAGCAATGAGTTTGAAAAAAAGAGAACTTCTACTAATAAGTGCTGTGTATATAATATGATTAACCTTTAACAAAGAAAGTAGTTCAAAGTACTCCTGTAGATAGTATATGTATGTAGATATATAGTGAGAACGAAAGCGTTTTAACAATGTAAGTGTACGAGCGCAACACAACGTAATAGGAAGAGAATGCACGAGAGCGTCTTCTCTATGTGTGTATACAAGCATGACACAACGTAATAAAAAGAGGAGGCACGATAGCGACTCTTCTGAATGTGTATACAAGCGCGACACAACGCAATAATTATAGAGGGTTGGCGCGTTTAGGCACAACACCTAGGAACGCACCAACAACCAAGAACGTGCGAGAGTTCTCCTTCAAAAAAAACAAGCAAGCCAATATAGCCGCTGGATTCTATAATTGCACGTGGTCGTGATAAAAATGGCTAATGTACTCACCGCTCCCTTTGAGAATTGCCTGACTCAGCAGAGATCTGGCTCAAAGGACCATGAATTAATTTTAAATAGTAGACTGTATATGAGCCCGAGCGATCTGGCTCGAAGAACCATAAAAATATTTTAAATGAAAGACTGTATATGAGCCCAAGAGATCTGGATATAATTATTTTTGGGACACTGTACCACGAGGAAGAAACGGAACCAGGAAGAGTAAATTACTTAGCCCTTTGAATATAATACAGGCTTTATTAAAAGCCTTAATTTTACACAGCACTTTTAAATATTAATCAAATAAATATAAAAACTTATTTCCTTTATAACGATAAGCTTAACACCATCAAAAAATACTATCTAAAATACTTAAGTTATTTAACGATATATCGCTCGTTGATGAGACTAAATCGTGAATGGTAACTACGTCATTTTATTAGCTGAACAAAAGAATTCACATGAAGTTTAACAATTCGTAATATTACGACAATACAAAAGTTCAAGAGGAAAAGCAAGCAACGAGAAGTGTAAGTAGAAAACGACAAGTTCGTTGCAAAAGTTGAAAAAAAAATAGCTAAAGCAGCTCACTTACACACATGACACGCATCTATAGACGCGCGCCAGCGACTCCTGCAACAAAAAGAAAACTGTACAAGCATACATACAATCTGCTTCTCTTCTGCATTCACCTACTTATTTATAACGTCAAATACATACATCATTATCATTATTATTATCATCATTATCATCCTTTAGGTTATGATTATTATTATTATAACCATTATTATCAATATTATCATTATCATCATCATTATCAATATCATTATCACTATTATAATTATTATTAAAATTATCATTATTATTATTATTATTATCGTTATCATCATTATTATCAGCATAATTATTATAATTATTATAACAATTATTGTTATTATCATCATCTTTCTCACAATTATTATTACTAATATCATTATAATTATCATCATCATTATAATAATCATTATCATTATCGATGAATTGATTTTCAAAAATGGACTGTATATGAATAATCATCATGCTTATAATTATCATTACTATTATCATCATTATCTTTTCTACAATCATTATCATCATTATCATCACTATTATTAATCTTATAATCGTCATCATTTTAATCATCATCCTCATTAACATCATGAACATTATTATTTTCATTATTATCATGATTATTATTATTATCTGCTTTAATATTATTATCATCAAAATCATTATCAACATTATCATTATAATTATCATCATGATTATCATTATTATCATCATCATTTTTATTATAATTACAATTATTATTATCATATTGAGTGCCATTATAATTATCGACACGACCATCATTATTAAAATTCTAAATATCATCATCATTATTATCATCATTATTATTTTCATTATTATCAATAACGTCATTATTATTATTCTCATCGTTTTTAAAATTGTTATAATTTTTATCATTATGATTATTCTTTATATTATCATCTTTTTTGATATTATTTCTTTTATCATTGTCATTTTAATTATTACTATGTTAATAATCATTATGCTCATCATTATTATTATCGAGTGTACCGTTGAGTGCGCTCGGGGCACGTTTGACATATCGTGGGATGCGTGTTGTTGTGTGTGGCTATTCGTTTTACGCATTACTTCCGCGTTCCCCCTTTGTGCGCTTGTGTTGTGATCTCGAGATGCCAAGCCTTCATAGTTATAGTTGGTAGGGTGTCCGTCTGACCACTTTACCCGACGTTCGTTTGTAGCACTACACTCTCTATCCTCAGATACCAAAGCTGCTTAATGATAATTACCACTGAGTGCCCTAAGTGTATTTTCGTCCATCCTTAGACCTGTCCTTTGTTCCTTGTGTACAGTCCCTATGTTTTTTCCGGCAGCTCCATTTGCCCCCAAGTTACGTACAGGACCTGCTGCTAATACTCGTTACGGTCTACTCGTAGGTTTATCGAAGTATCTCTTGTGGGGGCCACTCATACGACCCTCTGTAGGGTTGTGATGCTCTGTGTGTATGTGATGGTACGTTTTGTTTATCTCGTACTACCGATTCCATCACTTTGCTCCCTCACATTCTTAAGATCGCGACGTACTTGCCCGCTTACAACTTCACGGAATTGTTGAGTTACAGGTGACGATGTGGTGGCTCGATCCTTTTGTGTGACACTTGCGTTTGCCTCCGACGATTCGTCGTATCTGAATTGTGTTTTGCGGCGTTCCGGCCCATACTCCATCTCTGAAAAGTCTATAGTCGAACTATTTTTCTCTACCCGTGTGACTTCGTCTATTTCCTTAGTCCGTGTTGCAGCTGTTGGTCCTATATATTTTTTGTTGAAGAAACGTTATTATCTATCTCTAGCTTCTGGCGTGGTTCCATTACTTTTTAACCCTAGATATTAAATACTGGAATATTTCCCCGTCCGTGTATCGTGTAATTGTGTCCACGATTACTTTATTTATTGTCTCATGGCTCAGCGCTTGAAGTTCATCCCCCCCTGTTACGCTCGCGCTGAAGGAGGACTCCAAATTCTCTAGTAAGACTGTCATACTTTGTGTGTAGAACACTAGGGGTCACGAAATAAACAAAGCCGAATGGTTGAGGATACACGATAAAGTCGTATTACATCGATTGTATGGGTTGATGTTATGCTGTGTAGTTACAAGTAGCTTGAAATTATTAAGCTACTGTAGGGATTATCCCAAACAAATTCTTTACAACATAATATATTCGTGTTGGTACGCTGCTAACTAAATGTAAACACTACTGTCTTCAACTTTCCCTTGTTATTAAATTTTCGATTCGTATATCACATACAATCTACACTACACAGTAATTAATCCTGAACAAGGTCGCACTTAAAAAATAAAAGAAAACACCTTGTTTTTATTTCACTACGCGCCAACAAAGGTAAACGGTAGGGAAAAATGAACGATAAAATTTTAATATGATATATACACAAATTATTATCAAGTAATGAGTACTGTTAAAATTTAAACTTTGTTAAAGGAGTAGCACGCACCAACAGCAAAAATAATGGGCCGGCAACTAATTCAGTAAATACTTTTAACATCAAAATGTGCGAAAAAAAACAACAAATTAAGCGTAAAAATAATATTCAATACAGCGTGCACACAAAATGGCCGTATGAGAACATCGTGCCGTACAATTGCCTAAACAACTAGTCGACTGCCATGTAATGTGTCATGCCTTGCTCGCCTCGCAGTCAACAGCAAGACACAATACATCTAATATATATTAACAATTATTCTTAAGTGCTATAAGGAGAGGTAGATAGCTGGCATTCAAACACATACAATTAAGGAAAACACATCTATTTATATAAAAGATATTGTGTTCATTCTGACAATGACTATGCATGACGTACAAAAAAATGTCAACGTCCAGCCATCCGACAAGACCTATCAACTAACAACTCGGCCCTGTGGCAGTTGCTGTTCGGCACAGAGCTTTCGCGGTAGGGACAGGATTAAGGGACACAGGCTTACCGTTAACACTCCTATGGCAAGGTCAGCTGCAACTTTACCACGGGCACTGGGAGATCAAGGCAGGTGTGTGTTGCGTTGTTACACACACACACACTAGCCGTTACCCACAGTCAAGAAACGGTTGTATTGCCCATAGTAGGGATATCTATGTAGGGGTTTGAGATAAGGTAGGGGTAGTGCCTACTATACCGCCTCTCCTCCTGTCTGCTATCACAAAACCGGTATTCTGATTCTGTCGGTGACTCGTCACGTCACAGATGATAATCATGATGATGATGATAATAGTAATAATAATTATGCGGGTGAAGATGATAATGAAGATGGTAATGATTACTAGAATGTTAATTATGATAATCATGCTGATAATTATAATGAAAATATCAATGATATTGATAATTATAATAATGATGAATATAATGATAATTATCAACATAGTGATAATGATTATGAGAATGATGGTGATAATGATAATTATAATGGTAATATTAAATATAATAATAACAATGATGATAATAATGATAATAAAGGTAAAAGTGAGTATGAAGATGATAAAAATAATAATAATAATGATTATGAGGATGATTATATTGATGATGGTAATGATAATTATAAGGATTATGATGATGATAGATTTAACGACTATAATAATAATAATAATTATTATAATGATGTTAATTATGACGATGAAAATGATAATAAGGATCATAATGATAATAAAAATGATAATAATAATAATGATAATGATGATAATGATGATGATGTTAATAATATTAATGATGATGATAATAATGATAATATTGATGAAAATAATAATAGTCAAGTATTTCAGACAAAAATGTTGTAATAACCTAGCAATTGGATAGAGAATACCGCTCACCACCGCCACCCTAAGATAGTTTGTTCCTGGCAACATTTTTTTTTCCCCAAGAACAGACTACAACATAGAAGATAGCGGCAGTATTAAGTACCCGCATTCCTAACGCCGAGGATATAAAAACGTCGACGGCAACAACCAATACCCCACTGTGTGGGGAGGATAAGACAGAGAAGCAGCATAAAACAGCAGCTTGAAGAAGTGCTCGCTCCATTTAAAGGTATGATGCTAGAAAGACCAGAGATAGCGGAACGGCGCCAGAATGCGCAGGCTTCAGCTTTTAAAGAGAAGAAGTCAACTGGCAGTAACGCGAAAACCCCTGCAATTTACGAAGAATTGGAATCGATGCATAAAATCAAGTATGGAAAATTGTTGGTAGGCCAACTATGAATGTTAAAGGAAGCAAGCCAAACATCATAGACTCCAGACTAGTCCTATCTTTAAAGACAAGATAGACGAAGAAGATAGACAAAGATGGGAACCCCGACATTTATAGTAAGGTTGGTGATTCGTGGGCTTAAAGATAGGAATAAGTACGACTTGCAAGAGACTTATGCTCCTGTATCTGGGTTGGCTTTTGTGAAATCGGTAATATCAACTCTTAATAAATTTAACTTAAAAACTTGTCTGCTAAATGTCAAGACAGCATTCATTGATGTTTCAATTAAGGAAGAAATGAATATAGGATTTTATAAAGGTCTGCTTGACGAAGATTTACTCAAGAAAAGTAAAGTATGTAATCTAGTAAAAGCCCTTATAGACTCAAGATCAGCTTGAAGAAAATAAAGAAAATGAAGAAAATGTGCAAAAAAACAAAAACAAATTTAGCGTGTAAATAATATTCAATACAGCGTGCACACAATATGGCCGTATGAGAGCATCGTGCCATAAAATTGCCTATACAACTAGTCGAGCGCCATGTGATGTATCGTGCCTTGCTCGCCTCGCAGTCAGCAGCAAGACACGGTACATCTAATATATATTAACAATTATTCTTAAGTAATATAAGGAGAGGTGGATAGCTGGCATTCAATCACATTAAGAAAAACGCATCCATTTATGTATGAAGATATTGTGTTTATTCTGACAATGACTATGCACGACGTGCAAAAGAATGTCAACGTCCAGCTATCCGACAAGACCTATCAACTAACAACTCGGCCCTGTGGAAGTTGCTTTTCGGCACAGTGCTTTCGCGGTAGGGACATGATTAAGGGACACAGGCTTACCGTTAACACTCCTATGGCAAGGTACATTGCAACTTGACCACGGGCACTGGGAGATTAGGGCACACGTGTGTTGCGATGTTACACACACACTAGGTGTTACCTACAGCGGGAATCAGTTGTGTTGCCCATAGTAGGGATGGATACCTATGTAGGGGTTTTGGATAAGGTAGGGGTAGTGCATACTATACCGCATCTCCTCCTGTCTGCTATCACAAAACCGGTATTCTGATTGTGACGGTGACTCGTCACGTCACAGATGATAATCATGATGATGATGATGATAATGAAGAAGATTATATTATTAATAATTTTAATAATAATAATGATAATTATTTTAATGATGTTGATTATTAAAATGATGATAATAATAATTATAATGATAATGGTAATGATAATGATAAGGACAATGATGGAAATTATGATAATAATGTTAATTATAAGATTGAAAAAAAAAATAGTAATGATGATGATAATAATAATAATTATAATGGTAATGATATTGATGCTGATAATAATAATTATAATGATATTGGTGATGATAATGATAATAATAATGATTATGATAATAATAGTAATAATAATTATGAGGGTGATGATGATAATGAAGATGATAATGATTACTAGAATGTTAATTATGGTGATCATGGTGATAATTATAATGAGAATATCAATGATATTGATGATTATGATAATGATGAATATAATGATAATTATTGTCATAGTGATAATGCTTATGAGAATGATGGTGATAATGATAATTATAACGGTGATATTAAATATAATGATAACAATGATAATAATAATGATGATAATGATGATAATGGTAAAAGTATGAAGATGATAAAAATAATAATAATGATTATAAGGATGATGATTATAATGATGATGGTAATGATAATTATAAGGATGATGATGATGATGAATTTGACGATGATAATAATAATAATAATTATTTTAATAATGTTAATTATGACGATGATAATGATGGGGAGGATCATAATGATAATAAACATGGTGATAATGAAAATGATAATAATAATAATGATAATGATGATAATGATGATGATGTAAATAATATAAATGATGATAATAATAATGAAAATATTGATGATAATAATAATAGCCAAGTATTTCAGACAAAAATGTTGAAATAACCCAGCAATTGGATAGAGAATACCGCCCACCCCCGCCACCCGAGGATAGTTTGTTCCCGGCAACATCTTTTATTCCCCGAAAACAGACTACAACAAAGAAGATAGCGGCAGTATCTAGTACCCGCACCCCTAACGTCGAGGATATAAAAACGTCGACGGCAACAACTAATACCCCACCGAGTGGGGAGGATAAGACAGTGAAGCAGCATAAAACAGCAGCTAGAAGAAATGCTCGCTCTGTTTGAAGGTATGATGCTAGAAAGACCAGAGGTAGCTGAATGGCGCCAAAATGCGCAGGCTTCAGCTTTTAAAGAGAAGAAGTCAACTGGCAATAACGCGAAAACCCCTGGTGACAATAACACTACAGATAACAGGGACCGATCGTGCTTTATCTGCCGAAATGTGGGACACTGGCGTTATGATTGTCCCTACCGAGAATATTGTATTAAATGCGGCAAGATAGGGGACAAGCGTTACAAGTGCCCCAAATGTAACTCGGAATGAACGGGAAACGCCAGAGGAGGTGGGCAGTAGGAGTCGGTGCCGCCCCACCGGAACAATACGCGATTCCAAATGAACTTGAAATAGTAGTAATTAAGGCAGCTCACCATACAGACCAACAGGAGATTTCGAAAATTTCTTTAGCAATGGGACTTGCGGTACTGACATTTATGACATGGCCAGTAGGGATACTCGGCGATGTACGGAGGTGTTGTAATCGGCAGGTAAATGGACTGGGAGAATTTTTCCGAATGGCTCTGTTGGGTTTCATGAGTTACGGGGCCAAAGTTATAACAACGATAATATGCTGGACAAATGAAGCGATAAATAGAATCAGTTCCACAGCCAACAGATTGTACAAATGGGGCCTAGGAAGTTGGGAGTTTAAAAAGAACACCCATCTCCGAAGCAAAGGATGGAAGGAGCGGCAATGGCTGAGCTTTATGTCGTCGACCGTAGATGAGGTGTCTGCCACAAGTCGAGGACCTGGGTGGGGGACATATGGAACTGAAAGGACGATAGAAGTTTTGGCACTCGCTGAGGACCCTCGTTACTATTTACCACTTGATGTCGCAGGTATTAAGATGCAAGCCCTCGTGGATAGTGGCGCAGTGCACTGTTACCTGGGAAAAGGAACCACTAGGCGAGTGAGGAATTTTCAACCCTGTCGTGCAACAATTTCTGTTGCAAACGGCAAAGTACTGGCTGTTCAAGGCACTGTAAGCGTACCGTTAACCATCGGGCGAACTACCGAGACGTTGACGTTGGGGTTAGTGGACGAATTAGAGTACGAATCTATTCTTGGGATAGATTTCCTACGAACTTCCAAAGTTATCGTCGATTATGGTAAGGATGTATGGCGTACCCCCACAAGTTCCTGGCAAGAATTTAAGGGTAAGGATGGCGATCAAATACGTTCAGCAGCGATTGCTGCGGTGGTGGGATTGGTAACGATGACCTCTACTAAAGAGCACAAGCTAGAGAAAATCCTAGATGAATTGATAATCCCTCGACCAGACAAGCTCGGCATAACTACCGTAGCTAAACATAGTATTGACGTACAAGGTCACCTCCCAATTCAACAACGTCCCCGACGGTATGCGCCTTAAGTCCTGCAGATAGCGTACGATGAGATAGACCGTTTGTTGCATGAAAATATTATCGAGGAATCAGAAAGCGCGTGATGCAGCTGTTTGCTTTTGGCACCAAAAGCCAACGGAAAGTTTCGGTTTTGTATAGATTACCGGAAACTGAATGAAATTACGCGAAAAAACATCAAATCCTGTTGGATGAGAACAGCAAGGAATACACAGCCTTTGCTGTACCCGGAAGAGGGTTGTATCAATACGTGCGCTTGCTCTACGGACCTACCAACACTCCAGCTACATTCCAGACCATAATGGACCAAATTATTAAACCGGAGTGGGAACCATACGTATACACATACATGGACGACATTATCATCGTCACAGAAACGTTCAAAGAGCAGGTCAAGTGGCTGAGAATTGTTTTAAAGGCATTAAAGGAGGCGAAGCTCGTGATTAACCGAGAAAAATCAGAATTCGAGTGTGGAGAGGTTAAGTACCTTGGATACCTGGTGGACGGGAAGGGACTTAGGACAGATGTTGACAAAGTCCGGCCAATCTTAGAATATCCCGCACCTACCTACCTCAAACAACTTAATAGATTTATAGGAATGATTGGATGGTATTCCAGGTTTATCCCCGATCTCGCCGAAAAGAAATCGCCCCTAACGAATCTAATGTTCAAAGGCATAAAATGGCAATGGTCTGAGGAGCAGCAGTCAGCATTTGAGAGCCTCAAACAAGCCCTAACCGAAGCCCCTGTCCAATCGAGGCCCGACTTTACGCCACCGTTCGTCTTAAAAACTGACGCCAGTGACTATGCTGTGGCCGCAGTGTTGACCCAAACCTTTCAAGGTGAAGAACACCCGATATGTTATTCCAGCCGCACACTAAGCAAACCGGAACGTAATTACACCGTAACTGAGAAGGAATGTTTGGCTGTGCTGTGGGCTGTAGATCGATTAAGGGGATATTTGCAGGGGGAACGGGTAACAGTAATTACTGACCACAGCAACCTGTTACGGCTTAATAGATTAAAGGATACAGTAGGGAGATTGGCTCGATGGAACACTGCGTTGCAGGCATACGACTTGGAGTTTGTCCATAGGAAAGGTAAACTACATCAAGTCCCAGATGCCCTATCCCGTGCCCAAAAAAATACAGTCGCAGTAATTACGCCCGATGCCGAGCAAGTACGCGATGAATGGTTCTTGAAGCGAGTCAAGGGGGTGCAGGAGGCTCCATAAAAATTTGAAAACTGGAAATATGAGAACAGAGCCCTTTTCTTCCACAAACTAAACCCTATCGTTAATTCAACAATGGAGGATCTCGACGAATGGAAAATCGTCCTACTAAAGGAACACTGCATCCAGGCACGATACGATGCCCACGATGCTTCCCAGGCAGGTCACCTAGGAGTGAAGAAGACCTATGCTCGTCTCGCTAACTATTATTATTGGCCGGGTTATTTCCAAGGCGTGGTTCAGTCTGTCCGGGGATGTCAAGAGTGTCAACAGCTAAAAGTCCTACAGAAGGCTCCTGTCGGATTCATGGGGGAAAGAAACACTGAGCAACCACGGATGGCTATAGCTATAAATATTTCATGACCAAATCCTCCATCGAAGAATGGGCACCGATATATCTTAATCAACCAGGACCTATTAACAAAATATGTAGAGGTTGGGAAGACCGTAATACATCTTGACAGATAACGGCACCGAATTTGTCAACCGGGAACTGAAAGAAAAAGAGCGTGTAATTCGCACCTTGAAGCCGATGATAAACTCGTTTTTAGATAAGGATCACCGGCTGTGGGATATGCACCTACAAGAGTTTGCATTTGTCCCTGTATAGTACTGTATAGTACACTCATTGCTCTCGGACGTAGGAGTAGAAGTGAGGGACATGGCGACATAAAAATTAGTAAAAATTCATATAAATGACCTCAAGCGGTACACACCCCCACGCCATTCATTGGACAATGAATCTAAAGTGAGCTATACCCCTACAGACCCCAATCATGAGAGGACAACGTGTCCGGTGCCAACCAACTGGGCGCAAGGCATGGGCAGACGCATCGAGGCAAGGACGAGATCCCGGCTCGACGACCTGTACCGCGAGCCAAGCGGAGAGGAGTTGGAACAACCAGGCAGAGTCATCCACCAAACACGATTGGTCATCCAAACAAGGCCACCTACGGAGAGGAGACCACAGCCCAGGGCACCGATCCAGACCGACGGCTAGTTACCAGGTCCCAGAGCCGAGGGGCCACCCACACTAAGGGAGGCGAGTGCTGATGCCTGCCAGACGGATCTCGCAGTGCCCGTGGCCAACTTGCGGTGTACCTCACCATAGGAGTGTTAACGGTAGGCCTATGTCCCTTAATGCTGTCCCTACCGCGAAAGCACTGTGCCGAACAGCAACTGCCAAACCCACAGGGCCTAGTTGTTAGTTGATAGGTCTTGTCGGATGGCTGGACATTGACATTCTTTTTTACGTCATGCATAGCCATTGTCAGAATAAAAACATTATCTTTATACATAAATAGATGTGTTTTTCCTTAATTGTATGTGATTAAATGCCAGCTATCCACCTCTCCTTATAGCACTTAAGAATAATTGTTAATATATATTAGATGTACCGTGTCTTGCGGTTGACTGCAAGGCAAGCAAGGCATGACACATCACACATCATAATCATCATCATTATTATCATTATCCTCATTATCATCATAATTATCATTTTCATCATAATCATAATTATTATCATTATCATTATTATAATTATCATAATTTTCTTTGTTATCATCATCATTATTATCATTATTATCAACATTATTATGATGATAATTATTATTATTATTATTATAACCAATATAATTATTATCATCATTGTCATATTCATCATTATTATTACCATGTTTATTATTATTATCATCCTCATCATCATCATATCACCATGTTTATTATTATTATCATCCTCATTATCATTATTATCATCATCATCATTTTCGTAAACATCTTCATAATAATCATTATCATTATTACGCTTATTATAATTATCGTCACGATTATTAAAATTGACATTCTAATCATTATTATTATTTTTTTTATCAACATCTTTTCCGTTACCATCATTAACGTCATCATTATTATGATCATCTTCCTTAAAATCGTTACAATAATTTTCAACATCAACATCATCTTTATTATTATCTTTTTATTATTATGTTTATTATCATTGTCATTATCATCATTATTATCATTATCAACGTCATAATTAACATTATGATAATAATTATCATCGTCATTATTATCGTCATCATTATCATTATCATCAGTTTTATCATAATCATAATTATTATTGTCATCATTATTATCATCATTATCATTATCATCATTATCACTATTATCATCATCATTATGATCATCATCATAATCAACTTTTTTATTATAATTAGCATCATTATAATTATGATCATCATCATTATCATTATAATAATTATTATTATCTTTATCATTATTATCATGATTGAAACCATTATTAATATCATTATCATCATCATGCTGAAATTATTATTACTATCATTGTTATTATTAATATTAACATCATTATCATTATTATTACATTATCGTCATAATCATAATCAATATTATCGTAATTTTTATTGCAATCCTTATAATTATCATTACTATTATTATTATAATTATGATCATTATTATTATTATAATCAACATTATTATCATAATTATCATTATCATTATTATCATTCTTACTATCATTATCTGCATTATCATTATCAGGATATTCATTATCATGCTTATAATCATCATTACTAATATCCTCATAATCATCATCATATCATTATCAACATCATTATCATTATTTTTATCATCATGATAGTTAGACGTATATTTGGCTCTCGTAACTGAATTTTTAATGCATGCACAATAGCAAGAAGACGAGGTGCTGTGACTTTGCACATCAGCGTCTAATACGTATAGTTTACCCACTCTCGCGTGGTCAGTCAGTTTGTCGATACGCACTCTCTGCTTTTCGTTTTTCCTTTTTTAATTTGATTTTTCTTTATTTAGTTCTGCTTTTGATCGTATCCTTGATTTCAAAGACTAAAGATAGCATACACTAAAGATAATGAGAATAAATGTGTCCGTGTTTTATGATAAAGTCGACAGTGTCGTACATTGTATTGCCCAATCATTTACCCACACAAGCTAACAGGTTAGGGGCCTGAAAAAGTGTAGTGTGGTTGTGTATTTAAGACCTCCGCTAGCTGCCATAATTTTTTTGTAATCGAGCCTATCTCGCGTTTACTCACATTCCTTTTGGCCTCTGCGTTTTTTCGCGCCCCATTTTTCACAGGCCATCGTCGAGGCGGCGTAGAGAGACATCAGGAACTAGTGAGTTCGAGCAGTTCGGGGAGGTGACAGCTGGCGGGGTGAGAAAGATTGTGAAAAATTTACAGAAGAAAGAAAGTAAGTAACTGATAATGATACTTATGATGTCTTTATCGGTCGTTATGTTGACATAATGTTTTTTATTTCTCGACGATTCGAAACCGAAATTGCATAAGAGTGGTAATTTATGTTATAGATATGATAAATATGACAGTAGATAGGATTTGTTACGCGTTTTATAAAGCTAGTACTTTGTGATTCTCAAAGGGCAAGAGTCGGCACGTAGTTTTCCTCGCGTAAGGCAGGCTTGCACTGGGACACGAGGATTTTCATTTAGCTGCTACAACTATAGCTACCACTGAGGTAGACGCCTTAAAGCGGGGAGAGTGACTTTCGTTTCGGCCATGACTGACGTTTGGTCAGACCGGGCGTATGTATTCCTTTCAGAAGCTTGGTAGCTGATGGCACGCACAGAGCAGCCATCTTAGATGGACTTGTTTACTTTTCCAAGTCCCCGTACAGTGCGGCCTCGATCCTCATCGTAGATTTTCACGCTCAGACTAGAGGTAATTGCCGACTCAAACCAAAATGCAGAAACTTAAAATTTTTAATTATGGTGTAATGTGCGTCAGCACATCGTTATAACAGGCATATGATTGTGCTCGATCGCATTGGAATTGTGCTGCTATCGTGTATGACTACAGACATGTTACGTTTGCATGTTTAAGTCATCTGATGTATCTCGTCCCATCAGTAGTGCGCATGCATTAAGCTTGTGCGTAAGTGCTAACTCATGTTTCCCAGTGACACAAATGGGGTAAAATGGTCACTGGAAAGTAATATATATAACTTGATCTAAGTTATTATAGGAGATATAAGGGACGATTACGATACAGGAGATCAGTTGAACTTAATGGAAAAACGTGGAGGTATAATAATTTACACTATTCCTTAACACAAGCAGCACATTCCAGTTGAAGGTTCTTTAGATAGATTAAAGATAAAAGATTTGAATACAACAAGTCACGTGCAAACAAAATTTTAGAAAGACATAAATAAAGGGAACCTTTAACAAGATTTCAAACCAAAGATTTGAGAGATAGAATAAATTGGATTAATACCTCATCGAAAAATAAGAATACAGATTTGAGCGATAGAAAAATAAATTTAATTGATACGTCATCTAAGAAAAGAATAAAGATTTGAAAGATAGAAAAATAAATTTGATTCATACCTTATCAAGATAGCAAATTAATGATATAAAAATGGAATGATAGTTTTGATGATACCTCAACTAAAAAGAGCAAAGATTTGTAAATAGAAAGATAGACTTGATTGATACAAGATTATCTTTTTAAGAAAGCAAATTAATGCTTTAAAAAAAAAAGTAAAAAAAAAAAAAAAAATCGATCAATACACAAACTATAGATAGCATGTTGAAGGATCTGAACGATAAAAAAAGATAATTTAAAGAAACAGATGGTTAATTTGCAGAAAAAAACAGCAGGCAGAAATAATGATCTTAAGATAGAATTGATTAAAGGAGCCAGGAGCCTACAAGATAGTTGATTGAAAATAAAGAGCAGACCTTAAATTTACTACTAGATAGATGATCCTTAGATTAATAAAACAGAGTATTTTTTTTACTTATCCTGCGGTAATAGTGCAAAAATTAATGATATGAAAAAAAGTGATACACAGATAAAGGCGTATCAAATGAAAAAAATTTACACTATTAGATTTGATCCTGCAAAGCAAAGTGATACTAAATTTTTCGAATATCTCGATGGACTAAGATGGATTTTGAATGGATTTTGATAGATTTCGAACCTGTCAGCAAAACTCAGAGTTATTTTAAAGATGAGAAAAGAAATGGTTCTTACCATAAGATTGTCAATAAAGTACCAGATGTGACAATTGCAGATTGTAATAGACTGTTCAAAAGCGAGAATGGCTTGTCATATAAATTTTTAAGTCAAGTTTAAAGAAGGTTAAAGTACTGTAAAGTTGCTTGGGTCTAATCCATCTAGTAGTTTGTTTGATGTTGGACCCGAAACTTTGCTCTCTACGCGCACGGAGGGAACCAAAAATTTATGAAAAAAAACAAAAACAAAACTGTTTAAATGCGCGAATAAAAGTTTCTTCGTGAACTTGAGAGTAAAGGGAGAAAGGTGGGTTTGGGGTCGTAATAACAAAAACAAAATGGTCCTAGGAAGAGTGATATGCGCCAATATGCTCGCTGGAAACTTGATGTCGCTTCGTCAGCTTGTTAATAGATGCATATGTATTCATTTAGATAACATTAAGATAGATATATTTGACCCACGCTCTAACGAGACGTTAATTTCTGATTCCTACAGTCTTCATTGGATAGTGGAACTAGTGCAAGATGGTCAGAGTACAAGCAACAACAAGAAGCATAAAGAAATTATAGATTGCTTAATGATAGAATGTTCCTCGGCGGCAATGGCTGAAAAGGTTCAGGAAGTTAGTACGAATTATAGTAAGAGCGGACCTATAATCCCAAACAATTGATCTAAAAACGATTGTTTGTATACCACTCAACAAAATGAGTTTGAGAAAACCATTAAATATAGAAAAATTTATGATAGTTAAGAACTAATGATCGGTGAGATTTCAGAGGCTTAAACTTTATATAAAGGTATAAAATACTTAAAAGAATTAACAGAGCCATGCTCTGAAACGCAAGATTCGGGCATGTATCGTTGGAATATCTTAAGGATTGCAAAGAAAGTTTTTGGACAATGAAGATTTGAACAGGTCTGTGCACGATCACTTCATTGCATTATGCAAGGTGTGTCTTATTGCTAAAATTTAAAGATTGCCTTTGAACACTAGAAGAGAGAGGGCATTGAAACGACTCATCCTAAAAGATACAAATTCATGACAGAATACACAGACGACTACTTAATATTGACGATGGCATACCCTGTCAAAGTGAAAAGTAAAGTTGTATGGACAAATTTGCGACCAGCGCACGAAATCTACTGGACTTAAATGCAAAGATGTGTTATTACAGAACTGACCAAGGCACAGAGTTTGCAGGAGGTCGAACAGTGAAAATTTTTTAGAGATTGGGAGCTGAGTCTCAACTGGTTTCTCCAGACAATCTTCAATAAAATGGCGTTTCAGAACAAATCAATCGCACACCACACCTGTGAACAAAATAACAGCTCCCTTAGGAAATTTTACCCCCAATCTAAAGACAGAAATCTGATGATATCGAAAGATGATATCAACGTTATAAACACTAACATCAACAATTGGGATACCAATCAAAAAGAATATATTTAATAATACGAACAAAATAGCCATATTTTTGCAGCCGCATTTAAAGAATTATACAATACCACGAAACTCCATGAGCGCATTTTAAAACAAGTTGCTGATATATTTACTTCAGAACAGGATTTCACTCTTGACAGATGTCTGATTCATTTGTCAGCATATCTTAGAAGAACTGAGGCTACCCTAGATCACATTATTCGTTCCCGTGAAGATCTGATTGACATCTTGCATGATTTACAAAGAGGTCAAGCACATCCAAAGCTATTTTCTCCTAATATATTTAGAACAGGAGCCCGAAATGTAAAGAACCTCGTGGGAAATCTAGAATTTGTAGCACCAATAGAAAATATTTATGCTGGCGAAATAAGTACCCTAAGCATAAAAGATGTACATCAAGAAAATAGAACCATGGTAATATTACATTTGCCACTCGTAGATCGAACCCCTTACAATCTTCATAGACTACATCCAGTCATGATACCCCAATCTGGACAAAATGGATCTGCCTATATAAAACCTTCTTACCCTTACTCAGCAGTAGCAGCAGACCATAATTCGTATTTACGACTAAACGAAGTTACATTTAACCAATGTGATAAGACGGTATATGTTTATGTATGCTCGGTTATGGAACCGCTGAAGAAACCCTATTCTATGAACGAATGTGAAATTCTTATGTTATTGCGACCTGGACCAGAAGTATTTAAATACTGTGAAATGATTTTTACGCCGAAAACTGAAAGCCAATGGATTTATTTACCAGCTGATTGTTCATGGTTATTCTCAACACCCCAATGAAGAACAATTGAACATTATTTGTCCTAATAAAATGGATCAACAAGAAAGTGTAAAAGGTATAGTTTTTTTACAAATGAATGATGGATATACGGAAAAAACTCACAGATTAACCTTAACCAGTGAACATAAGATTATCACTCAAATACAATATACCTATCAGGTGAAGTGAACTTGAACTTAACAGTACTACATGAACCCTTAAAAGACACTGATGACTTCCATGACGCTATAAAATCGATTCGAAAATTAAACTTTAATGAACAAGCATGGACAGATGAAGAATTAAAGAACAAAATATAATAAATCAAATGGAGAAAATACGGACCCGAAAGTTGGAGAAAAAACAAACTTCTCTTTTTTCTTTAATACGAAATGTCATTAAAGCTATTATTATTATGATTATAATAGCAATACTCATCAGCAAAGCAAAAAGCTGTTTCAAGAAGATTATGAAACGTAGTGTCTCGGAAAAATTTATAAAACGTACCATCAACCCACTGAATGCAGAACCCCGAGTAACCATAAAACAAGAACCAAATAAAGACGAACCAACTGAACTGTATGTTGAAATTGAAGAAAAACAAAAAATACCTAAATCATCTAAAGCTAGACCTATAATGAAGACACGGAGTTTGATACTCCCACGCCATTCACCCCTAAAACTGGAAATGGACTCATAAATCAATAGTAATTTGATATTATTTTCCTTCCAGGTAGAACAATGAACCCCGAATATGAAATAACAATAAAGACTAGAGTTAACATAAACCAACCTTTACATGAAGTTATCGAACAATTAAAAAATAAAGGAAATATTAAGGAAATGCACATACTTACGGATTTACATAGTTATGAACATCGAACTATAACCGCCAAATACAATAGTGATTCCTTTACTAAAGTAACTGATGAAACACTAAATACAGGAGAAGAAGTTCAACCATCTTCTCCTTTTAAGATGAAATCCACTATTTGTCAAGCAGAAAAAATCTCTTCACCAACACCATCAAGAAACGACAATGATACACCAAACATTGATCCAAAAAGACTTATGTGTCTTCTGCCATGGGATATAGAAGAAAAGAAAAGGGAAAGAGATTTCTTTAATCATTTCTCTCAATTTGGCACCCTAGAATATTGTTATGCCGTTAAAGATCGGCGGGGAAGATTATCCCAAGGATATGTAAAATACATGGATCCTAAAAGCGCTATATTAGCATTGCAGAACGATGAACCCGAATATCGCACGAAATATGCTGAACCCATTAGAAGGAGTACAAAATACAAAATGAACCGAAAATTGACTCACCAATTATGTCAACAACAAGTTGAGTTAATGACCTACCACAGACATGTGATTACATGCAAAAGACAACGCTGTACACAAACTACAGAAACGAAGTCAATCCTTACCAAAACCATTGATCTACGAGAAAAGATCACAAGTAGCAGAAAATGAACCCAATACTTGAACCCTACCATTCAACTAGCCGCCTTCTACGTCGAACACACATCACTTAGTTCTAAGATTTTAACTTTAAGCTTTGTAAGATCAATTTTTTTTCTTTCACGTATTCCTTCTTCTTAACTTCACTTTACTTATTTAATTTTATCTGTCGGATTTAAATAAAGTACGTTTATTATTAGTAAAACTGAAAAAAAAAATATATATATATATATATAAACATAAATAAATAAATATAATGATTATGAAAATAATCATAATTAGGCTTTAAATTTAAAAGCGCATGTTGTATTCTATTTTAGCTGCATGTTACTCTATTGTCAAAATTTTTTTTCTCTCTTTTGTAATATTAAGCTTTACCATGTATTAAAACTACTTATTCAATTGTATTAAAAATACGCAAATATTTCGGCATAGCATGATGAGTAATAATTGTATCTATCCATGTATTCCCTACCCATTATCCAATAGTTTCATAAACCTAATTTTATTCTCATATCTGCATTCCATACATCACTTACGAACAATAACAACACGAAGTACACCACAAGAACACTTATACATGTACAGTATCAAGTGATGATCCTTACAACATCCAACATATTTACGCTTGCAGAATTACACACACAATTGACAAACAAAACGCTTACATCACAGAAGCAATGGCTCATTGATCCCAGCTTAGCATACTGCTGCAGTAGGCTAATGCTAAAAAAAATTTCTGGAAAACTCCGGGATAGTGAGTTCCATCGAATGGGAACCCCGTACTATGGGGTACTTAAGTTACGAAGTGGCATTCCTTTCACCACGTGAGGCAGCGTTAGCGGCTGATAACCTAAATGCAGCGCCAACGCTACAGGAGCTATTCGACTCATTGTCGAATGTATCAGATGAGAGGAATTGGGCAAAGTCAACTGAACCTGTCCCCTTGCCAGGTAAAAGACAAGTCAAGGTTCACAATATGTCGGACAATAAACTTTGGTTAAACAGAATGACTGAAGAACCAATTGATAAGCGCCAATTGGAAACATCGCTTAACAAATTTGGTCCGATGTTATCATTAGAAGAACAGCCATGTTCAGCCCCATACACCAGCTACGTGGCCGAATATTACTAACTATGTGATGCAGCAGTTGCTGCAGCATCCTTAAATGATACAACAACTATTGAAATAGAAGACATTTATCATCTTCACGAAACATAGAAGCACCAACTAAGAATGCTGAGTCAACGACGGAAGTCAAAACCCTTAAAAATGTTAATGAAGGAGAGCTTAGTCCAATATTACGATTTCTAAGAGTATTTGTAAATCGTAACGGGACTAAAATAAGCGTTATTAAAAAAAAAACCTATTAACACAAACTATATTATTGAATTTTTCGAAAACAAATATCCAATAGAAGATATTCATTTTTCAACCAAAAAACAAACACGGGAAGATATTATTTTCGTTCATACAACGTATGGATCTGCTGAGTGGGCAGAAAACATGCGCCAGATAGTAGTGTATTGCATATTTCAGACGCTAAAAAATGTAATCGCAAAAAAAATCAAAAACAGAAAACACGATAAAAATGAATAACGATCCAAAAGACAATGACTCACTTCCACGAAAAGTAGTATCTAAAGTAGCGGCTATTGTAAATCTGGATGAATACACCCGGTTGTTAATGACCTTTGGCCCTTTAAGCCATTTAAACTACTACCCATTAGATGTCAAACGCGACGATGGCAGACAGTTATACCTAAGCTTCGCTACATACTATAACGAAGAATCGATGGAAAGGGCTCTCAAAGGACTCAAAATGTATGGAGCGAATTACTCGCAATAAGACTTGCAAAAAAACCGTGAAATAATAACACATTTATCGTGTGAAAATTAAATATCTAAGTGCTACCTTGAAGTGCACAGTCTTTTGTGCAAAACACAAATAAATTGAAAAAGATCTGCCCATCATGCTAGGAAAATATCAACTTGGTAAAATACGACTGGCACTATAAACTATGCCTTGAGATGGGAGGGGCCAACAAAATCAGGGGCCAAGGAGAAGAAGAAGACGTAATATTTACAAGTCCATTCCTTCCCTTACTCTCAGTCCAGAATAAACAAATGAAATAATTCTGTAAATCAATACTTTATTACATTACTATGAGGATTAATGTAAAATGTTCATGTTATGTAACTTATAAATGTTTACTTATAAGATGAAGGTATAAAAAAAAAAAAAAAAAAAAAAAAAAAAAAAAAACCAATAAAATAATACAATATAATATATATTCAACGGGGACGGTAATAGTTTTAAGAAAGGGAGGCTGTTAGGTGACAACTTGCGTAAATTAAACAATTTTTATTTTATCCTGTTATATTTCATTCCCAATGATTAAATTTTAAGACTCTTTATAGAGTCATACTCAACAAAAGTCGTCGCCTAACAAAGCTGACTGTAAACTTCGTGGCTCTTAAAAGTATCAAGTAACAACCGAAGCGAGCCATGAAGCCTAAACACATAAAGACAGTAAGTACCGGCCCCATAGCAAGTAAGACAAAGAAGTTTTAACTAAAACTTCGTGCAAGGTGAATTTCTTTGCGCAGCAATTTAGTAAGTAGCTCGCTGCCACTCATCAAGTGCAGACGACATAACTAATTTTATTAGATTAACCAGACGGTCCGTCTATTTTTTTTCTTTTCTGTATTATTTTATATGTATGCAAGTAATATAAAATAAAGCAATATAAAACTAATTGAAACAGTAATTGAAATTAATATAGAATAATAAATAACAAATGAATAAATATTAAAATAAATAATTATAAATCGACGAAAAGAGAAAGTGCATGTCATCCAAATTAATAATTAGTGGAAAGAAAGGTGAATTGATCTAAATATTATATTCAACACACTACTTCGTCCTTCCTTTAAATTTTTCTTAAACGAACAAATAGTTAGACTATCTGCTGTCCCGCAGCCTGTGAAAAAGCGTAAGACTGTAGTCTACAGTTTTGAGTTTTTGATTTTAAGCTAGAAACAAATTTAAATAACATTAAACATTATCTAACAATCATTATTATTAGTATCAATTTTATCATCATCATTATCATCATTAGCTCCTTTAATATCATTATCCTCATCATTATAATCATTATTAATATTATCATCATCAACAGAATTGTCATCATCTTCATCATCATTAAAATAAATATTATCATCGTTTTTGTTATAATTTTAAATATTATTTCTTTATTTAATGTCATTATATATTCTTAACTTATATTTAACATTATCTTTATCATAATTATTATAATAATTATTTTTATTATTATCATAATCATCATCGTCATATTAATTATTATTTTTCTTGTTATTATCATATTTACTGTCATCGCTATCATCATCATTATCATCGTCTTTCACATTATCATTATCACCAAAATCAACACAATTATGTTTTCTATCATCATCAGCATCATAAATATAAGTATCATCGTAATAATTAATAAAAATTTAATTATTAATATTATCTTCATCATCAATATTACCATCGTTATAAATAATCATCAGCTTTATAATAAAAATAAATATTATCATCATTATTATAATTATCACTTTTATCGTCATCTTGATAATCATTATTATTACCTGCATTTTCATCATCATCATTATCATTACTATCAAAATCACCATGATCATCATCATCATTATCCTCATCATAATAATTATCATCATCATTATAACCATTATAAAATTCTTCATCATATTTATTATCATTATAATCGTAATCAATATTTTTTACACTATTATGAACATCATAATCATATTTATTACTATCATTATCTATATTATTATTATCATCGTAATTATCAATATCATGATTATCATTATTATCACCCTCATAAATATGATTACTATTATCATCATTATTATTATCATTGTCACTATTCACTTTATTATCATCATCATTATCATCATCGTTATCATCTCCTTTATTAAAATCATTATTATTATTATTATTATCTTCTTTAATATCATTATCCTCATCATTATTATCATTATTGATATTATCATCATAAGCGAAAATGTCATTATTATCATCATCATTTTTAATATTATCATCGTTCATATTATCATAATGACTATCATTTTTTAATTCGCCGTCATTATTAACCTCAGCTTTTATTGTAAATTATCTTTATCAAAATTATTATGATCCTTATTTTTATTTTTATTATCATCATTATTATCATTATTATTATTACCGTTATCATCAGCATCATCATCATCATCATCTTTATAATCATTATTTTTCTTGTTATCATCGTCTTTATTATCATCATCATAATCATTATTACCATCGTCATTCTCATTATGATCATGACTATGATCATTGATATTATTATTTTCATCATTTTTAGCGTTATTGTTATTATTATTATTATCGTAATCATAAACAACATTATTATAATCAGCATTTTCTTCATCATGATTATAAGTATCATTATAAATATTTCTTTTATTATTAACCTTATTATAAATAAAATTATTATTATCAGTAATAATATTTATTACTATCATATTCATTTTTATAACTAATATTATTTTAATTATCATCATTACCATTACTATCAAAATCATAATTATTCCTATTATCATTATCATCATTATCAACATAATTATCATTATTATTATCATCATTCTTAGTATCATCACTTTGATTATCTTTATAATTATTATTATCATGTCTTTTTTACTATCGTTATCACTATGAACATTTTAAGTATAATTTTTATTATTATCAGCATTCATATTATAATTATAATCATCATAATCACTATTAACAATTCTTTGATGAATATTATCTTTATAATCATTATTATTGTAATTTTAAATAATATTATTATTATTAGCTTTTCTATAAAAAGAATTATTATTATTATTATTAATATTATCACTTTTATTGTCATCTTGATTATTATTGTAACTTCCAACATTTTTGTAATCATCATTATTAGTATTGTCAACATCTTTATCATTACTATTATTTTTATCATCATAATTATAAACATTTCCATTATTGTCATCACCTTTTTTTCATTATTATTAACATCATTTACATTAACATAATTATTATTTAAATTATTATTATTTTAATTATTATTATCAATAATTTTATTGTTATTATTATCATTTTAGTAATTATTTTTATAATTACTGTCATCATCAACATCAAGTTTCATTATACACTATGCTTACCATTTTTATGACCATCATGTTTATTATCATTATTATTATTGGCATTTTTATCTTTATTATCATCATAATCATCATCGTCTGTCACATAATTATTATCACCATGATTGAAACACATTATTATTTTTATCATCATCAGTGTCATTAATATAATTATTATGATCGTAATGATTATCAAAAATTTAATTATATATTATTATCATTATCATTATCATCATCATAATGATCATCCTCATTATCATCATCATTATCATCATCATCCTCATCATCATTAAAATTATTAATACCATCATTAAAATTACTTACATTATTATAATCTTAATAACTATTATAATCTCCTTTATTATTATAACAATTATTATCGTCATCATCGACGTTATCATTATCATTATCATTATTATCATTAATATCATTATTATTTTTACCATAATTATCATAATTATTATCATTTCCATCACCATTATTATTATTAACATTTTTTTCATTATCATTATCATTATCAACACTTTTTCCATCATCATTATTATTGTCATCATCATCATTATCATTATCTACATTATTTTAATGATATTCATCATCATTGTCTTCATTATCATTTTAATCATTATTATCAACATTATTATTATAATTATTGTTATGATCATTATTATCATCAACATTCTCAGTATCATTATTATTATTCTCTTAATCATTTTTATTATTATCATGAAAGTTGTCACTATTATTAATATTATCATTATCATCATTATCAACATAACCATTTATATTATTATCATAATTATTATTATCATCATCATAATCATCATCAACTTTATCATTTTAATTACCATAGTTATCATTATAATTATTATTATCATCATCACTAGTATTATCAACATGATTTATATCACCATAATCATCTTCAACATCATTATCATTATTATAATTATCGTAAACATTTTCAATATAATTATCAATATTATTAATATCATTATTATTATTATCATAAAAATCATTATTATTATTGTTAAAATTATAACTTTTATCTTTATCATCATCTTCAATATTATTATTATTATCATTAACATTATTATGATTATCATTATTGTTATCATTATGATCGTCTTTAATGTTTCTATTATTATTATTATTATTATTATTATTATTATTATTATTATTATTATTATTATTATTATTCCAGTTTTATATTTATTATTCTCATAATTATTATTAGTGTTATTATTATAATTATAATTATTATCATGATTATAATCATTATTATTATCTTTATCATCTACGCTATTATTATTATCATTATTATTATTATCACGAATATTATCATTATTATCATCATTATCATCATTAAAGTTTTCTTTATATCATAAACATTATCATTATCATCATTATCATCGGTAATATTGTTTTCATTATCATTATTACCATAATCATCATCATAATTATTTTCAACATCATCATTATCATCATTATCATTATTGTTATCATTACTATTATCGTTATCATTTCAACCATTAAATAATTCTTTATAATAATTATAGTTATTAACATCGTTATAATCATTTTTATCACCATTCTTAACATCACAATTAATATCATTATTATCATCATTATTATTATCATCATTATTACTATCAATAACATAATAATCATTATTATCAACCTCATAATTATTATGACTATTATTATTATTATTATTATGTCATTATTAACTTTATTTTCATTATCATAATTATTGTAAACATCATAACACTAATTATTATTATTTAAATAATTAACATTTTTATTGTTATCATTATTAATGTTATTATTATTAACATTTATGCTATTATTATGATCATTATTAACATCATCATAATTTTTATTGTCTTAACCACGATCATTATTTTTGTTATTTTTATCATAATCACCATTATTATCATCAACCTTATTTTTATCATCATCATCATCATCATCATCATAACTATCATTATTTTTAATATCATTAAGATCATTATTATTATTCTTATCATTATCAATAGTAATATTATTATATTGTTCCAATCTTTATTACCATTATTTAGATAGTTTTTCTTATCATTATTATTATCCTCATCAATATCTTCTTAACCATAATCATTATTTTCATCATCCTCCTTAACTTTATTCTTATTTTTTTTTTTGATTATTATCATCATCATCTTTGTCTTTCTTCGTTTCATCATTATCATCATTGTTATCATCATTATCATCATTATAATTATTTTCATTATCATCATTTTCATTATCATTATTATTATCATTATCATCATCAAACCAATATCACCACACTATCATCTTTATTACCATTATTATTTGCATCATTATCTTCATCATTAACATTACCATACTATCATTATAATCATCATTATCAACATCATTATCTTCATAATCGATATCAATATCCTGAACATCATCATCAACATTATAATCATTATCATCGTCTTCATCATTATAATTTTTTTGAGTATTATACTCATATTTAATATTATTATCATTATTCTTATTATTATTATTAAGTAAACTATCATCACCATACTTATTATCATTATTATCATTATGATAACTTGCATTATCATCATCGTAATCATCTTTATCATCATCATTATTATTATAATTTTAACTAAGATCATTGTAATTATTATTGACATCGTCATCATGAGCATTAAAACTATCATAAATATTACCATTATCATCATTGTATTTATAATTATTTTAATCATCATTAATGTTTTTATTATTATCATTATTAATATTACTTATATCATTATTATTATAATCATTTTGCTTATTATTATTATTATAATTATAATTTTTACTAAGATCATCAAAATTATTATCTTCATTATCATCATTATTATCATCATTTGTAACATTATTATCATAGTTACAATTACTATTATTATTATTAAAATAATTATAATTATTATTATTATCCTTATTATTTTTATCATAATTATCAACATTAGCACCATAAATATCATCTTCATCATCATTATCATTATTATCATTATAAATATCTTAATCATAATTATCTGTATAATTATTATTATCCTCATCAAAATCATTTTAACTATTATCAGCAAAATTGTCATTATTATTTATATTATTATAATCATAATTACAAACATAACCATTGCTATCATTATCATCATTATTATTATTATTATTATTTGCATAATTACTATCATAATTATTATTATCATCATTATTATCATTTTTTTTTACGATGATAATCATAATTATCATCCTGATCATTATCATTATTATTATGATCATCAACATTATTAATATTATCTTTATTTTATTACCGATATAACTATTATTATTATTATAAATTTTATTATAATTATAATTATTACCATTTATCTCACTTTAATTATTACGATAATTCACATGATTATCCTTATAATTATGATCATTATTATTATTATCTATATTATTATTATAATAATTATTATTATCCATATCGATAATATAATAAGTATCATTATTATTATTATAATTATTAATATTATATTCATTATTATTATTATGATTATTTTCAACACGATCATCATAACTATTTTCCTAATTATTATTATTAACATTATCACAATTAACATTATTATATATATCTTTATTATTGTTATCGATATAATTATTTTTACTTTTATTATTAAAATTATTATGATTATTACCATTATTATCATTAACATCATTGTTACTATTAATGTTACTATCATTATAATTATCATGATAATCATTGTAACCATCACCCTTATCATTATCTATTTTATCATTACTATTTGCATCATGATTATTATAATCATTTTTATTATTATTATAATCATTATTATCGTTATTATTATGATCATCATAAATATCATTATTATCATCTTCATCATTATTATGATCATTATTATTATTATTATTATTAGGATTATCATTATTATCTTCATTTTTGTTATTATTATTATCATTATAATCATCATTATTATTATTTAAATTATGATCATAGTAATTATCATCATCATCAATATTATTATCATAATCAACATCATTATTATAATTATTATTAAAATCATTTTTATTGTCATATATATTATCATTATTATAATCTATATTATTATAGTCATCATCACAATCATTGTCATCATCATAATCATGATCATTTTTGTCATTATTATAATTATCGTTATTATCATCATTATTATTAATATTATTATAATTTTAATTATTATAATAATTATTTCGATCATTATTTGAAATATTATTATTTTTCTTATCATAATTTATATTATTATTATTATAATTATTAACATTATTATGATAATCGTCATTGTTATTATAATAATCGTCATTATTATCTTTATTATCATTTTTTTTTTTCGTATTATAATTATTATTCTTATAATTATTATTACTGTTGTTGTTATAATTTCAACCATTATCATGGTTATTATCATCATCATTATCTTTATCATTATCGCTATCATTATAATTAATAATATTATTATTATTATTATTATTATTATCATCATTTTTATTATTTTTTTATTATTACTATCATCGTCATCATCATTATCTGTGTCATCATCGTTTTCATTATAATTATCACCATGATCATTATAAATATTATCCTCATCATCATTATTATTCTCATTATTATTATTATTATCATAACTATTGTTATTATTATAATCAAGGCAATTATCATTATAATTGAAAGTATTAAAAAACTCTTTATAATAATTATTATTATTATCGTAACCATTATTATCATCACTACTATTACTAATATAATCATTATTATCGAAATTATTATTAGTATTATTATTATTATCTTTTTTATAATTAACATAATAATTGTTATTATCACCCTCATGAATATTATTACTATTATTATCATGATCATTATTATTGCCATTATTTACCTAATTATCAATATCATAATTATTGTAGACATCATTATTGTTGTTATCATTATTTCAATGATGATAATTTTCATCGTTATTGTCATTAATGTCATCATAATTTTTTTTTAACTATCATTATCATTATCATAAAAAATATTATCATTATAATTATTCCTACCATGATCATAATTATCATTCTCATTATCATTATCCTGATTATTATCATTATTATCGTTTTCATCAACATCATTTTCATTATCATTATCATTATCATTATCATCTATAACACTTCTATCAGCAGCACAATCATCTTCTTCATAATCATTATTATTAATGATATTTTCAGTGTCAATATCATTTTTATTATTATTTTAATTACCATAAATCTTATCATCATGATCATCGTTATTATTATTTTTATCAGTATTAGCATCATCAATATTTTTTTCTTATTATTGTTATAATTATTATTGTTATTATTATTATACTACTTATTATCGACATTATCATCGTCATTTTCATTATTAACATTATCCTTAGTATTCCTTTTATTCTTATAATCATTATCATCATTATCGTTATTATTATCTTCATTATCATTATCATAATTATTGTTATCATCATCATCATCTTCATTATTATCCTCCTTATCATCATCGTCATAATCGACATCATTATCGTGATTATCATTATTGTTATTATCACTCTCATTATCACTATCAACATCATTATCATTATAAACATTATTGTCAATCTTATTGATAGAATCATTAATATCATTTCTATTATTATTATCAACATCATCATTATTATTATCATTGTTATTATCATTATTATCTTCAAAATTATCCTCATTATCATTATTATAATTATTATTATTACTATCATTATTATTATTATTATAATCCTCGTAATTATTATAAGTATTATTATCATCATAATTATTCTCATTATAATCACTATTTTTATTATCATCATTATCATTATCGTTATTATTATCTTTTTTATCTTTATTATTATAATTATTTTTATCATCATCAGTATCGTGATTAAAATTATTATTATCCTTATGATTGTTATTTTTTTTTAATATTATTACGGTTATTCTTATTATTACAATGATATTAATACTTATTACAAAAATATTTATATTATTACAATGATCATAATAGTTGTCATTCTCGTCATTTTCACTATCATTTCAATCATTATCATTATCATCTTCATCATCATCATAATCGTCATTATCATCCTTAGGTTTATTCTTCTCATCATTATTATTGTAATTATTATTTTCTTATTTATTAACATTATTATCTTTACAATCATCGTAAATATTATTATTATTATCATTATTAACATTAATATTAAAATTATTATCATTATCATTTCCATCATCATTATCATTATCATTGTTATCAGCATCATCATCATAATTTTTATCATCATTATTAATATTATTATTATCAACATCATTTTTATAATTATCAGTATCATTATCGTAAGCATGATTATTATTATCATCATCACGATCATTATTATTATTATTATTATCATTATCATTAATAATATCATAAGTATTCTTGTCATCAACTTTATAACTATTATTAACAAAATCATTATTATCCTTCTCATCATTATCATCATTATCATAATAATTATTATCATGTTCATCCTTCACACAACTCACATTATCATTTTCATTATTATTAATATCATAATTATCATTATCATCTTTTTTTCTTTTGGATCATCATTGTTATCACTATTATCATCCATTTCATGAGTATAAATTTTCTTAAAATCATGATAATCATAATCAATACTATTATTATTATTATCATCATTACTATTATCATTATTATTATAACCATTATAATCTACATTGTTGTCACCATCCTCATCATGACTATTGTTATCATCATTATTATTATCTTCATCAATAATATCATCATTAGTACTATTAGATACTTTTTTATTATTATAATTAAAAATATCATCATAAACATCATTATTATTATCATCATCATTATTATTGATATTATCGTCACTATCATTAATATTATCAACGTCATTATTATTACTATTATCATTATCATAATTATCATTTTTAATATTATAATCATCAAAATCATCATTATTATTATTATTATCATAATTATTATTATTATAACGATTATTTTTTCTATCATTTTTATAATCATTATAACTATTATCATCATAATAACGATAATTTTTATTATGATTATTATTATTATTTTTCTAATTATCTTTATTATCAGCGTTATTATTATCTCCTTTATCACTATGATTATGATCATTTGTAGTATCAGTATTACTACGATTATCATTATTATTTTTCTCATAATCATCATTACTATTATCATCATTATAATTATTGTTTTCATGCTTTTTAATATCATTATCATGATAAGCATCATGACCGTCATTCCTATTATTATTATTGCAATGGACATTATAATTATTATAGTTATTGTTGTCAATATCATTATCCTCAACATTATTATCGTCATCATGATCATTGTTATAATTATTATTATAAATATTACTATTATCTTTATAATTATCACTATCATTATTTTTATTATTATTATTATAACCATTATTCCTTTTATCTTTATTACTTTGATCATCATCATTATCATCCTCATCATTATCATAATTATCATTATCATCATAATTAGGTTCAGCATTATTATTATTATTATAATTATCAGAATCTTTTTAAGTATCATCATCATTATCAACATCGCCGAAATCATTATTATTATCATCATTATCATCTTTTTATTATTATCATAATTATCATTATTATTATGATTATTTTTACCATGATCATTTTTACTATCATCTCCATCATCATTATATTATCATCATTATCAACATCATCATTACTATTAAAATTATCATCATCATCGTTATTATTATCATTATCATTATTATAAATGCTATCATAATAATTATTATTGTACTATTATTATACTTGTGATTATCATTCTTATTTTAATTACTATCTCCATTATTAATTGGATTATTACTATCATAATCGTTATAATTATTATCATTATCACTATTATTTTTACCTTGATTATTATAATTGTCATCTTCATCATCATCATTATTATAATCAACATTATTTTCATCATTATCATCATTGTAATCATTATCATTATCATTATCTACATTATTTTAATAATAATTATCGTCATTATTATCATCATCATTATTATTTACATTATTTTTATCATCATTATCATCGTCATCATTATAATCATTATCTACATTTTTATTATCATCATCATCAACGTTATCATCATAATTTTATCATTATCTTTATCGTTGTGATAATAATCATAAACATTATTATAATTATTATTATAAACCTTACAATTGATATTATCGTCATAATTATAATTATTATCATTGTGTTCAATATTATTCTGAACATTATTATTATAATGATAATTATCATTATCGTTATAACCATTATTATCAATGTCATTGTTATTATTATTATTATTGTCATCATCATAATTATCATAATGGTCATTATTATTATTATCATTATTATCGCGTTTATAATAATTATTAGTATGATTATTATTATTATAAGTGTCATAATTAACGTTATTATTAAACTTATTACTATCTATGTGATCACTATCATTATTATTGTCATCATCATTATTATTGTGAACATCATTATCAATATTATTATAATTATCCATATTATCATCATCATCACTGTCATCATTAGAATCATTATCATTATTATTATCCTTCTAATCACAATAAACATTTTTAACATACTTATTATCATTATTATCATCATCATCATCATTATTATTATTTTTATTATTATAATTATTATTATTATCATTATCCATTCCATTATCATTATCACCATAATCATCATTATTATCATCCTTATCATCATCATTATCATTATTATTATCATTAGTATTATCATCGTCATTATTAACTTAATTATTATTATTATAATCATTAAAGACATCATTTTTTTTGTATTATGATTCAAATGATTATCATTTTCATTGTTATCATCATCGATGTCATTATTATTAACATTTATATTATTATTATTATCATTATTAATGATGCTATTTTTATAATTATTTCTACTATGATCATCATAGTGATCGTTTCTATTATTATCATCATCATTGTCATCAACATTATCGATATTATCCACATCATTACCATCACTATCATCAACATCATCATAATCATCTTTTTCATTGCAATTATAATTATTATTATTATCATCATAATAATCAATATTATCTCTATTAGCAGCACAATTATTTTTATCATAATCATCATTATTAATAGTATCTCTATGATCATCGTCATTATTATTATAATTTCGATTACCATAAATCTCATTATCATGATCATCGTTATGATTATCTTCATTATTATTATTATCATTATCATCATTATTCTCATAATCATTTTTGACATTATTATAATACTTATTATAAGTGTTATTATGATTGACAGTTTCATTGTTAACATAACCTTAGTATCTCTATCATTATCATAATAATAATCATAATCGTCATCATCATTATTATCATTATGATCATCATCATGATCGTTATGATTATTATTATTATTATTATCATCATAAGAATCATTATCATTGTCCTTTCAATAAATATTACCAATATCTTTATCATCATTATTATTGTTAATATTATCTTAATTATCATTATTATAATCATCGTTATCATTATTATAGAAACTATTATTTTTACATGAATCATTATAATTATTATCCTCATCATCTTTATTTATCTTATTATCAACATTATTTTTATAATCATAATCATTATCATCGTCATTTATATCATTATAATTATCATTATTATTATTATTATCATTATTATTATTATTATCATTTTCACTTTAATCATTATCATTATTAGGTTGAACATCAACATCATTATCATTATAATTATTATTATCTTATTTATCATCATTATCATCATTATTAACATCATTTTTATAATTATTTTGATCATCATTATTAACATTATTATTATAATTATTTTCATCATCATTATTATCATCATTATTATCATCATTGACATCAGCATTATCATCATAATCTTTATCATAATCAATCTCATAATCAATATTACCAATATTATTATTATCATTATCATCGGCATTATTATTTTTATTATCATCATTATAATTATCATAATCATCATAATATAACTAGTTGTTTTTAAATTGATGATTATTACTATCATCATAATTATCATCATTATTCTTATAAACATTGTTTTTATCATCATCATCATCATCATTATTATCATTATCATTATCGTCATTATAATTTCATTTTCATCATCGTAATCATTATGAACATTATCATAATAATTTTTATTTTAATCATGATTATTATTATTCTAAGCATCTTCATCATTATTATCATCAACATTATTTTTATAATTATTATCATCATCATAATGATCATTATTATTATTATTATTGAGATCATTATTATTTATATTATTCTTATCATTGATAATAATTATATTATTATTCTTGTTATAATTTTTATTACTACTATTTAAATAATTATTATTATTATCATTATCACCTCATCATTATTATCATTATTATCATCAGTATGATTATCATTATCCTTAACACATTTCTTATTATCATTCCAATTATTATCATTATCATTATTATCATCATAATTTTTGTTTTCCTTCGTTTCATTATCATCATTACTGTTATTATTATTGTTATCATTATTATCATTCTCAACATCATTATTTTAATAATCATTATTATTATTATTATTATCATCATTTTTAATATTACAAATCTATCATCTTTATTATCATTATTATTAGCATCATCATCTTTATCATCAACATTAAATAATATTATTATTATTCTTGTCATCATCTTTATTACCATCGTTAACATAATTATCATTATCATCTTTATTATCATTTTCATTATTATTATTAGCATAACTGTCCTTAACTTTACTTACATTATTATGTACCTTATTATTATCATCCATAACATCATCATTATCTACGTCTTTATTTGTATCATCATCATCATCATCATCATCATCATCATCATCATCATCATCATCACTATTATTACAATTATTATTAGTATAATTATTCTTAACATCATTATTTTTATAATCACCATTATTATTATCATTATTATAACCATTATAATCTACATCGTTGTCACCATTATTATCATGACTATTATTATTATCATTATCTTCATAATTAATATTATCATTTGTACCATTTATACTTTATCATTAATATTATTAATATTATTATCATGAGCATCATCATCATCATTATCATCATTATTACTAACATTATTATCACTATCGTTCTTATTATAAACATCATTATAATAATTATCATTATGATTATTATTGTTATTATCGTTATAATCATTAAAATTATTATTATTATTATTATAATAATCACTATTATTATAACAATTATTATTATTATCATCCTTAAAATCATTAGAATAAGTACTATCATTATCTCGATCACTATTATTGTCATTATTATTATTTTAATCATGTTCATCATCATTATCATCATCGTTATTATTATTGTTTTAATTCTCTTCACTTTCATACTCATGATCAACATTATCATCGTCATTCCTATTGTTATTATTACAATAAACATCATAATTATTAACCTTAATGTCATTAATATTATTATACGTAACATTATTATTGTCATTATGATCATCGTCATAATCATTATTATAAATATTTTTATTATCCTTATTATCATCATAACCAACATTTTTATTTTTATTATTATAATCATTATTTCTTTTATTTTTATTACTTTGATCAATATGATTATCATTCTCATCATAATCATTATTATGATTATCATCATCATAATAATCATCAGCATTATCATCATTATAACTATCATAATCTTTTTTATTATTATCATTATTATCAACATCGTCAAAATCATTAGCATTATTACTATCATCATTTTTTTTATTTTTATGACTGTTATTATCATCAGTGTTATCGTCATTATTGTCTTTATTATAATTATTATATTTATCATCATCATCATTGTTCTTATTATCGTCATCGCGATAATCATCATCATCATCCGCATTATCATTATTATTATCATTATTATTTGCATGATAACGATTATAATTATTCTTTTTATTATTATTATTATTGTTATTATTATTATTTTTACCATTATAATCATAGTTATTAACCATATTATTATCATTATCATTATCATTATTATTATCAACATCATTATTATTATCTTAATATTTATCATTCATAAAATTATCATTATTATTATAAATATTATAATAATTATATTTATTACTATTATTTCTATGTAAATTATTACAATAAATATGATTATCATCCTTATCATTAGCATTAAAATTATATAAATTTATTATTATTACCGATGCAGTTATTATTATCTTAATTATTATTATAGATATAATTTTTTTTTATTATTAATCTTATTTTAATCATCATTATTATTATTATCATTATTATCGTTATCATCATCAACAATAGAAATGTCATCAGCATTATCTTCATTATTTTTATGATCATCATCATCATAATCATTATCAGTTTTATTATTATTATCTTAATAATTATTATTATTCATATCATTCTAATTATTATTATTATTATTTTTATCATCATTATTATTATCGTTATTATGATTATTATTATTTTAATGATCATCATGATCATTGTCATCATTGTCATTATTAAAATTATCGTTATCATTATCATTAATTCCATTATTATAAATATTATTATCAGAATCATCATTATTATTATTACCATTATTATTATCATGATTATTATTATCATTTACATTATAAGTTTCATCTTTATTATCCTTATGATGGATATTACCTTTATCAATCGTAACGGTTCCCCACCGTTAGGCCACGTTAGTAGGCTAGGGCAGGTAAAGAAAGGGGGGAAAAGAGTTCAAGGGACCTAAGTGGGAAAGCGGGATGGGAAAGTAGGGGTAAGGAAAAAGAGAGGAAAGCCAGGTAAGGAAGCAAGGAGAGACAGATTAGCTTGGAACAGCGAATGCGCGTGAAGCGAGTTTTTGATGGAGGTTGCGAGAAGCAATTTCCTCAAGGTGATTGCCCCCGCGAAAAGCGAATTCTGTTTTGGAGGACGTGAGACGCGTCCTCTTGAGTGTTTCCGTTCCTGCGATTGTTGTCGTGGCGGCTGTGCTTGAGCTGTTTCCAGTACAGTGCTTGGTGCTTAGTGTCCGGATCCTGCTGGGCTAGCAGGCGACGCCGGACTCAGGGTCACCAAGGTCGGTCCCGTCGGTCTCAGCCTTCGAACGCTGCCAGTAGGGACGCCTACTGACCTTAGCGTAGCCGCTCCACTGCTCCCGTTTAGGCTTGGCCTGCGAGAGGCATTGTCGGGGAGCGACCCCATATCGCCGTAAGTACCTGCTAACAGGCAGTTTATTGTAAAGGGCAGCGGCCCTAGATTAGCCCGCGTGGTCTGCCCGGCTCGCGTTTTTGTGCCGCAAGCACGTCGAGCAAGCGCGCTTGACGTGCGAGAATTACACACACACCCGCGAGTAATATCTTGTATTTCAGTTTATATTATTTAATTGAATATACTTCTTATTTTAAATTTACTCATGAGTACTTTCTTTCTATGTGTGCCCGATCCCCCTTTGAGTCGTGTTAAAGTCGTCGCGAGAGGTGACGACGTTCAAGGTCACCGCGATATTTGGTCTCTGCGGTGTCTCAGAGAGCGAGACCCGCGTATAAAGTTTATTGGAGGTGTCGCCGGGGGTACCCAGTTAACACAGGCCTGGTTGCCAGTTCTACCCCGCTACTCCGCATCGGCTACACCCCGTAACATTGGCGCCCGACGAATAACCTACGGTTAGGTATCGCGTGACGTCGTCTACAAGGTAGACGACAAATACTATTGCTGTAGCTATAGCAATAGTAAAGTAGGTGTTGTGGCAGTATAGCTACATCAAAACAAAATAGATCGCGTGTATTACGCGTAGAACGCGTAAGCATACGTGAGAGACACTGGCAGACTCGTATAGGTCGCTGCGGACTTCCAGCACTCAAAAATTTGTACTGACGAGTGCGAGCGAGAAAGAAAATATTTTGAGACGAAATGTTATTTTCGACTGCCAACTAGCTTAGCCTGTAAAATCGGATTTTCACAGGCGGCGAACGCTGATCTACGGCGCAAGTAGAGTACACAGCGCGTATACGACGGTATACAGGTATACACGGCTGTTGGCATCTCGCGGCTCGTAGAGCGCCGAGCAGTAGTGTACGTGTGCAAGGTACACTATACATAACTGTATTAAAAATTGTACCACACACATGCACAAATAAAAAAGAGAGAGTTGAGGGCTTTGATATCCCTACAGCTGACAGCTTTAAGTATAAGGCTGTATTAAATTATAAATTTTCTTTAAAGCTTTAAGGCAGAAATTTAGGCGGAAAGTTGCGTCCAACTAACGCTTTGGCGCAAATTCCCCCTACCTGTCAGCTCTCTCTTCCAAGCTAATCTCTGCGTTGCGGCACAGTACACTTACTTCCAGTAAATTTTTATTGTGTAGCGCGCATCTAGTAGATAAAAGGACCATGACAACGCAGACACAAGCGCTTACAACGTGGCCACAAACATATGCGGTAAGCTCGTTAACACACTTAACGTACTCCCACCTATCCCAATATTTGGCTGTACCTGTTGATCCCATAAGTCCAGCCTGGTCGGGGGGGAGTCTCCCGCCTCTGACAGGAAGAAATTCGAGGTCAAACAGGTCGCACGTCGACTCCGGATGCCGTGACTTAGGACAAATTGTCCGGCAGTGGAACGTACACGACAACTATGTCACGACAACTTTGACACCTTCCTCACGCGCATTACGGAGTGCCGCACAGCTTCCAGATTGACGGAAGAAGAGCTTTTCCGAGCTCTACCGGAGCTTATGACCGGCATGGCAGCGACATGGTTTCGCAACGAATGCGACCAATGGATCAGCTGGGCTGATTTCGTAGCCAAGGGGCAGGAGTGGTATGGCTCAAACGAGGAGGTACAGCGCCGTATAACCTCGGATGCGCAAATGTGCACCCAGTACGCTGGTGAGCCCGTACGAAACTTCTTAACACAGATTAAAAATATCGTGCGGCGAATATAAGCCCCATGGCCGGTCGAACGACAACTGGACCTGTTTCACAGGAACATGCGACCCGAACTACAGGATCGAGTTAGACGGGACGAGGTGTGCAGCCTGGTAGAGCTGCTACGAAAAGCCACTGAAGCTGAATACCTCCTGGAGTTGAGGAGTGCGTTCCGGGAGCCACCCCTGCCCGAACACTTTTACCTGCCAGAACCGGTGTACAAGCCCAAGACTAAGGCTGTGGAGGCCAGGAAACAGCCCAAGGTTGCTGATATCAGCAAGACGCAACCCGGGAGCGCAAGCTCGCAAGAGATAACTGCCCTTCGAAAGGCAATCGAGGAGCTGCCGAAGAAAGTGGCTAATCCTCCTGAAGCAGCTGGGTACAAACTACAAGCGCTATATGACCCTGGCGCTACACACACTGTCATGCAAGCAGTCGGGATCCAGATAGCGAATACCTGCGGTCGTCAACTACGTCTCACGCTGGGAAGCGCGGCGATGGCCGACAGACGACCGGCACCCACCTTAGGCCTCGTCCCCCTACCCTTCGAGCTTGGAGGGGTGAAACGGGACGTGGACGTCATAGGACTGCCTGAGTTAGACGCTGATTGCTATGTCAGCGCTAACTTGATCAACGCTTTTGGACCGTCCAGGATCCAGTCAATAGAGTCCTGGTGATAAAAGGACAAGAGATCAAGGTTCCTCTGGAGGTAGCAGGGCTGACGGCATCGGGCGAGGTTCGACTCCCCGCCATAGGGCTCAACGAAATTTCGTCCAAGCAACAAGGAGGGTTGCAGACACTATTGGACCGCTACGTGGAGCGTGAAGCTCCTTTATGATGCACTACGTGGGTCGAGCACGAGATCGAGGTCACGACCTCGCGACCTATCAAAACAAAGTGCGACCCTGCTTTAGACAAGATCCAGGAGGTCATACACGCCCACGTGAGTGTAATGCTCGAAAGTGGCATGGTCGAACCGTCTAATAGTGTCTGGGCAAGTCCGGTGGTCATGATACGCAAAAAGGACGGGAAGTATCGATTTTGCGTTGACTACCGGAAGGTAAACGCTGTGACAGTACCCGACGCGTATCCACTGCCACATATGGATACCATCCTGCGCAAGCTGAGGAAAGCACGTTTTATTTCGACCCTTGATCTCAGCAGCGCGTACCACCGGATACCGCTAGCCGAGAAAGCTAAGCCGGTGACAGCATTCTGCGTACCAGGCAAGGGGCTCTTTCAGTTCTGACGGCTACCGTTTGGCCTGAGTAATGCACCGGCGACGTTTCAGCGGCTAATCGAGAGCGTCATTGGGCCGGAGCTCGAGCCCTATGCCTATGCCTACCTCGATGACATAATAATTGTCACAGAGACATTCGAGGAGGATCTCAAGTGGCTAGAGCATGTGCTGAAACGCGTGCGCGAAGCGAGACTCACCCTTAACCGAGGAAATAGTAAGTTCTGTCAACCCGAGGTGAGATACCTTGGCGTCCTCGTAAACCGAGATGGTTGACGACCGGATCCGGCTAAATTGGAACCAATTACGGCATTTCCGGCTCCTATTAGGCATTAGTAGTGGGTTTTATATTTTTTAGTTTGTTTTTCAATTCAAAGCTATTATTAATGTGTGATATTGGAACGTTGACTGACTTCTTGAGTTCATCGTAAATTACTTTTGCTAGAAAATATGTAGGGCTATTGATAAGAGAGACGATAGGACGTAAAGGGGCATCGACCTTGTGAATTTTCGGCAAACCATAACATTTAGCTAGAGTTGTATCTGTGAGCGACAAAGCGTTGGGATGGTATATTCTAGAAAGGAAGCCGTTAGAGTTGAGATTCTTTAAAATGTTAGAGGTTCTCTTTTGTAGAGAGTTTAATGGGTTTTTCGAAATAATTTTATACGTCGATTTATCAGACAGTAAATTATGCATTCTTTTCGTATAGTCACTTTTTTTGAGACAAACCGTAACGTTGCCTTTGTCAGCAGAGGTGAAAAATATATCGGGATTTTTGTTTAGAAAATTTTTTGTTGATTTTAAATTTTTTGCATATTGGCGGTCCTTTCTAGAAATAGCTGGCTTTTGTTTACAAGCATTAACTAAATATTGAGATAATTTGTCACGGATTTCGGTCTTTACTCGATCGTTCGTATCGAGGTGTGAGAGACCAACTTCTAGGTTTTTGATAATACATAAAAAATCGCGTTCACGAAAAGATGATGGGAGATTGAAATTCGGTCCAAGAGATGCAATTTCGGCGACATCTTTAGGAATGGCTATATTCGTTAAATTGTGTATTGAATAATTATTACTGGTTGTGGTGTTTGTTTCCGGTAAGATTTTTTTATTAAAGATTCCTTTAATAGAGAAATTTTTTACGAATTCTCGCGTATCAGCGGTAACAATTTACAAAAAATTTATTGTATTTTTGTGTTTGAGCCTTCCAGATCACTCATTGTGTGTTTTTAATTTTAATTTTGTAGCCTGATGAGGCTGACGCATATTGTCAGCGAAACGTTGCGCATCAATAAATCAACGCAGAAAATTTAAATACACTTTACTTGTATTTATTTATTTTCTTACATTTCGCCCCCAACGGATCACTGATCACTTTGGATTTCCAAATTCACCGGAGGGCACTGATATATACTAGCAAATCATTAACATGAGTCTTGGATCAGAGGAAGACTCGGACACCATCCCACACTTCTACCAAAACATCACGGGGAGATTTGGGGCTCATACCTCCAATGCTTTAAAACGCTGGAAGGACCTGCACATACAACTATCAACCAGTATGGCACAACGAAGATTTTTACTCAAATGCAGGTACGCGAGGGTACTTCCTAACCACATAAAAGACCTCTACAATAAGTGTTCAAGTGTCAATTTCCGTTGCAAACCGATACATGCTGATTTCAACAAAAGTACCTTACATTTCTGTCGAAAACTTCTGAACTTCGAAATAAGCGACATTAACACACATATTAGATTTTTGCAAAACTCAATTTCCCGTTTAAAAGATCACATCGCTTCTTTAAAATTAGACTCCAATATTCGTGAACGACATTATAAATTTGTCAACATCAAACAAAACACCATCTACAGAAGATCTAATCATACGTTACATAAAAAATTTAAAAAAATCTTACCGGAAACAAACACCACAACCAGTAATAATAATTCAATACACAATTTAACGAATATAGAAATTCCTAAAGATGTCGCCGAAATTGCATCTCTTGGACCGAATTTTAATCTCCCATCATCTTTTCGTGAACGCGATTTTTTATGTATTATCAAAAACCTAGAAGTTGGTCTCTCACACCTCGATACGAACGATCGAGTAAAGACCGAAATCCGTGACAAATTATCTCAATATTTAGTTAATGCTTGTAAACAAAAGCCAGCTATTTCTAGAAAGGACCACCAATATGCAAAAAATTTAAAATAAACAAAAAATTTTCTAAACAAAAATCCCGATATATTTTTCACCTCTGCTGACAAAGGCAACGTTACGGTTTGTCTCAAAAAAAGTGACTATACAAAAAGAATGCATAATTTACTGTCTGATAAATCGACGTATAAAATTATTTCGAAAAACCCATTAAACTCTCTACAAAAGAGAACCTCTAACATTTTAAAGAATCTCAACTCTAACGGCTTCCTTTCTAGAACATACCATCCCAACGCTTTGTCGCTCACAGATACAACTCTAGCTAAATGTTATGGTTTGCCGAAAATTCACAAGGTCGAAGCCCCTTTACGTCCTATCGTCTCTCTTATCAATAGCCCTACATATTTTCTAGCAAAAGTAATTTACGATGAACTCAAGAAGTCAGTCAACGTTCCAATATCACACATTAATAATAGCTTTGAATTGAAAAACAAACTAAAAAATATAAAACCCACTACTAATTATAGACTAATGTCTTTAGATGTCAGCTCCCTATTTACTAATATTCCTCTAGAGTTGGTACTACGGAGCATCGATCGACGTATTGTGACCATAATGAATAAATGTCGAATCCCGGTTGATGAAATTCGACAATGTACAGAATTTTTGTTCAATAATACTTTTTTTACTTTTGATAACATTTTTTATCAACAAATTTTCGGCACGCCAATGGGTTCTCCTATTTCACCTTTGTTTGCTGACCTTGTAATGGACGACCTGGAAAATGATTGTCTCTCCATTTTAAAAAATAACTATAATATTATTCCATCTTTTTATTTTCGTTACGTGGATCATGTATTACTTTTTATTAATGTCGACCATATTGACCAAATCTTAAATATTTTTAATTCATATCATCCCAAACTACAATTTACATATGAAATGGAGATTGACAAGAAACTCAACTTTTTAGACTTGACGATAATAAGAAATTCTAATTATTTTAATTTTGACTGGTTTGAAAAACCTACTTCTTCCGGACGAATCTTAAATTATTTTTCTGGTCATCCAGTTAGCTATAAGAGAAATATTGTTTTTAATTTGGTTGATAGGGCGATCTTACTTGCCAGTACACGTTTTCACGGTGTGAATATTGCTAGGGTGAAAAACCTGTTGATAAAAAACAGTTACCCTTTTAACTTTATTAATAAAAACATAAAGGTCAGATTAAAAAGACACAAATATAGTAATCATAACAGAAGCACTACAAACACCTACCCTCTCTGCAAAATTGGCATACCATATATTGACAATAATTTTGAAAAAATTTCAACCATGTTAAAACCCTACAATATTCACACTTACCCTCTTATTAACAATAAACTGCAGCATATCGTCCGCTTAGGAAAAGATACAACGAATAAACATAAACAGACAAATGTAGTATATAAGTTTTATTGTAAAAATTGTCCCGCGTCATATGTGGGTGAAACAAAGCGAGCGGCGGAGGTCCGCATCAGTGAACATATGAAAAGTAAAAACTCCGATTCCGTTGTTTGTGCACACCAAATCAATTTTGACCATGAATTCGATTGGGATAACTTTAAAATCCTTGACAAAGAATCCAATTATAAAAAAAGAATTATTTCCGAAATGCTTTATATAAAACTCGATAAACACAACATCAATAGAAAGGAGGATGTGCTTTCCTTTAATAGAGCATACCTTCCTTTACTACGAAAGTTTAAATGTCCCGATCGAGTTCATCGCCCTTTACCGTCTACCTTTGCGGCTCCGCCTATATAGGCGCTGGCTTGTGGTTGTAATTTATTGTCAGTCGACAGCACGACAGGTGACGAGTAAGTCAACCAAACTTACGAATTCTCGCGTATCTGCGGTAACAATTTACAAAAAATTTATTGTATTTTTGTGTTTGAGCCTTCCAGATCACTCATTGTGTGTTTTTAATTTTAATTTTGTAGCCTGATGAGGCTGACGCATATTGTCAGCGAAACGTTGCGCATCAATAAATCAACGCAGAAAATTTAAATACATTTACTTGTATTTATTTATTTTCTTACATTTCGCCCCCAACGGATCACTGATCACTTTGAATTTCCAAATTCACCGGAGGGCACTGATATATACTAGCAAATCATATTATTATTATTATTATGTTTATCATTATTATTATTATCTTCATGATTATGGTTACTACTGTTTTAATTATTTTATTATTGTCATTATAATTATCATTATGACTTTAATTATCATCATTATTGTTATTATTATTATATGATTTATAATCGTCATCGTTATCATTTTTATATTGATTATTATTGTCATCTTTAAAACCATCGTAATTATCATCATTATCATCATATTTAACATCATTATTTTAATTATTATTATTATCAATATTAATATTACTATCATCATTATCGTCATTAGCATCATTATTATAATCTATATTATCATCATTCTTATAATTAATATTACAATATCAATATTATCATTATCATTGTCATTATTATTTTTATTATTATCATCATAATTATTATAAACATCATCATAATAATTATTATTTTTACTATGCTTGTCATTATTATTATTCTCATTATCATTTTATTATCATCAACATTATTTTTGTTATCATCATCATCCTCATTTTCGTCATTAATATTATCATTATCAAGATCATTATTATTTTCATTATTATCATCATCAATAATATTATTATTCTCGTTATAATTTTTATTACCGTTATTAACATCATCATCATTATCATCATTATCATCATCATTATCATCATAATTCTTATTATCACCATTAAAAACATCGTTATAAATATTATAATAATCATTATAATTACCCTTATAATAATTATTACTATTATCATTATTATCACTATCGTCATAATCAACATTATCATTATAATTATCACCATCTTTGTCATCTTAATCATAATTATTAACATCATTATTTTTATTATAAACATCATTATCATTATTATTATTATAATTATTGATATAATTACTATTATAAACATCATCATTATTTAATTATCATTATCATGATCATTATTATTATCATAACTATTATCATCATAATCATTCTTATCTTGACGATTATGATCACTGTTGTTATTATAATTCTTATCATCGTCATTATAATTATTATAATCATTGTCGTTTTATAATTAATATCACCATAATCATTATAATTATCAGGCCCATCAACATTTTTAGTATTATCAACAACATAACTATCATCAACATCAGTGTTATCCACATTTCATTCATTTTCATCATTGTTACTTTTATTCTCACTATGATTACTATCATTGTTAGTATCATTATGATTGTTATTTTTATTTTTTTTACTATCATCATATCAGTTTTATTATTATAACCCTTATAATTTTTATTATTATCATTATTATAATTATTATTATTTTTATTATCATCATCATCTTTAGTATCATTAACATCATTATCATATCATCATTATTATCATCACCATTATCATCATTATTATCCTCATTATCATCATTGTCATTATAATCATTACTATTATCATTCCTATAATTATTATCATTATAACCATTAAAAAATTCTTAATGATAATTATTATTATCATCGTAATTTTCATCATCATTACCATTTTTATTATAATAATTATTTTTATCATCATAATCATCAATATTATTATCATTATCTATACTATCAATAACATAAAGATCATTATTATTACCCTCATAATAATTATGACTATTATCATCATTATAATTATAATTGTCATTATTAACTTAATTATCATTATTCAAATTATTGTAGACATCATTACTCTTATAATTATCATTTCAATGATCATCATTTTTATTGTGATCATTATTAATGTCATTATTATTAACATTTATATTATCATTATAATTATCATTAACATTATTATTTTTATAATAATATCTACCATAATCATCATAGTTATCATTTTCTCTATCATCATTTTTATTGTCATCATCATAATCATTATTATCAACATCATTCACGTCATTATCATTATCACTATCATTATTATTATTGTCATCATTATCATCATCCTCTTTGTTATCATAACCTATATTATCATTATTATTACTATTATCAATATTATCTTTATCGGCAGCACTATTATCTTCATCATAATCATTATTAATAATAGTATCTTCATTTTCATTATTATTATTATTATAATTCTTATTACCATAAGTCTTATTATCATGATCATCGTTATTATTATCTTTATTATCATTATTAGCACTATTATTATTATTTTCATAATTATTATCGACATAATTATTTTACTTATTATCATTGTTATTATCATCGACAGTATCATTAATAACATTAACCTTAGTATCTCTATTATTATCATAATCAGCATCATAATCCGCATCATCATTAGTATCATAATTATTATTTGCATAATTATTATCATAATAATTATCATTATCATTTTTATTATTATTATAATCATCATAAACATTATTATTATTTTTATTTTTATCATCGATATGATTATCATTATTATCATAAATATTATTATAATTATAACTATCAGCATTATTCACATTTCAATTATTGCGATAGTTATCATCATCATCCTTATCATCATCATTATTATTATTATTTACATTATTATCATTATAATTATCATTATCATCATAATCAATAATATTATGAGTAACATTTTTAGCATCATTATCATTATCATTATGATAAGCATCATTATTTTTGTTATTTTCAACATAATTATTATCATCATCATTATCATTATCATTATTAATATAAACATCAGTTTAATTATCTTTATTATTATTGTCGATATAATTTTTATTACTATCATTTACATTATTATTATTATCATCATCACTATTATCATTATCATTGTCTTTATCGTTGTTATAACCGTTATCAACATAATAATTATCATGATGATTATTGAAATCATAAGCCTTATCATTATTTATTTTATCATTATTATTTGCATTATGATAATTGTAATCAGTATTATCATCATCATCATTATTATTATTATTATTTTCAACATAATTATCATAACTTTAATTCTTAGCATCGTATTAATCATTATTATTATTAACATAATCATTGTTATCTTTATTTTTATAATACATATAATTATTTTTTTGATTATTTATTTTATTTTGATTATCATCATTATTATCATTATCATTATCGTTATTATTATAATCATTATGAATATCATCAGCATCATCTTCATCATTATCATGATCATCGTCATTATCATTATTATGATGATCATTATCATTATCATTATTATCAGCATCATTATAATTATCTTACTGATTATTATTATTATTTACATTATTATTATGATAATTATTATCATCATTATTATTATTAACATAATTAACGTTATTATTATAATTATTATCATAATTATTGTCCTCATCATTATTATTATCATTTATATGATCATCATCATTATAATCATCAACATGATCATTGTCATTACCATAATCCTTATTATTATTATCATTATCATTATTATCGTTATTTTCTTCATCAGCAGCACAATCATCTTTATTTTAATAATTATTATTATTTTTACCTTAAGTATCAGTATTATTTTTATTATAATTATAATAACCATGAATCTTATTATCATGATTATCGTTATTATTTTTTTCATCATTATAAGCATTATTATTATTATTCTCTTATTATTCTCAAAATTATTATTGACATTACAATTATTTTCATTATTATTGTCATTGTTATCGTCATTATCATTATAAACATTATCCTCAGTATTCCTATCATTATCATAGATATCATTATCATCATCATTAACATCATTATTATTATTATTATTATCATCATCATCATCATCATCATCATCATTATCATTATCATCATAATTATTTTTATCATTATCATCATCATAATAATTATTATCATTATCCTAATAATGAATATTATCAATATCATTATCATTATCATTATCGTTATTATTTTCTTTATAATCATTATCATAATCATTGTTATCATCATCATAATGATTATTATTCTTACTATGATCATTATAATTATTCTCCTTATGATATTTATAACTATTATTTTTAACATCATTTTTATTATCATCATCATTATCCTCATCATCATTACCATCTTTATCATCATCGTCATAACCAACATTACTATTGTGATTGTCATTATTATTATTATCTCTATCAATATCACTATCATCATTATAATCATTATCAACATTATTGTCATTATTATTTGTATAATCATTATTATCATTATAATCATTATCATCAACATTATTATTATCATCATCATTGTAATTATCATTATTATCATCAAAATAATCGTCTTTTTTATTATTATTATAATTTCTATTACTATCATTAATATCATTATCCTCGTAATCATTATGAGCATTATTATCATCATCATAATCATTATCATTATTAACAGTATTTTTAGAATCATAATCATTATTATCGTTATTATTATCTTTTTTATCCTCATTATTATTATTATTTTTTACATCATTATCATTATAATTAGAATTATTATTACCCTTATCATCATTATAATCATTATTATTATTACGGTAATTTTTCCTATTATTACATTGATTATGATAATAATTATCCTTATCATCATTAATATTATTATCATAATTACTATTTTCGTCATTATTATTACTTAAATCCTCATCATTATCATCTTTATAATCATCATTATCGTCATTATTATCCTTAGGTTTATTATCGTTAATATTATCATTATAACCATGATTTTCTTATTCATTAACAATATTATCTTCAAAACCATCGTAACTATCATCATTATTATCATTATTAACATCGTTGTTACAATTAATATTATTATCATTACCATCTTTATTATCATCAGCATCGTCATCAGCATTCTCATGATAATCTGAATCATCATTATTCTCATAAATAATATTACAAATATTATTATTATTATCATCATTGTCATTTTTATTTTTACTATCATTATCGTGATTATCATTATTATCATCATAATGATAATTATTTTTGAATTAATTATTATTATAATTCTCTTAATCATCATCATTTTTTTTATTTACATTATTTCTATTATTCTTATTATTATCATTATTATTATCATTATCATCGTCATCATTATTTCTATTATTATCATTATTACTTATATCATAATAATTATTATTTTTACCATGATTCTTATTATTATTCTAATTATTATCACTATTATTATTACTAATATTATTTATATATTCATCATTATCACCATCAAAATTATCATTATCATTATTATCATCACAATCAGTATTTTTATTATTATTATCATCATCAATAATATGATTATTATTCTTGTCTTTCCCTTCATTATTATTATAAAACTAATCATTATCATTATCATTACCATGATCATCATTATCATTAGTATAAAGATTCTTAACATCATTATTTTTATTATCAATATTATTATGATCCGTATCATCATCAACATTATAATCATTATGATCATCTTTTTCATTACTTTTATCGTTATTATTATTATAACAATTATAGTCTACATAGTTGTCACTATCATCATCATGACTATTATTTTTATCATGATTATTATTTTTATAATCAATATTATTATTTGTACATAAGTCATTATTAGTATTATCTAAAACATCATCATCATCATCATTATTATTATTATTATTAACATTATTATCACTATCATTATTATTATCAGTATCATTGTTATTATTATCATTATCGTAATTATTTTTATTTTTATCATAATCATAAAAATTATCATTATTATTATCATTATTATAATCATTATTATTATAACAATTGTTGTCATTATTATCCTTACAATCATTATAACCATTATCATCATAATCACGATCATTATTATAATAACGATTATTATTTTAATCATCATCATTATTATCGTCATTATTATCTTCTTTATCAGAATCATTATTATCGTTCGTTGTATCATTATTACTATAATTATCATTATTATTTTCCTTATTGTCATCATTATTATTATTATCATTATTATTATCGTTTTTATCCTCTTTACTGTCATCATCATGATCAACATTATCATCGTCATTCCTATCATTATTATTACAATGTACGTTATAATTATTATCCTTATTGTCATTAATATTATTATCCTCATTATTATTATCGTCATTATGATCATTGTCATAATTATCAATCTAAATATAACTATTATCTTTTTAATCATTATTATCATTATTTTTATCATTTTAATAATAATCATCTTATTTTTTATCTTTATTACTTTAATTATTATCTGAATTAGCTGTATTATTATTATAATTATTATTATAATCATCATAATTATGATCAGCATTATCATTATTATAACTATTATGATCTATTTTATAATTATCATTATGATTAACATTGTTAAAATTATGATTAATATGATCATCATTATCTTTTCATTTTACAATCATAACTATCATTATCATTATCATTATTATAATTATTTTCACTATGATTATTTTTACTATTATTCTCATCATGATCATACTATCATAATTATTAACATCATCATTACTATTATTATTGTTATCATTATCATTATTATTAACATTATTTTTATCATTATCAATATTATCAACATTATGATGACTATTATTATCATAATCATCATCATCACCGTTATTAATTTTATTAAAATAAATATAAGTTTTATTATCACTATTATAATTGTCATTATTATCATTATTTTCACTATCGTCATTACTAGAATCATTATTACCATCTTAATGATCACCTTCATCATTATCATCATTGTTATCATGATTTTCGATATTTGAATGACTATTATTATTGTTATTATTTTTAATAATCTTATTATTTTCCATATGATTAACATTATTATTATTATTATTATCATGATAATCATGATGATTGTTATTTTCATTATTGTTATTGCTATGATTATTTTTACTATCAATATAATACTTATTATTATCATTATCAATATTACTATCATTATTATCATTATCGTAATCATTGTTATTATTATAATTATAGTCATCTTTATTATACTTATATCTATTATCACAATTATTATTATTATCCTTATTATTAAATCCATTATCATCATTTTAATGATCGTCATAATTATCATCATCGTTATTAGCATACTTAACATTAACATCATCATCATAATAATCATCTTAATATCTATCATTACTTTTATTAATATTATGTGCATTATTATTACCATTATCATTATTATAATCATTCTCATTATTATCAGCATTATCACAATCATCATAGTTATCATCATCATTTTAATGACAATTATTATTATCATCATTATCATCATTATTATTATCAACATTATTAATATTCTTATTTTTATCATTACCATAATCATTATTATCATTATCATCATCAATCTCATTAGGATCATTATCAATATTATAAATATCTTTATTATTATTATTACAATTATGATTGACATTATTGTTTGAATTATTGCTATTATTATTTTTAATAATTTGACATTATTAAAATCATCATCATTGTCATCATTATTATTATAATCCTTTCTATCGTTATCATCATGATTATCACTAACATTTTCAGCATGATTATTATTATTATTATTTGTGTTTTCTAATTATCATTATTAACATAATTATATTAATTATAATTTTCATGATTAAAATAATCATCATCATCCTTATTATTACTATTATTATTGTTAATACAATTATTATCATCATTATTATCGTCATTTTTTTTATTCTCATCACCTTTATTATTATCACTGCCATTATTATAATCATCATAATTATTTTCATTATCATCATTAATATCATTATTTTTATTATTATTGTTATTTCAATTGTCCTATAACCAATATTATTTAGTAACCAATATTATTTTTATCACTATTATTATTATTATTATTATTATTGTTATCATTATTTTTATCATAGTTATTATTATCATTATCATTATTTTCATTATCATCATTATCATTATACTTAATATCGTTATTATCATAATGATACTTATTATTAGAATGTCATTTTTATTATTATTTATGATATCGTCATAACCATAATTATCATCATTATCATTATTATTAACATCATTGTTACAGTTATTATTATCATCATTACCATGTTCATTATCATCAGCATCGTCATCAGCATCCTTCTGATAATTTTAATCATCATTATTCGCATAATTGATATTACAAATATTATTATTATCATTATTGTCATTCTTATTTTTATTATTATAATCGTGATTATCATTATTATCATCATAATGATAATTATTTTTAATTTAATTATTATTATAATTATCTTAATCATCATCATTTTTTTTATTTACATTAATTCTATTATCATCATTGTTATCATAATTATTATCATTTTCATCGTCATTATTATTTCTATTATTATCATTATTACTAATATCATAATAATTATTATTTTTACTATGATTCTTATTATTATTCTTATTATTATCACTATTATTATTACTAATCTTATTTATATATTCATCATAATCACTATCGTAATTATCATTATCATTATTATCATCACGATCAGTATTTTTATTATTATTATCATCATCAATAATATGATTATTATTCTTGTCTTCATCTTCATCACCATTATAACCCTTATAATCATCGTCATTACCATTATCATCATTATCATTAGTATAAAGATTTTTAACATCATAATTTTCATAATTAATATTATCATGATCCGTATCATCATCAACATTATAATCATTATGATCATTTTTATCATTACTATTATCGTTATCATTATTATAACAATTATAGTCTACATAGTTGTCACTATTATCATCATAACTATTATTTTTATCATGATTATTATTTTTATAATTAATATTATTATTAGTACATAAGTCATTAATAGTATTATCTTGAACATCATCATCATCATCATTATTATTATTATTATTAACATTATCATCACTATCATTATTATCATCAGTATCATTATTATTATTATCATTATCGTAATTATTTTTATTTTTATCATAATCATAAAAATTATTAATATTATTATTATTATTATCATAATCATTATTATTATAACAATTATTGTCATTATTATCCTTACAATCATTATAACCATTATCATCATAATCACGATCATTATTATAATAACGATTATTATTTTAATCATCATTATTATTATTGTCATTATTATCTTCTTTATTAATATCATTATTATCGTTCGTTGTGTCATTATTACTTTAATTATTATTATTATTTTCCTTATAGTCATCATTATTATCATCATCATTATTATTATCGTTTTTATCCTCTTTACTGTCATCATCATGATCAACATTACCATCGTCATTCCTATTATTATTATTACAATGTACATTATAATTATTTTCCTTATTGTCATTAATATCATTATCCTCAACATTATTATCGTCATTATGATCATTGTCATAATCATCAATCTAAATATAACTATTATCTTTTTTATCATCATTATCATTATTTTTATCATTTTAATCATAATCATCTTATTTTTTATCTTCATTACTTTAATTATTATCTTAATTAGCTGTATTATTATTATAAATATTATTATAATCATCATAATTATGTTTAGCATTATCATTATTATAACTATTATGATCGATTTTATTATTATCATTATCATTAACATTGTCAAAATTATAATTAATATGATTATTATTATATTTTCATTTTACAATCATAATTATCATTATCATTATCATTATTATAATTATTTTCACTATGATTATTTTTACTATTATTCTCATCATGATCATACTATCATAATTATTAACATCATCATTACTATTATTATTGTTATCATTATCATTATTATTAACATTATTTTTATCATTATCAATATTATCAACATTATGATGACTATTATTATCATAATCATCATCATCACCGTTATTAATTTTATTAAAATAATTATAAGTTTTATTATCACTATTATAATTGTCATTATTATCATTATTTTCACTATCGTCATTACTAGAATCATTATTACCATCTTAATGATCACCTTCATTATTATCATCATTGTTATCATGATTATCGATATTTGAATGACTATTATTATTGTTATTATTTTTAATAATCTTATTATTTTCCATATGATTAACATTATTATTATTATTATTATCATGATAATCATGATGATTGTTATTTTCATTATTGTTATTGCTATGATTATTTTTACTATAAATATAATACTTATTATTATCATTATCAATATTACTATGATTATTATCATTATCGTAATCATTGTTATTATTATAATTATAGTCATCTTTATTATACTTATATCTATTATCACAATTATTATTATTATCCTTATTATTAAATCCATTATCATCATTTTAATGATCGTCATAATTATCATCATCGTTATTAGCATACTTAACATTAACATCATCATCATAATAATCATCTTAATATCTATCATTACTTTTATTAATATTATGTGCATTATTATTACCATTATCATTATTATAATCATTCTCATTATTATCAGCATTATCACAATCATCATAGTTATCATCATCATTTTAATGACAATTATTATTATCATCATTATCATCATTATTATTATCAACATCATTAATATTCTTATTTTTATCATTACCATAATCATTATTATCATTATCATCATCAATCTCATTAGGATCATTATCAATATTATAAATATCTTTATTATTATTATTACACTTATGATTGACATTATTGTTTGAATTATTGCTATTATTATTTTTAATAATTTGACATTATTAAAATCATCATTATTGTCATCATTATTATTATAATCCTTTCTATCGTTATCATCATAATTATCACTAACATTTTCAGCATGATTATTATTATTATTATTTGTGTTTTCTAATTATCATTATTAACATAATTATATTAATTATAATTTTCATGATTAAAATAATCATCATCATCCTTATTATTACTATTATTATTGTTAATACAATTATTATCATTATTATTATCGTCATTTTTTTTATTCTCATCACCTTTATTATTATCACTGCCATTATTATAATCATCATAATAATTTTCATTATCATCATTAATATCATTATTTTTATTATTATTGTTATTTCAATTGTCCTATAACCAACATTATTTAGTAACCAATATTATTTTTATCACTATTATTATTATTATTATTATTATTATTGTTATCATTATTTTTATCATAGTTATTATTATCATTATCATTATTTTCATTATCATCATTATCATTATACTTAATATCGTTATAATCATAATGATACTTATTATTAGAATGTCATTTTTATTATTATTTATGATATCGTCATAACCATAATTATCATCATTATCATTATTATTAACATCATTGTTACAGTTATTATTATCGTCATTACCATGTTAATTATCATCAGCATCGTCATCAGCATCCTTCTGATAATTTTAATCATCATTATTCGCATAATTGATATTACAAATATTATTATTATCATTATTGTCATTCTTATTTTTATTATTATAATCGTGGTTATCATTATTATCATCATAATAATAATTATTTTTAATTTAATTATTATTATAATTATCTTAATCATCATCATTTTTTTTATTTACATTAATTCTATTATCATCATTGTTATCATAATTATTATCATTTTCATCGTCATTATTATTTCTATTATTATCATTATTACTAATATCATAATAATTATTATTTTTACTATGATTCTTATTATTATTCTTATTATTATCACTATTATTATTACTAATCTTATTTATATATTCATCATAATCACTATCGTAATTATCATTATCATTATTATCATCACGATCAGTATTTTTATTATCATTATCATCATCAATAATATGATTATTATTCTTGTCTTCATCTTCATCACCATTATAACCCTTATAATCATCATCATCATTACCATTATCATCATTATCATTAGTATAAAGATTTTTAACATCATAATTTTCATAATTAATATTATCATGATCCGTATCATCATCAACATTATAATCATTATGATCATTTTTATCATTACTATTATCGTTATCATTATTATAACAATTATAGTCTACATAGTTGTCACTATTATCATCATAACTATTATTTTTATCATGATTATTATTTTTATAATTAATATTATTATTAGTACATAAGTCATTAATAGTATTATCTTGAACATCATCATCATCATCATTATTATTATTATTATTAACATTTTCATCACTATCATTATTATCATCAGTATCATTATTATTATTATCATTATCGTAATTATTCTTATTTTTATCATAATCATAAAAATTATTAATATTATCATTATTATTATCATAATCATTATTATTATAACAATTATTGTCATTATTATCCTTACAATCATTATAACCATTATCATCATAATCACGATCATTATTATAATAACGATTATTATTTTAATCATCATCATTATTATTGTCATTATTATCTTCTTTATTAATATCATTATTATCGTTCGTTGTGTCATTATTACTTTAATTATTATTATTATTTTCCTTATAGTCATCATTATTATCATAATCATTATTATTATCGTTTTTATCCTCTTTACTGTCATCATCATGATCAACATTACCATCGTCATTCCTATTATTATTATTACAATGTACATTATAATTATTTTCCTTATTGTCATTAATATCATTATCCTCAACATTATTATCGTCATTATGATCATTGTCATAATCATCAATCTAAATATAACTATTATCTTTTTTATCATCATTATCATTATTTTTATCATTTTAATCATAATCATCTTATTTTTTATCTTTATTACTTCAATTATTATCTTAATTAGCTGTATTATTATTATAATTATTATTATAATCATCATAATTATGTTTAGCATTATCATTATTATAACTATTATGATCGATTTTATTATTATCATTATCATTAACATTGTCAAAATTATAATTAATATGATTATTATGATATTTTCATTTTACAATCATAATTATCATCATCATTATCATTATTATAATTATTTTCACTATGATTATTTTTACTATTATTCTCATCATGATCATACTATCATAATTATTAACATCATCATTACTATTATTATTGTTATCATTATCATTATTATTAACATTATTTTTATCATTATCAATATTATCAACATTATGATGACTATTATTATCATAATCATCATCATCACCGTTATTAATTTTATTAAAATAATTATAAGTTTTATTATCACTATTATAATTGTCATTATTATCATTATTTTTACTATCGTTATTACTAGAATCATTATTACCATCTTAATGATCACCTTAATCATCATCATCATTGTTATCATGATTTTCGATATTTGAATGACTATTATTATTGTCATTATTTTTAATAATATTATTATTTTCCATATGATTAACATTATTATCATTATTATTATCATCATGATAATCATTATTATTGTTATTTTCATTATTGTTATTGCTATGATTATTTTTACTATCAATATAATACTTATTATTATCATCATCATTATTACTATCATTATTATCATTATCGTCATTATTGTTATCACTATTATTATAATTATCTTTATAATACTTATATCTATTATCACAATCATTACTATGATCTTTATTATTAAATCCATTATCATCATTAGAATGATCGTCATAATTATCATCATTGTTATCAGCATACTTATCGTTAACATCATCATCATCATAATTATCTTAATATCTATCATCACTTTTATTAACATTATGTGCATTATTATTACCATTATCATTATTATTATTATTCTCATTATTATCAGTATTATCACAATCATCATAGTTATTATCATTATTTTAATTAGAATTATTATCATCATTATTATCATTATTTTTATCATCAACATCATTCTCATTCTTATTTTTATTATTATCATAATCATTATTATCATCAATATCATTAGGATCAATATTATTATTATAAATATTTTTATCATTATTATTACAATTATAATTGACATTATTGTTTGAATTATTGCTATTATAATTTGTAATAATTTGACATTATTATAATTATTATCATTGTCATCATTTTTATTATAATCCTTACTATCGTTATTATCATGATTATCACTTACATTCTTAGCATGATTATTATTATTATTATTTGTGTTCTTTAATTATCATTATTAATATAATCATATTGATTATAATTATCATGATTAAAATAATTATCATCATACTTATTATTACTATTATTATTGTTAATACAATTATCATCATCATTATTATCGTCATTTTTTTTATTCTCATCACCTTGATTATTATTACTGCCATTATTATTATCATCATAATTATTATCATTATCATTATTTACATCATTATTTTTATTATTATTGTTATTTTAATTGTCCTATAACCAATCTCATTTAATAACCAATATCATTTTTATCATTATTATTATTATTATTATTATTATTATTATTATTATTATTATTATTATTATTATTATTGTTATCATTATTTTTATCATCGTCATTATTATCATTATCATTATTTTTATTATCATCACTATCATTACACTTAATATCGTTATTATCATAATGATACTTATTAGAATGTCATTTTTATTATTATTTATAATATCGTCATAACCATAATTATCATCATTATCATTATTATTAACATCATTGTTACTATTATTATATTATCATTACCATCTATATTATCATCAGCATCGTCATTAGCATCCTCATGATAATCTGAATCATAATTATTCGCATTAATGATATTACAAATATTGTTATTTTCATCATTATTGACATTTTTATTTTTATTGTTAGTATCGTAATTATCATTATTATAATCATAATGATAAATATTTTCAATTTTATTATTATTATAATTATCTTAATCATCATCTTTTTTTTTCTTTACATTATTTTTATTATTATCATTATTATCATTATTATTATCATCATCATCGTCATTATTATTTCTATTATCATCATCATCACTAATATCATAATAATTATTATTTTTATTATGATTCTTATTATTATTCTGATTATTATCACTATTATTATTACTATTATTATTTATATATTTATCAATATCACTATCGTAAGTATCATTATCATTATTATCATCACGATCAGTATTTTTATTATTATTCTCATCATCATTATCATTACCATTATCATCATTATCATTAGTATAAAGATTCTTAACATAGTTCTTTTCATAATTAATATTAGCATGATCTGTATTATCATCAACATTATAATCATTATGATCATCTTTATTATTACTATTATCGTTATCATTATTATATCAATTATGGTCTACATAGTTGTCACTATCATGATCATGACTATTATTTTTATCATGATTATTATTTTTATAATTAATATTATTATTAGTACATAAGTCATTAATAGTATTATTTTTAACATTATCATCATTATTATTATTATTATTATTATTATTATTATTATTATTAACATTATCATCACTATCATTGTTATGATCAACATCATCATTATTATTATCATTATCGTAATTATTTTTATTTTTATCATAATCATAAAAATTATTATCATTATTATTATTATCAAAATCATTATTACTATAACAATTATTGTCATTATTATCCTTACAATCATTATAACCATTATCATCATAATCACGATCATTATTATTATAACGATTATTATTTTAATCATCATCATTATTATTGTCATTATCATCTACTTTTATAATATAATTATTATCGTTCGTTGTATCATTATTACTATAATGATCATTATTGTTTACCTTATCGTAATCATTATTATCATCATTATTATTATTATCGTTTTTATTCTCCTAACTGTCATCATCATGATCGACATTATTATCGTCATTTCTATTATTATTATTAAAATGTAGATCATAATTATTATCCTTATTGTCATCAAAATCATTATCCTCAACATTATTATCGTCATTATGATCATTGTCATAATCATTAATCTAAATATTACTATTATCTTTCTTATTATCATTATCATTACTTTTATCATTATAATTATAATCATCTTATTTTTCATCTTTTTTTCTTTAATTATTATCTTAATCAGCCGTATCATTATTAAAATTATTATTATCATTATCATAATTATTATCAGCATTATTATCTTTATAACTATTATGATCTATTTTGTTACTATCAATATCATTAACATTGTCGAAATTATTATTATTATTATCATTATTATCTTTTTTTTTACAATTATAATTATCATTATCATTATCATTATTATGATTATTTTCACTATGACTATTTTTACTATTTTTCTCATCATGATCATATTATCGTCATTATCAACATTATCATTACTATTATTATTATTATTATTATTATTATTATTATTAACATTATTATCATTATTATCAATATTATCAACATTATGATGACTATTATTATCATAATCACCATCATCATCGTTATTAATTTTATTAATATAATTATAAGTTTTATTATCACTATTATAATTGTCATTATTATCATTATTTTTACTATTGTCTTTAAAAAAATCATTATTACCATCTTAATGATCACCTCCATCATCATCATCATTGTTATCATGACTATCGATATTTGAATAAACATTATTATAGTCATTATTCTTAATAATCTCATTATTTTCCATATGATTAACATTATTATCATTATTATTATCATCATGATTATCATTATTATTGTTATTTTCATTACTGTTATTGCTACGATTATTTTTATCATCAATATAATACTTTTTATTATCATCATCATTATTACTATCATTATTATTATTATCGTCATTATTGTTATTATTACTATTATAATCATCTTTATTATACTTATATCTATTATCACATTTATTATTATTATTTTTATTATTAAATCCATTATTATCATTATCATGATCGTCATAATTATCATTATCGTTATTAGCATACTTATCATTAACATTATCATCATCATAATTATCTTAATATCTATAATCACTTTTATTACCATTATGTGCATTTTTAAAACCATTATTATTATTATAATCATTTTAATTATTATCAGCATTATCACAATCATCATAGTTATCATCATCATTTCAATTAGAATTATTATCATCATCATTATCATTATCATTATCATCAACATCATTATCGTTCTTATTTTCATCATTATCATAATCATTATCATCATTATCATTATCAATATCATTAGGATCATTATCATAATTATAAATATCTTTATCATTATTATTACAATTATGATCGACATTATTGTTTGAATTATTGCTATGATTATTTTTTATAATTTGACATTATTATAATCATCATCATTGTCATCATTATTTCTATAATCCTTACTATCGTTACATCATGATTATTACTAAAATTTTTAGCATGATTATTATTATTATTATTTGTGTGTTCTAATTTTTATTATGAATATAATCATATTGATTGTAATTATCATGATTAATATAATCATTATCATCCTTATTATTACTATTATTATTGTTAATACAATTATCATCATCATTATTATCGTCATTTTTCTATTCTCATTACCTTTATTATTATAACTGCCATTATTATTATCATCATATTTATTATGATTATCATTATTAATATTAATATTTTAATTATTATTGTTATTTTAATTGTTCTAAAACCAAAATCATTTAATAACCAATATCATTTTTATTACTATTATTATTATTATTATTATTATTATTATTATTATTATTATTATTATTATTATTATTATTATTATTATTATTATTATTGTTATCATTATTTTTATCATCGTCATTATTATCATTATCATTATTTTCATTATTATCATTATCAATATTCTTAATTTTGTTATTATCATAATGATACTTATTATTAGAATGTCATTTTTATTATTATTTATAATATCGTCATAACCGTAATCATCATTATTATCATCATTATTAATATTATAATTATTGTTATTATTATTTCCATTGTCATCGTGGATATTATTATCATCATAATTATTATTATTATGATAATTATTATTATCTAAATTTTTATTATTACTATTGCTATGGTTATCGTCATGATCACTATAATTATTATCATTATTATCATTTATCTTTATTGTACTTATCATATTTATTACTATTACTCTTGTTATTCTTATTATTATAACCATTATTATTATGATGATTATCGTCATGATTAGCAGCATTATCACCATCATCATACATATTATCATCATCATTATCAGTATTATCATCATTATCATAATTATCATCATTATCATCATCATCATCATCATCATCATCATTATCATCATTTTAAACATCACTATAATCCTCGTAATCATTGTCATTAACACTCGGTATTGTTATCACTATTTTTATTATTGTTATTGCTATTATTATAATTTTTAATATCTTTATCATTATTATCACAATTACCATCGACATTGTTATTAAAATAATCGCTAGTATTCTTATTATTATTTTTAATTATAATAATTATCATTATTGTCCTTATCTTTATCATTATAAACATTATCACAATCATAATTGTTACGATTACAAGATGATAATCGTTATGTTGAACATCAAACTTATTATCATTATATTCAATATGATTAACATTACTCATATTATTATTGTCATTATTATTATCATCATATCTATCATAACCATGATTATCAACAAATCCATTATTACTATAATTATCATATTCTTATTATTATAACCATTATTATCATTAAAATCATCGTCATTATCAATTTCGACATCATTGTTATTATTTTCCATATCAATATCATTACTATTATCATCATTATTTTTATCATCATCAACATCATTATTATTATTGTCATCATCGTCATCATAAGAATCATTATCATTATGAATATTTTTATTATTATTAAGACGATTATTATCTACATTATTGTTTAAATTATCGCGATTATTATCATTATTTATTTTTCGTTATCATAATTATCATATTGCTATCATCATTATTATTACTTTTACTATCATAACCATCAAGTTTATAAGTGACATTATTAGCATAATTATTATCATTATCACTGGTTTTTCTAATCATCATTATCAACATAATTCTAATAATTATAATTATTACTATCAACATTATTAGTATCATCATTATCATTATTTTCCTTTTTATTATCTTTTTGACCTTTATTATTATTATCCCCATCATGATTTTTATTATTATTATCATTATTATGATCATGAATATCATTCTTATTATTATTATTGTAAGTTTTATTGTCCTTGTAATCATTATTAATATTATCACTATCATTATCATTATCAATGTCATCATAAATAATCGTCATTTTTATTATCGTTATTATTATCAATATCATTATTCTCATTATCATCATTATTATGATGCTCATTGTCGTTATCATCATAATGATACTTATTGTTAAAATATTATCATTGTCATCATTTCTTAGATCATCATAACCATAAATATCATTATTGTCAACATTATCTTTATCATAATTATCGTTACTATTATTTTCATTATCATCGTAGATATCATGATTATCATCATTATTATTATTATCATTATTTCCATCATCTTAATTTTTATTATTATTATTGCTATGGTTATTGCCATGATCACTATAATTATCATCAATATTATGATTATTATTATTGTTATTATTATCATTATCGTCCTTATTATGATTATTATTATTATAATCATCTTTATTTTACTTATATCTATTATCACAATTATTATTATTATCCTTATTATTATATCCATTATCATCATTATAATGATCGTCATAATTATCATCATGTTATTAGCATACTTATCATCAACATCATTATCATCATTACTATCTTAATATCTATTATCACTTTTATTACCATTATGTGCATTATTATTACCATTATCATCAGTATAATCATTTTTATTATTATCAGCATTATCACAATTATCATAGTTATCATCATTATTTTCATCAGAATTATTATCATCATCATTATCATCATGATTATCATTAACATTGTTATCATTCTTTTTTTTATCATTATCATAATCATTATCATCATTATCATTATCAATATCATTAGGATCATTATCATTATTATAAATATTTTTATCATTATTATTACAATAATGATCGACATTATTGTTTGAATTATCGCTATTATTATTTTTATTAATTTGACATTATTATTATCATCATCATTGTCATCATTATCATTATAATCCTTACTATCGTTATCATCATGATTATCACTAACATTTTTAGCATGATTATTATTATTATTATTATTTGTATTTTCTTACTATCATTATTACCATAATCATATTGATTATAATTATCATGATTAATATTATCATCATAATCCTTATTATTACGATTATTATTGTTAATACAATAATCATTATCATTCTTATTGTCATTTTTTTTATTCTCTTTACCTTTATTATTATCACTTCCATTATTATTATCATCATATTTTTTTTCATTATCATTATTAATATTATCATTTTTATAATTATTGTTATTTGAATTGTCCTAAAACCAATATCATTTAATAACCAATATTATTTTTATGAATCTAATTATTATTATTATTATTATTATTATTATTATTATTGTTATCATTATTTTTATCATCGTCATTATTATCGTTATCATTATTTTCATTATCATCATTATCATTATACTTATTATCGTTATTATCATAATGATACTTATTATTAGAATGTCATTCTTATTATTATTTATAACATTGTCATAACCATAATTATCATCATTATCATCATTATTATTATTATAATCATTGTTATTATCATTTTTATTGTCATCGTGAATATTATTTTCATAACCATTATAATTATCATTATTGTTATTATTATCTATATTTTTATTATTACTATTGCTATGGTTATCGTCATGATCACTATAATTGTTATCATTATTATTATTCATCTTTATTGTACTTATCATGTTTATTACTATTACTATTGTTTTTCTTATTATTATAACCATTATTATCATGATAATCATCGTCATCATTAGCAGCAATATCACCATCATTATACATATCATCATCATTATTATCAGTTTTATCATTATTATCATCATTATCATCATCATCATCAATTTGAAGAACACTATAATCCTCGTTATCATTGTCATTAACACTTGGTATTGTTAATACTATTTTTATTGTCATGATTGCTAATATTATAATTTTTAATATCTTTATCATTATTATCACAATTACGATCGACATTACTATTTAAATAATCGCTTGTATTCTTATTATCACTTTTAATTATAATAATCATCATTATTGTCATCATCTTTATCATTATAAACATTATCACAATCGTCATAGTCATGATTACAAGATAATAATCGTTATGTTAAACATCAAACTTATTAACATTATAATCATTATGATTTACATTACCCATATTATTATTGTCATTATTATTATCATCTTATTTATCATAACCATGATTATCAACATATCCATTATTACTACATATATTATATTCTTATTATTATAACCATTATCATCATTATAATCATCGTCATTATTAACATCGACATTATTGTTATTATTTTTCATATCAATATCATTATTATTATCATCATTATTTTTATCATCATCAACATCATTATTATTATTATCATCATCATCATAAGAATCATCATCATTATAAATATTTTTATCATTATTATGACGATTACTATCGACATTATTGTTTAAATTATCGCGATTATTATCATTATCAATTTTCCGTTATCATCACCATTATTACTTTTACTATCATAACCATCAAGATTATAAGTGACATTATTAGCATAATTATTATCATTATCACTGGTTTTCTTAATCATTATTATCAACATAATTCTATTGATTATAATTATTCCTATCAACATTATTATCATCATCATTATCATTAATGTTCTTTTTAATATCTTTATGACCTTTATTATTATTATCCCCATCATGATTTTTATTATCATTATCATTATTATCATCATCAATATTATTCTTATTATTATCATTGTAAATTTTTTTGTCCTTATAACCATTATTATAATTATCACTATCATTATCATTATCAATGTTATCATCAATGATCGTCATTTTTATTATAGTTATTATTATCAATATCATTATTCTCATTATTATCATTATTATAATGCTCATTGTCGTTATTATCATAATGATACTTTTTGTTAAAATATTATAATTGTCATCATTTCTAAGATCATCATAACCATAAATATCATTATTGTCATCATCATCATTATCATAACTATCGTTACTATTATTAACATTATCATCGTAAATATCATGATCATCATCATTATTATCATCATAATTATTTTCATTATCTTAATTTTCATTATTAATATTGCTATGGGTATTGCTATGATTACTATAATTATCATTATTATTATTATTATTATTATTATCATTATCATTATCATTATCGTCCTTATTATGATTATTCTGATTAAAATCATATTTATTGTACTTATATCTATTAATACTATTACTATAATCATCCTTATCATCATAACCATTATAATTATTATCATTATCGTTATCATTATCCTCATTATCATCATACTTATTATTAACATCATCATCATTATTATCTTTATATTTATTATTATTTCTATTACCATCAGGCTCATTATTATGACGAATATTATCATTATAATTATCGTCATTATTATCAGCATTATCACCATTCTCATCCTTATCAGCAACATCATCATCTTTATTATTATTTTTATCATCATTATCATTATAAGCATTATTATCATTATCTTCATCATCATCATTATCATCATTATTACAAACAACACTATCATCCCCATTTTCATCGTCATCAACACTTTTTATTCGAATCACCTCTTTCATTATTATCATTGGTATTATTATTACTATAAATATCTTTATTATTACTATCACAAATACCATCGACATCAATATTTAATTTATTGTTCGTACTATCTTCATCTTTGTTCAGTAATAATAATTATCAGCATCGTCATCATCATCATCCTTATCAACATCATTACCATTATCGTTGTTATAATTATTAAAATAATAATCGTTACTTAAATTAGCAAATTAATTATTATTATTATTATTATCATAATTAACATTACTTATATCATTATGGTTTTTATTATTATCATATCCGTTTTTCTTATTATTATCATTATCTCATTATTTTGACCATTATCATCGTTCTAACTTATGTCATCATTAACATCAACATTATTATCATTCTTATCATTATAATCATCATCATTATCACCATCATCATAAGCATCATTACTATTTTTATCAATATCATTATAAACAACACTATTATCTTAATTGTCACCGTCATCGACACTTATAATCATTATCACTATTATTATTATTATCATTAATATAATTATTATTATCAATATCTGAAATATTATTATTACAACTATCATTGACATCATTGTTTAAATCATCACTATTATTATCATTAGCAATTTGTCATTATTATAATCATCATCACTGTCATCATCATTATTATTATTTTTACTATCATTATCAACATGATTATTACCAACATTAAATGCATGATTATTATCATTATTATTGGTGTTCTTTAATCTTCATTATTAACCTAATTTTGTTAATTATAACTATCAGTATTTATATTATCGTCATTGTTATTATTATGGATATTATTATCGTTATTATTATCCTCATCATCATTATTATTGTCATTTTCATTAATCTTATCGCTTTTATTATTATTGTCATCATTATTTTTATGATCATTATTATTATTATTTTTATGATCGATTGTATTATTATTATCATTGTCATTTTTATTCTCCTTATAACAATTATCATTATTATAACTATCATTATTACTATTATAATTATCATTATGATTGTCATTATTACGATCGACATCATTATCATTATCATTATTATTGTTAATATCATTATTATAATAATCTTTATTGTTATTATCATAATAATACTCATTATTAAAATTTCATCATTATCATTATTCCCAATATCGTCCAAACTACGATTATCATTATTATTATCATTATTATCATTATAATCATCGTTATTTTTAACCCCATTATTATCGTGAATATTGGTATAATTGTTAGTATCTTTTTTATAATTATTATTATTTTCATCATCGTCACTATCCTAATTTATATTATTCCTTTAATTATCATCATTTTTATCATAATCAACATCAATATAATTATTATTATTATAATAATTATTTTCATTACTATCATTAACATTATCTTCCTTATTGTCATTCTTAATAATATTATCATAATCATTAAAATTGTCATTATTATCAACGTTTTTATTATCGTCATAACCATGATTATTATTCTTATTATTATTATTATCAAAATCATGATGGTTATATTATTATAATTGTTATATTTATCATCACCATTATTATCGTCATTTTTATTATCATTTTTTCTATCGTCATCGGCATAGTTATTATTAACGTCACCATATTCATCCTTATCATTATGATTATTATTAACATTATTATCATTATTATCAACATCATCATCATCATTATCTTCATCTTCATCATCGTCATCAGTATTATAATTAGGATCATAAGCATCATCAGTATCCTTCTTATTATTACGATTATTATTATAACACATTATAATCATAATCACTATAATTATTATTATCATTATCATTATCGTCATAATTATCTTTAGCATTATTACTATGATTATTATCATCATAATTATAATTATTATTTAAATCTGTGAAATTAACATTATTATTATCATCATCATCATTAATATCAATAGTATTATTATTATTTTTTTCATTTTTAACATTATTATCATTTTTATTGTCATTATTATGAAAATTGTTTTTATTTGTATCTTAAATATTATTATTAATATCATTTTTTTTTTTATTATTATCGTCATTATTATTATTATTACCATTATATGTATTATCAGTATTATTATTATCATCATTATCATAGTCATTATGCTTATTATCGTTATCACTATTATGATCATCATTATTATAAATGTCATTATTATTATTATTTTGTTTATCGTTATAAATATGATAATCATTATGATAGTCATTACTATTATCACTATTGTTACTGTCATAATTATCATCATTATTATTATTATGATATTCATACTTATTATTACTTTCTTTAAATGAATCCTTATAATATTTTAACATTATTATTATTATCATTATCATTATTATTTTTATCAACATCATTAAAGTTATTGTTTTTATTATCATTGTCACTATTATTATCATCATCATTATAACTGTCATCATTATTATTATTTTCATTATCGTTTTTATATTTATCATTATTATTATCACCATTAATAGCATTTTAATCGAGAGAAATATTATTATCATTATTATTAACATTGTGGTCCATATTATAATTAACATTATGATTATTATCATTATCATGATTATCATTATCATTATCACTATTATTATTGTTATTATTATCATTTTTCTTATCATTGTCAACACCATGATGATCATTATTATCACCATAATTATATTTATCATCATTGTCCCTTTTATGTACATTTTCATAATTTATTGTCATCACTCTTATCGTTGTTATTATATTTATTGTCATTACAATACTCATAAGTATAACCATCATCATTATTCGATATTATGATCGTCATCATTATTATTGTTAACATCATTTTTATTGCTATTATTACTATAATTATAGTCATTATCATCATTATTATTTATATTATTATCATCCCTATTATTATAATTATTATTATAATATTTTGTCAATATTATCAAAATTTTTATTATTATCAGCACCATTATAATCATAATAAACATTATTGACATTTTTATTATTATTTTAATAGTATCAGTAATATGATTATAATATTTATTTTTAACATTATTTTTACTATTACCATTACTGATAGTACTGTCATTTTTATTATTATTATTATTTTACTCATTATCATTATTATCATTACCATCAATATCATTTTTTCAATCATGAATAACATCTTTATAATTATCATTATAAACACAATACTTATTATTATTATCATCGTCATCGACAATTGTTGTCATTAATATCATCAACATTATCATGCTTGTCATCATTAACATTATCATCCTCATTATCTGCACGACCATCATTATTATAATCGTTATTATCATTATCATCATCTTTAGTATAATTATAATTTCTATTATTTTCATTTTAACTGAAATTATTATAGTAAATATAGTTATTTATAATGTTGTTTTTATAACTGTCATCATTTTAATCTATCTCATCAATATTTTAATTGTCATCATCATTGTCGTCATCATTACTTTTTACATCATTTATATCATAAACATTAATATTGTCATAATTACTTTTAACATTAGTATTACTATTATTATCATTTAAATCATAACAATCAGTACTAATATTATCATTCACTTTATGATCAACCTGAATCTTTATTATTATCATTATCATCATTATTATCCTTAACATTATCAACATCTTTTTTAACATGTTTATCTTTTTCATTAGTATTCTCATCATAAAATAACCATTATTATCATTATTATTATAATTAATCAATAAATTATCATCATCGATATCATCATTTTTGTTATAATTGTTATTTTAGTTGTTCTTATAACCATTATCGTTCTTATTCATATTATGATTATTATTATTATTAATATGATCATCAGAATTATTTAAATTATTAAAATTATTATAATAGCTATCATTTTTTAATAATTTTTACTATTATTATTATTATTACTTACATCATTACCATTATCATTATTATCATTCTCATCAAAATTTGTATCATCATCATCATTATCATTATCATCATCATTATTATTATCATTATTCTTATTATTATTATCAACATCCTTATGACTGTTATTATTTTTATTATGATTATTATTATCATCGTCATTATAATCATCAATGATGACATAAGTATGATCATCATATTCGTTTTTTTTATTATTATCATTATCCTTATTTTTATAACCATTATCATTATTCTAACTAATGTCATCATCAACATCAACAATATTATCATTCTTATCATTAAAATTATCATCATTATTATCATCATCATTATCATTGTCATCATCATTATCAACATCATCATAAGCATCATTATTATTTTTATCAATATCATTATAAACAACACTATTATCTCAATTGTCACCGTCATCGACACTTATAATAATTATCACCATTATTATTATTATCATTAGTATAATTATTATTATCAATATCTCAAATATTATTATTACAACTATCATTGACATTATTGTTTGAATTATCACTATTATTATCGTTTGCAATTTGTCATTATCATAATCATCATCACTGTCATCATTATTATTATTATTATTTTTAGTATCGTTTTCAACATGATTATCACCATTATTATAAGCATGATTATTATCATGATTATTGGTGTTCTTTAATCATCATTATTAACTTAATTCTGTTGATTATAATTATCAGTATTTATATTATCGTCATTATTATTATTATTTATATTATTATCGTTATTATTATCCTCATCATCATTATTATTGTCATTTTCATTAATCTTATCGCTTTTATTATTATTGTCATCATTTTTTTATGATCATTATTATGTTTATTTTTATAATCGATAGTATTCTTATTATTATTATTGTCATTTTTGTTCTCCTAATAACCATTATCATTATTATTACTATCATTATTATTATTATAATTATCATTATGATTGTCATTATTACGATCGACATCTTCATCATTATTATTATCATCGTTATTATCATTATTATAATAATCTCTATTGTTATCAGTATAATAATACTCATTATTAAAATTTCATCATTATCATCATTCCCAATATCGTCAAAACCACGATTATCATTATTATTATTATTATTCTCATTTTGATCATCGTCATTATCCTAATTTATATTATTCCTTTAATTATCATCATTTTTATCATTATTAACATCAATATGATTATTATTATCATAATAATTATTTATTATTATCATTAATATTATCTTTCTTATTGTCATTATTAATAATATTATCATAATCATTAAAATTGTCATTATTATCAACGTTTTTATCATCGTCATAACCATGATTATGATTTTTATTATTATTATTAACAAAATCATGATGATTATATTATTATAATTGTTATTTTCATCATCACCATTATTATCGTCATTTTTATTATCATTTTTTCTATCGTCATCGGCATAGTTATTATTAACGTCACCATATTCATCCTTATCATTATGATTATAATTAACATTATTATTATTATTATTAACATCATCATCATTATCTTCATCTTTATCATTGTCATCAGTATTATAATTAGGATCATAAGCATCATCAGTATTCTCCTTATTATAACAATTATTATCATAACACATTATGTTCATAATTACTATAATTATTATTATTATTATCATTATCGTCATAATTATTCTTAGCATTATTATTATGATCATTATCATCATAATCATAATTATTATTAAAATCTGTGAAATTAACATTATTATCATCATCATCATCATTAATATCATTAGTATTATTATAATTTTTTTCTTTTTCAACATTATTATTATTTTTATTGTCATAATCATAAAAATTGTTTTTATTTGTATCTCAAATATTATCGTTATTATTATTATTTTTTTTATTATTATCGTCATTATTATTATTATTACCATTATGAGTATTATCAGTATCATTATTATCATCATTATCATAGTCATCATGCTTATTATCGTTATCACTTTTATCATCATCATTATTATAAATGTCATTATCATTATCATTTTGTTAATCGTTATTAATATGATAATCATTATGATAGTCATTACTATTATCACTATTGTTACCGTCATAATTATCATTATTATTATTATTATTATTATTATTATTATTATTATTATTATTATTATTATGATCCTCATACTTATTATTACTTTTATCAAATTAATCCTTATAATATTTAACATTATTATTATTATCATTATTATAATTATTATTATCAACATCATTAAAGTTATTATTTCTATTATTATTGTCACTATTATTTTTATTATCATTATAACTGTCATCATTAATATTATTTTCATTATCGTCTTTATATCGATCATCATCATTATCACTATTAATAGCATTATAATCAAGAGAAATATTATTATCATTATTATTAACATTGTGGTTCATATTATGATCAACATTATGTTTATTATCATTATCATGATTATCATTATCATTATTACTATTATTATCGTTATTATTATTATTTTTATTATCATCGTCAACACCATGATGATTATTATTATCACCATAATTATTATTATCATCATTGTCATTTTTATGTACATTTTCATAATTTATTGTCATCACTCTTATCGTTGTCATTATTATTATTGTCATTATAATACTCATTAGTATTACCATCATTATTATTCGGTATTATAATCATCATCATTATCATGGTTAAATCATTTTTATTGCCATTATTACTATAATTATAGTCATTATCATCATTACTATTTATATTATTACTATCCCTATTATTATAATTATTATCATTTTTGTCAATATTATCAAAATTTTTATTATTATCAGCACCATTATAATCATAATAAACATTATTGACATTTTTATTATTATTTTAATAGTATCAGTAATATGATTATAATATTTATTTTTAACATTATTTTTACTATTACCATTACTGATAGTACTGTCATTTTTATTATTATTATTATTTTACTCATTATCATTATTATCATTACCATCAATATCATTTTTTCAATCATAAATAACATCTTTATTATTATCATTATAAACACCATACTTATTATTATTATCATCGTCATCGACAATTGTTGTCATTTTTATCATCAACATTATCATGCTTGTCATTATTAACATTATCATCCTTATTATCTGCACGACCATCAATATTATAATCGTTATTATCATTATTATCATCTTTAGTATAATTATAATTTCTATTATTATCATTTTAACTGAAATTGTTATAGTAAATATTTATGATATTGTTTTTATAACTGTCATTATTCTTATCTATCTCATCAATATTTTGATTGTCATCATCATTATCTTCATCATTACTATCATTTACATCATTATTATCATAAACATTAATATTGTTATAATTACTTTTATCATTAGTATTACTTTTATTATCATTCATATTATAACAATCAGTACCAATATTATCATTAACTTTATGACTAACCTGAATCATTATTATTATCATTATCATCATTATTATCCTTAACATTATCAACATTATTTTTAATATTTTTATCTTTGTCATTAGTATTCTCATCATAAAATAACCATTATTATTATTATTATTATAATTATTAAATAAATTATCATCATCGATATCATCATTTTTGTTATCATTGTTATTTTAGTTGTTCTTATTACCATTATTGTTTTGATCTATATTATGATTATTATTATTATTAGTATGATCATCAGGATTATTTTAATTATTATAATTAATATAATAGCTATCATTTTTTAATCATTTTTACTATCATTATTATTATTACTTACATCATCACCATTATCATTATTATCATTCTCATCAAAATTTGTATCATCATTATCATCATTATCATCATCATGATCATTATTATCATAATTATTCTTATTATTATTATCAACATTCTTATGACTGTTATTATTTTTATTATTATTATTATTATCATCGTCATTATTATCATCAGCATCATCATCATCATCATCATTATTCTCAACGTCATCATCATCATGATTCATATCATCAAGGACAATAACATTTTCCACCATTATCATGATTATTCTTATTATTATTATTATCATTATGACCTGTATCATTATCATCATCATTATTATTATTATTATCACAATGATCATTATCCTTACTATCACTATTACCATAATTATTATGATTATTATCATTATTATTATTATTGTCATCATAATAATCATCATTGTTATATTTATCATCATTTATATCCTAATTATCATTATTACTATTATTATCATTTTTATTTTTATTATCCTTATAATCAATATCCTTATTGAAATTATTATCGACATTATCAATTACATTATTAGCAGTATTGTACTTGTTATTTTTATCATTCTTTTCATGATTATTATTACGATAGTTATTATCATCATCGTTATTTCTATTATCGTTCTTATTATCATTACTTTTATTACTATCTCTTTTATCATTAATTATTATTATCACTATTTTTACAATCATAGTTATTTTTATTATTAATTTTATTACAATTTTTATCATCATTTTTTCGTGCAATGCATTGAGCAGAACGTTTCCTTTGAGAATGGTTAACGTGCACGAGCAAATATACTTGATTAGCGTCGTACCGGCTTTGCGCAACAGAGCACTCTGTTATTTGGTATCGAGATAATAAAGAGCTTTTCAAATGGCAACGTGTTTTCAACTAAATGGGAAACGTGACTTTGATGCCATTACGACGACAGAATTAGTACTTGGTTTGCATTATCACTTTCTCTCTTTCGATTTTCAGCAGCACACATATACAGTTATTTGTCATCTGGGAAAATGCAAGAGCGAAATCAGCAATTTTTCAGTTTATTTTGCTTGAGATTCAAGAAATGGTAACTAAATGGTCGCGAAGTATTTTCCCAGTAGGCTTTCACAAGAATCGATGATTTTCCGGAAAGATTCGTTTTGAAAGATGTTGTATTTGTGCGCGATCTCGTCAATTTCTAAAAAATGCCATTGTATTGTAAGTTTAGTGGTATACCATGCTAGCTCTTACATTGATTTTATATATTTTGCGAGGTAACGATTACGCTCAAACTATTGAAATGGCTACCTATGGTAAATGAGTCGACGATACCACTACTTCCGCATGATTCGAGCATTAAATCATCAATAATGACCAGTTTTGGTCTATCTTTGCCTGCCTAATCGCTATTTTGTGGTAATTTCTTATGTAAATTAATATTACTTTACAACGTCGAAAACCAGACTGCCATTCAACGTAACAAAAAAACGACCCCCTCGAATCAAGTATCACTTGTACGGTCAACGTGTTGCTCAAACCGTCTGACAAACACGGTCTTACTGCAACCAGTAGGTCCACTAAGTGTGCACATCCACAGGTATTGCCATTAAGTGAAAATCCTGTCAAACTAAACCCTGTCAAAATGCCCTGGGGCCTCTACTTATTGCTCGCGAGACTGCGAGCGCTTTTAAAAGGCTCTCGCAAAGGTGGCTTGCTTGACCAGTCAGCTTGCTTCGTTAGATTGGCCGCCAATCCAGCTCCATTTGTCACTGCCATGCCGCCACCGTCGCTGCACTGCTCGAACTCAAAACTTAGATTGCCTTCTAATTAAATTTTCCTGAAAGTTTAGAAACTACAGTTACTCGTATAACTACCGTTGAGACAATTTCGATTTTTAGGGTTAAAGGACGTGCGAATGTGCAATGTCTTGGAATACGTTTTACTAAACAATAAAACAAATTTATCTATTATAATCTTTGCGCAAACGTTGATTATAAACTATTTGCCATAACGGTTAAAAGTGTGATACCAGATAGTAATTAGATACATTTATGTAACTTAAACATTTTCGTGTGAAAACTACTTCTTTTAATGAGTTATGCATTAGCACTGAAAAGGGCCATTATTTTTCTATTATTTATATCTATTTTTTCGGGTCGTGTGAACAAATTTGAAAAACGTAATTTTCATTCTTTTTCATTTGATTTTTCTAAAAGTGAAATTTGACAATTATGATAGTCATTTTTTCGATGAGTTGCAATAAAGTTTGATTTACTTAGTTTCACATCCATCTTATCGGTTAGTTGTTGAAGCGTTTACCGTTGAAAATTAAATGATGGAGCCAAAGGCCGTGGTCATACTTTAGGTGACTAAGCATTTCCCCTCCCTCTACTTCATCATTACAAGCTACAAAATGCCGTAATGTAAATTGATTAAGTTATAAAAATGCAAAAAGTATCCGTAGGCTTACCGCTCACGTTCATATACCTCACTACATGAGATAAGAGAGAGGTGTGATAGGCTCAGTCGTGTGTTTGTAATTGAATGGGTAACTTGTGAGTCTATAACCGTTTACAAAATTACGCTGTAAAGTGTATGATTGTTTGGCTTTACATTTATTAAAATGTCTTCAGGTGTTAATACGTCAACGAGAAAATTTTTTATATCTTGAATTTAACAGCCACCCGTTGGTAAAGTTACTACCTCTTTACCCACGTCAAATTTATTATTACTCTCGTTAATATTAGATATAGAATTAAGTGTGAGTGATTCCACACAATAATGAACGTAACTTTTTCGGTGAGAGCTCAATCAGGAAAAAATTATGTGCTTGAAGAAAGTATGGTGTACTAGATAAATTTGAAAAAGTAAATGCGTCTCTGGTAACGGTTCATCAATAAATGATAAATTATTTTACATCACTTGTTTATAAAGGCTTACAGTTCAGGCTATTACTTAAAAATCTTAGACAGAGATAATCACAGTTGCCAATATTAAATTCTTAATATCTGGTGTGATTATACTTAACAATACTAACACCGAGCTATAACATCAAATCTAGCAGTAAGTGTAGATCTCCAAAATTGTCAATAAATGTTACGCCATCACCTTGTTTTCTGTATGCAACCCAATAGGTAATTAAACCTTCTCTATCATATAGATTAACAGTAGCTGATTTATTTTAATGTGAACCTTTCTTGATGTAAAATTATTTTGATAATATCTTTAGTTATGAAAGCTTGATTAGGCAGTTTTATTTTGAACGTTTTTTTTAAGCCCCTTCCTAGTTTTAAGTATAGATCCAAGCCTTTCTAATGTATTTTTAGGAAAAGGCCTGTACCAAGTAAAAAAGCTTTCATTTTTTTATTGTATCGCGTACTCTCTTAAAGCTGCTTCTTGGCTTCGTTTTCTTGATTTATTGTTTTATGTATACTAGATTTCATTAGCGCGCTACGCGCGCCGAAATAAATATTTAGTATAAATTATTAAGCAACGATGCGTTCTATTTATGAACCTATTATTATTAGAAAATAACACAGAAGAATGTTATAGAGATTCAATCGTTCCATGCAAATTCATTATCTTTGGGATGTCGCTTCAGTTAGAAAATACATGAAAAAAGCACATGTATGTCAAGACGCGCGTTTTGCATGAATTAAACAATCTGTACCTTTTTTCAACAATTACAGCGTTATGTAACATTTTATATTTTTTGCCGGAACCTCCTTAAGCTGAATGTTTTCTAATATTAGAAGATTAAATAATATATTATTGGTATACATTCAATAATTTCACCATTATTAAATATTACAGATATAATTCTTTGTAAACGTAATTTTTTACATACATGTTTTGTCTTTGGAATCCAAGATAAATTGTTAGAGAGTCCCATGATCTTACCCGAGACATAGCTACATATAATTGTCCATGATTGAAGACATCTCTTCTGAGATCGATCCCTATTCTTTTAAACGTTTGTCCTTGAGATTTGTTTATAGTCATTGCGAAGGCTAATTTTACTGGGAATTGCCTTCTTTTAAAAGTAAATGGATATTCATTCTCACAGTAAAGGGTAATACGATTTAAAAATACAATATTGTTACATTTGTCTCCTGTCAAAACCTTACATTTTAATAAATGATTAGAAAAATCAATAACCAGCAGTCTTGTGCCATTACATAAGCCTTCATTGATACTTATATTTCTAATCAAAATAATAATGCAATTTTTCCTTAAACGTAATGTATAAGGAGGCAGTGATGGTGGATTTAAAGTATTGAGGTATTCTGGTAAGAGAAGATCAGTAAGCTCACCATTATTGCAGTTTTCAATACTATCAATCCCAGTATAAATATTTTCAGTAGATTTTTCTAATAAATTAGTAACTTGATCATTAATGTCATCGACATCAACATTTCTAGCAGATAAAATAGCACACTTACTCATTTCTTCGAAATTTTTTTCTTCTATAAGTTTTCCAAACACTTCTTGAACAATACACCTTTCTACTGGTAGTATACAACGATTAGGGAGTTGAATATTATCATTCAAGTCATTTAAGGTACCATTTCCTACAGCTAATAAAAACTGAGCGAATTCAAGCTCTTGCGGTAAGACCCTCACATTTGTTTTTAATTGAAATTTCGAAAAATGATGCCATAATGAACTATACTTAATAGATAAATTTAATATTTCACTTCGAGTTCCATGATTTTTAATAGGGAGAAGTTGTCTAAAGTCTCGACCTAAAAGCATAATTTTTCCCCCAAAAGGCAAATTGCTATTCATAATATGTTTTAAGGTCCGATCTACTACTTCTAAAGCATATCTCGGTGCCATTGGTGCTTCATCCCAGATAAAAACTTTGGTATCTTTCAATAATTTACCCTCTTTTGATTGTGCCTTAATATGTGACGAAGAATCCTGAAATATAGGAACTGGTAAGCCAAAAGTTTTATGAACAGTTTTTCCATTTGGTAGTAAAATTGCGGCGATTCCGGTGAAGGCCATCGAACAAATTTTAATGTTTTTTAGAATTAGTCTATTGTAAATGGTAGTGTATACAAAAGTTTTTCCAGATCCTCCTTGTCCATCTAAATAAAAACAAGTACAACCATTGTAATTTTCATCCTGGGCGGCTTTAAGTACGATATCCACTATTTCTTTTTGTTCTGCATTCAACTGGTTATATTGACGTTCATTTTCCTCAAATGAGTGTTGTGATAATATGGGACAGTTATGATATGTGTTTATTACAGATTGTTCCATTGTAGGAAAATCAACTAAGCTTCGACCTTCATTCTGTAATAACTTGTTTATTTCAGAGTAAGCCATTTGATAACTTGCTTCACGTTCGTTTGTTCGCAAAAAATCTTCAGACATTGCATGTTTATATGCCTCCCACAATTCTTCAGGGTGAATCGGTTGACAGTGTATAAGTATACGAACAAATAAAAGACGAAGTCTTTGAGGCATCATCCAAAGCGTTGCTTCTTCCATTGCTTTAATCCATTCTTCATCATCTTCTATAAGTCCGAGTGCTAAGCAAGTTGCCGAAAAAGATGGTTGTAAGATATTATTTACTGTTTTAAGATCGGTGTAACTTTTTGCAGCTTTCACATGAAGTAATAGCAGTCTTAAATGAAATAATTCTGTTTGAGTTGGGCTGACAGAAAACATGCGACCTATACAGTTAAATTGTTTTTTTCGAATATTCCAAGAAGTTATAGTAATATTATTAACTTTTGTTTTCTTATGCGTAAAATAACTTGGGATTTCTGTATAAAAATATTGTCTCGCTTCCTCACAACTTTCGTTCAATTTGAAATAATCAAGTAACATACTACTTGAAGTATTCAAGTTATCAATAACAACTGCGTCCTCAGCAGCATCTGGAATTATAACGCATTGTTCATTTGGTAAATGTATTGGCAATCTAATAATAGCATGACTTTTATCTTGCAATGTTTTACTCAATATACGATAACACGCTTCTACTGGACCAACGTAACGAGTTTCAATGAAATTATGAATTTCGTCGTGATTAATAGTATTACTTTCGTCTGTTTCTCTTATAATTACAGTAGCAGCATCATGACCTTTATAAATATACTTATATAAATATTTAACTGCTAAAATGCTAGAAACAACTTCAACATTCATATGACAGTTAAAAATTTCTAATAGTTCTGGACAATAAGGAACAACCCATTTATTATCTACTAAATGATTTCCTGGCCGTTCATAGGTTATACCAGTGTTTCTTCTACGGTAATTAGGATACCCATTTTCATCTAACGTAGTTTCATTTTGAAATTGCTTAGGAAACTTTTTGGAGCACTTATCACTCACAGTACACCAATCCCCACATGGACCATGTATCATGTTTTTCATAACTATTTCATGTAATGTAGGATTAGAAGTTTGATCAGGGATTTCAGCAGATATAAATTTATCAACTATGTCGGATGTAGTAATTTTGTAACCACGTTCTAATGTAATTAATAAATGCATGTGAGGCAAGCCTCGCTTTTGGAATTCAACAACATACACGAAACCCGCAACTTTTCCGAAATAATTTTTTTTAATAATAAGATCAAGTAAACGATCTTTTTTTAAATGAAATACTCGTCCAACGATATCTGGTCTATCAGAAACTTGTTGTCCTGGTAAGAGATTTTCTTTAATTTCACGCCAGTTTGGATTACATGTCATTGTGAGAAAAATATCTGGTTTACCTTTTCTATTAACGATTGCCATGGCATCTTGGTAACATTGTTGCATATGGCGAGGAGATCCATTAAATGAGGAAGGAAGAATTACCGTTTTACCCACGTTAGCCGATAAATCACGAGCAGACGTTTGTATATAATCATGTAAACCTTTGTACGTATCAGCCTTTAGTTGTTTTTGGTGATCTTTGCAATATTGAATTCTATCTTTTTCTATTTTAACATAATGGTCAACTACCCATTGCTGATACAATCTACGGCCCATTATAAAAGGATTGAATTCGTTAGATCTAATAGCCATTCGATATCTGGTGTAAGCCATTCGAGTTATACGTCGATGATCATTGTTTCGAATCATATTTCTGTGCCAACCTTGTGTACCATATGGATAAAATAAAGGATATATCCATGGTTCGACATTTGGATCCATAGAACTTACCAACTCTAATTGTTTTGTGTTCTTGTTCCGCACAGTAATATAAGATTCTGGAATTTCTCCATCAGCTGTTGTACTAAAGATAGCTGCAACTTCATTAACTCTTTGAGAATTGTATCTTCGTATGTCTTGACCTGGTTTCAATGAAAATAACAAGTGCAACTCAGGCTGTTGCATATCGCTATTCAACAGAAGTTGAGCATCTATTTCTTGCTTCATCATTTCATAGGATTTAGCAAAGATATTATTATTACGAATAATAGAATCTAACATAGATATAAGTTCGTAATCTAAAACAGGATTCTCAATCATCCTATAACGCACAGCTTCTTCTTGGTCAATAATAAAAAGTTGTCCGTTAGTTGGGGAGTCAGTATTAGGAGGATGCAAAGAAGTATTAATTTGATAATATATTTGGCCTTGAATTTTAAAACAATATGGTCCAGGACGTCGAGATTGGAAATTCACTAAATTAGCGTTGAAAGAAGCAAAAGATAAAGAATTATTGTAGTAACGAATACGCTCAAAAAAAAGAGTGGACTTATCACTTTCCCCTTTAAATAGTTTTAATAAATCTTGAGGAAAATCTGGTAACGGGCTTAAAGTGACAGAACCGTGACTGCAACAATCGCTAAAAGATAATCCTTTATTTGAAATTTTTTCATCTTTAAAGTGTTTTGCATTACAATGTAAGCAAAGAACATCCATGAGACCTAAATAATCTTCTGTTGCACGATTATTATCAATAACAAGCTGTCGAGCAGCTTGTCTTCGTTGACGCTGATTCTCTGCACGGCGATCTCGCCTTTCTCTTAGAAACTCTTGTTGTTGTTCTTGTGTGCGATTTGATAAATGTGGCATATTGATTTTAATATTTAAAAGTATTGAAAACTTATCGTATTATAATGACGTATATTTAAAATTAATCCTGTAATTATTGTTTAAAATAAAAGTAAGATTTTTTGTATATTTCTCTTTAAACTGTCAATTTACCAAATGAAATGTAATTAAAGAGGAAAAAAACAAATTAATGACTAAAGATAGTAACAACAGAAGTATATTAATAAACGTAATATTTTTTGTAAAAACTTGTCATTAATTTAATTCTAATCATCAATTTAGTGCAATGAATGCTCAAAGAAAAATAGAAAATAATAAAATTCAGTTATTATGGTGATTTAGACTATGCTTATGATTTCAATTGAAGCAATGATTAGGTAACGATTATGGTAATTGTGGTTTTTAATTCAGTTGTGGTGATTTAGGTAACGATTATGGTAGTTGTGGTTTTTAATTCAGTTGAGGTTGTAATTTCAGTTATGGTTACTAATTCTGTTGTTGATATGTAAATTGTGGCTGCAATTTTAGTTTAATTTTTGAAAGTTAAAATTTGTTAGGTTGTAAATTTTGTTTAGGCTTTAAATTTTGGTCAAGTTTGGTAAATATAGTAAAAGTTTGGTAAAAGTTTGGTAAAAAATTGGTAAAAGTTAGGTAAAAGTTTCCTTAAATTGCAATGAGATTGTGAATAAAATTATGAGAAAAATGAATTCTTATATTATAAGTAGAGTATAAAATTATGAAAAAAATAAATTCTTATATTATAAGTAGAGTATAATTTTATTTGTACATAATTACATAAGTTTGTTTTGTAAATATAATATAATTATTAAAAAAAAACTTATATTGAAGCAGCTACCACGGAGTATGATGGATACCTGAAAAGGAATATTTATAATTAAAAAAATAATGCAATACACGAATATTAAAATTCATTAACATCCAAATGTGTATTTGTGTCAGTTACGGTAGCCTGAAAAGGCACATGATTTGGACATTGAGAGAGTATATTGATTATAATTTCCAACTTATAAGTGATAATATAAATCCTTTTGGTATACGAACACAAAAAAATATTATTTGCTGATGTTATCATTTTATCATTATTATACATAGTTCCCAAGATTGACGTATTTGTTTAATATCACTTGAGCCAGTCGTATGTATGATTACAATAAGACACTTAAAGCTAAGCTATCATAATTAAAAACTTGATAAGTTTCAGAACTGACAATGATAGACTACTGGTATTGGCTTACGTACAGGTTAAAACTGAGCATCTAAATCAATTTTATCATCCTCGTGGGTGTCAAGAAAGAAAATAAAGAAAACGGTCGATATTGTAAATGTCACAGTGAAAGTAAACTTATTGGATATTATTTTATGATGATTTTGCATGAAAAATAGAAAAAGGCATGAGCTTATTTCTATTATGACAGTAATATTCTACTTGAAACTATCATCATTAAAAACTTAAAAAGTTTCAAAACTGACATTGACAGACTGATTCTGCCCTGTGTATAGCTAAAACTCTAATTAAACTAAACACTAAAACTCGTCTGATATTTCAACATCCTCATGGATGTTGAGCCATCGAGTGAAGAGAAATAGTCTAAACTTCAAATCTCAGACTAAATTTGTTGTATGGTATTGAATTATATTATATTTTGTTTAAAAATTCTAGTGAAGTAAAATTTATGATTTTGAAATGATACTTTGATTTCAAAAGTATCTTGTCAATCAAGACAGCATAAATCAAGTATTTAATTTTACTTTGTTCATAAAAAAAGTAAGAACCCTTATTCTTTAGTAATGAGGCATTTGAAATTAAGCTATCATCTTACAATCGAAACAAAGAATCTCAAAAATTTTTATGATAGACTGCTTTTGTATACACACTAAATTTTATATACACATTAAATTTTATCAATATAATCATGGCTGTCAAGCTAGCAAACGAAGAAGAAAAGTAAAAAAATATGTCATGCTGTTTAATGATGACACATTTCATGAAAAATGTAATCAAATTCTTCCAGTTTGCATGATAGCATACCGATACTGCCACTCATACGTAGGTTATGTTTATTAAAATTATGTCTATTTTTACCTTTAATTTTGTTGTCTTTTGACGTCAACACGCAGTACTCGTTGTTTATGACTGCTTTTCAAGTTATCGGATTTTTCTCTTAAACTCGAGTCTGTCTACACAAACAATTAAAGTGATGCAACCCTTTTAATGCCAGCTGATACCTTCGTAGGTTTTATCTCTGAACCACTCTGTGTTTGTCTTCTGGCAGCAAGTCGCATCGAATAGGACCCGGCCTGGCAAATGCGAAACAGTTGTAGAAGGTTGTTAGTCACCCCGTACCCCCTCCAATCCTTCCTTCTTCTGTCTCTCGTAGTCAGGGCCAATATTTAAAAAACTATCCTTTTACATACGGTTAGGTTGGGTGTCTAGGTTAAGAGTGCTGCATTAAAGCTCATCGAAAGAGAGAAAAAGTTGTATTCATATCACTCACTTATACAGGCTGAAATCTGGGTCACTGCCCTTCTGATATTTTTTTTTTTCGTATTAACTGTACAATTGACATAAATGAATAAAGTAAACAATAACTTCAAAGTATAATTTTATTTAAATACAAAAGGAGCTAAGCCTGGAAGATGAAACACATAACATTTTATATTATGATGTAATTAAATTACATTTTTCATTTTTATAATCTTTCCATACATATATTATTAATATTAATGAACACGCATTAAGTTTAGTCAGTCTTCCTACTGTTTGTTATACATATTAAAAAAAACCAATGTGCTTTTAGTCTTAATGTAATTTTCTTATGATGTAATTACATTACATTTTTTATTTTTATAATCTTTCCATACATATATTATTATTATTATTAATGAACACGCATTAAGTTTAGTCAGTCTTCCTACTGTTTGTTATACATATTAATAAAAGCTAATGTGCTTTTAGTCTTAATGTAATTTTCTTAAACAGAAAATAAGTAGGAACTGAGAATTTTTAGAAAATAAGTAGAAAATTAATTAGTCGAAAAACTTAATTTATCCATGAAAATCATAAAAAACTTTAAATAAAAAAAAATGTTTTAGTTATGATATAAAAAGAGTAAAGTTATGTAAAAAAATGACTTGAACTCTTAGGATTCGCGAATCCTTCTTTTAGGAGTCCTTATTCCTTGAAGCACGTCCATTGCAGAAACATCTTCAACAGAATTATCCAGTATTACTCCTGAAGAATCTTTGCACATTATGATTATTGGGGCATCTGAAAAATATTTAAACAATGTAATATATAAAAAGAATGTCGTAAAGTGTAAATTACCATAAATTTACCTGTATCTTTTACAGTGCCAGTAACACAAACGTGGTGTCCCTTTTGAAAATTAAGAGGTGAATAGTTAGTTACGTTTACCGTTATCTTGTGAGACAGATCTGTTATCGCTCCTGATCCATACGTCGAATTGCCAAAGCGACATGGGACAGCTTCAAACGTAGTTCGAATAAAGCCTCTAATGCCTGATAACATTAAAAAATGCAAATAAAATGGTATTGAAAAAAAGTTTAATAAACAAAGGAAAATAATTTTTACCATACTTCATACAATTATGGGTATTAGTATTTTTTTTATACTTACGAATAAGAGAGCCAGTGTCTTCATCCTTGATGGTTTCAAAATTGACATCCTGAATTTCATGTGGCTCCTCCGGCACTTCTGTATTATGCATACCCAAAAATTCAATGTTTGTGTGATTCTGAATTATTAATTCAAATGGGACTAACTCTTGCGCAGAGTATGAGGACTTTGTTGCTTTGGTGTACCCACGTTCAATGTGGATGATCTGTAAATTAAAACAAAAAATTGGACGATAACTATAATAATGAGTATTTATCAAGAGTGCATATAATAAGAATTACATTTTATTTTTACCTTACAAACTGAGATGTCATCCTTGTACTTTGAAATAAGATCGTTACCCCATATTAAACATTGAATTTTTTTGCCAGTTCCATTACTGACAATGAACTTCATTAGTTTCCATTTTTTGTTCGTACCAACATCATATGGAGCTGTCACTTCGTCGATGTACCCTATAATTTCGCTGTAACAAAAATAATACAAAAACCAATAAAAAATAAAAATAAACATATTAAAAACTTTTTTTTTTAATTAACTTACGCGTTTGTGTCCTTGTCAGATATCTCAGTAAAAAGTTCGTTTGAAGAAAACGGGATCGCCATAGTTTTTCCTCAATAATAACCTGCGAAATAAAAGAAATGAAAAAATTGTAATATCACAGCTGATTTTCAGCCGTGGGTCGCCGTGGGTCGCCCGAACTCGCCCAAAAAACGCTCGTTCTTTGGTTAACTTCGGGCGATCTCGGGCTACCGCGGGCCGCCCACGGCAGCCGAATCTTGGACCCCGAACATACCTTATGTACAATTGACCGACCGACTGATGCAAGAAACAGCTGACATGCATGCACACTATTGGAACCACGTGCTCTTATCCTTAACATATATACACACGCACCCATAAAAACTCACGCATGATACAAACGCCTTCTCCTTGAACATACTTTTACACGCACCAGATTGCAACGATTAATTAACCTACTTAAGCCTTCGTCCCCAGTACGTTTTTATATTTTTTTTTTTTTTTACGGAAACAAAACAAATATGCTTTGACATGCATGCACGAGACTGGCACATGGCACTACCCTGCACTCTCTCTCACATCCACGCACATCACCTTACGTACACAAATTAATACTTAGGCACAAATGACAAACATTAACACGCACCAGTCAACGTACGCCTTCCCCTCGAACACATTTACGATAACCGATTATAGGTGACAGTCAAGCCTTCTTCTTAATACTGACTAACTGATCGACGAACGTTTTTCGTTTTCATGTCAAATATACCCCTTGCCCAAAATCACACAAAAATCACGTCACACCCTGCACACGATTAAAACCTACAATACCGCGTCTATTGTAAACCCACATGCTCAATTAACTCTCACGTTTTATTTTGTAAAAAATAATAAAAAACCTTACTTGTACTCGATTCTCCTGCTGAGATGTAGCGGGGCCACAGTAGTGAAGCACGTGGATGGTCGCTGTATTTATCTAATGGCACGTCTTGACGTCCATTCACTGGTACCACTCAATCGGAAATAACCGCTTTTTTTCTTCAGTATAGACAGTATGATATATGTTTAACTCAATCACCTCATGCCGCTCATTCGTGCACGTGACACCTTGTGGAGACAATTAACACTAAACCAATTATCGCGCTTTATACGAACCGCCACCATTTGACCAGATTGGCATGTTACTTACCCATCATATTATAATCAATGTTATGTATTAATTTTAGTTTTTCTTAATTTTATTTCATATAATGTAAAAATAAATGTTAGTTTTTAAGTGTCAAATACTGTAATTATTGATAATGTAAAACTGCATATCAAAGTAAATTTAAATATAAAAACTTTTTAATTTATTTTTTGTAACTAATAAAACTGAAAAAGATAAAACTATTATTTCAATTTATTTATACAATTAATTGAATAAAAAATCTGTATTAGATTGTTAGATGTGTTAAATAATATTTAAATAACAAAACTTGTATTATGTATGTAAAAATTAAAACTGAACATTGAACTAAATTAAAAAATCAAATTCAAAAATAGCGCGCTTTTGAGGTAATGACCAATCACTCGTTGACCACGTCTTAGATTCAGCCAATGCTATTGAGGCTTCACTTTCAGGCCATGAAAATTTTAAGATAGGATATCATTCGCACCATAAGCAATATCCCCTACACTGCTTAGACTTGCAAATGTGGGTACAAAGTATGGTAAAAAACCTCTAATCCTTTGAGGTATGTGTAACATGTGTGGTGTTTTAACGTTTTTGTTATCAGCAGCGTTTTTAATGGCTGCTCAAGCTCCTTATGAAGCAGAACTTACAATTTTGCGAGGACATTTACTTGTAACCATAAACTTTTAAGCACTTTGAATGAAGTTTTTCAAAGTCTTTATCATTTTAACTTTTTTTTCTGACTTAATTTGTTATTTTCTATTTTTTGATAAACTCATTCCAAATTTCGATTTTACTTTAATTGTGCTGCTGACAACAAAAGCAGTAGCATTTTCAATAAAACTTAAATCTTTAGTTTTAAAACGTTGCCAAGCCTTTCCCGAATGAATTTTATCTGCTTTATTTCTAGCCATAGTGTCAACAGGATTCCAAGTATAAGCTATATCATCTTTTTTACAAGCTTCATCCAATAGGCTGATGCCTAGATCTCCACGGGCTAATCTCTTATCTAGTTTAGTGCATGGTCCGCAATACTGGTATCCCGGTACGTGCAGTTCTACTGGCAGTTTATTTATGGCTGTATTTATTGTACCACGACCTTTTCGTTGACAAATAATTATTGATTCTTGAGTGTTCAACGTTAATTTAGCTTGTAAACATCAGAAGCACGCTTTTTACAATAAAAAGAAAAAATAAAACCAAACGTTAAAAAATGTGCTGATTATACTATCACTTTGAGTCTCAGTTGAGTCAACTACAGTTAATATGAGCTTCAGAGAATAGAACATTAAACTTCTGGTCTTAAATTTTGATGATATTGTTGAACAAGAGAAGAAAATGAAAAGCTACGGTGATTTGCTACCCGATACTATAATAGTTGTTTTTTGCAGTCCATCAAATATTCAAGACTGCTTCTATCTTTGTCAATTTTATTCTTAAGTTCCAAAGCATTGAGTCCGAGATAATTTAAACCTCTTAATCATATTTCAACAAGATTATAGTAATTTAAAACACATCTATACTAATGTTGTTAATACTTATATCACGTATGAAGACTTCAAAAGATTATATGTTAAATGTTGGGGAGTTGGCAAACATGAATTTGTCGTAATAAACAAGGAAAACAATGTAAAAAATAGTAGTCACAGGATAGGAATTGATTCGTTTGCAGTAAATATTACTTATTAACATAAGGTATGCATCAGTCTTCTGTTAACTATCAAGCGGTAAACAAAGATGCATTTCATGAAGAAAAACACGTTTGTCAACAAATTTAAAAAGGTAGAGGAGCTGTTAAACGTAAGCATTGATTATTAAAGATAGGAAAAGAAAATTTCTGAAGAAGAATTAGTAAAACTTTCAAGCCTATGACTGATCCGCCTCATAAAATCGTCTATAAAACAAATGAGGAAAAAAATGCACTACAAAGCTTCGAATCTTTATCCCAAGAGCCTTTTAATCATTTTGAGTCTTTAAACTAAAAAAAAATATTGACACATAAATGTTCTAATTAGCTTATATTAACAATGATAATACAGATACGTTTACATCCAATGATGTCATCAAAGACTATGATACTAATGTAAACAAAGTGATTGTGATAATAATTCAGCCCATCATATAAATAAGACTTCATCCATTAATTTTCATTTTGAAATACTTAATAAAAATGAACCAGAATGAGATTGAATTTATAAGATCAGAAGAAAAAAAAACGGACAATATGTAATCAATGATTCACCTGATTATTTTGAAAGTGATTAAATTTAAATAAAGAATCTAAGATATTCAATGACTGATGGGTTGATAGAGTTTTTTATAAAAAAGTATTTTTATAAAATATACATAAAACCAGATAATTTAGCTCAATAAAAATATGTCTTGGAACTTTAAGGTCACATAAAAAAAAATTTTATAAAAATAAAACTCTTCGTGTATACAACAATAAAAAGTTCAATGACGTTATAACTGCATTAGTAAACCTTACGAATGTACAAAAAAGGTGGATCTATACCTTTATTTAAAAACTGCTACACTAATCACGCGAAAGGACTTGGTTTACTAGGACAACCCTAATGAACTAGTTAATTGATCAAGATTGCTAGTGGCAGAACGATTAGTAGGTGATCCTAGTCTTACTCATAAAATAAATTTAATCGTTGAGGAGCTTCGTAAGACTGAAATTATATTTTAGGATTGCTTATTAAATTTAACCTCAGTATTTGAATAAGTATTAATGTATTCGGACGTGGATCAGATAAGTCTAAGGATTGTAGTTGAGGTCCTCCTGAAATCGGATATAAGCTTACCTCAGATGGTAATTTTCACTTGAAAAATAAACGATTGTGCAATGTTGCATCAGCTCTTAAGACTAATGATACAGTAAATCTTACTACTTTACAGAAAAAAGGTCTCATTTTAAATGAACGAGAAAAAATGAGTCTACTAGTTAGCAATTGAAGTGATTTAGTCTTAGAAGCAATAATAAATTTGCATTGTGAAATAAATACAATTAAGAAGATTTTGACCCAGATAATTAATGTAACTCCAGAAAACAGTTAGAAAGGATGAAAGCAGTAGTGGAAAAGCATCATAAGCCTGTGAGACGCAACTATCTTTGCCAGAAGTTTGATGTTTGAGTCTTGAATAAAATATGGCAAGCTTGTAGAAATAATACCTCATGCTCGTAAAAATAAAGGCTACAGATACTTGCTAACAGTTATAGATGTATTTTTCAAGTATGCATGGGCAGTCTCCGTAAAAAAAGCACTCGTATAGATGTGACTGTAGCCATGGAAACTATATTAACGGAAAGAAGAGTTCTAACAAATTTGCAAACCGATTGCGGTAAAGCGTTTTACAACACAAATTTTCAAGGTCTTATGAAAAATTACAAAGTGAAATTCTACTATACGTACATTAATCTTAAGGCGTCTATATGTGAACTATTTTATCGTACCCTAAGGCATGCTATGTAAAAAAAGTTGAGTGTAAGAGGTAATTACAAGTAGCTTAATAACTTACCCTAGCTGATAGCTTCTTACAATCATTGAAAACACCAAACGATTGTTGTGAAGCCTAAAGGTTCAAAGCCAAAGTTTCAGTAGTGAGTAAAAAAAATATTTCATAAAAATTTATAGATTCGAAAAAAAAACATAAAAATTAAAGGTTTGTGATAAAGTCCGTGTGAGTAATACTCAAAAAGTCTTTTAAAAAATTGATTGCCTAGCTGGTCGACAGGAATTTTTTCTGTAACCTCAGTTGCTCTAACAAAGCCAGTCCCTAACCATTTGGAGGATTATCTGCAGTAGCCAATCTCTGGTGGCTCTGGTGCAAGAACAGTAGAAAACCAAGTATCCTATTACTTATCTCGTTGACAAAATTCTACGTCGACGGAAAAATTGAATTTCCGTTAAATGCTTGGGATTTAACAGTACTCGCAGTTGTTGAATGTCAACAAATTAATAGTAATTGAAAAAAATGTGATGTATAGAAGATATATGGTAAACGCATAAAAAGAAATTGAAGTCAACAAAAATATTGGAATACTAAAAGAAGTGATTTATTAAATTATATTGAAAAATTAATACACCATGCTTTAAATACTCAATGGTCGACGAATTAATGTCACTGTCAGGCAACTCTCACCAAACCTAGACATCAGTTGTTGGTGTGGTTTTTGATATAATGTTTTTACTACTACATAAAGAAGCTTTACTATCTGGACGAGTACCAATGAGAAGGTATCTGATTTTTCGTTTCCATTCTCAGAATTTCAATTAATCTTATCATACATTTGTTACTGAAAATTAAAGAATAGTAATGTTGTACAAGAGTTTCATACTGTATACTATATAAATAATATAGCTGTTGATCAGTATGGTTAGAAAACTAATTCGATGACAAAATTGTCTTATGCTGTATCTTTGTTAGGTGTTAATAATTGTATTTAAATAGCTTTTCAAAAATTGTAGCTGTTGCATATTATTGACGTTCTAAGAAAATAATGAGGCTTGATGTCAATGAAATTAATTGTTTATTGGAAAAGAAAGGCATGAAACCAAATTTCATTTTATTAGTCCAGAATCTTACTTTTTCTCTTTAGCATTTAATATTTTTTCTAAATTCTACGTAAATTGATTCTTATATACATAGAGTATGTTTCAAAGAATCAAATTCTTTTTTAATTTAATATTTACTAGCTTGGTAAATAATGTCGAAATAACATTTAACTTGCCGATAAAATGAAACTTCTACTTTGTACTCAATATCAACGGTAATCTGCACCATCACATCTATAATTAAGTTATTTTAACAAGTTTTTAATTTTCTAATGAAGACATTGTTGTCAGCCATACATCCACTTGTTGAATAATAATTTTAAAACCAAACAATGCAACTCGACAAAAAACAAATTTATTTAACAATTTATAATCTCTCGCTATGTACATTTTTATTTCACATTTGTTCCATAATGATTTTTTTCGAACGATAACTGGAAGTAAACACAATATTTACAAGCGACAAATATAAATTATTATACTACTTGCTGATGACATTGCAGATGTTATGGTACATCCAACAAACGTGTTATCTGAAACAAACTAAAATTATAAAAATAGTATAAAACCTTACAAACTATATTTTTCAACGTAATTATACTAATATATTATATAACAATTTATTTCTTTGTACAACAAGCTACTAAAAAAAGTTTGAACACATTTTTCTCCTACTACAATTTTTTAATACCAAATCTTACAAGTTTGACAAATAAATAAAATGTACTGCATAATCCTGCTACATTTTGTTCAATTAATGTAACTCTTTAGAAATGTAACTACAATAACAAAATCCATGAAAACTAAAGTAATTAAAATTTCTCGTACACTGTGCAACTTTCGAGGCAACTTTAAAGAACTACAAAAGTTTGACAAAATTAGTACTTTCAGAGTTTTGTCAGACGGTTTACTTAAATCGCAAATACAACACTGTTTTGTCCACGTTCATATAACTTTACACTAATGTTAAAATATGTTTTACAAAGTAGTACTTCTGCCTAATTATAATGATGGTGCGTGTCATACAAATCTGGCACATACTCAAAAGCATTAGTACAAACATAACGGCTACTATTATATACATACGGTTGTAGTAATTTATGTTATTATTTGACAGTTAGGCAATAAAACCTGCAAGCAATAAAACAAAAGTATTCGACGAATATGTCAATAAAAGTCTTACGCATAATAAGTACAGTTATATTAATCAAAAGAATTTATCTATATTTTTAAGTTTATCTACTCATACGATAAAAAGAATACTCTTTTTTACTAAAGTATAATTTGAAGATATTAATTATGTTTCTCTACGACTTTTCAGTCAATTAAAGTGGTTTCGTCGATATAGAAATTTGTTTACAAAAGTTGTGTAACTTATGTATATTTAACTGTAGAGTTTCAAAAACATGTCTCAATCAGGTTTCTGATGCGGGAGCTGTAGGGACTGTGATTCAAAATCAAACGTTCCATTGAATATCTTGAAAATGGCATGCACTATTTTTTTTTAAATGTTACCTCATGTAGGTTGTTATGAGACACCTATTGAAAGGGTTTTTTTTTTCAATTATCTGTTTATCGAAAATAATCAAAAATATTAACAAAAACACAACCACACAAAACATTGCTCATTTTTAATTCTTATAAGTATTTTTTATACACAGACAGCACGTGGGCAACATGTCTTCCCACCATTTTACCTTTCAAACTTTTGCTGTTGCATGTTGCAATTTCATTTTACGTACACATACTTTCAAGGCATGCAAAAAAAAATAGATTGCCCAAGCCTCCGTCTTAAACATTGGATTTCTGTATATCTTTAGTTATTCCCTCGTTCAAGTAACAGTTAATAAGCTTTTCATAAAAAATCCTACGCGAGACTTTAACTTTTGATTACATGTAGTGTACCGACAACTCATTGAGAACGATTGTAAAAGAGATACCTTAAGGGACAGTGATCAAAACATTAATAGTCTCTTTTGCTTCAGCCCAAGCTTTTATAAGATGCTGGACTACCACGAATTTCGCTGTAGCCCAAGCTTCTATAAGATGCTGGACTGCCACATAATTTCGCTTTAGCCCAAGCTTCTATAAGATGCTGGACTGCTACATAATTTGCTTCAGCCCAAGCTTCTATAAGATGCTGGACTGCCACATAATTTCGCTTTAGCCCAAGCTTCTACAAGATGCTGGACTGCCACATAATTTGCTTTAGCCCAAGCTTCTATAAGATGCTGGACTGCCACATAGTTTCGCTTTAGCCCAAGCTTCTATAAGATGCTGGACTGCTACATAATTTGCTTCAGCCCAAGCTTCCATAAGATGCTGGACTGCCACATAATTTGCTTTAGCCCAAGCTTCTATAAGATGCTGGACTGCCACATAATTTCGCTTTAGCCCAAGCTTCTATAAGATGCTGGACTGCCACATTATTTGTCTCAGCCCAAGCTTCTACAAGATGCTGGACTGCCACATAATTTGCTTTAGCCCAAGCTTCTATAAGATGCTGGACTTCCACATAATTTCGCTTTAGCCCAAGCTTCTATAAGATGCTGGACTGCCACATTATTTGTCTCAGCCCAAGCTTCTATAAGATGCTGGACTGCCACATAATTTGCTTTAGCCCAAGCTTCTATAAGATGCTGGACTGCCACATTATTTGTCTCAGCCCAAGGCTCTCTAAGGTACTAGACTATCACAAAACTAAAATCATGAAGGGGGCATTCACGTATTTTTTTCCATTTTTGGTAATTGCACATAATCGATTATGTGAAGACTCATTGGATTCATAATCTTTTTGTATAGAATGACAATTCGTACTTACTATTGCGCACACTAACAAATGCAGAAGTTTTTTTTTTAATACTAATAATGCAGATGTATTTACTATTGTTTCAGCCCAAGCTTTTGTTAAAATACTAGGTTTTTGTGTGTTCAATTGTTAATACAGAGTAGGTTTACACCTTTTCTAAAAAGGAAAATAAAGAAAGTACGGCCCATATGTCAATCAAAATAGTTAAAGTAGGTAGCAGTGCTTTTAATGATTAAATAAAAAAGTAGAGTAATAATTCAACAAAAAAATAAAAAAATAAAAAAAATAAATAAAAAGTAATAATAATAGATTGCCTTAGCCCAAGCCTCCATCTTAAATTCTGGACTTCTGTATATCTTTAGTTATTCCCTCGTCCACGTTGCAGCTAGTCAACTTTTCTTAAAAAATACTACGCGAGACTTTAACTTCTGAATACATGTAGTGTACCAACAACTCATTGAAAACGATTGTAAAACAGATACCTTGTGATATCAGTTCATAAATTGTGTTTTTTTAATTTAATGAAGTAAAATAAAAATTCTTCAATTTTAATCTTTATTATACTGTTTGTCTATCTTTGTACTTAAAGTAGTTTTTTTTTTTTATTGTACTTATTATAATAATCTTTGTTCTATTCACATTTGCAGTAATATTCTGTTATTGCTTTATCTCCATTAAGCTCATGACGATCGGCGCACCATATGGTCCACATTGGACCATGTGTAGATTCCAAACTATTTAGCGCGAGCTTAGGCCTACATCTCATGTTATTTGCCGACTTAACAATTGTATTACAAAAGTTATGAAGTGAAATTTTTTCCGACGTACCAACACAATTTAGACTTATTTAAGGGAGTTTAAGGTAGTTATATACGCAACAGTCAAATTATATTTTTTGATATAATAAAAAAATTAACTCTTTTTAGATGTTTTATAAAAATTGTAAATTTTTGTGACATTATCTACTTAATGTTACATTTGTTTTGTAACTAAAATACGTAATTTCAAGATATTAACTACACTATCAATATTCCAAGTATTGTAAATAAAAAATTGTTATTTCTTAAAATTGGATTTTGTTTTAAAAAACTAATGTTGCTGCATGGTAAAAAATGTGTATCAAAAATTTTTTTAGCGTCAAAAAAATTTGAATTAGTTATATTAAAATTTTCATACAAACTGAAAAATTTCTGACGAAAATAACGTACATAAATTACTTTAGAATCTTTAATAGTGTTAAGTCTACAGATTTTTTTTGTCGAGTATAATTCAACAATTTTTTTCAAGCTTTTTCATAGCCGAAGAGTAAATAAACGTTTACCTTAAGTTGCGAATTGTAGTACTGTCAAAATTATTATGTATTAACTGCACTTCAAACACAACTTGTTTAAGTAATAACTTACTTTTTTTAAATATTTATTAATCAAAATTTTGGGTTAGAATAACGTAGAAAATTTTTGGTAATTGATATTTTCATTTGGAAAAAGTTACGCATATTTCCAAAACCTGATAATTTTGTTTTACAACACGAAACTACAACTATAAGTTATTTGGAAATCGTGAATAGCAAAACCGAAAAAATTACTTTAAGAGTTACTAAACTTGTAAATACATTTTCCATGTAGCACGAATACGAACGGTGTATCACAAATTAATAGTAATAGTCAGAAATTTTTCTAATGTAATTCCTTGTATTGTTTTATACAAGTAAGAAATTTTCACGTATACTATTAGCACGATAGTTAATTTGATAGAAATTACAAATTTACTATTACTTTTTCACTAAGTTATTAAATTACTGTACATATGAATTTAAAAAATGATGTGTCACAATAGAGTTTATTTAGAACTATGTAATCATTGTGTTTAATTACTTATAACATTATTATTTTAAAATATACAATACAACTATCAAACTTTCGTGCTAATAAATATACTAACGCATGAAAAATTTTCTTACCTTGCAGTGGACGCCGATGTATAAAAAATTTGATGATTGGGACTCTAAACTTAATTGTTGTTGGTATAAACGACGTCTTTTAGCGTTCCCTGGTCTCTTCTGATGCTTTCTCTTTTTTTTTTCTTTTTATTTTTTTGATTATTGCCATTAATAAAAGCTTCATCTGCAAAAAGTTTTATTTTTATTAGGCATATTATATACTACTATTTTTTAATTTACATTATATAATTCTATATTTATATCTATCCTTATTTGAAAGTAAGATAAATTGTTTTATTTTATTCACTGTTGATTAATGAATTCGAAATTTCAAGTCACAATATTTTTTAAGTTGGTTTACTTTTATATTATCTGTATACATATGTGCTTTTAAATACGCTGTAAAATCAAAATTTGAAACCCTACATGGTTACACCACATGGTTTGATAAATGTTACTTATACTTATAGTTATTATCAACTGTTGCTGATTCTATCACGAAAAATTTTTGAACAAAATATTCAGCTAACCAATTAATAGGTAAGACATCGAGAAATCAACATAAAAACATAAAAATACTTGTTGATGTACGACATTCTTAATATTTATATTTATATTCTCATACACTTTTACTTAGCTATTTCGCGAATATAGGCACAGTACTTAACGTATAATATACTCCTCGTCAAGACGTGTAAAACATAATTCAAATATACTTCATATCTGATGACATAATGTATTCCTAGACATCTTTGTCTTACAGTAAAAAGGATATTCTTGATATGACTTTTGTTGTCTTATAAAATCAAACTTTTAAACACCTACCATTTTTCAAGCCATGAGTGGAATTATGATGAGACATGTCATCATCTGATGGATCTGATTCAGATATCAGTAGCAGACCTTTTTTATTGCTTTCTGAGATTTTTACCTCACTGACACCCTCCTCGTCAGAATCTGGGACTTCATTTTCTGAATCTGTAGGTTATAAACATCTATTTATAAATACTAATAATTTACTACAAAAAAATTTGATTCTTTGCCATACTTTTCTCTAATACTTGTTTTATGAGTAAATGTACAAAAACCAGTATCAATTTCAGTCAATATGAAAGAATATTTATAACTATTTATATAAAGTACAATCGAGTGGTACAACCTCGTAAGCTTTCACACCGTTGTAATTGTAGTCAAGTATCAAGCGCATAACTTAAAAAGAATAAGAATGTAGATGCATGGTGTTCTTTAACTTGGCAAAAATAAAAAATTTTACTGAAACTTACAATTTACTTTTACTTTTGATTTTTCATGGAGGGAGAATTTTAAAGAAAAAAAAAAAATTTTATTTAAACATTTTTACCTTATCGTTGACAGAATATATAATTTTAAAAAACGTTTGTTTATATAAGCGTAATGAGTTACTTTCTGAAAATTAGAAAACTAATTTTAATCATAAAAAAGTTAAGGGAGTTAAACACACATTATACATAACACTCATTTATACATTTATAATATTTGTTAGAATTATCTGTTAATATTTAATAGTACTACAGTATTGTACTACAGAAAAAGTACTTTACGAGTTTGATAATAATTGTAAAATTTGCATCACTACACGCGCATGCGTTTTACATTTTCAATAAGTATTCTCAAACATACATTGGGATGTCATGTTATAATAATTGGAGAAACATTACAACAATGTCAAATGAAAAAAAAATTGAGAAATAAATAAACAAATCAAAAATTGGGTTGAAGAAGCCTCGTGCCAATTTATTGGCATCGATTTTTAATGTACGTATTGCAAGTGGAACAAAAAAATATTTGTTAATACCGTTTAACATTATATACACGACATCCTCGGAAATAACATTGAGAGTAGTAAAATGTACTTACATTTCACTATTTCTTTGTTGTACTTTAAAGTATGTTGCAACGATCGCAGTGAGTACTTACGGTCTTTATAACTGTCGAATCAATTATAGTGACATGAATTGTTTCCTTGTAGAATATTGTCCCATTGCGGAAAGCTACTGTCCAAGTTAAGGCTACAATTGATACTGTTACTATGTGATGTTACCAGAAAATTATCTTCAATTGATTCAAGTTCGTTGATTCCCGATTTATCATTTATTGCATCCTCTACATTGCCAGCTAAAATATAACATATTTTATAATGTTTAAATCAGATAGCACTTAAATCACACTATTTACTACCATTAATTCATCTGCAAAATTTATTCGAGTATTACTTATATCTTCTAATTGAGCTTATCACAAAGTTTATTAAACGAGTAAATTGTTTAATATGTGCAAGTTTTTTAGGTACTTCTGTGTCATGATTAAATTTTTTTTTTTTTCAATAAGTATACTCAATGGATCAGTACTTTTTTACAGTACATTTACTATATTTTTATAGCAAAAACATAAGAATGTTACTTAATTACGGTTAAACGGTATTAATTTGAATATTGACAATCGAAAGATGCCAAGTAAGTTCTTACTCAAAAATATAAGGAAATTAAAGACACCGCGTTTATTAGGTTTTACTCACAGGACTGTAAATTGGTGAAATGACGATCAAAGTTTGGATTATAAGTCACTCGGTTGTATTGTCTGGGCACGTAGAAATTCAAATTTTCTGGATTCTTGACAAAGTTGCTTGGAAATGTATTGCACATGTCTGCATTATCACTATTTACTTTTTGTGTAGCCGCATTAATATGAGCTAAAAAAAATTATTAGTAGTCCTGTGTAACTGCATAAAAATAATTAGATCTACTACCGTGCTATGTATTTTTGTGCATATTTCAAACATACGTTTTAGTTCACATATTTTCAGAAATTGGACTAACCGTTCCACATTTTGTGTGGAGCTGTAAGAAATTTGCTACAGTGTGGGTGTAAACTGACAGGTACGAGATAAAACGTAAGAAATAAAGCGTAGAAAAGCTTTAACTCTTAAAAGTAAGTCTGGTAAAGATGCTGGCAAAAACAAGAAGAGGTAACACAGCTGATACCTTTAATAACATTTAATAACCTTGGATAAATTATACATTGTAAAATTTTTTTTTGTCAATACATAGTTTTACAAACAGTTTAACAATACAAATGTCAATCGTAGTGAAAAACTATGTTTCAACTGATTTTTTTTTTTTTTTTTTTTTTATCAGTTAAGCTTACTGTGTAGGCGACGTAGGCTGATAGGTGACAAATATTTATAAAATAATATTAACTAAAGTTACAAAAAATGGATTATTGGAAATGTTAGAAAGCTAATTGTACGTAATAAATTTAGGATGAAAAAAAAAAATTTCTCTAGGTTTACTGTCATAAGGATTTTGCTTAGTTTCAAAGACTTACTTATGTGATGCATTGTATCAATTATTGTAAAAGTAGCACTCAGTTACAGTTCACTACTTACGGTCAGTATTGCAGCTCAATCGTTGGAAGTTTAAGTTCTTTTTAGTTAATGAAGACTGATCATGATCATGATTAATCAAGTTACGTTTCTGGTTACTTTGACAATTGATTCTATTGTACTCTTTGTGGATACGTTGTTTGTTTTCTGCACTTGACATTGTTGGTTGACTCAAAGGAAAATCATCACTTTTATCATTCATATTGGTATCGCGATCATCACCTGAAAATATTGTATGTGTATAACGTTATATAAACATGATTTTTAAAGTACAATTAAAATAATTTATATTATAAGGTAACTTTATTCTCAAAGATTGCAATTACCACTCAGGTTTTCAGTATCACTTGTATTAAATATGTCATTATCCGAATGATAGCTCGCATTATGAGCATTAGTGTTTGAATTGATGTCATTACAAACTTTACTCCCGATACAATGACTTTCTTCATAATCATTGTCATCAATCGGTAAACTTAATTCTGCAGGCAGTAATTGCTTCAACGTTTTATCAAGTTCAGTGAGACCAGTTTGTTCACCATGATAACCTTCCTCATTAACATCATTGTTACTTCTCACTGCGATTGTTTATTGACAGAAATAAGTTATTATATTGCGTCACTTCATTACACTTAAAAGTACAGGTACAAGTTTGTTAGTAGCAATATACATATTTATACACCCACCCACCCACCTACACACACACACACACACTTCAATACTACATACCCATTGAGATTTTATTATTAGATAGGATTTCCTTGCAATTACCCGTCAGACCTCCCAGGAGACCCTTCTTTAGCGCGTTAAGTTTTTAAGGAACTCCTTATCATTTTTAGATAAAATAATTCCAAATGTTAATATTGACTGTAAACGATCGAAACTCTTTTGTAGCGATAGACAGATTAAAAATCAAAATTTTCGTAAACGTATTTATACAAGAATCTGCCAGAGGGATAATTATTAGCTAGTAGGGGATTTGACAGAGCTCGCAAGTAACCGAAGCCCCACTACAACATATATATATAAAATAAAGTACTCGTACTTCACTGATTGTTACACTATCACAATATTGCTGTATATGTATGCATACTGACATACTTGGTACCTGTAAAACTTAACTTACACAGATTCGGTTCAATGACATTCTGCATGAATGGTTCCATATTCTCATTGATGGGTTGATTTTCATTAGGCGTATGTGGTTCTGGACTGTTATGAATCGGTTGGAGTTCACCATTGGATTCATCATCACAACCATTAACTGACGAGGGAATATCATCCACAAGTACATCTATATCTTCCGCTGTAATATATTCTGGTTCTTCTTGAGGACTGATATCATTCATATTTAATAAGAGAGTTTTTAAACTCTCATCGAATTCTGGATCTACAAAAAAAATTTAATTTTTGCAAAACGTTTATGTCTCTGTGATGGAATGTTTACTCAGCGTTTTCTTTGTAGTTGAGATTGTGATTTTTCAAAATAATGTTTATAATAAGTAGCTGCAGAAACAGTTTCAAAATGGATGGTCGTAAATTCAAATTTTGCATTACTTACAAAATGTAAAAATTATTAAGTCCTAATGATTAATATCATTATTTGTCTATAATTGAAACTTCATCGAACTCTGAAGGTATTAAGATTTATTAAACAAAAAGGGTCAGTATTTAGTAAAACGTTGTGAAGAATCCAAATTATGCATTGAGTAATTAGACAAAGAAGCAAATCAATACAATTGTAGATATCAATGTCTGACATGTAAATCAGTTTATCTATGTAGGGTTGAACGCGGCGGTAGAGCGGTAAATTTGCAGTTTTGTCGGTCTCCAAGGTTAAGCAGCATTTGGCGCGGTTAGTACTTGGATGGAGTGACCATTGAAGTCTCACTGTTTTGCCTGTGCTGTTAATTTTCAGGGATCGATTGTTTTTCAAAGTATTTGATTGTTTCAAATATTATAAAATTTGTTTCGTACAAACGATGACCTGCAATCGGTTGTTTAATGAATTAATAAGTATACAAACCTTCAAGGTAATTAAAGTTAATATTGTTCGGCAATGAAGGATGCTGGTTAGATCTTCGATTGCATTCCGACCCATCTTTCGCTGCTACCTCGTTGACATCTGAACAGTTAGTGCAATAGCACTCTTCATCTTCTTTTTGGATTCTGGCATTTATTTTACCTTTAAATGATAATAATAGTTCCAGAATATCGGAGACTGTTATTTCTTTTCGACCATATTGAGCCCACACTACAGTTAAGATAGAAATCAGTGTTATAAATAACATTTACTGGTTTTTCTGTTGATTCAAAATAATTTTTTGTTCATACAACAATCTAGATCGTTAACGAACTCAGACCTTTTATTACTGGTTGTTGCTTCTGTGTTGTTGAGTATCTTGGATTTCTGCTTATTCTACTACCATTTCTTAACAATTGTATATCCTTATATACACCGTCTGTTATGTTAACAAGTCCACCTAGATAAGAGAATATAATGTATCATAGCAGTGTCACAAGAAATATAGTAAAAAAAGTGGTTAAACGCAAAATAATGTTGGATGAAAATACAGGGCACATTGAATTTATATAAAATTGTGACGATTCAACAGAATATTAATTACGTCTGTGACTCACGTTGAAACGCCCAAGGTTTGGAATGGACTTTTAATTCGCGCAATATTTCACTGTGAAATGCCTCGATAGCATTTGTAGTTCGCAGTAATATACCAAACACGGAAAATCCTTGTGGGCCAACATTTTTTATCCAAAAGTCGTTGAAATATTTAATAAAAGTTTTCAATTTTATTTTATGTTGTATGTTTAATTTATTGATGAGCTCTGCACATTCTTTTATGACATACTCAGGTGGTATGTAAGCTAGGAGTAAAAGTTTCTTCACAAAAGTTTTTGCGTCTTCATTTTTTTGTAAATAGGGACGAAGCTTGAGGCTGTGCAATTTTTTGTAGACTGCCTAAAAAGTATATTACTAATCACATGTATGACAAAACAAATTCAAAGATGGTAAAGGTGGCTTTGTAGTTGAGTACCACCGTCCCTACTAAGGATCTCTGTGAGAGCGCATTTTAAATTCTCATAAATATTTATCAACTCATTTATAATAACCATGTGTTCTATATGCAACGTAAAATTTTGCAGTCTAAGACATTTGTAAATATTTTTTTTTTTATTTACAATCAAATTGAAATTTTACAAAAAATGGTTTTGTAAAAGTGAACTATACAAAAAAAAAATTTCATGTGTGTCAATATTTTCCAAGTTTTCTGTTAGTATAAACAAATTCAATATTATATTCTGTAAATTTGTATTTTGTGGTTTAATATCGTAGGAATTTTCAAAGTGATGTAGGAATTATTTTAATTGTTTTTCTGAATATGTTTTTGTATAATCTAAATGTTGAGCTCCATTTATGGGGCTTATGGGGTATCAAATAAATTTTAGTAAATTAAATATTAACCTAATAGAATTATAGTAAATAAAAGCGTTATATTTATAATCTTATATTATACAATCATTTTCTTCAGTAAAAAATACGTACTCTATCCAGGTGTACATTACAACCAACACAGCGGGCTGTTGGAAAATGAATGTGTGCAGCATTACGGATGGCAGTCTCAAAATCTGATAAAACGATTTCTATTTTTTCGGGATCTAACAGATTTTTTGCAATGACCTCTTGAAATAATGCGTTATAGGCATTTGTAGTTTTCCGTACCAACAGTGAAAATATCATAGGAAACACCTGTGAAGGGTCAAGAAATGTTCTTTATATTAGTGTGCGATGAATGTACGTTGGAAGCCAGCACTGTAAAATCAGTGTATAGAAAATTAAAGTTCCTTCCTAATTGATGAGATTCACTCAAATTATTTGTGATTTTAATGACATTTTTTTTCATTATTAATCTTATAGGAAAATCACATGAAACATGTTTTGCTAATATGTACGTCATAGATTTTTTTTAACTACAAGAAAGCCATTACTTGGTGTAAGAATTTATGTAGTAATGTATTTTGTTAGGTTTTATCGTAAAATCAGATTAGTACATATTTATCCCAAACACCACTTACATGACCAGCCTTAACTCCCATAATAGTAAACAACTGTTGAAACTTTGCTTTCTTAATGTCCGGTGTTGTTTGGAATGTGCCATCCACTATAATTTTTGTTACGGACGAAAACTCAGTCTCTATTAATCGGCTGTCATAGAAAATTATATGCTCTTCACCATCTGCATCAAAAATACTATAAGCCTTATGTTCAGCTTGTAAACCCTGAAGAAGTGTTGAATTATCAGGATTTAGTAATTGTTCCGCAAACTTTTTAATGCTATCCGGATTAGGAGGGAACACATGTTTTCTCCATTGAACCATTTTTGGTCTTATGTCATGATAGGAGATTTTAGTTTCTACTCCTGGATACCTAAATAATCACCAAAGAAAGGATACGAGAACGTAAGTTAATCTATATCCCATGATCGTGAAACGATTGATTATTTAAAAACGTCTAGAAAAAATTACATATAACAATTATTAAGTGACAATTTTCGAAAATTGAAAGAAACCATAATTAAATACCATCTAACAGCATACATTTCTATTTATCATTCTTTATTTTGAATTTTGCAGGGCTCTGTTTTATTTTATATTATTACAGTCAAAGGCATCTTTAAATTTGTCGATAATCAAAAATTTCAGGAAATAACAGTTATTTTCTTTTAATCAAAGTTGTTTATTTCATTTTTATATCTGTATAGAACTTATAAGCAGCGTTATAAAATACTCACTATTTGAAACTTATACTTTGGAATAGAACTTTTGTAAAAAACTCTAATGTGATTTACGTCTAAATTACAATATATAAGAAAAACCTTTAAGCTGTGCATAGTTGCAAGAATGCGTTAAGGTGGCTTCGTCATTATTTACTAATATATTAAGGTATCAAAAAATTTACGTTTTTATTTTTGTAATTGTTTTGTAATTTAATTAATGTACATTCAATAGCAACAAAGAAATTGCATATATATTGCATGGTATATATTTTCATGTCTGCGGATCCGTAGATAATGTCTTTATTACTTATTCTTAAATGAATAATTCACATATTCTTTTTGAAAAATTTAAACCGTTTTCATTTAAAATGGATCGATAGAAAACAATTATTATAGTAGAAATTTATTTTTATTAGATAAAGAACTTTTAAGGGCCCTTGTTTGACATATCACTAAACGACGAAGTCCCTTAAAAATCAAGATATTTATGTTTGAAAATCACACAATTCTGTTTTGCTTAAACGTCATTTGTATTCTACAATCAAATAACCATCACATAAATACAAACTTGCAAGAGTTTGTTTGTACTTACAAGCAACTAAATTGTATAAAAAAAACTTACACAAAAAAGAATTATACAAAGAAGAAAAGAACAGGTTTCATATTTTTAAACTGCATTATTTACTCACAAAAGTACTGTAGAATCATATAGTTTTCGAAGATCATAATAATTGCTGTACAAGGCATCTTTGAGTGCCTTCTCAAATTCTGCTTTTAGTATCTTAAATTTTGAACTCAAGCAATACTTTGCATGTTTGGAGCCATCACGAGCGGTTGCAACCCACAAACCATCTATCAAATTTTGTTCTCCTTTCGCATAACAATTATTGGTACTGCATATCAAGAATCTATGAAAAAGAATATTAATCAATAAAAAAAAAAAAAAAAAAAAACATGCTGCATACTGACTACTTTTCGTTTGCGAGCGTAGTAAATAAGAATGTTCACACAAATTTTAAATTTTGCAGTTGTGGTTATAAAAATTTTTTTAAATAATTACTACACAAAAGGGGGGTGAAATCTTGCAACTGATAATACGACAGCCTAACGAATGCCGGTACTTCTCATAAGAAATTACAAACATTATTAAGTGTACATATAACTACACTATCTGAAAAATTTTAGTCCCCCGTAAACCAAATCTCACCCAGCTGTAAATATTGGAAATATCAAAATGTGCGAAAATTCACTTATTTTCGGCGATACTTATCAATTCGTCAATGATAAAAATGAAAAAAAAATGTATATTTCTAGTAAACTTATTTTACTATAACAAAAGTGTGCATGTGCATAATCATAACCTCTATAAGTTATGTACATTTAGAGTCCAGAAAATGTAATAATTCACATTTTCAGCGATAGAACTTAATTTAGCAATGTTGAGAATAAAAAAATTTTGAATATTTAGAATTATTCTTAGCCCCCACGTAACCAAGCTGTATGTATAACAAATATCAAAAATGCCAAAATAGATATATTTTCGGCAACCGAGTTAGTGTACGAAATGTATAAATATATATATATATATATATGATACATATATAAATATATACATATATATATATACATGTTAATATTTTTTATTTATCACGGGCTAATGGAAAAGTACCACCAAAAATATGTTGGTTTTCGTACATTTTGGTATTATTAATATAAACAGCAAGGTGAGGTTAGGTTTACAGGAGTCAAAAATATTTGTGATAGAGTGAATATATGCAGACTTAATAATGTATGCCGTTTGACATGAGAACCGCCAGCTTATGCAACGTTATTTACAAAATTTTAAAAGTATTCATTAAATAAGTAATAATCAATATTACAAACCTTTTAGTTGCAGAATGCGACTTGTTGATACGAAATACTCGACCATCAATTATACGATCTCTTTCATCTGTTTTTCGTCGTGGACCTTTTCCAATTTTTTTTTTCCACGGACTCATGTTTCTGGTAAAAAGAAAAAACCACTGTTCAACCCGTTTTGAGTTTAAATTTACCTTCAAAATAAGGTAAATTCTTATCAAACTCGTAGGAAAACTACCATTTTATTCTTCAAAAATTGTATATAAGTATGATTTTATTCAAATTTTAAAAAGTCATAATAGAATTAAAATAGTTCACAATTATACTATTTCACATTATTATATAACTTTGAAAAACTGATACTTATATGTTTTGCACACTATTTTCATGTACAGTGTAGAATATTTGATTTTTGGCACTTCAAATAATGTGAAAAAAGCCCATTTTATGCACACTAGTACAGAAAAAGTATGAATTATGGTGTACAAAGAATTGTGATTACTTTGCGCCTGGCGGGCAGAAAAGTTCCACTTTGGGCCCATGACGCATGCACGAAAAGTACTTTGGGCCCTCACTTTGCGCCCGATAGGGAGAAATGGTAGTTTTCCTACGAGTTTGAAAAGTCTCTGTTTGCGAACCGAGACGTTTGCGGCCCGAGCTGAAGGCGAGGGACGTAACGAGGTTCGTAAAGGATACTTTTCGAACGAGTTCCGGAAAACTGCTTTTTCGCCCGAGGAAGTACCAGCCTCCCAAAACCACCCGAGGGCGGAAAAAGAAATTTATCCTATGGAAAAGAGCCTGTTTGCATGGTGGACGAGTTAGTAGTAGAGTTAAAAAAAAAAAAAAAAAAAAAAAAAAAAGAAAATGAAAGAACAACAAATTTTACTCAATAAACAAGAAAGAGAAAAATTGAAAATATTAAAGAAAAAAAATGTCAAGCAAATAATTGTCAAGAAAAAAAAGGAACAATCAATTTGGAATAAGAAGGAAAACAATAAAAAATTAAAGCAAACCAAACAATTATTAAAATCAGAAACAGAATAAAAAAAATCAAACTGAATTCCAGGATATAATTAATGATTTGAAACGCGAACTTTGAAGATGTTAATCAATTGAAGCATTTGCGTGAAATGAAATTATCGCAACGAAAACTCAAAATAAAACAAAAAACAATTTAATCATAAAAGATTCTAGATAATCATATTTCAGTATTTATGTAGGTTACTGAAAGTGACAATTGTAATAATTTATTTAATTTAAAATTACTCTTATTTATGTCACATTGTTATTTTCTATAAAATATTGATTATATATACATATTTTGTCATTTAATAACCGATTTATTGTGTCTACATCAATTATATTTGGTAAAAATAAAAAAATGTACCTGCCCTGATATAGCTTAATATATGTGTCTCGATGTACCATAAATATGGAGTAAGTCTAGCCTGACACTACTTATTCAGATTTTTTTTTATTTTCTTATTTTCCAATATACTTTTACATGAATTGATGCAATCTTTTTTTCTAATCAATAGACTAAAAAGTGTACTCGATGAAGAAATACTTAGTTACTTCTACTTGGACGTAATTTTTTTTTTTTTTAAGTCAAATTTTTTGACTTACAAATTTGTCCCAATCAACCTGAATTTACCTTACTAAACTTATTGATGAAACATGGAGTAAAAATAGCCCCACGCTTAAGTAGCTTCACCAGAGACAAATCAGCCCTGAGGAGCATCAGGGCTTAAATTTTTTTCTTATTTTACTTTTACACCCTATTGTAATTTTTATGAATTTATACTTTTTAGTAAATACTAAACTTAATATACCATTGAGATAGAAGATCGTAGTTGTACAGTGTTATGCTCAAAAAAAATTGATTTTTTTTTTATATAACAAATAATCACTATCACTACGTCCCTGGTTAAAAAATTTTTAGATTCACGAGCCATAAAGTACGTCTAACTTTTCGAAACTCGATATCTCCTGTAACACGTACTATTAAGACTTTAAATATTTAATGAATGTGTTGTACGACTTTTAATATAGATACCCGATTTCCACAAAATTTTTGGTAAGATTTATTCGATAAATTTTACACATATAAGAAAAAAATGTCTTATCATACTAACCTATCAAGGGAGTGAGGTATACTTCTAAAATGATTATTTTACTTTTTAAATAAAAAAAAGATTGTTTCGAATCCTGATTCTACAAAGTAGTTAGAGGAACAGATAAAAAGGCGAAAATCGACGTCGAATCTTCTTTTGACGAGAAAATATCTATATTTTAATTTTTAAAGTAATACAAGCAATAACCACGTGGTATGTTAAAAAGGAAACTTTAATGTCAGGATTCTTCAGAAATGATATTGATAAGCTAAAAATAGTTTTTCAATCTACAATAATTAAACAATTTTAAAACAAAGCACTGGCAACAGCATCTACGCCTGTTTCCGTTCATCTCTCTCTGACAAAATTCTCTAAACGCACGACAAACAAAAACGTCACTCCCGGTATGATCTCTCTCTCTCTCTCTCTCTTTCACCCCAACCATGTCTTTTTCGCCCTGATCTTGTGTCGACGTCCATCTTGTCACCCTGACCTGCCCTGATAGCCGTGCTCGTAATTAAATAAGTTAGGTACACTTTGAGGGCACCTCTTTCCGAACTACTAAAAAAAGAATTAGCATATTTATTGCACGCGTGCCCCACGAGGCACCGCACGCACTTATGATAATTCCATGCCTTCACACATCACTTACCGACCTGTTGTTGATCTTATGTCACCTATGTGCATTTTTACTCATCTCCATCAATCCTCCCATTCTATTACACTCTCAACACGCACCTCCTCACTCATCCTCACGCACAATCTTCCAAATACTCTCCTACGCATGTATCTGTTCATATCTCTCTGGCAACTTTCAATTATTCGAACTTTCAATTATAAAAGTTTGGTACGTTACCTTATTACCCTGAGTTTTACGGAAAAGAAGTTCGATGAACAATCCGCTGTCCTCAAGCCACTCTCCGAATTTTCTGCCGTACTGCCATCCTTTGAGTACTTGATGGCTATCCGAGACTTTTTCTATTTGTCCTTAATCGAGGCCTGCTTCTCCTAGATTTCTTCTTAAGTTTTCCGGTACACTTGCAGATGATGACACGGTAGTAATTTCTTCCCTCGTTAACTGTCACATAACACGTATCGCCCCTCGATCTCACTATCGCGAGTTCTAGTCTTTTCTCGCAATTACCCGATAAAAATCGTTAGAAAAGCTGAGCGACCTAAAGCACGAGACAAAACGAAATCGTGTTAAAGATAAATTTCTAGAGAAAAATCAGCCGAAGACTGCCGGCCGCGCGCGCGCACGCTGCATTATGCCGCCGCCGCTACCGCCAATTCACCTCTTATGTCTTTCTCTTTCTCTCTCTTTCTCTGTTGGCAACTTAGCCGCTTCTGTACGCAGAGGTTTTAGCGCGCGCGTTCACTCGTTCTCTCCAATTGGCTGTTGACGCGTCGATGCCGGTATCCTGCAATCCTAGTGTCCTCTCTCTTACAGATTGCTGACAGTAGAGCAACATAAACTTTTCTCAATATTACTTGACGTAGCCAGCTACATCAAGCAGCAGAAAACGGAAGAGGAAGCAGCTCGAAGTATCCTGATGTAGACAGCAGTAGCCTTATATGCATAGTTTGTGTATAGACCTACTCTATATGCATATACTATGAATAAGCTACTGCTGGCTATTTCGAGCTGTTTCCTCCATCGTTTTCTGCTGCTTGATGTATAGGTGCCTTGTACATGGGAAGTTAACTATATAGACTAAAAGCTAAGATCCGAGGGTATTAAAAACTTCATTCCAGCCGCAACACTGACAGGAATTCAGAAACCTCATGGTTTGTTGAGATCCGAACCATTTTTATTATATTTGATTTTGGTAAACAATTTTATTGAAATTTAAGAAGTTCTATACGGTCAATACTATGTACCAGCCGCAACCAAAACCAATGAACAGGGAATAAAAAGTTGTCTTCCAGAAGTGCCAATTGCAGCAAGAGTAGAATTTATTTCATTCAATTAATTTAAATATCTTGAAATTGACCTCGAAAAATGGACACCTAATCTTATTTATAATCTTATCCGGAATACCGAATATATTGTCTTAAATAAGTATTTGTTGATAAGATTATCATTAGATTTGTTTACTTATCCAATCCAGAGCGCGCCGATCACTCAAAAAATATAGCTTCTCACCAATATCGATATACATTTTATTGGTTAGTTTTACATTTTGAGAGTGCTTGGAGCTTGGAGTGCCCTGAGTTGCATCAGCGAACAGAACTCTACTTTTATCAGTACAAGAATACTAGATTCACTAAAGAGAATACTGCATGTATGTTGAGCAAGATAAAAAGATCGTAATTTTGTCGTATAGGCCCTATAGGGATGAGAGAGTACTCGATATTTTTTTACTGCAAGGAGGGTTATCTTACCGTCAGATATAGCGGGCTCGTGTTCGATTTTTACAGAAAATTATCTATATATTGAATGCACATATAGTTATAGTTCGGTGGAAATCGTACATGGGCACACTATCGCCATCTGATGGTTGAGTAACCGTTATTTTTGAATACGTAATGTAATGTAATTATATGTAAGTTTAAAACATAAAAATAAAAAAATTCAAATATTGCACGTTTATAAGTGTAAAAATAATTTACATAAAATATATTAAAATGATAATTTAACAACCTGACCGTTGAAAACTATTGAAAACATTGTATCTTAAAGAAAAAGCTAAATTAGCCAAAAATAACAGTTTTTTTAGAGTGAAATTAAATTCTAAAGACGGTACTCTTATAAAGTGTTGTGCAATACAAAAACAACCTAACATATTTTGTGATTGAGCAATATTTTAATTTATCTTCATAAAATTAGATAAAGTTATGTGTATGTATACATGTATAAAATATTATAAAAAGTACAATAGCACAAAAATAAATTTTTTAAAATTTTGAATACACTGTAATTTTCAAAAGACATTTAAAAATGGCATATCACGATTGTAATGTTAAAATTTTTTTTAAAACAATTATTTTCTAAAGGGAAACGACAACATTTAGGTGCACGAATAGAGAAAGATGAGTCGGTATGCTAACATAACCTTACAGTTGTATTTAGTCTGTATGTGTATAAAAAAAAGTAAAAGTTATAGCACGTTGGTAATATTAATATGAACGTGTGAAAATTTTTTCGTAATGATAGTTCAACAACATAACCTTCCAAAAATAGACGAAACATATACGTTGTAAAAACACAATTGTAACGAGATTAAACTTATATAACATCAAGCCCAGTAACAGATTGTTGAGTTTTACTTTGATCCAGATCTTATTTGGTCCTGAGACGCACACATTATTTTATTAATAATTTTTTATTTTAAATGAAATAATTTTCGTGCTTCTTAAATAGTAGAGGACATTCTATTTACACTAGAATAAATTTTAACCGTAGCTTAGATGAGGGATTTTTTAGCACGTCCTAAATACATTTAAGGTATTACTCATTGCAATCCTAGAACATGTCAATTGACACGATGGCAGAAATTTTCTTCGTGGAAAATATATCACATGTATAAGTTTGCCACGAATTATTAAAGCAAAAATGTTACATGATGTAACATAACATGAAGTGACGTTTTTTCTTCGATGACCATCAAACGCAATGGCATAGACGTCTCATAAGGCACGTAACTTCACAAAATTTTTTTGTATAAATAATAGGTAACAGATGTAGTTACGACAGATATTGATTTTAAACAAAATCATTGTCAACTTCCCCCTTTCACCATATTATTTGCACGGAAACTGTAGGTTACTGTTATCAGTTCATTGTTAAAACCATATCTACATGACTTTTTTGAGTTGATAGTTTTTTAGTTTAGATAAAACGTCGGGCTTGAAGCAAAACAGTAGGCATTTATCAAGAAAAATAAAAATTAATCAGTACCATTCAGGAAACACAGTATACTAGTAACAATTACATAGTAACGTAGGTGTCTTATCAAATATGCAATATATGTTTATCTTTGATGTTAGTATTTAGTATATACCATTTGTAAGTGGTTTTCAATAATTTTTTTATTCAATGGATGATTAATAAAAATCGTAGTTAAAAAAAGTCTTACCTGCTTTTGGCTTCATAAAAATCTATTTCAAGTATTTTTTCTTCCACAAGCCTAAAACAAATGTGTTTTATAACTTGTGAGAATAAGTGCAACTTATTATGTTCTTCCTGGCATCTCTTGATAATGACACGCGAAAACTGTATAACACATTCGAAAAAAAAAACAGCCGCGCTTCCTTTTTAAGCCAGGCACTAATACTCACCAATCGATACTAAATCTAGCGTTTAGTATCAAAATATTTTTTTAAGCTGCACTTGTAAAAAATGGGAAAGGTTAATTTGAGTATCACGTTAAAAATATACAGCGATTTCAGGTGGGCTTAACGGCATATTTTCTTTTAGAAATTTGGCTTGTAGGTACTCCCGCCGAAAGACTTGAACAGCTAATCTAGATTATGCTTATAAAGTATATAGTTTAATTGTAGTAAGTGAAGTGAACTGATGCTGCTTGTAAAATATGAATATGTATGCGAGCAACATTGAATGACAATAATCTAATTTGTTTTGAAACCTGTAATTTTCAAAGTTCTTGTGATAGTTGGTAATCTTCAGTATTACTATGGAAAGATTTACCAGGATTTTTGAGAAATTTTTTTTTCAACATGTTACCTTTTTTGAAATTCACTTGTTTGTTATTACAGATCTTATTTGAAATAACGTCTTTGATAAAGATATTTTTGTCTTGAAAAATTATCAAATTATTATATTTGCAATTGCAGGTTATGAGATTTTATGTGATATGTTGGTATCGTGGCTTTTATATAAATATTTATACCAAATGAATGATTCAATACGTAATAACACCATCGACCGAACCATTATTGTGCCGAATTCGAATTTGCCGAATTATAAATAACCGAAACAAAAAATTCAGACGAATTTTTCACTTCGATTCGGCAAATTTTTTTTTCGGCAAACTAGAATTCTGCTATTTATTCATCCCACAGTTTCTTTATTCGGTCCCATACACTTTATGCACATTAAAAATCTGCAATATTTTTATTGGCTTTTTAACTGTCGGAAAGGGTTCGTTTCGGTACATCACTACATCTGCAAAAATCAATTCGGCAAAATAACACCCACCCCCACTGGTCATTTACTGTGAAGACTCAGCCATAGACTGTATTAAATAAAGTGGGTATTCGTTAGAATCACTAAGTGGCAAGTGCATTTTTTTGCTTCAGTAGTAGAAATAGAGGACAGCTTATATTTACGTTGCTGAGTATTAAAACAACAAGATTCTTTTTTTTCCTTTGGATCTTTAACTTTTTTAACTTTTTATTTTTTGATATTTCTCATTTTTTTAACTATTAAATTTTCTCTATAAGACTGACTAGTGATAATACTGGCTTTTCCCTTCTTTCTTCCTGTTTAAGATTTTTTTGGATTATTGGTATCATCTTCACCAATTGTGATGTTCGAAGAGAGTTAACTATTCTGGCTCACAGCTCTCTGTGTATGCATAGATTCCCCACCATCGTTATGCAAAAAATTTTTTGGAGCTTTATAAGAAGTAGAGTATTCAATAGGGTTGTTGTGTAAAGATTGACAACAATGAATTTGGTGTTGCTTAACGTGTTTATCGATTTCCTTAGGTAATGTCTCATCATTTAATTGTAAGTAATAACTCTATAAATAATAGAAATCAATATAGTAAACGTTTGTACTAACGTACTTGAAGCAGAAAATATTACTTACCAATAAACTGATAAGAGGCTTTGATTGATTGATGTATGAGACAGGAATAGAGATAGATCATTGAGTTTTTATTGAGTATTGGAGTCAGACCACCTTTGCTAACATGTTTAGAGTTGCATGTCAGATGCTCAGTCATGTGATTTTCAATACAAAGAATGATTGCCAAGGTGTTTGCTGAACTCGGCATAGCTGTCAAAGACTTTTCCACTCTTGCTTCTTGAATGGCAGAAGTGTTTTGGGTAGAACTCATAAGATTTAGGATAACCTCTTTTAGTTGGGTGATCCTTGTCTCTGACCTTAAAATTTAAAGATGCCAATGTTTTTAACTTGTTACAATAAAAATTATCTGGAATTTAATAATCTTTTATCTTGTATTTAGTCATTGATAAATAGAGGTATATAGGGAACACTTAAGGTGCTGCAATTTGAAGAGGTATCATTTTTTAAAGCAGCAAAATCTGATTCAGAAATTACGTTTGAATTGAAAGGGTAGACACAGAGCGATGTTGGCTCAGTGGTAAGCGTGCTTGTTACTGATACAACGCATTTCTAGTGGTCGTGGGTTTGATTTCCGGTGCATGCAGAGTTTCTCCAAGACTGTTTTCATCGGAAAAAGTTTCTATGTAACCCCAGCCGTTTTGGGCAGGTTTTTTCGTGGAATGTTCTCTCAGAGTAATTTCAAGGTTCTTTTCTTGCCCCACGGGTTTTTGGGCCTGGGTGAATGCGATATATTGTTAGGGCGAGGAGTGGTCTCGAAAACGTGGGGCTTCTCCAGGGATGCTCATTAGCCTGGATCTGATACTTCAGTAGAGAGCGCTCGCTTAACCAGTGAAGAGTGGACGTCCTGGAATAATGGAGTAAAGGCTACACAGTGGCGAGTGGATCCGATGCATTATTGGTGTAGAGAGTGCCAGCTTACCTGGCAAGGTGTGTCCCACCAGAGATACTTCCACTGTGCCCATGGATTGGTAAAGATTGGCTTCTCAATTTTATGATCAGGGAGTAGAGTGGATGGAGCAGATAATGGGGTGGAAAAGTTATGTTTTCCACCTCACTATACGCACAAAATGCAGCCATTAATGTTAGCTTTAATGATCCTCTGAACACCTAATTTGATAAAGAAGTGTCATCTTTTCAGCGGTAAGGAAATAAAGTTACCTGAAGATATTTGTTTTTAATCTTTGGAAAAGCTTTCACTTAATCTGCAAAAATGGATACCACCATTGATGCGTTCAGAAAATGTAGCATCTACCCTTTAAATTCAAACGTAATTTCTAAATCAGATTTTGCTGCATCAAAAAATGACACCTCTTCAAATTACAGCACCCTCAGTGTTCCTTGTATACCTCCATTTATTAATGACTAAATACAAGAAAAAAGATTTTTAAATTCCAGATAATTTTTATTGTAGCAAGTAAAAAAAAATGGCATCTTCAAATTTTAAGGTCAGAGACAAGGATCACCCAACTAAAAGAGGTTATCCAAAATCTTATGAGTTCTACCCAAAACACTTCTGCCATCCAAGAAGCAAGAGTGGAAAAATCTTTGACAGCTATGCCGAGTTCAGCAAACACCTTGGCAAACATTCTTTGTATTGAAAATCACATGACTGAGCATCAGACATGCAACTCTAAACATGTTAGCAAAGGTGGTCTGACTCCAATACTCAATAAAAACTCAATGATCTATCTCTATTCCTGTCTCATACATCAATCAATCAAAGCCTCTTATCAGTTTATTGGTAAGTAATATTTTCTGCTTCAAGTACGTTAGTACAAACGTTTACTATATTGATTTCTATTATTTATAGAGTTATTACTTACAATTAAATGATGAGACATTACCTAAGGAAATCAATAAACACGTTAAGCAACACCAAATTCATTGTTATCAATCTTTACACAACAACCCTACTGAATACTCTACTTCTCATAAAGCTCAAAAAGTTTTTCTGCATAACGATGGTGGGGAAATTATGCATGCACAGAGAGCTGTGAGCCAGAATAGTTAACTCTCTTCGAACACCACCATTGGTAAAGATGATACCAATAATCCAAAAAAATCTTAAACAGGAAGGAAGAAGGAAAAAGCCAGTATTATTACTTGTCAGTCTTATAGAGAAAATTTAATAGTTAAAAAAAAAAAAAGAAATATCAAAAAATAAAAAGTTAAAGATCCAAAGGAAAAAGAGATATCTTGTTGTTTTAATGCTCAGCAACGTAAATATAAGCTGTCCCATATTTCTGCTACTGAAGCAAAATAATGCGCGTGACACTTAGTGATTCTAACGAACACCTGCTTAATTTAGTACAGTCTACGGCTAAGTCTTCACAGTAAATGACCAGTGGTGATTCAGATCCGTCACTAAGTTAACAATTCTTGAGAGCAGCAGTACCAGGTTTATCGGTTTCAAATAAGCATGCTACTTTTGTAAATGGCAAGGAAATCGAATTGTTGCTATCTTGATGAGGATACAACTAAATTATTACACATTTTAAGTATTTTCTCAAAAGTCAAAAGATTATTATAAGTGTACCAAAAGTATTTTACTGTTATAATTGTATTTTAGTAATTGTGCAGTAATAATTTATGCAATAACCGGTAAAATGTAAAGTTAAATGCTTTATAAAAGAAGAAAAATTTCTCCACTAATAATAACATTACGTGCAAGTTTTATTTATTTTGTTTTGCAAATTGATTTCAAACAAATATGCTTAAAAATTCTCTACGATTACTGTGCCACGCGTATCCGACAGGTTGCTACTCTCCATTACCCAATAGAGCACGGTGAGCATTTATAAGGGACTTATTTATTAATTGATAAATTAAAAAAATGATTTTTAATATGAACTCTTTGGTGTGAGCTGTGTTACTGCGTCAGCTTAACTTTTTTTTTTTAACCCTAAGAACTTTTATAATGTAATATAACTTTAATTATAATTAGACTGCCACTACTGCCTCAGCCTCCTCTAGTAGCAAGACCATATCTTTAAATTTCCAATTAAAAAAAAATGTTTTAAAAAAAGTTGTTATAAGATATTCAATTTTTAATAATTTTTGCCTAATGTGGGATGACAATTTCAGAGATTTCTGATAGTTTTAATGCTTTTAAGTTTTACCACAGTATTATTAATTATATCTTTAATTTTTTATTTTTATTTTTGACTGTTGAACAGTCGCTAGTGTTGTGCTTGCACTATTCCATAGAAAATCACAAAAATTTTTATTCAGTTAACATAAGCAGAACTATCAGAAAGTCGATCCATGATGCACACACTGATTACTAACGTCCTTAAATAATTTCTACGGTGCTTTGACGTACGTTTAAAGCTATTCGGTTACGCAGTAAGTTAACGCAGTAAACTAACGTTAGTAGGATGTTAGTTGTATTAGCTTGAGAAAGGATGCATACATGATTGATATTTAAGGCTTTAAAACTATGTTTAACGAATTTATTTTTAAAAAGCTAGCAAGTCCATCTTTAGAGTAAGGAGATTCTATACCAATAGTATTTCTTCTCAAGCCGCTTCACCCCTGGGGTTTGCTAAACCCTGAAAATAAGCGTGAAAATCAATGATGAGAATGGTCTGCTTTAGGATGCTTTTAGGTGCCCTATAAGAATTTAATCGTCACTTTTTAGTTTATTAGTAAAAAGCATGACGCAGTTTATAGTAAAGGACTTGAAAAATGAAATGGCTTCGTCAAGTGTTCCTAATTAGATATATGATTCATAAAATCCAATGTATACTAATTCATAGATAGTAACGAAAAATCTGGAGAACTATGTTCTCACTCTGAGAATGATTCACAGCTTCAAATAATGTTTGTCACTCAAAGAATTGAAAATGAGTCATGTGACATGTACAAATCATACATTTAAATTAGCCTGTTGCGCTGTGAAGAATTCTTGAGCTACAAAAAAAAGTTTATTAAATAAGAACAAGGCCTGAAAGAGAAGCTATGCTTCATATAAAGTTGATGTATAGAAATTTAAAGTAAAAAAATAATAAAAAATCTCAGCCGCAGAAGCAGCAGCCTGACTCAGCGCTGATTTGGAAAAATTTTTTGGGAGAACTGATTCTCATGAAATCAAATAAAGTTGGCGATTGCAGTCAACTAATTTTGTTTACTACCACATAAGAGAAGTGATTATATTTAATGTTTAAGAATAAAATGACCACGAAAATATTTATAAGTGTTAATTCCTTATCCTATTCCTCTTCATCTACTTTGCTCATCTACTTTAGGTAAGATGCTGATGTCTGAGCAACGCGCCGAAGGCATGCTCACATTAAAAATATATGCAGACGTGAAGAAAGAAGTCAGAATTTTGTATCTGGACTTTTAAAAATTTAGTCTTACAAAATCGTCAGCTTATGTCTTCACAGTTAAGCTAGTGCACAGTCATAGAAAATTTAGTAAGAGTGTAAAATTCAAATACACACATGAAGAAGTATACGTATGTAAGCTAATATGCTTATACAGAGCGATTCTCATTTAAAAAAAAGATCTATCACTTCGTCTTTCATTGCTAATAGCAGCCACGTACACTTTTATTTATACTTTTACCTTTGCAATTAAGCCATGATGACAAGTCACTTTTATTTATGCAGTACATTGACTTAGCTTTTATAGCCCCAAGTATCCAATCTCACTTGACTGAAAGAGAGTCACTCCTCTTTTTATAGGAGAGCCCACAATACAGTATGAATACCGTATATGTGCATAAACAAGTAAATATTTTTTTACGTATGAAAACGTTTACCTACTTCTTATTTCAGTACAGATATGATTAAAATTTAATCCTACACAATACTTTACCCCTTTTATTATTAAAACATATTAAATATCAGTAAAGGCCCTATATTGTAATTTTATAAGCAAGTCTGCTGTGGATAAGAGCTTGAAAACATACATGCACGTTCTTACTTTATATTCACAGTGATAAAATGCAACTCTCAACTAGTTTATAAATTTTTTATAGTAAAAAGAACTGCTAGAAAAGTCTGCAGTCGTTAAGATATTTTCGAGTGAGAAAACAGTTGTTCCGAACGATGCTCCTACACCCTTTATCGAGAGTGCAATTTTACCATTCGTAAATTCTAGATTTGATACACTGTGAAGGTCAAAACGTCACTGACAGTTTTTTTTTAAGTTTGTAAAAAAAAACGTTATCGTAGAAATTCTACTGTAGAAATATAATCATCGATTTTTTCAACGGTGGAACATTACAGTTGTACAAGTATATGATGTGCATCCAGGACTTATCACTGATATAACGTAGAGTTAACACGTCTAGACAACTATTAATACATACTACACTCCTAGCAAAATATCATCAACTTTTTATTTGGTTTTTATAGATGCATAGCTCGCTGAGCTACCCTTTTTTCTATGACATTCCCAAATTTTTTCATATGCCATCGGCAATAACACAAATTTTTGAACTCGTTTAACATGTAAGAGAAAATGAAAAAACCGAGTTCATCATTAACAATAGCTCTTTCCCCTTTTCTTAACTCATATGTGTCGGGAGATAATCCATGCGGCTGCTCCAATATAAGTAACGGAATTTCTAAATCCCCAGAGTACCACGTTTTGAATCCCTCTCTAATGACTAGAAGCGAAAAACATATGAACTAAAATAAAAACATATTAACGAAATTTCGAATTATTTTTGCAATAAGTCAAAACTACCCGTAAGTTTAAGTATGTTAACTCACGAAAGGCAAGTTACTTTTATTGTCACCACTACCCTTACCATCGTAATTATAACTACTATTACTATGATTACTACTATCATTATCATAATAGATATTATTATAATACTATTACACTAAAGTTATCATTATAAGTTGTTATAACAACAGCCAACGTTATTTCTGTTTAAGTATTAGTTAATGTACCGTATCACACCGATCGTTTATTCACCCAAGCGTTAATTAAAATATCAAGCGATTCTTTCCGTTCTTTCTGCAACAAGTTTAGTTGAATAAGCGAACATTGTCCAGCGTTAGTAAGCATTAACGATATTCTATCTTAACATTAATATTAAGTCAAATTAAAGTTTTGTAAAATTCGGATGTAAAAGAGAAAGGAAGGGCACTAGTGAGTGAATCAACTTCTCTTCTCTTGACGCATGGAGGAGAATGAGCTGGATGTGGGATGTGCCAATTTTTGAGTGGCTGAACTAGAGCATCTCTAGCCTATTAGATCTTTGGCTGTTGTCTTTCCCCTTCAAGATTTTTCCGGCAAATTTTCCTGTATCGTCTGGAACCAGCACGTAGCAGAAGTCCGCTACTCCTTATAAAAAGGCCCGGAGGCCCTGAGAAAAAAGACTTGACGAAAGCCCTTCAAGGTAGAGTGAGTAGTAAGATCCCGCCTCTGCTACAACCCAGTCTATCGCGAAGTAAGGCAAAGTTAATTTTTCACCCTCGAACGGTCGACTGGATAATTAGAGTTTACCTCTACTAACATACAGTCCTCCACGAGTGCGGTTTTAACCTTCCATATCAAACACCTGACGCTGGTTCCGTGCACGTAAAATTCTTTTAAAAGTAAAAGTAAAATATTTAAGATTAAAAGTAAGTTACACAAAAGTAACCAAGTGACTACCTTTGTCTTTTCTTTTCTCTTCTTTCCGTCGCGAGCGTGCTCCTAGAGTTAACATCATTTACTCCTCTATATACGGTATTTGATAAACTCTAGGCAAAGGAAGTAAATAGTCAAGTTTAGTTTCACGTAAGCTCTAGGGCAATCACTTCTACTCGGGATGGTATTGGTAGCTCCTAGACCGAGCGCAAATTTAAACCATTTTACCCTTTGCGTAACCTCTAGAGCGTAACTACCTTTATTCGTTACGGTATTGGTAACCTTTAGATCGCAGACGAGATGCTATTTTGACACGTCGTGCCAGGTATTCTTGACAAATCAGAAGCACGCCGCGAACGAGTGACTCACACTACTGCTCGACAACCACTTTAATTTAATCGGAACAGTCGGGCTCCTCCCCTTCTGAACGCCTGGTTGCGGAATTTAGCTACTTTTTATCCCCGCATCCCATCTATGCGCCCAGTGCGAGTCCCAAGTTATATAGCGCAAGCTTAGACTCGAATAATACGTCGCGCCGACGTAACAATGGAATCCGTATAACTTCTACTTCAAAGTTACAAGTAATGCTAATCCACCACATTATACCTTATATTTGAAGAAAGACTCCTACACTATTTTGTGGTGCTGTGAGCTTTTAAGGTATAGCGTGAAACACAGAAAAATATTTATCTTCTGAATTAGTAAGTTGTTGAAATACATTTAAAAAACAATCCTATTGCACGACACATCTGCTATGATAAAATTTACCTCAGCGAGTAATAAACTTAAAGTGTGATCAAATACAGATTTCGAGAAGTAGTGCATAATATTTTTATACACCACTGAATAAAAAACTTACTCTGTCACACAGTCCCAAAAAACAGTGTCTTTAGTCACACTTTTTTTGTACACACTCTACAATCATTTTACAGTAGCTTCATTCGCAGCTCTGTTTTTTGTTCTCCTAAGTGGTAGAGCGATTTTCTTTTTTTTTTAATTCTTTACCATAATCTATGTCACTTTCTCTCTTTCTTTCTGAGTGTGTCAAATATACTTACTGCCTATCCTCTCGTCACCCGTCATACCATCTCAAGTACAATAACACGCAAGACTTTGGTCCCATCACAGTAACATACTTTGTACTAGCGGCCCCCCGTCTCGGCTTCGCCTGAGACTTACTAAATAAAGCACCGTAGTGTGTTAACATGTAATGTGAAACATTTTCAGTTAAAAGTTTTACACATATTCCTGACACATCTCAGAACAAAAATCTTCGTATTAAAAACATGTTTTTTCGGAATCCATATAGTTCATTTGGTCAAATAATAAGGTGTCAAAATTGGAAAAATATAATTATGCTGAGAAGTATCGTGCATTCTTCATGCCATAAAATAATCGTTGGCCATTGATTTGCAGTTTCTCCCGTATAATTCACGAAAAGGGCTATTTTTTAAAGCTGCTAAGATTTTAAACTCCCAAAAAACACATATTAAAAAAAAATTTTTTCCTCTTATCTCACAACTTTATAACCAGAGCAACAAAATCCTGCAGCTTAATCTCTTCATTTCTTACTGCCACAAAAATACAAATATATTTTCCACTTACCTAAAAATTTGAATTTAGATCTTTAAGAGATTTAAGAGACTACTGAGAGGGTACAATGAAAAGCTAATCTCTCACGTAATAGATTCTTTATTTTTCGATTTTGACGCTGCTGTTCAAATATCGATAAATTTTCTGCGTCAGTTTCTTGACGCCTCAAATTGTATTTATTAGATACATTTGAAATTTTTATTCCAATTCACCCTCTTGCGACTTTTGGCATGCTTAAAATTGTTGTGACCCCTAAAGGCTGTTTTCTGTCAACTTTTTTAAGTTCTAATATATTTTTTGGCAAGGTAATTCGACGTCCGATGGCCCTAAAAAAGACCGGTGAGCTTATTAGGTAAACTCTTTCTTGACTTCAGTTAACAGCAATTGTGACTGCCTGGATACCTCAGGATGATCTTCTCTGGCCGGCTGTTGAAGCCCCAGACTGATGGGGAGAAAAATTACAAAGTCCGAAGCTTTGGAGCTAGTTGTAAAAATCTTTCCCAACGTCTCCTGGTATAAAGTCAAAGACCTTGGTGTCTAAATCACCTTTTTTATGTGCAGATTCAGTTGTTTTGGTGATCTTAGATGGGATGATTGGTTAGTGATACTCGCCCAGTGAAGGCTGTCCCATTGGCTCAAGTTTTTTTTTCTTTATAGCTATTATAGGTTTGCCCAGCGCAGACCTTGGAGAGGATCAGTGATTCCTGGTTGAATGCTTAGAGTCGAGAGGATAATATAAGGTCGTTGGTCAACGGGGTCTCCAGCCTTGCGAAGAACAACTCCACTTGTGACGTTTGCCAGTAAATGGCTGACTTGGCTTAATAATGGCCGTCTTTAGTTAATATAGTCTTTTAGTCGTTGAATCGCTTCTGGAAATGGTAGTAAAAATGTATTTGTTGGCAAGGTAGTTTACACTTAGGTGGCCCCTAAAAAGAAACTATGAGATTTGTGGTCAAGCAGGGAATGTAAGTACTTATAATAGCCCTAAAAAGCGCCAGTGGTGAGACTTCGAGCTATTCTTTATTATTATCTCTGATGATGAATAGCTGGCTACGGGTAGCTTGATTCTTACCCTAGAAGTCTCTACGTACGGAGACTGTGATGGAGGGAGGTACGCCGCTGACCACAGAATATCTCGTCTTCGGGTAATTCCCTGGATAACCAACCGCTCATCGTTAGACGGGAACATGTGGGTAAGCGCGTTGGGGACGTGACGACTAAGAAGGTTGCCGTTGTGGCTGCCCGTGCCCCTCAGAGCTATTTTCCCTGGCTTACATATATAGCCGAAAATTCTCTGACTGCACCAGGCGGGATAGTGGGACTGTCACACAACTCTGAAAAGTTGGAGCAGATTGTGCTCTGGCTGGATATGTCTCCTTTATTATGCCAAAGACGTCAATGGTAAGAAAGATTTTTTGTTTTGATCGCACTTGTCCAGATTCAGGGTGAATGGAGACTTAGGTCCCTTCCCCCTTACAGAAGAGCATCGTCCGTAACTGGGATATCCAGCTGCAAGATTATCACCTACATTCTCTATGCAGCTCGTTGAACTGTCAGAGGACGACTGCATCAGTTTTCGAGACGCTCCAGCGTATTATAACCATACTCATTTATTAATGTTGCAGGTAGCCTCGATTTTATGTCGACGCCACCTAGCGGATTCTACTGAACTAAGGTGACAAGCTGGCGTATTTTTGCAAAACTTTGAGCTTATTTATTGCTATTGTTATTAAATTTTTTAAGATAAAACTAAACTAAAACCATCTAGGAAGTATCATGAATCAGTGTGCAAAATTTCAGCAAAATCGGTTCAGTAGTTTTCGCGGTTAGCGATTACAACGGTTTTTGTGACTTTACTGTACATATTAGTAAGATATAATAGGATACCTATAATAGGATTAGAAATATAATAGGATTTAGGTAGTCATAGGTGGTGGAGGATTGTTGTGATAGTAGAGATTTATTGTGACAGGGTACTGTTTTGCAGTAACTACTGGTTGAGTGTGCGCAAAAGCGTGTATGTTAGTGTACATAAAGAAAATAATTGCCAGCATCGTTGCACATATTTGCTCCTCTAACCTTTCTAAGCTTTTCTCGTGATAACTGTAATGAATATCTTGAAGTCAAAATATCAATTTAATTACGAGTGAAAAGATTATCAAAGAATAGAACGCAATGAAAATAGTCATAGTATTCATAGAATGAATTGAGCGTTCTTAAGAATTTTTTAAAATTATAAAAAAAAATGAAAAAGTTGTATGATTAATTGTTTATTTATTTTTTTATTCACTATACAAAAAGCAAATTAATGGGTGTCAAAGTGCACGACTGTATCGTAAGGCTGTAGGCATGCATGAGCGTATATGTGCCTGTGTCAGAGGAGAGGCATGTACAGCACCAGTCGGGTGTGCGCCAATTCTGATTTGACCCTAGTCAAGTGTACACGCAACACTTCGCTCTCCTCGGATTTGGAAAGTCTGTATAAACTGAAAAGTCCGTTATAGTCAGTCATCCGTTTAGTTTTGTCAAGTGAGTAAAAGAAACATTTTGTCAAATTAAATCTGTTCAGTCGTCTCCTCATTTCCTCAACCCAAAACCCATTAATAGGGAAGTAGTTCTGCTAAAATATACTAATTTGTCAGTTTGAGGAAAATAATTTAACTTAAGGAATCAGTTAGTTGAACTAACAATATATTTATAAATAAAGTTAAAGTAATCAATAAATGGTGGATAAACAATTTCATTAATAAAAAGTTACTATTCTGGTCATAACAAAAGGTAATCGAGTTTCTCATATCGGGACAGCTCATAAAAAAATAGATGAGGGCCATTCAGGCACGTATGTAAAGGAAATATTTTTTTAAGTAATGTCTCAAGAAAAGTAATTTTTTTCTTGAGAGAATTTCTTAAAGTATAATAAATAAAATTTAACAAAATTAAAAATGTGTGCTGGGCTATGTGGCGTGGCATAGCATAGTGTGGTGTGAAGGAGACCAATTAAAGTGAATCTGAAAGAAAAAAAAAACAAAAAAAAAACTAATTGATTGATAGACTAATTGGTGGCAACCAACGTAACAAAATATAAACTTTTTTTTTTAACATTCAAATAATCGTTTTACACAGGACGTTTGTACAACTATGTTAAAACATACTGTTTGTTGAATATAATATTTTATTAGGCAAAGTTTATATGAACCCACTAAGTATTAGAATTTCTTTGAATTTCTTATATTCAGTAGAATCTGTTTCGTAATACAACGTGAATCTGGATCATGAGGCTTACTAGACATATGGTTTTCTAGAAAAAAATATCGATAAAAAAAAGACTAAAATTATCATTAATCTTTACTGCAGCAGCTAAATCATTCGAATAAAATAATTTTACACTTTTTGCAATGACCTAGGACATAAATTACACAAGATATGACTCAGAAATTGATAGAATAACTATTACCTGGGTAAATCTACCGCAGTAGCCAAAAACATTTTTTAACAATGCAGAGTTGTTACTTATGTTATAGGCGTTAGTTTGCATACAAGCTACTGTAATGACTAAGCCTATTACTTTGCTTAAATCTGCTCATCCACGTTTGACTTCTATACACTGTCATGCTTCGTGTCCATGCAACGATACTATTTCAGCCTGAATCGTATTAAGAAGCATCATGATGAATATAAAAACAAAATGTTGCAGTTCTTGTTAGCTTTCTTTCCAACAGATAACATGGATCGATGCTGTTGGACTGTTGGTGTTGACTCTGGAACAAAATGGGAATTTCTTGGAATATTCGTATTTTCATTATTCATACTAAGATAATATTCGAATATTGTATTCAAAGGCTGTAAGGAAGCTGTTGGGAATGTTGAATTGATATTATTAATTCCATAGTTAAAGCAAATTCTAAGTCATATTACTTATTACTCAGTGAGTCATTAAACTTAAAATTGGATTCATACCAAGATTTCTTTAATCAGTTCTTCTCAGTGCAACATCTTGCATCTTGCCATTACCATATTGGACGCTGTTTTTCCTAATAATTATTAAAAAATTGCTTAAAAGTGACCAAATTTGTTCAAAAATTAACATAAGGCACGCTTGACTGTATGCATACATCATGCAGTGATAAAAAAATTTATTAACACAAATGGTCACTGTGCATACTTTCTCAAATTCATAATGTCAGCAAATGAGTATTTTCGATTCAATTTTCACAATCTCCTCATCATTTCACTGTCTTTCGAAAATTGTAACTTAAGTAAGCAACATATTATGCACGTTCTCATTTTTTTATAATGCACAAATAAAAACAAAAAAATGATACAATAGCTTTGTATTATTTAACTTTTTATTACAGTTTTTTTTATTAAAAAACGTAAATTTACGTAATTTTTTGGAACAATGCGGAAATGATAAGATGTAACCACTGCTCTTACCAATATTTTGTTCATCCAACTGCTCGTCATTTTTTCTAGTACCTCAAAAAAGCTTTCCTACACTTCACAATCGCTTCAGTTTTTTTAGAGAGAATGAGTTAAAATCCTTACCATGCCTGTTTTTCCTTTTACTTACATTTTGAGAAACGGCATAGTGCTTATCATCTACCAATTTGTCCTGAGCTAATGCTGCTTTATCAGCGGCTCCTGCGAAGGTACCTTTACATAAGAAAAAAAGCGTTTATCTTGCAGTTTGTTTTCATAAATTGATCAAGGTCTTTTAGTGAAATAAATATGATTTATTAATTACGTGTGGTTACAAAAGTGTCTAAATAGGTATAAAAAGTGTATTGTGTATTACGTATTGTCACTTATATATTTATTAATGTGTGTATGTATACTCTAAAAATATGCATATGTATACACGATTATATAATGCCGATACATGTAAAAAATATGTCTGTATGCTCAACATCAGACTGTATCAGCTTAACAACATTTAGAAAACTCGTTCGGGAAGTTTTCTCTGTTAAGAAGATGAAAACATCACCACTCTCTTAACTAAATTGAGTTTTCAGTTTTCATGACTCACTCATCAGTTGACTGCTGATATTGGGATGGCGCTGTGCTGTTTTCATTGTTTCTAAAGTTCACACATTAATTGAAGTAGTTTGGACTTAAGTTAGGTCAGTGGTGTTGCTCTTTTCCTAAATGAATTGAATTTGGGGACCAACACATAAATAAATTGTTAAGTATTAGAAAGTATAGAAGCTCGAGAAACTTGTACTCAACACGAATGGACTACCTGAGCAAAAGAGTCAGCTATTACCAAGACATGAGAGAAAGAGCCATACACATGCCATGCTTATTTTTCTTTCTAACTGTAAGAGTAGTGAGGCGACTGCGAAAGGAGAATACTCTGGTAGCACTAGCATTGCATAAGTCTGCGGCTAGTCTGCTTTCGGAATCTTCCGTAGTTCTGCTGCACGATGAGTGCGTCAGACACTTGCACAAGAAGTGCGCAAATCTTGCGTTAAATTAAGTGTATTATTTACTCCATCGTAACGCACTCTCACTTGCAGCAAATTTGTGTAAGACTTGCGTTGAGGTAAGTGCGTGCAATCGAGTGCGTTATTTACAGAATAAGTAAAATCATGTCGGATTATGAGAATAATTGTGAATACTGTTAAATATGATATATATATATATATAAATTTTGTATGTTAACGATCTCTAAGACTAACTTTACGACAAAAACACTTATTTTTAGTTACATTCGCATAAACTATATTACTGTTATAATCTTATTTTAAAAATGCAGTTATAACAATGCAATGTTTTTTTTAATCATAACATTTAATAAAATCATATTTAATAACTTAGTTAAATTCTGAAACTATCAACATGTACAAATATAAAGACTTTTAGTTTTTTTCTCACTGTATATAGTTATGTTAATCAATACTTTTAACATTATGCGACTAATTTTCTTGTCAACAGAAGATTTTTTTGGAATTATTTAAATTTTTCTTTAAACATTATTTAATCTGTGACATAAATACATAGCACAGTAATACATAAAACTTCCATGAGAATATGATAACGATAATATTTATAATGATAAAATTACGATTAGTATAATAATAATTATAATCATGTTGATGGAAATGGTACTAATAATAATAGTAAAAATAATAATAATAATAATAGTAATATTTAAAAAAATAATTACAATAATGATAATAATTTTCGGGCTCTGCAGTGGATGCGCTCTTCGCACCTCTGTAGTTGCGGGTACCCAGGACTGTGCTTGCACTAGGGAATGTCTACTTCTTTCTTTTAACAATATAAGGGACAGTGGCTCAGAAAAATATCAACAACTAAATAACGCCCTAGAAGACGCGCTAGTGACGAAATATCAGAGAAAGTCCGTACCAAGTTCAAAGTCTCAGAGGCCCCGGCTTGAAGTTGCATGCGAATGCGGTTACCAAGCCAGGTTCTCTCAGAAGATAGGTCTTACCAGTTTAGTAGGTATTAAGTCTGTATTGATACTAAGACAGCGAGTCCTACACAGGAATAGGGGTCGTGCCATCTTTCATCATACCTTAAGGTATTCTGGACTTCAAAAAGAAAAAATTATTATTGTAGTAATGTTGATAATAATAATAATGATAATAATAAGGCAGTGTCAATGATAGTACGAGTGATAATAATGACTATTATTAGGATTTAAATAATAAAAGTAATAATCACAATAGTGAAGAGAGTCCTTAATCCAACGTTGCTCAGTTTGACGTAGAGACTTGTATAAAATTGTAATACAAACTTTCCAAGTAAAATTTTAACGTTTAATTTTTGTAACTAATATTTTTAACATATAATATAGTTTACACTTTGAATTTTTAAGTAAGGGACCCCACACCAATTACATGGGATTTTGAGTCCCAGTTTAATAGGCTAAACTTAATATATGTTGTAGATTATAATCTTCTGGAGAGCGCGCGGTGGCTCGGTCGGCTAGGTCGGGGATTGGCACGCGGGAGCCCGTGGTTCAATTCCCGGCCAGTGCGACTTTTTCGGGCAAGTACCTCTGTGATTTTTCACATGTGCTTTTTCACCACGCAATGCTCCTCGAGGAGGGTTTAGGCGACCTTCTCGCAGCATCATTGCCTAATTCCCCCTACCCCCCTCCTGTAATGGGAGGCCTCCCATCCCTCTTCCCTTCCTTCTCCAAAGTGCTAAGTGCCCATAGTAGTGCCCTTATTAAAAAGGAGCCGGACGTAGAGCACTATAATATAAAAAAAAAAAAAAAAAAAAAAAAAAAAAAATAATCTTCTGGACAAAAGTTTCTACAAGCGCAAGTCCTGAAAGTGGACAGTTTTTTAGTAAATAATTATTCAAGTCACCGACTCTGCAAAGGTTAGTTTGACAGGTGACGCAGCGCAGTACAGCTGATGAACATAGCTCGTTCGATATGATCGGAAAAGGTTATGTCGAGTGCATCTACCATTATTGACTATCATTGAGCGCAATATAAAATTATTCTAGTTCAATAAATACTAGCATAGATTATTAGCATCATTGTCTTGTACAAGACATCGATAGTCTTTAGTATAAGGAAGCGCTTATCGCAGTCAACTGATACATAAATAGTTTTATAATTTTTTAACTATAAATAGCCGAAAAATACTAACTCCGGTTCATCAATATAAGCTGCCACAATCATTCGTATAAAAATAGATATGCTGACAATATTTTTTTCCATATCACTTCTTTAACGGCTGTTAACAACATTATTATAACAAAAATGTATTTTGTATGTAATTAAAACGAAACATTTACTAATAATGAATACTTTCTCATTTCTTGTCCTTATCATTTTATTTGCGCTATTGCTTACATATACTGTGAGCTTGGATCTTGACTCCACCACCACTTTCTCGTCTAGTTTCTAAAACCTACTACTTGTAAATCCTGCGTTATCCTGAACCTTATCTTGTGGCAACGACTACTGACTCCCATATACGAGATCAAGTTTAAGTCGAATAACCATCTCTTGCGATACATAAAAGTACTTTTGTCCGTACAAATTTTCTTTGAAAGAGTAATAAAAACTTTTTTTTTATCATAAGGATGTTGTAAAAATTCATTGTTATGAAAAATTCATCATACAATAGTATTACAACTATTGTAATTGAATAAACCATAATGTTATGATACTTTATGTCCAATCCTAAAATCCAATAATTAATTTTAATTTATTATCGTCGCTCATGATTCAATTCTTTTTTTTAACTAACACACTTATGGAAGCATATTAATTGTGTAAAACAATATGGTATGACTCGTCGTTTGAAGTTGAAGTTGTTCGCACGGGGATCTTTGATAGCGTTTTTTTTCAAGAAACGCTGTCTGATAAGATTGTCAGCAGTTCCCAGCTAATTTCTTCGATAAACTTTACTCGAGGCTCATCGTCAAAGTTTTCTGCAGTTAAATTGTTTTATTCATAACTTAATTAAATATGGAAAAACGTTTCAAATGTCGGAACCCTAAAAGCTTTATAACTTGTGTCATGTGTCAGTAGACAAACGATGAAAGCTGGAGGTCAAAAACCGGAGGTAGAAAAATTCATGATGAACAATAAACGTTATGAGCAAAATAATAATGCTTGAAATAATATAAAATTTGTTTTACTAAGAAAAACCGTTTTCTTGATATGTGTATCTTCCTTTAGAATTTAACTATCAAGGCACTTTTTTTCTCGGGAGTCGGTCTGAAACAAAAGAGATCTCTCAGTCCTATATAGGGTCAGTTGGTAGTTGGCGCTTTTGTTTAAACTGAGAAAAGAGTTGGCGTGCCGCACCCTAGAAAGTTGGTACGCAAAGCCCGCATAGTTGATGGCGAGCAGTAAGATAAATTTTTTCGAGCCAAACACCAGCGTTGTCGTACCAGACGCCAACAGATGTAGGTAAGCTGCATGCCAACAGTGAAGTCGTGCTGCGCACTCATGCGTTTGTGCGTTGAGCTCCAAATTGCGTTAAGGAACCAAAACGTATTATTAGTTTAGTCATTTTTAATTTAAAAACTCGTTATAATTCATAAAATGTATAATATATATGATAATGACTGTATATTACGTTTTTACTTGATAGATATTTTTCAATACTTTGATTTAAAAGCAATTTTATTCACTTATTTAATTTTTTTTTCTTATTCCTACAATAAGCTCTCAAATTTATAAAAAAGCTAGTATATTCACTTATGTTGTTATAAATGAATAAAATTTAAATGTTCCCAAACAGATTCAATTTAGGAAAGTGAGTTGACTTGCTTATTATACGTGATAAATAAAAAAAATTTTAAATGTCTAGTATTTTTAAGCACTTTTATTGTACGAGAAATAAATAAACTTATAAACACGTGAATTAAGATTACAAATAATATTTTGTCACAATGAAGTCTTTCTCTGCTTGTATTGACAAACAAGGATTGATATTTGGAAGCTCAGTGGATAGCACGAGAACACTATTGGCGCACAGCTCACCCACAACAGTTGGCGTCCAGCACGCCAAAACTCGTCTCACTGCTTTATGTTCTCGTTGGTGTGCGACGAACTCGCTATTTTGGCGTAGAGCACGCCAATTCTTATCTCAGCACCTATAGGTACTTCTACTATTTTTAGGTTGAACATTACTGTTAAAAAATAAATTCCTGATAATCGAAAAAAAAAATTAATAATAATAATGTGACCTACGTATTAAACATAAGAATTATAAATCCAATTTTTTTATCTGACAGTGACTATGGCAAAGTAATACGTTGTCGAAAATCTTCGCAAAGAAAACTTCGGCAAAAGGCCTCAATCTCTGATTATGGAACGGATTTTATCTTATAATTTTTTCTGCAAAGAAAAAAAGTACGAAACATGTCATGAAACGTTGCTGCACAGGAAACTTTGACATTGGTCTTTGAGACAAACTTATCAGAGATATCAGCTGTTGCTTTACTAAAATATTGCACCAGTAGCAGCCTCACTCTCATAGAAGTCTTCCGCACGCGAAAATTTGATTTTAAACCACGAGTCCATTATATCGGAGATATCAGGTAGATACTTCTAAAAATCTATAAGAAGTGATTTTACTTGACAGTGTTTATCGCAAAAACGTGCCGCAATAGTCTAATTCCAAAGGAAGATATACGTGTCAAAAAAAACAGTTTTTATTGGTTTTTCTTAGTAAAAAAAGTTACATATTATTTCGAGCATTATAATTCTACTCGTTAGGTTTATTATTCATCATGTATCGTTCAACCTCCGGCTTTAAACCTCTGGCTTTCGTCTGGCTTTCGTCGTTTGTTAACTGATACATGACCCAGGTCATAAAGCTTTTATTAATCCGACATTTTAAATATTTTTCTATACTTAATTTAATTATAAATAAAACAATTTAAATGCAGGAAACTTTAACGATGAGCTTTAAGTAAGGCCTATCAAGAATATCAGCTGGGTACTGCTGACAATCTTATCAGGCAGCGTTTCTGCAAAAAATACGCTATCAAAGATCCCTGTGCGAGAAACTTTGACTTCAAATGACGAGTCGACCATATTACAGTGTTCATCGCAAAATAATGAGTTATCGAAGATCTCTTTTCGGGAAATTTTGTCAACGAGCATTAAGTGAAGTTACACGTGAAAAACTTGGGGATATCGTTGGTCGATCTTAGGTTACTTATACTGCAATGCTATTCCTACATTAAGATAAGTGACGTGTGTATACGCTTTGGATCTACAATCAACTCAAAAAGTAGTTTTCTACCAACTACCTTTGAAAAAAAAACTGATGAAGTCAACGGCACCATGACTAGCAAGTGTAATAAAGCTGATACTCAGAGTTACAGAATCATAATACTTCACACATTCAATATGCTCACATAAGTATAACAGTTAGAAAATAGAATTAAATCATGAGCTACGAAAATAAATTAAAATTAATTAATGGATTTCAGGATTTGAAATAAAGTATCATGACATTGTTGTTTAATAAATCACAATAGTTGTAACACTAATGAATTTTTACAATATCTTTGTCAAATAGGGCCAGCATCTCTATTTCTATACGAGTAATTGTGGCAGCTTATATTAATGAACCGGAGTTAGTATTCTTCGGCTATTTATAGTTAAAAAATTATAAAACTACTTATTTATCGGTTAACTACGATAAGCGCTTTCTCATACTAAAGAGTATCGATTTCTTGTACAAGACAATAATGCAAATGATCTACACTAGTATTTATCGAACTAGAATAACTTTATATTGTGCTCAATGATAGTCAAGAATGGTAGATGCACTCGACATAACCTTTTCCGATCATATCGAACAAGCTATATTCATTGGCTGTACTGCGCTGCGTCACCTGTCAACTGACCGTTGCAGAATCGGTGACATAAATAATTACTCACAAAAAAACTGTTCATTTTCGAGACTTGCACCTGTGGAAACTTTTGTTCAAAAGATCATAATCTACAACATGTATTAACCTTAGCTCATTCAATCAGGACCTAAAATCCCATCTAATTGGTGTGGCGTCCTTTAGGGTGAAAATTTTACACAGGCATAAAAAAATTAAAGTATAATTTACTCGTTGAATTATATTTTTACATAAAACTCTCTATTAAATCTATTTGTAATGTCCATGGAATTTTATGGGAAACCATCGGTGAAGCTTTAACTTTACAACAATAGTGTACTGAAATTAACGTAAAATTTGTGCACTTATGCTACTCGCACTCACCTGCACTAAAATTTTGCACAAATCTGCTGCGAGTGAGAGTGCGTTCCGATATAATAAATAACACACTTAACTTAACGCAAGATCTGCACACTTTTTGTGCAAGTGCCTGACGCATTTGCCTCAACGCAAGTCTTACACAAATCTGCTGCAAGTGAGAGTGCCTTACGATGGAGTAAATAATGCACTTAATTTAACACAAGATTTGCGCACTTTTTGTGCAAGTGTCTGACACACTCATCATGTAGCAGAACAATGTAGGGTTCCGGAAGCAGACTAGCTGAAAACTTACAAAATTTTTCTGTCGATAGTCACGTAGTGTACCAAGCGTGTAAGAATTGCAAAGATGCTGCTGCTAGAGTAACGTCTGCCTCTTGCCTCTCTCCTATCCAAGGGGAAGCATGAGGGGAGGTCAAGGAGCAGGCTTTCTCTAATGCGAACGAGATCTATGGCACTGCTACGTAAACTGCAACACGTTAAGTCCAACTGTGGGAAGTCTAAGGAGTCAAAACGACATTAGCGGTGAAGGTCGATGTGAGCAAGTGATTCAGTTAAAAATGCAAGTACTGTGGTACATACAGTTTGTTTTACTGTATTAATTTTTCTGCATCACACTGTGTTCAACTCGCTTATAATGACTGTAAGATATTTAAATAAATGCTTAAGAATTACTAATCAACAGATTTTAATCTGTTCTTTTCGATAGACCAGACTTGTCTTTTCTTAAGACTTTTTTTTATTAAAAAAATGAGTAGAAGTTCAAAAAGTGTTTTTGAAATTTTCCATGGTTTTCAAAAATTTAATTTGTTAGAATTGAAAGAGCACTGCTAAGACATTAACTTCACAAATTTTTAAAGTAAAAGAGCGAAAAACGTGTGAATTAGAGGTAAATATAGACATTGGCATGATCAAGTCACGCGGTAGCAAGGTGGCAGCATACAACGAACTCGTTAGTAACAGTGTATCACCACATGGTGGCGTGGAGCAGGTGACAACTACACGTTTTACCACCATGCGACTTACTCATGCTAATGTCTACATTTGCTTGTAATTCACGCTTTTTTTGCTGTCTCACTCTAAAAATTTGTGGAGTGAATGTCTTAGCATTGCTCTTTCGATTTCTGAAAATTTTATTTTCTTAAATCATGGCGAATTTTGAGGAAATGTTCTAAACTTCTGACTCACTTTTCTCCATGAAAAAAGGTTTTGAGCAAAAAGCAATTCGCATGATCAGAAGAAGCAGTTCAAAATCTGTTTTTTGGTACTTCTCAATTATTTTTTTAGCGATCTCCTAGCTGTGCTGAGCAAGTTGAACACAGCACATTTAGGCAAAAAAAGTCCCACGTGCGCAAGGTGGCCAGCTCTCAGTGGAAAAGCAATTGTGTAATACATATTGATACAACTGTCCACATTGTTAAAACTAAAAATTATCGTTAAAAATTTTGTTTTAGTTTTCACGCCTCTATACTGTTTCGCTTACTTCGTGTATCGTATCGCACATAGGCTTATGCATGTATATCAAGTCACAAAGATAAAAGAGAACGACCAGCCGTATGATGCAGATCATAGAACATTACACAATAATAGAGTCACTAAAGTTTTAATTTCAATGTATACTTTATTACTTTCACTTACTTGCTAATTAAAAAATCCTTAGAATAAGGTACATCTTTAAGTCAATGCCTGGCTAGAACTCCTTGATCATGGCCCTGTGGAGTTCTTTACCCTTCCACGATGGCTATTTTACAGTTACTTTGTCTTTCTACAACCACGATGACATAATTACTTCTGTCAAGTTAAAAGTTTTAAATTAAACGATGGAAAAATAAGGCCTGTGATGACTCATGTCTCGGATACTTTGTCGTCAAAAATTCAATTACATTATTTGACAGAGAAATGTACAAATTTTTATTTGCAGATAAAACTGTTACACCGCTAAGCAAAGGGGTCCCAACAGACCTGACAGTTCAGCTCCCATGGGTCTACAACTGGTAAGAGAAGGGAGCGAGCAATCATGTGCTGGTCACGGCCACTTTGCTGCTTTGCCACTTTCTACTGTTCTTAGACTGCATTCCATATATCTCGGATTTAAGTAAAGTCACGATACAGTAACATTGCATCACACGTGTGTAAAAGGGTCAGTGGTAGCATGCTTTCTCTCTTTCTGTTATATAATGTCACGTAGTCTTACTACAATTAGAGGTACACAGAAATAGAGCTGATGTTTTCTTGTTCTGTGCTTACAGAATGCGGCTCATTCTTGGTGGTCCTCAGAAATTTAATTTTTAACAGATTTTTAGTAAAACGTTTCTGAAAAACAGCCTAAGCATTTTTTAAGTTATTTTCATCTTCATAAAAATATCTTTTCAGAAAAGTAAAAATTAAGGTAAGTTTGATGTGCTGAGTTAGTATTTTTGAGGAATTTCTGAAGTCTGTATACACTGGTAATGAGTAGGATTTTTTGGAATAATTAAAAATGTTTGAAATAAAAATATAAGAACGGTCAAGTTTTCTTTTTACTTGTACTTTAACGTAACACACTTGTACTTAAACATAATCAAACTAAGAAACATTGACTTTTACCCTAACATATTCATATATTTTGACAAAGCAAAGCAATAATGTATTTGATGTGAGGTTACACAAAGTACGAGTCAAAAGTCAATTAGTTTATTTAATTTTGTTAAAGTACGAGTATGTTGTACCGAAAAAAAATGTGGCATTTTTTTTTTTTTTTTTTTCCGAGAACTTTTTAAGGCTACAGATTTATTAGGAACAATTCTATTTAGTTCCAGTACATAATGGTTTTAGGAAATCTTTACAAAATGTAAATTTATTGCTTTCGTCAAGATATATTTGTAAAGAGATATCATAACTTTTCAGGAAGATATCATTTTAAAAATTTTTAATTAAAAAAAATTCAATCTCATTAGATATCGTTTATATTAGAAAGTACTACGTTTTTATTGTGTCATTTTATTTATCTTCAGGAACATTAAATCATGTGCCAATTAATTGATAGTAATTAATTTATTCATTACAAGTCTTAATTTAAATACTAGAATAAGGGTGTCAAAGTTTAAGAAACACAAAATTCAGGATAACGATAATAGGATATTGATGTATTTACGATATTTAAATTTTTCATGCATGTTTAAGACTTGCTGCCAAGTGAGCTATCCACTCTTAATAACGTTACCTCTTGTCTGTTTTTTTAAATAGCTATGAATATATACATACATAGACGACTTTAATTTTACATATATATTTTATTATTTGTATTTTTGATTATTTATGGAACGATTTTACTAATAGAGAGTCATCCACCTGCCCCCTTGTTCTGAGGCATCGTTGTTCTCAACTAATATCCGCAAATCTGCATGCTGTGATGAACGGAATTATATCAGTTGCTTACTTATATAATATCCGAGTGACAATGTCATATAAAAAACGCAACCTAGTAGTCCAAGAGAAAGTGGCAGAGAGAAGTCTCAAACTTAACCCCTCCAAGCGGGAATTATGCGTTCTACCATATGAGCCACTGATAACTGCCAACGCTGCGTGCTATCTATTCTAAAATTAAAAAGTCTCTACGGCCTATATCACACTGTTTGCAGCTTTGGTTAATTAACTTAAAGTATAAGCCTATTCCAATTATACGCAGAAAAAAATTGGCTTGCAACTAACTTAACTATAAGATTACTTCTCGAACACTGAGTCATAAAAAGATCTCGTTTTGAGCATTTTGAGATACACATGCCTTGTTTTCGTTGCTCTATCGACTATCTTACCACTTTTACTGGTAAAGCTGTGAAATAGAAAAAAAGAGACTGAATTAAACTAACATACGTTATGCATAACAGCAAAAATACTTAATTTTCGATATTCGAAAACATGAGTATGAAAATCTAAAGTAAATAGTAACATGGTCGCCAAGGCTTTGTCTGCTTTCTCAAACTTACATCGTCGTGCCCCCAGGTGACTTGATAGTCCAGTTTATTGTGTGCGACCTAACATAATAAAATGTTATCGTCTAATTTTGTCAAAAATCATTTTTATCGAGTTTTTTAAAAGTTTTTTTTCTAGATACTTTTAAGTTATAAATACTTACTAGTTTAGGAGATATACTTGATTGTAAGCTTTTTAGGTTAATAACATTATAATTTCCATTAATATGACAATCAATAACTCTTTTTTATCTTCAGTTATACAACTTAAGCTCAAAAATTTACTATTATATCGTTGTGTTTTTTTATTTCTGTACATCTGTTGCCACGTGATTTGTACGTTGACATCTAATAAAATATACACGCAGGTTATAGAAACTTATTTTTTATCGCAGTAAGATGACCATCATTAAACTTTGAATTTTATTTGTACATCATAGTGAGTTCTTCTTTGTTGTCGCGTAGTAAATGTATTTTATTAGCTACTAGGTTTTTGTGCCAATTGATAGTATTACTTCATTACATTTGAAGCAATGTAAGGAAAGTTTTTGAAGGCTAGAAATATTGTTTCCTCATGTTTGTGTCATAATTGTTAACACAATCTTCCACAGACAATTCTGAAATGCCAATGAACGAAAAATTTTTCAAAAATTCAAATTAATTTTAGGAAAATAAGTATTATATTTGAAGCATCTCTAGCTGACTTATACAGTATTTAGAAATCAGCTAAGTATATACTTTGTTTGTTACGCATTAAACTTGCTGGAGCTTTAGCATTGTCACTGAAGAGTAAAAAAACATTACAAATTTTTCTTAGTAATATTTGTTAAAAAATAGAATAATACTTTAAAATACCTGTTTAAAGAAATTTTAATAAACTAATTAATAAATTTTATTATTTTTGCCAATGCATACATATTTTATACTTCAAAAACATATATTTTTTACAATTAACAATATGTCTGCTCCTTCAAAATTAGACTAAAAAGTATTATGTAGATTCTTGTCTTTATAAGTAACAATAATGTTGTAAAAAAAATTTCTTAAAAATCTGTTGAATGTTAGTAAAACGGCAGATAATAGTTATTTTTACAAAATGTTTGTATACACCGAAAAGAATTTCAAAATAAATAGTAAGAGTTTACCTATAGATGAATTTGTGTACCATATCAAACCGCGTGAGTATTTATTAACAATTTTAGGACGCATTCTTTATTTATTATTAGCAGAGTTGTATAGTTTTAATGTACATATATCTGCAAGGTAACAGCTTGGCTCAAAAGCGTATACAAAGCAACACTCAAGAACCCGTTATTATTGCCCTGTCTAGACGAATGTCAGTGGTGAAAGCTGTTTACCTACCTTGTATTTAGGGAACATGATAAGATACCTAAGGTTAGAGAAATATCCTTTTTACTGGAATTTAAGTAGAAAAAGGGTCTCTTTGTGAGGACCTTCACAAACGCACATACCTGTCTGCTCTCCATCCTTTCCCAACTATCTGCTAGGTATCTAACCATTAAATTTAACCTTCTCGCAAGTGTCTGGATTTCATATTGGTTACTATATAAGGGCGTTTAAGATGAGCTTGGGTATTCCCACCGATATAGGTGTCTAAGGCAGGGAGATCAGCCTTTCTCATGAGTCCTGGCGTGCTTCCGGGATGGAACACCAAACAATCTTTTCTCTCTATTCACGGCATCACTTGATTGCCAAATTTATGACCTGATATCCTTTACGCCAGAATCACCTGGAGCGAGCATGCAACAAACACACAACGCTACAATCGACGCCTCGACCTCTGCACAGCAGGAAGCGCATCACCTCGTCCATACGTGCCCTCGTCAAATACTATCTTCTGCAACGCACCAGTAATTCGTTCAACGGCATCGTCGAGAATGTTTCAGGTATGCATGCGGGAGAAGAAGTAAATTTATGCTTCCAAAGACAGTGCGACCGCCATATTTTTCAGTTTGTTCATTCTTGAGCATCATCCTCGGATGTGTACGATTTAATTTTGAACACTTTTGCGCTTCCACCTGTTACTATAGCAAAATTTCATTCTTGAATATTAAGCGAGTGAATCGTATAATTGTGATTCACCGATTCATTAATTTTTATTTTAACTGAATTTTGCTGTTATTGCTCATTCCAGCATTATACTTTTTTAACGGATTAATCTTTATTTTAATATTTTTATCATTTGTCTTGCGTACTCTATTTATTATGTTACAATTATGGAAGTGACCAAAGAGCAAAGTAACACAAAGGTAACACAGTCTGCCAAGGCTGCTGACCGCTTTTACACTTTTCTTTCACCTGATCGTTCTAATGTCTCTTCTTCTAATGTCTCTTCTGTCAACTCACATAATACTTTTAGTGATGCAGCCACCTCAGTCGACTCTCACATTTTAGCCTTATAAGCTAAAGTCTCAGCTGGTTGTTTTCAGATTTTATCGATGGATAACAAATCTTTGGACACTCTAGAGCAGCTATCTTTTAACATCAACGATCTCAAAAAGCAGTTAAACATTACTATGGGTAATACTCCCCATCCTCCGAAAACTCCACGGTGAAACCGTTCCCAGTCACGAAATTACAGAGAGTCTAATAGAAACAGAAGCAAAAGCATCCAACAGAAGCCTACCGGTGATCAGCTTTGTTATTATCATAAAAAATTCGGCGATAAAGCTCACTTCTGTAAGAGCAGTGATTGCCCAAGAAAATCTCCGGAAAACTAAACTCTGCTTCTCATGAAGAAGCATCGAGTGGGACCTCATCTTCAAAATACTCTCACAATCGGAATATTGACTCAGGCAAGGTCTTCTTGGTTGACAAATTTTTTTGGTCTAATTGTTGACGTTCGTAGGTGCAGGATCATTGATCTATTTACAAACACTTGTTCTATCGGTTCCATTAAATCAACTGACTGCTCTTCTTCATTTCCATCGTTGACCCGAATTCCTCTCACTCCACGCTTTTCTCAGATTTTACAGAGGTGACTGGCAAACAGCCAGTCTTGTTCGTGACAGCTAAAGATGTACTTCATTACATTAAGACCAATGGTCCTCCAGTCAGAAAGAGCACTAGGCGCCTCGATCCCGAAAAATACAAGGCAGCTCGGAAAAAATTTGAGAAGCTGGTCAACCAAGGCACTTACAGATGCTCCAAGAGCTCCTGGACAAGTCCCATTCATATAGTTTGGAAAAAGGATAGTTCTTGATTCATTTGTGGCGATTATCAGTGCCTCAACGCCATTACGATCCCAAATAAATTACCTATTTCTTACTTGCATGACTATTCAGTCAATCTACTTGGCAAGAAGGTCTTCTCGAAGCTCGATCTTTCCAAAGCATACTATCAGATTCCCGTAGCTCCTGTTGATGTAGTAAAAATCACTGTCACCACGCTATTTGGACTGTTTGAGTACGTCTTCATGCCATTCGGTCTCAGAAATGCCTCACAATTATTTTAAAAGTACATCAACAGGACTCTAGGTGATCTCGACTTTATTTTCGTCTACCTGGACAATATCCTTATACTTTCTTCCTCCACAGAGAAACATCAAAAACACCTTCGAATTATTTTTTAACGCTTTAAACTCTTCAGCCTCAAAATTAACGTTCCCAAATGTGAGTTTGGTAAATCTGAGATAGTTTTCCTTGGTCACCTTATTGACCAGGAAGGTTCTAAATCCTCCCGGGACCAAGTACAGGCGATTGCTGACTATCCTGTGCCTAAGACCGTCGTCGAACTTCGCAGTTTTTGGGTCTTATAAACTTTTATCGCTGCAGCTTCCCTAACGCTGCTACTGTACAAGCCCCATTATATGCTTACACTCTCAACAGCAAGAAAGATGACCAAACAGTCATCGACTGGTAACCTGAAGCTGTTAAAGCCTTTGGAAGAGTCAAGTCTGACCTAATCAATACCTGTCATCTTATGCATCCCTCTCCAGATGCTCTTACCCGTCCCGTTACCGATGCTTCAAATTTTTCTATGAGTGCAGCCCTGAAACAACAGGTTGACGGACAATGGAAACCACTAGGGTTTTTTTTGCAAAAATTCTCTGCGTCTCAATACAACTATGCCGCGTATGACATAGAACTCACGGCCATTTTTGAATCCATCTAACACTTCAAATACTTTCTGGAAGGAAGGAGGTTCAAAATCCTTACTGACCATAATCTTCCCGTTCATGCCTTCTCCCAGAAAGCTGACAAAGCTTCACCACAACAGCGTCGGCAAATTGGCTTCACCTCGCAATATTTGACCGACATTAAGAACATCCCGGGTCCAGAAAATGTAGCAGCAGACGTATTTTCTCGGATCGACTCGACTCGATGCCCTACTAAGACTCAACACTCGTTCGATCTAAAAAGTGCTGCAGCCGTCGCCTCCTAAAGTTGACCTGATCCGTCTTCTTACTGACATTGAAATGTCTGAACTCATTCAACATCAGCAACATGACATCAAACTCAAATTTCTGCTTGAGTCGTCAAAATACTCCTTGAACCTCAAAAACATCGAACTTGGTCACCTGCGTTGTTTTACCAAGTGTATCACGCACACAATCTATGACTGAAGAACTGAAGCGCCGCGCAATGGCGAGTCATTTCAACATGAAAACTTAATAAGTTACTACTGTAATGATAACGTTATAAGAAATTTATGATAAAAATCGCTTAATAATTATGATCATGTGATAAAAAATAAATAATTTTTTTTTAAAACAATTATTTACGTAATTATTCTATAAACATTGCGCGGTGCTTCAGTTCTCCAATCGTAGACTACGTGCGTGATACACTTAGTAAAACAACTAAAGCCAGCAGTCGAAGATTTCACGTCATGTTTAAAATGAGCCCAGTCAATTCATCGCCCCTGACAACAAGTTTCGACACATCCACATGCATATTGTTGATCCCTTAAAGACTTATAAAGGCTATTCTTACGTTCCCACGATCATTAATTGTTTTTCTCGTTGGGTTCAAGCTATCCCACTCCAGGATATTCAAGCTTTCAGAGTACTTCATGCCTTCCAAGCAACTTAGGTCTCTCGTTTTTGTACCCCAAGATTTATTGCTACCGATCAAGGTTCACAATTAGAATCTGCCATTTTCAAGGCCTATCTTTTCTTTATAGACTGCCAAAGAAAACGGACTGTGGCTTACCACCCAGCGGCCAATGGCCTCATTGAGCGCTGGCATCGTAGCTTCAAAGCTGCCCTCATGTGCCACAATAGTCCCAACTGGGTAAAACTTTTACCAACAGTTCTTCTATGCCTTTACACTGCCGTTTGAAGCGACAGTGGAGCGTCACCAGCTGAATTTTTATATGGTACTACTCTTCGCATTCCAGGGAAATTTTTCATCCCAGATGATTTTTTTCGCTGATCCCCAAATCTTCATTAAAGATTATTGTCAATATATAAGGGAACTTAAACCTGTGCCGGTAGAACACTGCCACAAACCTCGACCCTTCTTCTTTAAAGATCTCCGCTCTTAATCTCATGTTTTTTGTCGACTTTTACGCTACAAAATCTCTCGAGGGACCGTACACGGGTCCTTACAAGGTCACAGAGCGAATCTCTAATCTTGATTGTAAGATTGACATCAAGAAAACTCTAAAGGTTGTCTCTACTGAGCAACTCAAGCCAGCTCACTTTGTTCCCGAGGGTCTCACCACTCCAATGCTAGATCTTACTGTACCCGCAATTCAGCCTCCAAGGGCCATACCTATCCTGAAAACTTACCCTTGTACAAGTAAGAGCAAGAAGAAAATTATCTTTAAACTTGAATAATCATTAAAGCCCATTTTTTCACCAAGACCTGTTTTTTTTTGTTAGTTAGCTAAGTTAGTCTCTAGTTACTTTAAAATTACTACTGTGACATTATTATGTACGATTAAGACAAACTGTTATACCAAATTTTTTCTTCTAATCTCAAACTAAAGTTCTGCATTAGACTCATAATCAATATGACTGTCTTACCACTGTGAACTTAGCTTATAACTTTTGTTACCATAAATTGTGTTTTTAAGTAGTTTTAAGTGTAATAATGCCACGTCTAATGATTATCTTTTTTTAAACTTAGCTTGTAATTTCATGATCAAAGATCACACATGTAAGCAATTGTAAGCTCAAAATGTTGCGTCCTAGAATTTAATTTTTTATTGTGAACAAACGTTATGCGTTCTGTTTACCAATGCCTTTGCGTTTTGGCCAAGGTACAAATGCGCTTTAAACCACCTTAAAAATCTCAACTTTTATGATACTTCATATTTTATAATACATCGTACTGCGTTACTAAGGAAAGAGTGTGTGAGGACTTTGTCCCGTCGGACAAGAGCAAGGGCGTTCCGCTCTCTCTGCACGTCCCTCTCAAATCGTCTTCGTCGAACTGTACTACTGCGCAATTCAGTTTGCGCTCAGTCATCGCTTAAGCGCTATCACTATGGGCTATACTCATAGCTCGTGCCACTAGGCACATGTAACTGTTTGATACTGAAAAAACCAGTCATTGTTATCTTCATTACAAAGAAGTACTTTATTGTCCTGGTTTATTCCATCTCCTGGCAAGTTCCTTATATTTAGTTAAAGAAAATGAGTAACTTTCGTCTAATACCAATGTAGCTTTGTTTTTTGTGATTTTACTGGCTCTTTTTGAAATCACTCTAATTTTCTGAACAAACAATTTCATTTCATCACTAGGGTATAATACCAACTAGGATTAAGGCCAGTTCAAAAGTTTCTTACTCTACAAGCAGGTTACTTACACGTGCAAAATACAAATGTGCTTTTTTCACAGATTGACTAAATTTCACTTTTACAAAATAGCGTGCATCAATCAATTAAACATTCTAGTATTAGAATCCCTCCGCGCATTTGTAAATCACATTATTGACGTAAAAATGCTACATAAAACTAGCGTTTTGTCTAGTTTTGTCTAGTTTTCTCAAATTTTCAAAGACATTTTGTATAAGTTAAAACGGAGTTACCTAGAATAATAAAATTCATCTTTTAAATTAATAAGAGTAAACAGATAAGGCTTATTGGCTTGTGACGTAGTCATGTTAAGTGGTGATAGCCTGGTTAAGAAGTTTTAATTTGCACTAACAGTTTGACTACACCGATTCAGTTTGTAGAATATGTCAGCTGATACAACTAACTCTAAAAACTTTTCAAATAGAGGGAGATAGAATATTTGTTGCATATTTACTTGATTATAATTGTTAATCAATAAACAAAGTTATCGTAAAAAAAAGCTTGAACAGAAAATAATCTTTTTCCTCTCTAACAATAGCCATGTTACATCTACATTAACATTTGATTACAATCAATTAGTAATAATGAAGAATGGCTTCATACTCTCTGAAAATAAAGGAAGCAGAATGTTAAACAAAAATTTAAAAAAAGAAGCGTGGTTTTATCGACCTTGAATTTATACCTACATCTATAACGTATCTGCCATGTCTTGCAACACAATACTGACAGGTGTACATATAAGCAAAATATAACAGCACATCACCAAAAATATATTTTTTAAATATTCTGTTTACGTTATTCAATTAGAGTAATAAGCTATTCTACATTTTAAGGCACCGATTGTAGTTAAAGATAAATATCGATGGTATTAAGCTCTTGTGAGAGGAGAAAAAAATTGTTTTTCTATTTAAGTTCTTGCCAGCGGCAACTATGCCTTACATAAGCCTTGTATTTAAGTATCTTGTTCATTGTAGATAAACAAAAGTGATGAAAAACTTAGTAATTGTAAGAGAGTTTGTGATAATTTGTACAATGAAAAACATGTTAAACATCTTGGTGAAAGAGAATTCCATAGCATTGTATCAAGTAGAAAATAAAGTTTTTTTTAAGTAATTGGAGTAAAACGGCCAATTTAAACCCAGTATTGACTCTTGGAATTAGTCACGAGAATAGGATTTAATTAGACAGTTTGTTAACTTACACAAAACTTGCATGTGATTCCGAAAAAATATTTGATGAAATAACCTCTAATATGTTTTACAATTTTGGCATAAACGTTTCTGATGATAAAATGTGAATTTCCGTTCAGCGAGGATGATGACTGACTATGATGAGATTGTTAAAGAAGGAACTATTATTTGTGTGAATCAAAATTCAGAATCAGGTAAACATACTCTCGTTTTCTTAGTAAAAAAATACGCTCGTTTTCTTTAAAAAAAAAAGATGTTCCCACTTTAGTGAAAACAATTTTTACCTTCTTAGAATTTTTCGTAGCTTCTTGGGCTGTTAGTTAATATCTTGGTTGCAGCTTCTTTTCAAATTTGCCACCCAGTATTCCTACAAATCTTCCTTTGTTTTAATTTTAGTAAATACAAGTACTTTATTTAAAACTCCAAGAAGTTCAACTAGTTCTGAAATTATAAATGGTAAGTATTGCCACTTCGGCCTTTGCCAGTGTGTAGAAATATAATTGACCAACGCTTAAAAGTTAATTTAACTCAAAGTATTATAAATTCATAAGTTAATATGAATGGTTTTCTTGTCTGTAAAAGTTCTGCTCAAAACTTGTGGCCCATACTTTGCTCAGAGAGAGCAGATAAAACAGTTTACATAGTAAAAATTTTTTGTGACAAAAAAATTTCAAGGATTAATTTTTGCAACTGTTACTCAAGAGGCAATAAAAATTGTTAATAATAATGTTTTATTTCATAACACTTTTAAAAAAGCTTTGACATTTAATTGAAATAAGACATCTCATGACAGTTGGTAAATAATTAAAAACACAACGTCCAATGGTGGTACTGTCATACTTTGTATTTATTAAAAAACAAAACGACGTTTCGGCTGCTTGAAAAATGTCCAGGTCCTCATCAGACACAAAAATCTATAAGTAACAAAAATTCTTTACAGTACAAATTTTGGTAAAATACAATAAACAAAAATAAAGTTGAGTGTATAACATACCTCTGACTTTTACAAAAGGGATATCAAAAGGTAATGTAGTCAGAGTTTCAAGTTTAATTGCTTTTATACCCAGCACATACACAAATGACGTAGTACACGTATGTAATACAATCAAATAAAAATTACAAGCAGTTCTTTGTGAGACTCACATAAACAGTTCATATTTTCCTAACACTATAAAAGAAAGGGGTCCTCACATCATGTACATCAAGTTAGTCTGCTTTCTTAATTGACTTAAGGGGGCTCCTTCACGAAAGTCCCTAAACAGAGATATATTATTTCTTGTAAATAAAAGTCTACTGAATTTAATGGTGGTCTAAATTATATTTCGAATGGGTCAAAATTTTGAGAAATCCGAGCTCAAAGTTGTAACTATTAGCACGTGTTCCTATGGGTCAGCGTTAAAAACAATTTGTTTTCGCTTATAATAAACCTAAATTAAATGTCCCAGCAGACTGAATATATACGTTTTGTAGATAAAGTCTTCCTCTGTAAAATGCTGTATTAAAAATTGTAGATAAAGGACCATTTTAGCGAGATATTTGTGATGGAAATAAATAAATAGTGTCCGGGAGGTCAGGAGGTCACGTAGCAGACGTACTTGTTCACGACATATATATATACCATATACCTATATATTACATCGCTATACTACACCAACACAGATGGTCTGGTCTGGTGGTGTACCCTCGTATGTACTTGACTGGTCAAAACAATAATTAATTTTTCGTACAAAGTTAAACTACACACATAAATATCATTTTTCCCACTTCATACGTTATCAAAAATATCATAATGATTTTCAGACACATTTGTTTATTGAAAAACAAAACTTTATTTTTTGTGTGTCTTTGACCTCAGCAGTAGTCGTAGGAGCCCTCTTAACGAAAGACATAATATTTCTTAAATTTCTGCGTATCTTTTTGTCTATTAATATTATTATTGAAGTAATGCATATTTAACACTTCTGAACAAAGGAGCTTTTTGTAATTTTGTTCTATGTCTAAAATTTTTATTTTATCAAAGTTAGAGTTATGTGTAAATTCAATGCTATGTTGTGATAGTACAGATGTATTTTTTTTTTTTTCTATGTCTCTGTAAGTTTGCCCATTCTTAATATTACAACTCTCGATATTTAACCGACATAACAGCAGTTGTAACAAGTACATGGTATGTGGTAAACGACATTATTTTTATCAAGTGGCTCAGTTACATCTTTTCCAAGTGAAAAGATCGAATTAAATTTATTGTTTAAACTGTATACAAGATTAATAAGAAGCTTCCTACAATAATATTTAATAAGGCTGTGCAAGTGGAAAATATACGGGAACGATAAGATTAGTTTATAATTATAATCATTTCTATTACGATTGTGAATCATATCAAGCTAATGATTATCTTTTATTAATCGCTATTTTCATTTTATTATTTCGATGTACAGGTCCAAAATGCTTAAGATATTTAAATTTAACTGTTCTGAGCAACAGTCAGTCACCTCGCGGCTGCTGTGAAAAATGATTCTCTCACAGTGAGTATTTGTAAAATCTGTACATAGTTATTCGTAACTTAATAATTTGTTAACCACTCATTCTGATTCCTATTTACGACAGTAGCTATCCCAGCAATACGTGCCAGTGCAAGCATTAAGATCGTTTTTTTTAATTTGAAGCTTTTTTGTATTCACACGACTATTAAAAAATCAAATTTATCTTAACCCACATTCCTGAATTTGGACTTGTTACTAACGTACTAATCGATTCGTTGCATCTGATTTATCTAGGGTGCATGAAAAATTAATTGTATATAAAAATTGAATTTCCTAGCAAGTACTTAGTACCACATGCTAAAAGGGATAGTATATCAGCAACCTTATTATTTACTAGCAATAGATTACTAATAAATTTACTCGTAAGCCAAGAGCCTTTGTTTTGTAGCCAAGAGCCTTTGCTGTTAAGTTGCATGAAATCAAATGTTATAGAGGTGAGAAAGCACTTTAAAATGCTATTGATAAAAATGTGTCCACCAATTTTTCTACGTTTTAGGTTGCTCCTACAATTCTAAAAAGCACTATTTTCAGTACGTCTAAAAAACACCTTTATTCCTTTAAACAATCGGTTCGAAAATTTTATAAACTCTTTTTAAGTTTATTTAGGTAAAGATAGCTTTCTTATGATATTGATAATATCCTGCATCTTTAAAATAATTCTAGAAAGTATGGATTTTTAGATCATTTTTATGCATAAACTCTTTATTATTCCATATTAAAGATATATAAGTTGATTTGTAATGGAAATCAATCTGAACAGCAGCTAATGCAAAGGAGTGCTGAGGTAGAGCTGATATGTAGTCAAAACAGGAACAGTGAAATTTGTATTAACAATATGAAAATCCGAGTAATGTGTGCCGATATTAGAAAGCCCATGATCGATTAATAAGTGCCATGCAACACAAAGGTTAATTGTATAAGTGGTATAAATAGTATTGTATCCATAAAAAAGTGTCACGTAGTTGAGGCTTCAAATTTCGTTTGCATGAAAAATGATGAAAAATAAATACTCCAAAAAAATTTTTACAAATTGAGAAACTAATATTATTTCATTCACAAATAACTAACAACATTCCAAAAACAAAAATACGCAAAAATTAAACGGAGAACAGCTGCACTGTCAAGTAATATTACAAGCTAAAATAACTCAGAATTATTACTTATAGTGCAGATGCAACAAAAAAAATCTATATATGCTACAACTGCAGTAAAAAAAAGCTATGTATAACATCAAAAAGTGTTAACTGCGGTAAACCTAGCAAAGCAATGTTATTTAATTCAAAGAAACTATCCAATTTTCAACGATCATTTTTGCAGATACATAATTAACCGAGTATCCCCTTTTTATTGCACTAACGATTTTATAAACCATTTGCAATAGCTAAATTTTTAATGTGGGTGAGTTTTGTAACTTTTTAAAATGTGATGTGATATAGAAAAATCACAGTCCCTTCACTTTTTTCTGACTCATAAATGTCAAGACAGAGTCTGTACGATTGCATTCAACATGGGTAGGGGAATTTCCGAATTCCCAGGGTACCACAGGCCGACTTCCTCTTCAACGAGAAACTAAAACAAATAAGTTGACCAAATGCTATTACAATTTCAAAGGACATTGACAAGCAACAATAAATTAGAATTACCAGTAAATCTAATTATGTTAACAATCAATGGCTTAAGACAATGTTCCAGAAATACACAAATTCAAAAAGATACACAATCGTATGAAGGTAATCTCATAGAGTATAAAATTTCCAGACAGCTTATAAATAATTTTACAGTATTCTGTGGTTCTAAGTTAATTAACCTTGAAAGCAACTAACGGAAAAAATCTTTAAATAAAGTTTTCATTTGGTTAGTGATGTAAGGTACTTGATATTTTATTTGTAAAATGAAAGGTCTTTCTATTTGGTGAATTCCGGTCCAATAAGAAAAAACTATAGCCTGAAATCACTTACTAGATGTATTGTAGAAAAACGCATTATCAGACTTAAAACAATGTTATACGTACATTTATACAATGTGTATCAACCACTGAGGTAACCAAGGTGATAAATGTTATCCAAAAAATAAAAAAATAAACATTAGTTTTAGAAGTACCTTATAAAGTCGTCAATTCTTTCCCATTTATCGAATCCACTCTGGCCAAGTGGGTAAGATACTTGTCTAAAGATTCTCTGGACAAGATTTAAATGCCCTTAAAAAAGGAAGAAACTCTTTTTTTTGTATTTACTAATTGATATTAGCTATTCTTACAGCTTTCATGCAGGAAAATTTTTCTAATTTACCGTGTATGTATGTAGATAGTAATTACATACTTTTAAATGACTGATACACGAGCTTTTATAAGAACTTAATTAAGAAATTATACAAGATCTTCTGTAACTTCTCGGTAGATAAGCAAATGTAAGATCGTGTACAAGTTCTGATATGGGTTCCATTTGAAGAACTTATATGAGAACTTACATCGGAACATATTCAAGAAATTACATAAGAACTTGTGTAAGAACTTATGACAAATTTTAAGCTGTCACTATCACTTTTGCATACGTATAATAAAACGTCACCGTATGGTTACTTGAGTAAAATTTAAAATACATGTAATACAGTCTCAGTACAGTAGACACCGTTCCAACAGCAAATCTGGTCTTGACCAGCACGTGATCTTCCTAGGGCTGTCAGACTGGTTAGTTCTCATTAAATTGGTCAGTTTCAAAAAAAAAATTGCGCGGGAAAATTTTCTTATTTCGTACACCACTTTTTGATTGAAAAAAATTTTTTTCAAGGGGTCTCTGTACCACAGTCATTAAGTAAGATATATTTTGTTTGGTGCAAGTGGATGTTTTAACAAACTGTCTTTACCCAAGACTAACAAAAGTTCACCGAGATGTTGGATGGCTTCGAACTATAGGTGCACGGCATTATACACAGCTAGTCAAAAATCTATACATTTTGCTTCAGATGTAAGAGAATGGCTAGTACTGACGCCTAAAAGTTTGAATTCTAAGTAAAGGAAACAGATTTTTTTTGTTTTTATAGCCTTGAATCTCGATGAAGCCGCAAAAGCTGTTTAGTATCTATCTAAGAAAACAATAGTAGATTTCATTTTTAAATGCTTAGCTTATCTATTGTACAACATATAGAAAATTCTCAGTACTAAATAATGTAAGAGTTCAGCTTTAAATTGCGTAGATTTTTATTAGTTGAGATAGCTTAAAAAAGGTAAAATTTAAATTTGTAATGAACGAACTTAAGCAATTTTTAGGCTAGAGGATTTCAATCCCATGCGATTTTGGGCAGTTTTAAGCTTTCGAGTTGCATGCAATTTTAGATGGTTTAAGTGACTTTTTGTAGCGATTTTTCCTACAGATAATCTGGCAGCCCTGAATCTCCCCTCACCTCTTTCTCCACTTATCGTAGGCCCAAGCGAGTTGAACTTTCTGGTCAGTGGCCAACCCATTGTTTTGTGGTGTTAATGTTATATTTGCAAATAAAAAGGTGTCTATCTCTGTGACAAGCAGTGTAATTGAACTTTTAAAGACAAAGTATGTGAGACATGAGTTGTCACAGGTCTTATTTTTTCATCGTTAAACTCAAAATTCACAACTTAATAGAATTAACTCCATTATTATGGCTACAGAAAAGTAAAGTTATTATAGAATAACCATCATTCAAGGGTGCATAGCTTTATAAGGTCATAATTAAAGAGTCCTAGCCAGTCATTAACTAGGTAACGTACCATATCTCAGGGTTTTTCTATCAGGAAGTCAGGTAAAGTAATAGAGAGTATATTGAAATTTAAACTTTGATAACTATATTGTTGTGTACTGTTCTATGAAGTGCATGATATATCTGTTTGTTCTCTTTTATGTTTGTGAGTGAATGTACATATACAACCCTGCGTGCAATGGGGGCGCGTGCTAGTAGCTAAGTCAGTTTTTCTCTTTAACGAACTGGCTTTATTGGATATCTTTAACAAAACAATGTTTCTAAGCGATAAAATTATGTACCAAAATCGCGTGAGTAAAAGAAATGAGCCATTCACAGGGTTTTAATATTACACTTTAGATTACGACACACCTATGTTAATGATGAATTTAATTGATTTCTTGTAGTAGTATCAAAAGATGAAAAAAACTATCTGAGTAAACTGTAAGTATTGCACGTAAGATTCGCAGTCTGTAAAGTATCGAAACTGGTAGCAATTTTTATATGTCTTATGTCTTTGTTAGAAATATACGTTACATTTTTCAATGAAGTATATTTCTGATTTATAATTTATACTAACCTTAAGTAACTTTCTTTTTCTGAACTAATTACAGCCAACTAAACGTTTCCTCAACGTTCCTGAAAGATCTTTGAAAAGTTTCTGATACGTTGCTCACACGTTTCAGATGCGTTAAATCTGCAATCTCTAGTGTAGCTGTAGAAGCAATTATAACGTGCCACAAACGTCACTGAAATGGTTCTAAATATTCCATTCTTGGCAAACATTTTACGGTTTCAAAAAAGCTGTCGAAGCACTGACCCCATCTTTGGCATAGCTAGCCTTCCTCTTTGACATTCTTGAAATGGCTATCCTAGAACTAGCGCCAATTGTAGAACAGCTAGCCACTACTGCTAGTGTTCTTTGCTTGCTCCCCCTTCCTAAGTGTTTTAGTGTTTGCTCGTAATACTTTGCTCAGAGCTAGCGTTCTCAACTTAAGGGTGGCTAAGACTGCTGTTTAATTGTAAAAAATTTTGTGGAGCTTGTGCACATGATAGTGAGGGGTAAACCAGTGTATTATTGCCGTTTTTTTTGCAGCTAGCCAGAAACGTTTGTCTAAGAAAGTGAGTTTGTGAAATCGTTGTTTTTTTTTTTTTTTTTTTTTTTTTAATAATAATGTTGGTCTTAAAAACTACTGAATTTCGCTTTTATTAATGTATCAGTCATAAATATTGATTCAAAAAGCGGTTTGAAAGTTAAATTGCCAATGCCAGTATTTTTGTAGATCTGTATAGATTTTTGTGTGTATTATTGTCTTCAATTTCAGTTCTGAATCAACGAGGTATTTACAATAATACTCTTAAAGCGAAAGGGGTTATATGTGTACTAGTTGTTGTAAACGTAATTTTTTATTATGCAAATGTGAAGTTTTTAAGGCTATTTTGGAACTACAGCTCAATTAATTCCGTACTCTGTAACTTGATTTAATGATTTCAAGTGCTGACTCACCATAAGTTATTAATTCAATTAAATTATACGCATTATGCGAGAGTACTACAATTATTGGAACAACCACAATAATACACTTGTTTACCCTCACATACGTATACAAATTTTTTTGTGGAAGCGAGCACGTTGCATGACAATGTAGACAATAAATAATGAACATTTTTGTACTTTTTATTTAATGAGATTATTTTAAATTAAATATGTACTCTAACAAAATTAAGAACTATATATGTTTTATAATGATAAGTTCATCAACATATTATTCTAGAAATATAATTTATTTATACAGCTCTTTATTATTTACGTTATCATCATATTATACTAAGAGTACACATGTATTTGTAAGCTCCGTTATAATATGCGCAAGAAGTCACCATTTATGAGAGCTCAAATGGTATAAAGTCTCTCATATCAATGACTTAAACCTTTTAAGTCACTGTGGTTTCAGATTTCCAATAACAAGTATCATTGAAGTTTTCTCAAGATTCTCCCGTAAAAAATTTTCTATTTCTGAATACTTATTTTTCCTAAGTCCCTGGTAGTTAGTGATGATAAATTTGAAGGTGTACAACTTTCTGTTCATACTTTTGGTAGTTTTAACAAGGTAAAGGATGCTTTGAAACAAAATAGTCGTTTGTCTGTATCGTTAGCAATGATCAGAAGAATAGCCAATTCTTTGAGCACATAATCATTATCCAGTTTTTTAACACCTTTTATGTACACAGAATACTGAACTTTTTCGTTATTATCATACTTAGTTTAATTTTTTTATCTTTTTCCTACCCTTACTTTTAGAACAAGATACTTTGTTAGTGAAATACTTATTGACGAAGTTCTTCAGTTCAGATTTCTTGTTTCTATTATCATCGACTTGGTTAAGAGTTTTTAATACTTAACATTAGTTGTAAAATTGATTATTTTTTAGGCTCATGTAACATTCTGATGAAAGTCTTATTAAACAAATCAATTTTCTGTAACAAGTTTATAGTCTTTATCTTTTGACTTGTCCTCAGGTTTTGTTCTTTTAACTTTCACATTTTTATCGTTTCTCTTCATAAATGTTCTTCACTCTTCTTGTCATCATTTATTTTCTACTTTTCCCTCAGTCAAACTTTTTCTCTGGCCGTTATCTATAACGGCTCGAAATGAACTGATGTTTTGTTAGAAAAATTGTTATGCAAATCAAATTTTAGTCTCAAATCTACTGGAGCATTTTTTAATGACTCGTTTTGTTTGGAACGATCAAGAATAATTATAGATATTAAATCGAAGAAGTGATTTTGCCTAATGAAGGCGTACAATTTTTGATATTAAACAAATTTTTCCAATTAACATGCAGAGATGTAGCAATACATACTGATAACGCACGATGTCAAAAGGAAGCTTGCCATAACGATAATAATCTAAATTTGAATAGAGTTTCACTATTTTTATCTTGCAGTGATCAAACATACGAGCACTTACATTTTGCTCATTTTTTCAGGTTGTTTGTAACGCTAAAATAATATAACGTGAATTCCATAACTTGTTGCATATCTTAACTGTCTGTATAAGTATATCTATATAAGTCCATGTCTAAAACGTTTCAGAAACGTAAGATCTGATACGTTGAAACGTTTCATGAAAGGTGTTAAAACGTTTTTGAAACGTTTCTGAATCCTTATTTTGTAAGCAAAAATGGGAATCTGTAAAACGTCTCAGAAGCATTTCTAAAATATTTTAATAATATTAATTGATTCAGACTTCGTTCACCGTTACCGTCTTATCAACGTTTCTGAAACGTTTCAATGGTTTTTATCGATTCAGGTTTCGTTCGTCGCTTACGTCACAGAAATGTTTGGGACAAGGTAAGTAATTTTTTTTATTGAGTTTTTCTAAATGTAAATTTTTTGATTATTTTTATTTTCCATTCGTCACAAGACAGCCTATATTTGTGGTCAACATAAAAGTTACTTAATGTTATTATACATAAGTCTTACTAAACACATGAATCTTAACTTCAATTATTACGTTATTTTCACAAAAGTTCTTCCAGAGATGTATCTTTTTTAGTATCTTTAGCATTGACGTATCGCAACTCCATACCTCTGCGCCTTCTTAAAAATTAAGACAAATTGCATAAAATAAATGACAAGCAGATTGCTTGTAAAATAATTGGATAAAAATTCAATGTATGATATTAGTTCTTATATAATTTTAATCAGTAGTCAAAATTTAACTAGAAAAAAAAAATTTTACCTTTGAATTTAAATAAATTTTTCACATACATAAATTAAAAATACAATAGTATTTATTGCGCACCCTGTTTTAAGCTTTCTACACTGTATCCTTATTTTCGATTGCTCCAACCATTGACAGATAAATTTTTTAGTAAGAGTAGCTCTGCTAACAACGTTCGATTCACATACTAGATTTGCAAGTTATTCAAAAAATTCCTAGTTTTTTATTTATTTTTTTTTCGGTTATTTTAGAAATCAAGAATTATTTTTTATGTAACTAGTAATCTACGATAAACATAGTGCTTGAGAAATCATCTGTTATCAGTTGATTCACATTTTGTAAAGTTTCAAAAGCATGCTTCTCTCCTCTGCCTTTAGAGTTGAACGTAACAGCCAAGTGGTCAGTAATAGTTAATTGGAGCATACGATACACGAAAATTTGAAGCATTTTGACCCCCTTGCCTTTTTAGAAATAACTTCTGAAAAATAGATAACATCTTATTTTTTGTTACTTCATAAAGCAAGAATCAAGCTGAATTTCTCACACAATTGCATTATTTTAAGAAATATTATTTAATAAAGTTAAAAAGAGTTTAAATTTATTTGCTTCCTCATACCCTCTTTTAATTTCTCCTACTTACACTATTTTTTTAAATATTGCGATCATTCTTCCAAGTGATGTTAAAATTATTAGGTAGCAGTAAATTGACCTGGTTAAAACTACCAAAAGTATAAACATAAAGTTGTACACCTTCAAATTTATCATCACCAGCTACCAGGGACTTAGAAAAAATAAGTATTCAGAAATAGAAAATTTTTTACGGGAGAATCTTGAGAAAACTTCAATGATACTTGTTATTGGAAATCTGAAACCACAGTGACTTAAAAGGTTTAAGTCATTGATATAAGAGACTTTATACCGTTTGAGCTCTTATGATTGGTGACTTCTTGCTCATGTTATAACGAAGCTTACAAATACATGTGTACTCTTAGTATAATATGATGATAACGTAAATGATAAAGAGCTGTAAGAATGTATTATATTTCTAGAATAATATGTTGATGAACTTATCATTATAAAACATATATAGTTCTTAATTTTGTTAAAGTACATATCTTATTTAAAGTAATCTCATTAAATAATAAGTACAAAAATGTTCATTATTTATTGTCTACATTGTCATGCAACGTGCTCGCTTCCACAAAAAAAATTTTTATACGTATGTAAGGGTAAACAAGTGTATTATTGTGGTTGTTCCAATAATTGTAGTACTCTCGCATAATGCGTATAATTTAATTGAATTAATAACTTATGGTGAGTCAGCACTTGAAATCATTAAATCAAGTTACAGAGTACGGAATTAATTGAGCTGTAGTTCCAAAATAGCCTTAAAAACTTTACATTTGCATAATAAGAAATTACGTTCCCAACAACTAGTACACATATAACTCCTTTCGCTTTAAGAGTATCATTGTGAATATCTCGTTGATTTAGAACTGAAATTAAAGACAATAATACACACAATAATCTATACAGATCTACGAAAATACTGGCATTGGCAATTTAACTTTCAAACCGCTTTTTGAATTAATATTTATGACTGATACATTAATAAAAGCGAAATTCAGTAGTATTTGAGTCCAACATTATTATTAAAAAAAAAAAAAAAAAAAAAAAAAAAAAAAAAAAAAAAAACAACGATTTCACAAACTCACTTTCTTAGACAAACGTTTCTGGCTAGCTGCAAAAAAAACGGCAATAATACACTGGTTTACCCCTCACTATCATGTGCACAAGCTCCACAAAATTTTTTACGATTAAACAACAGTCTTAGCCACCCTTAAGTTGAGAACACTAGCTCTGAGCAAAGTATTACGAGCAAACACTAAAACACCTAGGAAGGGGGAGCAAGCAAAGAACACTAGCAGTAGTGGCTAGCTGTTCTACAATTGGCGCTAGTTCTAGGATAGCCATTTCAAGAATGTTAAAGAGGAAGGCTAGCTATGCCAAAGATGGGGTCAGTGCTTCGACAGCTCTTTTGAAACCGTAAAATGTTTGCCAAGAATGGAATATTTAGAACCATTTCAGTGACGTTTGTGGCACGTTATGATTGCTTCTACAGCTACACTAGAGATTGCAGATTTGACGCATCTGAAACGTGTGAGCAACGTATCAGAAACTTTTCAAAGATCTTTCAGGAACGTTTAGGAAACGTTTAGTTGGCTGTAATTAGTTCAGAAAAAGGAAGTTACTTAAGGTTAGTATAAATTATAAATCAGAAATATACTTCATTGAAAGATGTAACGTATATTTCTAACAAACACATAAGACAGATAAAAATTGCTACCAGTTTCAATACTTTACAGACTGCGAATCTTACGTGCAATACTTACAGTTAACCCAGATAGTTTTTTTTATCTTTCGACACTACTACAAGAAATCGATTAAATTCATCATTAACATAGGTGTGTCGTAATCTAAAGTGTAATATTAAAACCCTGTGAATGGCTCATTTCTTTTAATCACGCGATTTTGGTACATAATTTTATCGCTTAGAAACATTGTTTTGTTAAAGATATCCAATAAAGCCAGTTCGTTAAAGAGAAAAACTGACTTAGCTACTAGCACGCGTCCCCATTGCACGCAGGGTTGTATATGTACATTCACTCACAAACATCAAAGAGAACAAACAGATATATCATGCACTTCATAGAACAGTACACAACAATATAGTTATCAAAGTTTAAATTTCAATATACACTCTATTACTTTACCTGACTTTCTGATAGAAAAACCCTGAGATATGGTACGTTACCTAGTTAATGACTGGCTAGGACTCTTTAATTATGACCTTATAAAGCTATGCGCCCTTTAATGATGGTTATTCTATAATAACTTTACTTTTCTGTAGCCTTGATAATGGAGTTAATTCTATTAAGTTGTCAATTTTGAGTTCAACGATGAAAAAACGAGACCTGTAACAAGTCATGTCTCACATACTTTGTTTTCAAAAGTTCAATTACACTGCTTGTCACAGAGATAGACACCTTTTTATTTGCAAATATAACATTAACACCACAAAACAATGGGTTGGCCACTGACCAAAAAGTTCAACTCACTTGGGCCTACGATAAGTGGAGAAAGAGGTGAGGGAAGATTCAGGGCTGCCAGATTATCTGTAGGAAAAATCGCTACAAAAAGTCACTTAAACCATCTAAATTTGCATGCAACTCGAAAGCTTAAAACTGCCTAAAATCGCATGGGATTTAAATACTCTAGCCTAAAAATTGCTTAAGTTCGTTCATTACAAATTTAAATTTTACCTTTTTTAAGCTATCTCAACAAATAAAAATCTACGCAATTTAAAGCTGAACTCTTACATCATTTAGTAATGAGAATTGTCTATATGTTGTACAATAGATAAGCTAAGCATTTAAAAATGAAATCTACTATAGTTTCCTTAGATAGATACTAAACAGCTTTTGCGGCTGTATCGAGATTCAAGGCTATAAAAACAAAAAAAATCTGTTTCCTTTACTTGTAATTCAAACTTGTAGGCCTTATACTAGCCATTCTCTTACATCTGAAGCAAAATGTATAGATTTTTGACTAGCTGTGTATAATGCCGTGCACCTATAGTTCGAAGCCATCCAACATCTCGGTGAACTTTTGTTAGTCTTGGGTAAAGACAGTTTGTTAAAACATCCACTTGCACCAAACAAAACATATCTTACTTAATGACTGTGGTACAGTGACCCCTTGAAAAAATTTTTGTATAATCAAAAAGTGGTGTACGAAATAAGAAAATTTTCCCGCGCAATTTTTTTTTTGAAACTGACCAATTTAATGAGAACTAACCAGTCTGACAGCCCTAGGAAGATTACGTGCTGGTCAAGACCAGATTTGCTGTTGGAACGGTGTCTACTGTACTTAGACTGTATTACATGTATTTTAAATTTTACTCAAGTAACCATACGGTAACATTTCATTATACGTATGCAAAAGTGATAGTGACAGCTAAAAATTTGTCATAAGTTCTTACACAAGTTCTTATGTAATTTCTTGAATATGTTTCGATGTAAGTTCTCATATAAGTTCTTCAAATGGAACCCATATCAGAACTTGTACACGATCTTACATTTGCTTATCTACCGAGAAGTTACAGAAGATCTTGTATAATTTCTTAATTAAGTTCTTATAAGAGCTTGTGTATCAGTTGTTCAAAAGTATGTAATTACTATCTACATACATACACGGTAAATTAAAAAATTTTTCCTGCGTGAAAGCTGTAAGAATAGCTAATATCAATTAGTAAATACAAAAAAAAAGAATTTCTTCCTCCTTTAAGGGGATTTAAATCTTGTCCAGAAAATCTCTAGACAAGTGTCTTACCCACTTGGCCAGCCCTCCGTTATATAAACACTAACATTGTTTGTGTATTGACTCCTAATATTAGAGTTTTCTCGGTACAGATAATATTCTTAAGCTGATCGTTACCACCAGCAATTAACCGGGGATATGCTCAAAGAAAGGGAAGTCGTAAAACACTCAACAGAGAAACACCACTGGCTCTCCCTTTTTTCAATCTCACTACCATGATCGCTCTCTATACAAAATTGTAAGAGGGCTTATTTTTAAAATCCACCCAATGCTTTTTCTTCAACCACGGTTTACATAGGCTCACACAGTCAAAGTCTTCAATGAAGTTCCAAAAATTTTTATCCTTTCTTTACAATACCTACACAATTTCAAAGCAGACACTTAACTTTACTAGGCGCACTGTCACATAACCGGCTTACTTTACCTGACTTCACCCCTAACACTTTACGGCCTCTTTTACTTTTTCCGGGCCCTACGTAAAAAACTCTTTTCCACTTTCACTGGGACTACTATTACCACTTTCTGCACTCACCGTACCTCCCTCACTTTTCTCCTTCAGCCCTTCTGCTTGCTGCTCTGCATGCACCTCTGAGCCACCGACCACGATGCCCCTTACCACTGCCTTTGCTGTTTTTGTATACTTTCTGTAAATTAAATCAGCCTCCACCTTATTTCATTACTTGTCCCATCTCCCATTAAGCCAAAAAACTCCAAACCCGCTTCTTGCCCTGACCCCTTGCTCTTGTTTACTTCTTACCCACGCATTAATTTTTTCTTGCATCATCCTATCCTTAAAACTCAAATTATTTTCAATGTAGTATTTCGACCCCTTTACCTTAAACTTGTATTTTAATACCTCTGTTTTATCTTTCCTGCTACGAAACTTTGCCACAAATACCTTTACATTTTGCCACACGCTCACGACTGAAGTTCAGCACGCACTCCTAACTTTTCCCAGAAAAATAAATCTACCCCTTTACGTAAATCTCCTCGCAATTCTATACCTCTGATAATAAAATTTTCTTGCCGTTCTCTCTAATCCTGCTGTTTGACAAAACTCTTAATCATAGATACATCGCGTTTGGACAAACAACTCTTACCCATACTCAAGACTGCTCTCCCTGTTATCGACGATGTATTATCTAGACTCCCGTTACAATCACTTCCTACACTATCCCTTGCAAGCCCATTACCTTTATTTCCTATCTTATCTACCATCCCTCTGAGATGCTCAAGCTTAGCCTTAACTTTTCACATAAAATCTGCCACTCCTTTCTCCAATGATTCTATTTTCTCTATCACCACCACCTTTAGAGCTTTTACATCTACACTTTTCTTTTCTAGAGCCACGGTTTCCTTCCTTATTTTCTTGAGCCCCGATACTACCTCGTATCTCATCTTCCCTAACTCATCATTTACCTCTTCTCTCTCTTTAGCGGACCTCTCCTCTGCAAAACGCAGCCTCTCTCCCAATAGCAAGCAGCCCGCACACTCCACCACTGTTTCCATATCACTAAGCTTTACGGCCCTAGCAAAACTATCTTTGATCGACTGCTGCCCATTTTTTACCTTCTCCGTCTTCTTTGTTTTCGCCAGGCTTGTTATGAATCCCGAACCTGTTGACCTCGTGCTTACCACATTAATCAAACCTCTTCCTCCCTTCACTGTCGCCAGCACCCTCGTACTCCTCATTACGTTTTTATTCTTACAATATTTTTCATCTTCTTCATCACCGTTCTTCCCCAACATAACTAACACGCTCGCAAACACCCAAAGCTGTCACACGCAACCAACACACAACACATAATCCACCATACTCTCAAAAACTTGACAAAAACATACACAATCACAATTTACAAAACGCAATCACAAAATTCAATAATTTTCACAGTAAAACGTAGACAGAACGTAAAATTGGCAGAGCCGAGCACGCATGCTACTACTCACTCACACAGCCACTAAGTCCCAGATCTCTTATATTATCGTCTGTAGTGCCACTTAATCGAGTGCTTTTAAAATCAAGTAAAAAAATAATTGAGTTGATGTTACACAGAGCGTATTATGAAAAGACTTATGTCGCTATGTTCTATGTTTATGTCAATAATAACGGGTTAAAAGTTCTTGAAGGTTACATTGTGCTCTAGTGGGTCCGTTTTGTAATTTTTAATACTTTGTATTACTATTTATGCTCTAATTCTAGTACAGCAAAGAACGAGCACCGTCTGGTTAGAACTGGTAAGGACAAAGATTTTACACACGCGACGTGCTCTTCTCTCGTTTTGCATAAATAAAGACGTTAATACTAGTTCCTCGACTATTTACTTCATGCACACCCTAAGACCATGAAATCGAATGAAATGAAAAAAAATGAGCACAAAATTGCGTATGCTAATGTTAAAATTTAAAAAAAAAATGAAACCAGTGGTGAAACCAGAAAGAGAGTCTCACAAACAACGTCATGCATAATGGAGGCAGGTGCAAAATGTTCAAACATCGTAAGAAACGACGTGGTGAATATGTCACCCATAAAAAATGCGGAGTATACAGCCGGAAATGGGATAAGCGAAATTTTAAGGGACGTAAACTTGCACTCGAGAGATAGGATTGACAGTTATAATACACAGGACACACTTCAGCATGCGTTTAGACTAAGAGAAAAGCACTGTTATCATGCAGTATAGTGCACGCTGTCCAATGTCAATAGCGTGGCGAGTGGCATCCCTATATTCATTGGAGATCCAATAAACTTTTCGCATTTTGAACAGATGGTGAGGACAGAAAATCAAGCAGTTCCGCCCCAATACGAGAAATACTTCATAGTTACACTAGGCGGTAAACTTAAGATTATGGCAAATCAACTTTGCATCTGATTATTGCTGTTTTATACCATAGACGCATTTTTACTTGCTCTATCATGACGATTCAGAAGCATAAGAGGCATCGATACACAGCTAGCCCAACTAGAGTCACTGATTTAGCTGAACAGCGAGTCAGTTATTCAGTACTGCAGCCGGGCGCAACGGCTACATAATGTGGCAACTATACTCCGAGTAACCCCCAAACTGCTACTGTTACTTGATGAACCGACGCATACGCTGCTTGAGTTGTGGAATCTTGTGGAGGTGTGCAAGTGATAGTTGCATACATATACAACTTTGGATAGTCAAAAAAATTATAATTGTCTACGTCATTATACATTTTAAAAACAATATTATTATCATTATCATTGCCATCATCATTATGCTCATAAACGTTATCTTCGTCAACATAATTATTGTTTACATTCTTATTGTTGTATGTACATGTATCATTATAAGTACCATAATTATCGTGTTTCTTATCATTTTTAATATTTTATTCACTAAATTTATAATTATTGTCATCATCTTTATTATCAACATTATCACTACCATCATTATAAATTTCATCATTATCATCATCATCATCATCGTCATCAACGTCAACACATAAGATTCATTACCAATATTATCACCATTAACATTATCATCATTTTTTACATTAATATCAATATCATCATTATCATCATTATCACTATTATCATAATAATCATGTTTATCATCACAGTCATTATTATACTTAATCATTATTCTCATCACTTTATTATTATTTTTATTACTATCATTATTGTAAACGTAAACATTATTATAATTTTAATCATCATCATTATAATTGTGACCACCTTGACCATCACCATTATCACCAACATCATCATCGTCATCAGCAACATCATCATCATCAACATCATCATCATCATAATTATCACCATCATTATCAACATTACCATAATCACTAACGTCATCGTTATCGTCATATCACTACCTCCAATACTATCCTAGTCACTACCAACGACATTATGATCTTTACTACTATGGTTATTACCATTATCACTATAATTATAATCATTGTTATCACTAATTGACATCGTCATAGATATCTTTATCGTCATAATCACCATCTTTATTTTAATCATTATAATCATTATCATCATCATCATAATCATCATGATCATCACCACATGATCATCTACATCATAATAATCATCATCAGTTTTATTATTATTAAAAATAACGTAAACATTATTACTATTATCATCGTAACTATCATAATTATCATATTTATCATCATCATCAACATAATTATCATAATCATTGTTATGATTATCAAATCAATATGCCTATCACCATCACCTTCGCCATCATCAACATCATCATCATCATCATCATCATTATCACTATCTTCTTTATCATAATCATCATAACAGACTCAATCATTGATATTATCATGTTAAGCATCATCATCATTGCCTTCATCATTATCATAACTAGCATAAACATCATAATCATTATCAACATTATTATCAGCATCATTATCAAAACAATCATTATCATCGACGTTAATATTATAATTTATCACCATCACCATGATTTTCATTATCAACATGTTCATGACCATTATTATTGTCAACATGAACATTATCATAATCATCATTATCATCGGTAATAATTTTACCAAAATAGCATTACTTATACCATAATCACCATCATCATCATCTGCGTCATCGTATCATGATAATCATTATCATTATCATCAACATCAGTCATCTCATCATCACTATCAACAACGTAACAAACATGGCAATTATGGCAATTATCATTATCATCACTATCATTATCTTTATTTTTACCAATATTGACCATAATCATTATCATTATCATCATCATTATCGTCACCATTACCTCCGTAACCGTTATTACTATAATGATCCTCATAATTATCACCGTCATAATTATAATCAATAATTACTATTATCATCATTTTCATCATCTTTTGATGATTCAGCAGCATCATTATCATTATTATCATAAGTATCAACATCATTATTATCATTATCAAACTCATTATTACCCTCAACCACACCTTTGCCATCATCATCATCAATTATCACTATCTTCATTATCATTATCATCATAACAGTTACGACCATTGTCATCATTATCATCGACACCATTGTCATTGTAATATTCATCATCATTATAGTTATTATTCTTATCAATATAAAAACGATTATTACAATTACGGTTATCATTATTAACATCCTTTTCATTATCATTATCATCAAAATGATTTTCGTTAAATTAAACATTGTCATAATTATTGTAATCATAAGTGTTAAATATATTAAAATAAGCGTTATATTTAACATAATTATCATCATTATTATCATTATTGTCATTATCGTTATCATCATCATCAAGACAAGCATTACCACCGTTATCATCGCAGTCATCATTATCATTACTACCACGAAGAGCACAACAATAACCACCACTGTTTGTTTCATCATCAGCATCTTCGCCATCAACAGTATTATAATTGGCATCATCATCATCAACGTCATAATTACAGTCATTATTCACATTATTTTGGTTATTATCATTACCATAAAAGTAATGATTGTTAACATAATTACTATCATTGTAATAATCATCATCAGCTTTAATTTTATTAAAAGTAGCTTTACTAATTCCATGATTATCATCATCATCAACATAATCGCAGTCATCATTATCATTGTTGTAAGTTATCTGTAATTACTATCATTAACAGCGTTATGCTCATTATCCTCATTACCATCATCAGGAGCATCATCATCATTAACATAATCTTTATCATTATCATCGTCATCATAATAATCAACGTTATCATCACCGTGAGTATTAAAAATAATTGTTATCATCATAATATTCATCATTTTCATTACTATTCTTGTCGTTAACATTAGCATTTTTATAATTATTAGAATTATCATTATCATTATCATCACCATTACCATCACAATTAATAACTATATCATCATCATCATCATTATCATTATTATCATAATCATTATTATCGTAAACATCATCCCCATCATCATTATTATTAGGACTATTATTATCTTCATTTTTTTTATCATCTTAATCGTTACTATCATCATTATGAAGAGCATCATCATCATAATTATTTTCATCATCATCGCTATCAACCTCATAACGATTATTATATAACAGCCATCATCATAGTTGTCATTATCATTATCACTATTGTTATGAATAATTACCTCAATTGTCAACATCCTCATCGTCATAATCATCATCGTTATCTCCATAACCATAATCATAATCATAACTAGCATTATCATCAACATGGTTGCAATGATGATGATAATAATATTTTTGGTGACAGTGATGCAAACATGAAACAAATTAATGTTAATATTGATACCAATTATAATAATAATGTAAACAATATTAATAGTAAAGGTATTTATGATAACAAAAGAAAAGCGAATAATGATTGTGATGATAACAGTTATAGAGATAATGAAAATAATGATGACGATGATGATGCTGTTAATAGGGATAATGATTAATAATAATTGTTACAAAAGTAGTGATAATTATAATGATCGCCGTTATTATAATGATCGTTATGATGTTGTAGCGATGATGATGAAAAAAATTATGGTGGTGATGCTCATAATAATGATAATATAATAATAAAGACGATAACAATAAAGATAATAATAATGGTCATAATAATAATAATAAAGTTGATGGAAATGATAATGATAATAATAATTATGATAATAATGATGATAACGATGATAATGATGTTAATAGTGCTGATGGTTACGGTGATGATGATGATTACAATAATAATAGTAATTATGAAAATGTTCACGTTAACGATAATAATGGTATTAAAAATAATGATGAAAATCATGATTAAAATAATTATTTACAATACTGATGGTTATAATACTAATGATTATAATGGTAAATGGTGGTGACAATGATAAAATTGATATTTATAATAATGATGATGGCCATGATTGCCATGTTTGTATCGTTGTAGATAGTAATGATGCGATTAATGGTTTAATGGTTAAAAAAATGATAATCATAACAACAATGATGAAATTAATACTGATGATAATAACGATTGCCATGTTTGCCATGTTTGTTACGTTGTTGGTAGTGACGATGACGTCAATGATATTTATGATTATCATTATGATGATGAAGATGATGGTGATGTTGAGTATGGGGAAGTGATTCTCATTTCAGTAACATTATTACCCATGATAATATTCATTATGATAATATTTATGTTAACAATAATAATGATAATAATAATTATTATAATAGCGGTGATGATAATATTAATTGTAATGAAAATGATGATCGTTATGATGACGATAAAGATAATTATGATGAAGATAATTTAGGTCATTATTAATAACAATAGTGTTAATGATAGTGATAATAATGACGATGGCGATGATTGTTACGATCCTTATGATCTTGACAGCGATGATAGTAAAAATAATTATGATGGTAATGCTCTCAATATTGATTATAGTAACGATAATGATGTTAGTAAAAATGATGATTGTGCTGGTCGTGAAAGTAAAGATAATGATGATTGAGATGATGATGATGACAGTAATTATTGGAATAATTATGCCGATAATAATGATGATAATTATGATAATGATGACAATGAGGTTAGTGATGAAGATGATGTTAATGTCAAAGGTGTTAGTAAGGGTGATGATAAATGATGATTTCGATAATAATATAAATGAGGATAATGCTTATGATGATTATGATAATAATGATGATAACAATTATAATTGTGATAATAATGCTAGTTGTGATTATGATGATGTCGATGACAATGATGCTAATCATAATAATATCAATGATCGTAACTGTTATAATGAAAATAATAATAAAAAAAGTGACAATAATGATGATAATAATGATGATGATGATGATAATGATGATGATGGTAATCATGGGAAAGTGATTCTAATTTAAGTAGCATTATTACCGATGATAATGATGATTGTGACATTGTTCATGTTAACGATGAGTAATAATTGTGAGAATAATGTAAACAATTACAATAGTAAAGGTATTGATAATAACGTTAATAAAGCAAATAATGAATGTGATGATGACAGTAATGGTAAAAGTTATGGAGATAATGAAAATGATTATGACGATGATGATGCTGACTGTAGGGATATTTATTAATAACAATAGTTACAATAACAATAGAAATGATTTTGATGATGGCCGTTATTGTAATGATCGTTATGATGATCGAAATAATTATGATGGTGGTGCTTATAATAAAGATGATAATAATAATTACGATGATAACAATAATAATACTAAAGATGGTTATAATACTAATGATAAAGTTGATGGTGATGATGATAATAATAATGACTATGATATTAATGATGATGATAAAGATGCTGATAATAAAGGTGATTAATAATAATAATAATATTGACATTGATAGTGATGATAATGATGCTGGCCACGATTGTAATGATCATTATGATGTTGATAGCGACGATGATGAAAATAATTATGATGGTAATGCTCATAATAATGATGATAAAAACAATGAAGATTGTAACAATAATGATCATTATGATGCTCATAATAATGATGAAGATAATAATGATAATAGTTATAATAATAATGATGATGACGATGTTGATAATGTCAATAATGCTGATGGATACGTTCATGTAATGATTATAATGATAATATAAAATGAAAATTTTTACAATAACGATTATAATGGTATTGATTATGTTCATGTCAAAAACATGATGATAATAATTTTATATAATTTTGACGGTGATGATAATCTTGATTGTTATGATGATGATGATGATAATGATTCTGATAATAATGCTGATGATGATAATGAATACGACGACGATGATAATGGTATTGATATTGATGATAATGAAAATAATGTTTACAATGATGGTGATGATGACAAAAAAAATGGTGAGGAATTTAAAGGTATTTAATGATAACAACAGAAAGATTGATGGTGGCGATGATGATGATAATAATGGTTATGGTGACAGTAATGCAAACATAAATCAAATTAATGATAATATTGATACTAATTATAATTATTATGTAAACAATTTTAATTGTAAAGGAATTTATGATAACATACAAAAAGCAAACAATAATTGTGATGATAACAGTAATGGAGATATTAAATTAATGATGTCGATGATGATGCTGTCAATCGGGATAATGATTAATAATAATAGTTACAAAAATAGTAATGATTATAATGATCGCTGTTATTATAATGATCGTTATGATGTTGTAGCGATGATGATAAAAAAATATTATGGTGGTGATGCTCATAATAATGATAATAGTAATAATGAAGATGATAACAATAAAGATAATAATAATGGACATAACAATAACAAAGTTGATAGCGATGATGATGATAATATTCATTACGTTAATAATGATGATAACGATGATGATGATGTTGATAGTGCTGGTGGTTTTGGTGATGATGATGGTTATGATAATAATGACTATCATAAAAATGTTAACGTTAACGATAGTAATGGTATTAAAAAAGATGATGATGGAAATCATGATTATAATAATTATTTATAATAATGTTGGTTATGGTAAATATTGTTAAGAATGATAAATTGAATAGTGATTATAATAATAATGGCCATAATTGACATGTTTGTTACGTTGTAGATAGAAACGATGAGATCAATGATATTGATGATTATGATGATGTTTATCATAATGACAATGATTAAATTAATAGTGATGATAATAGCGATGGCCCTGATTGCCATGTTTGTTACGTTGTTGAATGATATAGTGAGATCAATGCTATTGATGATAATGATGATGATGAAGGTGATGGTGTAGGTAATTACGGGGAAGTGATTCTGAGGATAATGATGATAGTGATGATAATAATCTTAATCATAGGTACGTTACTTTAATCATAACAAAGCTGAAGACATTGCTTATACTGCTAATAGTTACGCTTTTATTAATACTTATAAAGCTGATGATAATGATTATGATGTAGATGATCGTGTGGTGATGGTAGTGATGATGATAATAATAATTATAATAATGGTGATGATAAAGTTATAAAGTTGATGTTAAAGATTATGATTGTATTTATTTTTATAATTATGGTAGTGGTTATGATGGTAAAGTAAAGAGTAAGAGTGATGATTCAAATATTGACGATAATGCTTATGTTATTAATTATCAAGATAAAGATGGTAATTGTGACGCTAACAATATAAATGGCGATGGTAATTAGTTATTAAAATAATTTTTATTATAGTGACAATAGTGATAATAACCATTGTAGTAAAGATCATAATGTTGATAGCAGTGATAATGATAATATTGGTGATAGGGAAATGACGATAATGATTATGTTTATGAGTATGGTTATGATGATAATAATGGCGATGATGGTTATGTTGAATACAACGATGATGATAATTATAATGATGATGATGATAATGATGATGATGATAATAATGATGATGATGCTGATAATGATGATGATGTTAATAATAGTTGATTCTTAACATGACGGTGGTGATTATGATGATTATTATAATGATAACGGTTATGTACATATCGAAGTCAATAATGACGATGAAAACGATGATGACCAAGATGATGTTAATGGTACTAATGGGAAAAGTAATGCTAATATACGTAACAGTATTACCAATGATGAAAATAATTATGATAATGTTCATGTTGACAATAATAATGGTTAAGAAAATGTTGATTAAAAAATCACGTTGATAATAATTAATTATTTTATTGACGTTGTTAATGATGATGATAATGGTGTTGAGATGGATTGTTATAATGATGCTAGTTTTGATTATGATGATGGCGATGATGATGATGCTAAACATAATAATATTTATGATCGTTTCTGTTCTGATAATTATGGTGATAAAGATAGTTATAATTATTATAATGATGGCGAAGGTAATAGTGATGGTTATTAAGATCCGATTATCATAATAATGATGGTAATAATGATGATAGTGATGATGATATTACTATTAATAGTTTCGTTGTTAATAATAATAATATAATTGATGATGAAGTTGATGATGTTGATGATCATGTGGTAATGATCTATGATTATGATGATGATGATAATGATACTAATGATGATAGTAAGGTTAATGTTAATGATAATGATGGGAATCATTTCACCGATGATGTTAAAAATTATGATAATAAAGTAGAAAAATAGAGTGATGATTCAAATATTGGTGATAGTGAAAATGTTGAAGATTATGCAGATAAAGATAATAATTATGACGATATCAATATCAAGGACGATCGTAAATAGTTAAAACAATAATAATAATCATAGTGATATTAGTGATAACATCCATTGTATTGAAGATCGTAATGTCGTTGCTAGTGATAATGATATCATTGGCAAAAGTGATATAATGATAACGATTATGTTAACGATTATTAAAATGATGATGATAATGATGATGATGATGATAATGATGATGATAATGATGACAAGGACGATGATAATGATGATGATGGTGATGAGAATTATTATGATGTTTACAATGATGGTGATGGTGACTATGACAATGCTAATGAAAATGATGGTAATTAAAGACAACAATAAAGACATTGATGGTGGCGATGTTGATGATGCTAACAATGATTATGATCAAAATAGTGATAACGATAATGATGTTAATAGAGCTGACTATATAAATGTTTACGTTAAGGATAATACTGGTATTGAAAATGATATCGATGCCAAAAATCTTGATGATATAAATAATTTATAAGAATGACGATCATAATAATGATAATTATTCTTGTAAATATTGATAACGTTCGTTACGTTGTTAATAGAGATGATGAGATCAATCATTTCAAAGATTATAATAATGATACTCATAATGATAATGACAAAGATAATGATACTGGTAATAATGGGGAAGCAATTATGATTTTGGTGAAATCATAACTGATAATAATAATGATTATAAAAATTTTACACATTAACGATAATGATGGTATTGAATATGTTAATGTCAAAATTATGATGATAATAATTAATTATAATATTGACGGTAATGATAATGATGATTGTTATGATGATACCGGTTATGGAGATAATGATGACGATGTTAACGATAATAATAGTGTTGATTATGGTAAATATTGGAAACAATTATAAAAATTGTACTGATAATAATAATGATCACTATAATTGCCATGTTTTTTACGTTGTTGATAGTAATGATGAGATCAAAGATATTGATGATTATGTTGATGATCATCATAATGATGATGTCGAAAATGATGATGATGAAAATTATGGTAAAAGTAATGCTTATTTTGTAAAATTATTACCGATGGTAATAATAATCATGATAATGTTAATGTTACAATATTAAAAGTGTTAAAAATGTCGATAATTCAAATGATGTATACAGTAATTAATTATATTATTGACGGTGATGATAATGATAAGATTGTTACATCATTGTTAACTTTAATTACCATCAATTTTATCGCTATTTTTATAGTTATTATCACCATCATTGTAAACATTGTTATCATTATCATTAACATCATTACCATTATCATTGTCGTCGTATTCATCATCATCATCATCATAATCATTATCATCATCATCATCACCATCATCATCATCATCATCATCATCATTATCATCATCATCATCATTATTATCATAGTCAATATTATCATCATCATTGCCATCAAGTTTATCATTAGTATTATGACCATCTTTATCATTATTATTGTTATCATCTTAATAATTATTATTATCCTTATTTTGAGCCCCACCATCATAATTTTTTCGATCATTATAACGATCATTACAATAACGGCCATCATCATAATCATCACTATAATTGTAACTATTGTTATTAATAAATGTCCCTATAGTCATCATCATCATCATCATCATCATCATCACCTGTTCATCATGATCAGAATCATTGGAATCCTCATTATAATTACAATTACTTTTATCAGAAACAACATTTTTGACTAACATCTAAATTATCTTCTTAAGCATCTTTTTTATTATTGACTACATTATCATTAATATCATTAGCATAAACATCTTCATTAAATTATTATCAGGATTATTGGTACAACTGCTGTAATAACAGTTGTTACTTATTTACCGACAAACAATAAAATCATAATCTACTAATGTACAACGTATAATGATTATTATCATAATCATTATTATCATCATCATCATCATTATCATCACATTATTATCATTTTCGTCAAGATCATTATCATCATGATACTAAACATTATGTTATTCAGTATCATCATTATAATTATCACATACAACATCCTCTTAATCATTATCATTATTATTTTTCTTATCACCAGGATCATTATCCTCATCATCATTTTTAGCATCATCTTCGTCATTATCAACATTATTAACATTATAATTTTTAACATCATTAGCATTGTCGTTATCGTTATTATCATAACTGTTATCATCGTTTTCTTCATCGTTAACAAATTTATTAGCACCATAATCATTATCATCATTATCATTATTATTAGTACTACCACAATGAGCACTACTATAACCACCACCATCATTTTTTTATTACCATCATAATCATCATCGCCATCATGATCATTATAATTTGCATCAACATCATCACTATAATAATAATTAACACTATTATGGCCGTCAATATTGTAATTAATCTTTATTTGTATCATTTTCATTATCATCTTTATCACCATTGGTAGTAAAATTATAACCCACAGAAATTGGAATCCATGATCGTTTTTACCGTCAACAGTATTGTCAGGATAATGATTATGAGCTTTAACATCATTGTTGTCCTCATTAATATTTTTATTACCATCTTTATTATTATTATCATCGTTACTATTATCGTCAACATTATTATTATCATCATTATCGTCATCATCATCATCAACATCATAATCATTATCATTATCATTATCATCGTTATAACAATCCATTTTAAAAGAAACACCATCTCCGACGAATATCAAAATTTACATTATCATCACCATCATTATTATTATCTTTTTATTTAGGACAACTATCAGTTACATCATTACCGATAAATAACGAAATGATATTGACTAAATTATCATTATCTTTTTAAACATCATCATTATGATTGTTAGATAATGAATTTTCAAAATCATTATTATTAGTTCCATCATCTTACAAACAACGACTACTATCAGTAACATTACCACTAATAAAAATCCATTTTTATCGAGAATATCATCATAATTATAGTTGTTAACGGCACCATTATCATTATCATCCTTATCGTCCTTATCATCATCGTTATAATCATTGTCATCCTTATTATTATTATTATTATTATTGTCCATTATTTTCATCATATTTTCGATTATTATCATTATTATCATCATCATAATCATTATCATCATCACTATCATCATTATCATAAACATTATCATCTACATCATCTCATCATTACCATTGTCATTATAATCATCGTAGACCTTCGCATTATACCGATTACCGTTATCAGAAACACCTTTTTTGACAATCGTCTGAATCATCATCTTTATCATAGTCAGAATTAGCATTTTTATCACAATTAAAATGATTTTTATCAATATCGTTATGAACATCATTAGCATCATGATTTCTACCAAATACCTTATCATAATTATCATAACAACTACTGTTATAAGTTACTTATTCACCGACAAACAATAAAATCATTATTATCATCATTATCATAACCATTATTATTATCAATATCATTTTTACTATCGTTATCATTATTATTAATATCGTCAAACGCTTTTATTACATTCATGATCTTTACTATTATTATCATAATCATGAATTTCATAACAATCATTATGATATTTCCTACCTATAGTGTAACATCATAATTCACATAAACTGGAATCATCATCACTGTTACCATCAAAAATTTTATTTGGATGAATATTATGAGCAATAATACATTGTTGTCTTTATTATTATTTTGTGTTACTATCTTCATGATCATTATCATCGTTATCATCGTCAACATTATTATCATCATCATCATAATCTTTATCAGCATCATCATCATTATCATCATTATCATCTGCATCATCGTCCTCATCATGATCATTATTATAATCATTATCATTGTCTCTCTTTCATCATCAGTATCATCGTAATAATCATTATCATTACCATTTTTTTTTAATAACTACATCTATAAGTAACATCTTTACAGACAAAAATCGAAGTGGACCTTATCATCATCATCATTCTTATTATCATTATTATCGTTATCCTTATCATCATTATCATTATCTTCATCAATATCACTATTAATTATCATTATCATTTTCTTTTTACATCATCATTATTTTAATTTTGATCATTACGATTATGAACCGTAATCATCATCGGTACCATTGTTATTATTTCTTATTGAAATTATTGTTATTATCATCTGCATCATCACCATCCACATTACCATTAACATTATCATCATCGTCATTATCATTATTATCATTATAACAATTGATTTTAAAAGGAACATTATCTTCGACGAACATCAAAATTTTCATCATCACCACTGTCATTACTATTATCTTTGTATCAACTACAACTATAAGTAACATCCTTACTGACAAACAACGAAATCCTCATAAACTAAATTTTCCTTATCTTTATAAACATCATCATTTTCATTATTGTAAGATGACAAATCTTTATAATTATCATTATCAGTACCATTATTATAAAAACAACTACTACCATCAGTCACATTAACACTAATAAAAATCTATCCTCATCGATAATATCATCATAATTTTAATTGTCAATCATTATTATCATTTTTTTCATCTTTATTATCATGATCATAATAATAGACATTATAACCATTATTATTATAACTCTCACTACCAGTAGTGACATCATTACTCACATATATTGGGATTATCATCATCATTATCATCAATATTATTATCAGGATTATTATCATAAGCATTATCATGATTGTCGTCCTTATCATTATTTTTATCACTATCGTCATCCTCACCATCATTATCATTATTACTATCGATAATATCATCATCATCATCACCATCATCATCATCACCATCATCATCATCATTATCATCATCATCATCATCATCATCATCATCATCATCATCATCATCATCATCATCATCATCATCATCATTATCATCATTATCGTCATTATCATTATCATCATCATCATCATCATCATCATCATCATCATCATCATCATCATCATCATCATCATTCCCATGATCATCATCATAATCATCATCATCATCCCCATCATCATCATCACCATTATCATCATCATCATCATCATCATCATTACCTGTTAATCATGATCATAATTATTGGAATCATCATCACTATAACAATTACCTTTATCAGAAACACCATTTTCGATGAACATCTAAATCATTATCTTGAGCATCTTTTTTATTATTAACATCATTATCATCAATAGCATTAGCATAAACATTGTCACCAAATCATCACCTAAACAGTGGTTTTGCCGAGGGTATTTTTTTTTAAATAGTAAGTCAGAAATTAATAAATAATAAACTTATATTGATTTTTTATTTCACAATTGTATGTGCCCTATATTTGAAAAAAAAAATTATTTTTCAGGCTCCAAACGTTAACTCACCAGGCCACCTTCTCGTACATCATTTTTTTTGTTTCGTTGCAAAAAAATCGTTTTATGTATAGAACATCTTATTAATGAAGAATAATGTCCCTTGTTTTCTCTTCCGCAATATGTGTATTAATGTATTACAAAATAATTCATAGCTAAGTACCGTTCCATTACTCTTAGCCATGATAGTTACGAATTGTCCTTTCTTACAATCCATCTTTAATTAAAGTAAGGCGTCGAATGTGCCATCAAAAAAAAGGCGTGTTTCTTGAAACATTTCTAACACACGAGGATCAAACCATAGAAGATGTGTAACGCCATCTGCTTTGACAATTGTTGTCTTAATTTTGCACCATTCTTCTTCGAATACATACGTCAGAGCAGAGGCATCTTTTATCAAGCTTTTTCCTAAATCATCCATAGTATTTGTATTATTGAGCCCAACGTTATAATACTTTTTCCGCTCGTCTGCTCGGTGGCAGTACATGGCTGATTCGACTTATACTAGGGGACAAAGTGCAGCTCCTCTTACATTTCTAAAAAATATTAATTGATTTGTTATAGCTTGGTTTTCTGTATTTTAAGGTCAAATAATCTGCTGAAACAGTTTTTCTTAAATTAATTTATGAACTGTTTTGTTTTGTTAATTTTTATGTAATATTTAGTGGAATTACGAGTTATTGCTACGTGGACATTGAGGAGTTTGGGGGTGTAAGGGGATTGAACACACGTTAAAGAAAGTATATGTCCGTTTATAAGAGTCTCAAAGCGAGAGCAGTCGTGTGCGTGGCCCTAGGTTTGGAGGCTGATCGAAGAGAGAGAGAGCGGGAGAGCTGATAACGCTCGGGCCCGCCACCGAAAGGTGATCATCACACTCTGTATCCACTACTCATGCGCCGTGAGAGGTGAGTCTTGGGCGTGAACTTACAAAGGTTCTAGATACTGTAAATTATTTGTGTATACATAATTGTTCTTGTTTGCGCTGCTCTCTTAACATTATTTTTGTATAGTTATATTCTTCGTATATGAATTATTTGATTAAGTATTCTTTTTTTTTGTTTTTTTTTTTTAATTTATTTATTTATTTTTTTTTTTTTTTAATCTGTACACATCTTATGTACAACACTTTTTATTACATCGTCGATCTCAATGATCATCGCGGATTAGTTGTTAACTGAGCTGGTAGTCTTCTGTCTTCTGATCCTACCCGCTCACCCAGTAGCACTGGTACCTTTCGTGCATTAACCATGGCCCTCTGGGTTGACAAGTCTTGTAGTACTGAGTTGGTGTTTCCGCGGTTCCTCTTCCGTCCGCCTGTAATCAATTTCAAACCTTTAAGTATTATTTGACCCCCCCATTTTAAAAATCCAAAAGATCCGGCTGCCACTCCTAGTTCTATTTCCACTGCCAAAAATGCCTATTCCTTCCAATTTGAGAATTCCTCCTTTGCCTGTACTAACTCGTGTGCCCGTAAAAGTATATCCACTAGCTTAGTACCTGTTTTTATCCTATCGTCAAGTCCGTGCTCCTGGCTATCGTGTTCCTTTAGTCCATCTCTTTTTATCACTGCTTCCATTAATTTCAATAACATAACCTCCTTCAGTCCCTTTCACCTTTTGTAGTACATCCTTCAAGTTTAGATTTCCGCTTTCATGCTTCATTATGCGATTTTCACCTTCCTCTTGTCCTGGATCCAGTCTTGTATCCGATGCTTGAGCTATACAGTCTCTTCCTAAGCTGACTACCCCAGAATCCACCACCTTCAGTGTCTTGTGTTCGGTGTGTTTACACTGTATGTGGACTTTGTCCTTTCTCGTGGTGGTAAAGGCATGTTGGTTTTTAGCATGGAGACGTGTCCACAATTTGCCCTTTAACTGGGCTAATATTATCGGATATTCTTCTGGTTTCTTCACTGCAATCCCCAATATGATACGTATCTCACAGGGGTGGTCCTCTTCGACTCCCTGTGTTGGCTCCATTTGTGTGCAAATTCGTATTTTTCCTAGTCTTTTACATAGTCTTATCACCTCTTGTGGTATTGGCGTAAATCTTCTCTCACTAACACTGCTCGCTAACTGTTCGTATGTTGGCTGCAAGTATGCCACTAAATTCGTAGTATTTAAGCCTTTTTGTTCTACTGGCAATGATGATATCCTTAGAAGGTCCAAATTTTCTTTCGTAATCAGTGGTATCTGTATGTAATATATTATTCTGTCGTTGTCGTTATTTCTGAGATTTCTTCAATTTCTTCTTCTGTAGTTATATTTTCCCTTACAGGGAACTGTAGGTCTGGTCTCAGCTGCTCTGCCAAAATATTCGCTTCGAAAATCACTCTTAATGCTGCATCTGGTATATGTGTCGTTCCCCGACTTGCCAAGTATATTGTGTCTACCATTTTTGCAAATTTTGTCACGAGTTTCTCGGCTAAGTGTTCAAATTCGTCCACCATTTCTGTAACTCTATCATAATTGCTGAAGTATTCTACAAACATTTTTAAACCTTCCTCTAGTATTTTTCCAGCTTTATATTTAAACGTTTTTATATCTTGAAGGTATCGTTCATGGTTTCGATATGTTATGACTCTAATTTGTTCCGTTAAGTACTTAGTTATTTCCATTGTATTAGTCAGGATCGCCTATACTAGCTTTTGTATTTTCTTTTTTTCCGCGTCAGTCACATCCCCCCGCAGCGCTTGCACCATCTTGCATTGATCACCGATCTTTTGGCCTACTACTGTTCTATATGCCTTTTTTACCCTATCCAAAGCCCTTAAGACTTTTTCTGCCGTGTACTCTACTTGTTCTATACATTCGTGTTCCTTTTTCACCGTCACCCTGCACTTCCATTTTGCTTGCTTTTTCGCGTCTAAAAACGAATTTATCTCCTCGACAACGTCGTTCCAATCTACATACCATATCATTTTCCAAGTTAATGCGAATTCTTGGACTGGGCCCAAGCTCTCCACCAATATTCCAGGGTTTCTTTTAATTTCCTCTATCTCTCCCGGTTGCTGTTTCATCGGCATGGTTCCAGCCCTGAAACACAAGATTTGTATTTTTTTTTTGTTCATACCGTTTTGATTACTGATCTCGTAAGTCGTCCGAGGGCCACGCTTACGAGAGAAGTATACTATTTTGGTCTTGTTGTTTCCGATACCTCGTTTTTTTTTTTTTTTTTTTTATTTGCTTTTTACTCTTATGCAATTTCTTTTGTTATCCTGCTTTATTTCTCGAGTTCCCTATTATCTAACAATTGGGTTTTTATAACGCATGCTTTCTTGATTTTATCCACGTGTGTTATTCTTGTTTCATTGCGTCGTTTCAGTTTTATGTTGTGGTTTTTGTAATTTATTTCTAAGATTTCGTATGATCCTTCGTAGTGATCCTTATATTTCTTTCTCGGCTCGTTGAGAGCATAGACCATTTCCCCTTCCCTAAAAAATCTTGTGATAAATTTTTTGTCGTAATAATATTTGGACCTGTACTTAGCCTGAACTTGATTCATGGCTGCTATTGTCCTTAGCTGCGTCATTATTTTTATCAGGTCTTCTACATATTTATCATACGTTTGTTCATTTCTTGTTTTCTTGTAGCTAGATGGGATTTTGGCTGGGTAGCCCAGCAATACTTCTTGAGGCGCTATCCCCGTTGCTGAGTGTTTTGTCGAATTGTAAGCGCACATGCACATGCCCAAGTGATCATCTCAAAAGTCATCTTCATTTCCGTACGCCTTTAAATATTTAGTTAATGTATGATGCATTCGTTCTATAGCGCCGTTACTCTGTGGATAGAAGGCTGTTGTTCCCATTTTGTCTATTTCAAATACTTTTGTGAACTCTTCCAACAGTTTGTTTTGGAAATGTGCACCTCTGTCTGACAGCATTTTCTCTGGGGTGCCAAAGTATGCAATTACTCTGTATAAAAGTGCTTTTGCTGTTTCTAACGCCGTCACTCTTTTTACTGGTACAAGAATTATATATTTCGTGAGCCAGTCCTGAATTGACAATATGAGACTATTGCCATGTGCCGATGGTTTGTTTATCGGGCCGTAAAAATCAATTGATATTTTTTTAAATGGCCTAGCTGGTGTATCTGTTACAACTAGAGCCTGTTTTGTTCTTACTCTAACAATTTTCTCAGATTGGCATGATTCACAACCTAACACGAACTGACGTACGTCCGGTCGCATATTTCGCCAGTAATAGTCTTTCGCAATTTTGTTGTAAGTCTGGTTCATACCTCTGTGGCCTCCTACCGATAACTCGTGGAATTCTTTGAGTACATCGAATCGTTGCTCTACTGGCGGTACTACTAAATTGTTCAAGTACAACACCGCCGATATTTTTGTGTTTTCGAAGGTGTTTTCAAATTGCTCTGCAAAATAGTCCCACTGTGATACGCTTAGTATTGCTAGATCTCGTATAATACCTACTGACGTCAACTTGTTAAACAACACGAGCTGTTTTAAAGACGATATGCATTTCTTAATATTTGATTTTAATCCCACACTGTCAAAGTGCTCTTTCACTTATAACTGCATTACTGATACTGTTTTTGCTCTAGATAGAAAGACCGCTCCAACCCTCCTATTTTTTTTATTCATGGCTGTTGGATTTATATAACCTCTCTCGCGAAACGCGTCTATGAATTCTGTGTCCGGTATGTTTTCTGTTATTGTACAGAAGGCTAAGTTGTCAATGTATCTAAATGGGTGTTCGTTTATTTTCTTAAGCCTTTGGAATGGTGGTATATCCTTATCTTCCTTTATCCTTATCTAGCTTTCAGGGTGGTTTTTGTACTGGTAGTCGTGTCCGGCAAGCTCTGTACCTATCTAAACCTGGTATACTAAGATTGATTTTGCCATCATCTGTGCTTTCGGCATTATCATCTGCCACCATGTTCGCATTAAGTAACTCCTTTCCATTTTTCTGATCGCTAATTTCTTTTTCGTGACTTTCATTGTTTACGTCGTCATCTGATATTTTTGATGTTTCTTGTTTCGCTATTGGGCTAGGCTCATCCGGTGGTTCCAGTGGAGGTAGTGGTGGATCTCGCTTCTTTGGTATTCGTTTTTTTTTTTAATACAAAATCTAACTCATCACTTGTCTCGTGATCTGTTTTGTTGTCTTCCTTTGTTTCCTTATTAACTCTACTCTTGATTTTTTGTCTCGTATATGGAAGCTTGTTTTTATTCCTTTTCCTCACTGTTGCTCGTCTCGCCCCTCGTACTATCTTACTGTCTTCATCACTTGAATTTTTACAACTGCTGTCATAACAGTAGTCACTTATTTATCGACAAACAATAAAATCATAATCACCATCATTTTCATAATCATTATTATCATTATCATTATTATCAACATCGTCAAACGCTTTCATAATATTTATCATTTTTTATTGTTGTCATCATAAACATAAATATTATAACCATCATTGTTATAACTCTAATGTCAAGTAGTTACATCATAACCCACAGAAATTGGAATCATGATCGTTTTTACCGTCAATAATATTATGAGGATAATCATTATGAGCATTAACATCATTGTTGTCCTTATCATTATTTTTATTATCATCTTCTTCATCATTTTTATTGTTATTATTATCGTCAACATTCTTATCATCATCATTATCATTATCATCATTATAATCATTGTCATTATCTGTCTTTTATCATCATTATCATCGTAATTATCGTCATAATTATCTTTTTTTTTTAAATAACTACATTTATAGGTAACATCTTTACCGACAAAATCGAAGAGGGCATTATCATCAGCATCGTTATCATCATTATTATCATCATCATCCTTATCATTATCTCTGTGTCAACTACAACTATCATGATCATCATTACCGACAAACAATGAAATTATCATCGACTAAATTATCATTATATTTATAAAGATCTTCATCATCGTTATTGTCAGAAAATGACTTTATAATCATCATTATTAGTTTCATTATTATAAAAACAATTACTTCTATCAGTTACATTAACACATTAACACAAATAAAAAATTATTCCCATCGACAATATCATCATAATTTTCGGTTTCTACTTCACCATCATCATTATCGTCCTTATCATCCTTACAATAAACATGGTGATGATGATGATGATTTCAATGTTTGTCGCCGAAAAAGTTTATGATAATAGTAGTTGTTATAATAATAATGATAATATCGTTGATGATAATGTGTACAATTATAAAAATTAAAAATTATCACGGTAATTTTTGGATTTATTTTAGTAATAGTTTTAATGGTAACGGTGATGATCTTGATGATAAAAATATATATAATTGCTAATAGGTTATGTTCTTCAAAAATATTTGTGTGAGATAATTTTTGACATTCACTATCTAAAAGACAAAATAAAATACTAAAGAAGGGAATAGTTAAATTTATACTATCATTCATAATATTTTGGTATGATTTATATAATATTAATTTTTTTATAAAGTATCTTTTTATTTTGTTTTTATTAATAATAAATATTAGTCCATACTATTATCATTATCGTCATGATCATGATCATCATGCACATCATCATCGTCCTTTTTATCATTGTCATCATTAACCTTATAAATATTATTATTATCACATTGTGATAACTTCTATTTAAATTATCATCATTATCATTATTATTATTATTATTTTTGTCATTATTATAAGTATTATTATTATTAGTATCATTATTATTATAATTTTTTTCATAATTATCGTCATCATCGTTTTCGTAAGATTGACTATACTTGTTGTTCTTTTTGTTATTAACATTATCATTAATATCATAGTTATTATCTTCATCATCATTATGAACATAATAATTGGCATCATTGTTTATATATCAATAACTTTGCTTGTCGTTGTCATTGACATTATCATTTATTTTATCGAAATTATAATAAGTATGACCATGATAAAAATCATCATCATCAATCATTATTTTTAATATTCTTACTATTATTATTGTTTCCGCCACAATAAACTTTCTTTCCAGTGTTATTGTCGTTATAAATATCATCAATATCATCTTAATGTCATTAGTACCGTCGGCGTTGTTTTTATAACAATAACCATATTAAAAGTTGTCATCGTTACCATCGTTTATCATCTTTATTATATTAACATCAAAAAGCAGCACATAAGGCCTGCAGAAGTCTTGCAACAGTATCACTGAAGTCTTGCGGCAATTCATAACTATTAGTTATTAGCATTTTTAATCGTGCAGATGGCACTGGTTTCAATTTGTGCATGAATCTAGTAAATGGCTTGTCAACTTTAACGAACACTACTGTAACAATAAGTTACTAAACAGTTTGCAATTTGATAAATCTTTTCATTGAAACATTCTTCTTTTTGGACTTTCCTTCTAAAACGGATAATGGATTATGTAGGCAGTTTTGTCCATTAATGGGCCTCATATTCTTATCTGGTTGGCAGAGTAAGCCGCAAAAGTCCTTGACTTTGGCAAACATGTTTTGGTTATAGTTTAATCAATATACACGTTAAAGAAACAGTATAGATGCATCGAAGCAGATAGATGCACAAACAATAACTGATTGAAATAAAGTGTCAAATATGGTTACAAGAACAAAGAGAATCGTTTGAAGGCAGAGTATATCAAACTTTGGATTCAGATCATCCGAGCTATTTGCGTTTGAATATGCAGAACTAAAAGCTTTTACTACTTCAATGGGCTCAACATGTCTAAAATGAAAGCGATCGTCCGGAGAGATCTTTGGTAATTAAGGCAGGGTATAAGGCTGTGGCTCTTCAAGTTTTTTCATTATACTGCCTTTTTTCTTCTCTGCTAAACATACACAGAAAAAGGAAAACAGGACTTAAAGTCGTGCTTCAGTCAAATGGAGTCTCAAAATAATATACTGTCATCGTATTTATAAGCAAGCAGCATAATTATTTCCCGTGTTCTTTATAAGCATCGGCTACAGCCGATGAACACATATGATACACACGATGGACAGTCATTCTATCACTGCTATTTCAAATCCGTGGTGTGTTTTTTTCCCATGCCAAGCATAGCTTGAAGAAAATAGACCTTGTGACAAATCTTTCGACTGCTATAGTACATATATATATATATATATATATATATATATATATATATATATTTATATATATATATATATATATACTTGTGAATATACCTGGGCACTTGACAGTACAGTGCACACTGCACGCTGTTAATAGTGTCCTTCCCACTGAAGTGTGCTTCTTTTTATAAAAATTATTTTCGTAACTAGTGAATCAGTTATTACACTTGTTTTATTATACACCATCTCTCATAATGCTGTATTGTGCTGTATCACATAATCTTTACTTTCTCTTCTTGTATAGTGATGCAAAAATATGGTTTTATAACTTTTTCTACTTTCATGGCCTTATTCGTTTCTACTTGTTATTAATTTAAAAAAAATTATTATATCATACGGCAACAGAGTCTTGATGATCTGTTTTAAGTGTATATTTAACAACTTTTTAAATAAAATGCATGGCACAAATGTAGTAAACAAAAGACCTGATTTTCCATGTATATTTTAAAGTATGTTTTTCTTGTACATGTGTGTACATACACTTCAAACAGCACATAGTTGGATAAACGAGTAAAAAAAATACTAACACACACACGCGTGTATAAATTTATTTGTTTATTTATTTGCTGAGATATTTCAACACAGTTGTGGATTTTATATAATCGTTTATCCATTTGCTGTTGCAAGAAATATATATATATATATACTGTGCATTCATAAGCATCTAGCCACGCCATCTAACTAAACTCGTTTGTAGCATAGATCTTTTACGAGTTGATCCGGGAAAAAACCACACCAACCATGGGTGCATCAAGGGTGCATCAGCGTCTAGTGTAGGAAGGTAAAATTCTAACACTAGCATTGGTTAAACTTGATAGGTGTCATTTTTTTCTCAATAAAGTGTAATACAGAACCATGCTTTGCTTAGCACGTTTATTACTGCTGTTTTCCTTTTTCCGAGTATACTCTTATTGTGACATCGATTTGCACCGCCATAGCTTGAATTGGAACTAATTCATACAAACATAAATTGCAGTTGTATATATGTTGACAATATCAAAATTGTGCTGACAGTTAGCATAATGTTTTTATGTTTTAGGTATACATCCTTGAATATTTAAATGTCTGCATAAGTCTTATTCTCTGTATATATAGTTTCATGCTAGTGGACCTTGCCCCCTGTGCACTTTGTGTGCCAAACCTTCAGAAGACTTGGATTTAATGTGGAAATCACACTAAATAAATAAATTTCAACAGTCACGGCTATTGAAAGATTAAATATTATTTTTTCAAAAAATAATTAACCTTTGTATTTTAAATTAATATTTTATAACGTCCCATAGAAGCCATACTATTAAAAGATTTCAGAACATACAATGGAACTATTAATAAAACAATAAATGAGGCTGCTATAGTGATAAAATTAATGAAATATGACATACCAGTTGATGATATATTCAAGGAAGCTCCTACTCTCATGTTACCTTATTAATTCAGACAATTTTTCAGAGGTTTTTACTTTAGAAAATATTTTTCGAGAAAATATTTAGGATAAATATAACATTTTTTTGACAGAGGACTTTATTTTTAATGAAAAAATCTTACTTTTTGTACGTACATTAAATTCGTGCTATGAAAAAAAAATCTTCTGAATTATTCTATTTACCTACACTTAAAAGTATTGATTGTGTTTAATGATCACTAAGAAAAAGGTGCTTTTTTAAAAAAATTTTTAAATCACTTAAGATAATTGTAGTAAAAGAATAAGGGGGGGCATTCAAGCGTAAAAAAATTAAGGGATGGTAAAACGAGAGGGTGAGTAATCAAAAGTCTTATTAAGCTCGTTTAACATTGAAAAAACAAAAATTACTATGCCTTGTCAAAGTTTATACAGTTGCAACACTCAGACCTGGAGAGCGTCTATAAATTTTTGTGTGCCACCATGTTCTTGATTGTGTCACACTCGTTTTTTTGAATTTCAAAGTTTCAGCAATATAAGATTATTTCTGTAATAAATTTAAAATATTATAGATTAGTTACACAAAAGGTATTGTATTTAATAAATAACTTTTTTCATAAAGTTTTTTAATAAAGTGTGGAATAATTATAAAAATATAAATGTAAGGGGCTTTTTTTTTAATTTTCTGTTAAATTAATTTTCGACGTAATTCATGTATAGAGCGTAGGTAACGTTTTAAAATACACAAATATTTGCAGAACCTAAGTTATTTCCTAATAAAAACTATATTTGAAAATTGCAGAAGTGTACAAATCAGGCACTATGATTCTTCGCCCATACATTTTTGTTATACTCCAACTCCATGGATTTTTTAAATGTCTCTGAAACAAAGAAAATAAACAAAAATTGTATGAACCACAAATTTACATTCTAGCGTATGAACTAGTGTATTAGTAAATAAAAGCCATTGTTGGTAATTTAAGCAAATTAATTTTTATTCGGCTTTTATTTTTTTTTTCAAACAAAGAAATAATTAAAAATTAAGATATGATGGCTAGCTACAAAAAAATTTTTAATTTTCAAAATCTTTATAATCAGAAACGCTGATATTTTATAGGACACTAATTGAATATCCAAGGAACTAGTAATAATTTAATATAGTATATTCGACATGATCTTCTTGAGTTTGAAAATGACGATTTATAAATTTAATTGTGAAAAACAGCCTGACTAGCAAATAATGTTACTAAATATTTATAGGGAAAACTATTGCATGGATAAAAAAATGGAACATTATAAATTAGATCAACGTATAACGGGATAACTTTTAGTTTTTAAATAAAATCATGAAACATTTCAAAAAATTTATTCTCCAACTTTCTTATGTACACAATAAAAAAATCTGATGGCATGCATAAGTTGCCAAAAATATTTTTTTTTAAACCATTATACGCTCTGTAACAACAATAAATAGTGTTTTAGTTTAGATTACAACCTTCTTTGGCATTGGCCTCATACTTATCTCAGCAATGTTGCTTTAAGCATTTTTTAAGAGATACCCGCAAAAAACTTTTTTCGTATAATTTTCCTCTCTATCATCAAACGCAACATTTATAAAACCATCATAATGATAAAAATTATCATCATGCGATTGAAAAGAAGGTGAACTCAAGTTATTAACATCTCAAAATTTACTTAAAACGTCGTTATAACCAACCACGCAGCTTTCACCTTCTCCCATAGTTTAGTAGTTCATAAAAAATCAATTTCTTGAATGCATTTATAAACTGCTGAAGAGCCGGGTTCAATGCGTAACAGTTTTGAGCCCTGACTGTCCTCCGACAAAAGATTCGAAAGCATCTTGATTTAAACGTGGTGTAAAAAGACCGGAGAAACAACTATTTTTTAATTTTTTCCATAAACCTTTGATCGAACGAATAGTGACTATCTAGTTATCTAATCAGTCCAAATTATTTGTTACATACTTAATGATCCATTGCTTTGCTTGAATACTTTAAAATTAAAAATGAAATTTATCATGTTATTTAGAAATTTGATTTTAAATTTTGTTCTACATAAATTAATAAAACAGTATAATTTTTTTACAGTAAAAATTAATAATACTGACCATTATTGGTAATTGTAATAAATTATCATACTATAAAAAAAATAATGATCCTCAGAACAAACACTATTCTTCGTCCCAACGCTGTGAGCTATTCATCGTCCAATTTTGTGAGCGGAACTTTTTTTATCTAAACGCAGTGAATACACACAGTTCTCATCTGAAGATTAAGATATACGATTTTTTTTGCTTAGCTTTGTAAACTAGACTTTTTTCTTGCAGACTTAGGTCTACTACAAACCATATTTATTAAATTTTACTTATTTTAAATAATTATAAAAAAAGTAACAATATACTTAAAAAGTTAGCCTTTGAAAAGAAAATAAGTGCCAGGGAAAAATCATGTATTGTATGAGTCCTTTTTTAAAAGTTTCTAAACTTGAAGCTCTTATACTGTAGGAAAAAATAAGAATTTCTTCTTTTTTATGAATTGTCAGTCTTAATAGTCTGAAATTAAAATCTAGAAATAGTTAAGCTATCCCTAATATTTTGGCGTACTGTACTTTTTATACGACTCTCGTGGTTGTATATTATATTGCACTCGTAAATAAAAGAAATCAGACTTTGCAATTTTGACTTTTTACTGATACTAAAGCAAACATAAAAAGAATGAGATTAATGCACAAGTGTTTTAACAAGCTTGCAACATGACAAGGCAGCAATTTATTTGATGTTAGGTTTGCTTTTATGACCATGCAAAAGTGAGTATTACTTTGTTTAGTTTTTTTTAATGGCAAAGTTTAAAAGAACATAATATAATAATATATTATCAATTGATTTCTTGCTTGGGCGTTGGTAAAACATTTCGAATCAAAATGTATATTAATAAGTACAAAATTAAAAGTTGGCTTTGTTTCACATTGTTTTATTATTCGCAGACAGCTGTTTCGGCAGTTACGCCATTGTCAGATGCTCGACATACACTGAATGGTCTATGTGCATCAGTTCGCTAAAGTCAAGTACAAGTATTACAAATGTAGTTGTCGCTCAACGGTATGATATGTATGCGCCTTTGTATGAGTACCTTATGAGATACTATGTATTTCATTTTCTATTATTGGAGATAGAGTAAAATTCATTTGATCGTTCGTTATGGATTTGTTGTGTTTTTTTGCTAATTCTATTTCTATTGTCTCAAACAGATTCAATTTAAAACTTTTAGGTAAACTGTGTAGTAACTTTATATCATTTTTATCTAGGAAATGCGCGTTAGAATAACAATGTTTACTAAAACCCGTCGTATTGCGATCATTATAAATAGACTTTTTGTGCTCCTTTATACGTTCGGAAAGGGCACGTCCTGTCTGTCCAATATATATGGCATCGCATTCGGAACAATTAATCTGATATACACCACATTTCTGTAAAATACCAACTTTTTCCTTATTATTACATAAAATGATTTCCAAGTTACGTTTATTGAGCATGATTGTATTCACATTTTGTTTTTTTTAAAAATTACTTATTTTATCGGATACTATGGGAACATAATTCAACATATTAATTTTTTTTTAATTTTTTTTTTGTTTTATTTTTTTTTTTTTGTTTGTTTTGCGACTGCGTAGAAATATTTTTTAATCAGTCTATTGTTTATTTTAAAAATTAGATTATCTATGAGGTTTTTATTGTAACCATTATTAATTGCTAAACATTTTAATAGATTGATTTCCTTTTCGTAATTAGATTTCGTTAACGGTACTGTTCATAATCTATGTACAAAAGAGTAAAATGCGCTTATTTTTATATTAATGAACTGCTTTGAATCGTACGGTACTAACGTATCTGTGAAAGTTGGTTTTCTATAAATTTCATACAACAACTCACCGTCTTTTCGTGTTATTTTTAGATCCAGAAAATTTAAACTATTGTCATTTTCAGCTTCTGCTGTAAATTTTATACCCGGTACTGAATCATTTATGTAGCTGATAAAATTGGTCATTGTCCTTTTTGTACCCTTCCAGATGCAAAACAAATCATCGACATACATCGAGCAGTGTAAAACATTACTGGTGAGGGGGAAGGTCGAATCGAATATAAGGTCCTCTACGTATGACATGAATATCTCACTGAGAAGGGGGGAGAGGGGAGAGCCCATTGGAAGACCGTTAAGTTGTAAATAATACTTATTATTGAACTTGAAATAGCTTTGTTCTAAATAAATGGATATTAATTTTAAAATTTCTTGTTTTGAATCAACACACAAGGAAGGGCTATTGTCAACCAGATATTTAATAATATTCTTTAGATGGTCTGTAGGGATGGAGGGAAATAGATTAACAACATCGAATGAAAGCAATCGTGCATTACATAGAATTTTGAGATCTCTAAGTTTATCTATTAGTTGACTTGTATTTTTAATACTATGTTTTTGCTTAAAGTTAAGTAAGAAAAGGAGTATTTTATTAAGTTCTTTTGCGAGTAAGTAGGTTGGTGCATTAGTATAAGATACTATTGGTCTCATTGGTATGCCCTCCTTGTGTATTTTAGGTAAGCTGTATAGTACCGGCACCGTAAGATTCATAACAGTTAACATGTGCAAATTACAATCATGGAGTATGTTTGTACAATTTTTTAAAACTGACTTAGTCTCCCTTTGAAATTTTGCTGTAGGATCAGAATTCAAAATTTTTAAATTATTGTTATTTATTAAAAGTTCTGTCTTTTCAATATAGTCATACTTATTCAAAATGGTAACAGTGTTTCCTTTGTCAGCTTTTCATAAAATTAAATCATTATTTTTGAGTTTTTTCTTTAAAAAAAAAATGCTTTTGAATTCTGAGCTATTGTTAGTTAAAAATTGTTTTTAAAAAAAAAATTTAATATGTTGAATTATGTTCCCATAGTATCCGATAAAATAAGTAATTTTTAAAAAAAACAAAATGTGAATACAATCATGCTCAATAAACGTAACTTGGAAATCATTTTATGTAATAATAAGGAAAAAGTTGGTATTTTACAGAAATGTGGTGTATATCAGATTAATTGTTCCGAATGCGATGCCATATATATTGGACAGACAGGACGTGCCCTTTCCGAACGTATAAAGGAGCACAAAAAGTCTATTTATAATGATCGCAATACGACGGGTTTTAGTAAACATTGTAATTCTAACGCGCATTTCCTAGATAAAAATGATATAAAGTTACTACACAGTTTACCTAAAAGTTTTAAATTGAATCTGTTTGAGACAATAGAAAAAGAATTAGCAAAAAAACACAACAAATCCATAACGAACGATCAAATTAATTTTACTCTATCTCCAATAATAGAAAATGTAATACATAGTATCTCATAAGGTACTCATACACAGGCGCATACATATCATACCGTTGAGCGACCACTACATTTGTAATACTTATACTTGACTTTAGCGAACTGATGTACATAGAGCATTCAGTGTATGTCGAGCATCTGACAATGGTGTAACTGCTGAAACAGCTGTTTGCGAATAATAAAACATTGTAAAACAAAGCCAACTTTTAAGTTCTTACTTATTAATATACATTTTGATATAATAACTCTACGAGTGTCATATAAAAAGTATCCTGGAAAAAAACGTAGCAAATAAAGACTCTACTGTTATAAGATTTTGTTTTCTAGAACTGTTTTTTGCTTAGAGAGTGAGATCTATAGCGTCTGATTAGAGTCTTAAAATATTGTTTAAAATATATTGGTCCAGGACATTCAACTTTCTTGATTTTCCATTTTTGGTAAAATCTTATTCCAGAAACTGGAAAAATATTTTCTCATTAATTCTAATTATTTCGATTGATTATAAGAGTAATTAATGCAGAAATAAAAATATAAAAAAAAATCTTTTAGTTTTGTTTTTCATTCATGATCACTAAAAAATAAAAATTAATTCTTGTTCATGAGAAGAGTTAAAAAACGAAAATATTATCACTTTTGTCAGAATAATGGTTTTAATTATTCTTAAAATTTTTAAAAACACGTTTTATTTATTTTTATCAAAGCTCCATATCTTATTTAGATATTGCTCACTTATTTTAGAGAGGTTTGAGAAAAAAGTTTAAAATGTAGAATCATCTAAAAAAAAAATTTTATATTCAAGGCAATCAGGGATGTTAATGAACGTTTGAGATTTCTTACCAGGGATATTTTTAAGAAAAAAATTATAAAATATTGACAGTTTAACATTGTCTTTTATAGGAAAACAAGGATAGGTTGCTGTTCAATGAAAATAAGGGCATATTATGAATGCGTTAAAATAAATAAAAAAGATATTTTTATATACCTTAGTAAAAAAGAAAGATGCTTGACAAGAAAATCAAGCCTTGCCAGATATATTCCGAAAGTACAATCAATTATAGTCGTACAGTTTCAAGCTTGTTAGGTGCAAAAGAAAGTCTGTGGTAAAAGGGTACATCTGCGCAGGTCAGGAAACTTTCTTACTCTCTGTTTCATGCCTATCTGGGTAATACTTTTGATTCTTTTTAAAAGGACCCCTACTAATACTCACTCTTCTTCCAATTAAGCTCCCACAGCATGACTTCTCATGATTGAACTTCAGCCTATCAAAAGAAGAAAAACACTTTTAATACAAACTAGAATTGCATTTAAAGTCCTTTATATACAATTAACTAATATCTGACACACTATAGATATATGATTTATGAAAAATAAACATAAGTTTGCAGTAAAAATTAGGAACAAAAAAAAAAAAATTTTTTTTGTGTTTTTTTTCTATTTTTTATATAAAAACAAAATTTTTAAGCAACGCACTATAATTTTTTTTCTAATATTACTATGACATAACACCCATGTAAAAATAAGTTCTTATTTGATCAACAGTCATGTACAGTTGTGCAAGTAAGTTCTAAGACTTTTTTTTGCTGTGTTCAAATAATTTAATATTTCTGAAAGGGAATACAGAGGAATTCTTAAATAACTTTGTTTGTTTCCATATATTCATGAATTACAAGCAGATTTACCTTTTCCCAATGTTTTTCGTACATGCAGTGCATAGTTAAGTCATTAAAAAGCTCGAGCTTAGCCATTAAAAAATGTTTGGTTTTATTGCAGACCGGCTTTTGTCATAAGGAGAATGTATAAATTAGAAACTTTAACAGGTTTTAATTTTTAACACAAGTATAAGTGTGGTAAAATACCATTATTGGTTACAACATAAATAAAAGTCCACATTTTTCTTTGTAACATATTGAATCTTGTTTAACATTATTAGCTTACTACAGATGCAAGCCCATGGCTGTTATTAATTTTGTTTTGTCTTATACTTGTGTAAGAAACTATTAAGTATGTGTCATAAGTACACTCCATACTGCTAGTACTTTCACAATTTATATATAAAACAAATCTTATAAATTTTTTGGAAGTTTTTAATAATTTTCGAATAATAAAATTCTTTCAAGATTTCTGTTACTATCAATATTGTTAGTTTTTGCTAGTATACGTGTCTCTCGATGCTTCATTATTTATTATTTTAATTTACAAAAGAAAATAACAAATAACACTAATATACTTGGTTTGTCAAAACACTTAATTGCTTTTTCTAAAAAGAACTCGTCTAACGATAAACTCCTAAATTCTTTTGCTTAGGAAAAGTTTGTGTAGTACTTGGTGCAATTTTGGTTTCTATTGAAAAAATTGAAGTTATGAAGAAAATATAAAGAAAGATTAACGCATTGGAATCTTTTTTTATTTTAACTGATCATAATAAAATAAAGCAATGCCATTATATGAACATGTTAAATTGATTAGTAAACAGTTAGGGCCAAATTGCTTCCTGAAAAATAACATTGTACATTTTTATGGTTAAGTAAAGTTCCTTATAATTTTATCTCATAATAAAATAACGTGAGTCATTAGGTTTCATGATAACAAATTTTCTATCCCTCTCATTCCGAGGATTAAACTGGTACTATCAGTATTAAACTCTTTAAACACATAAAAATATTATTTCTTAAAAAAAACTTACGGACCTAAAGGTAATGTAACAATCTCTGTATTAGAAAGAGATTTTTTTTAATATCTAAGCAATATATTTTAAAACAAATAAACTGTGAGTAACACATCCTGTTGCTTGTGTTGCAGAAGGCAACAAATCTATTATTCATCATAGTTTGAAAGGCTTACATTAAACGTCAGTCTCGCTCAAGCGCTCGTACCGAACGCACGCTTTTTGCGCACGCCCGTTACGCATTGCTCTTACTCAGACTTGAGTTCTCTCTACACAGCCCTTTTCAGGGCTACCTCTATTTCTCTTTTCATAACGGCGACTTAGTGGTGCCGCGTGACTGTGTTTCTGATAAACTCTACACCCACGTACACGCCACCCTCAGGGGTGGCCCAATTGGCTAGCCCTTCACTGGAGTGCAGCCAAACAATTAACACTGTGAATAATCCACAATTCAATGTCATTATGAATAATTCTTTCGACGCGCTGTTTGAAGAAACAGACTCCTCATCTTTCGAGATGTTCGCGCTCAATAGTGCAAGTGATAGTGCTCGTGCACAAAAGCCCACAGTTCCCCACAATGTCTAATGTTATGTCATAGACAGCCAGCCAATGGACCAGCAATCCCTTGAGCTGAAGAGCCGAGATCCCCGCGTCAACTCAGCAGGAACACAGCCCGCTCTCCCAGGACACAGCTGTGCCTCCTGTAATCGCTAAGAAACTTGACAATCAAAAAAGACGGATCAAGTACCTGGAGAAAATAGTGAGTGAGTACTCTGTTCAGCTGGAAAATTTCATATAGCAACTTAACGCGCTAAAGCGCTCCAATGTGGAGAAAGATGCGACCATTGCAGCACTCTCTGCAAAGTCCCCACTCACAGCGAAAATTCCGCTTCTAAAAGGCTCGGGCCTTCTTAATCCATCACCAGGAAATTGTGACCCCCTAAACCTCAAAAATTCTTTCACTGTGGAAAGATGAGCAACTCCCCTCGCTACCAAAAACGGCAAACACCCCTGTGAATCCCCCAATTGCAAAGCCGTCCCAGAAAAACCGGTGCATGCGTGATCTCGACACAGAAAATTTCACAGCCAACTTCTCCGACATGGAGATTAGAAAATCTCCAATCCAAGTGTCACCACTCAGTTCTCCTCAGACAGGGAAAATTTTTTCGACAGTCATCTTAAGGAGCAAGCTCAACATGATACGGAGGAAGCTAGCAGCACGCCCAAAAAGAAGGCACCCCCAGCGATCACAATCTTGGACCAGAAACTATGGCTAAAGATAAATAAAGCCCTCCTTGCGGAGAATATTCCTGTCCGCCGCGTAATCACGACCTCCAAAGGTATACGCGTATACCCTGACAACGTCGACGGCTTTTGACAAATCGTCTACGACCTTGACAAGAAAAACGTCAAGTTCACTACCAATCAGCTTTATAATGACCGTGAAGTGATAGTCAGTATCCGTGGAGTCAATATACTATACGGAAGCTGAAATCCTGGACATGATCCAGAAAAAAGTACCCTCTGTCCGTCGTGTTTATCGTATGACTAAAGGTGACTGAACCTGGTCAATGGTCACGGTATACTTGGATGTGTCAGATATCAAATCCCACGATATCTACAACATCAGGTATCTCGGGGGCACTTCTGCCAGAGTAAAACAGAATTGTAAGTCAAACGACATTCCCCAGTGCCCTTACTGCCAGAAGTTAAACCACACTGCGGCCTACTGCCATGCTGCCTTTGTTTGTTTTTTCTGTAGCTCAAACCATGCCACCGCAACCTGTCCACAAAAGGACAAGGACCAAGCCATCCCTCGCTGTGCACACTGCAATGGCGAGCACTGCGCCTTCTACTGGGGTTGTCCAAAAATCCCTCAAAAAGGAGTTCACGCTCCCAAGAAAAGTACTGCCCCTCCTCACCCTCTTGGAAAAGCCACTCCTTAGACAACAGCCCACGGCTCGAACTTCATTCGCCCGGGGATGTCATACGCACATGTGGCATCCTCTTAACAACACCGAATATGAGCTTAATTCCTGACTCCTTTGCTCAACACACCCCCTACCGCCGAGACAATCCTCCACTCAATAATGACCTGCTGACTTGCTTCGACCAAAGAGTGTCCGGTATCGAGGGCAACAGAACAGCAGCACGCTAGACAGAGACTTCACGCTACTTAGCTGGAACGCGAACAGCATCACACAAAACGACTGAACTTACACATATACTCCAAATAAAAGACATCGACATTGCATTCATTACAGAAACACACCTAGACAACACAAAAAAACTGTACATATTAAATTACACGGTACATAGACGTGACAGACGTCAACATCAACATTGAGGTTCCAAGTGAACTGACTTACTATCATAGCTCACCAGACCAAGACCCAGACATCTTAGACACATTCCTGATGAAAAACTTGACCATCCTTACGGAACCACGAACATCCCCAGACCTCCCTTGCAACCATAACCCAGTCTACCTAAAGATCCCTAGATCTCTTCTCACCATACCCATTACCACCAGCCACATAGATTGGGTCCACCTTGCGTATAACCTCGAATCCTCCTCATTTAATGTCGCCCCATCAGGTCCTAAATGGCAGCCGACATAGCAGTTGACGAATTCACAGACTAATACAACAGGTGCACACAAGACGCCACCACAACAACCACAGCTCCTGAACATACACTTAAACTCGCCTGCAACCTGCTGCGTCTTATCAAGGAGAAAAAAAGAGTCCAGAAACTCTGGCAAAAATGAAGAGCCCCTGAACTAAGAGTTCACCTTAACTCCCTTGAAAGAGAACTTAAATCCTAAGTGCTTGAACTCTGAAACAAGGAATTTAACAAATTCATAGCCAAGGCAGAGTCCTTCTCAAGAAATGCTTGGAAGGTCGTCAAAAAACTCCGTAACAAACGGCCTTCCCTCCTCCACTCCTTCAACAAGGGAACAAACTCTACTCGCTGGATTAAAAAAAAGCAGAGATCTTTGCAGACTTGCTGCAAAATCAATGCTCCCCCAACCTTAGCGCTGAAGAACTAGCGCAGGAGCACGCGAGGATCACCCACACGGTGCAGCAACAGGCCCTTGACAATCCAGATTTCGAGTACTGCACTTCAAGTAAATACAGCAAATCAATATACGAGAAAAAGTGTAAGAAGCAATAAAAATTGAATAACTACCAGAAACAGACCGCTGAGAGGCTTCTGAAATGGCTGAAAAACAACAGGATGGAATAGTATGCAAAATAGAAAATATGGCTAGTAGCATTTTAGTTAACGAAAATAGTGTTAACAAAAGTTAAAGCTTATTTCTTTACAGAATAAGCATGTCCAGTACAGGAAGCACACTGCCATCAGTAGTACTGAGTTATAACAAGCTGAGATTGTATAGCGTAAAATTTTACGCAGACATTTTTCCCAAATTAACAATTATTAAGAAAAGCCGTTCTTGTATACACACGCGTATAGTGAGAAAAAAAGGCCTAAATTACTGGCGTCACACACGGAGCATGCTGCAAGTAAGGAATGACTAAAATACTTCTTAATAGAATCATAATTACTTTGCACGTAGTCCCAGATGACTTTCCAATCGAGATGGAAGGCATAATAATGCTGGGACACTTGCCAATAGGCTGGGACACTTTTAACTTATAGAATGGCCTTAAAAGCACTCAATAAAATTATTGAGAGTTTAAAAGCATTAAAGTCCTGCAGTTAGGACCATAAAGTTTTAAAATCAAGTCAAGTCAAGGACAGCAGTATTTGCGAGCGTAAAAGATAAAAGTAGCCACGTACAAGTCTGGTGGCTTCCTCTGCATAACTTAAAAGAAAGAATCCTATCGAACAATTTTGAAGAAGAAAATAAAAATCCTTATGTACTTGCAAAAACTTAAATTATATCAGATTAACAAATTGATAAATCAGTACCAAACCAGTACCGTAGGTAAAGGTTTTCAAATTCAAAATCAGACAAGTGGCAGAACCAATCTGCATTGCTGGGGATCAGGCTAAAAGTTTGATCGAAGCCATACTTGGGCTCTTTAACATTATAAAATTTGGATAGAAATATAAAAGATAGGGTAGGTATCGAAGAAAAAAGTATTATAAGCTGTAAAAATAAGTACAATGTAAATAACGACTTTAAAAAATCCTGGAGACGATAAACGTTGGACATCGTGGCACTTATCAACAAAATTATGGAAATCGTCGATACAGTAGACTGTAATATGAAAGAATAAGATATTATTTAAGATCTCATAGAATAAAAGCTTTCGTATTTAGCTTCGTTGGGGAGTTACAAAAGGCTACAAACATACTTAAGCATAGAATAATAACGTTAAAAGAGAAACACACTGTTGCAAAAAAAATATCGTATCCAATCAAACTAAGAGAACACATGCAAATAGAAATGGACAAGCTATCAAAGCAACAACAGTCGAACCCTTGACACCACCTTATAACTTAAATATGTAAATTGCCTTGAAAAACGTGAGAAAAAAGTAAGAAAAATACTGGAGGGTCGAAACAGACTTCTGGCTACTTAACAAGATAACAGTTGGTACATGCTATCCGTTGCCATTCCAAGCATATTTATGTGAGTGACAACATTGGCACTCGTGGGCCTATAAGAACGTGAGATAGAGGTTAACTTAGACAACATCATGATATTTGCAATAAATTTGGAGCCCTACGGGATAATGTTAAAAGGGACTTGAAACAATTGATTCAAGTAAACAATCATTTCTCAGAAAAAAAATAAAAGTGCTTAGACATTCTATAGGCAATGGCCAAATTATAGCAAATCCAAAAAAAAGAGGCCGTCAAAAATTTTTCTTAACCAATAAATGCCTGGTAAATGAAACAATTTCTTTGATAAGCGGGGTACTATAGACGATTCATCAAAGGTTACACAAGAAAAGCACAACCATTCTCTTAATTAAAAAAAAACCAGTTAAATTTAACTGGAAAGAGCCACATACAATGGCGCTTACAACATTAAAAGATGCTCTATGCAGTGTGCTCGTTCTTAAAGCTTCAGGTATAAATAAGCCCTTCATTGTAACAACGGACGCATTTGACGACGCCATTAGATCAATTTTAAGCCATGGAGAAATAGGTACAGATCTCCTTTATAAATAAATGTCTAGATATGTGAAAGGCAGCAAACTACGATATCTGACATACTATAAAAAATTATTGGTGATCATGTACGCCAAAGAATAATTTAGACCGTATCTGTTCGGTTGTAAATTTACAGTTGTGACGGATCTTAAGCCGCTCAAACACTTTAACACACAAAAGAAATCGGACTTAAGATTTACAAGGCTGAAGGCAGAACTTTGAGAGTACGAGGTTCATGTTGTTTATACACCTTGACAGAAACACAAGGCACCAGGTGCCTTTTCTCGCAATTTAGTTCTAGAAGAAGGGAAGAACCCACAATGTCCGCACCAGTAGATGTAAAAACTTGTGGAGACACAGTAAAAGAAAATCTAGTGGATGTGAACACACCGCTGGCTTGCATACATAAAATGCACACCAGGAGCCAAAAAAACATAAGGTAAATGTCCCTACCACGGAACAAATTTTGGTGCCGATTTACATTTATTACAGATAAAAAATTTTTTTTAATGTTTGCTCATAAAATTTCGATTATTAATGGTGGGTCATCTGTTTTTGAACGTAAGTTGCTGTTTTATATCAAAATTTAAGCAGAATTAAAAAATTTATGTGATAAATAAGAAGGTGATCAAAATGTACATTAAACGGAACGTCTGCAGTAGTTAGGCAGCACTGTTCCGCAGTCATTGTCCCCATCACGGAACATGATTTTGAATGAATATATATAGAATTTTCAAATTATTTATGTATAATTTGAAGGTAATAATAACTGAGAGGGGGTCAGCCAAGGTGAAATATATATAATTTACTATTTATTTTATAAATTTCGTATTCATTTCTTTTTCTTACATTAAATTATTATTTATTCTTATTATCTTTTTACATTAGTAAAATTTTTTTTTTTATTATAGTTTTTGGTAAATATAAAACATTTCCAGCTTGAGTACATTTAAATAAAAATTCTAAGATCTAAATAAATTTTAATAAACTATCTATGATTTTTCTTGTTTGATATTTATTAAAATAGCCTTAATTTGCAAGTCCATCTCTTTCTTTTTATCATTCAAAGACTTTTTTTCTTCTTGCAACTTTTTTTTTCCATCACCTGTTTCTTGTAATATTTTGATTTCAACCCCCTTGATTTCTATGTCTAACTGTTTTTTTTGAGCAACTAAACCTTTCTTCCTTTCTTGCATCTTTTTTTTTTAGCTTCCTTATCTTCCTTTTGTTTATGGATGTTATACCACAGATTAGATGTGCATGCAGCAACAAATTTTCCTTTTCCTTTAATTTTCTCCTTTTTTTTTTTGGCAAGTACTTTTCAGGCAGTGTAAAAATGTTGTTAAACATTTCCAAAGGTTTATTGCTTTCTTGTATGTTGGATTGATTTAAAGTGTCTGAAACAAAGTAATTGAAACGAGAGAAAGATATTTTTTGAAATTCTTGTTCGATTATTCAAAATAATTTGTAGGGGTATATAATACCAAGTTGAGGTGCAATATTTTCCTCGTTATGAGACACTTCTTGTGCCAAGGGAATACTTTTTGCAGTTGTTTCCCGGGTGAGATCTAAGAAGTAAAAGAACACACTTTTTATTAAATATGGATAAAAAATTTTCAAATTATACATTTATATCAAAACTAACCTGCATTCAACTGTATCTCAGGAGAGCTTAAATTTAAAGGCTCTGCTATAAAAGTATCTTGAACTACCTTATAAGAGCTGATTTTTTGCTCTTCGACATTTTTTGACGGTGAAATATTATTTGACAATATATTATGTGTCACAGGTGCTACAGTACTATCAATCGATTCTACTTGATTAGGAACATTCTTTAAATGTGTATAATTATCTGACTGATCGCCAATTAATTCAGTTTCAAGTACATAGCCCTGTTTGGTCAGTGCTTCAGCTGCATATATAAAGCATTCGTCGGTAATTGATTGAATTGCAATTTCTGCTTTGCAAACTGTTTCTGCCAGGGAACTACTGACTGTGAGGTGATTGTTGGGATTACTGTCAATTTCACAAAAAGGTGTCAGATCGTCGTGAGAATCGTTTACTACTTGAGGTAACGTTTTGTTTGTACTTACATTTTGAACCGTCTTGATAGTAGGCTTATTCTTTACTGCTACTTCTAAATATGCATAAATAAATTTTACAGACATTTAATAAAAAAAATCTTTTATCTGAGATGGAAAAAAAATTAAAATGTTAATATTTTTCTAAACTGTTATAACTGTTAATATGTTAATTAAAAAAGAAAAAAATCTAACAATAAAAAAGATTTTGTACATCAATTTTAAAACGTAGTTATTAATCGTAATCGTAATTAAGTAATATATATATATATTTTAAAACTGTACATATAAATTTTTAGATATTAAAAAATGTTGAACTTTTAAAGTTGTATGTACCTTTTGTACATTTCTTTTTTAACTTGAGCCAATGATGAAATAATCCTTCATCTTTGAGGTCACCTGTCCAAATCTGGTTTATTTCAGCTTGTTTAAATTTCTGTAGAGTTTCTACTGGTAAAGATTTTTCGAATCTATCAAAAAACTGTTTATTTTTATTATAACAAGTATTGTTCAAGTCATTTGTTTTTTCAACTTCGTTCATTGAATGAATCTTGGTTTTTTCCTTTCTTTGCAAGATATCATAATGCACTGCATTTGGATCTAAAGGATAAAGCCCACTGCTACGAAATCCATTTATGAGAATGTGCTCTTCGTCCATCATACTTAAAGCTCTGTTCAGTAGAGCTGGAAACTGGGGTTTGGTCAGTCTTGTTAGCTTCAACTTCTTTCTCCAATTATTGACTACTTTTTTCCAAATTGCTTTGAATGGCCGAAAAAAAGCAATGTCGAGGGGCTGAATTATGTGAGTCGAGTTGGGGTATAACCCAATTATTTTAATGTTACGTTCTCGACAAAAGTTTGATAAAGGCATTGTCATATGGGAAGAATGACCATCTACAAACAACACAACCGGAAATGGAATTTTCTGTTTTTGTAACCAGGGATAGAACACATTCGTGATGTACTCGTAAAAAGTTTCTGTGGTCATCCAGTTTGTGTCGGAGTTGCCGATCCCCCATTCTGATGGACAATTTTTAAATACTTTTTGTGGGATAGTTTCAGCATACTTATATAATATCATAGGAGGTGCTCGAGCACCACTAGCACTGTATGTAAATAAAGTGGTGACACTTTCTTTTTCAACAGCATTAACAATCTTGTAAACAGTGCGAGAGCCTTTCATAGTAAGGACGGAATCAGTCTTAGGGCACAAGTGAATATTTGTTTCATCGCAGTGAAAATATTGTAAAGCAGACAGATTTAGGCGATTCTTACTTTCTAAATACGTTCGAACTTGTGTAAACCAATCCTTGAGGTCTTCTTCGGTGACAGATGCTCTAGCTGAAGTCAGATGTTGAGGAGTTCTTGTTCGAACCATGGGATGACGCTTCATGAACCATTCGTACCAATGCCTACCTGGTCGATCATTGGTGAACGGTGCTTCTCTGTCTAAGCTTTTAACGTAGGCTTCAACACAATCAAGCAACTCCTCCTTGTCAGTTGGAAAACCTCTTTCAGCCTTGTAATGTATCTAGTCTACAATTTTTTTTTCTTCAGCAGCTGTCAAAACAGTTTGAGCACCTGCTTTCAATTCCATGTCTGGATTTTTGAAACGCCGAAAAATTGTTGTTTGAGGCACATGAAATCTTGAATCAGCTTTTCTAATAGAAATTCCACTTTTCACTGCTTGGATGGCTAAGTCTAGCTGACTAGAAGTATAAGTTTTTTTTGTTATTTTTCTTTTTCGCACCTTTCCTTTCGCATCTGTAGCCTTTTTTGAAATTTTCTTGTTTTTTATTTTTGTTTTTTTGGCACCCATTTTTTCCATTTTTGTATGCCTAAATTTAAAATAAATAAGTGATACTTATTGTTGAATAGAGTTTTAAGGTTAAGTTTTATGTTTTCAAATTAGTGTGATTTAACATGACTTACCAATCAATTTAAGATCAACAATGACAAATCTTATCTTATTGAACAAATAAATAGTACTCAAAACAATACAAAATGATAAATGAAATTGTTCAAAACGTTATTATGTCGACCAGTAGAGTGTGCTTCACGATGGGGACAAGATCTTGTTTGCTCAGGTAATGAGGAACGCGTTATTTTGGCTGTTTCTTTTAATGTACATTTTGACCGACAGTGAACATAGAATGGAACGCGCGAAATTTAAAAAAAATATTAAGTTTTTCATCACATCATACGTATAAATAAAAAGTATAACTTAAATACATGCAAAAAAATTTGACTCCGGTATCATATAATGTTTTATAATTAATACAGCATGGGTCCACAAATCCTCTCTTTTCATAGGATTCTCATTAATTTTACAGGCGGCAAGTGTACGTTTTTAAATTATTTTTTATTTACTCCTCACATCAGTGTATTCAGATAAAATTTTTAAAAATGATTTAAAGATATTTAAAACTATTTATTGCAATTTTTGTAAACTTATACATAAGCAATAAAATTTTTGGTACCAAAAATACAAAATCGTTCCGCTATAGGGACAATATTCCGTGGTAGGGACATTTACCTTAGTAAGAAGAATTAGAATCAAGCAAGAAAGTAATTAAGAAAAAACCGAGGGAAAAATAATCTAATGAGCATACATTAAACACTAGTAGCTACAACGTAAAAGACTTAAAATTAAACTAGGAAGAGGAAGAAAAAAGAACAAAACGGAAGAAAATACTTTAGCAGCAGACAACAACGAAGAAATCAAGTCACAGGGATCAACAAGCAGAAAGTTGGCACATATAAGAGACAATAAAATGCAAAATATAATATGCTCAATTACACCATAGCAGCTAGCACACGTAGAATCAAATGGACAAGCAAAAAAATCTAAAAGCAGAGAGGAGTTAAAAAAGAAGATCAATCAATCAAATCACCCTAGTGGGTGGCGTTCGAGAAATAACCAGCAACGTTGCAAGAACAATACCAACAACAACTGCTGAAATAAGCCCACCCAGCAACTCAGGGTCGAACACACCAAAGATCGAAAAACATTCCGGAGGTGGCAAACCAAGGGGGCAATGCAGCTGAAAAAAAAAAAAAAAAGGGTTGAAAAATATGCCTGATTGAGCAGTCACTTATCTGGGAAAACATGGTGTCTGTGGCACGCTAAATAAAGCGTATGAGTTGACAAAGAGCCGCAATTAAAGCTAGCAAAAAGGAGAAGAAGGAAGTGGAAACCGATGAGTTTTATAATTGCAATAACCGACCACAACTGCCATCGGATGATCAAGATTAATAGGGCCCCATCAGAGTTCCCTTTCCATGCATGATACGCAAGAATAAAGGGAAGGCAGAGAAGAGATCTTAGGAACAGAAACATGGGCTGGACCAATATAAACTACTTGAGCATTTAGCACAAGACTGACAACTTTTTCGAACTTGCCTTTCTGGGAGCATTATTGTAATTAAATATTACTAAGGAGAATTATAAAATACATAAAAAAAATGGGATAAAAGTATAATAAGAAAAGGAAGCTTTTTATTCGTCTCTGGATCAAACATGAAGAAGAGACTGACCAACTGCAACTGATTTCTGACGACCTCGTAGTAGTAGGCTGACCAAGGTTCCTTGAACAAGTGAAAAAATAAGAAAATAAAAAAAATAACTATAGAGGTAAACGGGAAATAACTTTTCTTTCTCTCCCTCTAAGCTTACACCCACATACAACCAACAGGTTCCAGTATGTACTTCCACAGTAAAGCAATGTGACAAGCATCAGCCACTACGCAGAGTAGCGCACCGTGGCAGGCACACCCAAGCATTTGGCCGTAGGTACACCCCTTAGCGTAAGGAAGAATAGTGTACATGAATAACAGAACCAGTAGTGCACCTCTCACGCTGGACCCTGTCAAAGAAGAGAATGGCGACTTGTATGCCGTTAGAGCACCACACCGTGCAAACTCCACGGTACGAAAACCTGCGCACCAGCATAGAACTAGTACCCTCCGGCCACGAAGGGTCAGGAAAAAAATTAAGAAAGATCCCTAACAAAAAGTAAGGATGGATGACTAGGGGATTTCTTAATTATAAGAAAAAAAGTAGTAAAGAAACTGCATTAGGAAAAAAAAGAGGATCGGACACACTAGGAGACGAAAAAACCAACATAACCATGCCTTGTGCATCTAACCGGTGCCAGAATGTGCGCTTCATTCAGTACAGCCAGGTTAACCCGAAGAGACCAGTTAATAGACACGACGAAGGAACTTACGTACAAGTTGATGACATAGAAGAAAATAACACAAAAGAAAAGACAAACAAGATCAGTAAAAAAAAAATATGATAAAAAAATTAACAAAATAAAAGAAAAAAACAAAAAGATAACAACAAAAAACGATAATGATCACTATTCAAACAAGCAGTAAAAATAAGAAATAAGACAATAACTAAGAAAAAAATAGTAATAACAAAACAACACAGCTAGTAATTAAAAAAAAGAAATAATCGATAAAACAAACGATAGTGAAAAAAAACAACAAAGACAAAAAAGGGAAAAAGAATACGAATAACGATAAATTGAAAAGGTACGAATAAAATGCAATCAATAGTTACAACAAGAAAATTGTTATACATAACCAACCACACGCCATACACTCCTTGATATCGTGGAAAACCCCTCAACTAATCACACCAAAGGGGCTGCAAGAAACGAAGTGAATAGACTGAGAAGGGCCATTAAAAATATGAATCAGAATTCGTAGACTCTCCACTTCCTCGGAGACACTAAAAGTACTTGAACTGGACATTGTTACCACATGATGTTAACAAGCAAACTGAAGAGAATATGAAACAAAATCCTAGGCCTAAAAAATATACTTAGCAAAGAAAAATATGAATAAATAGAGACCTCAAAGCAAAGGGCTAACTCCCTTTATATTTAAGCTGGCAGCAAGAAGGAGAAGTTAGCTGTAGTTGGATAGAAAAAAATAGATATATTAATATCGCAGAGCATATGTCACAACATAAGATAGGAAAGAGACATCTGGAAGCAGAGTGCCACACTTACAACTGAAAATAAGCACTCAGTTATTAAATAATTTAATCCGTCAGGTCACGTCATATTCAAACAAACAACTTTCTAAGTATATGTATGTGCGTAAGCGTAGATGTAGAAAGAAAATCGTAGATAGTACATAAACACAGACGACGCATAGGCAGTCAGCTAATCTATTTCCGCTTCTCACTTCTTCTCCTGTAGTTTTTGAGAGATTTCAGAAACAAAAATAGCTGCAGAAACAGAAAAGAACATCCAAATTAGAGAGCATCGCAGTGGCAAGCTTCACTAAACTTACGAACGACGAAGAATGCAGCGAAAATTAAAGCATTATAAGCAAATTAAAGCATGTATGCAAATAGGTACACAGGAAACATACATTACTCTGAAAACAGGGCAAAAAAGCACAAAAAAATGTAAAGGAGCAACATATTACTAAGACTCGTAAACATCTGTTTACTATATAATATTTATTTATATAAGCATGTATATCGTAAGTATACTTTTTTTTATTTTTATTTATAGTCTCATCCCTGTCCTAGGCCCCAAGGTTGATACGTAATAGACTTTACAACAGTACAAGATGCAGTGCCTAAAGAGGTACGGTCTACCGCAACCACATGGCTTATGGCGAATAAACCAGCGTCCCTCCGCTGGACCTAAGAAAAAAAAAACAAAAAAATTAACTTCAACTGTCAGAGAACAAAGCATAGTTATCGTAAGAATCCATACACGGATAATAGGGCTCCCATAAAACGGGAATCTTTCAAGATCATTGGAGGCTACTTTAACAACCACGATGAAAAATGTGCCGTGGCACGGGCAGCCCAGACTGACGGCAAACGACGCATCCAAAGCAAAAACGTTGCAGTGGGTCCGAAACACTCGACACAGGGAAAATAATTACGAAGAGTTGGAACAGCCTTAAAAGGCTGCCATGGACAGCTACCCAGCCAGACAATACATGTTGCAGCAAATGACGCCACTCTAATACCGATACCTCTGCATGGGTAGAGGTTAAGCATTTCGATTATTTATCATCCTAGTAGGCACAAAGGAAGCGTAAAAGAGAAACTCGTGTGGATTAATGACTACTCGTGTCCTGAGCTGCAACACAAAAAGACTTACCCTAAGATTTAAGCAAAAGTATTGCAAAAAACTGGTGAAGGGACAACAAAATACGTCCATTTGAGCAGGGCACACTAGACGAGAAAAAAATGACTTAATACAACAAAACTTGACTAAGTACTGACAGACAAAAGTTGGTACACCTAGCACTCTCCACAGTCTATCATTTTTGGGTGAATAGAAATGGAAAAGTCAATATAGAAGCAAGAAACAGAAAGATCCAGAAAGAAGAGTATAGACAGTATCACCGATACACAATACGTCTCTCTATCTTTGATAACTCACAGAGACGAGCAAGTAGACAGAGCAAACAAGATTAAACAGTATAAAGTAATGAGCATAATTTAGAATATAGGGGGAGAAAAAAATAAAAAAAACTTTTATATTAGGCCAAAGAGAAGATAAATAAATAATAACTGCAGAAACTCTTAAATAAAACTACCATTTGTGTGGGGTGGAACCATTTTAAAATCAACCGTGAATAGTTGAATAAATGAAAAAAAATTCCTTGAATTAGAATTTGGGTCAATTCCAGTCAGTTGCGTCCACATGGAAAATCATATGGTACGTAGATTGAAATTAAATGGATATGGAAACAAATACGCTCATGCAAGTTCACAGAAAGGTAGAGTAAAATGTAAGGTGACAAGGATAATAGAAGACAAACGCATAGAACAAACAAGGATAACTATTGGCAGGATCCAGTCAGTACTGCAAGATGCCAAAAAAGCATATGAGCAAGTATCAAAGGTTAACGAGGATAAGATACTAGATAATGGAAGTAGACTTGTCAAACACAACCAATACAATCAATCATTTGAAAAAGCAAATAAGAGTCGTAGAATTTGGCAACCAAAAATAGACACTATAAAATATAAAAAAATAGAGGATAAGGCAGGGAAAATATAGAGAAAGGACTTAAAATACTATTATCAGATTGAATAAAAGGATATGACAAAGTATGTGGCACAATAAGAGAATTGAGCAGCTGGTTAGAAAACTAGCAGTGAAATCAAAAACGGTAACGGATATCATATATTTAATATATTCAGCGAGTTAACAAGTATCGTACTTACCACAAGCAGCACTAGCAGTGGTATGAAAAGCTGAAGTATTGGCAAAACAGTTTTGACCAGATCTTAAGGTCCCAGGAGATGAAGGCATGGCAACAGAGAAGAAAATAAAAGAGATATCAGAGGTAGCAACCCTGGCACTTAACAAAAAAATCATATACTAGATACAAATACTATTGGTAACAGAGGAAGACGTACAACCGCTTCGGATATTACTTCTACCAATAAAACAGAAGGCGTTTAATATGATAGACGTAGTAGCGTACTTACAACAAACATATGAGAACAAAGTGAGCAGCATTAACAAAAGAAAATTTGCGCCAATATCGTGACAGGCAGTGAACAAAAGCAAAAAGTTGAGAAAAGTGAATATATGTACCCAAACCGAACCTACACAAAAGAGGGAGAAGGACTACCATTGTTAGATACGACACTGATATTAGGGAAAACCATAGAAAAACCAGATGAGTCTCAACTGTCTTGGCTTTATTAAGAGTGAATACTGGACTCGCCTGCACACAAAAAATCTGCCCGCATTCAATACGGAAAAAAAGAAAAAACACACGTTTAGTGCAAGAACATAAATTACGAATCAATGAAAGTAAAACCCGCTGGAGTAATAGACCTATCAAGAGGCTGCAGAGCTAAAACGTTAGAAACAAAACCGGGACCGTGTCAGGAGGACGGCGAAAGTTAGATAGTCAATTAAGAAAGCCTGAATTTAAGCTTAGGATAAGTAGTACAAGGAGTAAAACGAGTAAAAGAGGATGAAATGCAAAATGTAATAAAGAAAATCATAGAAAGAGACGGGTTGCAGGGACTCGGTAGTCAAGAACATAGATCCAAATCCAGGTTACCGATGGGTAAAAAATTGACGGACATTATTCAGAGAGTGTACGAGGAAGCACAAATAAAAGAAAAACTGTCAGACTAGAAAAATCACGCGTGGATAGTGGTGAAAATACTCTATGGAACAGCTGCAGAATCAGTCGGGTTTTTAAATATGGGGCCCCGATACTACTAAACTTATCGAGAATGATTACAGGCACGTGAAGCAAAAACAACCCTACAGAGGGTAGATTAACGACACCTCAACCGATAATCATCCAAGTACAAAGCAATCATCCACAGAAGGGACAAACGGGTATCAAGAGCAAATAAGTGAAAAAAACTTCTAAAAATTGTATACATGACAACAATAATAACGTCTACGGTATGATCAGCAAAAGACCACGGTGCAATATAAGACATGCTGTATGCTTTATGCGGTCTGTCTGCAATTTTGTAGCAGTACCAAGTTCTCCACCAGGTGGATTAGTGTCAGTGAATTAGTATATACTCGTATATACTACCTTTCCGATACTGATCCATCTGATGGAAAACTTGGTACTGCTACAAAATTGTAACTAGGCAGAGGTGGTACTTCGTAAAACCTGTCTTATCTTACACCATGCAAAAGACAGACCCTCGTACAATACATAAATGGGTGGAGGAAGTACGCCCTTAATCCTTGATGTCCTTGACAAGAAAACAAAAAAAAAAAAAATAAACAAAATGTGTAATTATATTAGTATGTACTGATTACTTTTAACTTAAAGTGGAAGAAACTTGTTCTCATGATTTATTGTATAGCTCATATGTAAAAAAATGTGAGAAAAATAATAATAACAATAACACATGTAATCGATTACATACCGTTAGTAACTGAGAGAATTTTAAAACAAATTCTTCTGTATAAGACAGTGCGCAAACATAAACATGTATACACATAAGATACAGCAAAACAACACAGAAAAATAAAGGGACAATGAATCGTAAAATCTCATTTTTCTCTAACTAAAAATTATATACAACACAAACAAAGTAACGCAAATCCAACTTTGACATCAATGTACGAATTCAGAAGGAAATCACCGCCAAAGACATCGGCTTCGCGGCCTTGGATCTGTTACGTAAGATAGCATACAACTATGCGTGTGAGCACCTTCTCTGGCATGACCTCTATAGCTAGAAAAGAAAAAAATTATCTAAATTCCTTGATCAGGCATTCAGAAGGGGGGGCCCAAATGATCGAATTAAAGCGGTTGTCGAGCAGTAGCGCAAGGCCCTCGTTCACGGCACACAGTGGGACTAAATGGCAAAACTTTTCTCAAAATAAGATAACTTTAAACAGAAAACTCGGATCTTCATGATTTTTTTTTTATTTTAAGATTTTTAAATATAAGATTCAGGGAAAACTGGTCCGAAGTCGTAATACAGCCTTGGTGGAGCAGGAAAAATCTCCCAAAGTGCCCCAAAATGTGAGAAAACCAAAATTTTTGCCAAAAATTTATAATTTTTATCATACACTTAATAAAATGATATTTTAAAGATGACTTCAACCTAAAGTTTTTAGTTATAACCATTCCGAGGGATTAAAGATGGCGGCAGCAATATGTTGGCAGGACATGAGAAAGAATGCATGATTTTCATTACTCCTTTTTATATTTAGGTTTTGTATGTCATAAACTATTTAAAATAATGATATAACTTGCAATAACCATACGTGAAATAACGTTAGGAGTATTTTTCTATTTTAAATTCAAAATGGCGGTCCGTGAAATATGGTGGATTATAAAATTTATACCCCCCCCCATATGGGTATCAAATCAAGGAAAATTCTCAGTATAGCACTATGAATACGGTTACCTCGTTCTAAATAAAAAATTGCAGAAAACTTAAAATGGTGGATTAGTCACATCTCTACAACCGCTGTGTTGTGGTCATAAAGCAGAAGAGTGGTTCGTATGAAGAAATTTTTGGCACGACTAACGCATCAACAAAGTGCTCAAAACCAGACTCAAAATGAGGCCTTAATTTAAAAGCAACAGATTTACTAGCGTCCATGGAAATGAGTCCACCCACTCCTGACAGAGTCGTCCCAACTGATCTTGGTTTTAAATGCAGCATATAACAGAGAGATTTAGTAATAAGACAACTCTGTAAACACTAATCAATGAGAGCTCGTACCAATATGCGAGGTCCATCAGTGGCATACACGAAAACACGAGCAGTAGCTAAAAGCACCTTGGGTGAGACGATTTTATTACTACTACGTGACTGTACATTCACACTAGACTCTGAAGAAATCTGAGCTTGGTTTTGTACAGTAAAGGAGTTCGTCAGGTTATTTACAGATTTCGTTTGCTTATTTTTAGCAGAGACAGATGTAGAGCTGGACTTATCCCCCCTGTGCATAATGGTGAGATGCTTTTGGTTGCAGTGTGAACACTTACTATTACCAGAGCACTCTCGATTAAGGTGAGGACCAAAACAATTAACACAGACACGATGGGACTTCAGAAAATTCCATTTATTGCTCCACTCCTGTGATTTAAATGAATCACAAGAGACAAGATGATGTTTTTGATTACAAAATTGGCAAACAATGGAATCTAAAACAACTGCCTGATGTGCAGTAACACCAGATATAGGCTTACTACTAGAAGATCCCACATTTTTAAACGGAGTAGTTGCGCGAATATTTACAATCTTATTTACAGGTTTACAAGGAAACGATTTCATTGTATTGATTTGTGCCGAAATGAAGTCTCGTAGTTGACCTGAAATAGGAGGATTACTGCTACTACCTTACATTTTTTGCCAATCCTTGTTCGTTTGAGAATCAAATCTACTAACTACATGAGCGATAAATATGTCAGCATCTCCTACTGCTTTCTCTAAAGATATCAAGGAATCAACAGAACTTATCATCTCCTTAGATATGCGCTTCATTTTAGAGCAAGAACTGCCTCTCATAGCTTGACAACTGAGAATAGTAGTTGTATACGTATTAACGAGACGACGTTTATTATCATAATACCGGGTTATGGTATCCCAGGCCTGTATATAACTCTCTTCAGACAAGGATATATGTTTAATGAGGTCTGAAGCTTTAACCTTTAGATGCGCCCTAAGATGTTGATATTTAATAATAGCTGGTAATTCTTGCTTGCTATGGACTATAGCCCTATAAACATCGCGAAAATTCTCCCAACTAGCAAAATCATTATCAAAGCATGGCAAGTCTATTGAAGGTAAAGAAGAGAAACTCTGGAACGAACTTACATTGGCATTGGCAGAAGGTAAGGTGCCTGTTGGATTCGAATGATCATTAAGCGAATTGAAAAAATCGTTAAAATCACCCTGAACTGAATACAAATTATCCTCTCCCACTTCAAAGCACTCATTTTTGAAATAATCATGAGTCGTGGGTAAAGGTTTTATATTCATAATGTTATCATGAGTGGATTTAAACTGTTTAAAAGTAGCTCCGAGTTGTTGAAGCCTAGAGTCAGCCTGACCCCTGGTCATTTTCACCTGGCCAAGTTTCTTAAAGTTTGTAAAGGAACCTTTAATTTTGTTAAACAGTTTAACTTGTACCTCATAAAGGTTATCCATTTTGGTAAGGTAAATTTAAATTTAAGTAATAAATATTCAATAAATAAATAAAAACCATGCACCGTAGCCAAACTTGAGTCAGACAAAGGATAACTAATTCAACAATAACGCTAAACGACGGTAGTGTTCCTAATTTTTACAAGTGTTAACATAAAGTTAAGTTTGAAAAAACATATTCAAGTCAATCGGTAAACAAAAAAAAAAAAAAAAAAAAAAGACAAACCAGGGGGGATTAAATGGGTCATGGGACCCACGGTAAAAAACAAAGTTCTTTAAACATGAGATAAGTATAGACACAATTTCCCAGGTAACAAGGGGATCGCCAGACCCACGGGAAGAACGAAGCTCTGTAAACGTTAGTACTGCATTCATGTTGTTTACTAAAACAAACACTTGAAAAACGAATAAAAAAAAAAAAAAAAAAAAAATAGTTTACTAATCACGATGTTTGAACTTCGTGCGTACTGTATTTATGCACGACGTTCTCACGAAGTTCAACTTTCGTGAGTAGTAAACTGTTTTTTTTTTTTTTTTTTTTTTCGTTTTTCAAGTGTTTGTTTTAGTAAACAACATGAATGCAGTACTAACGTTTACAGAGCTTCGTTCTTCCCGTGGGTCTGGCGATCCCCTTGTTACCTGGGAAATTGTGTCTATACTCATCTCATGTTTAAAGAACTTCGTTTTTTACCGTGGGTCCCATGACCCATTTAATCCCCCCTGATTTGTTTTTTTTTTTTTTTTTTTTTTTTCTTTATTTCTTGTTTTATTTTTTTTTTATTTATTGTTTTTTTTTTTTCATATTTTATTTTATTACATTTTTTTTCATTTTTTTCTTTATTTCTTGTTTTATTCTTTTTTTTTATTTCTTGTTTTATTTTTTCTCATATTTTATTTTATTACATTTTTTTTCATTTTTTTGTATTTCCTTTGATTAATTTCTTTTTCATTTTCATATTTATTTTTTTTTTTTTTTTTCCCTTTTTTTTTTTTTTTTAATTTATATAATTATGTGACATTGTAACATAATTAGTTAGTCGAATTCAAAATCTTAAAAACCAATAATACGTTGTGCAACTCTATCGTATATGTTTATTGTAATAATTTATTTATAAAATAATTTATTTATAACAGTAATTATTAGCATTACTGTAATGCCAAAAAAAGCCTCAGGTTTAATAAAAATCGGTCGGTATTTTATGCATTAAATGCATAAAATACAAATATTTAATGCGTAATAACGCGCCTTATTATGTTTAATCTTCATTACTATATTTATGCTAATTAAAAAATTTTTTTTTTTTTTTTTTTTTTTTTTTTTTTAACACAAATACACACTTTAGTATGAATTGAATGTAGCATCAGCGAATGCATATAAAAAAGGAATATTATACGAACCGCACGATTAGTACAAGAAACCGATTTTCTCAGTCGACAGCGCTTGTAGCAGAGTGGGTAAGGTACTGGATCCGTGTGCAGGAGGTCGAGGGTTCGAATCTCTTTAGTGGAAAATGTTTTTTTTTTTTTTTTTTTTTTTTTTTTTTTTTTTTTTTCTTTTTTTCGAATTGTTAAAGAAAAAATTTAAAGTGAAATAAAAATTATTGTGGGAAAATAAAATTAAAATTTTTTAAAAAATTAATTGCTTGGGAGTGTGAGGGGTAATGGTGGGTAAAGGTGTGCAGAAGAGTAACACGGCATGGTTGGCAGATATATATATGTAGTGGAGAGAGGGGAAGTGTGTAGAGAACAGGCGGTGAGGGGGACGGGTTAAGGGGGGAAACTTGAAAGGCAGAGAGTCCGGGTGAAACTAATTTCGTTTCCAAAAAAAAAAAATCTGTCGGTTTTAAAATTCCAGCCCCCCGAGTAACGCGACATAAAGAACTTCGTTCTAAAAAAACGAAAGACTATAAGGAACTGATGTTACCAACCAAAAATATATAATTTTACAAACCGTGTAAACAGGACCACGTATTCGTAGTTATGTTGAGTTCGAAAGACCTGCAGGACTTGACAGCAGCGGTGCCGACTCAATAGCCTGCAGAGACAGACAGCAGCACACGCTGACAACGAAAGGACCCATGAAGCCAGCAGCAGCAGCGGTGTTGTATCAATAGCCTGCAGAGGCAGGCAGCAGCACACGCTGATGACGACCAAAGCACGAGCAGTAGCAGCGGTGTTGTCAAAATAGCCTGCAGAGGCAGGCAGCAGCACACGCTGACGACGAAAGGACCCGTGGAGCCAGCAGCAGCAGTGTTGGCAAAATAGCTTGCAGAGGCAGGCAGCAGCACACGCTGACGACGAAAGGACCTGTGGAGCCAGCAGCAGCAGCGGTGTTGTCACAATAGCCTGCAGAGGTAGGCAGCAGCACACGCTGAAGACGACCAAAGTACGAGCAGCAGTAAGTCCCCTATATAAACAATGGACTCGCTCCCACCCGACGACAACGAATAGAGAAAAGAGAGAAAGAGATATAGCTATAAGTGTGTGTGTGTGTGTGCGTTTGGACTACGAACTGGCGCGTTGACCGAGTCAGCCTCGTCGCCCGAGAAGATAAAAAGAAGCCAAGATGGCCGATAAAACGACCACGTGTCTTACACAAAAGGAAAATGTCCTTCACCTATATTTCACCTCCCCACATCTGGCTCGAAGGACCATGTTCGAAATCGAACTTAGTAAGATAGTGGACTATATATTTTTTATATCGCACGCCGGATTTGGGGGAGCGTGAAAAAAGGATGTAATAAAAGGACACAACAATAAATGCACAACACACTTTCAAACACTCTAGCCGTATATCATAAAAAACAATCTCTCTAGTTAATTCTACTATAACAAGTCATAATACTTGCTTACATGCAAGATAAAAAAAGGCAGAACTGATTTTTGAGTCAGACGGAGAAATTACGTGTCAATCGAAATTGTGAATCGTTTTCGTTACAATAATCTTACATAAAACGATACACGTTAAAATTATAAACACGAGCGCAAAGTGACTTACCGGAAAGGGCGTTTGAGGCTGACTAACGATAACCGCAGCAGCAGCAAGCTGCTAAACAAAGGTAAGTATAAACAGAGTCTATTGGTGTATTAATAGACGGACGCACGCTTATGATTGGCCCTTATAGTTAAGAGAATATCCTAAAGCGCGAGATTTCAAATCTCATAAACTAAATCTTCTATTTACATCAGTATAATTTTACTGATGTTGCACAGTATAAGTTTTAATAAATTATATTGAGTAGTAACTAGAAATTAACAGTTTATACATACTTTTGACGATTATTATGTGAAAACGTTTGACTAACAATTTGACTATTTCATCAACCATATTATGAATGATTCCAATTTTTTATGAAATCTGACTGTGAGAATTATAATTCAAAAACTGCCTACATTGTCTTGGTTTTCCATACCAATCACTTAGAATACCATTATAAAAGCAGGTACTTAGGTTTCTGAAATTTTTTTCCAGTAATTTTATTAAATTCATTCAAACAAACTTTTCCTAAGTCATCTAATATCAATTTAGCTGGTACTTGGCTTATCGGACTATCCATAGCAACTCTCAAACACTGTCTGTAAGCAGTTCCATGAAATCTGAAATAATTTTAGTTAAGAAGAAATGCAGTCAAACATAAAAACTGATTTAGATTTGAATTAATTTTTTGTCTTAATATTTGTAATCATTTTCCTATTAACTTCCTTATTACTTTGAAGTGAACAATATTGAAAAGAAATAAGATGTCTTATTTGACAAAAACATTATCTTTCTTTTTCATTTTTTTTCACGTTTCTTTAAATCGTAACTATTTTATTTTTTTAATTTTTTTTTAGGTGTATATGTTGTTAAAAATTTTGTTAACATTTAAGTTATAGTGCCAGCAGTTGAGAAAATTATTTCCATTAAATTATGTTATTCGTGAAATTTAAGTAGTCCATAGCGTACCCCAACACTCAATTTTTGTTTTTATATTGTCCAAATAACGTGTACATTTTAAAAAATATCTCAATCTCCAATGGAAATAATGCTGGGTTATTAAAATATTGGTATGTATTTGTGTAGTTTTCAGTAAAAAGTTTTTTTGGCAAGCAATTATTGTAGTAATATTAAATTGAACATATATATTTGTTGTAGCTTGAAAAGGACTCTTAACAGAGAGTTGAAACGTTGCTTATCAGACAAACTTAACTTGGACAGTGTCCCTTTCAGTTTATTTACTTATTATATGAATGAATGCACGATTCATAATTCTTTTGGAGTGTTGGTTATGGGGTAATATTACACACCTCTTAATCGTGCAAAGCATATAGGTAATAAAATCTAAATCATTGTACCAAAAATCTAATTCAATCTTATTTGAAATAAAGTACAGCAAGGTTATGTGAAGTGTTGAATGTTGTGCATGCGAAGATATATTACCTTTTTTTATGATCAAAATCTAGTAAAACGGTGTATATTCTAGGTCCTAAATTTACAAATGTTTACTCAAGTTTACAGGCTTTCATTTAAGCTATTAATTTGATGTTCTACAATAGTACTTACAGGTCTTAAGAGAAGCATTGTTATCCAACTTTTTCTATTTCAGCCTTTTCTTATGCGGGCTTTTGAAGTACTGCAGACCAATAGCAACAATAACATTCTACTTTAAGAAAGAGATTTTCTAATAAAAATTATAATGCTTACTTCAAACGTTTTAGTACAATTTTTTAAATTTATTTTATTCTGCAAATGTCACAAAAATTTATTTAAATAAGTAAATTGTAAAATTGTATGTTTTTTCTGTATTATGTATATACTAGCGGCCCCCCGTCTCGGCTTTGCCCGAGACTTACTAAATAAAAAACCGTAGTGTGTTGACATGTAATATGTAAAACGTTTTCAGTTAGAAATTTTGCACTTATTCCTGATACATCTCAGAACAAAAATCTTCTTATTAAAAACAAATTTTTTTGGAATCCATATAGTTTATTTGGTCAAATAATAAGGTGTGAAAATTGTAAAAAAACAATAATGCTGAAAAGTACAGTGCGTTCTTGATACCATAAAATAATCGTTAGCCATAAGGAGCCGTTGATTTACAGCTTCTTCCGTATAATTTACAAAAAGTGCTTTTTTTTTAAGCTGTTAAGATTTTAAACTCCCAAGAAATGTATATTGAAATAAAATTTTTTTTCTCTTATCTCACAACTTTATTACGAGAGCAACAAAGTCCTGGAGCTTAATCTCTTCATTTTTTATTGCCACAAAAATACAAATGTATTGTCTACTTATTTAAAAATTTAAATTTAGATCTTTAAAGATTCAAGAGATTACTGTGAGGGTAAAATGAAAAGCTGATCCCTCACGTAATGGATTCTCTATATGACGATTTTGATGCTGCTAATCCAATCTCGATAAATTTTCTGCGTCAGTTTCTTGACGCCTCAAATTGTATTTATTAGATACATTTAAAGTTTTTCTTCTAATTCATCCTTTTGCGACTTTTGGCATGCTTAAAATTTTTGTGACCCCTATAGGCTGTTTTCTGTCAACTTTGTTAAGTTCTAATATATTGGTTGGCAAGGTAGTTCAACGTCCGATGGCCCTAAAAAAGACCGGTGAGCTTCTTAAGTATACTCTTTCTTGACTAAAGTTAACAACAATTGTGACTGCCTGGATACCTCAGGGTGATCTTCTCTGGCCGGTTGTTGAAGCCCCATACTGGAGAAAAATTACAAAGTCCGAAGCTTTGGAGCTAGTTGTTAAGATCTTTCCCAACGTCTCCTGGTATAACGTCAAGGACGTTCATGCCTAAAGCACCTTTTTCATTTGCAGATTTAGTTGTTTTGGTGTTCTTAGATAAAGAGATTGGTTAGTGATACTTGCCCAGTGGAGGCTGTCTCGTTGGTTCAAGTTTTTTTTCCTTCATAGCTGTTACAGGTTTGCCCCGCGCAGACCTTCGAGAGGATCAGTGATTCCTGGTTGAATGCTTAGAGTCGAGAGGGTAATATAAGGTCGTTGGTCAACGGGGTTTCCAGCCTTGCAAATAACAACTCCGCTTGTGACGTCTGCCAGTGAATGGCTGACTTAGTTTATTAGTGGCCGTTTTTAGTAAATATAGTCTTTTAGTCGACGAATCGCTTCCGGAAATGGTAGTAAAAATGTATTTGTTGGCAAGGTAGTTTACACTTAGGTGACCTCTAAAAAGAACCGATGAGATTGATGATTAAGTAGGGAACGTAAATACTTATAATGGCCCTAAAAAGCGCCAGTGGTAAAACGTCCAGCTATTTCTTATTATTATTCCTGATGATGAAGAGCTGGCTACGGCAAGCTTGACTCTTACCCTGAAAGTCTCTATGTCCGAAGACTGTGATGGAGGGAGGTACGCTGCTGACCACAGAATATCTCGTCTTCGTATTGTTCCCCGGATAACCAACCTCTCATCGTTAGACGGGAACATATGGGTAAGCGCGTTGGGGACGCGATGACTAAGAAGGTAGCCGTTGTGGCTACCCGTGCCCCTCAGAGCTGTTTTCCCTGGCTTATATTTGTAGCCAAAAATTCTCTGACTGTACCAGATGGGATGTTGGGACTGCCACATAACTCTGAAGAGTTGGAGCAGATTGTGCTCTGGCTAAAAATGTCTCCTGGTATTATGCCAGGGACGTCATCGGTTAGAATCATTTCTTTTTTATCGCACTCGTCGAGATTCAGCGTGAATGTAGACCAAGATCCCTTCCCCCTTAGAAAAGAGTGTCGTCCGTAACTGGGATATCCAGCTGCACGACTACCATCTGCAGTCTTTATGCAGCTCGTTGAACTGCTGGAGGACAACTGCATCAGTTTTCCTGACGCTCCGGCGTATTGTAACTACACTTATTCAATTCTGTTGCAGGTAGACTCGATTTTATGTCGACGCCACCTAGCGGATTCTATTGAACTAAAGTGAAAAGCTGGCTTATTTTTGCAAAACTTTGAGACCACTGATTGCTATTGTTATTAAATTTCTTAAGATAAAAAATATACTAAAACCATCTAGGAAGTGTCATTAATCAGTGTGCAAAATTTTAGCAAAATTGGCTCAGTAGTTTTTGCAGATAGCGATTACAACGGTCTTAGCGACTCTGCTTTATATATTAGTAAGATATATATATGCACGAACATAAATGGAAGTCAATTGCCACTTTAGTTCGTAAGGCCCTACTTAGGCAGCCTACTGAGGGCACATGTGGGCGCATTAAGGGGCGTGCGTGAGGTAGTTATTAGGCTGCCCATATGACCTACCTCTATCTTACCTCTCGAACCGTATGTACAGTTGTATCAGCTACAGTTGCAGTGTCAGCTGTAGCGTAAAATTATACGTAGGTACACAAGATACAAGTGTTTTCCATTGAGTCCTATTTAAAAAATCAGTACGTATTCTCACTTATATGAGGCTGACAAAATCAATCGACATTGAATTTGTTGTCAACTAAACAAACTCTCTTAAAGTACCAACGATAGTTGTTGCTTCGAAACATTTAAATAAAAACTACTTAGAAACCGTGCTAAGGTTATAAAATTTTCACATCTATCAATTCGCACACAGCAGTCATTTAGATGTCCGCCGTCAAGTCAAGTTCACGTGTCATTCAATTAAGTCAATATTATGTTTTTGTATGAAAAAAATAAATAAATAAATAAATAAACTACAGTGTTAGCACTTTATTAGTATTTATTAGTTAGTTATTATCTAATAATAGTTCCTTGGAGTTAACTTACAAATCATATGTTTATATTGTTGACTTGATATCAATTATGGATGAGTGATCCTTTTAAGGTTACATTTACATCTTTATTTATATAACAATATTTTTTATCTTAAGGTTATACTTTCGTAAGAACACGTGATCAACAACGCCATGGTAGAAAACGTGCGTGAAGTAATTAAATATTGTTCGTTTAGATTGAAGCATGACTTTTGTTCAATTATAATACAATGGGTATTCTCATATGTACATATTTATATTTATCGATTAAAAGGTGGTTACGTTACGTCAATGTAGGCAGCCTAATTGGAGATTACCAAACTACTAAACGCCCCCTGATGCTGCCAATGTAGAACCTTAGTTGGCTAGAGAGGCGGCCTAAGTAGGCCCTACTAACCGCCTACTTATAATTTCTGTTCGAGTATAGATTTACACCACACGAATGAGAATTAAAAATAAATGCTATAGTAATGTTAATGAGAAATTTAAGTATATCAGACGGTCTCTGTAATGACACAAGATTGAAAATAACAAAATTATGTAAGTATAATATAGAAGCAGAAATGACAACGGGAGAAAAAAAAGAAAGCAAAGTTTATGTTCCTCGAATAAAATTAAATACTGGTACCTCATTATTATGACCTTTTGTCTTCTATATAAAGCAGTTATCCTATTAAAGTATCCATTAGCATTTTCTATGTTTCTCAACAAATCATAAGGACAGAGTTCTTATTCCTCAGGATTAAACATTAAAAAACATTTATTCTCTCACGGAAAATTATACGTTGCATGATCAAGATGTAAGAATCCGAAATGAATTTTTATTCAAACGAAATCTAAGAATAAGTCAGAAATTAATAAAAATGTTTAGCAAGAAATTTCTCAATAATTCAAAAATATGTATGTTCAGATATAGTCACATTTAAACAGTCATATGTAGATTCATAAAAACCATGAAAAAAAAACTGTAAAAATGTGGACAGGATTTTCAAAAAATAGATGAGTTTAAACGACACATGAAATGTCACAACATTAAACTAACAAATTAAATTATTGTTTTAAAAGTTTTATTGTGTTTGTCTATTCAATTTTAGCTTCTCCAAAATTCTTTTTTTTTGTAAACAAAGTCCTCAGTTAATAGATTTTATATTTAAAGGTGTTTAAGCACGGCTTCTAGCCCATTCTTAACAGCGTTTGCTGTGTTGCCGTACTTCTCGTTGATAAATTGTAGCATCTCTGTAATATCTTTCGTTGCTAATTGGACTGTATCAGCCATTTGCTGTCACTTCAATCTGAGCTTAGCACCATCTTCTTCTAGAAAGGCAAGCTCTTCCTGGGTCTAGTGGCTAAATACCGACACGTTGCTGTCCGTGGTGTAGTAAGTGCCTATGCTTGACAGCATTCCTCTTCGTCCATTGACAGTTAGAAAGGGCCAAGGAACATTAAACAGTCCCTGATGGCCATAAGACACGTCTTTGTGGCCATCCCCCGAATCAATGGGGCCTGCGACAGTTACCCGGGCTTTAATTGAATCAGAACTGCCGGTGGATTCCCTCAGAGAGATTACCGCCTGGGATACAAGTTTTGCATTGAGATTTTTCATAATGGCATCTTTTTTAATGTCGTACTAACCCGCAAGGGCCAGCACTACCCTTTTTTCAAGAAATTAGTATTCAAAAAGCGTTGAAATCAGGGCAGCAGCCCTCTCTGTTACCAGAAAGAATCGCTACTTGCTTTGGCCGGCCGGGAGTCACCACTCTCCTATAATCCCACCCGCGGAGACTGCCCAGGCGTTAGTAGTAGTAGTAGTAGTTTTTTTTTTTTTTTTTTTTTTTTTTTTGTGAATAGAGGGGAAATACATTGAGGCAAACCGCAGGGACAGCGGTAGTGTGGGACTCGGTGCATTTTTTTTATTAGACCAACCATACCCACTAAAACCCTCCCCTTGCCGCGTGGCTTTTAATCAACCCCGAAAGCGCGTTAGCATTACTTCAGGGTGGAGCCACCAGGGAGACCATCGCGTCTCACAGCATTAACGAGCTAGCTCGCCACCACTTGCTACAGGTGCTGATGCTCTCAAGTCCTGAAAAGGACTCGGGGTCCTTAAGTACCAGCACCTTGTCTAGCGCTAGCCAGCACCACTATAAGCTTAATGCTTTCCCTTGCTGATAGGTAAGAAGTACCCAGTGCAGCGTGGGTCAACATAAGCCTGTCTTTCAAGTTATGGCCTTTCTGCCTCATTTTAATCCTGCTTGGGCCTTATCCCTGGCTTTATTTAGGGCTTTTTTAAATAGAGTAAGCTTCCGCTAACCGCTTCGTGCTTGTTGTCCGTTGTTGGGCAAAGGAAGCAGCGTGCTGGACCTAGGTACTCTTTCTTCCAGTGGTTTGTGCTTTCACACAGGAGGCAAAGCTTGGATCTGTTTTCTTCCTTGCAGTTGCCCGAAACGTGTCCATATGCAGGAATTTGTAACATCTTATTACTTTAATTCTTCTTCGTATTCGGCAGCTTACAAAGCCAACTCGTAACCTGCCTTCCTCTACTACTTATCTGGCAGTTGTTTCGTCCACCTTGATTAAAACCAGCTTTTGTCCTCTGGCATTTGGCTTAAAGAGAGTTACTTCTGGCTCCTGGCTCTTAAATCCAAAACTCCAAGCGAAAACCTTTTTGACCCTATCTTACTCTACAATGGCATCCAGGTCTCGGACCTCTAAAGTCACTTTTCTGCTGCTTATTTTGACAGTACCTTGTCTGGCAACAAAATTTTCAATTTGCTGTGAGAATGCAGTAGCATTCACTACATTTTTGGCCTTAATAAGTATGTCTCCTTTTTTTGTAGTGACAACACTTTGGATTGACACGTCAGTTTTATCAGGGTCAGAATTCGTCTTCATCGCCTTCAGCACCGTTGCAAAGGTCTGTCCTCCAGCCATTTTTACCACTACTGTTGTTGTGGCGTCTACTTTTTTTTTTCTGGCTTTTTTTAGCACCCCTGCCTCTTAAAGATGCTCTAGCGCGGCTGATAGCCTTTTTTAACAGTGTTCGCTGTGTTGCCGTACTTATTGTTAAATAATTGCAGCATTTCTGTTATATCTTTTGTTGCTAATTATATTTTTTTAGCCTATCACTGTAGCTTAACCCTCAGCTTAGCACCATCTTCTTCAAAAGAGGCAAGCTCCTTCCTTGACTGGTTGCTAAATACTGACACGTTGCTGTCCTCGGTGTCGTGCCACTTGTTTTGCATCGACGTTTTTTATATTGGCATCTTTTTTCAAAATCGTACTGACCCACAAAGGCCAGCACTACCCTTTTTTCTAGAAATAAGATATTAATAAGAGTTTACACCAGGGCAGCAGCCCTTTCTGTTACCAAAAAAAACCCTTACTTGCTTGGGCCAGCCGGGAGTCACCACCCTTCCTCAGTCCCACCCACGAAGACTGCCCTGGCGTTGAGTAACAAGTGTAAAAATGGTGTTCATTTATAATGTATATATTTGTTGGTACACAACGGACATTTCAGTGAGATGAGCCGCAGGTGTACAGTCTCAAGACCGCGCAGACAACCTAACAAAACGGGCTGGCGTGAGGCACTAAGGTACCGCCATATAGCCTTGTCAGTCATAGTGAGCCTAGATTAGTCGGCCCACCATTTCTTTTTTGTTTATAAGGCGTACAACCATATTAGATGTGGTTACCCAGACTTACCTGGACCTTATCATCCGGTTTTACCTGCCACTAGGCCTTCAACGCAAGCCCGAAAAAGGACCCACCACACGCAACTCAGAACAATCCGCAAGTGTCCCTGTGTTCTTTTCGTGAAAGTGTGTAATGCATGTATTTAAAAAGAATGTTTTAACCGCCGCTCACTTCTGTACACGATGGAAACTAGTTTTTGTCGACCCACATCAAGCAATAGAGTACCCTCCATGGAAGCAGCAAAAAGCGAAGAACAAGGAGCCCAAGCATAGCCGGCCCATGCATCCACACTTATAAAGGCATGGGGCACTAGTCCCCCGTCCACATCGCCGCAGATACACAGGCCAACGCCACACACGCCCCCCGATCCACGCCCCTGACCACCACCACAGAGAGCCAACCCGGCTGCCCATCGTCACCTCATATTTTAAGAGGATGCCCCTATTAGCCACCCGGGGAAGCGCCTGGTATGGAGAAACTAGCAAAAACCCCACCTAGGGGTAGTAGTAGCAGTAGCAGTAGTTGTAGTTTTTTTTCTTTTTTTTTTTCTTTTTTATTTTGTGGAGGGAAGAGAAATGCTTTGAGGCACACTGCACAGACAGTGGTAGTGTAGGACTCGGTAGATTATTTTTATTAGACCACCCATACCCTCTAAAGCCCCCCCTCTGCCACGTGGCTTTTGATCCACCCTGAAACCAAGGAAGCATTACTTCAGGGTGGAGCCACCAAGAAGACCGTCGCGTCTCACAGCCTTCGCGAGCAAGCTTTCACCAGTTGCTAGAGGTGCCAATCCTATTAAGTCCCGAAAAGGACTTAGGGTCCCTAAAAACAAGCACCAGTATTACAGCATTTACTTAATGCTTTTCCTTGCTGATCAGTTTTGATGCTAAGCTATTTTTACCATTAAGAAGTGCTTTAAAAAAGACCAGGAATAAGGCTTAAGCAGGATTAAAATGAGGCAAAAAGGCCTTGAGTTAAAAGACAGGCTTATGTGGACCCACGCTGCGCTGGGTACTTTTTACCTATCAGCGAGTAAAAGCACTAAGCTTGTAGTAATGCTGGCTAAGTAGGTGGCCTGCTATGAAGCGCTAGACGAGGTAATGGTACTTAAGGACCCCGAGTCCTCTTCAGGACTTGAGAGCATCAGCACCTGTAGCAAGTGGTGGCGAGCTAGCTCGTTAATGCTGTGAGATGCGATGGTCTCCCTGGTGGCTCGACCCTGAAGTAATGCTAACGCGTTTTCGGGGTCGATTAAAAGCCACGCGGCAATGGAAGGGTTTTAGTGGGTATGGGTGGTCTAATAAAAAAAATGCACCGAGTCCCACACTACCGCTGTCCCTGCGGTGTGCCTCAATGTATTTTCCCTCCCTCCACAAAAAAAAAAAAAAACTTCTTCTCCTACTACTACTACTACTCCTAAGTCGGGTTTTCGCTAGTTTTTCCATACCGGGCGCCTCCACAATGAGCAGACAGGGGCATCCTCTTGAAATATGAGGTGACGATGAGCAGCTGAAGTGGCTCTCTGTGCTGGTGGTCAGGGGCGTGGATCGCAAGGCGTGTGTGGCGTTGGCGTGTGTATCTGTGGCGATATGGACGGGGATTTAGTGCGTTATGCCTCTATCGGTGTGGATGCATGGGCCGGCTCTGCTCGTGCACCTTGTTCTTCGCTTTTTGCTGCTTCTGTAAATGGCATTTTATTGCTTAATGTTGGCCAACAAAAACTAGCTCCTGTCACGTATACAAGTTAGTGGTGGTTAAAACATTTTCTTTAGATACATGCATCACACACGCTCACTTAGCAAACAAAGAGACACTTACGGATTGTTCTAAGGTTGCGTGTGGCGGGTCCTTTTTCGTGCTTGTGTTGGGGGCCTGGTGACGGGTGGAGCTGTATAATAAGGCCTGGGTAAGTCTGGGTTACCACATCTGAAATGGCTGTACACCTTATAAACAAAAAAGGCGTGGTGGGCCGACTAATCTAAGCTCACTATAACTGAGGAGGCTACATGGTGGCACCTTAGTGCCTTACGCCAGCCCATTTTGTTGGGTTGTCTGCTTAGTCTCGGGACGGTACAACCGCTGCTCGTCTCGCTGGATTGACTGTTGTGTACCAATAAATACATTCGTTACACACGAACACCATTCTTACGCTCGTAATTTAACGCCAGGGAAGTCTCCGTGGGTGAGTCTGAGGGGGAGTGGTGACTCCCGGCCGGCCCGAGCAAGTAGCGGTTTTTACTGGTAATAGAGAGAGCTGCTGCATTGGTTTTAACCCTTTTTAAATACTAATTCCCAGAAAAAAGGGTAGTGCTGGCCTTTATGGGTCAGTACGACACTGAAACGATGCTAAAATGAAAAATGTCGATGTTAAACAAGTACCTCAGGCGGTAACCCCTCTGAGGCAGCTGCGCTTAAACACCTTTAAGAGGCAGAAATACTAAAAAAAAAGGCTTCTTTATAAAGAAAAAAGGTATGCAAACGCTTAAAAGTCATTATTTTTATCCCTGCAGTAGAGGGAACAACGGCAAAATAATTTTCGACGGCGTGTACAGAAAAATACCCTAAACACTGCCCTGAAAAAAATAGAACGATGTAAAAATAACAGGAGCCCATCGAAACGTTCTAAAAAACGCCAGCATACTTTGTTTTCAAATAAAAAGAAAACAGGTAGTGGCAAACAAGAAGAAATTCTCCTGAATGATAAAACAAGCCAGAAGAAAAAAGTGGACCCCACAACAACAGTAATAGTAAAGATGGCTGAAGGGCAGACCTTTGCAACGGTGTTAAAGACTATGAAGGCAATCTTTGACCCCGATAAGGCTAAAGTGGCAGTCCAAAGTGTTGTCACTACAAAAAAAGGAGACATACTTATTAAAGCCAAAGGTGTAGAGAATGCTACTTCATTCTCACAGCAAATTCAAAAGTCGGTAGCCGGACAGGGTACCGTGAAAACGAGCGATAGAAAAGTGACATTAGAGGTCCGAGACCTAGATGCCATTGTAGAGGAAGATGAGGTCAGAGAGGCTTTCACTAGGACTTTTGGACATCAGATTTAGGAGCCATAAGTTGCTCTCTTGAAGCCAAATGCCAGAGGACAGAGGCTGGCTTTAATGAAGGTGGACGAAGCATCTGCCAGACTAGTAGAAAAGGAAGGCAGGTTACGAGTTGGCTTTATAAGCTGCCGAATTTGAAGAAAAATCGAAGTAACAAGATGTTTTAAATGCCTGGGATATGGACACGTCTCGGGCAACTGTAAGGAAGAAAACAGATCCAAGCTTTGCTTCCGGTGTGGAAGCACAAACCACCGAAAGAAAGAGTTCCTAGGTCCAGCACGGTTCTTTCTTTGCCCAACAACGGACAACAAGCACGAAGCAGGCAGCGAAAGCAGCCCTTTATTCAGAAGAGCCCTGAAAGAGGCCAGGGATAAGGCCTAAGCATGGTCAAAATAAGGCAGAAAGGCTTTGAGTGGAAAGACAGGCTTATGTGGACCCACGCTGCGCTGGGTATTTTTTACCTATCAGCAAGGGAAAGCATTAAGCTTATAGTAGTGCTGGCTAAGTAGGCGGCCTACTATGAAGCGCTAGACAGGGTGCTGGTCCTTAAGGACCCCGAGTCCTTTTCAGGACTTGAGAGCATTAGCACCTCTAGCAAATGGTGGCGAGTTAGCTCGTTAATGCTGTGAGACGCGATGGTCTCCCTGGTGGCTCCACCCCGAAGTAATGCTAACGGGGTTCCGGGATGGATCAAAAGCCACGCGGCATGGGGGGGGGGTTTTGTGGGTATGGGTGGTCTAATAAAATAAATCCACCAAGTCCCACACTACCGCTGTTCCTGCGGTGTGCCTCAATGCATTTCCCCCCCTCCACAAAAAAAAAAAAAAAAAAACTACTACTACTACTACTTTTTCTACTTCTACTACTACTACTACTACTTCTCCTACTTCCGGGTGGGGTTCTCGCTAGTTTTACCATACCAGGCGATTCCCCAAGTGGTGGATAGGGGCAGTCTCTTAAAATAAGAGGTGACGATGGGCGGCTGGGGTGACTCTTTGTGGTGGTGGTGAGGGGCGTGGATCGGGGGGCGTGTGTGGCGTTAGCGTGTGTATCTGCAGCGATGTGGACGGGGGACTAGTGCCCCATGCCTCCATCAGTGTGAATGCATGGGCCGGCTCTGCTTGTGCTCCTTAATAGTAGATAAACTAGGCCGATACGAGCACACGCCGAATCCAGCACACGTCCCTCTCCCTGCCCACGTGCACGACTGTGCGCGGACAGCTACGACTCTGCACGAAGCGCTAGGGGTTGTGCACAGCTTCCTTCTCTCTGGTTTGCCTGTAGGAGAGCGTGTTGTTTTGTATGTATATGGATGAGAGCCCCAACCACACGCTTATATCTGTGAGGTGTGAGGTGTGACAAATAAGTGTTACCTTTCCAAGGTAATACGTGTACACATATACATGTTTATCTACATACATAGATAAATACTTACGTACGATGCGTGTATGTATATATTTTTATAAAGATTTTTAATTTAAAATGTATAATGAGAGTGGGTAGGACAAGGAGTGGATTTTTATTTTTTAGGAAAATAATAGTAAATCTTAAAACATTTATTCTTATTTTTTAGAAAATTTATTTTGAATTACAATTTACAAAGTACGAATTACATAATTCTTAAATATTTAAGTATACAGCTCTTTATTATCATCACTTTCATCTTCCCATTCTGTATATAAGTAGAACTTTTTCATGCGTTTGACATTGTGAAGAGCACACATGGTTTTGTAAGCTCTATTATGATGAGGGCAACTGGTAACCTGTTTTGGGAGCTCAAACAAAGGATAATCTGTCATATCAGTGACTTTATATCCAAATCTTTCAAGCCACTTTTGTTTTAGTTCTGCATTCACAAAAATTTTGGTGGCATCTTTAAGATTCTCTCGTAGAAAATTCTCAATCTCAGTGTACTTTATATTGCCTAAATTCCAGGCTAGTCCATGATAGTTATGTTTAAGATATGAATTTTGATCTTTATATTTCTGTGATAATTTACGCCAAGCAAAGGGTGCTTTGAAAAGATACAGTTGTACTTCAGCATCGTTTGGATAGAGCGGTAGAATAGCTAATTCTTTAAGCACGTAATCATTGCCAGGCTTCTTAAAGCCTTGCATGTCTACGATGTATTCCATTTTATCCTTTTTTCTACATAAAAACCTTAAATTATTGTTTGAATCGTTCATAATTTTCACGTTTAGGAAATGATGATTTATTAGTTGAGAACTTTTCTGTTAAATTTTTCAGCCAAGATTTTTTATTTATGTCATCATAATCATCCTTGGTTAAAAGTTTTTGATATTTGACATCAGTAGTGAATTTGCTAATGGTTGGCTTATGAGACATGTTGATCAATAAATATCTTTTTGAGCAAGTTGATTTTTTTATTTTTACAGGATTTTACAACATTTAAGATCTTTTGATTTTTGCCTAGTTTCTTTTTCTTTCCATTCCTCAGCGTGTCTTTTCTCAAATTTTTTCCACTCTTCTTGCCTTCGCCTATTCTCTTCTTTTTCTCTAGTCCAACTGCTCTGATTTTTTTCCATGACGGTTAACAGATTAATGAAGTTTGTAGTGTCATGCATCGGGTTTTATAGCCTCACATAAGTTTTTTGACATCCCCACTCATGGGACTGTACTGAACGATACGATCATGTAAAATTAAGCAGTAAGCTGATGTATTATTAGGAAAATTGTCGTGAGATTCGAATTCTAATCGCACATCTACGGGAGCATTCTTTAACGACTCATTTTGTTTAGAACAGTCAAGGACAATCAAAGGTACAGCATGTTGAAATTGATATTTGCTTAACAAAGGTGCACGATCTTTACCATAATATGAATTTTGAAAGTTTGCATACATATCATATAACAATGCAAAATGATTGTTTGTTATATTGATATTGAGATCCCTATAAGGATAATATTGTGAATTTAAATACAGTTTTACATTTCTTATACTACAATGATCAAACTGGCTAGCATTAATACCTCTCTGATTTTTACGATTTGTCTGAAAGGCTAGTATAACATAGCGTGGCTTTTCCAACTGATTGGACGTCTTGACCGTCCATATATGTTTCGATGAACTAGGTAAAAGTGGATATTCATAAAGTTCCCAAGTTCGATAGCTCATAGATTCAAATTTATCTTCTTGCAAATAATTAAGTAGACGAATTTTATGTGCATCCGACATTACAACGTAAGGCATAAGCCATTCTAGTTTTAATATTATTATCTTGAAGTATTCCCAAGTTGACACTCCATTAGGTTCTGCAGCAGGAATTTTTTTTTGTGAAACTGCATTCAAATCATTTCTAGATCTTGTGAGTATAAGTTTATGTTTTACATTAACAACTATTTTACGATAGTCTTCAGCGAAACCAAAAATTATACTGAGAGGAATCAAAAGATCAAAGTAGCCATTATTATTTGTTAGATTGAGTTTATTTGAAGTACCAAGCCAACCAGCATTTTCAGTTACTACATCTTGATCAGGATTGAGCGTTAGCCAGTTTTTAATGAGAGTTGTCGAACCTACATTTTTACACTTATCTATCTCTATAGCGTTAATCTCATATCTTATAGCTTCAAATAGATCAAGGATAGCATTGTTTACTAATTTAGTATTTGCAGCCGTCGTAGTACCATCTGCTTTGACTACCCTTCCATGAATATGTAAAGAACTGCGGGATGGTAGCAGGCATAGGTCTTGATGTTGAATTGATGTACGAATTTCATCACTATTATTATATGTTGATGATGCATATGGTTGATAATGTGAATGAGTCTCATAGTGTGCGATAGACTTATCAGATGCAACGGGGGACTGAATGCTTAAAATATCATCCATCTTTAAGGTAACAATTTGAACGTTTGTTTAAACCTTTTATTTTTAAGCCAAGACTTTTAAGAAACTGTATGTTTTGATTGGTCCATTTTTTTTGCTACAGTTGCCCTTTCTAAAGTCTCGACGATTGAAAAGCTTGCCGTTGACTGAGCGCAGAAATACATGTCAACCTGTTTGTATACTTTTTGTGATTTTAAATCATACCCATTACGATGAAGGTTTAATGTGCAAACTTATCGTGATGACTTTTCCACGAAAATTGATTAAATTACCATCTTGATTAACTACGCTTAGTTATAAGTGATGTATGACTCGTCCAGTGATAGGTAAGTAGATTATTTGTGATGGAACTTCAATAATTTTATATCCTGGTGGTACCGCAGGAAAAAATTCATGAATTGTATGAACTTTTTTTTCGTTTATATAAGCTCCACTAGTGATGCTGCACTTAACTCGGAATGCGTTAATCTTGAGAATGGATACAGGTAAATCGGAGTCATGAGTTAAGTTATCTTGTAGTAATTGTTCAGTAAAACCTAGTAGTTGCCCTATAGAATCTTTTGGTCTGAAATCAATAGTATGACTACACCTAACAACACTACAAAGTGTATTATTGTTTGGCTTGATACTGATACTTATATCTTTCGGTTGTAACACATTAACTAAAAATGACTGAATATCTTCAATTTCATAAGTGCCAGTTGGAATAACTGACACTTGATCACCCACGTAAAATTTATTGTTATTAACGTCAATATTAAGAATTGAATTAAACGTTAGGAGTTCTACTAAACCAAGAACATGTTTGTGTTTTGATAATAATTCAATAGATGAAAAATATTGCGCCTCTAGGGTAGAAGAAGTACCAGACAAACTAAGTGTTAATGTTTCTTTCATGACCGTCAATGTAAAACTGAGATTTTTTTTACTATTTTAAGTGCTTATATATGTTTTGACAAAAACATTGAGCACAAATGACCGCAGTTATAAGAGTTAAATTTTTGATATCGTTTGTGATTATACTGAACTGTATCAACATTCCAATACAACATTTAATCAATAGGTGGCTGCAAATCTCCAAAACTGTCATAATAAACAATATTCTGGCCGTATTTTCGAAACGCCACCCAGTGAGTTTTAAGTCCATACTTGTCGTCAAGATTTATTATAGCAGTTTTATAATACCATGGCCCATCACTGAGTAAGTCATTTCGCATAAATACTCCACGAAAAAAAGAAATTTTTAATCTCTTAGAGAATTTTATTAAATCTACATTTGTTAAAGCTCTTAAAGGTAGTTTTACTTTTTTTTTTTTTTTTTTTTTCTTTCAGACCTTTACCAAATGGTTTTAAATATACTCCTAATCCAGTTTTATGAGGCTTTAGATAGAGACCTTTTCCTAACGCAATAGCTTCCGTAGTTTTAATATGTCTTTAATTTTCTTCTAGTTGTTTTTTTGCAGACTCAGCCGCGTTAACGCTCTTCATAATTCCTGCAGTACCATTTGCCAAAGCAACAGTTGCACTCAAGCCAGCAAATAAAGGAATCAGAGTTAAAGCTTCACCAATTCGAGCAGGAACGCGTAAAATACGAGGATTTTTAATACTTTTTTTACCACCACACATTTTAACTGCATTGCGAGCACCTTTTAAAGCACTACTGATTACTTTACGAGCATTTTTGCTCTTAGTATTAATTTAATGCGAGGCAGCCTTAATAACTGTGTTCGTAGTAGTTTTTAAGTTTCTTTTTTATACAGCATTTCTTTTTTGAACCTCTTTTCTTTTTCTTTTTCTGCTCTAAACCCATACCTAATTTACTCTTAAGCTTCATTGCACCTATTACCAGAACAGCATCTGTTTTTTCACCAATACTCGAATCTGAAGCCTTAACTTTTTGCCAAGCTCGCTCAGCTAAAACTTTATCTGCTTTGTTTCTAGTCTCAAGATCGTATCGATTTTTCAAATAAGCTATATCATGCTCTTTGCACGCCGTATCCAGAGGATTCACTCCAAAATCACCTCTAGCAAGGCGTTCCGTAAGTGTAGTACCTGGACCACAGTACTGATAATCTGGTAAATGAATTTCTACAGGTAAAGAGTTTATGATTTTATTTACAAGACCATATCCTCGCTAACAATGTATGATCATTTCACTTTGAAGGTTGGGTTGTGACTGAGTATTGGGAAAAAAATATGTATAGTTATACGCATCAGATCAGTTGCAATGTAGCCATAGTAGAACATAAAAAATGCAAGAGTGTAAAGGGCAGTATCGTTTTATCTCACAGTTCAGTTGTAACTATTACGTTATACAGCACAGACATGAAATTTAAAGAACAGTCTGTAACATCGCAAGTTCCATATTTTGATGCTATTGTAAAACAAGAAAAGCGTGTAAATCGACATGGTGAGCTCCTTCCAGATAGTATTCGTGCGGTTCTTTGTGGTCCATCTAACTGTGGTAAAACCAATAGCTTATTAGCATTAATAATACATCCTAACGGACTATAATTCAAGAATATATACGTATATTCAAAGTCATTGAATCAACCCAAATACAAATTTGTAAAAGAGCTATTAGAACCTATAGATGATGTGAAGTACTTACCTTTCAGTGAACGTGAAGCAGTAGTCTCACCAGATGATGCCTTACCAAGTTCTATTATTATTTTCGATGATACAGCTTGTGAAAAACAAGATAATGTGAAAGCCTTTTTTTGCATGGGAAGACATAAAAATGTAGACTACTTCTATCTTTGTCAGTCATATGCTCAAGTACCAAAACATCTTGTGAGAGACAACGTAAATTTTTTAGCTTCATTTTGTCAGGATGAAGTTTATTTGAGACATGTGTATAATGATCATGTAAATTCAGATATGCCATATAATGAATTTAAAGAGTTATGCTCTAGCTGTTGGAATGATGATCGGTATGGATTTGTTGTTATAAACAAGGATGTACAGATAAAAAAAAGGGTGATATAGAAAAGGTTTTGACAATTTTGCTTTAAATATAAGAGATACATAGCAAAAATTTGTAGTCCAACGAAAGCCATTAAAGCATCAACATGTATGAAGGAGAAAAAGACGTACTTAATCAATTAGTAAAGGCAAGAGAGGCCGTGAAAAAAAAGTACAGACAGTTAAAGTTGGAAAAAGATGAAGTTGAAAAAGTCCTAAGCGAAACTTTTAAACCAATAACAGAACCTTTACAGGATATTGTTACTACAACCAAAAAAAATAAAAGAAATTCATCTGTAATTTATAACTACTTGAATAACGATAAAAATAAAGATGTTACGAAAGCAAAAACTAAAGAACCACCCAACGATGATAATAGCACGGTGTTCGAGTCTGCTGCCAGTGAAAGTGATGATAATATGAATGAAGAAACTGATGAAATAAATAAAACTATTAAATGTATGTCTAATAATGTTGAAATCATTGAAAACTTATCGAGGAACTCATATTTGCAAATGCTTGACAATGATCAAAAAAAGTTATTCGATTTGATATATGGGGTACGAAAAGAAAATAGAACATGTAAACTTGGGAATTTACAAATATATTTTGATAATAATTAAATTACAATGAACAAACTCAAATTTCCAATGACTGACGGATTAATAGAGCTACTCATTAAAAAACATCCGAATACAAATCTTACAACGGAAGAGGATTTGCAAAAATGTTACACGCTTTTAAAAATTTCGAGTGTTCGTAGAAGAGGATTTGATAAAAATGAACCTACTAGGCATCATAACAGTCATAAATTTCATAAAATTATTGCTCCAATGTTCGATGGCATTCCAAGTAAAACTGGAGGATCATTATTACCACAATACAAAATCGCCCGAAAAACACAGCATGTAGATTACGTGCACTGGGATAATCCCAACGACCTTGTGGATCGTTTACGATTACTCACAGCTGAAAGATCGGCAGGAAATCCAAGTCATAATCATGAAATAATATTAATTATTGAAGAGCTACGTAAAGCAGGGTATATATATTAAGGTGAGCAGTCATTTTGTTTCAGTATCACAATGAGTGTTGATGTATTTGGTCGTAATCTGGGTAGGAGTAAAGGCGGTAACCAAGGTCCTCCTGGGATTAGATACAAACTTACTGCAGATGGACAGTATGACTTAGATAATAAAAGATTGTGCAATGTTGCAGCACCAAAACAACCTCAAGATGCTGTAAATCGTGCTTACTTAACTGAAAAAATTATAAGTATTGAAAAAGAAATAGATAGCATTCGAATTTTCATATACAATTTACAAAAAAAATTTTCATTTATTCAAGCTGATTCAAGAGAAATAAATTTAGACATTTAATACATGGAACGAGTTGTCGAGGAACTTCAAAAGGCAGCAAGACGTTACTATCCTCGTCGAAAATTTGACGTGCGTGTCTTGGATGAGACTTGGCAAGCGAACCTTGTCGAGATGCAGCCTTACAATAGTAAAAACAAAGGTTATAGGTATATACTTACTGTAATAGATGTTTTTTCAAAGTATGCATGGGCTGTACCGATAAAGAAAAATACAGGTGAAATAGTGTCAACAGCGATGCAGTCTATATTAAAGGACGGAAAAGTGCTAGTAAACTTACAAACTGACCACGGCAAGGAATTCTACAATCTTAAGTTTTAAAATCTAATGCAAAAATATAAAATAAACTTATACTCAACCTACAGCAACCTCAAAGCATCTATATGTGAACGATTCAATCGTACTTTAAAAGACCTTATGTGGAAACAATTTAGCTTACCAAGCAATTACAAATAGTTACATGTTTTACAAACGTTGATCGAATTATATAATGATAGAAAACATCAAACAATTCGTATGAAACCAAAAGATGTTACTACTGAAAACAAAATTCAAGTCCTGAAAAAAATTTAAAAAAGATGCAAACGTAGCAGCAAACTAAAACAAAAATTCAAATTTGTTAATAAAGTATGCGTGAGCAAAATAAAACAAGTATTTGAAAAAGGCTATATTCCTAATTGGTCAACAGAATTATTTACAATCACTAATGTAGCAGAAACAAATCCAACTACGTATCGTCTCAAAGATTATCGATATCAACCTATCTCTGGAGGTTTTTATGAGCAGGAACTGCAAAAAACAAAAAATCCTGATATTAACCTGGTGGAAAAAGTTCTTCGAAGACGTGTACTGCAAGTTTTTGTAAAGTCGTTGGGTTTTAACAACACTTACAATAGTTGGATTGATAAGCGTATATTATGAAAAAAATCTTTTTTCCATAACAATTAAAAAAATTTTTTTATATAATTGATCAAATAAATTATTAAAATAAAACTTTTTCAATTTAAAAAAAAAAGTGTTAAGGAAATTTTGTTCAATATGATGTATTGAATTGAATATTATTTTAAGAAAAAAATCGTTATAACTGTAACAGAAAGTGTATTCGAGAAATAATTACTTCAAATTTGAGAGAAATCGTCATTTTACTTACTTATTCTTAATCATAAGAAAAACAATATGTTTTCCATTGTACATTTAATATAATCTAAACTTATTAACATCATCCAGCAGTTTGTTATAAAAGTCATCATAATCATACAGAGCTATGCATATTTTAAACGGTAAAAATATTTGAAAATCGTAACTCAGCTACTACTGTTTGTCCAAACCAAATCTAGTGTTGACCTTCCTCAGTTTGGTCACCATATATTTCTTGTGTGGAATCATGTCGAAAATGTTTTTCTTCGGCAGAAAACCTTTATTAGCGATGTTATTGAGTTGTGCAACATCCATCTGCAACATTTTTTTTTTTTTTCTTTTTTCCTTTTTAAGAAAAAAGTTGAAAAATATCATGCTAACCTGTGTGAAGTCTAGGCTTTTTACTCGGTGTAACCTTGTCAGAAACGACTACTAATGGCGATAGGGGCTCTTGTTGTCTTTTCAGTCCAGTCCTATTCTACCCTCTGGCTTGTAGTATAATGAGCTTTGCTGACTGTGACACTTTCTTATATGGAGCTAGCCCCTCCACTGTGGCTTGCCCCTCCACTGCAACTTTCCCCTCTATTTTGGATGGCTTTAGATGAGCAGTCTTCTCTCTTACTGTTTCTTTATTCTGATTTGCTGTTTGGATCCCTACTCCTTCATTTTCGATTAGATTAGTTGTCTTTCTCCCTTCTAGCTCTTTACCTTGGTTTACTAATCCCCTTTTTACTATACTGTAATGACCCCATGGTAGGGTGTCAGTAGAGCCAGATTGAAAATAGCGTTTGTCATCATGCGCACTGAGTGCAATTTTTGTTTCTTTTTCAGTAAAGAGCTGATGATGTCGTGACCTGATACTTTATTTTTCTCGAGTCATACTAGAATTTTCGCATAAGCACTTGATGTAATCATCAAAGTCTATCATTGCATTTACTACTGAGCTCTTGACACCCTTGGCTTTTTTTAATGGCTTTTGGTCTTAAATCCTTACACTATACATTTTGCTCCTCAATCCTACAAATTTTAACATGACTTCTCCATTGCACTCATCCTTCATAAGGCCAACAATTTTTCTATTACCACGAGGCATGTTAAAATCATTATTGATAGGATAGTTTTATGTGTCGAATTCTATGATATTTTTTTTATTACCACGAGGCATGTTAAAATCATTACTGATAGGATAGTCTCATGTGTCGAATTCTATGATATTTTCACGCATCACGTTGTAGATATTGTTATTTGATATTTCATACAGAAGACTGTTGGTATCTGTGTATAAAAGTTTGCATTGATCTGCCATTTGACTTTTCATAAAGTCATAATGAAATTGATATGCAAGTGTCTAAGATAGGTCCAAGACACTCAATCCAACATATATTGGCTTCTTGATGGTGATTTCAGTGCGTAATAATTGTATAGCCACTAACTGCTCATTAAATATGTCACAGCTGTGGAAATTTGGTCGAGCGATATAACTCTCAGCACCGTAACGTCCTTCCCATTTGTTAATAAGATTGACATCAATACGTTTGCGCTCATTCTCCATCGTTTTTCCATACACAGGATTATTACATAATTTATATAACATTTTCTCAAAGTCATTTGTTGCATTCTCACGCTTTTCACTGTTAAAGTCTATATATTTCTTTAATCACGGACTTTGGTTGAACTGTAAAACTCTATGAACTTTTTTTATGCGAAGACCATGGCTAACGGCTTGTTTGAGCGCGCGATAGTGGATCACATATCGTTGTTTATCGTATAGTGTAGTCATCAATTTTTTTTGCTTGGACGCTGGAGGTGCGATGTGCTCAGCACAGGAAGGTAGATCCTTATGGGCATCGTGAAGAGTCTTAGGATATTCAAGGTCCACTTCAAGTATGTAACCTATTTCTCCATCATCTGCCACGTTCAAAATACCAACTGGACTAACATTTTGAATCCATTTAAGGCCTCCATAAGGCAATGGTTTGGTCATAACCCATCCATACAAATTATTTACATCATAATACATTAAATATTTATCACTTTTATTAGCTTCATAGCCTTCTTTCATGAACGAATGATTGGCCTTGGCATACCGATTGCAACATTGGCTGATACTACCACGAATTCTACGTTTAATGAACATAACCATATCTATGTCAGTCAACAGTTCCAATTTTACCTGTAATTATAATTTTATTTATATAAACTATACATGTGTAACGATTTTAATACTTTGTACATATTACTCACATTCGTTAATTTCAACATCGCGTCCCATGTTAGGCCAGGCGTTGTGTAATATTGAGCTGGATCTAAATGATATGCCCCAAGACAATTATTTCTAAAGTATTCAAATATTTCAACTAGTAACAATAATCTGTCTTTAAATATAAGTCAGAATACTGCCCAAGTGTTTGTATGTTGAAAGTATTCTAAATATTTATAGCATGTTCATATTCTTCATCACTGATATGGGCTTCGAGTAAGCTGCTGTGGAAACTTTAATTTGATGGCAGCCTACGTTCCTTAAATTTTTAAAAAGAAGATGTATAATTAAAAGGGTACACACCCTTTTTTTAAATAAATTTATTTGATCTGTAGTGTAATAATCATAATTTGAAAATACTGTTTCCAATATTCTTAATTCTTTTAAATGAGATGACAATTTATCAAGAGATGAAGTCATAAACTTAAAGGAATCAATAAATCATAGACTGACATCAGTCCCTTCTCCATATTCTGAAAATAAAATGTATTTTTCTTTTGTTTGTGGTGAGAGTTGGATTCTTTCTGAGAAGCATGTAGCAAATTCTTTAACAAACAAATGTGAATCATATCCACTCATGTTGTGAAAAATTACAGGTATCATTCTTGAGTCTTAATAATTGAGATTGCATTTGTTATGAGCAGGACCACGGTATCTAACACGGTATCACGTGCTGGGCCTGGACACTATTTTTTCCGGTCGGTTGAGCTTCCACACCAGAAGCAAAACTTTGATCTGTTTTCAATTTTACAGTCACCTAAGACGTGTTCATATCCCAGGCGTTTGTAACATCTTGTTACTTTAATTCTTCTTCGAATTCAGAATCTTACAAAAACAACGCCTGACCTGCCTTCCTTCTCTACTTGCCTGGCAGTTGCTTCGTCCACATTTATCAACACTAGTCTTTGTCCCCTGGCATTTGTCTTTAAGAGAGCTACTTCTAGCTTCGGGCTCTGATGTTCAAAAGTCCTAGCGAAAGCCTCTTTGACCTCATCTTGCTTTACAATGGCATCCAGGTCTCGGACCTCCAGTGTCACTTTTCTGTTGCTAATTTTGACAGTACCCTGTCCAGCTACCGACTTTTCAATTTGCTGTGAGAATGCAGAAGCATTCTCCACACCTTTGGCCTTAATAAGTATGTCTCCTTTTCTTGTAGTGGTAACACTTTGGACTGCTACGTTAGCGTTATCAGAAGCAAAGTTCGCCTTTATCCTCCTTAGCACCTTTGCAACGGTCTGCCCTTCGGCCATCTTTACTACTACCGTTGTTGTCGCATCCACTTTTTTCTTCTAAACGGTTTATTTGTTTGGGAGAATTTTTTCTTAATTGCCACTGCCTGTTTTCTTTTTCTTTCAAGGCATGGCTTGCTGGCGTTACTCAGGGCTGTCAGATAGGCTCCTGTTTCGTTTACTTCGTTCTTTTTCCTTTAGAGCAGTATTCAGAGTTTATGTCTGTATATGCCGTCAAAAATTATCTCTCTTATGTTCCCTTCACTGCAGGGATTAAAATAACGACTTCCAAGCGTTGGTAAATATATTTTCTTCAGTAAGACAGCCTTTATTTAGCACCTCTGCCTCTTAAAGATGCTTAAGCGCAAATTTGAGTCTATTTGTATCAGCGTTTGCTTTGTTGCTGTTCTTATCGTTGATGATTTGTAGCGTCTTCATGATGTCATTCGTTGCTGATTAGACATTATCAGCAACTTGCTGTCACTTTACTCCAAGCCTAGTGACACTCTCTTCAAAAAAGGCAAACTCTTTTTAGGTCTGGTGGCTAAATACCAACACGTTGCTGTCTACGGTATCGTTAATGCCTATACTCGACAGGCTTCCTTTTCGTCCTTTGTCTTTAAAAAAAGGCAATGGAACATTTCGCAGTCCCTGTTGGCCATTAGAAACGTCTTTGTGTGCCCCCCTCCCCCAAAATCCATGGCGCGTGCGTCAGTCACCCGGGCTTTCACTGGATTGAAACTGTCGGCGGATTCCCTCAGAGAGGTTACCGCCTGGGGCACAAGTTTTATATCGACGTTTTTCATTTGGGCATCTTTTTAGTGTCGTACTAATTAGCAAAGGCCAGTAATACCCTTTTTTTCTAAAGAAAGGTATTTAAAAAGGGATTAAAACAGGGCAGCAGCCCTCTCCATTACCAGAGAAAACCGCTACTTGATTATGGCAGCCGAGAATCGTTACTCTCCATCAGTCCCACCCACGGTGACTGCCATGGCGTTGAGTAACAAGTGTAAGAATGGTGTTCGTGTGTAATGTATGTATTTGTTGGTACACAATACTCGTCCAAGCGAGACAAGCAGAAGGTATACAGTCCCAAGACCACGCAGACAACCCAACAAAACAGGCTGGCGTAAGACACTAAGGTGCCACCGTATAGCCCCCTCAGTTAAAGTAAGCCTAGATTAGTCGGCCCTGTAAGAATGCAGTAGCATTCTTAACACCTTTGGCTTTAATAAGTATGTCTTCTTTTTTTGTAGTGACAACACTCTGGACTGCCACTGTAGCCTTATCAAAATCAAAGTTTGCCTTCATAGTTTTTAGCACCGTTGCAAAGGTCTGTCGGTCAGCCATCTCCACTACTACTGTTGTTGTGGCGTCCACTCTTTTTTTCGGCTTGTTTTGTCATTCAGTAAAATTTTTTCGTATTTGCTACTACCTGTTTTCTTTTCATTTGAAAACAAAGTATGCTGGCGTTTTTTAGAACGTTTCGATGGGCTCCTGTTATTTTTACATCGTTCTATTCTTTTAGGGCAGTGTTCAGGGTATTTTTCTGTACATGCCGTTGAAAATTATTTTGCCGTTGTACCCTTTACTGCAGGAATAAAAATAATGACTTTTAAGCGTTTGCATACCTTTTTTTTTTATAAATCAGTCTTTTTTTTTAGCACTTCTGCCTCTTAAAGGTGTTTAAGCGCAGCTGCCTCAGAGGGGTTATCGCCTGAGGTACTTGTTAAACATCGACATTTTTCAGTTTAGCATCGTTTCAGTGTCGTTCTGACCCATAAAGGCCAGCACTACCCTTTTATCTAGAAATAAGTATTTAGAAAGGGTTAAAATCAGGGAAGCAGCCATTTCTATCACCAAAGAAGACCGCTACTTGCTCGGGCCGGCCGGGAGTCGCCACTCTCTCTCAGTCCTACCCACGGAGACTGCCCTGGCGTTGAGTAACAAGTGTAAGACTGGTGTTTGTGTGTAATGTTTGTATTTGTTAATACACAACGGTCATCCCAGCGAGACGAGCGGCAGGTGTACAGTCCCGAGACCGCGCAGACAACCCAACAAAACGGGCTGGAGTAATGCACTAAGGTGCTGCCATATAGCCTCCTCAGTGGTAGTAAGCCTAGATAAGTCGGCCTACCACGTCTTTTTTGTTCATGAGGCGTACAACTATATCAGATGTGGTTACCCAGACTTACCTGGGGCTCATCATCTGGCTTCACCTGTTGCCGGGCCCCCAACGCAAGCCCGGAACAGGACCCACCACACGCAACCCAGAACAATCTGTGAGTGTTTCTGTGTTTGTTTAGTAAGAGTGTGTGATGCATGTATCTAAGAAAAATGTTTTAGCCGCCGCTTACTTTTATACACGACCGGTGCTAGTTTTTGTTGGCCCGCATCAAGCAATGGAGTGCCACCCACGGAAGCAGCAAAAAGCGAAGAACAAGAAGCCTAAGCAGAGCCGGCCCATGCTTCCACACCGATTGAGGCATGGGTCACTAGTCCCGCGTCCACATCAACGCAGATACACGCGCCAACGCCACACACGCCCCCTGATCCACGCCCCCGACCACCACCACAGAGAGCCACCCCTGCTGCCCATCGTCACCTCTTATTTTAAGAGGATGCCCCTATCCGCCACCCGGGGAAGCGCCCGGTATGGAGAAACTAGCAAAACCCTACCCGGGAGTAGTAGTAGTAGTAGTAGTTTTTTTTTTTTTTTTTTTTTTTGTGGATAGAGGGGAAATACATTGAGGCACACCGCAGGGACAGCGGTAGTGTGGGACTCGGTGCATTTTTTTTATTAGACCACCCATACCCACTAAAACCCTTTCCTTGCCGCGTGGCTTTTAATCGACCCCGAAAACGCGTTAGCATTACTTCAGGGTCGAGCCACCAGGAAGACCATCGCATCTCACAGCATTAACGAGCTAGCTCGCCACCACTTGCTACAGGTGCTGATGCTCTCAAGTCCTGAAGAGGACTCGGGGTCCTTAAGTACCATTACCTCGTCTAGCGCTTCATAGCAGGCCACCTACTTAGCCAGCATTACTACAAGCTTAGTGCTTTTACTCGCTGATAGGTAAAAAGTACCCAGCGCAGCGTGGGTCCACATAAGCCTGTCTTTTAACTCAAGGCCTTTTTGCCTCATTTTAATCCTGCTTAAGCCTGATTCCTGGTCTTTTTTAGAGCACTTCTTAATGGTAAAAATAGCTTAGCATCAAAACTGATCAGCAAGGAAAAGCATTAAGTAAATGCTGTAATACTGGTGCTTGTTTTTAGGGACCCTAAGTCCTGTTCGAGACTCGATAGGATTGGCACCTCTAGCAACTGGTGAAAGCTTGCTCGCGAAGGCTGTGAGACGCGACGGTCTTCTTGGTGGCTCCACCCTAAAGTAATGCTTGCTTGGTGTCAGGGTAGATCAAAAGCCTCGTGGCAGGGGGGGGGCTTTAGAGGGTATGGGTGGTCTAATAAAAAAATCTACCGAGTCCTACACTACCACTGTCTGTGCGGTGTGCCTCAAAGCATTTCTCTTCCCTCCACAAAAAAAAAAGAAGAAAAAAAAAAAAAAACTACAACTACTGCTACTGCTACTACTACCCCTAGGTGGGGTTTTTGCTAGTTTCTCCATACCAGGCGCTTCCCCGGGTGGCTAATAGGGGCATCCTCTTAAAATATGAGGTGACGATGGGCAGCTGGGTTGGCTCTCTGTGGTGGTGGTAAGGGGCGTGGATCGGGGGGCGTGTGTGGCGTTGGCGTGTGTATCTGCGGCGATGTGGACGGGGGACTAGTGCCCCATGCCTTTATAAGTGTGGATGCATGGGCCGGCTATGCTTGTGCTCCTTGTTCTTCGCTTTTTGCTGCTTCCATGGAGGGTACTCTATTGCTTGATGTGGGTCGACAAAAACTAGTTTCCATCGTGTACAGAAGTAAGCGGCGGTTAAAACATTCTTTTTAGATACATGCATTACACACTTTCACGAAAAGAACACAGGGACACTTGCGGATTGTTCTGAGTTGCGTGTGGCGGGTCCTTTTTCGGGCTTGCGTTGAAGGCCTAGTGGCAGGTAAAACCGGATGATAAGGTCCAGGTAAGTCTGGGTAACCACATCTGATATGGTTGTACGCCTTATAAACAAAAAAGAAATGGTGGGCCGACTAATCTAGGCTCACTATGACTGACAAGGCTATATGGCGGTACCTTAGTGCCTCACGCCAGCCCGTTTTGTTAGGTTGTCTGCGCGGTCTTGAGACTGTACACCTGCCGCTCATCTCACTGAAATGTCCGTTGTGTACCAACAAATATATACATTATAAATGAACACCATTTTTACACTTGTTACTCAACGCCAGGGCAGTCTTCGTGGGTGGGACTGAGGAAGAGTGGTGACTCCCGGCTGGCCCAAGCAAGTAAGGGTTTTTTTTGGTAACAGAAAGGGCTGCTGCCCTGGTGTAAACTCTTATTAATATCTTATTTCTAGAAAAAAGGGTAGTGCTGGCCTTTGTGGGTCAGTACGATTTTGAAAAAAGATGCCAATATAAAAAACGTCGATGCAAAACAAGTGGCCCAGGCGGTAACTTCTCTGAAGAAATCCGCCACTAGTTCCCATCCGGTGGAAGCCCGGCTGACTAACGCAGGCCCCACGGATTTTGGGGGGGGGGGCACAAAGACGTGTCTTATGGCCAACAGAGACTGCTTAATGTTCCATAGCTTTTTCTAACCGACAAAGGACGAAAAGGAAGCCTGTTTAGTATAGGCACTAACGACACCGAGGACAGCAACGTGTCAGTATTTAGCAACCAGTCAAGGAAGGAGCTTGCCTCTTTTAAAGAAGATGGTGCTAAGCTGAGGGTTAAGCTACAGTGATAGGCTAAAAAAATTCAATTAGCAACAAAAGATATAACAAAAATGCTACAATTATTTAACAATAAGTACGGCAACACAGCGAACACTGTTAAAAAAGGCTATCAGCCGCGCTAGAGCATCTTTAAGAGGCAGGGGTGCTAAAAAAAGAAGAAAGGTACGTAAACGCTTGGAAGTCGTCATTTGAATCCCTGCAGTAAAGGGAACGAAGGCGAAATGAATTTCGACAGCATATTCAGAAAAAAACCTGAACACTGCTTTAAAACAAATCAAACGAAGTAAAAGAAACAGGAGCCTATCGGGCAGCCCTGAGAAATGCCAGCATACTATGTCTTCAAAGAAAAAGAAGACAGTTAGTGGCAAACAAAAAGAAATTTTCCTGAATGACTAAACAAGCCAGAAAAAAAAAGTAGACGCCACAACAACAGTAGTGGTAAAGATGGCTGGAGGACAGACCTTTGCAACGGTGCTGAAGGCGATGAAGACGAATTCTGACCCTGATAAAACTGACGTGTCAATCCAAAGTGTTGTCACTACAAAAAAAGGAGACATACTTATTAAGGCCAAAAATGTAGTTAATTTTACTGCATTCTCACAGCAAATTGAAAATTTTGTTGCCAGACAAGGTACTGTCAAAATAAGCAGCAGAAAAGTGACTTTAGAGGTCCGAGACCTGGATGCCATTGTAGAGTAAGATAGGGTCAAAAAGGTTTTCGCTTGGACTTTTGGATTTAAGAGCCAGGAGCCAGAAGTAACTCTCTTTAAGCCAAATGCCAGAGGACAAAAGCTGGTTTTAATCAAGGTGGACGAAACAACTGCCAGATAAGTAGAAGAGGAAGGCAGGTTACGAGTTGGCTTTGTAAGCTGCCGAGTACGAAGAAGAATTAAAGTAATAAGATGTTACAAATTCCTGCTATATGGACACGTTTCGGGCAACTGCAAGGAAGAAAACAGATCCAAGCTTTGCCTCCTGTGTGAAAGCACAAACCACTGGAAGAAAGAGTACCTAGGTCCAGCACGCTGCTTCCTTTGCCCAACAACGGACAACAAGCACGAAGCGGTTAGCGGAAGCTTACTCTATTTAAAAAAGCCCTAAATAAAGCCAGGGATAAGGCCCAAGCAGGATTAAAATGAGGCAGAAAGGCCATAACTTGAAAGACAGGCTTATGTTGACCCACGCTGCACTGGGTACTTCTTACCTATCAGCAAGGGAAAGCATTAAGCTTATAGTGGTGCTGGCTAGCGCTAGACAAGGTGCTGGTACTTAAGGACCCCGAGTCCTTTTCAGGACTTGAGAGCATCAGCACCTGTAGCAAGTGGTGGCGAGCTAGCTCGTTAATGCTGTGAGACGCGATGGTCTCCCTGGTGGCTCCACCCTGAAGTAATGCTAACGCGCTTTTGGGGTTGATTAAAAGCCACGCGGCAAGGGGAGGGTTTTAGTGGGTATGGTTGGTCTAATAAAAAAAATGCACCGAGTCCCACACTACCGCTGTCCCTGCGGTTTGCCTCAATGTATTTCCCCTCTATTCACAAAAAAAAAAAAAAAAAAAAAAAAAAAAAAAAAAAAAACTACTACTACTACTACTAACGCCTGGGCAGTCTCCGCGGGTGGGATTATAGGAGAGTGGTGACTCCCGGCCGGCCAAAGCAAGTAGCGATTCTTTCTGGTAACAGAGAGGGCTGCTGCCCTGATTTTAACGCTTTTGGAATACTAATTTCTTGAAAAAAGGGTAGTGCTGGCCCTTGCGGGTTAGTACGACATTAAAAAAGATGCCATTATGAAAAATCTCAATGCAAAACTTGTATCCCAGGCGGTAATCTCTCTGAGGGAATCCACCGGCAGTTCTGATTCAATTAAAGCCCGGGTAACTGTCGCAGGCCCCATTGATTCGGGGGATGGCCACAAAGACGTGTCTTATGGCCATCAGGGACTGTTTAATGTTCCTTGGCCCTTTCTAACTGTCAATGGACGAAGAGGAATGCTGTCAAGCATAGGCACTTACTACACCACGGACAGCAACGTGTCGGTATTTAGCCACTAGACCCAGGAAGAGCTTGCCTTTCTAGAAGAAGATGGTGCTAAGCTCAGATTGAAGTGACAGCAAATGGCTGATACAGTCCAATTAGCAACGAAAGATATTACAGAGATGCTACAATTTATCAACGAGAAGTACGGCAACACAGCAAACGCTGTTAAGAATGGGCTAGAAGCCGTGCTTAAACACCTTTAAATATAAAATCTATTAACTGAGGACTTTGTTTACAAAAAAAAAGAATTTTGGAGAAGCTAAAATTGAATAGACAAACACAATAAAACTTTTAAAACAATAATTTAATTTGTTAGTTTAATGTTGTGACATTTCATGTGTCGTTTAAACTCATCTATTTTTTGAAAATCCTGTCCACATTTTTACAGTTTTTTTTTCATGGTTTTTATGAATCTACATATGACTGTTTAAATGTGACTATATCTGAACATACATATTTTTGAATTATTGAGAAATTTCTTGCTAAACATTTTTATTAATTTCTGACTTATTCTTAGATTTCGTTTGAATAAAAATTCATTTCGGATTCTTACATCTTGATCATGCAACGTATAATTTTCCGTGAGAGAATAAATGTTTTTTAATGTTTAATCCTGAGGAATAAGAACTCTGTCCTTATGATTTGTTGAGAAACATAGAAAATGCTAATGGATACTTTAATAGGATAACTGCTTTATATAGAAGACAAAAGGTCATAATAATGAGGTACCAGTATTTAATTTTATTCGAGGAACATAAACTTTGCTTTCTTTTTTTTCTCCCGTTGTCATTTCTGCTTCTATATTATACTTACATAATTTTGTTATTTTCAATCTTGTGTCATTACAGAGACCGTCTAATATACTTAAATTTCTCATTAACATTACTATAGCATTTATTTTTAATTCTCATTCGTGTGGTGTAAATCTATACTCGAACAGAAATTATAAGTAGGCGGTTAGTAGGGCCTACTTAGGCCGCCTCTCTAGCCAACTAAGGTTCTACATTGGCAGCATCAGGGGGCGTTTAGTAGTTTGGTAATCTCCAATTAGGCTGCCTACATTGACGTAACGTAACCACCTTTTAATCGATAAATATAAATATGTACATATGAGAATACCCATTGTATTATAATTGAACAAAAGTCATGCTTCAATCTAAACGAACAATATTTAATTACTTCACGCACGTTTTCTACCATGGCGTTATTGATCACGTGTTCTTACGAAAGTATAACCTTAAGATAAAAAATATTGTTATATAAATAAAGATGTAAATGTAACCTTAAAAGGATCACTCATCCACAATTGATATCAAGTCAACAATATAAACATATGATTTGTAAGTTAACTCCAAGGAACTATTATTAGATAATAACTAACTAATAAATACTAATAAAGTGCTAACACTGTAGTTTATTTATTTATTTATTTATTTTTTTCATACAAAAACATAATATTGACTTAATTGAATGACACGTGAACTTGACTTGACGGCGGACATCTAAATGACTGCTGTGTGCGAATTGATAGATGTGAAAATTTTATAACCTTAGCACGGTTTCTAAGTAGTTTTTATTGAAATGTTTCGAAGCAACAACTATCGTTGGTACTTTAAGAGAGTTTGTTTAGTTGACAACAAATTCAATGTCGATTGATTTTGTCAGCCTCATATAAGTGAGAATACGTACTGATTTTTTAAATAGGACTCAATGGAAAACACTTGTATCTTGTGTACCTACGTATAATTTTACGCTACAGCTGACACTGCAACTGTAGCTGATACAACTGTACATACGGTTCGAGAGGTAAGATAGAGGTAGGTCATATGGGCAGCCTAATAACTACCTCACGCACGCCCCTTAATGCGCCCACATGTGCCCTCAGTAGGCTGCCTAAGTAGGGCCTTACGAACTAAAGTGGCAATTGACTTCCATTTATGTTCGTGCATATATATATCTTACTAATATATAAAGCAGAGTCGCTAAGACCGTTGTAATCGCTATCTGCAAAAACTACTGAACCAATTTTGCTAAAATTTTGCACACTGATTAATGACACTTCCTAGATGGTTTTAGTATATTTTTTATCTTAAGAAATTTAATAACAATAGCAATCAGTGGTCTCAAAGTTTTGCAAAAATAAGCCAGCTTTTCACTTTAGTTCAATAGAATCCGCTAGGTGGCGTCGACATAAAATCGAGTCTACCTGCAACAGAATTGAATAAGTGTAGTTACAATACGCCGGAGCGTCAGGAAAACTGATGCAGTTGTCCTCCAGCAGTTCAACGAGCTGCATAAAGACTGCAGATGGTAGTCGTGCAGCTGGATATCCCAGTTACGGACGACACTCTTTTCTAAGGGGGAAGGGATCTTGGTCTACATTCACGCTGAATCTCGACGAGTGCGATAAAAAAGAAATGATTCTAACCGATGACGTCCCTGGCATAATACCAGGAGACATTTTTAGCCAGAGCACAATCTGCTCCAACTCTTCAGAGTTATGTGGCAGTCCCAACATCCCATCTGGTACAGTCAGAGAATTTTTGGCTACAAATATAAGCCAGGGAAAACAGCTCTGAGGGGCACGGGTAGCCACAACGGCTACCTTCTTAGTCATCGCGTCCCCAACGCGCTTACCCATATGTTCCCGTCTAACGATGAGAGGTTGGTTATCCGGGGAACAATCCGAAGACGAGATATTCTGTGGTCAGCAGCGTACCTCCCTCCATCACAGTCTTCGGACATAGAGACTTTCAGGGTAAGAGTCAAGCTTGCCGTAGCCAGCTCTTCATCATCAGGAATAATAATAAGAAATAGCTGGACGTTTTACCACTGGCGCTTTTTAGGGCCATTATAAGTATTTACGTTCCCTACTTAATCATCAATCTCATCGGTTCTTTTTAGAGGTCACCTAAGTGTAAACTACCTTGCCAACAAATACATTTTTACTACCATTTCCGGAAGCGATTCGTCGACTAAAAGACTATATTTACTAAAAACGGCCACTAATAAACTAAGTCAGCCATTCACTGGCAGACGTCACAAGCGGAGTTGTTATTTGCAAGGCTGGAAACCCCGTTGACCAACGACCTTATATTACCCTCTCGACTCTAAGCATTCAACCAGGAATCACTGATCCTCTCGAAGGTCTGCGCGGGGCAAACCTGTAACAGCTATGAAGGAAAAAAAACTTGAACCAACGAGACAGCCTCCACTGGGCAAGTATCACTAACCAATCTCTTTATCTAAGAACACCAAAACAACTAAATCTGCAAATGAAAAAGGTGCTTTAGGCATGAACGTCCTTGACGTTATACCGGGAGACGTTGGGAAAGATCTTAACAACTAGCTCCAAAGCTTCGGACTTTGTAATTTTTCTCCAGTATGGGGCTTCAACAACCGGCCAGAGAAGATCACCCTGAGGTATCCAGGCAGTCACAATTGTTGTTAACTTTAGTCAAGAAAGAGTATACTTAAGAAGCTCACCGGTCTTTTTTAGGGCCATCGGACGTTGAACTACCTTGCCAACCAATATATTAGAACTTAACAAAGTTGACAGAAAACAGCCTATAGGGGTCACAAAAATTTTAAGCATGCCAAAAGTCGCAAAAGGATGAATTAGAAGAAAAACTTTAAATGTATCTAATAAATACAATTTGAGGCGTCAAGAAACTGACGCAGAAAATTTATCGAGATTGGATTAGCAGCATCAAAATCGTCATATAGAGAATCCATTACGTGAGGGATCAGCTTTTCATTTTACCCTCACAGTAATCTCTTAAATCTTTAAAGATCTAAATTTAAATTTTTAAATAAGTAGACAATACATTTGTATTTTTGTGGCAATAAAAAATGAAGAGATTAAGCTCCAGGACTTTGTTGCTCTCGTAATAAAGTTGTGAGATAAGAGAAAAAAAATTTTATTTCAATATACATTTCTTGGAAGTTTAAAATCTTAACAGCTTAAAAAAAAAGCACTTTTTGTAAATTATACGGAAGAAGCTGTAAATCAACGGCTCCTTATGGCTAACGATTATTTTATGGTATAAAGAACGCACTGTACTTTTCAGCATTATTGTTTTTTTACAATTTTCACACCTTATTATTTGACCAAATAAACTATATGGATTCCAAAAAAATTTGTTTTTAATAAGAAGATTTTTGTTCTGAGATGTATCAGGAATAAGTGCAAAATTTCTAACTGAAAACGTTTTACATATTACATGTCAACACACTACGGTTTTTTATTTAGTAAGTCTCGGGCAAAGCCGAGACGGGGGGCCGCTAGTATATACATAATACAGAAAAAACATACAATTTTACAATTTACTTATTTAAATAAATTTTTGTGACATTTGCAGAATAAAATAAATTTAAAAAATTGTACTAAAACGTTTGAAGTAAGCATTATAATTTTTATTAAAAAATCTTTTTCTTAAAGTAGAATGTTATTGTTGCTATTGGTCTGCAGTACTTCAAAAGCCCGCATAAGAAAAGGCTGAAATAGAAAAAGTTGGATAACAATGCTTCTCTTAAGACCTGTAAGTACTATTGTAGAACATCAAATTAATAGCTTAAATGAAAGCCTGTAAACTTGAGTAAACATTTGTAAATTTAGGACCTAGAATATACACCGTTTTACTAGATTTTGATCATAAAAAAAGGTTATATATCTTCGCATGCACAACATTCAACACTTCACATAACCTTGCTGTACTTTATTTCAAATAGGATTGAATTAGATTTTTGGTACAATGATTTAAATTTTATTACCTATATGCTTTGCACGATTAAGAGGTGTGTAATATTACCCCATAACCAACACTCCAAAAGAATTATGAATCGTGCATTCATTCATATAATAAGTAAATAAACTGAAAGGGACACTGTCCAAGTTAAGTTTGTCTGATAAGCAACGTTTCAACTCTCTGTTAAGAGTCCTTTTCAAGCTACAACAAATATATATGTTTAATTTAATATTACTACAATAATTGCTTGCCAAAAAAACTTTTTACTGAAAACTACACAAATACATACCAATATTTTAATAACCCAGCATTATTTCAATTGGAGATTGAGAAATTTTTTAAAATGTACACGTTATTTGGACAATATAAAAACAAAAATTGAGTGTTGGGGTACGCTATGGACTACTTAAATTTCACGAATAACATAATTTAATGGAAATAATTTTCTCAACTGCTGGCACTATAACTTAAATGTTAACAAAATTTTTAACAACATATACACCTAAAAAAAAATTAAAAAAATAAAATAGTTACGATTTAAAGAAACGTGAAAAAAAATGAAAAAGAAAGATAATGTTTTTGTCAAATAAGACATCTTATTTCTTTTCAATATTGTTCACTTCAAAGTAATAAGGAAGTTAATAGGAAAATGATTACAAATATTAAGACAAAAAATTAATTCAAATCTAAATCAGTTTTTATGTTTGACTGCATTTCTTCTTAATTAAAATTATTTCAGATTTCATGGAACTGCTTACAGACAGTGTTTGAGAGTTGCTATGGATAGTCCGATAAGCCAAGTACCAGCTAAATTGATATTAGATGACTTAGGAAAAGTTTGTTTGAATGAATTTAATAAAATTACTGGAAAAAAATTTCAGAAACCTAAGTACCTGCTTTTATAATGGTATTCTAAGTGATTGGTATGGAAAACCAAGACAATGTAGGCAGTTTTTGAATTATAATTCTCACAGTCAGATTTCATAAAAAATTGGAATCATTCATAATATGGTTGATGAAATAGTCAAATTGTTAGACAAACGTTTTCACATAATAATCGTCAAAAGTATGTATAAACTGTTAATTTCTAGTTACTACTCAATATAATTTATTAAAACTTATACTGTGCAACATCAGTAAAATTATACTGATGTAAATAGAAGATTTAGTTTATGAGATTTGAAATCTAGCGCTTTAGGATATTCTCTTAACTATAAGGGCCAATCATAAGCGTGCGTGCGTCTAATAATACACCAATAGACTCTGTTTATACTTACCTTTGTTTAGCAGCTTGCTGCTGCTGCGGTTATCGTTAGTCAGCCTCAAACGCCCTTTCCGGTAAGTCACTTTGCGCTCGTGTTTATAATTTTAACGTGTATCGTTTTACGTAAGATTATTGTAACGAAAACGATTCACAATTTCGATTGACACGTAATTTCTCCGTCTGACTCAAAAATCAGTTCTGCCTTTTTTTATCTTGCATGTAAGCAAGTATTATGACTTGTTATAGTAGAATTAACTAGAGAGATTGTTTTTTATGATATACGGCTAGAGTGTTTGAAAGTGTGTTGTGTATTTATTGTTGTGTCCTTTTATTACATCCTTTTTTCACGCTTCCCCAAATCCGGCGTGCGATATAAAAAATATATAGTCCACTATCTTACTAAGTTCGATTTCGAACATGGTCCTTCGAGCCAGATGTGGGGAGGTGAAATATAGGTGAAGGACATTTTCCTATTGTGTAAGACACGTGGTCGTTTTATCGGCCATCTTGGCTTCTTTTTATCTTCTCGGGCGACGAGGCTGACTCGGTCAACGCGCCAGTTCGTAGTCCGTACGCAATATTAGATCTCGTCTGCACAAGATTTATACTGAAAAACAAAAAATAGCTCTTAGCTCTCGTAATAATAAGCGATGTATTCTTCCTAATATCACTGATACATTACCCTGGGGGTATTATAAAGTAAATCAAAAACGGCGAGATAAAGATGTAGAAGAGAAAGCTAAGGAAGATAGGGAAAACATAACAAGTCCAAGAAATGAGAGTTATGCTAATATGTCACCGAGTGACCATAAAATAATAAATAAAGAATCGAGATTTACAACGGATGGAGGCAAAGAATAAAAAAAAAAAAAAATGAAGAGGACAGACGGAAAACAGCTTGTATAGGAGAGAGAATTCAAGGAGGGATTAACATAATGACATCACGAAAAGAAATAGAGGAACCTTCACATCCAGAGCAACTTAAAAATAAGCGTATCATTGATCAAATGCGAAACAATGAGTAAAATATAATAACTTTTAGTTTTCATGATAGCAAGCAATGTAATTTTACCTTTATGATTGACTCATCGTTCAGCGAGAATGATAAAATAAATAAAGAACGTAACAGAGAAGAACAAAAGGGTGACGACAATGAGCTCAAAGTTACTTGTTAAAAGGAAACGAGTGGGGGGGGGGGATTACTATAGTAAAGCTCCCTTATGTGATAGTAGAAACCTCGTAAAAAAACAGCAACAACAACGGCAGGCCAGTTTGATCAGAGTTGCCAAAAAGCGATGTCAAGTCATCGATCGTTTAGTATTTGAAGCAAAGGGTATCGTCCAACAACAACCTCACAAGAGAACAAGTGTAAAGACGGACAATTTTGAAGACCTCCCGTTAAGAAAAACGGTAAAAATTTTAAGGTAAATATTAATTTGTTTTCTTCATAACCATATTTTTTTACTTATTTTTCTTTTTTTATAAATATTAAATTTATTAAAAATTTTGTGTTTCTTAGTTACAGATGTCCAATCTAGCAGCTTTAAATAAAGTCGCTTCTAGAGGCTTTCTCCAGTGCAAAAAAATTACCGAGATAATAGAAAACCACAGCTACATGGTTACAAAATTAAAAAAAGTAAATACTAAATACGGAATAAAAGCAGTTGTGGAACTTAATGACGAGTTTTAAATATTTTTACCCAGTGCAGTGTCAGAGAATATAGTTGATAATGAAGTGCTGTATAATAATTTATTAGATTCCATACAGAAAATGGAGCTCTTTATAACTTATAATGGTTCTCACATTTAATTTTTAAGTAAATAGGTTAAATAGTTTCTGTGGAAATAACAAAAAAACATGTGTTGCATTATTTTCCATAAAAAAATTTTTTTAATAAATATGGTTCTTTACAATTGAAATATATTTATTTACTTTATTTTTTTAATGCATTTGCTATATATCTTCTCTCGTATCTTCTATACATAATATTTTTTTTTTTTAATTATACTCGACCTTTTAAAATCCAACTATTGTGTGTTCTGTGAAAACCCCACCATTTAACGAAAATTTGATTTTTTTGGCAGCGTAAAATTTCCTCAACAAGGTAAGTATTAGGATACTTGGTTTTCTGCAGTTCTTGATCGTAAGAGCCACCAGGGATTAGCTGCTGCTGATAATCCTCCCAATGGTAAGTGAATGGCTTTGTTGGTGCTACTCGGGTAACAGTAAAAATTTCTGTCGACCAATTAGGCGTGTAACCTTTTTCAAGGACTTGATTAGTATTACTTATACGTACTTTATCACCATCTTCCAATGTTGATTTTGTTCTTTTTTTCGAATATATAAATTTTTGTAATAAATTTTTTGATTAGCTACTGAAACATTTTTTGGCTTCACACCAATCGTTCGGTGTTTTCGATTATTGTAAGAAGTTATTAGCTGTTGTAAAATATTGAGCCACTTGTAATTACCTCTTACACTAAACTTTTTCCACATAGCATGCTTTAGGGTACGATTAAATCGTTTACATATAGACGCCTTAAGATCACTGTACGTAGAGTATAAGTTAATTTTGTTACTTTTCATGAGACCTTTAAAATTTGCGTTGTAGAACTCTTTACCACGATCGTTTGCAAATTAGTTGGAACTCTTACTTCCGTTATTATAGTTTTCATAGCTGCAGTCACATCTATACCAGTTTTATTTTTTATAAAACTTGAAAAACGAATAAAAAAAAAAAAAAAAATATTTTACTACTCACGATGATCGAACTTCGTGAGTACTGTATTTATGCACGATGTTCTCACGAAGTTCAACTATCGTGAGTAGTAAAATATTTCTTTTTTTTTCTTTTATTTGTTTTTCAAGTTTTTGTTTTAGTAAACAACATGAATGCAGTACTAACGTTTACAGAGCTTTGTTCTTCCTGTGGGTCTGGTGACCCCCTTGTTACCTAAGAAATTGTGTCCATACTCATCTCATATTTAAAGAACTTCGTTTTCACCATGGGTCCCGTGACCCATTTATCACCCCTGGTTTGTTTTTTTTTATTATTTTTTTATCTATTTATTTAAACTGTGAATACGTACGATTAATTATCAAAACAACGTGAAATAAGTACAGTTAAGGAGATTATGGCACAAATATCTAATATAACTCCAGAAGACAATTAAGAGGAACGGAAGGAGTAGTGGAAGAGCTTCATAAACGTGCGAGACGCAATTATCTCCGCCGAAAGTTTGATGACCGGAGTTTGAGAGAAATATAACAAGCTAATCTTGTGGAGATGATACCTTATGCTCGGAAAATCGGTTTGGCGCACAGTCACAATTCGTCAAAGTGCCGAGAATATATTTACTGAATTGTGGCATATGATGAACCCATTTATATGGTTCAACAATAATTACTTTTGACGACCATCAAAATTTAGTCCTTCATAACCATACCATAACATCACTGATGAATGTACCAATGACTATACGCGTAGAGGACCAAGTAATTGTCAAAAAAATACATCAAGAAACTAGTTAGACCGTCAGAGGCTGTAAAAAGATTTATGAATACACCCTTTGCGCTGTAAAGCTCATGTAATGTATAGCTTTGTAAAGTAAGAAGTGGCATCTTTAGCGCACTGTATATATCTTGACACTGTTTGTCTCGTCCGCTCGAGAATTCATTTTACGCGTCATAGAAGAACGACGCTCAGTTTTGTGTATGTATGTTTGTGTATGTATTTTATGTGTCGTACTTGCGTCTAACGTGATGTATAGAAACAGCACCTTAAGAATCTGTTAGAATATTGTATACTCTACAAATAACTCCTTTATATGCTTGCATGTATGTAACATTACAGTGGTGTTTAGAAAAAATACGACACAAATGAGCAATACGTAGTTAAGAGAATAATGTATACTCTTTTAGTTTTCCTTTGCGAGTACAACTCGTATTTGGAATGACTTTAGACGTATAGGATTCCAGCTAAAGCAGACTTTTATTGCTGCCTTAGCGAAGATTACGCTTAAGTTCAGAAAGTATTGGATTTTTAACGTAGGGACTCTAGGAGCCTTTTTTATTATGTCTTGATTCTGAACAACGATGCTGTACATTTTACCTCTAAGACCGATGAACTTCGTAATAATATTTTTGTTACACTCATCCTTCATAAGTCGTACGATTTTTTTATTTTTAAGTGGCAATTTATACTTATTATGTCTGTGATAGTTAGATGTATCGAATTCCAGAATGTCAGTTTTCATAATTTTATAAATATCTTGGTTTTTAATTTCATATATTAAACCGTTTGTATCAGTATATAACAGTTTGCAATTATTTTTTAGTTTAGAAATCGATTAACTGTGCGTATAGAGAGATAAGAAGCACGAGACACGCCGAAAATAATCGTATTAAGCTCGAAAGTTCTCACTTTGCCTTGGTGATACCACTAAATACGTTGATACCATCTGTGACGAACGAGTATTTGCCGGTACATCTGTGCGATGTTGGCCGTGATGACATATCAATAGGTGTGGAAGCGCAAAAAATAATCAAACAGTTTAGACTGAAGAGAAGTCATTACTGGCCTTAGGGAATGCATCGAAGACGACGCGCACCTTTGTGGTGCTGCTTGAGTCTCTTATTATTGGGTGATGAGGCCACTCAAAGACTTGTCACGCACCAATGACATGTGACCTAACTCAATATACTCATTTATTACCCTTTCGCATGCTACCTTAAGTTCGAGATGCGCGAGAAAACAAAAGAGAAAGACAACACGAGGATCTAATAGTGGCGGTAGTTAGATATTTCGTGCCTCTTTGATCAGTGTTTGTCACTAGCAAAAATTTTCCGCATATCCTCGTGTTGCCTTCGGTTATTCAACAATCGTCGAAAAACAACGCTTTCTTAAGCTACCGATTGCAAATCTCCCTCGGTTTAACGGTGATCACGATAAATGGCTTTCGTTTTAAAACACCTTTTTGTCGATAATAGATTCGCGTACCGACATCAACGATTTAATCAAGTTTTTATATTTGAGAGACTGCTTAGAGGGCCCGGCGTAAAGAGTATTCAGGAATCTGTATTTTATAGTTTTACTATATGCAAAATACAGAAAAAATAAAAACTATAATTTCCTATATGGGTTTCAAATTGATAGAAAAGGAGATTGTGAACACGTGCACATAGCTTACAGATACTAACGAGAATACTTATACCCACATATATTCGTCTACATAATTGTAGCTAATTGTTAGTGCGTCCTTACATATATTTTGTCATATAAAAGTATAGGAAGAAGAAGAGAAAGCTAAAAGTATGCATACACATAACTAGTTGATGTTGGTGAAAAAGCTAGCCCCTTGTTTTCTTCTTGCTTTCTTGAGTACTGGTGAAAAAGCCATATGTTTTTCCTACTTTTGTTTCTTGCTTCCTCCTAACCTGTCTTAAAAATATTTTCTTATTTCAAAAATCGTTTTACGTGTAGTAGGTCAAGCTAACAAGGGCTACATAGTCTTATAAAAATAACAATAAATAAAATTTAATTATCCAAAGTCTACATGATCAAAAAGCCTATACGTCTATATAACAGAAAGTATATAATATTCCAATAGATTCTTGAATTGCTGTTTATGTATAGCACGATACACGCAAATACGACACATGCGTACAGAAGAAGAGTAGTCTTTCTATAGACATCAGAATAGGCTCCTAGAGTCCATACGTTAAAAATCCAATACTTTCTGAACTTAAGCGTAATCTCCGCTAAGGCAGCAGTAAAAGTCTGCTTTAGCTGGAATCCTATACGTCTAAAGTCATTCCAAATACGAGTTGTACTCGCAAAGGAAAACTAAAAGAGTATACATTATTCTCTTAACTACGTATTGCTCATTTGTGTCGTATTTTTTCTAAACACCACTGTAATGTCACATACATGCAAGAACATAAAGGAGTTATTTGTAAAGTATACAATATTCTAACAGATTCTTAAGGTGCTGTTTCTATATATCACGTTAGACGCAAGTACGACACATAAAATACATACACAAACATACATACACAAAACTGAGCGTCGTTCTTCTATGACGCGTGAAATGAATTCTCGAGCGGACGAGACAAACAGTGTCAAGATATATACAGTGCGCTAAAGATGCCACTCCTTACTCTACAAAGCTATACATCACATGAGCTTTACAGCGCAAAGGGTGTATTAATAAATCTTTTTACAGCCTCTGACGGTCTAACTAGTTTCTTGATGTATTTTTTTGACAATTACTTGGTCCTCTACACGTATAGTCATTGGTACATTCATCAGTGATGTTATGGTATGGTTATGAAGGACTAAATTTTGATGGTCATCAAAAGTGATTATTGTTGAACCATATAAATGGGTTCATCATATGCCACAATTCAATAAATATATTCTCGGCACTTTGACGAATTATGACTGTGCACCAAACCAATTTTCTGAGCATAAGGTATCATCTCCACAAGATTAGCTTGTCATATTTTTCCCAAACTCCGGTCATCGAACTTTCGGCGGAGATAATTGCGTCTCGCACGTTTATGAAGCTCTTCCACTACTCCTTCCATTTCTCTTAATTATCTTCTGGAGTTATATTAGATATTTGTGCCATAATCTCCTTAACTGTACTTATTTCACGTTGTTTTGATAATCAATCATACGTATTCACAGTTCAAATTAATAGATAAAAATGTGAGAAAAAGGAAAATTGGTAATAAGCATGTTACTTTGAGGTATTAGCATTAATAATCGGTTTGAAGTTGAGTCGTTAGAGCTACATACAAAATATAGATATTTTTTATTTTTATTTTTTAAACCTCAGTTAGTCAATAGAACTCTGCGTGGAAAATACTCTTAGTGAAGGTGGAGTGTCTCACTGTATATAATGCATGTTTACTTAACGAACCACAAGTGTCGTAACGACGATTAAGGATTTTATATACATGTATGTTTGTATAGATTAGAGCATACGTACTCCATTGGAAATATTATACATCTAACTTGTAGATATAAGTGTGTTAGGGCTATGTATACGTCTTCTCAGTCAATTGTAAAATACAAGTTGACTTCTTTGTTTAGGATTTTTAAACTATTTATGGTCCAACCTCAATCAGCTGGTTGAAACAACAAGAGAAAAACCATCAGCATATTTTGTGTCTTAACAGCTATGTTGAAAATTATTCTTTTTATTCCTATAACAGCAGATTCTGCCAAAAATATAAAAGGATCTGTAGACGTAGAAAATTTATTTGTACAATTATTATAATCCCTTTCTCCTCTACACACTAATGTTTTTCATATGACAAATATGACTTTCTCGACAAAAATGGGTTTTCTAGAAAAAATATTTTTATAGCTCTGCATCTTTTTGCTCTCATAAACAAGCAACGCAAAAAAAGCTTTGAACACTGGCTTACTTATTTTCAACACAGTACCTTGTCCACTTTGAATCAATTAGTATGATTCTAACTATTACTGGAAGTGAGATAACTGTATTAATGTATATTTTCTATCCGCGTAGTTTAATATACACTCAGACTGTATACTGATTAAATAAAACTCTACACAATATTAATGGTTTTACTTTCATCACAGTATATATTGTATAATTACTAGCATTTACTATCAACATAATTTTTTTAAATATCAAGTACTACGTAATGTTAGTAAAAACTTATAATAAGTATAAATTGCCACTTAAAAATAAAAAAATCGTAGGACTTATGAAGGATGAGTGTAATAGTAATATTATTACGAAGTTCATCGGTCTTAGAAGTTAAATGTACAGCATCCTTGTTCAGAATCAAGACATAATAAAAAAGCAAAGGGTGTCAAGACCAATGTTGTTAAAGCCACTATTAATTTAAATGATTATATTAATTGCCTACGCGATCAAAACATAAATATGAATCAAGAGCAAATCAATATTAGATCTCGTCTGCACAAGATTTATACTAAAAAACAAAAAATAGCTCTAAGCTCTCGTAATGATAAGCGATGTATTTTTCCTAATATCACTGATAGATTACTCTGGGGGTATCATAAAGTAAATCAAAAACGGCGAGATAAAGATGTAGAAGAGAAAGCTAAGGAAGATAGGGAAAACATAACAAGTCCAAGAAATGAGAGTAATGCTAATATGTCACCGAGTGACCATAAAATAATAAATAAAGAATCGAGATTTACAACGGATGGAGGCAAAGAATATAAAAAAAAAAAAAATGAAGAGGACAGACGGAAAACAGCTTGTATAGGAGAGAGAATTCAAGGAGGGATTAACATGACGACATCACGAAAAGAAATAGAGGAACCCTCACATCCAGAGCAACTAAAAAATAAGTGTATCATTGATCAAATGTAAAACAATGAGTAAAATATAATAACTTTTAGTTTTCATGATAGCGAGCAATGTAATGTTACCTCTATGATTGACTCATCGTCCAGCGAGAATGATAAAATAAATAAAGAACGTAACAGAGAAGAACGAAAGATTGACGACAATAAGCTCACAGTAACTTGTTAAAAAGAAGCGAGTGGGAGGTGATTACTATAGTAAAGCTCCCTTATGTGATAGTAGAAACCTCGTATAAAAAACAGCAACAACAACGGCAGGCCAGTTTGATCAGAGTTGCCAAAAAGCGACGTCAAGTCATCGATCGTTTTGTATTTGAAGAAGAGGGTATCGTCCAACAACAACCTCACAAGAGAAGAAGTGTGAAGACGGACAATTTTGAAGACCTCCCGTTAAGAAAAAGGGTAAAAAACAATTTTGAGGTAAATATAAATTTGTTTTCTTTATAACCATATTTTTTTACCTTTTTTTCTTTTTTTATAAATATTAAATTTATAAAAATCTTTTGTTTCTTTGTTACAGATGTCCGATCTAGCAGCTTTAAATAAAGTTGCTTCTGGAGGCTTTCTCCCGTGCAAAAAAATCACCGAGATAATAGAAAACCACAGCTACATGGTTACAAAATTAAAGAAAGTTAATACTAAATACGGAATAAAAGCAGTTGTGGAACTCAATGACGAGTTTTAAATATTTTTACCCAGTGCAGTGTCAGAGAATATAGTTGATAATGAAGTGCTATATAATAATTTATTAGATCCCATACAAAAAATAAAGCTCTTTATAACTTATAATGATTCTCACATTTAATTTTCAAGTAAATAGGTTAAATAGTTTCTGTGGAAATAACAAAAAAACATGTGTTGCATAATTTTCCATAAAAGAATTTTTTTAATAAATATGTTTCTTTACAATTCAAATATATTTATTTACTTTATTTTTTCCATGCATTTGCTATATATCTTCTCTCGTATCTTCTATACATCATACTTTTTTTTTAAATTATACTTGATCTTTTAAAACCCAACTATTGTGTGTACTGTTAAAACCCCACCATTTAACGAAAATTTGATTTTTTTGACGGCGTAAGATTTTCTCAACAAGGTAAGTATTAGGATACTTGGTTTTTTGCAGTTCTTGATCGTAAAAGCCACCAGGGATTCGCTGCTGCTGATAATCCTCTAAATGGTGATTGAGTGGCTTTGTTGGTGCTACTTGGGTAACAGTAAAAATTTCTGTCGACCAATTAGGCGTGTAACCTTTTTCAATGACTTGTTTAGTATTACTTATACGTACTTTATCACCATCTTTTAATGTTGATTTTGTTCCTTTTTTCGAATATATAAATTTTTGTAAAATATTTTTTCATTAGCTACTGAAACATTTTTTGGCTTCACACTAATCGTTCGGTGTTTTCGATTATTGTAAGAAGTTATCAGCTGTTGTAAAATATTGAGCCACTTGTAATTACCTCTTACACTAAACTTTTTCCACATAGCATGCTTTGGGGTACGATTAAATCGTTCACATATAGACGCCTGAAGATTACTGTACGTAGAGTATAAGTTAATTTTGTAATTTTTCATGAGACCTTTAAAATTTGCGTTGTAGAACTCTTTACCACGATCGGTTCGCAAATTAGTTGGAACTCTTGCTCCCGTTATTATAGTTTTCATAGCTGCAGTCACATCTATACCAGTTTTATTTTTTATATACTTCAGCAGAGCTTTCTTCGTGTAAGATCTATCACTTGCTCTTTTGCATACGGATACACTTTTTCATACTCATACCTTCGCAATGGAGCCATGGTAACAGGTCACTTTTATTTATACAACACATTGACTAAGCTCTTATTGCTTCGTCGGTCACATCTCATGCAACTGAAAGAGAGACTTCCTTCTCTAAATAGGCAATCGCATAATACAGTATGAACACCTTATAAATATGCGCACTAACAAGTTAATATTCTTACGTATCAAAACACGTACCCGCGTTTTATTTTAGCATAGGCATGTTTAAGAATGAATTCTACACCATGCTTTTGCTCTCACATTATTGAGACGTTTTGAATATCACCATACATTGTAATTTTGTAAGAAAGTCTAATAGCTTAAAATTTTTTATAACAAAAAGATCTGCTGGTAAAGGCTGCAGTCGTTGAGATGTTTTCAAGCGAGGAAGCAGTTGTCCCCCACGATACTCATACACCTATTATCGAGAGTGCAACAGTGCCAATAGAAAACCCCAGATTTGACGCATTGTTAAAGTTAAGATCTCGTCAACGATTTCCATTTAAGTATGTGAGAGAAAACGTGATTGTGGAAATTTTAATATGGAAAAATTGCTATAGATTTTTTCTGTTGTGGGACATTGCATTGGATCAAGTAAATCGTGTGTACCTGGAACTGATTACGGAGAGAAATACGTGGAGGACATATCGCTCATATTACACGACTATAAGCAATGCGAACTAATTGCACATGATTTTATGTTTTAAAAAGGACACTTATACTCTTTTACGCTGCTGTAAACTTCCAAGGTACAGGGTGGAGGACAAAAAAAGATTTATATTCTGAAACAGAAGATTATTCAAACACATTATAAGAATATGATCCTATTGCATGACACATCTACTGCCATAAAATTTGTCTTAGTGTGTAACAAACTTAAAGTGTGGTGAAAAAAAAAGGTTATTGAGTAGTAGTGCATGATAGTTTTTTTTACCACTATACATAAGACTTTCTCTGACATTTTTTATTACTTCATCTCAATATAGCCTTACCTAATAAAACATTTCAAACCTTTTTCTTTTACACTAGTGGTATTAGCAACAGTCAGATTAAAAGCCAACAGTTGGAGCAACTATAACAGTGGTAGGTAGATAATCTTCTATTTTATAAAAACAACGTTATAATGACCGGTCGAGGCGCAGTATTTTAGGAAAGTCTCAACTTCTTGCACGTATATTTTATACGCTAACGATCTAAGACGCAGTTACAGATTAAAATAAAATACAATTTTTTGTAGAATAATTTTTACTCTAATATGCAATGCAGAGATTCTTTAATGCTAAAATTAATATAAAAATAGTTACAGAAATAGTAAAAATTGTTCTTGACTACAAAACAATAAATTTAAAAATTTTACAAAGTGTTAGATGTAAAAGATCTAAGTGATATGCAAATATACTTTTTGTATTAATCAATTTCATGTATACTATCGTTCGAATACTTTAAACAAAAAATTATTTTAAAATAGTCAATGGTTCAAAACTGTTTTGTAGTGTGCTGTTCCTTAACATTGACTAATAAAATTAATCTTTATGTAATTGTTATGTGCTATTAATGTGTTTCTTTTTACTCTTTTGTAGCATTATTGTTTCTAAAACTTTCAACAACGACACCAGTCAAGTTTTTTTCTTCACACAATAAATGAATTTTAATAAGGATGCTGTTAACGAAATACCTGTAAGTAAAATAAAAAGTTGCAATATCCATGATGATAATTTTTTAAATTATAATAAAACCATTTTGTTGAACTTTTTTTTTTCTTTATGATACAGCAGGGTCTGAAACTGGAACAGTAGTGACAAAAGCAGCAGTAGCAGCAGCAGCAGCAGCAGCAGAAGCAGCAGCAGTGGCAGGTATATTGGTTTTTTTAATTAAAATTTTCAATTAAAAAAATGAGGTTTTATGATTTTTTTCTTCTTTTGTTCACAACCGCAGCCTCAACAGCAACTTTAGCCACAGAAGCAGCAGCAGCCAAACGCGATGCGAATGGGAGAAGATTGGTAGGGAGAACCAATTCTAATAAAATTAAATAGAGTTAGCGATAACGATAGACCAACTTTTTTAACTCTTAGATGAGAGGAGTGATATTATTTTATGTGTATTAATAAAATAATCACAAAAAAAATATTGATTAGTGTTGATTTTTAATCTCCATCCTCTTATCCAAGAGAGCCAGGGACAAGGCCACGTAGAGATCTGCGCGTTTTGTTATCACTACTGCTTTTACTTGCAGAGTCCATTTCGTCATAACTGACTTGTACTTGTGTTACTGTTACTACCAGACTTTAAACTCTAGCGCCTCATGTACATTGTACAAGTCTTTACTGTCAATTATAAAAGCTTTTTTACTTACGTTATTTAGTGAGCAGCTGGTAAATTATATTTTAAGCAAACATCTCTTGTCAAAGACGCAAACAAATTTTTCTCTTTTACATATTTTAATCAGCCACGGCTAATGCATGCATGCATGCATATAGATAAGGAATGATGTATTTATTGGCAAAGTACTGTGCTAAAATGAGTGGGCCAGTTTTGGGTCAGTTCAAAGAAATACGCAATCTACTTTTAGTATTAAAACAGTATATATTATTTCTTTAACAACTTTATAAGTACACAAGCTTTCGAAAGAAAAAAATGTGATGCTGGTGTATTATACCTTTAAATTATGAGAGAAAATGTCATCAGCTACGACTGATGGTGCACGCGCACCCATGTATGCGTGTGCATGTGCGTGTGCGCGTGTGTGTGTGCAACACATAGGATTACCTTCTTTGTCGGTCGCAGCAAAACGGGATACGCGATCCGCTTATCCTAATTAAATTTTCTCTTCAACAACTCGATATGCCCACTTTCAAGAAAAACAAAAAAAAACAGCGATTACGCTGAGACTCCTAAAACAACAAGTAAAAGAAGAAAATGAAATCAGTTGATGAGAAGTACACGTTCGTTCTGGATCATTTTCCTTTCGCGCTGTACGTTGGGCTTGTTACCTACACCTTTCGGACCGATTCTGATGACGTCGGAGCTTAATTTGTGGTTGAAGAGAAAGGGAGCTGTCAGTACCATCCAACGTCACAGCATCCGGAAGAGTTCTCCTTTCCCTGACGTTACCATCTGAGTAGTCCTTAGCACCCACCTCCCCTTCTACCAATACCATCCGTGCCCCTTTTCCCACTGCCCGATCAGCCTCATCCCCACCAACGCCTCTCCTCTACCGCCCAATCAGCCTCTCCCCCACCACCGCCTCTCCTCCACTGCCTTTTCTCCACCCACAGCTATAGCTAGAGCCTCTCTTTCCACCACTACCTCAGGGGGAAAGAGCTGGGGGGGTGCCAGAACATTCATGGTTTACCTATTCTACACCTTCGGCCTTAATGAGTATGTCTCCTTTTTTAGTAGCGACAACACTTTGGACTGCCAAGTTAGCCTTGACAGGGTCAAAGTTCGCCTTCATCGTCTTTAGCACCTTTGTAAAGGTCTGCCCTTAGGCCATCTTTACTACTACTGTTGTTGTCGCATCCACTTTCTTTTTCTGGCTTGTTTTTTCGTTCAGGAAAATTTTTTGTTGTTTGTCACTGCCTGTTTTCTTTTTCTCTAGAGGCATGATTTGCTGGCGTTTCCCAGGGCTGTCCGATGGGCTCCTGCTTCTAACACTTCGTTTTATTTCCTTAAGAGCAGTGTTCAGGGTTCTTTTCCGTACCTGATGTCAGAACTTATCTTACCTTTGTTTCCTACACTGCAGGGATTCGAATAACGACTTCTAAGCGTTTGCATACACATCTTTTTCATAAAAAAAGCCTTTTTTTAAGCACCTTTGCCTCTTAAAGGTATTAAAGCGTGGCTTTAAGCCCATTTTTAACAGCGTTCACTGTGTTGCCTTACCAATCGTTAATTATTTGTAGCGTCTCTGGGATGTCTTATGTTAGTGATTGGACTTTATCAGCATCTTGCTTTCACTTTACTCTGAGCCTAGTAACACTTTTTTTTTAAGAGGCAAGCTCCTCCCTTGTCTAATTGCTAAATACTGACACGGTGCTGTTTTCGGTGTCATTAGTGCCTATACTCTACAGACTTTCTCTTCGTCCTTTGTCGTAAGTCAAAGGCATGGAACATTTAGCAGTCCCTGTTGGGCATGAGACACGTCTTCGTAGCCCCCGCCAGAATCCGTGGGGCCTACGACAGTAACCTGGGATTTCACCAGATCGGAACTGCTGGCGGATTTCTTTAGAAAAGTTACCGCCTGGAGTACTAGTTTTGCATCAACGTTTTTTATTTTGGAATCTTTTTAGTGTCGTACTTACCCGCGGAGGCCAGCACTACCGTTTTTTTTAGGAATAAGTATTTAGAAAGGGTTAAAACCAGGGCAGCATCTCTCTATGTTACCAGAAAAAACTGCTACTTGCTCGGGCCGGTCAGAAGTCACCACTCTCCCTCAGTCCCACCCACGGAGACTGCCCTGGCGTTGAGTAACAAGTGTAAGAATGGTGTTCGTGTGTAACGTATGTATTTGTTAGTACACAACAGTCATTCTAGCAAGATGAGCGGCAGGTCTACAGTCTTACAACCGCGCAGACAACCCAACAAATTTGGCTGGCGTTTGGCACTAAGGTGCCACCATATAGCGTCCTCAGTGGTAGTAAGCCTAGATTAGTCGGCCCACCATTTTTTTTAATGAGGCGTACAGACATATTAAATGTGGTTACCTAGACTCACCTGGGCCTCATTATTCGGCTTGACCCACCGCTAGGCTTCCAACGCAAACCTGGAAAAGTATCCGCCACACGCAACCCAGAACAATCCGTAAGTGTCCCTGTGTTTGTTGAGTAAGAGTGTGTGATGCATGTATCTAAGAAACATGTTTTAACCGCCGCTTACTTCTATACACGACGGGTGCTAGTTTTTGTTGGCCCGCATCAAGCAATGGAGTGCCACCCACAGAAGCAGCAAAAAACGAAGAACATGGAGCACAAGCAGATCCCGTCCATGCATTCACACCGATGGAGACATGGAGCACCAGTTTCCGTCTACATCGCCGCAGATACACAGGCTAACGCCACACACGCCTCTTGATCTACGCTCCTAACCACTACCACAAAAAGCCACCCCAGCTGCCCATTGTCACCTCATATTTTAAGAGGCTGCCCCTATCGTTTACCCGGGGAAGAACCAAGTATGGAGAAACTAGCGAAAACCTCACCCGGAAGTAGTAGCTTTTTTTTATTTTTTTATTTTTTGTGGAGGGAGGGAAATTGCATTAAGGCACACCGCAGGGACAGCGGTAGTGTAGGATTTGGTAGATTTTTTTTATTAGACCACCCATACCCACTAAAACCCCCCCTTGCCGCGTGGCTTTTAATCCACCCCGGAACCACGTTAGCATTACTTCAGGGTGGAGCCACCAGGGAGACCGTTGCGTCTCACAGCATTAACGAGCTAGCTCGCCACCATTCGCTAGAGGTGCTGATGCTCTCGAGTCTTGAAAAAGAATCGGGGTCCCTAAGTACCAGCACCTTGTCTAGTGCTTTATAGAAGGCCGCCTACTTAGCCAGCACAACTATTAGCTTAATGCTTTCCCTTGCTGATAGGTAAGAAGTACCCAGTGCAGCGTGGGTCCATATAAGCCTGTCTTTCAGCTTAAGGCCTTTCTGCCTTATTTTCCTGCTTGGGCTTTATTCCTGGCCTCTTTTAGGGCTTTTCTAAATAGAGGGCAGCTTCCGCTGCCTGCTTCGTGCTTGTTGTCCGTTGTTGGGCAAAGGAAGCACCGTGCTGGACCTAGGCACTCTTTCTTTCGGTGGTTAGTGCTTTCACACCGGAAGCAAAGCTGAGATCTGTTTTCTTCCTTACAGTTGCCCAAGACGTGTCCATATCGCAGGCATTTGTAACATCTTGTTACTTCGATTCTTCTTCGAATTCGAGACTTTACAAAGCCAACTCGTAACCTTCCTTCCTCTTCTACTTGTCTGGCAGTTGTTTCGTCCACCTTGATTAAAGCCAGCCTCTGTCCTTTGGCATTTGGCTTTAAGAGAGTTACTTCTAGCGCTTGGCTTTGAAGTCGAAAAATCCTAGCGAAAGCCTTTTCGACCTCATCTTCCTCTACAATGGCATCCAGGTCTCGGACCTCTAAAGTCTCTTTTCTGCTGCGTATTTTCACAGTACCTTGTCTGGCTACCGACTTTTCGATTTGCTGTGAGAATGCCATAGCATTCTCTACACCTTTGGCCTTAATAAGTATGTCTCCTTTTTTTGTAGTGACAACACTTTGGACTGCCACTTTAGCCTTATCGGGGTCAAAGTTCGCCTTCATAGTCTTTAGCACCGTTGCAAAGGTCTGTCCTTTAGCCATTTTCACTACTTCTGTTGTCGTGGCGTCTATTTTATTCTTCTGGCTTGTTTTGTCATTCAGGGGAATTTCTCCTTGTTTGCAACTACCTGTCTTCTTTTTCTTTAAAGACATAGTATGCTAGCATTTTTTAGGGCTGTCCGATGGGCTCCTGTTTCTCTAATTTCGTTTTATTTTCTTCAAGGCAGTGTTCAGGGTTTGTTTCTGGACATGCCTTTGGAAATTATCTTGCCTTTTTTCCCTCCACTGCAGGGATTCAAATGACGACTTTTAAGCGTTGGTATACAAATCTTCATCCATAAGACAGCCTATTCTTAGCAGCTCTGCCTCTTGAAGATGCTTAAGCACCGCTTCGAGCCCCCTTTTAACAGCGTTCGCTGTGTTGCCGTACTTATCATTAATCAGTTGCAGCGTCTCTGTAACGTCATTCGTTGCTGATTGGACTTTATCAGCAACTTGCTGTCGCTTTACACCGAGCATAGTGACACTTTTTTCTAAAGAGGCAAGCTCTTCCTGGGTCTGGTGGCTAAATACCGACACGTTGCTAACCTCGGTGTCGTTGGTGCCTATACTCGACAGGCTTCCTCATCGTCCTTTGTCGGTAAGGAAAGGCCATGGAACATTCAGCAGTCCCTGTTGGCCATGAAACACGTTTTGTGGTTCCCCCCAGAATCCATGGGGCCTGAGTCAGTCACCTGGGCTTTCACTGGATCAGAACTGCCAGCAGATTCCCTCAGAGAGGTTACCACCTGGAGTACTTGTTTTGCATTGACGTTTTTCATATTGGCATCTTCTTTAATGTCGTACTGACCCACGAGAGCCAGCACTACCCTTTTTTCTGGAAATAAGTATTTGGAAAGGGTTAAAACCAGGGCAGCAGCCCTCTTTGTTACCAGAGAAAATCGCTACTTGCTCGGGCCAGCTGGGAGTCGCCACTCTCCCTCAGTCCCACCCACGGAGACTGCCCTGGCGTTGAGTAATAAGTGTAAGAATGGTGTCTTTGTCTAATGTATGTATTTGTTGGTACACAACGGTCATCCCAGCGAGACGAGCGGCAGGTGTACAGTCCCGAGACCGCGCAGACAACCCAACCAAACGGGCTGGTGTAAGGCACTAAGGTGCCGCCATATAGCCTTTTTAGTGGTAGTAAGCCTAGATTAGTCGGCCCACCACGTCTTTTTTGGTTATAAGACGTACAGCCATATCAGATGTGGTTATCTAGACTTACCCGGGCCTCATCATCCGGCTTCACCCGTCACCGAGCCCCTAACGTAAACCCGGAAAAGGAGCCACCACACGCAACCCAGAACAATCCGTAAGTGTCCCTGTGTTTGTTTAGTAAGAGTGTGTGATACATGTATCTGAAAAGAATGTTTTAACCACCGCTTACTTTTATACACGACGGGTGCTAGTTTTTGTTGGCCCGCATCAAGCAATGGAGTGCCACCCACGGAAGCAGCAAAAAGAGAAGAACAAGGAGCACAAGCATAGCCGGCCCATGCATCCACACTGATAAAGACATGGGGCACTAGTCATCCGTCCACATCGCCGCAGATACACACGCCAAAGCCACACACACCCCCTGATCCACGCCCCCGACCACCACCACAGAGAGCCACCCCAGCTGCCCATCGTCACCTCTTATTTTAAGAGGATGCCCCTATTTGCCACCCGGGGAAGCGCTCGGTATGGAGAAACTAGCGAAAACCCCACCCTAATAGTAGTAGTAGTAGTAGTAGTAGTAGTAGTAGTAGTAGTTGTAGTAGTAGTAGTAGTAGTAATAGTAGTAGTTTTTTTTTTTTTTTTTTTTTTTTTTGTGGAGGCAGAGGAAATGCATTGAAGCACACCACAGGGACAGCAGTAGTGTGGGACTTGGTGGATTTTTTTTATTGGATCACCCATACCTACTATAACCCCCCCCTGCCGCGTGGCTTTTAATCCACCCCGAAACCGCGTTAGTATTACTTAAGGGTGAAGCCACCAGGGAGACCATCGCGTCTCACAGCATTGAAAAGCTAACTCGCCACCATTTGCTAGAGGTGCTGATGCTCTCAAGTCCTGAAATGGACTCGGGGTCCCTAAAGACCAGCACCTTGTCTAGCGCTTCATAGTAGGCCGCATACTTAGCTAGCACCACTATAAGCTTAATGCTTTTCTTTGCTGATAGCTAAAAAGTACCCAGCGCAGCATTTGGCTTTAAGAGAGCAACTTCTGGCTTCTGACTCTGATGTCCAAAAAGCCTCTTTGACCTCATCTTTCTCTACAATAGCATCCAGGTCTGGGACCTCTAATGTCATGTTTCTGTCGCTGATTTTGACAGTACCTTGTCTGGCTACCGACATTTTAATTTGCTGTGAGAATGCAGTATCATTCTTTACACCTTTGGCCCTAATAAGTATGTCTTTTTTTTTGTTGTGACAACACTTTGGACTGCCACTTTAGCCTTATTGGGGTCAAAGTTTGCCTTCATAGTTTCCAGCACCGTTGCAAAGGTATGTCCTTCAGCCATCTTTACTATTACTGTTGTTGTGGCGTCCACTTTTTTTTTCCAGCTTGTTTTGTCATTCAAAGGAATTTTTTTTTGTTTGCCACTGCCTCTTTTCTTTTTCTTCGAAGACATAGTCTGCTGGTGTTTCTCAGGGCAGTTTAATGGGCTCCTGTTTCTTTTACTTCGTTCTTTTTCTTTCAGGGTAGTATTCAGTGTTTTTTTTTGTACGTGCCGTTAAAAATCATCTTGCCTTTGTTCCCTTTACTTTAGGAATTTAAATGACGACTTTCAAGCGTTGGTATACAAATCTTTTTTAGTAGGACTGCCTCTTCTCAGCACCTCTCCTTTTTAAAGATGCTTAAGCACCGCTTTGAGCCCATTTTCAACAGCGTTTGCTGTGTTGCCGTCCTTATCGTTAATCATTCGTAGCATCTCTGTAATGTCTTCCGTTGCTACTTGGACTTTATCAGCCACTTGCTGTTGCTTGACTCTGAGCTCAGCACCACTTTCTTCTAAAGAGGCAAGCTCCTTCCGGGTCAGGTTGCTAAATACTGACACGTTGCTGTCCTTGGTGTCGTTAGTGCCTATACTTGACAGGCTTCCTCTTCGTCCTTTGTCTGTAAGAAAAGGCCATGGAACACTTAGCAGTCCCCGTTGGCCATGAGACACGTCTTTGTGGCCCCCCCTCCAGAATTCGTGGGGCCAACGACAGTTACGCTGGCTTTCACCGGATCGGAACTGCTGGTGGATTCCCTCAGAGAGGTTACCGCCTGGCGAGTAGTAGTAGTAGTAGTAGTAGTAGTAGTAGTAGTAGTAGTAGTAGTAGTAGTAGTAGTAGTAGTAGTAGTAGTAGTAGTAGTAGTAGTAATAGTAGTAGTAGTAGTAGAAGTAGTAGTAGTAGTAGTAGTAGTAGTAGTAGTAGTAGTAGTAGTAGTAGTAGTAGAAGTAGTAGTAGTAGTAGTAGTAGTAGTAGTAGTAGTAGTAGTAGTAGTAGTAGTAGTAGTTGTTGTAGTTTTAGTAATAATAGTTACAGTAGTAATAGTGTGTAAGTCCTTGCTATTAAGGTAACGTTAATTTAAATTTTTTAAATTGGAAAATAGTAGTATGAATCCTTACCATAATTTGCTATAGATCTCATTTTTGTAAATTGTTAAATAGTAATGTTTTAAAATGTTAATTTTAACTCTTAAATTTTGTGATAACTTTTCATACAATTAACTGTAAACTACCTATCTTCTTATCTATACCCCTTTTTGCCGTATCACCACTTATCTTTTAAATTTTGTAATATAATAGGCTTAGAGCTGCTTAAACAGCTCATCTTTTTATAATCTATGAGTTAGAACGCTTGTAGCTTCGAGTTAGCTATGGCTACTACTATCACACAATATTTGAAAGGTGTGATTCACCAGCGATGGAAAACATGTTAGCAAACTGTAAATAGATATGATGCTGGTCATATCTAAGTTTAGTTAGATAGCAGTTTAACAGTTCTTCAGGATAGTGTTTTTTTTTAGTAAATAATATGAATAATTTTTTTCAGTAAGGAATGAAAAAATTACAATCAGTGATAGCTTTCCTAAAAACTTTAATGCAAGTATTTTATGATCGCTTGGAAATAGTGGAAGCAGCTAAAATAATAATTATTGATCAATGAGTCTTAAGTTTTTATTTTAGACAGTGAATATTTTAGTTTAGAAAGTTAAAGTAGCTGTAATACCGTCCATAGCAGCAGTAATACCATCAACAATATTTGCAGTTGCTTAAAACAATAAAATAGTAAGTTTTGAAGATGTTAGTAGTTCTTTCGATCGACAAATTATAACAGCATTGATTGTTAACTTAAGATATTTAGATTTAAGAAATTTTCTGAAAGTAGCAAACAAGCACTTTTTCAATCGAATACAATAATCTCTTAGCAAACATGAAGCACTTGAAGTTAACACAGTGTTGTCATCTGAATATGTTACAGTCAAAAATAACATTGAAAGTACCTATATAAAATTCTTTAATACAAAGTCACGATCCATTTATCAAACAATTAAAGTAGACGGCTGGTTTGATAAGAATATGCAATAATTAATTGATCCAAGTATGTATGACTTTGAAAATGCCGGTTCTGGCTGGTTTTTACGTTCAATATTAAATTTGTTCATCAACATCAATAAATTGAATCCCATGCAAGGTAGCTGATTTATAGACTTACCAGATTACAAAAAAAAAAAAAAAAAAAAAATGCTTGTATAAATATTGTTAACACGGACAATCAATGATTTTAATAGTCTATTTTATTATTATTGCATTCGATAAATAAGAATGCAAGCTGTCTCTCAAATTATAGAAGATACGAAAACGAGTTGAATTTTAATGATATTAAGTTCCATGTTACCTTTAAAAAAAATTTCCAAATTTGAAAAATAAAATGTTTCAATTAATTTATAATTTTTTAAAAAGAAAGGTACTTACAAAGTTTGTTCAAATCATTTATTAGGAAACAAAAAAAAAGATCATGTTAACCTTTTACTTGTTAAAAATTTATATTGATGATGAGGGGATGATATTAAAATCAATATTGAGGATGATTAAAATACCGAGTATAGATATCATTATGTTTGGATTAAAAATTTGTCATGTTTGATCCGCAAACAGTTGTCTGAACATCGTTATATCAGAGGCATATAAGACCGATGCCTGGACTACTTTTGGTCTAAAGATAAATTGAAAGAATATGAAAAAAATTGCACCAATATGAATAGTTGCAAAATTATTTTACTTTAAATAAAGAAGAATGAGCACAAACTTGTACAAAATAAAAAAAATAATGATGAGACATCTGCTAAATGGTTTGTCAATATTCTTTACCTTCTTGCTTTAAAACTGGAAGTATTGTATGAAAATCTTATCAAGATGTTCGATTACACAACAGCTGAGAAGATCATGTATGATCAAGCTTTTTAATGTTATATATGTAACCATCCCTTCGGTTCAGTTGATAAAAAAAGGAAGAGATCATTGTTCTCTGACTGGAACGTACGCATATTTGTTGACTGTAATACCTATAATTATTTTATAAACTAAACAGAAAAACATTTTTTATTGCAGGTTTCAATTTTCCGCAAATAGCAAGTGCAATATTGATTATCATGATTCACGAATGATACCGATAAATTTTTATAACTAAAGTGGTTATGATTCTCATTTGTTTATGAAACAACTCGCTATTAACTTCCCAGAAAGAGTTTAACTTTTACCGCAGACAAAAGAAAAGTACATTTTCTTTACAAAATATGTTGAAGGAACTGATAATTATCTACAATTCATTGGTACCTTAAAATTTATGCCTTCATCTCTCGACAAGCTGTCATCATATTAAAATGAAATAAAAATTATCGAAAGTACATTCTCAAATGATTATAATATGATATGAATTGAATAAATTTATCAAAACGAAAAAGCATATTTCCGTATGATTATATGAATATTCTTGTTTAAAAAACTAGAGACATAAACAACAAAACAAGATTTTTATAGTAGCTTATACGAAGCTCATATTACTGACAAAGAGAATTAGCATGCTAAAAGTATCTGGAATACTTTTAATATTTATACACTTAAGCAGTATGGAGATTTGTACTTGAAGACTGATGCGTTACCACTTGCCGAAGTTTTTAAAAATTTTGGAAACAATTGTCTCGAAGCATACGAGTTAGATACGGCTCATTATAATACAACACCTGTTTCAACTAGATATGCTATGTTGAAGTATACATAGGCTTAAAAATACTTTTTTAATTCTAATTTACATAATATAATAATAATATTATTTCCGTAACAAAGTTTCAGCGCCATATCGTGCAAGATATCCTACACGAAATCTTATAGGATATCGTGTAAAACTGCTTGCATGATATCCTACACGATATTGAGCAAAATTTTTGGTAACTACAGAATGAAAAATAGTAAAGTGTAACCCATGTAATTAAAATTTTTTTCTGCTTAAGAGTAGTTAGAAAAGCCAATGTAAGTAGTAAAAAAAAAAAGACATCTCTGAGCTCCTGTTAGGGGATTTGAACCTGGTCCGGAGGACTCATGGTCAAGTGTCTTACCCACTTAGCCAAAGTGGATTAGAAACTCGGACAAGAATTAACTTCCTAATAAGGTATATCTGAAACTTATGTTAACTATTTTATCATTTCGTCAGTAATATTTACCACCTTTGTTACCTAATTAATAAATAACATCTTATAAACTACATTTTATATTGATTCGTGTCTTTTAACACGTTTGCCAACAATAAATCTAGTAATTGATTTTACAACTATTTTTCGTTTACGGATTTTACTTATACTTAACAGTATACTTTTCATTCCAAAATTAGTCCATATTTAAAAGTGCGCGAATGGAAAAAAATAATGTGAGAAAACTTATCAAACCGTAACTTTCGATGATGTAATGTAAGGTTTGGTTAGATGTTGTCCCGCAGTTACAGATTGTTACGTTTTGTTACATTTACTCACAATTGACTATAACTTAATATATTACCTTACTACTCGTAATGTCTACTATTATAATTCTAAAAAGGTACTCAAATCTCGTGGAAGAGCAACTGTGAAAAACTCTATTAAAACGTGAGGAAATGTTTTCATGTGCAATATTTTATAACAGCTTACAGTTTCTGGCAGTTTATTACACTGTCTTATATTTTGTCTTATATTTTGTTAAAATTAAACTTTTGGACACATTTTCTTACGTTTTTGAATACAAATTACTGTTAACAAAAAAAGTTGAGTAATTATTATGAAAAATTATTAGTGTAATAGTATGGGGTAAATTATATTAAAACGTAAAGGAAATATAAGAAAATGTAACACAACATTATAGAATGTGAAAAACGTCTAAATTCTATGAGAATAATAGCTCCTTACGTCTTCTTACGTTTTCTTATGGGTCACAGCATATTATTTATATGTTTATTATTATAATTTATGTGTTTATTCTATATAACACATGTTAAATTTTTCTTCCATTTTGTTATGATTGTAAATTCCCGCTAGGGTCTAATGAATTTGTCTTCATTATCACAACAAAGTTGTAAATAACCTTTTCCTCTTTAACACATTAATCTGGGTATCGAATACAGCCAGAAAGATAATATTTTTCACTTATTCATACAGTACTCAGATAAAATACATAAATTCTTACAGCATAAATTTATACATAAAATTAAGTTTTTTTTAAAACTATCAGATTCAAACAATAATGAGGAAAATTTTTTCTCAACTCAAATTAGAGTCTGTAAAAAAGCATTATCTTAAAGACATAAGAACATCATCAAACGAAATTTCATATAGTTTCATAGCAAAAGAAAAAAGTTTTAAAAATACTTATGTAAAGTTTATTTAGTCTTATACTTACAAAAACACAAACTTATTTTTACAACAAAAAAACCGTCAACAAGTAATGCTTCTCGATCATTTATATTATTTAAAAATTGTGTAAGTTGTCTCACTTTAGTATGCTGAAATACAATGGGATCGATATCTTTTTAATTCTACTACACAAAGTGAAGACATACTTATATATACACAAATTTAACAATTTTGAGGGTACTGCTTATTAAGATACAAGACTCATGACAGCGACAATAACAATTTTTAAGAAGCATCGATCAAATACTGTGTTTCTGTTCTCAGACTCAAATTTTTTAATTGTTTTTACTTAAAACATTATTGATACCTGCTTTGCAACTTTCTTTAAATACACCTATATGTTTAATCATAAAAATTTATTTTAATTATAGAAACGGCGAATATTCGTAGGAAGCACAAGCAGTAAAAGTTGTGTGATGTATATAACATATTTTTATTGAAGATAGTTGGCACATCACTATTCTGCCCTAAAAATATTGTTAATACTGTTTGTAATGATAATAAAAATCAAAATTTTTGGTCACATATATTTTAAAATTCTTAAAGAAAATGGTATTTCTGTTTTATTTTCAATAATTTTGCATTCACAAGTTTTCCTTGAAAAAGCAGAGAAATGATATTTTGACTTCATGTACACTTTTTCAAGCCCTCATTCATTAAACGAAAAATTTTCAGTCTATTATAGATGTATGAAATGTTCCAAGAAATAAAAACTGACAACTGAATAAGTCAGTTAATTAGAAAAAAAAGTATGGAAATATCTGTGTCTAAAGCGCAATAAATCTGGGTCTAAAACAAATAGTCTAGCTGACGGTGCTAGACTTGTGATCTGGTGGCGTTAGCATAAAAAGTTCCTATACTCTTTAAATTTTTTAATTATTTGAGGTTGATTATTAAACTTTAATAGTCAATAGTATCATATATTATAAGTAAAATTAAAACTTTTGTTTGCCACACATGATTTAAATAGTATTGAAATTTAATCTTTAGTACTAAAGCTGTTAATTATTTGCTTTTTACAATGCAGCAAAACTGTAGCACTGAATAAACTTTCATAATTATTTAAAACAATTTTTGTTATGCTGTTAAAATTTAATCTTTATTGTTCAAAATGTAAAACAAAATGAGTATGATCCTTCTTTACAATTTTAATGATTTATTTTTACTATTCCATGTAAACAGAATTATTGTGGATTAATTTGTGAAAAAAAAATTACTTAAATTGAGTTTTATATAAAACAATATTTATTACAGTTTCTATGTTCTTACGAAATCATTTTGAAAGGCTTTGAGAACGGTTACAAAATTGTCAATTTTCTTGTGCAAATCGAACAGTTTTTAGAACAAATTCTTAATAAATTCAACAAAACTATAGAAAATAACATTAAATAATGTTGTTGTGTCTTAAGGATATTGCTTTTTTACAGTCCCTCATTCAAGTTGAGAAAAAATTTTCCTAATAGTTTTTAAGAATATTTTATTTTATGTATAATCTTATGTTGTAAGCATTAATATAATTTATCTAAGTACTGTATAAATAAGTAAAAAATTGTTTTTCCTGCTGGTACACAATACCCAGATTAAAGTATTAAAGAGGAAAAAGTAATCTACAACTTTTTTGTGACAATAACAATAAATTCATTACACTTTTAAGTATCGACTAATTTTCTTTTGAAATGAGAAGTATATGTAAAGTATAAGTAAAATCCGTGAACAAAAAGTAGTTGTAAAATCAATTACTCGATTTGTTGTTGACAAACGTGTTAAGAGACATGAAACAATTAAAAATGTACATTTGTAAGATGTTAATTATCAATTAGGTAATCAAGGTGGTAAATATTATTCACAAAATGATGAAATAATAAACATAAGTTTCAAATGTACCTTATTAGGAAGTAAATTCTTTTCCGAGTGTCTAATCCACTCTGGCCAAGTGGGTAAGACACTCGACCATGAGTCCTCCGGACCAAGTTCAAAACCCCTATCAGGAGTAAACAGATGTTTTTTTTTTTTTACTACTTACATTAGCTTTTCTAACAGCTTTTGAGCAAAAAAATTTAAAATTACATGGGTTAAATTTATACTTTTTTTTTTGTTTGTTGCCAAAAATATTGCTTAATATCGTGTAGGATATCATGTAGACTATCGAGTAAGAAATCTTACACAATATCCTGTAATATTTCGTGCAGCATATCTTGTAAAATATTGTGTAGGATATCTTGCACGATATCGCGTAGAAATTTTGTTACGGGTTGATACTAATTTATTCAAGGTAAAACTTAAATTGTGAACTAGTGTTAACATGCTTATGTTTATTGAGCACAGCATACGAGGTTGGATCAGTCAATGTTGTAATCGCTATGCTACAGCAAACAATGCATACATGAAAGAAGGCAAACGTGATGATGTGGATGAAAAGTACCCCATGTATTATGATGTTAGTAATTTGTATAGTTGGGCCATGACCCAACCATTGCCTTACGCTGGTTTTGAATGGATTGGAAATATTAATCTAACAGGTATTTTAAATGTTAAAGATGATGCTAAAATCAGGTATATACTCGAAGTAGATCTTGCTTACCTCGAAACTCTCCGTAACGCACACAATGATTTGCCATTCTGTGCTGAGCACATAATCCCTCCAGGATCCAAACAAAACAAATTATTGACTACTTTGTACGACAAAAAACGATATGTAATACACTATCGGGTACTCAAGCAAGCTGTGAGTCATCCGTATAAAATTTATTGCACGTCCCAATTTTCATAGTTGTGACGCATTTAATGAGCAGCTTATTGCTATACAGTTAACGTGCACTGATATTTTTATTAAAAAATTAATATATATATATATATATATATATAGAACTAAGTATCTTGGACCTATTCAAAAGACTTGTGTATTAATTTCAGTATGATTTGATGAGAAATCAAATTGGGGATCAGTGCAAACTGTTGTTTACTGACACTGATAGTTTTATACATGAAATTACAAATAAAAATATTTGTAATATGATGCGTGAGAATATGAAAGAATTTGACACGCTGGACTATCCTATCAACAATTACTTTAATATGCCTCGTGGAAACCAAAAAAATTGTTGGTCTTATGAAGGATAAATGCAATGGTAATGTTATGTTTAAATTTGTAGAATTGCGAAGTAAAATGTATAGCGTGAAAATTCAAAATCAAAAACCATTAAAAAAAAGCTAAAAATGTTAAAATCTCCATAGTAGGAGCTACGATAACCTTTGAAGATTACGTAAAGTGTCTGACTGAAAAGTTCTAGCATCACTTGAGAGCAAAAAGTTATAAGATCTCGTTATCATCAGCTATTCACTGAAAAAGAGACGAAAATTGCTTTAAGTGCACCCAATGACAAACGATTTTTGCAACTTGGTTATACAGATACTTAACGACCTTAAAGATTGGAAGTTATAGCCCTTATAGAATATCGGTGCTAAAGGTTTCCATCCCAATCTCATAACTCATAAAACTGGATTCGGAGTCTAATTAAAGCCTTGCGTTGGAAAAGATTTGAAAAAAAAAAACAAAACAAAGAAAAAAAAACGAAAAAAAAAAAAATTCAAAACAGTACAATTACCTGATCGAGCTCTGACCAACATAGTTTTGATAAAATATTTTAAAAGCTTAGAAATCGCTTGTTTTCGTGGATTACTCATGAGAAGCAGCTTACCTGCTGATGGCTCACAGCTTTTTAAAATGGCTATGGTTAATCTTGACGATAAGAATGGACCTATAACTAACTGGGTCACTTATTGAAAACGTGGAAATAATGTTGTATATTTTGACAGTTTTGGAAATTTTCAGCCACCTATCGAGTTACTGTAATATTTAAAAGTTTAGAAGGCAAAATATGATCACAAGCGTTATCAAATAATTTAACTGTTATAACTGCTGTTATTTGTGCTTAGAGTTTTTTTCGAAACAGATGTAACTTTTTTACATCTTCAAGAGTTTCTCTTGAGAAACCTCTTAGTTATACTTTGACAACGATGGAAGAAACATTAACAGTAGGCCTTTCTGGTACTTCTTCAGTCTTAGAAGCACAGTATATTCCACATATTAAGTTATCGCCAAAATATAGCTACGTTTCTGGCTTAGAAGAACTTTTGTCATTCAACTCAATTCTAAGTATTGATAAAAATTATAACAAATTTTACATCGACACTCAAGTTATTGTTTTACCAAACAGTAGTTATAAAGTCGAAGATATTAAATTATTTTTAATTGAAGATAACGATTTCACAACATAACTCTTGATATTACACCGAACAATAATACGCTTCGAGGTTTTATCAAGTGCAGCCATACCATTGACTTCAGAACTAAAGATTCTGTGTGTTATCTATTGGGTCATTTATTAGGTTTTACTCAGCGAGTTCTAAACCATAACAGCACTAATATTTCATACTTACCTGTAGCTATTCACAAGATAAGCGTATTAAGAAGTGAATGTAATATTATGAAAGGAGCTTACATAAATAGCAACAAAGTGCACACAATTTATGAATTTTTCCAGCTTTACCACCAGGATATACAGTTATTGAAGTTCCTTAACAAATAAAAATAATTCATTTACCAATTATGATACGTATTATTGATCATATTTAACTGCGTATAGTCGATCAGGACGGTAATTGAGTTAACTTTTGTGGTAAAATCATAACTATAAGATTGCATATAAAACCCTCTTTATAATAGGTATCATTTATAATTAAAAAAAAATCATATAGGGAGCTTAATATGCACTCCAGCACTCACTCAATAACGAACTCTCAAACCGTTGAGACGTCAGAGAAAATCGTTCATCAAAGCATCGAGACACTTAAGAAAACAAACAACACGTCAAAAATAGTCAGAGCAACAGTTGGAGTAAAGAAGAAGCAGAAAACAAACAATGACATAAGGAGTGGGAAGAATTTATAAGGAGAAACGAGAAGAAAGACATAAGGGTTGGAAAACCAAATCTTAGAAAAATCGAAAGATAAAGACTGTAAAATTGTTTTAAAATTAATATGTTTGATAAACTTCACTTTAATCGATATGTCATATAAACCGTGTACAAGTAATTTTACAACTAATGTTAAGTATCGAAAAATTTCAATTAAGGATGATGATAGAAATAAGAAATCTGGGCTAGAAAAATTTTCTCAATAAACATTCAACCAACAATGGATCTTGTCCCAAAAACGAAAGTTATGAAAGAATAAAAAAACAATACATCTGAATATTATAATAGCGAAAGATAGAGTATTTTGTGGACATGCAACGTTTCAAGAAACCAGGTAATGATTATGTGCCCAAAGAATTGGCTATTCTTTCGCTTGATACTAACAATGCACAAGCACAAGTATTTTTTTTTAAAGTACCTTTCACCTCAGGAAAAATTGAGTATACGGAGATTGGAAATATTTTTCGGGAGGATCTTGAAAATGCTACAAAGATACATGTCATTGTAGATTTAAATAAAAAGGGCTTGAAAAATTTCGCTTTAAGGTCACTGATATAACAGAGTATCCAACGTTCGAGCTCCCAATATTGATTACTACATGCACACGTCACAATGAAGCCTACAAATCCCTGTATGCTCTTCATAACGTGAAGCCAATGAAAAACTCTTACTTTTATATGAAATTGGTTGATGTTCATGATGATGAAAATACTAATATGAAGCTCTAAGAATACATTGTATTGTTTTTTAAGAACAAGCTGTTTAACAAAATCGTTTTTTAAATCATGAACACTTTTTGTTTAATATGAACTGATTTTAAAAATGAAACAATAAATGTTAAACAGGATCGTGCCCGGGAGGCAGTGCTCCTGCACTGTTGTTGCACCGGATCGCGTGGATCAACGGAAGTTGACGAGAACTTTTGGGAATTGTAGTGTACGCGGGTAAATAAAAAGGCGACTTCCTTTTATTGAATCAGCTTTAATTTTCGTTCGGAACTTAACACTCGCGTACATTGACTTTCTTACATAGGAGGGAGAAGAGACGCAGTGCAGCGTGGCTGGCTCTTACTCCCTTTTGTGATGCAGAGCAGTTGCTTTCTAGCAGCGCATGCGCTTTTCACTCAGAACTTTCGCGTGGAGCACTCGGCTAAAAACACTTTTGACACACATACACGCACACAAATGACCTCAAGCATTTGATGTCATACATACTCCCTGAGTTGATGTACAGAAAGTAGATTGAATGAACATCAAGAAAAATATGAACATTAGGTCCTTCAACAGGTATAAAAACTAGCTCAGAGACAATATCAATCAAAGCAATGGCAAATATTAGAAAAGATAACTGTGGAGCGCTTTCCACTTACAATAAATCAAATTATTGGTACAATTTTGTATAAAAGTATTTTTTCTTAATTTCTTTAAATTAGTACAATGAGTGCTACCAGAAACGAAGCAAAAGGGAAAATTATAAATTATAAAGCGAAAAAATGTGCAATTTTTTTTTTTTTAATTAAATCTAAGTGTTATTATATTTATAAACAATACAATATGAGAGGCGGTGAGGTTGGACCGTGAAAATAGTTACAGCATCTCTTAAATAATTACTTAATTACTTAACATGTGCCCGTTGATTCGATCTCGGAAACGGTACGTAGCAAAATTAACCTATAAATTGGTCTGGTTAAGATAACACTTTGAGTTTTAACCTTTACGACTCGCACCAGCGCCTTTGGGTCTTCAAAAGCATCTTCGACTCTCCTGAGAGGCCACTTGCCAGGAGGAGTGTTCTCGTTTTTAATTAATACTAGGTCCCCAACCTGTAACGACCGTTGGGGAGGGACCCATTTTTCACGAGTTTTAAGAGAGCTAAGATACTCTGCTGACCACCTGCGCCAAAAACATTGTAAGGCTCGGGACAGTAGCTTCCACCGTTGTAAAGGCGAGATTTTCTCGGAAGTTAAGTCAGGCTCTGGTGTTGAGTAAGAAGATTTGAACATTAAAAAGTGAGAAGAAGTTAGTGGACTTAAATCGGAGGGATCGTCTTAAAAGGGTGCCAAGGGCCTCGAGTTAAGGCATGACTCGATCCTACATAACAACGTGGAAAATTCGACGAAGGTAAGGACTTGGTCTCTGATGACTCTCTTAAGGTGGATTTTCGTCGATTTGACTGCAGCCTCCCATAAACCACCAAAACGGGGGGCTAAAGGGGGGTTGAAGTGCCATTGCGTGCCAAGGGTGCAGAGAGCATCGGTAAAGGAGACGTTTTTATGACGATCCATCAACATTTTGCTTAACTCCCGATTAGCCCCCACAAAGTTAGTGCCTCGATCACTATAGAGATCGGAGCACTGACCACGACGAGACGTGAAACGTAGAAAGGCTGCTATGAAAGAGTCGGCAGCGTAGTCCTCGACGACCTCCAGATGTACAGCTCTCGTGACCATACAAATAAAGACCGGAACGTAGCCCTTAAGGGTGCCTCTCCCACGGTGCTTTGCTAAACGAACAGGAAAAGGACCAGCGTAATCCACACCAGTTCTTAGAAATGCTGGTGAGGGAGTTACTCTTGCAGCTGGCAGATCTGCCATCAACCGCGTTTGTAGCTGTGCAGCATACCGGCGACAGGTCAAGCAGTGAAACAGCACAGAACTTACAATCTGACGACCATTTAGTACCCAGTACTTTCGACGAAGAGCGGTCAAAGTTATTTGAGTACCACCGTGAAGAGTAAGAAGATTATAGCGTCTAACAAGTAACAGGGTGAGAGAATCTTTACTAAACAAGATTAGTGGGTGTTTCGCGTCAGAGTCGAGCAAAGCGTTACTTAGCCTACCTCCAACTCGTAACAATCCATCAGAGAGAAAAGGAGCGAGCTTACGCAAACGGCTTGAGGCAGGAAGATGCTCCTGTTGACTAATGGGCAGATTAGTGTTGCGTTTTAAGACGGCAATGTCATGAGAAAACTGACGCTGTTAATTATCAAAGATCAAAAGCAGAGACGCCGATTCTAACTCAATGGTAGTCAAGCTTGAATAAATGTATCGAGCAAAAGCTTCACGTTTGATGAAACTTAGGTCAGTGAACTGTATATAGATGTAGTTAAGGATGACTGCCACAGTGTACCAAGACATCGATAAGCGAAATGCAGGACGTAAGCCGTGACCTGTGTTAACCTAAACCAACGAGAGCAACAGCTAAGGAGCGAGGTAACGAAGGAGTCAGGCTCCTTTTCCGAACAACTTGCTACGAGGTTGAATGAAGGAGACGGCTCGATGACTTCAAGTTTCAGGTCAGGGTACTGGCGATCAGTCTCATGCAACATGCAACACGTCTAGGCCATGAAACCACAACTACTTGGCAATTAGCTGACTAGTGAGAATGCCTCTAGAAGCCAGATCAGCTGGGTTCTGTTTTGAGGAGATGTGATGTCATTTAACGCTCGGCATCAAGTAGTGGATGTCTGAACATCTGTTGGCTACGAATACCGGCCACTTTGACGGCGGAGCGTTAAGCCAGTGGAGGACATTAAGAGAATCCGTCCACAGGTGGATGGGAACTCCATTACAAGGACAGCTATCAGTAAAGTGTCTTACGACTTTAGCCAGTAGATGTGCACTGCACAACTCAAGCCGAGGAATGCTCAGCACCTTAAGGGGGGCAACTCAGGTCTTGGCTATTTGGAGCGACACGTGAACAACATTTTCTAACCACGCAAGTGTATACGACAGTGGCGTAGGCTGACTTAGACGCATCAGCGAATCCATGAATCTCTAACCGGATACTAAGGGAATAAAAGTTCCAACGGGGAATCCTCACTTGATTGAGTTGAGGAATCTCAATCAACCACCTGACCCAAGGTTCAACAACTGAGTCTGGAAGGGGCGTGTTCCACGAAATTTTAAGCAACCACAGTGATTGTAGCAACATCTTTGGAACTATTATCACCAATGAGAACCAGCTCAAAGGATCGAAGAACCGGGCAGTCTGAGCGAACAAGGTTCTCTTGGTCCAGAGATAAGGAAACTCATCAACCGTAAATTTGAAAGAAAATTCATCAGTCTGGGGGTCCCATGACAATCCAAGGACTGAAATGGCTTCTAGATTTTCTTGCAAAGTCTTTGGTTGGTCGACTCGATGGTCAAGAGAGATGCTAGCTAAAGCCTGTGGCGAGTAAGAGGACCATTTGCGAAGAGGAAATCCACCTAACCGTGCCAGTGCCGTGAGTTCCTCACATTTTATTGAGGCCTCCTCCACCGAATGACCGCCTGACAAACAGTCATCTACGTAAAATTCTTCGCGAAAAATCCTGGAAGCTCTAGGATGCGATTCAGCATGCTCAGAGGCAAGTTGGCGTAAGACACGAGTCGCCAGAAACGGAGAACACGCGAGACCATAAGTGACGGTAGTAAGGAAGTAGATTTTGATCCGAGAAGAGACGTCAGGTCTCCAAAGGATCGCTTGAAAAGTTTGATTGTCTGGATGAACTGGAATATGCCGGAACATCTTTTCTACGTCGGTGGTAAAGACAAACTTATAAAACCGCCACCTGAGAATCAGCTTGAAAAGAGTTAACAGGAGATTTGGACCTGTGTGGAGTAAGAAGTTCAAAGACAGACCACCTCTGTTCTTAGCAGAGCCATTAAAGACAACTCGCAGCTTAGGAGTTGGCGTACTGGTCTTCAAAACTCCATGATGAAGAAGAAAACACTTTGCTAGGCTCGAATTCGATACTTCGCGCATGTGACCAAGAGCCTGGTACTCAGCCATAAAGGTCTTGTATGACTTGAACAGGTGAGGGTTATTCCTAAACCTTTTTTCTTGTTGGCGAAATATGGAGAGCGCCGTGCTATAAGAGCTTTCCCGAAGGGAAAGAGCATCAGCGACTTGACCTTTAAACGGAAGTCTGACCACAAATCGACCGTCCGAGGATCGCGAGTGCGTGTGAACAAAATGTTCCTCGCAATGAAGATCCTCTCCTTTGAGCTCTGGTATGAAGAGGGGTTCTTCGACTAACCAAAATCGTTGCACTATTTCAAGTAGATCAAGGTCTTTAGAGATGTGCATTACGGTAACCTCTTCGGGTCGGGCAGTGATCATGTGATTTTCTCACTTCGCAGAAGGGACATTTTCCGGTGGATGGGGCACAGGTCCGGACAGTAACCATCCGATGCTGGATGTGGAGGCTATAGGTCGATTTGCAGGGCCCCGTCAAATCAAGTTTTGAATAACATGAGCATGGACTGAAGCTCCGAGCAGAACGTCTATTTTATCTAGAGCGTATAGGTCAGGATCAGGGCAAGTTGGAGTCCTTGAATGTGAGGTAGTGTTAGTAAGCTCCTTAAAATTGGAGGCTTATAAGAAGAAATTTTCGGAACTACTAGGACCTCGGTATCACACTTGAAACTCGATTCGAAGTGAGGTTGGAAAGTTATGTAGGTTCTCTTCCGAACAGAGGTCGTAGAAGAATCATCTACACCAGTCAACGAAGTACTAGCTGGGTGAGTCTTGAGACTCAATGTATCGCAAAGCGAGCGAGTTATTAAGAAACTTTGAGAGCCCTAATCAACCAAGGCTCTTACTAAAACTTTCTGACCATGGGGACCAGGAACATAAATTCGAGCGGTAGCTAACAGAACTTTGGGTCCTGAGGGGAAACTAGGGCTAAGGGACAAGCTAGCGGTAGTGCAAATGCTTTGGTCGGACTGAGACCCTTCATGCTTGTCAGAATCTTCCTCTTTACTATCTGTAGATTTACCTGACAAGTTTGGACCTTACGCGGGAGTAGACTTAACCTCTTCCTTGTGCAACATGGTGTGGTGCTTTCGGTGGCAAACTGAACAGGAGAACTTACTTTTGCACTGCCTAGCAAAATGTTGCCCAAGACAGTTGAGACAAAGTTGTCTATCGTTAATTATCTGCCTCCTTTCATCGAGCGATTTATTACGAAAAGACTGACAAGAGTGCAAGCGATGGGACTTACCCCAAAGAAAGCAGCTAGGAGATCCTGAGACGAGGCAGAGGCGAGGTCGGAGGGTCGAACTTAGACGCATAATCCTCGAAGTCACCTGCGACTGAGCAATAGGTCCCTTCAAATAAATCAATCAAGTTTTTCTTAATGTATTCATGTCCACTGGGGTCCTCATCAAGATTTAAAATTTGATCATGAATCATTAACATTTGATCGTACGAATTCTTAACCACCTTACTCCGAGTCTTGCATTGGCCCCGAGTCATTTTTGCTTCTCTTAACTTTCGGAAATTAGCAAAGGCATTTTTTATTTTGGTGTAGAGCGCTAGCTGCTGTGCGTAAAGAGTTTCTAAATCAGCTATTTCAAAGGAAATTGAGTAAAAACAGCGTTTCCGAGATTGAATCAGGAAGCACGAACAAACACGGGTGACGCGAACAAATGCAAATTAGTGCTCCACGTGACAGCGCTTCTCGTTACAATCAATACCGACAATACAGTACCATTGAAACAATCCTAGCATGTAACTCGCGAATAATAATTAGACCGCCAGTGTTAGAGCCGGTTGAGTTTAATTCGATTGACAATAGCGAAGAATTTAATAGCACTTAATAGTTGATAAAATTTTAAGAAAGCTAACACAAACGAAATTATGTAAATGAACCTGATTAACAATCAGCTGTTTAGTGAAGCTCGTTGAGTAGAAGCACGAAGCTTGGAAAGCTTGTGGCAGCAGCGATTAGCATGCGTACGGCCCGTGTCAACAGCAAGCAGTAGTGAGTGACGTTGGCAGCAAGTAGTGGTGCGTAGCGTCGTCCCACGTAGCTGATCCGTAGCCTGCAAAGGAGCAGGAGCAAGCAGCAGTGGCAGCTCTTCAAAAGGACGTGCGCGCACAGCGGCGCAGCAGCAACAACGCTGATGTGACACGTCGCCAAACGACGACGCTCTCAGGCAGGCTGGCCACCTGTAATCGAACAAAGATGGCCGCAGCAGCAGCGGCAGGCGCGGCTGTGACGATCACACGTGCGCTAGAAGCGCAAACAATGATGGCTGTTAGCGAGCTGGAGGCTCGGCGCGCTTCGGCAGCCGACGATGAATGGCCAAGGGCGAGCGGGTAGCTCAGCAACCTCGGCGTGTGGCGACTGCCTGCAGCTCCGTGTATAGGGTGGGCGCGGTGACGACGACCACAGCACCGCGTACGGGAGCACGCAGGAGAGCACAGCAGCAGCGGCGGGTGCGGCTGCGAGCACGTGTGCGCCAGAGGCACAGACAAAGATGGCCGTCAACGAGCTGGAAGCTCGCACGACTTGGCGTGCATCGTTGCCGACAATGTATGGCCAAAGGCGAGCGGGTAGCTCGGCAACCTCGGCGTCTTGTTCACGTCGCCCTGTCCTATCCGGCTCGAAGGACCAATGTACAGGATGGTGCCCAGGAGGCAGTGCTCCTACACTGTTGTTGCGCCGGATCGCGTGGATGAACGGAAGTTGACGAGAACTTTTGGGAATTGTAGTGTACGTGGGTAAATAACAAGGTGACTTCCTTTTATTAAATCAGCTTTAAATTTCGTTCGGAACTTAACACTCGCGTACATTGACTTTCTTACATAGGAGGGAGAAGAGACGCAGTGCAGCGTGGCTGGCTCTTACTCCCTTTTGTGATGCAGAGCAGTTGCAGACTGACTTGGCGGGGCGATGTTAAGCCGGGGAGAGCACGGAGCTCAGTCTTACCGTCTCTTTCTAGCGCGGCGCATGCACTTTCCACTCAGAGCACACGCCTGGAGCACTCGACTGAAAACACTTTTGACACACGTACACGCACACAAATGACATCAAGCATTTGATGTCATACAACAGTTATTTTTCTCCCACTCCACGTCCTTCATTATCATGCAACGTGCTTGCTAACACAAAAAAATTTTTGTATGCATATAACTACTGCGTGCACCTGCTGCACACAATTTTGCACATTTAAACAGCACGCCTAAACCAGCGCTGCAGACGACTTATGCACATTGCATCGCGCGCAAACTCAAACTTCGTTGAAGGTCACCAGCTGGCGCACACGGAGCTACAGGCACTTATGCACATTGCGCATCAACTTTAACAGCACGCACAAACTCAAGCAGCGCTGCAGGTGGCGCACGCAACCTGGTGCAGCGCATGCATAAGGAGTGCGAGGAAGCCACAGCTTCTGCTTGCCCATTGGCTGCAGCAGGGACAACTCTACTCTAAAAGTGGAGCCACTTGCCGTAGAGAAAGAGTGGGTCCAAATCGCCTGGCAACTCGAGCCCACCTGGGTTGGAATCGCCGTAGCTTATCTACTTTAGAGCATAATCTGCTTTAATATTGCATGGTTTTATGGCAATTCTTTGAACCATCCTAGGGCTACTAGAGCAGATTTTGCTACAACAGCAAGCCAGTTAAGACAACTCTGAGAAGGTTCAATAGCTACAACGGCCTTCTTCTCAATGGTTGTCCTAATGGCATACCCACAGGAAAGGTATTTTCAAGGCCCAGTTTTCTGACTAACGATCAGTGATTTGTTACGTGGGGGATGACCTGACGACGAGATATTATTCGACCAGCAGCGTATCTTCCTTTAGCATGTTCTTCGTACACAGAGACTTCAAGGTTAAATGTCAAGCTACCTGCAGTCAGCTCTGCATCATCAAGAATAATAATAAGGAATAGCTGACAGTCTTACCACTGGTCCTTTCAGGGCCAATGTGAGTTTTTGAGCTCTTTACATGACCATAGATCTCATTAATTAGTTTAAGGGCCACCTAAGATTAAACTACCTTAGTAACAAATACACTTTTACTATTGTGCACTTACTGTTTCCGGCAATGATTTGTAGACTAAAAGACTATATAAGGCCAGCCACTATGAAACCAAGTCAGTCATTTACTAGCAGACGTCAGGAGCAGAGTCCTTCGTCATAAGACTAGGATCACTGGCGACCGGTGACCCTATTTTACCCTTTTGATTCTCAGCATTCAACTAGAAATATCTGATCCTCTCCCAGATTTTCACGGAGTGAACCCAACACCTGTAAAGAAAAAATAAGCTTTAGCAAGATGGACAGTCTTCAACGGGCAAGCATCTTGCACCAATCTTCCTACCTTGGATCAGTTAAAGAACTAAGTCTGTAGAAAAAAAGGTGCTTTAGATTAACGTCACTAGTGTTATACTAGAAAACGTTGAAAAAGAGCTTTACATTTAGTTCCATCGCTTTAGACGTTGTAGTTAATTAGTAATAGTGGATAAAAGGTAAGTTACAAGCTGTTGAGGTATTCAATCACTTGGAGATATTGCTAGACTTTTGTTCGTTCACTAAATAACGATGGTTATCTAACCATTTAAATTCTTGAGTCGCCACTCCAAACTCACTAGCTATGCATATAAGATAATTTTTCATGTATCTCTTAAATATAGCAACCCTGTCTGACCCCTCAACATATTCTTAACCCAGGTCTATATGTAATTACTTATCACCATCGTCTTCAGATCTATTGTGATGTTTCTCCCGTGTGTTAGTCATAAGTTATACTGTTCAAAACGCTTACTATATCTTATATTTTTTATTGTTCCTGATATGATATAACGTTTCGTTGCTGATTCAGAGAATTATGCATTTATTTCTCACTTAGTGACAAGGACAGGCAGAATTATTTTTAAGTTCACAAAAATTTTGAACATTTCCACTAGTAGAAGTTGCAAATGTTGTACTTACAAATAAGCTTGTTATAACCATAACATTATTTTGTACACGACTGCGAATGCGAATAACTTCACTGAAATCAGTATTGTTGTGTATATTTAAATGTTCAAACAATATCTGTAATAATAAATTGTGTATTAGAATTCGGAAAAATTATTTTGTAGGTAATTGTTAGTTCCTTCGTTAATAAAATTTTTTTTACAATGACTCATGCACAATAAAAATATTATGCACTAGACTCGGTCTCCCCTAATTAATAGTTAAATATTGACATAGGAGCTAAAAAGTACATTGCCAATGTGCGCTCAAAGTAGCTTACAACACTTCGCGTAATTCACGTCAATACATTATACAATCGAAAAAGTTTAAATAATTTATTATAAAAAGTAAAAGCATTTTCATAAATTCTTTTATGTGAAGGTAGGGAAAACACACACATATTGCACGAAAAATTACTCAAATAATTAAATTTACATTGTACTCATATCGTACAAACACGTTCAATGACAGTTTTTTCCGACATGTACATAATCCGATTGATTTTAACGCGTACTCATAACCATGGAAATTAAAAATTTTTAATTTTTTAAAATTAAGTAAGACATAATATATATTTATGTAAAGGAAACTTTTACAGATAGTAATATGTAGAATAAGGGTTATTATAAAAACACAAAGAAATTATTTGGTGGGAGATGACTTTAGTTTTTTATGTTTTTTCTTCGTACCTTTGAACCGGATACTGCATTGAAAGAGACTCAATTGGCAGTTGTTGCTATGGGCACGTCACGTTGCTAGATGACGATGCACATTTGAAGGATTAGTAAATAGGTGCACCAGGTAAATAGAGGAGCTTGAGCACATAAAGCAGGGAAAGCGAAGAAGGCTCCAAAAGGCGAACGGGATTGGCAGAGTTAGTCGGGACGTTCTTTAGACAATACGGTGGACGGAACGTCAGGATAACGAGTAAGTACTTTTTCCACAGTCGTTTGTGGCCTTAGTTAACAGGGGGAAGAGTAATCGAAGGTGTAAGACCTTTTATCGTCAAACAATTGAATTGGCAGTTCTTGACTCGATCCCGCAAAGGTATTGGGACTGATTTACCCGATGTTCAAGTTGTTTTTTGTTTCTCCTACGTGTCTGTGACATTAGTAGTTGTTGTTCTCTGCTTGGCCCAGAAAGGTTTTTCTGCTTTTTTAGATTGAGAAATTGTATGCCCATCCGTGCTGTTTATTTACCTTTAATGGCTAATGTAACTTTTACGCAAAATACTGGAAGGAGGACCACCAGATGGCAATCAGCCGATAACTTAAATTTAAGTATTATAAGGCAGAAAAAAATTACTTATGCAGCAAGTATTTCTTGCATTTATATAACAAAGAGCGTTTTTCATGCTGAGTACTATCTAAAGGAGATCGTGAGATAATTTGCTCATTATTTCGATGGGTAGATACAACAGATTATGCTTATGCGTGAGATGATTACGATCTATGCGCTGATCCGAATGTTAGATTCTTACGAAATGATGGGAGGAGTAAGCTCGCCATTTAAAATCAAGTTTTTAATCCAAACATGCCAGAATGCATTCACACTGATTCGGTCAATAACAAATTTACAAAACCACACAATTGTGCGAAACGATACTTCTCATGCAAATCCTAATAACCGAAACTCGTTCACGTTATTTACTTCGAATCAGAGTCCTAATTCATGTAACGAAAGGACGACACAAGCGTACTGGCATGCCTCAACAGAAAAAAATACAATTAACGAGATTGAAATTTTGCCGTCGGAAAATTAAGCCACGCTGTGAGCATTCTAACCCCAGATCTAACAACGGTTGATAAGGGGAAGCACGAATACCCGGAGTTGGTGATTAATATTAGCTCTTTTTCCGTCCCTCCTTAAAAAAAGTTGCTGAATGAAGAGTTTAAAAAAAAACAGCTAAGCTGCTCTAAGCCTAAAAATAAGATTTTAATTATGAATATTAACGTTGTTGCCTTGATTGATACGGGTAGTTGTGTTACATGTATCTTTGAACTTCAAAAGACAGTTTTGTACTAGTTTCCGAATCGGAAAAGCATCCCTGGAGTTAGATTTTTTTGTGATTCCTAATCTCATCCGTGATTGTATAATTGGTGCCGATGGTCAACAAAAAGTGCGATTGATAATAGATTCTCAGTAGGGACTTATTAAAGTGCCGTGGAATTGTTTATGGGAAAACATACTTTTTTGACCCCAGAAACATCTCACCGTGGATACAAGTGCAATCGTGGAAATACGGGTGAGTTAAGATGGGTTATCTCATACGGACATTAAAAAGAAGACCAATGAAATTTAAGACACGTCCATCGAACAGAAGTCACAATTAAAAACCTTCAGTGAACGTTTCAAAAATAATCTTACCGACGTTCCAGGGTGTTTTCCACAGTATGAGTATCCTCTAATTTTAAAAGATAATAAACTCTTTTATATTAAAGATTATCCAGTCCCTATGCATTTCAGAGAGAAGGTTCCTGAAGGGATCAAGTAAATGTTAAAATTATTTATAATAGAAATATCACACAGTACTTATATTTATCCTTTAGGGCCGGTCATTAAATTTGATGGGAGGATACGTCTGAGTTTGGACGCCCGTAAATTCAATAAGAAATTACAAAATGATCATGATGGATCACTAGACGTTGATGATCTTTTCCGCCGTTGCCAAAATGTTGGCTGCATGACAAGCCTTAATCTCACTACTAGCTTCTGGCATGTCATTTTAGCAAAAGAATCTCGGTAATATACAGCGTTCATATATCAGGGTTACACGTACCAACACTGTAGACTCCCATTTGAATTAAAAATTAGCAGCAGGACCTTATCCCCAGCAGCAGAACTTATCTTAAATAAAGTTTCGTCATCCGTATTTGATTTTGTGGATGATTGGCTGTGCATTTTGGAAGATTTCGATAGCCATATGCAACATCTCAAAGGATTATTTGAATTAATTTTTTAAGAGGGTGTATCTAGAAAATTAAGAAAAAAAATTCTTTTGTTGCGCAAAAGCCAAACCCTTCGCAACGCTGAAAAAAATTATTTTACTATGGAAGTCAAGTTACTGGCCATTGTGTGGGCGCTCAACAAGTTTTGCTTGTTTATCGTAGGCGCAAATACCCTCGTGATGTCTGATTACAATGGGTTATCGTATCTTTTCAGCTGTCAGAGTTTGATCGGAAGTTTGGAAAGATGGATGCTGACTATTTAGGATTATGATCTGAAAATTGTTCATATCAAGGGAACGATAATAAAGCGGCGGACGCTGTAAACCATCAATATCAAGGGATGAAGCGGGATCAGTATAACAAATTTCTCATCAGTTCATTATTGACCCAGTCACGCTGTCAGGAATTTGTTGAACAGCTCAAGGATTTAGAGGCGATACAAGGGGATGATCGGGAAATTAAGAGACTAACTTAAAATCACAAGAATATATTATAGTTGAGAACATCTTACATAAAAAAACTCAAGAATCCTTTCAGATTGTAATTCCTAAATCCTTAGTGCTACTACTAGCATGCAAAACGTACGAACTATTCGGACATATTGGGTTGACTCAGTGTATTCAAATAATCCAAGAATATTTTGTGTGCACAGAACTGAAAAAGCTAATTACACAAGAAATTAGATACTGCAATTTTTGTCAAAGAGTTAAAATGTACACGGGATGAACCTGTTTCGAGAAAAGGGCAATCATTCCACAAGGATGCAACAATGTGCTTTCAATCGACTCTTACGGTCCTTTACCTGCTTTCCAAGGTGGTGTTTGGTATGTGTCAGTATCCGTAGACGTATTCACTGAATTCATCGCTTCAAACCTAATAAAAAAAGCTACGACTGCGGTTACACTTCATCGGATCATTAATCATTATTTTTTACAACTATGGAAAGCCCTAGCAAATTCAGAGTGACCAACGAACGCAATTTACTTCAAAGGTGTGGTCTAAAAAACTCAAGGAAATAGGATTTTGTCCAGTTTCTTTGGGGATTGGCACCCCAAAGTAATTATGCCAAGCAAGTTACAAAAGGAGCCGTTTCTTTAGATCCTTAGTCATGAGCCAATATTCGAGTTGGGTAAAGAACGTTAAACTCATACAGAATATCATTAACTAAACATACCACGGTACGATCGGTTTTACGCCTGTTGAAACTCACTTAAACCACACTTCATCGCGTTTCTTGAAAGAACATGTGCCCACGGTAGAAAATAGGGATCTCGCGCATAAAAAAAAAATTGTAGTCACGGCTAAACGCATGAGGAAGAGAGGGAGTTAATGACAAGATTTTAGTAAAAGTAAGTAAATTCTCGATTGCTATCGGCAACATTTCTTAAATTTTATCAGAGTCCCTATATTATTACCCAAAGCATAATTAATACGACGTATGAAACTTTAGAACCGGGGTCTCCACTGATACGCAGTGTATTCACGGGTTGAAGCTTTGTCCGTACATCAAGAGGAATGGGGCGTATTCAGCAGCGACGGCTGCGATTAAACCAGAAAATCGAGTGGATGACCTTGCGGCTAAATGGGATTGAAACGAATCTGCAAACTGTTTGAGCTAAGACTCCAGAGTATAAGGTAAATTTAGAAACATGCTCTGAAACTCCTGTTCAAGATGATGACGTCCTTATTATACATTGTAAGGAGTCCTGGGACGAGTTGGATGAAGCTGTTGTCAAAAAATAACTATTTTTCTTATGCTGTAAGATTTGTTAAAGAAAAATGATCTTACTTCACAGATTGGGAAATTAATAAGGATGAAGGCCGTACACAAGACCATGCAAGGATCCATTGACAAAGGTTGGTAAATGAATGATCTTAACGTGCAGTTAGGAGGATGGTAAGACGTACGCATCGAGATACTTAACAGGGTAGGCGCCTTTATGATTTTTTCATGAAGTTAGGACGTTTGGGGGATAAACCCCAACGTGCGTCAGCACCAAGATCCAAACTCTGGAGTTGGCCATCAGGGACGATCAACGAGTTGAACATCAACAAGAGACCGAGAATCTTAGAAAGGACAGGGGAAGAAGGCTTCACTTAGAAGAACGATTGAAGTCATTTAAACAAGAAAATATTACGGTCAACGAAAAGACGGGTTTACTGATCCCTCTTGAGTATCCCAGTTATTATTATCATGTCTCTTCCATAAGTCACTGTTCTTATCATTTTATTTATAGCTATCTCTTACTAATTTTTAGAATAATCATCTCTTTAGGTTATAATAAATCCCAACACAAGCAAAAAGAATCTGCTGGCAATGCCCAGTTCCCACACGACCATCATAGAAGCTATCAAAATCACTATCAGTGAACTAGAGGTGGCTCTGAGAAGGATACCACCCCAAGTCGGCAGTAACAATCGGGGAACTACAAGAACTACCCTTAATGGGAATTTAGTAGCTGATACATCTGGTCAAGTGTTATCGGTGTCATCGGCTAACGATTGCTTTTTTGTCATGAAGACTAATGAGACACAAACCTGCTGGATCTGTGCAGAGCAGGGCAGACTGATTAATCGAAGCAAACTGATCGTTGTCGTTGATCTGAATGATTCGCTTGAAGATCTTAATTATTAAGAAAAAAAAGGGAGAAAACTGTTTAGATTTAAATTTTGCTAAGCACCATTCATAACATTTTAGGGGGATGGCAGATAAGAAATGAGGTTATTTTTTTTGTTTTGTTCTCGTACATTTGAGCCGGATACTATATTGGGTGAGAACTACATTGGGTGAGACTCAAGTAGTGGTCGTTGCTATGGGCGTATCCCGTAGCTAGATGACGATGCGCGTTTTAAGAATTGGAAAAACGGGTGCGCAACGCCACGGAAATAATGGGGCTCGAGCACCAAAAGCAGGGAAAGCAATAAGGGCTCCAAAGGGCTAACGGGACGGGCAGAGTTGGTCAGGACGTGCTCCAAACAACACATCAGACGAAACATCAGAAAAACAAGTGAGTACTATTTCATAGTCCTTCGTGGTGGCCCTAGTTGACAGAGCAAAAAGTAATCGAGGGCGTAAATCCTTTTCTCGTCATACGATTAGATTGGCAGTCCTTGATTCAACCTCGCGAGGATATTGGGAAGGATTTTCCTGATGTGAAAGTTATTTTCTGTTTCTTCTGCGTGTTTGCGACACTAGTGCTCGTTGTTCTTTGCTTGGCCCAAAAAGGTCCCTCTGTTTTATCAGATTGGGGACCCACATGCCCTTTCATGCTGTTTATTTACCTCTAATATCTATTGTAACTGCATTTCATGTAAACAAGGTTGAACATCGCAGAGCACACTGAGGTCAAGTGAGTCTTAACGGGGTGTAAGACCTTTTTTTGCTTAATTATCAAAGGGACATGCATTTCCAAGACGTCTTCATAATTTGGTAGGTCGTTAAATTTATTTTTTGTCTAGGTTACTTAAAAGCATTTTTTTTTTTTTTTTTTTTTTTGTGACAATTAGATGCTAATGCAATGGAAGGCACTGAGCGAGTGAGAAAGGGCATAAAGAGTTCTTTCTTGTTTCGTATTACTGAAAAGTTGTAAAGATCTACAAACAGTAGCTGTATACACTATAAACAAAAAACACCTTGCAATGGATATCCACATTTTTTCACCATGTAAATAATGTACATGTTAGAAGCTCGTAATGTGAGCATATGTCAAGATCTCTAATCACATACTTGCATATGTGTAGTTCAGCCATAAATGGCTCAAAATGCCTTATAGGATCGTTAAAAAAAAGTTGTTCAGAAAAATTGTTTGAAATAGTAGTTTTATCTCAAATACTATTTACAACAAATATCTGAAGCGATTTTTCTACAAAGCTTTTAGATCAAAAGATATTCTGTATTTTGTATAACTCAATTTTAGTTGACGTTTAAAAAAATACGTCTGCTTGTAATGCGTATAGCTAAGCTGCATGTATGGTTAAAGTGTTTTAACTTAAATGAAACGAGCTTTGGAGTTTAACCCTATTGATTAAAACAAAATTTTGATCCTCAGTGCTGCCGTTCAAAAGTAACAGCTGTTTGAGAGTGGCAACGAAAATCACAAAAATTAAATTTTTTCCCGGAATTCATTATTTCTTAGAAAATTCTTATAAGTTTTGGTATGTGGACAGACATTTTACAACTTTTTTTTCTCTACGATAAAGCTTCGTTTCCTTAGTTGCTTGAGCCTAGGCTGGCCTACCTAAAATATTGTATTTTTTTGTTACTAGTAATGAAAGTGGAAACGATATTTTCTGATGTATCTTACGAAAAAAAGGCCAATTAGACCAAATACTAAGACATGTACCCTATGTTTTATTTCAACAATACTGGAAAAAAAGTTTCGCAAATTTCTGATGCATGAAAGCTGGAAAAAAAGACAATTTCATTATTGAGAGGTATTGAAGTAATATGTACAGAAGTAACATTTTGAGCCTTGGAGTACTAATGTGATTCGTAGACTTAAGATCAACCGTTCTGCGCCAACAAAACATCCGTAGTTATTAAATAGAACAAAAAATTTTTTTCCATACGTGTGAGTAACAGAGTGATTGTACCAGGAACCGATGGAAGTAACTAAAATGTTTGTACACACAACAACTGGAAATTTAGTTATGTATCATGTAAAGAGACTGAAACTTTTGACAGCTTTGGCTTCAGTGTTTATCTTGTTATAATGTAAAGTTAGAATCGTGACATGTAGAAGCTGTTCCAAAACGCAATAGCGTGATTTTCTAAGTGGTTTCTGCCACAACCACTATTTTTGTTTTAATCGTGGGACTTTAGGTAGTTGGTTGAGACTCGCTTATAGATTAAAAATTATGGTTGTTACGGCATAAATGTAGCATACGACGTTTATGCTTAATAATATGTGTTCGAAGACATATTAAAAAGCTAACTTTTTTCCTAGTAGAAGCTTTTAGATGCGAAATTTAGATCACGGAAGGGTGTGGCAGTAACATTTTGACTATATTTTATCAATAATCTTACTTAAGAGTTATTGTATCAGCTTTAAAGTTTTTTTCCAAGAAAGTTTAGCACTTTCAATGTAACTTCACGTTATTTTAACATTTAATTTTACTTTCTTATAGTATCATGGGCTCTGAAGACGAAATTGGCCGCTTACGGTAGAATCATCCATGTATATTTTATGACTTAATTTGAACTTAAATATAACAATCCTTAAATGTTCGAACAAACAGTATCTTGCAATATTCTTAACTTATGTTATAGATTTTTCATTTTTTCTATTATTGCTGAATATCACTGAATCTGTTATCGATATTGATGAGTGCAAAGTAACTCCAGTCCTACATGTATTACAATATGATGGATGCATTCCAAAACCTATACCCAGTTTTGCTTGCAGAGGACGATGAAGCAGCTATTTACAAGTAAAAAATCTTTTTTTTTAATATTGTACTTAATAACTTTTATAAAAAATTTGTTTTCAACGAACGAATTTCAGTTAATTTACAAATAATAGTAAATACGTTTTGTAACAGTAACTATTATATTTACGGATGTTGACAGTTAGCCAAATCAATTATTGTGCTGTTCTGTAATAATAAGTTTAATAAAAAGTATAAGTATAATAACAGTAAGATTCTAATATTATAAAACTTTTCTTATTACTTCAAAACTATCAATCTTAGTCAGCAAATAAATTAAAAAAAAAAAAGTTTTAATGATATTACTTATTAAGAATTTGGAAGATCACTTACCCAAGCTATAGACTACTTGGATTAAAGATTGTTTGTAACCGTCTCGTGTTCGAGAACAAAAAGCATACATGCGTAAATTTTTATCTCAACTTAACCTCAGAGCTACTCATCAACCAAGTAACTCAAGTACCCCCTTTCGTTAGTACTTTTTTTTCTAAATTATTTATTGAATGTCTTACCTATGGCTCCCAGATTTTTAGGAGTTCGCCACATGCACAGTGCGCAATCACACTCTCTCCACAGAGCAAGCTGAAGTAAGAGAGCCCCTCTATCCAGACCTTTGACCTTAGCCCCACCCACTTCTCACAACTTAAATATGACATCTTGTACAGCACGAGTACGATCGACGATAGCCGCGCGGACTAAGTCTTTTGCTTCAGCCAAACGTGCCAGCTTTCGAATCTCACTGTTAATTTTCTTTTTTTTTTTTCCCATGTGCACAATTTTTATAACTTAGTTTTTTGTATAAAAAAAAATTTTGTTGGTTTGCTGCCTTTTCTTACGTAAATGCTCGATACATGCGATGAGTCGTCACCATGGATAATTTCAACAAAGCAAAATAATAAATTACTTTTTTTATTTAAAAAATGCTGGTAGTGTTTTATTATATATATTTTTTTTTAATAACTATTATACATAAAGTGTCATGACACATTTCTGTAATTATGTAAGTTCGTGTATGACGTTTTAATACTAAGTATGTGTGAGTCAGATCCGATTTGACCGTAGTCAAGTGCATAGTGCACACGCATTATTCAGCTCTCCTTGTATTTTATAAGTCTGTGCATAAAAAAAGTCAGTTATAGTCAGTTGTCAGTTAGTTTTTGTTTAGTCAGTTAAATAAATAATTTATTTTATTCATTTTATAAAATAAATCAATATAGTCGTCTTCTCATTTTCCTCACCCAAAATCCTTCATTTTGATTTGTTGAAATTATCCATGGTGACAACTCGTCACATGTACCAAGCATTTATGTAAAAAAAGGCAGAAAACCAACAAAATTTTTTTTTATACAAAAAACTAAGTTATAAAAATTGTGCACATGGGAAAAAAAAAAAAAAGAAAATTAACAGTGAGATTCGAAAGCTGGCATGTTTGGCTGAAGCAAAAGACTTAGCCCACGCAACTATCGTTGATCGTTCTCGTCCTGTACAAGATGTCATATTTAAGTTGTGAGAAGAGGGTGGGGTTAAGGTTAAAGGTCTCGGTAGGGGGGCTCTCTCGCTTCAGCTTGCTCTATGAAGAGACGGTGATAGCGCACTGTACATGCAGCAAACTTCTGAAAATTTGGGAGCCTTGGTCTTACTGACGTTCTATTTTTACCATCACTTAGATACCAAGCATAAGCTATAGATAAAAATAGCTTTTTATCACTCATCTTACAGTTTTATAAAACCAAAGGTCCTTTTCGAAAAGAGCTCTTAGAAGAATAGAAGAGTTTTGTTTTAAAAAAATTACTATGTTTCTTGTATGGTAGCAATCTTTGTCTTCTCGGTATTATTGCGTGTGGTAGCAGAATAAAATATAAAATAAGAAATAACATTTTGAGATTACAGTGGGGTCATTGACTGGCACTATAGACATAGCATATGCGGACATATTATTTGTAGATGTCACGTGCCTTGTAATAGTGGATAAATTAAAACTGTCATACGTAAGGGTGAGGGAGAATTAAGACGGCTAAGAAGAGAAAGAAGAGAGGTTCGTAGCTGGGTATTTCTGTGTACTGAGAAAAAAATCATGCCATTTCTGCTGTGCTCTTATGCAGAAATGGTAGTGCTGCCATATGCAACGCCTTTTTAGCAGAAACTGCGTCAGTGTCATGCAACTTGGGCATCTGTGACGTCAGAAGCAATTTTTTCATTTACCAGAAAAATGGCCGCTTAAATACGTTATAACGTATCTTTTTAATGAAGCTGGTATAAAATGAGTTCTCTCTAACTAAAATTTAAGCAAGTAAAGCAAGATCAGGATGGTAAATAAATTTTTTTCGAATGTATATTATGATTTACATAACAAATACAGTAAATGATGTTAAGTAATTACACAAAATGTGGTGAATTACTAAATATATTTTATGGCAACAAACAATGATTCTTTTTTTTTAAAACAAAATGTACTCATAAATATATGGCAATTCTTTCACATTTTTTATTAGAGAATAATAAATATCTTTCCATTATATGCATACTAATGCGGATCAAAATAGTTATTTATTAACGGTTGTAACATTCCAAACACGTTCTCATCTGATACGTATACATTCTGAATGCACCGAAATAAAATATTTTTGTTTTCGCTCATTTGTACAACTATTGTCATACTTATGTAACATGTTACGCTATTTTATTCAAAATGTTTTACCAAAATTATAATTGTGTCACTATTTACCTTAAAAAAAAATTTTTTTCGTGTAAAATCGTCAATAATATGTTAATTACTAAGATTTATCAAGTTTGGCACTGAATTGACTGCTTTAGTTATTCTCAAAAAAAAAAAATTCAAGTAAATTTTTTATACCCAACGTTTTAAACAAATATTTTCGATAATTCGTAGTTACGGAAGTAAGTTTAAGTTGCCTATGCTCAGACTCGAATTTCATGCTTAAATATTTAACTAATGGTCTAATTTTTTTAAAACCATTGATACAAGAGTTTTGTTGTGCAAACTTTAGTTTCAAATCACAGTATAACTTTATACACAGCTCAAGAAAATCTGTCATTAAATTCTTTAGTTTGAGGCTTAAGCCTTTTACTAATCATGGTGAGGTCTCAATGCAAATAATTTTTCTTAATTTTACATATAAGTTCCACAAATCACTGAATTTATTTACTCTATTACCTATTATTAGTCCAAAGTACCTCATAAATGTTAAAATTTCTGAAGCGTATAGCTACATTTTTTATTTGCTACAATATGTTTTTTTTTATTTGTGATACAATAAAAGCACTATTTTTACCTTCAAATGCCTTGAACCTTTCATTCAAAAATTCTAAAGTGAACATTTACTCTTTGTATTTATTACCATATTCACCCCCTCCCCTTTAAATTCATCATGCATCAAATCTAAAGTGATATTTTTGCTCACATGATACCCATCAACCCTATTATTCACGCATGACTCCCGTATACAAGGTTTTTAGCCTGTTAATAAGTAATAGGTAGGAGGACCTTGTGAGCATTCATCTTTATACACATTAACAGTAAAATTTTTTTGAATCCATATTCAGGTTCCTCAAACAAGCAATCTAACATTACACTATCAAAATAATTAAAATATTCTTTGTCGATCCCAGCTTCTGCAAATAACTTTTTTCACAAGCAATCACAGTAGACAAGCATACGCGTGTACTCCTACTGCATGAGTATATAGTATACCAGTGCTGTGTCTCTGATGACTCTGACGTTTCACATCCCAAAACTGCATGATACTAACGCAGTTTCCGTAGATGAGCGCTGCATATGGCAGCACTGCTATTTCTGTATGAGAGCACACCAGAAACTGCATGGTTTTTTTTCAGTGTGGTCTTTTAATAGTGACACGTTTTCTTAAATTGGGTGGACTTGGCTGAAAAACAGTTAAGTCATTTGGAATGGGATTGATGAAATTCATTTATAGTGATGTATAAAACTATGCAAATACATTTTAAAAACCTTAGATAATCATTCACAGTTTTAAATGCGTGGTAATGTAATAAATACATATCGGTTAAGTTGTAAGTGACAAACAGTATGAGTAATCTAAAACGTTATAGTTACAAAAATAAATAAGGGTAAAATATTTTTAGATTCACAGTTTTTATTAGATGGAGAGGATATAATGCAACTACTTTTGAGTTTGTTACTTCTAGTAATTTTATTGTACAAAGTTACACTTATTTCATCAATTGTTAATTAAGTTCTTCAAAATATTTAACAAAAAATACCTACAGTATAATTGTAAGAAATAAGAAACAAAAAACTATACAGAAATAAACACACAAACGGGAGTCAATACTTTGAAATTATTGCACGTTTGAATCGTAACTAATACAGTTTTTGCTAAGTCGATTAACATGGTGTAAGACAGATTGTAGAAACCCATAACAGTCAAAGAAAACTCTGTGTACTCTGGTATCAACATAAAAGGCAATCCCAACAAGTACCGAGTCTTATGCTCTCGTATGTATTAGCTACAAGGGCACACGATTTCGTCCAAACAAATGGCAGCTTGTCTGCTGTAAGCACCCCGACTATTGGCGTTTGAATATATCTAAATGTTTGTAGTATTTGTAGTGAGTTTATCTTTGCTTATTTGGGCATTTTGGGTATACACAGAACGCAGTAGAGTTCCCACTTTTTCTAGATTTACGAGGTAGTGCTTTTTTTAAAGCCTCTGAGCTGTTGTGTCAGAAGTGGAGAAAGACTTTAACAATGGGCTTAAACATGCAGGTTATATCATTGGCTCTTGTGGGTTTTTTTTTTTTTTTTTTTTTTTTTTTTTAAACATAAGGCACTATATTGTGCGGCATCAGAAAAAACAACTTGTAAAACGCACTGTCAGAACGACCCAGGTTCGTAACTTATGAACATAAGCTAGGGCACAGCTGAAAACTTCCTGTTCGCGTAAGTGTGTATACGCTTATTAAGAGCGAGAAAGAGAGAGATGAAGGCCTCGTGGCACCGCAACGCGGGGGGGTCTCTCCCAAAAGAGCCCCCCTTCCTTAATTGTCGCCACGTTGTCCAGTCTCTCTAGACAAACTGCGAGCGAGTCAGTTGCAGTCGAAGAGCGTTAGAACGAGCGTGACTTAAGTACTCGTCTGCTTCGATCGGCATGTTTTTTGGTTTTTCTCGCACTGACCAAGCGACGCACGCTGGCCAAGGAGAGCCTTCCTCTCTCTCCGTTGTCTAAGCACATTACCATATTTACAATTGATTCAATTATAAGCGTTATTTTTCTGGTCTTCTTTCCTGATTCACCTTCATCTTCATATTTGCTGCATTTGTCAGCGATAACGGGTATGTTTCCCCCCCGCGACCTTGATAACGGTTTATCGCGACCTGGAGGCTCGAAACAAAACATTGGTAGCAGAGCGTGGTTGCCTGTACGAGAGCAGCGGAACTTGACAAACACGAGGAAATCTTCGATAACGGAGCTGTGCAGCTAGCCGGGACAGCAGGGCTTCCTGGTGGCATCGCAACGAGCAGCTTCTGTTGTCTACTCGTCTCATCGGTTTTACCACCAGCTTCTCCGAAAGCCATTCTTTGGCTACGATAAGTAGAGCAAACGGAAAAAGGTCTGTGAGTAGACAATTATCTCAACTTGTTCGGCAAATTTCGTTTTTTGAAGGCTTCAAGGCCACATTCCGATCGTGCTATATCGAGCGAGTACGCCGATACATCTAGTCGCTTACTAGGAGAGCGTTTGTTTACTAGCGCGCTCGTTTTTCTCTGTTGTTCGCTGTAGTCGCTTGGCCTCGCAGTGAGCTGCGACTCACAAGCATACTTCTCGAGTCATTGTTTTGATCGCGTTAAACGCTTACGTCTCTAAGCAGCATGAATAAGATTCACCGATCCCAAACAAAATTGACGACGAATATATCAAATTTCTACGACAACTCGACCGTAAAGGTTGCCGTAGAAAAACAAACTCTGTCACATTTCGAGACGCGGCTAGGTATTCTCGAGAACTATTGGTCAACTTTCATTTCTCGACATGAGGACTTGCTCGAGTACGAAGAGTAGCTAGCCGGCGATAGCTACTTCAAGGACAATATACTCGCTAGTTGAGCTGGCGTATAGCGACGCGAAAGCGTGCCTCTTGACGCGAATTTTGGAGCTCAGGGGCCCCGCGCCGTTTCCCGGTCAACTTCCCGCGCCTATTATCAACGTTTATGCTGCGGAGCAATACGCGTCTTTGCCACGGATTGCTCTGCCCACTTTCTTGGGTAAACAAGAGGAATGGGAGAGCTTCAAGCAGCGCTTTTCTTCGCTTGTCCTCTCGAAGGCCACCGTCCCGCGGATAGCAAAATTGCAGCACTTGCTCAATGCTGTGCAGGGCGCGGCTGCGCAACGTCTGACGAGTATCGAACTCACAGACGCAAACTTCGAGGTCGCATGGACAAAGCTTACTCGTCGCTATGATAATCCACGTATACGTTTGTTTAACGGTATCGAGAGCTTAATTCAGCTTCCAGGCTGTTAAAGCTCGCAATGTTGCGGATCTTAACAAAACAATGGATCGTGCGGAGAAATCGGTTCGCGCGCTAATAGATCTCGGTTGCCCGATCGAGCAAACTAATTATTTTCTTGTTCATTGCGTCATTCGTAAACTCGACTTAACGTCTCGCAAGGCGTGGGAAGTTTCGCAGGAACGGACGGTTGGCTTTCCTTCATGTGCAGATTTAACCACTCTCCTGGAGCGCCAAATTTACGCGCTCGAGCAGGCTCACGTCGGCCCGCAGCCAAGCGACGCCGGAAAAGCTAACTCGGCATCAAAATAAAGCGCCGATGGTTCTAAGCCTTTCGCGGCGAGCGCTGTGCAAACGGACGAGTCCGCCGGAGCAACAAAGAGCTGCGTAGCTTGCAAAGGCAATCGCTACGTAAATAGGTGCCGCGATTTTAAATCCATGCCGGGATCGCAGCGCTGGGATTTATGCAAACGCGAGAGGCTTTGCGTAAATTGCCTGAGAGCGTCGCATTTTGTAAAAAAATTCCCCTCTCCCAATCGTTGTGTGACTTGCGATGCAAAGCACCACTCGAAGTTGCACTTCGAGAGAATAGCAAAGCCGCGCAACGAGGAGGTTTCCTCGTGCGCTGGCACCCCTCGCAAGGATGACAATCCTTCGGACGAGCCTGCCGGCCCTCCTGTTGCTGCGCACAATGCATTAGTTGGTCGCACAATTCTTCTTGTGACCGCTGAACTAATCGCGATTGGCCCCAACGGCAAGCGGCTGCGCATTCGCGCTCTTGTTGACCCTGGGGCCGAGCGCTCCTTCATTACGCATCACGTGATCTCAAAGCTGGGACTTCCTTGTAGTTCCGTGAATATCAAGGTCGTCGGAGTAGGCGGGAGCGCTTCTTCTACAGCGCACCGCAAAGCTGAACTCAAGGTGGCACCCCGAGGCGAATCCAACGTAACGATCTCGGTCTCGGCGTTAGTGTTGCCTAAGCTCTCTCAGCCTCTGCCTTACAAGCATGCGGTTACCTCGGAATTGCCTCATATCCGAGGGCTCGAGTTAGCCGATCCACAGTTCTTCGAGTCTCGACAGATAGACTGCATTCTCGGTGCCGACGTCTATCCGTCGATCATTCAAGATGGGACAAAGCGCGGTCCAGTGGGCGCCCCTTTAGCTCAAAACTCTGCTTTCGGATGGCTGCTCACGGGCCCCCTGGCCAGCGTTGACACAAGCAACACGATGCACATTCGCGCGTTTCACATTCACACTGATAATCTACTTGCAGTAGAATTACAGAAGTTTTGGGAAATCGAGGAGGCGCCATGCAAATCCTTGCTCACGAGCGACGAGAGCAAATGCGAGTAGTCGTTTCATCAGACTTCTTTACGCAATGCCGACAGCCGTTTCGTGGTTAAGCTGCCTTTCCAAAGCACGCCAAAGTTTTTCGCCTCTCGAGATATCGCTGCTGTTTGCTTCATTCGCTCCGAGAAGCGCAGACATCACGATAGCGATCTCGCTGAGTCTTATGGTAGCTTCATGCAGGACTACATAGACCAGCGTCACATGGAACCCGTGCCAGCTGACGAGCTCAGCAGGCCATCCTTTTATTTGCCTCATCATGCAGTAAGACAGCCCGAGAATCCGAGTAAGGTGCGCGTAGTCTTCAACGTGTCGCAAAAGGACTCAAACGGCGTCTCGCTCAACGACTTGCTGCTGGCAGGTCCCAAGCTTCAAGCAGATATCGCTCAAGTGCTGACGCTGTGGAGATTTTTTAAGTTTGTATTTACAACGGACGTAGTCCAAATGTTTTGACAGATCCTTGTACACCCGGACGACAGGGACTGGCAACGAGTGCTCTGGCGCTCCTCCGCCACCGAGCCCATCACAGACTATCGGTGCACGACTATCACCTACGGGACGGCCTCTGCGCCTTACTTGGCGCTCAAGGTCGTACAAACTCCCGCCACGGACGGCGCCGAGACTCACCCACACACCGCTGAGACGCAACACCGTCGACTCTACGTCGACGACCTATTTGCTGGAGCGGACACGCTGGACCAGGCGCGCGAGCGGCGCGACGAGACGATTCAGCTGCTATCATCCGCCGGCATGGCGCTAGGCAAATGGGCAAGCAACAACTCTTTCATCCTTGAGGGGCTTGAAGCAATGGCGGCCATTAACCTCAAGCAGGACGACGCCGTGTCAACACTGGGCCTGCAGTGGCTGCCCAGCTCGGACTCCTTCACCTTCAAACCAAAGGGGATGTTCGTCGGTCATGAAATCATCAAGCACGTTGTGCTGTCAGAGATTGCGCGACTCTTTGACCCTCTTGGCTGGATAGCTCCGATAATCGTAATTGCAAAGATTGTTTTACAGGATATTTGGCTCCTCAGCCTCGAGTGGGATGAGCTACTGCCCGACGTCCTCCAGTCACGCTGGACGCGCTTTTGGAGTAAGATGCAACAGATCTCGCTTATCAGCCTCCCGCGGTGGCTGGGTGGCCTCGAGGCCGAGGAATGGCACCTGCATAGATTTGCTGACGCCTCAAAGCGAGCTTATGCAGCATTGATTTATGCGGTGTACCCGAATCACTCTGCTCAGCTCCTCTTTGCAAAAACAAAGTTGGCGCCCACCAAAGTTCAGTCGCTGCCTAGACTCGAACTGTGCGGCGCAGTGCTAGCCGTACGGTTGGCCAAGCACGTGTCGGACACTTCAGCAAACAAGCTGAGTCGCATCCACCTCTGCTTAGACTCACGCGTGGTGCTGGACTGGCTGAAGACTCATCCGGCCCACTGGCCAACCTTCGTCACCAATAGAACGAGCGACATTCTCTCCGAGTTGCCAGCAGCTATGTGGAGGCACGTCAAATCCACCGACAACTCCGCAGATTGCGCCACCCGAGACCTCGTGCCTTCGGCGCTCGCTAAATTTCCTCTTTGGTGGCACGAACCTGTGTGGCTCATGCAGGAGCAAGAGAAGTGGCCTACTCAAGCTGCAGACGCCACTCCCAACGACCAGCCGCAGGTGTTCGCGGCGCAGGAGGAGAGACCCAAGGACGTCTCTGTGCACCCGTGCCTTCTTCGTTTTCAAAAGTTCTCCAGCTTTGACAAGATCATCCGGATGCTAGCTTACAGCTGGCGTTGGTGCGTTCGCCCCATCTCGCAAGAACACCAGCCGATTGATTCCTTTCTTTCAGGCAAAGAGATTCGGCTCGCCACTCTTCTCTGTTTTAGAATTATTCAGAGTCATCACTTTGCTAGCGAGCTGGAGAGGTTGGAGCGTGACAGCTCTGTCTCCGCTCGCAGCACTCTCCGTCGGCTGTTGCCTTTCATCGACGATAACGGAGTCATTCGAATCAGCGGCCGCCTCTATCATTCAGCGCTTCCGTACAGCGAGAGGCACCCGGTCATCCTGCCGAGCCGTTGCATGATCGTCAGGAGACTCGTCGAAGACACTCACCAGCGGACCCTTCATGGCGGGGTCCAATTGATGCTGTCGCACTTGCGTCGCTCCATTTGAATTTTACGGGGCCAACGCCTAGCGGTCGGAGTACTCCACCGCTGTGCTAAGTGCACGCGCCACGCTGCACGGAGCCCTAGCCAACTCATGGGCCAACTGCCAACTGCACGAGTCTCCCCGTCTCGTCCGTTCTCGCACACATGTGTGGACTTCGCTGGACCGATCCCCGTCCTGTTTTCAAGAGGAAGAGGCGCCAAAACAACCAAAGGCTACATCGCCGTCTTTATTTGCACTGTCACGCGGGCAGTTCACCTCGAGGTAGCCTCTGACCTTTCAACCCATGCTTTTCTTGCAGCTTACTCTCGTTTCACTGCACGCCGTGAAGTTTGCGCTGTGCTGTACTCGGACAACGCCACGAACTTCAAAGGCGCAGCTTCCGAGCTTTAGCGCATGCTGGCCAGCTCTTCATTTGCTTCAAACATCTCTGAGAAGCTGGCAGCTCAAGGGACGGACTGGTCCTTCATCCCCCCTCGAGCTCCTTATTTTGGCGGGCTTTGGGAAGCCGCTGTCTGAAGCGCAAAGCATCACCTCAAGCGCGTGATTGGAGAGACAAGGCTCACCTTTGAGGAACTGTCGACGTTGTGCGCCGAAATTGAGGCCTACCTCAACTCAAGGCCACTGTGCGCCTTGAGCAATGAAGTTACGGGCGAGCTCGCCCTCACTCCGGCACATTTCCTGGTCGGCTCTGCGCTGCTCTCTCACCCTGAGCCATATAACGAATCGCAGAAGCCAATGTCACCTTCCAACCGCTGGAAGCTACTTGTCGACCTTCGTAACTCATTTTGGTCCAGCTGGAGAAAGGAGGTCCTACATCAGCATCTCAAGTGATGCAAGTGGCAGACTCCTCGAACGAATTTACAAGAAGGAGACGTGGTTCTCGTGCGTGATGAACTCGCGTCCCCAGCCACCTGGCCCTTGGGTGTGGTAATTGCCACGCAGGCCGGGGCGGACAACCTTGTGCGCGTAGCCACGGTGAAGACGGCTGCCTCGACGCTTTCACGACCAATTGTAAAGCTTGTTAAACTGTTAACTCAACCCGAGCTCGAGAAGTGCTATTCCGAGCAATCAAAATAACCTCAGTGCTAATCAGTAGTTTGTTCACTTACTAACCCATTAATTAATTTGAGTTTCTGTTTGTTTGATTTTTTTTTAATTGCAAAATTTGTAAATCCTTCATGTTCATGTCAGCTCGTGGCCAGGGTAAGATACTAACACTATTGTATAGCTGCGCTAGCTCTCGCCGTAGCAGTAGGCTTAGCTCCATCCGGTTACAGGCTTTTTTTTTCTATCTCGCTTTTTTCAATTCATTTTGACGCGGTTGCCTCAAGGTTGGCGGTATGTTCGCGTATGTGTGTATACGCTTATTTAGAGCGAGAAAGAGAGAGACGAAGGCCTCGTGGCACCGCAACGCGGAGGGGTCTCTCCCAAAAGGGCCCCTCTCCCTTAATTGTCACCGCGTTGTCCAGTCTCTCTAGACAAACCGCGAGCGAGTCAGTTGCAATCGAAGAGCATTAGAACGAGCGTGACTTAAGTACTCGTCTGCTTTGATTGGCATGTTTTTCGGTTTTTCTCGCACTGACCAAGCGACGCACGCTGGCCAAGGAGAGCCTTCCTCTCTCTCCGTCGTCTTAGCACAGTCCATATTTACAATTGATTTAATTTTTAGCGTCATTTTTCCGGTCTTCTTTCCTGATTCGCCTTCATCTTCATATTTGCTGTAAAGAAAAAATACAAGTTGTTTCCTATCATCGAAGAGTTCGTGTTGAGCGTTTTATTTTTTCCCTACTTTCAACAGGCATTTGTCAACGATAACGGGTACATTTCCCCCCCGCGACCTTGATAACAGTCCATCGCGACCTAGAGGCTCGGAACGAAACACTTCTTTTTTTTGACTACTTTAACAGCAAAACAATCATTACAACGATAAAAACTCCTAAATGATGAACAAGAGAACTCTTCAAGATTTATCATTTGACGCTCCAACACTTTCTCATGTAACTTTTGCTTTAGATATTACCACCTCGAACGTAAATGTTAAAAGCATATTTTGCAATATTATGCAGAGCATAATATAGCTATTTATATAACTATTTATAAATAAAAGTCCTGACGTTGTTCTATAGAGGTTTAGGGTGGTTTTTTAATGTAATACGAACAAAAGTTACAGTTAACACCTACCACTGCGATTTCTTTTGATAAAAATTTCAATTTATAGAAATAATGTGTTCATCACACTTATTTAATTGATAAACTTTATTCGAAATGGACAATCAATGTGACAGTAAGCTATTCATTCATACATACAATAAGATTTATGCACTCATACATGTTACGTACAGTTTCAATACATACATGCATTCTTACAACGAGGCTGGCTGTATTATATGCCAGCATATTATGAAACATTTACTTTAAAGTCAAATACACACACACGCATATAAGTGACGTATGAACTCCACTAGTCATATGAGCTTATTGTATATACATAATACAATAACGTAACATTCACACTAACGATGATATTTTGAAGATAATTGTGAATATCAACTTTACTGAGCCCCCTATATTTTTATTTATTTTGTTGTTCCTCTTATTAAATTATCTAATATTCAAATATATATATAGTCTTATCAGCACATGCACCATCTTAACATAGAGGATACTCTGAAGACATAACAGAATTATCCTTTAATGAAGGAACAATTATGGTAATTAATATTAAGAATTAAAAAAAAATAACAATTCAGACAATCAATACGTAAACTTCTTCTAACAACATAATAATTTATTTCATACCTTTTATCAAATATAATTTCATCCAATCACTCATTTCTTCAAAACATCTTACACATGTTTAACTTGCATTTGTTTACTTCTCTTGAAGCACACGAGTTCAGATACATATGAGATTATACATAAACTCTACGCTATCCTATGGTTAAGTTTTTCTCACTTATTATTCACAAAAAGTTCTTTAGTATTTAAATCCATCTATTTGCATAATAATGTAAAGTTGTATTCTCTAAGTTGCGTACCCTCTTTTTCGTAGTTAGTGGTAGCAAGTTCTTTGAGGATAGAGACGTTCGGTAACTCAGAAAGCCTTGAAGCTCCGTAATATACTACACGATCCTTGTTGAGAAAAATCACTAGATCTGAAAAAGAATGATCCGTATGGCGGCCTTTGAAAAGACTAAATTTTTCAAGTATTGCAGCTTGTAATTATATAATAGAAGCAAGGATGGCTTGAAAAAATTAGTCGGGGAATCACAGGCAAGCGAGCAGTTTTGCTGCTGCAGTTCTCATACAAATAAATATCATTTAACTAGAGACAAAAAGGCAACGTATCTGGGGATATCATTGATCTGACTAAAAAGTACCACCTAAAAAGTATCATCAAGGAGAAAAATATCTCATTGGAAAAATGTCGTTTAACTCAAACTTATTGTTAACTCTATTGAAAATGTGAATTTAAATGTGTCCTTTTGAACCGTAACGTCATTTCACTAGGTAGACAGAATTATTAAGCTTTTAGGGTAACATATAAAAATATCTAACATGTTTAGTTGTCATATGGCACGCATACATAAACAATTTTTATTATCTTCTATCTCTCTTATGATCATAATATATTGTTTCATTTTTTTGTAGATTTCATAAAGGTTTAGTATTTCCAGTGAACCATAGTCTTGCTTTAAAAGGTCTTAAGGCAGATAGCTAAAGTGGATGACGATGATTCATAAAAACGGTTTAAGTTGACCAATCAAGTGCTTTAAACATTAAAAAAGCACGTCTTAACATTATCATTCAGAGGGGAAAAGAAATAATGCCAATTTATCTCTATCTTCTTGCTCTGCGTTTAAGATAATTTGATTAGTTTAAAGAGGACTGGAGGATAATTACAGTGGCACCTTTTATACCAGCAGTGCAGTAAAAAGAAAGTGCAAGTGAGCAAAACCGTTAAAGTGTCAAAAAAAGTGCAAATAGTTTTAGTGTACCTAACAGCGACAGCGAACAAAATAGTGCAGATTATCCTAATGCATTAAAAATGTTAATGGGCCAAACAGTGTTAGATACTGACAGTGTGCAGTGGACAGATTCGTCAACACTATTAAAGAATCATCTAGCAACTAGTGTGATAATATTAGTCGTGAGCGTATAAATATTATTTCTTTCTTAGATGACACAAAAAATATAACTATTTTTACAATAAAAAGTGCTCTAGAACAGGACAATGCTTTAAGAGTTACTCATGAGCTTGCTGTAAACCACGTAATCGTACAAAATGATGCAGAAGTCATTGTTCAGGAGCGTTATACGCTTAGAATACTGGTTTTTTAAGATCAACTAACATAGACGATAAATATTAGATTAATTTAAACATAAAAAAACTTATTTCGCATGGAATAAAAGCGTTTACAGAGAGAGACTAAGGCTATACATTACAGCAGATAATAATTGTGACGATAGCAACAAGTACAACCCGATGATATTTATTCATCAAACTGACAGATGATACACGCAAGAAACAAGCTCGTGTAAATTTATAAAATGGTGATAATAAGGGTCTTATGTGAGCTGCTTTATCTCGTCTAAATGTAGCAACTGGACACGTAGAGTGCGCTATAATAAGCCTGATGTAAGTTAACATTACTTAGAGAAAATGAAGATTACAGTTTTTCTAAAACAAATAGGAAAATTTATACAACAACATTATGTCACTGTAAATGTATACATTTTGTTAATGTATACAGCTCAATATCAGTAAACTGAAGTTTTTCAAACTTCTGGCTCAGATATAAATAGTGTAAGTCATGTATGAAAGTGTTCGATGGATTAAGTACACTTGAATTGATATAAAATGGTTTCCTCACACTAATGACCGTGCACACAAGTTGAATAGCCACAAGATTTTCTACAGAGGTTGAATAACTGTAGAAAATTGGTTGAGCAATGAGTATTTGTGCACTATAGTGCCCTTCCCACTTGTTTAAAAGCCTATTATCTACTTATTTACGCTTATTCTTTATAGTCTTACCATACACGGCGTTTATCATAAGTTGAAAATGAAGTTTTTGAAAAAATTCTCACTCTGCTTCCTTTTCTTTGCTAAGATTCACGTACGGTTATAGCCATAGACTTTGTTAAAAACGTTGAGCTCTATGAACCATTTTGTGTACTATTCAATACGTGAAAGACTGCTTCAATGCGCTATTATGTATAACAAAGCAGTCCTTATCATACATACTAATTATAACGCCAGTTCTATGTAAGCTAGAGAAAATTTTTCTTATTTGGAAGATGATACAGTAAATTTTAAGAAAAAAATATTTAGAAAAAAAAACAATTTCATGTTGTTATTAGCAATTTCAATGTTTGCATCGATGTTCAACTATGGTCCTAAGACTTAACAATTATTCAATACAACCATTATACTCTACGTCAATTTTTCTATGAAAACATGTTTTTAATTAAAGGAGAAATTATTAATACTGGGAGATATACATTATTTTATAAAGCGTGGCACGTCACGTTGTATCGGGGCGTACGGCACCTTTGCATGCCTCTCCTGCTAACCCTACATCGCTTTTTTTAATAACATTGATGGTAATTAAACTATTAGTCTACTTTGTCATTTTATCATTGGTTACTATTTTTGAATTTGGGGGATTTGGATTACGAACAAGCTACAGCTGGCAACACGTGCTTAAGATATACTGGTCGTCTTAGTTGGCATGCTGGCCTGCAACTTTCAGTATGTGTGTGTGTTTCTTGTATATGAAAATAATAAACTAAGGATAGAAGAAGCAAAATTGAAATGTATCACAGTTGACACCAACAGACAAATATCCAATTGTCATGATTGTTTGGATCGTGTGACGTGTGATATTTAATCTACTACTAGTTTTTTGGGATAATACGATGAGTGCCCTGATAAAGATAAAACTTTTAATGAATTACAACAAAATTTCGATAAAAAATTTATTGAAAATGTGCAATACAAACAACGGGTGATAATAGATGGAACTTCACTACAAACTTTAATGTCTAGTATAGATGAAACCTTACGACTTTTAAGCAATGACTTGAATAAATTGCTGATTAATTCGTTTTTAGTCTAGTACAAATGAAATTCTAGGACTTGAAGAAAAAAAACTGATGAAAAATAATTGTATTCTTATGTGTGATGTTTGCGAGAATTATGCATTTGTTTTACAAATTTTCATTCAAAGTGTGAACTGGAATAATAATCAAATAACTGTACATCCATTCTCAATGTACTATAAAGACGCAAAAGATAAATTAAATGTCAATATTTTTGTTTGCATTTCTTAATGCTTGTATAACACAGGAGCTGTTCATTTTTAAAAAAAAACAGCTTGTTAGGTTCATTAAGTCAAATTTCAAAAGTATTATTAAATTAATATATTTTTCGGAAGATGCAAACGCACAGTATAAAAACAAAAAAACTTTATTAATCTGACTCATCATGTAAAAAATTTTGGACTATCAGCCAAATGAAATTTTTCCCCACTGCTTATGGCAAGGAACCATGCTATAGAAAAGATAAAACGTTATAATAACTAAAGCTAATCGTCAAAGAATATATGATCCTATTCAAACATCCCACAAATTACTTATTAGGGCAACAGAGTAGAGGTGCTCGCACCCCAGTACAATGTGCCATGCCACAATGATTAAAGTATCGTTCCCAGTAAAGTTGTATTAAATAATCGTTAATTTTTGGGAACAATGGTTAAAACTTAATTAAAACATTTCAATCAATAATAACAATATGAAATAGTTTATAAATTTTTTTGTAAATATTTTTTTGTAAAGTTTACTTTATTATCTTCCAAAAAAAGGTCTTACTTCAGCTTAAAAAGAACCAGAGTATGAGTGTTCAAAAATGAGTCTCCGAAAAAAAAATCACGAAAATCTTAAGTTTTCGACCCCCCCTATCTAAAGAAAAATCAAATTCCAAAGTCTTGTGTTAGTACCTGACGTTAGGCCCAGCAAAAAAAAAGCAGTTTCGAGTTGTCAAAAAGTAGCGTTTCAATTTTTAAATCCATTTTTCTCCAAAATCATAAGAATAGAGTTAATTATTTTGTCCGGGAATTTACAGATATATATATAAAATATACATATTTCACTGACCAGAAAAATTGATCAGTGAGATTGATTAGCTATAAAATTAAGCAGTTTGAGAAATTACTACAGTGGCCAAGTATGTTTATAGATTGAAACCAAAAAAAGTTTCAACCCTATCGGTAATTGCACTTTTAACTTTGTCTCAAAGACTACAATAATGTTTTGCGACGTATTTTAGAAAAGTATAGCAGTCAAAGATTTTTTGAATGTAAAAGAAACTTACAGGTACGAAGCAGCATAAAACTAACTCATAGTAACATTCATTAATATTTACAGAAATGAGGTTATACTTACTATTTTTTTTAGTTTGCATCGTATCTTATTCCTCAATTTGCCTTATACAACATTGTTTCTGTCATGAACGTGAGATCATCATCCCACAGGTGAGTCATATGTATGGTCGATTAATCAACTGTTTCTCCCCGATACTATCCATATTTGCTAATGGATCTCAGTGACTTTCATGGGCTAGTGAGACAGCTGCAAATTTGTCTGTAACCTAATGATTGTTTAGGACCCACAAAGGTAGAAGCACAGATCACTTTGGGCTACCCACAAGCAAGTCAGCACATGCAAGAACCGTCGCAATAACGTGGCTGTACATAAGGTTAAAGAATTGCTGATAATAGTTCCTGCTGGTAGTCAATGTCAAACAAGGTTACTTGCAATTAGCCAAAATTCATGAATTACGGTTCTAGTAGTTAGTTTGGTGACACCAACTGCACGAGGGCATGAGGGCACGAGACTGCTCGTGTGCCGTGGAAGCACTTAAACGAACTCAAGTACATAAGCAAATTGTTAAGAAGGTATTTTCTTCTGGAAAGTTAAGAAATGTGTCGCATGACCTTTCTAGTAAATTTGATGTTCTGTACAATTGGTGCCAAACTTAGAGCATGACATATGCGAGATATAAAAAATAGAGTCCAATATGTTTATTCCGTTCTAGCCTTATTAGTTTTTTTTGGTCTGGTTCTGTTTTGAATCGTAAGTACAAGTAGCTGATGTATTAACAATGGCAATAAAATATTTCGAGTACTCATAGTGTTCTCAAAGTGTTTGGTAAACGAATACTGCAACATACGTTGTATGTACTCAGAGAGTGCTTAAAACTTCAAGACACTTTGCCTTATGATAAAATTAAATTTACCAGCACGTTTTTACGATGTACCATTAATATCAACAGCCTGTGTAGGCAATACTTTTATTTTTATTTTACTGTTATTAGTTACAACGATATCAATGTTATTATTTTACCATTCAATATATAGTAAAAAAAGACAAGAACAGATAAACTTTAGAATTACGGTAATATTAATAAGTTGTGGGGTTGCAAGCTGTATTAAAAATTAATTTTTTTTTTAGTTCTTAGTCTAAAACTAGTCATCTGATTCAAACCGTTTGGAGAAAAGTGATTGGGGTACGTAGAAATTTGATAGATTAAAATATTGAAGGGGATCAATGCAAAGATGAGCTATGCTGCTGGGGCAAAAACGTGGTCCTTTAATATACTCAAACGAGTTTGAGAATAATGGCTATCCAACCTTCACGAGGACACCGCAGGGAATGCTTGTAACTTGGTATACGTGTGATAGTCAACCTTGGGTTCAATCACATTTATTCAGATAGACAATGTGATATGTATGGTGCAAAGTCTAATCGATGGGGTACCACCTTGACTTTCTTTTTTAAGTGTACCTAATTTATCTCTAAAATACGTATTAAAGTAGTATTAATAATAAATCTTTAAATGTAATACTATCCTTACGAAAAGCTTAGTGATCTAAGTTGACTGACCAATTTGCTACGGTTACCTAGTGAATATAGCCTGTTCGTGTCTTCTACCTTGCAATCTTAGATATAAGAATAAACCTACCTGTCTACTACATATGTGTAAAATACAATCATAAGAAATTTACATGATTAAAATTAATACTGCTGAGAGGACAAATCAAATCAGTGTTGTCAAATTTTGTTTCATACACACTAGAAGCCAAGAATTGCTAAAAGTCTGGTTTCATCTGATTTTCAGAAAAATGCTTTTTTTTAAGTATCTCATCTATTACCCATTAGATATCTTAGATTGTTAAGGAGGTTAGGTCATTTTTCATGGGGAGGGGGGTTAGTGGGTATACGGGGGATATCTTCAGATACCATGTTGAACTGAGTTGTACTAACCATTCATAAAAATGTCCACCTACTGCATTACGGTTACTTTCACTGTGTTCAACTCGTCAGTGCTCAAAAATTTAACCATTAAATGCTATGAACAAATTATGATATGTACTTTAAAGCAGTTTGTTTCCAATAGTTTAAGTAAACAAACTTAAAAACAAGTTGTTTGCGCGATCAAAAATAACCTAAAAAAGTAAGAAGAGACTCAATATTCGTCAATAAAAATGTGTTATGAATTTTCGAAAAACAAACTTTTTTTTGCACAGCATTATAGTTTAAGGTTTAAAAAATGCTGGGCTAAGTTTCCAGTGATTTCCAGTTGAACAACTTCTGAAAGCAATTTAGTAAGGACGTCCGACTTTGTTTGAAAAGACCAGCCAACAGCAAATTATGCTTGGTTCTGTCCCGTACACTTAGCATAAGACCTGCTCGCGACTTTGTTTACATTTGCACAGATCTTTCTTCCAAGTGACTGGTAAGGTGCACGTTTTTTAACACAAAAGTCTTCCTTAGAAGTTAAACTCTTGATTTGAACTTTTTTCTCATCATGAAAAAATCTCTAGCCTCAATATTTGTGAAACAAAAGTTGCATAATCGCTCTTGCCCGTAAGAGCAATGTTTAATCATTTAATTTCGAAAATTTTTTTCTTAAAAATTCGGCTGATTAAAAATATTTAAAGAAAGTTATACATATTTCTAGCAAGCTGAAGGACAACATTTATTTTTTGAGTGAAAAATAAATCTCCTTGAGGAAGTTGATACATTGTGCTACGTCACAGATTGTGCCACGTCGCAGAATCTCAAGAGCCTGTAAATATAATAAATATAGCTTTTTGGATAAAATGCCTAATATCATAACTAAAATGAGAAACTATCTGTGAGCTTAAGTATAAATACTAGAAAAAATTCCTTAACTGTATAAAGCCAATCGATAACAAGTGCCTTTACTTGTTAATAAATTAAACATCTTAAAATATCCAATGTCTTGTTAATAAATTGCATAAAAATGCAAGAAGAAATCATCTTCGCAGAAATGTTTTTTATTTGTGAGTTATATAAATCCAGGTAAGCTGATGTATTTAAGATGCAGCTTAGTTCTCTATAATACATTTATAATAATCATGCACATACTGCTATGACACAATAAATTTGAAAAATTACGTGCAAGTTGACAAGAAATTTCATATCATGGATTTGTCATTAAAGACAAAAAAACAGACGTCGATAATAATTTACGACTTCCCTTTCTTTGAGTATAACCCCGCTTAATTGGTGGTGGTAACAATCGGCTAAGCATATTATCTGTACCGAGGAATCTCTAAGATTAGGAACCAACACACAAACAATGTAAGTGTTTGTATGTCGGAGGGCGGGTTCGTTGCCCTGTATAAAAGAGTAAAGTTGCTCAGATTGCCGATTATATACAATATTTAAAAATAACTATTACCAAGTTTCAAAATTTATCTGTGGAATAATCAATTCATTCCTACACAAAATACAGCAATTGTTTATTGATTATTACTTTATTGGATTCTCCTTAATATTCCCTTAATTTAATAAATTTAATAATCTTATATCTTTTTTAATGTATTCAATATTTTTGTAATCTAACATCTTTTTTTATTTATTCATATCCCTTTTTGGAGTACAAATAATACTCTCAGTTTATATAAACAACTTTAAATCTTAACAGCTATTTTTCTAGTTTTTTATCTTAAACTATAAAGGGAACTCGCAATCTTACGTGGAGGGGAAGGTTTTCTTAAATAAGTACAATCAATTTATTTTTAATTATCTTATATTTATTCAATTATATAATTCTAAGGAAATCGTATATTCAATTTTTACATTTATTAATTGTATTTGAGTAATCGCAATTATTTACGTTAATAATGAAAAAAGAAAAAAACATAATATACTCGATAATATACTTAAAATTTATTCACCCTTTTAATAGAGAATTTTACATAAATGACAATTTGAATTTTCCCTCCTTAATTTCTCTGCTTAAACACGTTAGGTTAGACTCATACGAATTTTTATTACAACCACGGAAAGTTAGTGTTAGGTAACTTCCTATCCTACCAAGTCACGTAAGGTTAGGTCGTTCTCAAGGCCCTTGGGTGTCTTGAGCACTGCTCAAGTCGTCGACCTAGGAACTTCGCCTAAGAACGTGGTCGCTAACCCTAGTGCCTCGACTACTTGGGGATGCGTCGTCTCCACGCTTAAAGCGGTTGAGCACCGAAAGTCCAATTAGATACTGGTTAGTGGAAGTGTTACCTGTTGGTGGTGTACAAACTGACTCTTCAGCTATCAGCCTTCGTACTGCGTCTCTTCTTCTCCCTTTGTGCTCATCGCGGTATTGTACCGGTGCAAGGAAAAATTCCAGGTCTGGGTGAGCAACGGAGTTTCCGCGTCCCAGGCTCGCTGGAAGAGGACTTCCCTTTTTACATTGCGCGCTGGTGCCTTTTATGCTAACGTTTTTTCCTTTTAAGTAGCAGGTTCTCCCTTCTTTGGGTGGACGCGCTCTAGGGTTTTCTTAACGTACTAGACGCACATTCCCCGCGCTCGGCGTTCAAATTTGAATTTTCATGTTTCAAATAGAAATGAAATATATGTATAAAAAAAATGTGTACTGTTAAATTTTCTATTAGACGGATTTCTTATTACAAGAAAATATAATAAATGGAAGAATATAAATATTAATGTAAAGCGTGTATTATAAATACTAGGTGATAGAAGTGCCCCCTTGCAAGTTGATATAGTAGAGTATTAGATGCTGCATGCAATGAATGTCTTTTATGCTAATTAAGTATATGATAGACTTTCGATAACAAGCAAGTGGTAAACATTGTTGCTTTTCGTCAGGAACAAGACATTCTGCGCAAAAACGGCGAAGCTAGAGTAGCTGATAGACGTAAGCATTGTTTGATGAAGTTAGGTAAAAAGAACTTGGAAAATTAGTTTAAGAAAACTGTGAAGGATATCACTGATCTGCTGTGTAAAATTATCGATGACACGAAGAAAGTGAAGAAACGTCCTATTTAGCTTCGAGTCTTAACCTCCAAAGCTTTTTGAGCTTTGCGAATCAAAAATTAAGAATGTAGACACATCCATTTTTTGATGAGGTGATAGTAACATTAAACATCATGAAGAAATTTGTTTGTCAAAAGATACTATCGAGGAGTATATTATTGTTGCTGACAAGAGTAATGATAATAATTTAGCGCATGATCACTATAAAAATTACCTACAGGTTCATGTTAAAAATACACGATAGAAAAATGCCAGAACTAGTTCAAGTTTCTAGGATGAGAAGAAAAGATAGACAAAGTTTACTTGCTTATTTACCTATAAATTTGTAAAAAAATCAAATTTAGTTAGGGAGGTTCGGTCGTTTTTAAGAGAGTTGAATCGCTTCCACGGAGAGGTGAATGAGAGCATATGTATGTGCATAAGACACCGTGATAAGGTTTGCTGTACTAACTTAGCCTAAAAATGTCCTCTCTCTCGATTACGGAAAATGCATTAGTATTAAGCTTACCAGGACTTGATAATGTATTAATAATATGCTTTAAAAATTTTATAATTTTTTTCAAGGTACCTAGTTTTTTATAGTATAAATCAAACAGCGTGAGTCCTCTTTTTATGGAAGATAACAAATAAGAAGAAAATGGTATAGTCAATTTTATGTTCTTTTGATAAAAGTGTGCTACAAATTTTTGAAATTAAATATTTTAATGGTGTAGCATTAAGGTTTAAGGTCTCGTTAAGGCATATACCAAGTTTGAGATTATAATTTTAAGAAGAATGGCTTCTAGAAGTGATTTTGTAAAAAGCCATAGTGCCACGTAAAAAGTCAAGCTGACAGCAGACAGTGCACTTAGTGCACTCTTGTCTGCCATATGAATGTAACATACAAGGTGGAAACCAATTTGCTTACGTTTGTGCAAATATCTTCATAAATGCAGACGGGATTTTTTGAAACTTTGCGCGTATACGAATGAATGTGTTATAAATAAGATATCAGTTTTTCAAAAAATTCTCATAGCTGTGTCAAGAGTAATAGGTATTTTTTTACAACTTTTTTGATAACTAATATTTGTGCCGATGTTAAAGACGACGAAGAATGAAAACTTTATGACTTTTTTTCTCGAAGTCTGTAGACGCGATTGTGTTCAAATTTGGTCGCTACATCCACGCAATATTTCTTTACAATATACATTTTTTTAAAAACATTTTAATTATTAAGTGAATTGTAACCCAGCTCCCTAAAGAGATGTATTCACTTGCTAAAAAAATAGATGTTGTACTTCAGCATGCTAGAAATATGTATAACTTTCTTAAATATTTTTAATCAGCCAAATTGTTGAGAAAAATTTTTTTGATATTACATGATTAAACATTGCTCTTATGGGCGAGAGCGATTATTCAACTTTTGTTTTACAAATATTGAGGCTAGAGATTTATTTATAATGAGAAAAAAGTTTAAATAGAGGGTTTAACTTCAAAGGAAGACTCTCGTATTAAAAAACGTACATCTTATATGTCATTTGGAAGAGAGATCTGTGCAAACGTAAACAAAGTCGTGAGCAGGTCTTATGCTAAGGGTATGGGACAGAACCGAGCATAATCTGCTGTTGGCTGATTTTTTTACACAGAGTTGGACGTCCTTACAAAATTGCTTCTAGAATTTGTTATACTGGAAATTACTAGAAACTTAACTCATGAAAAAATCCATTTATACAGAGAATTATTAATTGATCATTATCTTGTTGAGAATTCGAGCATTCATAGGAAATAGTTTGGCCAAAATAAAAGTGTATGGAATCAGAATAGTTTAAATTTATTAAAATAACCGGACCAACATTTGATAAAATTGTAGGAAAAGAACGAGATGATGCATTACTACATTTTAACATTGCACCTTTCCGTTAACTCAGACACATTACAGATATTAGGATAATCTCAATGAGCTAGTTTATTGCCTTGTAATCCTCATTACTAAGAGATGAGCTGGTTACCTTACATCAAAAGTTAAATTTATTGGACTTTTAAGAGGTTGTGACAAAATAGGGCCTACATTTTTAGCTGGTAAGAAAGGTTCACTTTTGTATCAGTATGAACTTCCAAGTATTCGGACGTAAGTAAGATAAGACCAATTGTGCCAATTTCTAAGGCACATGTTTTCGTGTTGTGCAATGGCTTTAAATACTCGGCGTATACTTTCATTCTCACTGTCTTCATCCAAATTCACTTCAAAAAGAGTATCCTCGAAGAATCAGACTGAATTCGTAAGACACCTAGTTCCCATGGTGTCGTCACTGGGAAATCCGGGATATGGCGGCTCGTTAGACTGATTTTTGGTTTGCATTTAATTCACCTTTTCTCGGGATTTGTTGTTGCCTGTGGACAGTATGATGTCTTGCAAGTTGCCATTGTCTTGAGGTTCCACATGCGTAGACTCGATAGTTGTGGTAGAGTCCGGCAGAAGTTTGATATCTCGAAATGTGAAGATTTTTCGTTTGTCAATGATCTAGACTTAGTACGTGTAAGCCATGCTTGTGTATCTCACGAGAACGCCCCGAATACCTCTTCAGGTTTAATTTTGCCTTGATACGGGTTATATACAGCAGGTAAATAATAGTACTAAATGATCACAGATATCGTAAATTCAAACGCTTTCTGGCCTAGAGCTGGTATGGCGTTTCGTGATGAATCCCCTTGGTTGGACAATTATTGCATATAAGGCAGACAGTGCGATAGTTTCTACCCAAAAACTTCACGGTATGTTAAATTCAAGCAGCATGCAGTGGGCCATCTCATTTAAAGTTCGATATTTCTATTTGCTACGCTGTTCTACTAAGAAGTGTGCAGGACGAGACGTCTGTGCAGGATTCCAGAGTCCAGCATAACCTGCTTGATTCTGTTATTGACGTATTCACCGCGGTTGTCAAATTGAGTTGCCTTGATTCTCAAATCTGTGAGACTTTTTATCTACAACTTATACTCTAAGAACTTCTTGACGACATTGCTTTTTTTCTCTAGAAAATACACTTGGCACCATCGGCTCTTATCATCGATAAAGGTGACGTTAAAACGAGCACCTTTCAGACACGTATCTCTCATCTCTACAGACGTCAGTAGGAACAAGCTTAGGCAACTTACTTGCAAAACTCTCGTGACTGAAGATTGCCTGACTGGTAATCTTACCTGCAAGGCATGTTTTTCACGGGTCTTTGTTATTCGGGAGCTGAAACTGGAGACCTTTGACACTTTGTTTTTGTAGCATAAGTTGCATGTCCCTTCAGTTGGGATGATCCAGACGTTTGTGCTAGATAGCGTAAGCCTCAGACTGCTCGGTGACTGCACAGTCCCTGAGGCTTGCATCCACGCTAAACAACTCTCCAACTCCGTCGGCAACTAGTCAAATCGTTCCACCTGGGACTTAAAGTTTCATACGATTATTCTTGAAGAGAACCTTGCAGTCTTTGTCGACTATTTTACCCGTAACATGAGATTAGACTGGTGGTTGAGAATAAATAGGGCATTTTAAAAGGTGTCTGTGCCACCAAATTTGTCCTTGGCTGCTATCGTTACGTTACCTTTCACGTCAATAGTCGTTGTCATTGACTACCTTGGGGCTCACTAAGGTTTTCTTGTTGCTGCACTGACAAGATGTGTAGCCACTGTCTAAGTACCAAGGGGCTCTGACAAGTTGGGACTGAGTATGAGCCCCGAAGCAAATGTTGGCGTTCTCAACTTCAATCTGTTTCTCGTAAGATTTATGTTTATAACAATCAGTCTCTTTGTACCCAACTGTTTTGCAAGAGCTGCACTTGTACTTAGGCTTGACTTTATTGCTGTAGTTGTTGTTCCAAACAGAGTGCTGAAGTCTGCGACTTTTTGCTGTCTGGTGTTGTGCTCTTTGATGATCTTAATCTTGAGCGTCTCCACGTTCGGCAACGCATCGTGAAATTCTATCGCTCATCGAAAGTTCTGACAGCTGCTGGGGAGGCTAAGAAGAACCATGATTGTTAAAAGATTGCCATTGATTTTTACATCCATGGCTTCTAACTTGTCCACTGCGTCGAAGAATTTGTTGCCATGTTCAATGAGGTTCTTTTTATGTTGCATGCCAGATTGTATGAGCCACATGAGTGGAGTGACCTTTTGGGCAGGGTCCTTGGATGCATAGACCATTTTTAGTCCCTTTGACACTTCTCTTGACGTTACGCAGCCTCTCGTGTGTTGCAGCTTTGATGGTTTTATTACGAATTTCATGTAGGATTCAGCAATGTGGTCTTTAGACAACCATTTTCAATGAGTTGTGTAAGAGTCGTTGTCTGTTTCTTCCACCTTTATCTGTGGACATTCTCCTGATACGTATTTTCGTGTATCGTTTCTTATGAGCAAAGCCTTCATTTAAATCTTCCATATTTCATAGTTGTCTCTGGATAGCAGCTCAAAGCGAGCGATGTATAAAGTGTTGGTGCCTGGGACATATCGTTTTCACACTTTCCTGGGCTCCTAACCATTTAGAAAAAATGAGTTGGGAATGCAAACGAATTGAACTTAAAGATTTTTTAAGATAGTTGTATGAATGCATGTCACTGTTAGTTGGCTCACTGCAAACTGAAGTTAAAGCTGGCCTTCAAAAAATATACGCTAGGGTAGCACTGTGCATATGTTTATACAACACACGCAAAAACGGAAGACTATAAAGTTATAAATGCAGGTATTATGACACACACTGCAGAGGAAAACTGCGCTATAGTTATTGCATATCCAACACTTAATAAGTTTAACCTCTAAGAACATGAAACGCTACTTAAAGAAACTGTATAAAAATGCAAATCCAAGTAACTCTCGTAAGCTAATTCAGTTAAGATGTAGCCCTATGCTATACGTTTTTTAAGTATGCATGGGCTGTGCCAGTCAAAAATAAGCCTGGTAAAAGTGTAGTATCAACTGTAAAATTACCATTGGTTATAATACAAGTACCAACAAATCTATAAGCCAATTGCCAAGAAAAAATTAAAAACTCGAATTCTCAAAGTCATTCGAAAAAATACTAAAATGAATAGTACTCTGCTTACATTTATTTCGAAAGATCTATGTGTCAACGATTTATGGTACAGATACATAGAGTAGAAATCGGTATGGCACGGCAAAATGATGCCCAATCAGTGTAAAGTAGCACGTACAGCCACGGCAAAGCTGTGTGCCCTGTTTACATGCAGCATGGCACTGGTATTACAAACATGAGAACGTGAAAGAAATTTGACACTCTGACTTCTCACTTGCTCTAACACATTTAAATGGAGTGACGTGACATTTTTTTGCTGCATGTGAGCAGGACACACAATTTTTGACGTTGTACTAGCACAATATATTATCAAAAATGCTACACGTACACTCGACTAAACGAACTATAAATAAATTAGAGGATACCTTATTTCTCAATAACATATATAAATTTCTTATTAGTAATCTCTTTTAAGTACGTACACACGTTATCTATATTCGTAAGATACGTACATTTATTGTTTATATGTATATACAGAAATACATACATGTTCGACACTTACGTTATTCGTTTAAGGTGACCAACAGTCTGTAACGATCGTCTTAACGATATAGACGTGAGTATCTGATATAATTATTTATAAGCAGTGGCCCTACAATGTCATTTACAAAAATTGTTGTATTTTTTGTTTTTGATTTCTTTGTTAATAAAGTGAGCCTGATAAAGTTGGCGTTAGGATCAACGAAACGTTGCTCAACCTAACACCTGATTTTTTGACTGTTTATTGATTTTTTTTTTTTTTAACAATTGTTAAGTTTAAATTAGAAAAGACCATTACCTTAAATTTAAAAAAATTAAATTTGATTCAATACGTTTTTGTAGTTTACTTAAATTTATCGAATAAATCAGAAGCAAAAAGATATTATAATTTTTAATAAAAATGAAAAATGTGACATTTCGTGGATGTGCTTGACCGAAAAAGTTTTCTGGGTTAAAAAAAATTGACATATTAATGACCTTTACGTTATAAAAATAGTTAAGTGGGGCAGTTAAGTTTGAAGTTAGAAAAAAATCGAAGGAAAATAATTTACTAGATGGCTAGGTTTTTAGAGAATTAAATGAATTGCATGGGCATCTTAAGCTCAAAAAACACTAAGGTAAATTTTTGAAAAGAGGCATTCCCAAATTAACAATTTAACTGTTTCCGAATAAAACAACGTCTGTGCAAAAACAAACTTAATTCTTTAAACACCAAGCAATTGCATATACAACATACTTATATTTTATATTCTTTACGACTTTCCATAAAATAACAATAAACAGCTGATTACAAGATTTTTCGATTTGAACATATTGATACTCATATAAAAATTAAATGAAATGTTTACGAATATTTAATTTTTCCATACTCATCCAGCGTCAATACTTCCAAAGATTTAAATTTCAAATATTTAAAAAAAAAGTACAACTATATATATTGCATGTACCTGTAAACTTCGCACAAAACCTAAAGTAATAAAGGCAATGTATTTAAATTTTCTTCGTCCTCAGAGAAATTCTTTTTTCTTATATACGGACCAAAAAATTTCTTTGAGATCAATACTTGTAGATGAACTATTTTTGATCATTAAAGATACATTTTTTAATTAATAATGATTTGAAAGCCTATTGAATTCTTACAACCCGTTTTTACAGCGTTACTTAATTATTTTGCTCTTTTTCATTGTGACTGAATAAGGCCAAAACAATAAAGATAACTTTTTTTTCATTAAGTAATAAGTTGTGTCACTGTACACACCCTATCTATTTGAATTCTATCAACCGATCCATCACATCTCATAGAAATAGTCATTGCAGAAGAAATTTTGTTTACAAAATTTTGTTTGCGCATTTAAACAATGATTTTTAACAATTCTCTCAAGTTACTTGGTGATGTGTACTAAAAATTTAAACTCTTATCTCTATTCGTCAAAAAAACGATCAAAATTAAAAATTTATACTTTACTTCTTATGACAACAGAAAACTAAAGATGTAACATCTGAATATAGATATCGTAAGCTTTTTAGTGTCTCCGTAAGCGTTTAAACATTTTGCCTTAGCCTTTTAATTGTCAGACTGTTGGATGGGCATTAACTACGCTTAGCATATACTTTCGTGACGTGTCATTTACTGTAGCAGAAGTGAGATCTTAGGCACCGTGTAAAGACAGTCTCTGCTATGAAGGCACACTGATACCAGCTAGGCAAAAAAGGAGCAGACATGTTTATGAAAAAAAATCATATTAAGCAAGCAATTCTAAGCTTGCCTCATGTTCATGAGGGCTTGTTCACTATATTTTTAACCAGAGAGTTAAAAAAAAAGTATATGACCCTAGAACGTATATTTACTTTTGATTAGAGTAACATTTATTAGTCCTATGACTTTGCGTTATGATCACTGCATATAAATTTATATACAAACATACATCTATAGAGTAAAAGTTAATTTTAATATAAGGTGTTGACATGATTCCAGTAAAAATCTATATTGATTAAACTATGTAGATGCTGGTGTACGAACACGTATATAATAATAATTCAGGTAGTAAAAGAATTTCTTCACAATATGCACTGGCTTCTGGCTTCCCTTAAACGACTTGGCTATCTGTTTTTTGGGTACTATTTACAGGGAGTAACGATTGTCTTAAGCCTACGCGAGCATTTTTTTAGTTAAATTTTAAGATATTTTCTAATGAACTATCTAAACTATATAGACATTTTTACAACCAGTAGTGAATTTTTTTTAATAAGCTGGCCAGGTATTCGCTTCTCTGAAAAAAAAAAAAAAAAAAAAAAACACACTCGAACGTCTAGACTTTACCGGTAAAGTTGACTTTTAGTTATAATAATATGGTAAGTGATTTTTCAGCACCCTGGGTACGTATCATATTACAAAAGCCTCAAAAAAATATCTCGATAATTTTTGATAGGATTCGAGCTTCTGACCCTTTGAGTCTCTTTGGCTTTGAGGCTCACGTATTTATTACTAAGCCATTGGAGCTCTTTGAAAGTGTGCTATAATTGTTGCTTTAAAAAAAAGATTTTATACGAGACATTAAATTGGCACATTCCATCAAAACCGAAACAAATTGACAGAGACAAGTCTGAAAAAAGTTAATTAGTTCATGTTACTATTAAAATTATTTAATTCAAGTTAATATAAATCAATTTGCGACTAATTATTTTGTTGATGGCTCAGTACCTTCTTTGTTGTCGATATAGTATGAGATCTTATTACAATTTACGACATAATGCATTAAACAGAGCATACAATTGAAGCACTGAATAAAAACCAGCATTGCCTTGGGTACATCTGTAGTATTTGTCTTTTTATTGAATTACACGTTCATAAGTTATTTGTCTACTCGTTCAAGGCCAATAAGTCATCCTTTTGTATCACCTTTTTGTTAGAATATTTTCTAATATTGCATGGTGAACCCTTACTTTTCTTACGTATTATTGATTTTTTTTATAAGTCTTATTACTCTGGGTGATGATTTTTGTGTATATATTTACAACTATGAAGTAAAAGTTATTGTTAGTATAAACTGTTGACATAATTCTAGTTAAAGTGATATATATATATATATATATATATATATATATATATATATATATATATATATATATATATATATATATTGATTGGACTACGTAGATGCTGGTGTGCGTACATGTTTGTATAATTTAGGTAGTGATAAATTTTGCTTAAAATATACTCTGATTATTGTCTTATCTGTATTAGCGCTGTTCAGTATAAAAGAGAACTTGACAGAATCATCACATGAATTGTTTCAACAATTTTTATTTATAATTATTGAAATCAACCAAAATACATCGGTATACACTATGTAAGTATAATTCCAATGTTTGCTATTGCTTACATTTTTTATTAAAATCTAAGGAATAAAAATTTATTACCAATGTTAAAACAAATTCAAAATACAACAAAGGTAGGTATCTGTACTTATAATTGGCGCGCTAAAACAAATTTGTTTTATGTAACTTAAATTCGATGTTTGTATTAATTTTTTGATCATTATTAATGTAGCGAGCATACAAGTTTTATTCTGGTTCATTTAGTTATGTTAATGCTTTATTTAATTACATTGCTTGCATGCAAAACTGTTTAATGACCTTTTCTTTTGCAAGCTCAATTTTTCTCTTGTGTTTTTTAGTGTTCCTGAAGTTGGTCATGCTGAATTCATATCTGATCGAGCAAACAAAATTTTTTTTTCAAACACAATTTTACTAACCAGCATACACCATTGTTTATTCATGACAATATATTATTTGCTATGTACATCTTTACAATAATCTAGTTAATGAGTATAAGGACTTCTAAAAATCCAGTGCCCTTCATGAAGATGGTGCCGTAGTGATAAGCCTCCTTAATACACTTACAAAAAAACAATAAAAATATCTAAAATACTTGTAATACAGAAACAATAGTAAAGAGCTTGAAGCTTTTAACATCTTAAAAATAGAAAAGTTTTCATCGAGGTTATTTTTTTATCACTTATCGGTTTTTGGGGACGCTAAAACTAATAACAGAGTCTATGAAATTGTATCAGGCCGCATTAACAACACAACTACAAAAAAAGAACTTTTTGTATTGTAAGCTATTAATTACAATCATTATTTTGATCATTTTTTAATATGAAAGTGAAATAGTGGACTTTTACAACTTACGGTCAACCTCTAACTTGTTGGAGTTGCATAGACTCTAAGAATCAATTTCAATGTATCCTGAGTCAAACTATTAATATAAATATGATCCGTATGAAGAAAAATTCAAACTTTAAATGTCAGAGATCAATATCACAATTATTATTTCTTGAGGTTACATTCAAAATGTGATGTGATAATGATACAAGGATTTCGAATTCGCTTTCAGTGACCGTAAAATAATCCACCACGTGTAGTTCCATGCTGAACACAGAAAATTTGTTGCTCTTGATTTTTTTTATTATATTAATAATGGGTTTAAAAAATTAAATTATGTGATATTCAACTTTAAAGCAGACATTCAAAGCATATAACGTAATGGTTAATTTAAAAATACAATAGAACAGTGTATTAATTAAAATTTTGATATGTATTAATAATAAAAAAGTCTTTTGAAACTTTGTAACTATTCATTAAAATGAGAAGTATGTACTTTATGATACTAACTAATGTGAATACATAACGTTAGATATTTTTTGGTAAAAGAGCTTCAAGATTAGTTTTTAATGAAGTAATGGTTTCTACTTGTTTTATCTCTTCTTTTGACTTTAAAATTTGTTTACATTTGTTTTATAACGGAGGTTGTACTTGAATTGTAATGAGGACTTATGAGGTTCATATAATTCTTACAATTTACATTTAATGCGCATGTTAAGTATAAAAGCAATATTCAGCATTAATTCCATGGTGTAAGTCACCTTTGCTTTCTGCTCACGGGGTCAACACACGTCCACGAGAGAATACCGTTGTCAAATATGTTGAAAGACACAAAATAATTTGTAGCACCAAGGTTTCTCATACACATATATTAAAAGCCTCAGTTTTTTACGCTTTATTAACCTTTTATCAAAGACTTTCTCATTAAAAAAAGACGTTACAAAAATAACCTTGATTTTTACAGTTTTTTTGCAAAACTACAAGTCCAAGTAACTTTTTATTTGTTCTTAAATAGACATATAATGCCCGTAATGCACAAAACTTTTAAATTATTATCTTATATCGACGCTCTGGACGACGACTATGCCCAGATTGATCCTGGACAAAAACTATGCTCTGTCGACGTCCTGGGCAAAGATTTCGCCATTTTTCCAGACTAAACGAAAACTATGCTATTTTCTCAGTCTCAGACAAAGATTATGCCCTTTTTTTTTGGTCCCGGACGAGGACTGTGCCCTTTTCTCGCGTCCGGACAATGTTTATGCCCTTTTTTCTAGTTCGTATGAAGACTATGTCAGTTTTTTCGAGTCTGGGCTAAAACTATACTCATGTCTGGACAAAAAATAAGTTAAAAAACACTAAAGCATTATTTACTGACCCCTCTTGTGTTACTAAAAGCATTGTATACTTACCCTAAAATAAAAAAACCCTTCCAGATTTGCTAACTCATGCTTAAGGTGGCTAACAACCACTAGTACGTTGAAAGGCTAAAAAGAAGCTCACGAAAACGATGCTCCTGAAAACCATTCAACATTTCATATTAAGGTTTGGTGATACTTGAATCTAAATATCTACGGATACTGCTCTAAAAAATCAACACGTATTCATTATTCTTAGCAGGTCTAGTTTGAAGTTTAAACAAGTGTTTGAAAAAAAGAGAATGAGCTTTTTTAAAAAATTTTGTAAAGTAAATATTACAAAAACTGTAGGCAAGAACCACTATATACATATATTTGACTATATATCTTATTACAAACACAAATATAGGGTAAGCTTAAATGAGCTTTACTTTATTCGGGCTCTAGAAAAAAGTCAACATCTTAGTCTAGATTTGGAGAAATTGAAATAATCTTTTCCCGGACTAGAAAAAAGGGCATAGTTTTAATCTGCACTACACAACAAGGTATAGTCTGCGTCCAAGGCGTCAATATGTTCCTCACTTTGCAACAAAATCTCAGTATTTTTTAAGTATACATGGAACAGACAAAAGCTATCACTAATAATAAAAATTAGCCGTGAGGGTACTACAGTTTTCCAGTCTGGACGAAGTTTTTTAGAGAAATTTTTAGTATGAATCATTATATAATATATATCTACTCACATTGTGTATATATATACATACACGCGCTATCCATATTTTTTAATTATGGTAATACATATAGACTTTTGTACAGCTATGTATACGATAAGTATACTTCAATAATAAACATAAGATATAAATGTACAAGTTCCAACGTGTATACATACATACATACATACCTATATATATACACATATATATATATATATATATATATATATATATATATATATATATATAGAGAGAGAGAGAGAGAGAGAGAGAGAGAGAGAGAGAAGTGTCTAGTGGTAGAAGCATTGGAGTAAGGTTATCACGTACAGAAAAAAAGAAAAAAAAAGAAAAAAAAAAAAAAAAAAAAATACCTTACATCACATGTCGTAATTAAAAGTATGTTAAAGTTATAATTTTCTTACACACACTTTGGATATTCTAATAAATCATAATACCTTAAGGAACATATTTGGCAGATTAAATTCAAAATCATTCATACAAATTATTCCTCTGTATCCCTATACACCAATTTAACCATGACTTTTATCCACTAACATATATGTATGGATAAAATTTAACGGAGTGGTATCATATATCAAACACTTACTCGTACACTAACTAAATTAAGAATATAAAGTAGTCATTAATTTTACTTACGAAAGTGCATTTATTATAAACAAACAAGATGTAGGAAAATTTGAAGCAATGGACGATTACGCGCGTCGACTTAGCATACTATTGCTACAACCGACTAACAATTAATGAAATTTTTAACGGCTTTGGAGTAGTACAGTCCATATAAAACAAGAACAATGTCTGATGGATTATTACAGTTATTAAGTGGTTATAAGTATACCACACGGGGCAGAAATTGTGGCTAACAGTTAGTAATTAGCACTAACACTTCATAATCTTATTGACTCACTAATTTTACCACCAGATAAGATAAGTCATCAAACAATACAAGGAAGCTCCACAATTTACGTAGTCAAGGAAACATAAGAAAAATACAAAGAAGATGGAAAAGTCCTAACATACGATTTGTGACACTGAGTTCTACTGGGAATAAGATCAACGTTTTTGTAAAAAAAGCCTGACAGTACCGATTGTATCATGTAATATACCTCATGAATTTTTTTTTTTTCAGTTAAAACTACAGCTTACCTTTATTTAATACAACTGTTTCAGACACTTACAAGAAATTTTTGTGTTAATTGATAAATAACTTTTAAAAATGCATAACAAAGCACTATGGTAAATATATGAGACATATATATGACGGTAATAAGGGTCTTTACCATATCTTAAAATCACTCACAGATCGCATTAATATTTAAAAATTATTTTCAATAAAAGATGTTAATACCATGATAGGTAGAGTTCACTGTTCTTTCGCGCTAGTGTAACACCCAAGGAAAAAGACTATTAGCTGTGTACTGATGCATTGTAAAAAAAAAGTATTTTTACAATAATCTATTGCAAACAAGCTCTTTCAATAGTGATATTATGTGTAATGTTCAACTTTGAAAAAATACTTGATAAACATCGGATGTCCAGTTACTGTAGTTTTGTAGAAATAAGTAGTAAGATTTTGCACAGTATTACTGGCAGGACTAATTTTAAGTAGGTATAATTATTGTATTCTACGAGCTCGTACGCCAATCAGTATCTTCTAATAGAGAAATAGAACTTTACGAATTTCTAATGGAATCCTCCATTTATTGTTTTAGCGAGAATTTGGTAAATGTAGTCATATTGTACAAATTGTTAAAGATGCTTATGACAAGTGAACTTTTCTGAAAAGTTTTGTTGAAAACAGAATATATATTCGGAATAACTAAAAAATTTTCTCATGCAACAATTTGAATTATTTCACCAACCCGTTGTTAAGATCTAACATATTTGCATGAAAGTTGATTAAATATATCAATGATATTTTCTGTACTCATATGCCATGAGCACTGTTCCAATAAAAATTACTATGTAAGTGATAAAAAAAAAGTTATAAAGAGGCTAAACATTTTGAAACTGCACGATTAAGGCTTCAGTCTTATGAGTTGTAAAAGATAAAGTGTTATTCTAATATTGAATGTTTTTGGTGCAGAAAGGGTCAAGGACATTTATAATTATAAACCCAGAAGAACCTATTATCAGTCAACATTCATAGTCCATTTCTTATAATCTAAGTAGTACCCTTGCGTGTGTATATTGTGGGCCTGTGATCATTAGCAAGCATGGATCTATAAGTACCAAGTAGACTATTTTTATGCTCTTGTATAGTCCCACCATACATAGGCATTTTGTTTTCTTGTAAGACTCGTAGTTGCTCAATACAGCGTTAGCAAAAACGTTGTTAACCCAAAAGATATATTCCCTTACACCTAAACTTTTGTTTTCCATACTATCGTCTGCCTTACGTTTTTTTGAAACACGATGTTTGATCGTTTCCTCTTTTAACTGATTACTTGTAACTTTTGAGATTTGTGGTTAGTTATCACTGTATAAAGTTTATTGCTGTTTTACAGCACTGATGCCAATATTTGGTTAAAAATAAGTTTTTGTTTTCGTATCTTCTTCTAAATTTCGTCTATCGTCAAGTCCACCATTCATATATATCGTTACTTTTTTTTCCAAACAATAACAGACACTCAGTTGCCTTAAAATTATATGATTTTTTTTTATCATAAATGTATTTATTAGTTTTTATGTTATATAGCTTTGTACTATAGTATATTATTTCATTTCAGAGACTTGAAGAGGATTGCCTATTGTGTAAATTAAATCCTATCGCATATGAATACATAAATAAATAATCAAACATCTTAGCCCCTGACTTACGTATTAATGTTATCTTCTTCTCTTGTTATTTTGGAATGCTTTATTTTGAATACGACAAATAAAGACCTCTTCTTACAACTACTTTCTTGAACATGACAGTAGTACTATCAACGACAAAAAATTTCAATTATTTTAAATACTATTTTTTTCGGTAAATGATGTAGGGTCTAATTCTTTTTCAATAACATCCTAATTATCTTCTTTACGTACCGTATGTGTTTTTCTTAGCGTTTCGTTCAAAGAAATGCGATACATATCTCTGTATAGGAATCTATTATTTACTGCATGATATTCCACCAAGTCCATGATTACATATCATGTAACTTCTATGCCATCCTCATCGATTGATGTTACGAAATGCTTTTTCTAATTCCTACGAAAAAATGCTGATATTTGTTTCAACGTTGTTTATGTGAGCTCAAATTTAACTGTACCTCCCATAAGTATGATATACTGAGTCGCCAAAATTAATGTTGTGTGTATGGTCTCAAAAGACCATCAAAATCGCGTTTCAGTTTTGCTGTATAAGAGTTTCATAGGTATGATGTTTTCAGTATAAAATAAAAATTATGTTAAAAGGACTACTCACTTTATTTCCATCTCTTAAATTTCTGATCTTAAACTGTTTTTGCAATCATTAGAAAACAAGTGATTTTCCAATATTATCTACTCTTCATTAGGCTTACCTAGCAATTGTTACTTGTGTTAGAAAAATGCAGTAAAATTAAAGAAACATTTCACTGTATTCGGGATATTGTTGCAAAAATGACCAATTTACAGCACTGTCAAGATAAGAAAATCTTAAATTTTTTTGTAAACATTAAAACAGAATTTATTTCTAAAATATTTGCAAAGTTTAATTAAAGATGATTTGTAATTTATACAGAAGTATTGTTTATTACTATTTTCTACTAGCATCTCATTTGTAATATCCTACGTATGCATTGTAATATTAAGATTTTTAATCTTTTTGTGCTACGGTTCATCCACAAAATTAATGAAAGTTAATTCAAAGCATTTAATGCAATTATTAACGTCTTTATTTTTCTTTAATATTTTTTAATATGAGATACATTTTTCGGACTCGGGATCCAATTTTTTTGCACAATTGTAGCTTTGGCCTGCAGTTACTTATTTAATGCAGCTATCATCAAAAACGAAAATTTTATAAATGTAAAGTGTTTGTATATAATAGCATGTGTTAATGCACCTTAAACATACTGTTAAATTTTGTCCGTAAATGTTTGTGACGACAGTTAACACTGTTTGCAATCTTAAAAAAAAGGATTTGTTATGCCATCCATCTTTTAAGTATGCGTGACATGCAATTGTGACATAAAAGCCACCTCGTTTCGCACAGTTTCTAAGTATTTAAATAATCTAATTGTAACAATTTTTCAACTTTTTTAAGATAGCTTTTTCTTCTAGGGTTGTACGCCTCATTCAATTTAGAAGTTTAATGCATTGTTTTGGCAATGCTTAAACAGCGTTTTAAGTACAGAGGTGCTGTAGGTGACAAGCACATTTCATTTTTAAGCCAGTCAGAACTTTTTTTGGCAATGAAGAATTGACCAAAACGTTATTTACAATAATGACACCATTATTATTTTTACAAGTTCACATTATATTGTAAACGTCAATACATGCACCACTAAAGGATCTCTTCATTTTTGTGTACAATGTATCTGCGTAAGCTAATGCGTTATCATCCAAGTTGCATAATAAAGCTGTATTGAATATAAAACTTATTATCAGTTTTTTTTTTGCTAACGGACCTGAAAATAATGTAGAGAAACGAGACAGTTGTATGGTAAGTCGATTTTATTGATAAGAATTCAAAGCTTTCTACATCGTTATATTTACCCCATGTTCTGCGTATGAGCAGGTGCTATCATATTCTTACCAATTTTCTAAACAGATATTTTGGCATGGATACATTTTTCATGATATTTAAGTAAAATATTCATCCTTTTAAAGACTAAATAATGTTTTCGTAAAAAAAAATGATTATCAAAAAAATGCACACGTCTTAAAAATTTTTATTTGCGTGGCAGTTACTGACATTTTTACATCGTTTTATTAATTATTTACTTGATTTTTCTAAATTAGCAAATGGTTGTACTAAACCTGTTACTAGCAGTTATACACCGTGTATCGAAAATAAGTGAGGAAAACTATACTATGCGATAAAGCTCATTAAACTGATAGAAAGGCTCTTTACAAAATTTTGATTTGATGCGCGATCTCCGAAGTATTGACAAATTAACATTATTAATTTCGGCCAATCACAGAGCGCTTATCGTCAAGAAGTGGGCTCTCAGTGCCGGTAGTGTAATCGACTCTTAATAGAGGGTGCGGTGATGAGGAGGTGCCTAGGAGAAAACAAGGTTGGTACGCAGAGTGTAGCTTTATCGACTGCAGAGAATCAATGAGTCGTCGGACCGGGGGGTAATGCAAAAACTGCCAAAATAAATGAGGATAAAGCAATAATAATATGGATGATAAAAGAATGCTCTTGGTAGTAATAATCTAAATAATCAATTCGCCTCTCTCCAAATTTTTAGCACATCTCTGAAAATAAGCTCTACAGAAAGAAAAAAAAATTATAAAAGGACGCTGGCAAAGCAGTTCAAACAATTAACTCAAATTGCAAGTCCTTGAGTATGAAGAGCAAAAATAACAATTCCTTACCTTTGAGCACACTCACTGGTGACACTTCAGTAAACTTGAAAAATTAAGACTAACTGATCAGTTGACTTATTGCAAATCTAAAAACCAATCAATGACTGGATTAGAGAAATAGCAAAATTTTCAAGTGCCAGATGATGGTTCTACTAAGAGAAGTAGTCCATTTTATGACTTTCCACTTCCTCGCATACTCACTGGTGAAATATAAGTAAGATTACTCAACTGAGAACAACTGACTTTTTATTTACTACACAACTAAAACCAGAGATAATTAGAGTACACACTAGGGCAAATACAAAAATTTTGAGTGTTACTGTAACTTTTAGTACTAATTCACTGGAAGGCTGTTTGAACACTTACTGTTGACTACTCCGTATACTAGCACAACTGAAACCTCCTTGTCAGTCAGTTCAGTGCATAACTAAAAAAAGGAGATCTGATTATAATCTAGAGCATGAAAAAAAATGACAAGGGTTGCAGGATGCTTTTGGTACCAGCAGAAGTGTACTTGGCGCAGATGCTCTGCATTGTCAAACTAGAATACCTCTTTATTTGCAGAACATCTCGTAAAATGAACGCTTCGGGTTAACCACAAATACACAAAACTGTGGACCAGGTATTGTTTAGGTAAAAACACTGTATTGCATGTGCAGCATTATCTGAAATGAAGAAAACCACAAAGAACCACGCATTTTAGAAAATCAATGTAAATGTATGGGTATATGTTGTATACGTATCTGACGTAGCAATATATATATATATATATATATATATATATATATATATATATATATATATAAACGATGTCCGGTACCATAACACATAACTTTTGATGATGAGCCCACGTCGTTACTTGCAGGCGCAAGCTGCTGTGATGGCACAGCCGGTGTCCGGGTAGGTATTAGGCATTACCGGAGTCTCATCTTCGTTTATACGTCAAGCGCGTCTCTCATGACGGTCAATGAGCAGACGACAAATAACTGACAATGTACCTCTTTATATTTAAGGAAACATTAATTTAGAAAAAAATAAATAAATAGAGCCACAAATTTGCTAATACACATTTTACTTCAAGGTTTTTTTTTTTTTGTACTTATTTTTTTTGTAATTTCGTCTGCCAAGTATTTGACTTGTTTGCGATCACACTTTTTACACTCTATAAAGTATTGTGCTACAGCTTTTGTGTCAGTTTTTTAATAACCATTATTTTGACTATAGAGCCTCGCGGTAATCGCGCAAATTATACTATTGTGGACTACACGCAAATGGTGCACTTCTATTACCTGGCGCAGGGAAACCCAGATAAAGCTGCACGTTTGTATCGAGGTCGTTAGCCGAATCGTTGGCATCCGGATCTTTGAACCATTGGGGCTGATTATCGCAGATTCTTTGAAACAGGAAGTGTTTCACCTGTTCGTGATGATGCTGGTCGAGGTTGCCCCCGTGAGATTCCTAATCCTGATATGGAAGAGGCGATCCTAGATGCTTTCGATGATGACCCAACGACATCGAAACGTGTAGTTGCTCGTCATATGGGAGTTCCTCAAGGACAAGTCCAAGCGGTAATGGCTGATAGTGGTCAGCATCCTTATTATTACCGTCGTATGCAGGAACTGCTAGAGCCTGATCGGCAACCACGAGTTAACTTTTGTACGGGTTTGTTAGCTCAAGTGCGCGTCAATGCTGAATTTATAAGCTACATTTTGTGGAGTGACAAGTGCACGTTTACGAGAAATGGTATGATGAACCAGCATAATTACCATTATTGAGCTGAAGAAAATCCGTGGCTCACACAACCAACAATATTTTCATACCGTTGGAATGTTAATGTTTGGGCTGGAATAATCGGTGATAGAGTTGTAAGTTTATAATTATTATTTAAACATATCGAGCCTTAAAGTATAGTGCACACGTCAATAATTGGAAATCTTAGTATTTAGCATAACCAATTTAATACTTGTTCAATTTAAACATAGATTGGACCAGTATTCTTGCCACCCAGATTGAATGCAGCAGCTTATTTGCATTTTCAAAGGGATTTACTACCGCCTTTGCTAAAAGATATTCCATTGAACATTCGTTTAGCTATAATTTACCAGCATGATGGAGCTCCAGCGCACTTTTCCGCCAACGTCAGGCAGCTTTTGGATGAGGGCTATCCTGACCAATGGATTGGACGCAGTGGTCCAATTCAATAGCCAGCACGATCGCCAGATTTGACCCCACTTGACTCCTTCTTGTGGGGCTGCGTAAAGGAGATCGTGTACAAAACTGAAACTCTCGGGAAAGAAGACTGTCGTGAGAGAATCATCAACGCCTTCAACATTGTGCGAGAACGGGGTGTAGTGCTACGAGCCGTAAACAACATCATTCGTCATGCCAATCTCGTTCTTAGAGTCAACGGAGGACACATTGAGCAACTCCTGTAATCATCAACTTAAACCATCAGCCCTTTTCAGGGCCAAAAAAATAATGTTAAGGTTCTATTGCACTTCAGTACTATGCATTAACTGTATGCATAAACAAAAGGAGCTACAAGTATCTACTGTATCTGCCTGAAATTTCTTTTTTCTGAATTAATATTCCTTTGCATCTCAAAAAATTTTAATAAGTAGAGGTACATCGTCCGTTCTTTGTCGTCTGCTCCTTTACCGTCATGAGAGACGCGCTTGACGTGTAAACAAAGATGAGACTCCGGTAAAGCCTGATACCTACCCGGACACCGGCTGCGCCGTCACAGCAGCTTGCGCCTGCAGGTAACGACGTAGGCTAATCATCAAAAGTTATGTGTTATGGTACCGGACATAGTTTATACATATACATATATATATATATATCTTGTTACGTCAGATACGTGTACAACATGCACCAATTGATTTTCTAAAATGCGTTGTTCTTTGTGGTTTTCTTCATTTCAGATAATGCTGCACATGCAATACAGTGTTTTTACCTAAACAATACCTGGTCCACAGTTTTGTGTATTTGTAGTTAACCTGAAGCATTTATTTTACGAGATGTTCTGCAAATAAAGAGGTATACTAGTTTGACAATGCAGAGCACCTGTGCCAAGTACACTTCTGCTGGTACCAAAAGCATCCTGCAACCCTTGTCATTCTTGTTCATGCCCTAGACTATAATCAGATCTTCTTTTTTTAGTTATGCACTGAACCGACTGACAAGGAGGTTTCAGTTGCGCTAGTATACAAAGTAGTTAACAGTAAGTGTTCAAGCAGCCTTCCAGTGGATTAGTACTAAAAGTTACAGTAACACTCAAAATTTTTTTTATTTGCCCTAGTGTGTACTCTTATTATCTCTGTTTTTTGTTGTGCAGTAAATTAACTGGTCAGTTGTTCTCAGTTAAGTAATCTTACTTATATTTCACCAGTGAGTATGCAAGGAAGTGGAAAGTCATAAAATGGACTACTCCTCTTAGTGGAACCATCATCTGGCACTTGAAAATTTTGCTATTTCTCTAATCCATTCATTGATTGGTTTTCAGATTTGCAATAAGTCAACTGATCAGTTAGTCTCAATTTTCGAAGTTTACTGAAGTGTCACCAGTGAGTGTGCTTAAAGGTGAGAAATTATTATTTTTGCTCTCCTTACTTAAGGACTGGCAAATCGAGTCAAATGTTTGTACCGCTTTGCCAGCGTCCTTTTATGACTACTTTTTTATCCTGTAGAGTTCATTTTCAGAGATGCGCTTAAAATTTAAAGAAAAGCAAGTTGGTTATTCAAACTATTACAACCAAGAGCATTCTTTTAGTATCAATTTTATAATTCTACATCCTTATTTATTTTGGCAGTGTTTGCTTTACCCCCCGGTTCGACGACTCATTGATTCTCTGCAGTTGATAAAGCTACACTCTGCGTACCAATCTTCTTTTCCTCTAGGCACCTCCCCACCACTGCACCCTCCATCAATAGTCGATAACACTACTGGCACTGAGAGCCTGCCCCCCGACGCTAAGTGCTCTGTGATTGGCTGATAGTATTAATGTTAATTTGTCAATACCTCGGAGAATGCGTATCAAATCAAAATTTTGTAAAGAGCTTTTCTATCAGTCTTGACGAGCTTTATCCCGTAGTGTAGTTTTTCTCACTAATTTTTGATACACGGTGTATACACCGATCAATTAAAAGGTTATGTGACTGGTACACGCATGTCAGCTCGCACACGAGCACCAGCAAGCGTGCGAACTACCACGGGTGAGTTGACAGCATTTTCCATGCACTAGTATCGTTATGTATTATGTTTATGATCTCATTATCAGTGTTATCAAACTACTGCTCTAACTTGAAAGGAGAGTCATTAAATTTATCTGTTAGTAGGGAGAGGTTGGTGCCCAGAATTTCGTGAGGAAAAAGAGTTTTTGATGTACATGGTTAAGCATTAGTTATATATTTTTTAGTAAATCTCCACACCATTCACAAGGTACTATTGTGGTACGTGGAGGGTTTTTTTCAGATTTTTCCGTTATGTTTAGACAAAAAATGTTTGATATAATGTACACAAATTTTAATTAAGATCAAAAGAAAATTTTTTAAACTATTTGTGAACAAAAAGAAAAAATGTATTTTATAGATGGTCCTGGAGGATCCAGAAAAACCTACTTATATAAGACACTTATTTATAATTTTTTCTAGAGGTAAAAATGTTTTGTCAATGGCTTGGACAGAAATTGCAACTGTATTACTACCAAAAGGTATGACCAGTCATAGAACTTTTCGTTTACCTTTAGATTAAGATAATATTGAGAGTGTACTTTTAGAATTGGAAACTTAAAAAAATTTAAAAAAGTTAATTTAATTATATGAGACGAGGCTTCTATGATTCCGAGAAAAGCTCTAGGAATCGTTGATAGTACGTTCAAAGACTTGGGTGATACAAAAGTTTGCTTTGGTAATAAATTAATAGTATTAGGAGGAGATTTTCGACAAATCGTTCCAGTTATAAAAAACGGTAATAGAACTACGATACTAGAAGAAACTATTAAATCATTATTTTTATAAAAGTTGTTCAAAATTTTAAGATTACAAAATAATATTCGTTCTAGTGATAAAGAATTTCTGAAATTATTGTTAAGAATTAGAGAAGGGGACATAAAAACATTTAACATTCCTAAATCCTGGATAACAGATGATGTCTGTACTAAAATATTTAGTAATTACAATAACTGTTTTGGTAATAACGAAATACTAACTTAACATAATAGATGTACTTTTTTTTTTAACAATAAAATTCTAAGTAAATTAGATAGAGAGACAAAAACTTATTACAGCATCGATACTGCAACCTATAAAGGTGTTGATAAATCAGATGATAATATTTTTATAAATTTTCCTGTAGAAATGTTAAACAATATTCGTGAAGGCTTACTACCTCATGAACTTAGATTAAAAATAGGTAGAATGGTAATCTTCATTCGGAATTGAAGTATATCAGACGGATTATGTAACGGTACACGATTGCGAATTACTAAATTGTTGAAGTATAACATAGAAGGCATAATAGGTACGGAAGAAAAAATTGGTAATAAAGTTTTTATTCCTAAAATTACATTAAATACTGAAAATACTTAATCATTACCCTTTATTTGATATAGAAAACAATTCCCAATAGTTTTAGCATTTCCTATGACTATAAACAAGTCTCAAGGTAAAAGTTTTGATAATGTAGGATTATACTTGAAAAAACCTTTATTTTTACATGGTCAACGTGGCTTTATGAAGATGCAATAGTAAAAATGAAATTTTCGATTAAATCGATGTAAAAAACATTTTAAATATTGAAAATTAACTTTGGAAAGAAGTTTTGGATTATAAGTAATAATATATCTAATAATAGCAACATGATTATAATATTCCTATATGTATGGACTGTAACGGACGGTAAATACTTAAACGCCGTTGACACTCATCTAGACTGCGCGAGGAAGAAAGGCCAGAGAGAGAGCGAGAGGAAAAGGGGGCGCGATAATGCGTGCGAAAGAGAGAAAGAAAGAAAAGACCAGCGTCTTGATATGAGTATTAGTGAGGGACGCTCTTGGCCTTTAGGGCAGAAGGGATTAGGTATAGGTAGGGAAAACACGTGTGCGTCTCTCACCCGCTACGTTTGTCAAGCCACGAGAGGACAACCTCGCCATCGCCTCGCCCACTCCTGCAGCCACGTACCTTCGACGAGAAGGCTTACTGGCTAGACACCAGGTCGAGTATTCCTGCGAAGAGGCCAACTGCTAAGCGAGCAGGTGCAAATAAGAGGCTGCGAGGAGCCAGGTAAGAGCAGTGCGTGCGCGAGAATAATAATAGCCGCGTAATCTCTCTCTGTGCCCGGTCGAATTATCGCAGGCCGTCGGCCCCAAGAGGAAAGCCTTCCTTGACCGTACAGGCTTTGCCGTCAACGCGATAAAGTGAAATACACATACACACATGCGCGTATGCTTTTGTACTAGTGCAAACAATATAGTTTCCGTTCTTTTGATCATTAAATGTTTGTTTTGCTTTGCGTGAGCCTTTCCTTGCACGAAGCCCTTCCAGCTACTTTTTCCTTACAGGTTTTATCTATAGGAATCTTGGCATCCAGAAGGGAGCTGTAAGCCGGGCATTGGCCTTATCCTGCCGCCTCTGCGGGCTCGCGGGTAAACACCAACGCGCGAGCGTTCTGAGCTAAGCCAGAGCTGAGCTGGCCCCTCAGCAAGCAGACGTGAACGAGGAAAAGCGGACTCGCTGTCCACGTTGTAACGCGAGTGTGTCTCCACGGGTGCCCGGGAAGCACAGTCCCGGTCAGAGTATCCCTAGTATTAATTCGTGGCCATCAGGGCCATAAGTGAATACGGACACCCCGTTACAGGACAAAATTTGTTACTTAATAATACATCCCATAAATCTATATTATGTTGTACCAATTGTACTAATTTCAACACTAATTTAAAACAGAATAGGAATAAACCTAAGTCTTCGTGGTTTGATAGGGCTTTATAAGTTAACACATATAATAAGTCATCTTAATGCGGAACTTCCTCGGTTTGTATGAATAATAAACTAAATGTAATTTGGATTTTTGTATGTATCGGTATTATTTATTCGTATAGAAAATTATACAATACACACATAAAAGTTTTACATATAGTTTAACATAAATGCTAACAAAAAAAGCTAAACGCACCAAGAACCTTATGCTAACAATGGAACTACAATTGGTATAAATCGATTTTTAATCGTATTAAGTTTTACAAATGAAATGGTTATGCATCATTTGTATGTATAAAGTCTATCTATCTACCTTCTGTGTAGTGTGAAAAAATAGATGACAACGAAATATATTATAAGAAACGAAACATGTTTTTATTAGTTAACATTCTTCACAAATAAACATTTTTACGGTACAAAAATAAATATGACATATTTTTTTTATGATGTATTAAATTACATTTTTTTTTAAAAGACTCTAAGTAAAACATGAATGACCGAATAATTTTAAAACTCCTAATATAAATGGTTTTATATGGTGGAACGTTGCTTGGAATGCCCCACAAGGTTAACGATATAATATAACAGTTAACTTAATAATTCAATATATAATAATGATAATGATGCTTTGCGCAATAACACCCTATAACTCAATTATGACTTTAAATTTATTTTGACGATAAGATAAATCATGGCGATAAAACAGTTTTATCTTTAAGTAATTTAACATGAATGTAGATTAAAAAAAATAGACTAATCCATATACGACACGTACACGTCTGTATACACATCAAGGTCCGAGAAATACGATAAATACGACATCCACGGTCTCCAAAAGAAGTGTGGCAGACGGTGGGGGCGGTGGGGGGTCACGAAAAAATGCACGGGGGGCTGTGAGGGGTCTGTGGACGGGCCTGTGGGGGAAGTGGGGTTTAAGAAAAAACTGTAATATGTCCAAATAAAGGAAAAATGACAGGTGTTCACCTTATTCTGTGAGGGGTTGGTGGGGGGGAGGGGCGGAGAGGAGTGAATGGGGGGCTGTTGGGAGTTGTGTGGAATTCCCTACCAAGATAACTATATAATATTGGAATATATATATATATATATATATATATATATATATATATATATTGTCATGGACCTGGCTTGTTCCAGTCAAGCCAGCATCCGTGTCTTGGTGCAGCAGCGTACAACTGACGACCCAATAGATTACAAAGTGCAATTAATACAGCCACTTGTAGTAGGAGTCGTGGCTGAGCGGTCATCAAAGTAAAGTTTTGCGAATCCTTAGGGGACGGGTTCGAGCCTCTGCTCCACCTTCCTGGCAGTGCATTTTACTTTAATATTTTGGACTTTTCAATCTATTCATTTTATAAATTGGAATAATCTGCTCCCCATCTATTAATAATAACATTCCCCATTAATAAATAACAATCCCCATCTACACAAGAATCCCCGAAGCTTGTTCCGTAACTATATATACATACATTACGAGCGTAGTGGGAAAGGAGCTCACCTCTTTGCATCCTACAACAGTTCTAGCTTCAACATTATCTTAACGTTTACATTATAAATAAGATAGGTTAACCTTAGCCCAACAACAGACCTAGCAGGAATCCAGGTAGTGGATACCTGAAAGAAGCAGTTTAGTCAGGCACACATGTTTGACTAAAACATAAGTAACAGCCGCAGCACCTTTGCCCGATTACAAAAGTATTCCTACATTCTAAGATTCTCACAGGCTATCAGACGTAAACGTAAACCTAAATTTAATTATACTTTAGTTGGGTCCATCTGACGTAAATGTAAAGTTAAAAAGGTAATTGATTTAAGTGTCTTGGTCAACAAAGAAGTTGATTTTAAAGTAACAGCCTGGAGTTCTAAGACAACAGAAGGTCTTAAAATTACTTTAAAAACTATTTAGGCATAACCATGGTAAAATCAGAATTTTTTTAGAATGGGGTTGTTAAGAAATTACGAAATATGGGAACTCAAATCATTAGATTTGGCTTGTAAGTGCTAGTTACAAGAACATTACATTCGATTAACTATTGACATCCCTTAAGAACCTGTAAAAATAAATTTTTTATTAATTCTTGTTGTGTTAGCTGCTATCTTATACTTGTTTTTTAAAATTTTTTTATTCCTAGAATAGATTTGTTGCAGGCAGACTAAGACCTTGTGAAAATGTATTTTCAGACTTTTTAACACTTTTCTTCTTCTGGTAGCTATTACGTATTTGATATTTAGAGTTTTAGTATACTGATGAGTAATAAGCAGTACAAAAAAACCCTAGTGCATGTAATTTTGAATAGTTTCAGACATTTTGAATTTTTTTTGCCACTGAATTCAATTGGCCGTTTAATAGATCAAAATTATACTAAAAAATTTGTGTCCAGCAGTCTCACAATCTCCATATATGTATTTCTATAAACTTTGTTAAAATTTCTGATTTTTAAGCTGTCATATTAGATTTACCATTTCTCATTATCTAGGTAAACGAAATTATTTCTTACGAGCACCCCACAAAATTCCTATACAAGTACTTTTTAACGACTTGTGAGAATTTTTTATTTTTCTAGCCCTTATTTTGGATCTTCCAGTTCAAGTTTTAGAATTCTTATATAAGATTTGTAGGACAAGGTGGTAGCATCCTCTATGCGCTTCACGTGCCAACCCCCGAAATTCAATCAAACATTTATTTTCTATATTTTTAACGGAAAATACAATAATTAAATCTTTATTGTAACACGCCATATTGTAATGTTTATCAACTTACAAATTTAAGTGACTTTTTACTGATATTTCAAAATACCATTTTTAAATCTACATATGCCTAATTAGTCTCAGCCAATTACACAACGAATAAACAGGCTTCATCACGATAGGATTTGCTGTTTAGGTGCGTAAGAGTGCAGACATGTTTTTGTCTCTGCCCAGTGTTTGACTGCTCTGGACCTTACCTTACCTCCAGGTAGAGCCATTTTTTAGGTAAATAGGTAGGGCCCACACCTAGAAAATCTGGTACTGTCGAACCTCCTGGTGCTAACATACCTCGACGCACAGATGAAGAGCTGTCCCTGAAGAACAACAAGCTCATCGAAACGATCAGTTGCACCACTAGGGAACTTAACATGGAGCAGACTACCAAGAGATTAAATGCGAAGAGAAACTGTGATACAATTAAGACTGCTGTGAACCCAACCGCAATCAGCGACACCTCCAAAAAAGATGGGTGGAGCAAGGAGAATCACAGCTGAGAGACTATTTCACAGAGGCCCGTAATGCCTACAGAAAAATATACAAAACTAAAAAAGAAAGATATAACGACTTTTTAAGATATCTTCTAAACTAAGCTAATAATTCTAGTCTCTTTTAGTATACTGTCAGCAAACTCTAAGTGAGAAAGATTCACCCTGTCTACTCTCTTTGGAAGTAATAAAAAAATTTTACTTGCACGTCCACCCAGAAAAGACTATTTGAAAAACACTCTACATTAACTGTGGTAACTTTGCTCTGGATAGAGAGATAAAGTTCAGCTAAGTAATACAAATGGTCATGAAATTGAAAACAGGGAGATCTCCAGGAACTGATGGTATTTCAAATGCTTTTTACAAAAATCTACCCACAAGTTGGCTCTTGCGCCTTAAAAAACTCTTTAACATGGCTCTCGGTAACGAAGAAGTACCAAAAAGCTGGTGCTCAAGCCTAGTAATCTTTTTATACAAAAAAGGCGACCATTTTGACCCAGCCAACTACAGAGGAATATCTCTCACAAATGCTAGAACTTAAATATTGACTTGAATAATAGTTACCCGACTGTCCGATTGGTGCGAATTGAACAGTATACTTCTGGAATATCAATTAGCATTGAAAAGTGGTAGAAGCTGCGAGAACAACATTTTTACTCTCCTAGCTAGAGTATGTATAAAGTTGTCGAAGCCCAGAGGCAAGTTACTTGCAGCCTTTATTGACTTTCGTCAAGCCTTCGACTCAGTCGTGCACTCAAGCTTGTGGAATTCGCTTTTTGCTGCGGGAGTGTACGAAAATCATACAACTATTACAAATTCTATACCACCATTTGAACATAAAAGTCAGACTAGAAAACGGTGGGTTTTTAAACAGGAAGGCCACATAAACATTAGCTGTTCCACAGATTTCTCGCTTTTCGATGACGACCTGACGCTACTTTCCAAGGACCCAATAGATATGTAACGCAAAATAGACACACTCTCCAAGTACTGTGAGACTAAAGTATTAGAAATACACGCCAACAAATCACTTAATCTCCAGGTCAGCAACTCTGGACGGGCGCACAAATGCAGAACCATCAAGAACAGAGACGCTCCTTTAAAGATGGTAGACGATTACACGTTTTTGGGCACCACTTTCACTAGTACTAGCTTCTTCAAGAAAAACTGCAACAGAGCACTAGTTAAAGATAAAACAGCTTTGAGCACAATATGGCAAATACAAACGATCTTCCTGAAAAGATGCTTGAAACTTCCTATGAGTACTCCTGGGTACCCATTAATGCTGTGAATAGGCATTTTAAAGCTATCATACTAGGTAAGCTTGAGAACGCTGAACTACTGGTGTAAAATTCTACAGATGGACACCTCACATTACCCCAACAGAGTACTACAAAGACTGATTGAATTGGATGGAAAATCTGACTACAAACCAAAACTGAACTGGTTTACATCAACACTTTGTATACTGCAGAGCATAGGACATGATTTCCTATTACAAGCATCAGACGCTAATACGATCAAACTTGCTCTCCCAACAATCATGGCTGGTAAGTAGATCAATCATGTACATCACAGTAAATGGAATTCTTCACAAAATCAACGAAATAGACCCATGCACACTCTTTAATCTCAACTCAGCTGAAACACTATACCACATCGTGTTCATCTGCCTAATGTACAAGAATATAAGGAAACGCCTCCTTTACACAAATAGCCTACTGAACGTCCTGAACAACTATGGAGCCTAAAACATCAGAAATCCACACACATTCCTATCTAGTGCGAAAAAGCTTCATTCTATAATCATAAATAGACTAGCATATACGTTGCGTATGAAATGAGAGCTAACATATTTTAATCGTTAAATACATTTATACTGCTTTGTCTATATCTGAAGAAAAACAACTTTCACTTTAAGCCAATCTCGGTGCTTCCAAAAATTAAAGTCCGTACTCAATAATTTTATTACAATGTATTTATCAAACGGATCAGCTTCTCAGTATGTCATTATATCTTTTGCAAGGGATACTGATATCCAAAGCAAGTATTAAAATAAATAAAATAAATAAAAATATATATATAAGATTTGTAACAAGCACCCTAGATTTCCATCAACGTATTTTTGTATATATTTTTATTGAAGCTACTAAAAGCAGTTTGGCTACACATCGTCAGTTCTCGCATGACTAAGAGTTAACTTCATAATCGCTCAAAAATACTCAATATTCGTGTTAATTGTCTCCTGCGCTTAATTACCTGAGAATAAGTGGAATTGTCATTTAAAATTAAAGAACAAGTAACCAAATTTACTCTAGCACTAACTTCCCTATAGATAGCTAATTGAATAACCATATAAAAGTAAAAAATAGTAAAGCTCTGTATTACCAGAGCTCACTTTCCTCGAAATGCATTTGATTATTATTTAAATCTAAAATATGGTTCCATTGATAATTATTTCGGCATTACTGCTAATGGATGAACTTGTTAATTATAAAAATTACATAACTTGAGCTTTCTATCTTTTGTACTTTTTCTCTTAGTAATAAATTTATTGTTTATCGTTGGAATAAGTATAACTACGTTGATTGGATGTAGTTATGTTCAATATCAAATGTTTAAGAAATAAACGATTACAAACAATATACTACGGCACAATACAACCTAAGCGATATGTAGGCTGGCCTACATCCCTAACGTCAGGCTCTCATATGCCACATCTGCTCAATTCATACTTCATACGATTTCCTAGTCCATATTAAATATAATACCCGAAATATATTCGTATTTGAAAGGTTAAGAAGAAACATCCGTTAGTACCACTTTCTTTACTAGGGTAGTATAACATGCCAGTGAAGTCCTTTTATAACGTTTATTACACAGGTTTTGTTGCCAGATATTATTTAAATGTCAAACGTATGTTCTAAATAGCATAACAAGCACCCAAAAAATTGCAGATCATTTAACTGAACCTTTTTGTAGATAAATTTTCTTTTTAAAAATCTCAGTTTTAAGTTTAACATTATGAGAGAATCACAAGAAATTGCATTTCTATAATTTGTAGACATCTCTTTAGTAAGAAGAATCACTTTCAGATAAACCTATTACATTTTTATGTAGATCAACTAGTTGGTTGTTTAATTAATTTAAAAAAAAGGGACCAAGCAAAATACATTCATATGAAAATAACGATTGCCACTGTTGCTGCATGTATTGGCGATCCTATCAAATTTCTGAACTTTGCCCCTGCTAACTATATGATGAACGTTCTTGAATTTAAAAAATCACCTGAATCACGTATCCAAAAATTATAAAAGAATGAAATGCAATAAAAATCGATTATTATTTTAATACACCACACAGTTCAGAAAGTTGTCTTTTTGATTTTAAAAAGGTTTGAAAAAAATAAGAAAATTGTGTACAGACTTATTCGCTTATTGTAAAAGTAACAAAAAAACGATTAGTAAAAAAATTTTTGTTATTTCTTTGGATAGTTACTCTGCTTATGTCTACTTATTTCTGAGTTTCCAAAAAAACCTAAAAAAATAAAGAGTGATTCCAAAAATAGCCCGTTTTTGCAACCTCAAGAATCGTCCCAAATTGTTTATCAAATCTTTGTTTATCATTTGAACATTCACTTGGTAGATTTTTAAGAGGGGATCAGCTTTGGTTTCTTAGATATAGGAGGTAGAAGATGTTGAAATATTACTAATGACCGTATAAATCAGGCTTACAGTAAGTCTCACAAAATAAAAAGTGTTTTCGCGTAGCTTACCAAACCACTATATTATTATGTTTTTTGGCTCGCTGATTCCAAACCCGAGGTCCGATGACCTCCTTAACGAATGGTTCAAGGTCATTTGAAGGTCGAATCTGAATGAAATTCCCAAATCTAGAATACACTAGATTCCAACACTGATTCTTATGACTGCAACTTTTGCAATTGTGTATAGTTCATAATACTAATTTACAATTAATTATAGATTCATTGAAAGCAAGCGATTGCAATTATTACAGCTCAAGATGAACTTGATTTATAATGAATATTGTATTGGTCAAGGAATGTGTCTCGTTCATTTTTTGTGTACAGCATTTAATTTTCTTCTTGACATTCATTTAGTCGCCTCTTCAATTTTCGGTACACAGACCTTAATGTTATTATTCAGAATCCTTTGGAGTTAAAGTCAATAACTAGTGTTTTAGATAATTTGAGTCTCAGCTTGTCCATATCTGTTTTTAAGAATAATTTTATACAGAAATGTGTATTTATTAAGATCAATAATCTTTTCTCATATGAGAGTTGATGTTATGGGCTCCTGAGATACATTATTAAAGTAATTAAAGCTAACCTGTTAACATGAATTAATTATACTACTAATAAATATTAACTATATATACAGGTACTATAGTCAAAGACTTTTGTCTTTTTATTGTAATTAACTAATCATCCTTTCAATTTATCTTTCCAGTATGTTTTTACATTATTTGCAGTCTACGATTCATTTAAAAAAATTCCTTACTCCTTGACATGTCTTGGCTGTAGGCATAAAAAGAAATCAAAGGATGAAAAATTTTTTTGTGTCAAAAATCTGAATTTATCGGTTATAAATAATTTGAAAACTATTCTGGCCTTTTAAGTCTTTTTTCGGATTTGAAAAAAAAAAATTTGATAAAATATTTGAATTCACTAACAACTGTGAATCAAAAGATGTAGTTATTCTTTTTCGTAAAATTCGTACTGCACTTTCACATGAACAATTGGCTTATCTCTTCGGATACCAAAGTATTTCATCAATTTCTTACCATTTAGAAAAAGCAATAAATGACTTAATTTAAAATTTGGCTCCTTACTTTCTCAACATTCCCAATCGTGAGACCATAATAGTTAATAACACTCCATTGGCAAAATAATTGTTCGATATACCTGAAGATAAGGGCTGTATTATTTTTGATGCCACTTATCGGATAGCTCAAAAATCAAAAAACTTTGCTGGTCAAAAGCAGTTGTAGAGTGAGCAAAAGAAATCGCCACTTGTTAAACCCATGGTGGGATTCATACCAAACGGATTTATATTATTTGTCTTGGGTCCTTTCAATGCGAACCATAACGATGCACAAATTTTGAATGATTGCTTTCAAATATATGATGAGCTATTATCCATGCTTTATAAAAATGATGTTGCCTTAGTCGATAATGGATTTAAAGATGTAATGAACTCTTTAAAAGATGAAAAAAAGCTTAGAGAATATATTCCTGGAACTGGAGAACGCGATACGTATGATGCTAATCTAGCCAGATTTGTTACCAAGGTGCGATAGATAATTGAGCAAGTATTTGGGCGACTTAAAAAAACCTCAAGTTGCTTGCTGTATCAGCTCATAATGCCACACTGTCCTATGACTTTGATTACCTGTTAATTGCTTGTGCGTTACTTTGTTTATTTCACAAACCAATTCTCTCTGATGATGAGTATGAAAATGTTGGGGAAACTATGAAATCAAGATTGAATGTACCGATTAAATTGAAAGTAGTTGTCACTGATCTTAATCTTTCTCAACAAAGAGTTTCATTCGATGACACTGCTTTCACTTCTTTGGATAACAAAGAAAATAATTCGCTAATGCAGTTTCCTCAGCTTTCATTGGACGATTTTTATGAAGTTTGCCTAAGCCCTTATCAATTAAAAAATGCCATGTCATACTACGCCAAACATATGGTGGAAGATATATTTTTAATACGGAAATTCAATCCTAATGCAAGACATAGAACCGCAGGCTTGGATTTTTCGAAGTATGGCATTAACGTTATCGATCCACTACTTCTGAAAGCACATATGAAATCTCGCTATAGAAGTGAAATAAGCCATCATATTTTTGTACTTGTTGATCGAGCTAAGAGAGGTAGACTGGCTATTATCGAATATTCTTGCACGTGTGAGAGTGGCTTACGGACAGTTAGATGCTGCAGCCACATTGCTTCTATTATATGGTACTTGGGATACGGTCAATATAATATCATAAGGGTTCCTAACCCAGCTATATCAAATGTCTCTGTAACTATAGAGAAATAAAGCTTTGCAGTTTATGACGTTAAAACAATATTTTGTTTTGATTATTTCTAAATGAAATTATTGATTAGGCATATTAAATTTTAAACACCTTACTTCAGATGCGTGATCAGCGACTATAAAAACTTATCTGGAGGTAATTTCAGAGTTTTTTTACAATTCATTTAGATTTAAACTTCAAATAACCTTGAAACATCCGTTAAAAAGGTCATCTGACCTTGGATTTGAAATCAGCGACCAAAATAATATAATAATATAGTGGTTTGGTAAGCTATGCGAAAACACTTTGCATTTTGTGAGACTCACTGTAAGCCTGATTTAAACGGTCATTAGTAATATTTCAATATCTTCTACCCTTTTACCTCCTATATCTAAGAAACCAAAGCTCATCCCCTCTTAAAAATTTACCAGGTGAATATTCAAACAATAAACAATGATTTAATAAACAATTTGGGACGATTCTCGAAGTTGCAAAAACGGGCTAATTTCGAGCTGTTTTTGGAGTCACTCTTTATAACATAATTTTCTAACTTATGGAATTTATAACTGAACACAATTAGTTATAAAACATTAAATTAAAATGAGTTATCATATACACCATAATAAAAAGTCATTGATTTTTATACATCGGGACCATTTATTGCAGAGTAGGTACAGTCCTTGGCTGGTAATTAAATTTGAAATGTGTAATGTGCTGTGGTGGCGTGACGTTGGGTGGTGTAGTGTGGTATGAAAAAAAAGGTGTGAAGAGGTTTTACGGTAAGGAGGATGGAATAAAGAGGGAGTCATATTTCAAATTTATTTCCATTACACGCTTCCTCAAATTCACCAATCTAAAATCGTTGATTTGCTCTTGTACATAACGTGCCTATAGGAGTATACTATTTGAAAAATTTCTTTTGTGTCTAAGGCTTTAACTAATGACTTAAAAAGCTGGTAGTTTACAGATTGTGCATGGTTAATTGAATAGTTCAAGTTATTAATTAACAAATTCTTTGAACTAATGGGCTTTTCTGTAGTCTTTAATTAAATATTATACTTTTCCAGTAAGACTAAAAATTTTCTGGCCTAGACTTACTATGTATCTGTCCATACAACAGTTAATGGACAGCTTATTAACAGTTTTTATGACTAACATTTAGTTCAAATAATGTGAAAGCAGAAAAAATCTGATAAGTATACTGACACATAATGAATTTTTAATGAACTTTTTCTGAATTCAGAAGCATTCATACAGAATATTTTAATAACCCAGAAAAGTCATGATGAATTCTTATTGATTTTTTTTATGTGTCGTACCTAAGCACTTGATTATATAAACGCTTTTCAAATAGAAAATAATTTTGTGTGCCCTGTAGGTTATAATTAAACGACACTTTGCAGAAAGTAGTGTTGAAACAAAAAATAATTTCTTGATAATAATAAAATAAAAGTAATCAACAATTTTACAACGATCAAGTTGCTACCATCGTAAAAAATTGTAAAATCTGTTTAAAAAACGATGAGAATACAAACAAAAAATGATTTGTGTAAAATAAGTTGGTAAATCTAACTGAAATATTGATTCCACAAAATGTGTTGACCGTTCTATGTTAAATTTTTTTATTAGGCTTGTCTGTTTTTTTTTTCAACATTATCTTATTGTCGATACGTTAATCCGTTACTTTAATTAAACAAAATTTTACAATAGATTTTAAAACAGAAATTTTACGAGCCCCCGTGAAAATCATCCAACCTCTAAAATACGTTAACTTTACTTTTTAACTGTGTGATAAAAAATGGTTTTGTTTCTGACTAATTCTATTTTAAGGCTATATTTTTGTACTTAATTTCATAGTACAAAAAGACATGTTCTTAATAAGTTCAAAGAATCTTTAGTTTCTATTTGCCTAATGATAACGCTTCTTTTGCTGCGACTTACTGATACCTGTTATTCTACCTACATTTTTGGCTTTCTTCTTTATCTTATATCAATATCTTTATCTTAATATTGTTATTAGTTTGCGATTTACTCATATCACCTATACTGTTGATATGAACATTCAAATTCAGCATTTATACATTTTAATTTTAGATTTTGACCTCTGATCATTGGCACTTCAAAAGGAATTGCATGTGTTGCCAAGAAAGTGGTGAGAGAAGAGCTAATGTGATGTTACTTTGTCCAAGAGCTAATGTTGAGGAGAGGAAATTAAAAAAAGTAAGTACTTTTTTTTGAACAGACAATAAGTTGAAAATGGATAAATGGTCATAGTATGTCGTGCTATTTAATATGGAGTTACCTAGGAATTACATTTTTTATGGACATTGCTCAAGAAAATCAAGAAAGTGTTAGCATCAGTCTCATGAGTAGGTATATATTAACTTCAATCATAAAAAGGAGTCGCAAAGCTCTTCTATACTTATTTCTGAGATGAAGAGCTTTAACCTCCGATGCTTAGTAATACGAATACAAACTTAATTTTTTAATATGGTGTAGAGATAGGAGTGTTGCAGTTTGTATTTAAAGAAAAAAAGATGTAAAAGGTCTATTTTTTGACACATAAAAGTATTGGGAAAAGAAGAGCCATATTAACTCCAAATAAAATTTTTTTTCTAAAAACCTATTCAAAAACCTTAATGTCCAAAGAGAAAGTAAGAAGTCACATGTACTTCTACTTAGTACTTAACCGTTTTAATTGAGTTGTTTTACTGAATTAGTAAGAAACAAATTTTTAAATAGTTTCAATTGTAAGACATCAAAAATGGTAGCCGGTAAAATATGGAGGTTTAAGAACAATAAGAATTCTTGTATAGCTGAGTTAGAACTTTTACTGCTTTATAAATTGCCAAGTGTTGAAAGCCATAGACGGTAATATAGATTTTCACCATGCAATGTAGATTTCTATGTTGAATAGTCACTGCATACTCAACAGTACACGTTAGGTGCTACTGTGCCACTACCATAGTAGGGGAGTGTTTAAAAGTTTTAAGTCATTTTACCAAGTCGTTGTGGACGGCCTTAATGTCTTTTTGAAAATTTTTTATATCCTAGTACTCATAGCTGGTCTCTGCTGAGAATTTACACAAATAAATGATGAATAAAGGTGTTTGGAGTTAATAACACGACTTGTACTGTTATTCAAATATTCATTCTGCAAGTGTAAGCAGCTAATAAACAAAATTTTGTCTTGAATAGAAGTTTATAATTAAAAAATTGTGTTACTAAAAATATTCAAATTTCTATCCGTCCACCTGGTTATTGTGCACTTTTCAAGTGCTTATTTTTATCAAAATTAACTGCAAACATGTTTTATTTACTTTTCAGCATCTGGTAAATCCAATTTCCGTCATAATCTTCTTCTTATTTATTAAATTGTTATCAATTGTGTTCAGTACTCTCCTACTATCACAAAGGTTAGAGTTTGGTGCTGTTATATTTATACTGTATTAGGAAAGTAGACAAGTTGTAGACAGGGTGTAGTACAACAGAAGAGTTGTGTCATTATACAATACGGTTTTATCATACATCTTTATTATATATTTTCTTACATCCGTAATAAGGAATTTCAAAAACCATATAAAAATAGTTTTTTTTTTATGCAGAAATAACAGTTCAGTGTGCAAAATGCCATAGAATTTGTGTCAATGATGTTTCTGAAAATTTAAAAAACCATAGGTAATTTTAAGGCTTTATAAACATTTTTAATACAACTAATTAACTAGTTCTATGTTTAGTATATTGTTACATCGCCAGGCAATTGTGTGAGAGACAAAGCTTCATTAATTAAGCTAGCTATGACTTAAACGAATATGGGGCTGCAAACGTACCAGAAGGTAATAATTATCTAACTTGTGGTTTGAAACTAACATAAATATCACAGTATTTTCTTAAGGAAAAACACAAGCAAAGTAACTTATTTTCTGTAAGTGTTAACAGTCATACCATTTGTTGTGTATTTACACCACAAACCTATAATTCTAATAATTTTTGGCCCTTTTTTACAATAGTGTTTTATGAGCTGATAACAACTAAATCTGGATAACATAATATTTTCAAGAAGTGAACCTATATTGTCCACTTTATTTTTTGATTTTTATTCAATTCTATTGTTTTTTACTTATTTCTTAACTTTTCATTTTTATTTTTATTTTTATTTTTTTTAAAGACGTTACAATTTTTACTGTAACTTATAAATTTTCTTACTTTTTATTTAAGACGATTGTTAAAGTTGCTGTGTTATCCCTGAAACTAAGTTTTTTTGTTATTTTTAATTGTTTTAAGCTTATTTACTTAACCTCTTAATATTTTAAAAATATTTTCTTGTTTCGATATAAGACTACCTTTAAAATTTTTAAATAAGATTTCTTTGTGGTCATCGAACTTCTAACAAAAATTGACTTGGATCAAAAGAAGATAGCACTTTATTAACAATAATATCCAGTGTCACAGTGGGTACACAAGTTATACATACTACCTTGAAGAAATAAAAGTGATTTTTAAGTTTTATTAAGTAATAAAATGTATGTCATCAGTACACATTCGAAATAATTTTCAGTACATTATTAAAGATAAACACTTACACTTAGTAACTCTTATGTAGGAAGTATTATATAATACTTGCATGCGTACAGTATGATTAAGTTTATTTACTTCACTTTTTTATACTATATATAAGAAAGTCCAAGTTAAATCATTATCTTTTCAATGTGTAAAATTTGAATTACATATTTTTTACGACTTGCCTGGAATTTTATTAGACAGTTAAAAATGTTTATGTTATATCAACTTGAATTTAAAGTAATCATTAGTCCAAGGGCCAAGTACATCTCCAAGGCCTTACCTTAACTAATTCTATGCATAATGTCTCTACTAAAACACGACTTTTTGGACGCGAGCCTGAAAGAATCAATAGTCAATTGTTATCGAAAAATAATATAAGCAAATTTAAAAAATTATTCAACTTTAATCAATTAACATAAATATATACGAACCACGCTCTTAGTCGTACTTTGTATCTATGGTAAACTCTATCTATGGTTAACAATACACTATTCGTAACTTATTTAAAAAGTCATCTGCCTGAACCTCTTTCCATCTCTTACTCGTAGCTCAAGCCGTAAGCTTCTTGGCTCGCAAACATAAGACTTTTCAAACTCGCACTAAATTAGAGAGGTTCAACGATACTGCTTGTCTAGTTTCAAAGTTCTTAGTTCTAGGTCTAGAAATTTTTTTCAAAGTCTTGTGTCGTCTTGGAGTTTCGAAAGAATTCTGAGTCTTTTAAGATTCTTGGAATGCTTGAAGAAAATTTTTAAGACTTACGAGACTTTTAAAAGTTTCAAAAGTCTTCACGAAACTTTACGTACTTTCAAGGTTGATGTGGTGTTTTGTTGGTTAAAATCACATAGAATTTTCTAAAGATTTGAGACTTAAAACAGACTTAAGAGTTTTAAATATTTTCTTCGAGGCTCCCTAGTATCTTAAAGTTTTTGGAATCTTCTTCGAGACCTTCATACAAGATTTTACGAGGTCTCGTCTCGTTTGGTCTCAGTCTTAACATTTCTTTATCGAGACTATCTCTTCTTGTCTCAAAGTGGATATTGCACATACCAAGTACTAAATATAGAAAATGTCTTAACGAACCTTGTACAATGTGCACAAGGTTCGTAAAAAAGACTTTTCGAACGAGTTACGAAACGTTTTTTCCGCCTGAGAACCCAAAATCAATCAATGAAGGAGCTATTTTAAGGTCAAAGGGCAGCAATATACTATTTTTTTCACAGATGCATAGTACTAGCCGAAAGAACTTTCAGTGTTTATTTTAAGGGTGGGAAGAGAGAGACGCCTTGGCGTAGTATAGTACTGAGGCAGAAAGTAAATTTATAGGGTGCAAGGTAGTTATGAATGGCTTAATACTATATTAGTTATTTCACTCTTTTTACGAATAATACTGTAATCAAATTAACTCAATGTTTCAAGAAAATGTTTTTTAATAAAACTTCTTTTTTTAATTTAAATTTCCATTCAAAAGCATTTTCCGTTAGTAGAAAAATGCTAATGCACTGCAGTATTGACATAAAAGCTGCGTTATGATAATATACAACCTGACGAACCTATATAATGATGATATACAACCTGACGTCTAGAGCTTCATTTTCTGGGCTTGTATAAGCATTAACTTTCTGGTATCTTTAAAAATTTATGACCGAACACATTTCTTTAAAAAAAAAATAACCTTGTAGATATTGAAGTACGTATTTTAAAAGTTTTATGTACATATACAACTCTTATCATTTACGTGTACACCCAATACTTAAGTACGTCTAACGTATCAATTAACATATTTAGTTCAATTCCCGGCCAGTGCGACTTTTCGGGCAAGTACCTCTGTGATTTTTCACATGTGCTTTTTCACCACGCAATGCTTCTCAAGGAAAATTCAGGTGACCTTCTCGCAGCAAAAATTGCCGAATATCCTTACCCCCTCTTTTAATGAGAGGCCTTCCATCCCTTTTCATGTCCCTTTTCCAAGTGCTAAGTGCCCATAGTAGTGCCCTTATTAAAGGAGCCAGACGTAGAGTACTACATATAATTTATCTACGATGATATTAAGTTTTTGAAAATTAAGAAACGATTGCTCTAATAAGCAGATTCTAAATTTAGAACGTCTGGTTAGATATATATAAAAATGCTTATATATATATATATATATATATATATATATATATATATATATATATATACATATACATATATATTTATTTACATACGTAAGGTAAAAATAATATTAGCACATAAGTTCTTTGACATAAATGGGTAACAAGAAAAACAAAAGAAGTGGCAAAAAATTGACTTACAAAAGCTATCAATTAAAAAAAAATTTGAAAGAAAAATAATTAGATTCTATCAATAATCAATTACAACATCACTAAAATTCTTCTAAACTAAACAAAAATTTAACCTAAGACAACCAACACCAAAACCCAAGTAGTATGTTCGCTTTAGGAAAATGATCTCTACAATTCAGAAATAAACGTTCAGAAGAAGTGAAATAGTTTTAAAATTCATCTTAATACACGGTTTTGTAAATAAACCGTTTTTGATATAAAAAAAGTTGCTTAAAGGCCTTCAGGAACGTGTAAACGTATAGGCAAAAGATTACTCACAAATATATAAATATATTCAAATTCTTGATGCAGTGTTAGAGCGTGAAATATCATGCTTCCTTCTAATCTAACGAGGAAAAAGTTTGGAGTTGTATGTTGGATAATCTCTCTCTCTCTTTAGGCAGGAAGAGCATTCAATCATTCACAGCATGCTCGACGATGCTAGCGTAGCAATTAAACTATATAGACGCACATGCTATGTAAAAATATTCCTACGACGTCTTCTCTTTTTCTAGCTCAGAGCAGAGGATAGCATGTATGCGTACCTGATTAAACTCTCTCACTTTGGTTTCTGGACATTACATACTAAATTTTTTGTTGGCAGGCATACACCTATTAGAAGAACTGAATTTTTATTATACGTGCATGTGCTTGATAAGCACTTACATCATAAATATGTATAAATATATTTTTTTTGTACACACGCGTAAGAAAGAAAAACTTATTTTTCTATTATCTATAATTATTTATGTATAGCACGTCAAATAAATGACTATCAATATTCTTATATGTATGTATGTATCTTATTATTTCTTTATTGTTTGTGACTTTTATAAAGCACAGGAAAGACGTAATAGAATATTTTTCCAAACTAAATAAGCACCGTAAAATAACAATGTAACCATAAATTTTTCTCTCGAACGTAATTAAATCTAATGAAAGAAAGAAAAATAAGATAGGATATAGTATAAAAATAAGTTAAAAGAAAAAGAAATACACACATAACCTAAGCTGTTCAATGAAGATTAGAATAAATCGGTTAAAATGGTCGACGAAGAATGAAAACAAAGATCCAGCTGACGCCAACATAACAGTATCTGAGGCTCTTGTGGAGACCCTTAACGCCAATTTCTTGTTTCAACATGCAATCAAATCCATTTCTATATTAGATAGGTAGAATCTTCCCCTCAAAGACAATATTTAAGATGTTAGGAACGGAGAAAGTTGGGTCAGAGATCATTAAAAAGATTTATGTAAGAGAGCATCGTTGCAAAATCTGTGAGGTGCCGCCCGTATAAGCGTAAGCTGTCAAGACGTTTACAGCCTCAAGGTATTTATAATAAATTAAAAAAAAAGATATGCCACAGGAAAAACCGTTGCTTACTATCAAACATAGCTGCAGAAAGTGCGCCAACAACGAGGCGAGCTACTGAGCGAATATTATGATTAAGCTAACCTACTGGGAAGTGGTGCCGAAGAGGCTTTGACGAATGATAAGGGCAACTTACACAACGTGCGTATGATGATACATAAAAGCCTGGACAATCTCACACGCCTTATACCAAGGACTACCTTGTATTGATTTGAGAAATAATGTTAATAACTCATGTCAACAGCAGAATAGGTGCTCGTATCAGACATTTTCATCGCATCAAATAGGACAAATTAATAAATATCGAATCAATTATTGGAATTCTAATAGGCAATAGGCAATTCAATAATAATCGAAATTCTGCATGAAATTTTAGGAACAAAACAAGAAGCTAATATTATGGAAATAAGCAAAATAGTAATTTCTATGGGCAAAACAATTATAACCGATATAACAACAAGAATTCTAATAGATATTCTGTGCAACGAAATTGAAGTTTTAATCATGGAAATAACCAATCAAGTTCTCAAGGCCAGATAAATAATTATGAGATCTAATCCTTCAATTATTACGGGGGTAATTACAAAAATTACAACAAACAAAATGTTTATTTTTATTATCAAAGACAAAATTTTTAGAATCATCTACAGCCAAACAGCTCTTATTAACTCGACCATTTAAGCTCGCAGATGGCTCACCTATAACGTTGTATGAAGGTAAGCCCTCAGCGTTCTTATCTCAACCAGACACTGAGTACTACAGCGAAGGTGATAAATTTTGCAACAAAATTGGAACCGCTTCAATTGGTACATGCCAGGGGCTTGGCATAGAAGACGAGCCTACAAGCATAAGGTTGTCAGTACCAAAAGGGAATAATCGTTTAATCACACTCATGCTCAATAATGGGGCCACCACAAGCCGTATTAAATTAGACTAGTCACACCTATTATTACGCGTAATGACTGATTAAATTGTTAATCTTACTGGAAGTACCCACATCTTGTTTTAACTGATGGAACAACGTCTATAACTATGTAAGAAAATTGACAATTTCTTGTGATTTCTAACGATTTTCGCATTAAAGGTTGCGGTCTATTAGGTCAAAATTTTTATAAAGAACAACGAGCCACATTATTATATTATTATAATGTTAGAGTATTAAATGATGACGTAATAAACCCCATTACTTTTTTGAAAACTCTTTAAGTAATAGAGCTATGGGAAAGGGACGAAAAAGAATGAAAAGCAACAAAACTTAAGAAACAACCACCTTTAAATCAAATTTTAGCTATGACCCTTAATATGAACAAAGTAGCAAAGTGTCCTACAAATTAAATTGACCAACAAAAGTTTATATTGCTAAATATAGGCATAACAGGCTGGTTTGATAAGTAAAATACACCTTAATACGAAGAATTAAAAATTATAAAAGCTAATATGCATTTTTAATATAAATATGTAAGACTGATTTTATAAGAGTATGGTGATAACTTTATCAAGTTTGCTGACGACATAACTGATAAAGGTGGCATACACAATGTAAATAATAAATTAGACCAGCAAGATACACCCCAACCCCATGCCACTAAATAGAGAATAAATACCTCCAGCGTGGAGTGACATTGGCTTAATGAGGAACAAAAAATTACTAATAAATTAACTAATCATACGATTCGGGCTCGAATACGTCTTATAGTAAAAAGTTATTTAATTAATACCATTTTAACTAAAGGATCCTTCCCACGAGTCGATGTAGGATATGACAATATGTATCTAGGAGAAGGCATAGTAAGAAATGAGAACGGCATAAGTAATGTTATGCTAATAAAGATTTATGAGGAGGATGTAACGATTTAAATTGATCCGAAAAAAATTCTACTCGTCGAATACATTGCACCTAAATTTGGTCCTGATACTAGTAGCAAGTATCAAAGACCAGTTATTTAAAATAAATAAGAGAGAATCAGAGACATAAATGGACTTGTAAGTACCAGTCACTTAAAGCTGACAGAACATGACTTAATCTATTGACTGATTTCCAAATTTCCAGATACATTTTTTTTGCCTGAAAACTCTTTACCCCTTACTAACCTCGTTGCACAATAATCCCGATAGAAAATAGCATTTCTACTACCATTAAGGTATATCGTCACCCACCGCTTCATAAAGAAGTTTTAGTTGACCACGTAGCTAAAAGAATCAACAATGGTATAATGAAGCATTTATCATCACCGTATGATTCTTATATAATATTTGTTTAGAAAAAAGCCTGTAAGCCATGGAAATACAAGATGGAGGATAGTAATTGATTCCCGAGAACTTAACAAAAAACGTTGGTGATGCATATGCAGATATCTATTCTCTAACGTAGCAGATATTATCGACCAGTTGGAAGGATCCGTATATCTTTCAATTTTTGACTTGGCAAGTAGATTAACGAGTTCATATGGCTGAACATGATAAGCTTAAGATAGCATTTATGACCTACCATAGACATTACAAATACAAGCAAATGCATGAAGACTTATGAAATGCACCTGCCACATTTCAATGGCTTAAAGATCTCATATTAGCAGCTCTATTATACGTTAAAACGTTAGTATACTTAGATAATATTATTATTATGCAAAAGATCTAGTAGGTCATGACCGTAGAGTCAAGTAACTTTATAACCAGTTACGATCAGCAAATATGACAGTCTAGATAGGTAAAGTTAAGTTTTTGCGAAAAGAAGTAATATTTCTTGGGCATACAGTAAGTCAATAAAGGATTGAACCAGACTCTTAAGAGGTACGAGCCGTATCTTACAGCTATAAAAAAAAAATTACGTAGTTCTTAGGACTAGCAAGATAATATTGACATTTTGTTTAAAATTTTTAATTATAGCTAAGCCTATATCAGATTTATTTGAAATAAATAAACATTTGAGTGTACCGAAGTGCAAAAAAACAGTTTTTAAATACTAAAAGACCATATCTGTCAAGAGGCTATTTTACAATTTTCCAACTTTAATAAATCATTTAACTAAATGCATATGACTACACATTGGAAAGATATTCAGCCAAGAAACAGATGGATTTGACCATCCTGTCACCTATCTTTCCAAAACTTCAAATAAAGCAGAAATAAATTATTACACGACTAAACAAAAATTCTCAGCTGCTCCATACACAATGCAGTATTTTCATTTGCATTTATTAGAAAGTAAGTTCGTTTTTGTAGCTGGTCATGAGTCATTAAGTTAGATCCATGCAAAATAAGACCCAGGGCAGAAGACAGAAAAAAAGTATGCGAAAAAAGGAAAACAGAGTTACTAAGTTAGATACAAAGAACCAAGAACATTTAATTAGAATACCATTTTACCGGTAGCACTGCTAACAACCTTGTAGAAACAGTGAAATTAACAAAAATTAGGAGCATGACCATATCACGAACAAATATACTTCAGTTGGCGAGGAGCCCAGGATGACCCCTTGGTTCAATGAAAAACTAGATACGACCAAAGTTAGATCATAGTGTGATTGCTCAAAGGACTCGAAAAAAGAGATTTCCCCAACCACAGACATCACATGCCTCTCAAGTATATAGGGAACTGTCATTTAAAATACATCAAGAGATTCTAGCTCATTAAAAGTAAGTTTTTCAGAATCAGTAGCCTCAAAATCCCACGCTAGTCATAAGAAGCTCGAAATCATCAGAATAAAACAGAATAGTTTTGAAAATGAGGAAATACCACTAATACCAGTCAAAAATATAGTTAACTTTAGTGCATCATTAAGGACAAGTCTTTTTTCCAAAATCGACAAAAGTAATACTAAAAAATCGTCAGAAGAAGACACACAACCATCAGAATATGACCCAGGATTGAGTAGATTACGTCCAGAATTGACTAAAACGGAAGTTTACTCAGATACCGACTAACACGCGACAAATACTGAGGTCTCTGTTACACCCATTTCACTAACTGAAAGCTTAAATAATGACCGTTTTGGAAGACCAGCCTCATAATACAACAAGTAATATTGATAAGGTTACTTATCAAGAAATACAGAAGTTAATAAGAATATTTTACCAAAGTCTTTGAAAATATTTGGACAAGTCTAACAACGATGACAAACTGGAGCAAGTTAATACGGATTTTTTATCAGCAACCAGATTTTCTAATCAACATGAGCCAGATCCCAAAATTGAAGACATATATACTTAAATGGACACTTATGACCCTGATTATTTTGATAATTTTATATTGGATGACAAAATTGCAGGAATTTTAAGACATACAAAATAGTTTTAACCCCCATATTATGAAAATGGAATTCAAAAAAATATATATATAGTAGTAAACTATGAATTATCCTTTGTATTTGAGGCATTTCACGTCAAATCGCACAGGCTGCGCGCGAGACTACTCTTCATGCTTTGATTACAGTATCAAATTAATGAGGAAGATAAATCGGAGTGAGCATTTCCGACGTATTTTAACCTCAGTTTTTCAATGAAATTATTAAAATTACAAAAAAAAGTCAACATAACCTCAAAAAAATATAAAACATGTTATATCTTCAAAAGGGGGTCTCGAATCTTTTTTTTTATTATCTAAAATAAAAGAGGACGTTTTTTTACGTTGGTATAGGGATTTCCAGAGTGTCCACTATGATATTATTCGAGAAATGTAAAGTCAAAGTCTATGCTCTCGTGCCGCCGTGACGGACGGCCTAGTGGCGGACGTAGCGCCACATTCGTACCATATCTTACGTTTGAAAACAACACAATATTCCTAATAAATGTTTTATAATAAAATAAAGTATTGACATGTTTACATAATAATAAACAATTTGTATTTATTTAAACTTTAATTTAAACTTTAATACTGTACACTATGCAATATATTATTGTATGGTATAAAAACAATTAAATATTTTTCTTTACCTTTGCAGTTTTCTTGAAAGTAGATTTTTTAATTTTTGGATTGGAAAATTTCGGAAATGTTTAAAATATTAAACTTAAAGATGAATGACGCAGCTTGAATGTGTTTTCATTAAGAGGGATAAATGCGTGATATCGAAGAGTTCCTGGTATCATTTTAGCCTTATCAACCCTTTCTTTCAATTTCAAAGCAGCTTCCTTGTAAGATTCTTTATCACTGAAGAATACCTCGGTTTCTTTGCTTTGGCTTTTTGCCCATTTTTTAAGGTCTTCAGCTGTTGAAATTCTATTTCGAGAAGTGTTTTGTTAGCTAGCTTTTCTCGCTGGGTCGATAAGGGTTGATAAGGCTAAAATGATACCAGGAACTCTTCGATATCACGCATTTATCCCTCTTGATAAAAACACATTTAAGCTGCGTCATACATCTTTAATTTTAATATTTCAAACATTTCCGAAAATTTCCAATCCAAAAATTAAAAAATCTTTTTTCAAGAAAACTGCAAAGGTAAAGAAAGATATTTAATTGTTTTTATACGATACAATAATATATTGCATAGTGTACAGTATTAAAGTTTAAATTAAAGTTTAAATAAATACAAATTGTTTATTATTATGTAAACATGTCAATACTTTATTTTATTATAAAACATTTATTGGGAATATTGCGTTGGTTTCAAACGTAAGATATGGTACGGATGCGGCGCTACGTCCGCCACCAGGCCGTCCATCGCGGCGGTACGAGAGCATAGACTTTGACTTTAGATTTCTCGAATAATATAGAAGTGGACACTCTGAAAATCACTATACCAACGTAAAAAGACCTCCTCTTTCGTTTTAGATAATAAAAAAAAAGATTCGAGACACCCTTTTGAAGATATAACATGTTTCATATTTTTTTGAGGTTATGTTGACTTTTTTTTGTAATTTTAATTATTTCATTGAAAAACTGAGGTTAAAATACGTCGGAAATGCTTACTCCGATTTATCTTCCTCATTAATTTGATACTGTAATCAAAGCATGAAAAGTGGTCTCGCGCGCAGCCTGTGCGATTTGACGTGAAATGCCTCAAATACAAAGGGTAATTCATAGTTTACTACTATATTTATATTTTTTTTATTTCCATTTTCTTAATATGGGGGTTAAAACTATATTGTACGTCTTAAAATTCCTGCAATTTTGTCATCCAATATAAAATTATTAAAATAATCAGGGTCATAAGTGTCCATTTAAGTATATATGTCTTCAATTTTGGGATCTGGCTTATCTTGATTAGAATCTGATTAATCATTGATTTATCTTTCTCATTAATTTGATACTGTAATTAAAGCATGAAAAGTGGTCTCGCGCGCAGCCTGTGCAATTTGACGTGAAACGCCTCATTTATGAAATTTCACTCTTAAGCTCTTGTACACTAATGCACACGAGTACTTTTATTATAGCAAAAAACGGATGATATAAATCACCGGGTTGGAATAAGTAATATGAGAAACCCCAAATGAAATATAAAAGTACAACATTAAACAAACAAACTGCGATAAAGATGAATCATTGAATCAAAGTATTGCACCTGATTTTACGCTACTGTCGGACTTATACGCTTTTTAAAAAATCAATCGTTTCAAGCAACAGTACGTGAAAGTGTACGTAAGTCTTAGTAATAGCAGCAGTAGTACTGACAATTATGAAAACATAAATTGAGCCCAGCTAGTAAACAATGTAATTACCACTAGATATCACCTTATATATAAAAGAGCCAATATAGTCCACTTTATTAGCAAAGATTGTCAACCAGTCACATCAGTCTCAAGACTGTTGAGATCAATAGGTGCACAGGACTTTAAGTATTTAAAATCTAAAAAACCAAAAGTTGACCTTATATTAATAACACCTTGTGAAGGACATAATTTAATGTCAATTGTTATTAGTTAAACACGTACTGGTATAGTAACTCTAGAAGGTCTTACAAGAACTTAAGAATCACTCAGAAAAAAATTATTAAAACAATCTTAAAACTTATTAAATTTTAAGAAGGTCTTAAAATTAAAAATAAATAAATAAATTAAACTTATTAATGTCAACAAAAGAGAATCAAATAAACGAAAACAAGAAAATCTTCATTACTTACAGATTCTTTCATTTCAACTTTTAATGAAGTTTTTACTAATACCCATGGTGCATTACAAATGACACTTGATGGTAATTGCTACTCAATCACAATATAGTGTTATTTAACTACATACTTTTAATAAGTCCTTGTATCAAATTTAAAATCAAACATGCTTGCTGATGCACTCGTACAAAATCTCATAATAATATTCGCTGTACCTAGAGCAACTAAATCAGACTGACATGCTACATTCATGTCTAGTACATTAAAACAACTCATTAGAATTCTAAGAAGTAATTATTTTACTACATCAGCATATCAACCTCAACCGAATGTATTACTAAAGTGATGTCATGCCACCCTAGCTGACTTGATAAGAACTTACTCTAAAACTTAAGATGGCTGAGATAATTTGACCAAATTCGCCACCTATCAGGAGGGTGCATACAGCAACAAATTCTACGTTTTATGAACTAGTATTTGGGAGAGTAGCAGGGTTACCCCTGAAAATACTTAAAGATAAATAATTACAAACCTATTCTTTATAATAATAAGGTCTTATTATGTGACGTCAAAAAATACAAACTGTGGCAGGAAATCACCAAATAAAAATAAAAATATAAGCGAAAACAAGATATGATAAAAAGTTGAAGCCTATAAATGTTATACCAGGAGACTACGCTTGGGTAGAGAAAAAGGGCATTCCCGGAAATTTGATCACTACCATAACAAACTTCTCAAGTTGTAAACAGTTATAGAGGGAAATAATGTGTTACTTAAAAAAATAGATGTTGAAATCATACGAAAAAAAACAAATAAATAGAAGCTAGGTTCCAAGTAATAGTATCTTTATAAGATTTATATTCTACATGTCTTCCAGAAAAAAAGAGCACAATAATGCTCCTTATATAAGTCATCTTAATGACAATAGTGCTTGAAGGTTATGCTGATTAAAACTATGGTCTTCGTGGCAAGTTTAGCATTGAACTACTTGAAACGAATCCTGGAATATACTATAAACAAATCGATATTACAAAAATTGAAAAATCTGATTATAAGACAGTGATAAGGCTGGATATTATTGAATTTATACTGGAACTCATACCTATCTAAGGATAAGATAAGACCTTTCGAAATTGTATTGCATAATTTGGTTATCTCGATTGTACTTACTAGATGAAAATAGACCTCTTAAAAAAAGGATAATGCGATGACAGAATCAAATCAATACTATGAAACATAATACATGCCGTGGAAACCCATGCAGGAGAACACACTGTTCTACCTCGTAGCATACAAACAAAAAGACTGACACCTTTTGGAATTATTGAAAGTATTGCTAAACGACTTGTCAGCTTAGTCTAAGGAGACGATATCAACGTAATAAACACTAACATTAACAACTTGCATACTTATTGAAAGAAATGTGTTGAATTATATGAACAAAATAGAAATATTTTTGTAACTGCATTAAAAAAATTATATAACACTACAAAATGCCATTAGCATATTCGGCAAAATAACACCCACCCGTTGAAAGTAAGATCTTGTCCTGAAGTCAATACATCACCAACTTATTTAAGAATATGCTAATGGCATTTTGTAGTGTTATATAATTTTTTTAATGCAGTTACAAAAATATTTCTATTTTGTTCATATAATTCAACACATTTCTTTCAATAAGTATGCAAGTTGTTAATGTTAGTGTTTATTACGTTGATATCGTCTCCTTAGACGGGTGGGTGTTATTTTGCCGAATTGATTTTTGCAGATGTAGTGATGTACCGAAACGAACCCTTTCCGACAGTTAAAAAGCCAATAAAAATATTGCAGATTTTTAATGTGCATAAAGTGTATGGAACCGAATAAAGAAACTGTGGGATGAATAAATAGCAGAATTCTAGTTTGCCGAAAAAAAAATTTGCCGAATCGAAGTGAAAAATTCGTCTGAATTTTTTCTTTCGGTTATTTATAATTCGGCAAATTCGAATTCGGCACAATAATGGTTCGGTCGATGGTGTTATTACGTATTGAATCATTCATTTGGTATAAATATTTATATAAAAGCCACGATACCAACATATCACATAAAATCTCATAACCTGCAATCGCAAATATAATAATTTGATAATTTTTCAAGACAAAAATATCTTTATCAAAGACGTTATTTCAAATAAGATCTGTAATAACAAACAAGTGAATTTCAAAAAAGGTAACATGTTGAAAAAAAAATTTCTCAAAAATCCTGGTAAATCTTTCCATAGTAATACTGAAGATTACCAACTATCACAAGAACTTTGAAAATTACAGGTTTCAAAACAAATTAGATTATTGTCATTCAATGTTGCTCGCATACATATTCATATTTTACAAGCAGCATCAGTTCACTTCACTTACTACAATTAAACTATATACTTTATAAGCATAATCTAGATTAGCTGTTCAAGTCTTTCGGCGGGAGTACCTACAAGCCAAATTTCTAAAAGAAAATATGCCGTTAAGCCCACCTGAAATCGCTGTATATTTTTAACGTGATACTCAAATTAACCTTTCCCATTTTTTACAAGTGCAGCTTAAAAAAATATTTTGATACTAAACGCTAGATTTAGTATCGATTGGTGAGTATTAGTGCCTGGCTTAAAAAGGAAGCGCGGCTGTTTTTTTTTTCGAATGTGTTATACAGTTTTCGCGTGTCATTATCAAGAGATGCCAGGAGGAACATAATAAGTTGCACTTATTCTCACAAGTTATAAAACACATTTGTTTTAGGCTTGTGGAAGAAAAAATACTTGAAATAGATTTTTATGAAGCCAAAAGCAGGTAAGACTTTTTTTAACTACGATTTTTATTAATCATCCATTGAATAAAAAAATTATTGAAACCTATGAAGCATAATACTTATGTTATGTATTATTACATTTAAAATAAAGGGTATTAGAACAGTTATCCTTATTGTTTCTGTTGCAATTAAAATTTAGGGTTATTCTATCAGTGTCGTAATAAGCTAACTATCTGGACGAGTACCAATGAGAAGGTATCTGATTTTTCGTTTCCATTCTCAAAATTTCAATTAATCTTATCATACATTTGTTACTGAAAATTAAAGAATAGTAATGTTGTACAAGAGTTTCATACTGTATACTATATAAATAATATAGCTGTTGATCAGTATGGTTAGAAAACTAATTCGATGACAAAATTGTCTTATGCTGTATCTTTGTTAGGTGTTAATAATTGTATTTAAATAGCTTTTCAAAAATTGTAGCTGTTGCATATTATTGACGTTCTAAGAAAATAATGAGGCTTGATGTCAATGAAATTAATTGTTTATTGGAAAAGAAAGGCATGAAACCAAATTTCATTTTATTAGTCCAGAATCTTACTTTTTCTCTTTAGCATTTAATATTTTTTCTAAATTCTACGTAAATTGATTCTTATATACATAGAGTATGTTTCAAAGAATCAAATTCTTTTTTAATTTAATATTTACTAGCTTGGTAAATAATGTCGAAATAACATTTAACTTGCCGATAAAATGAAACTTCTACTTTGTACTCAATATCAACGGTAATCTGCACCATCACATCTATAATTAAGTTATTTTAACAAGTTTTTAATTTTCTAATGAAGACATTGTTGTCAGCCATACATCCACTTGTTGAATAATAATTTTAAAACCAAACAATGCAACTAGACAAAAAACAAATTTATTTAACAATTTATAATCTCTCGCTATGTACATTTTTATTTCACATTTGTTCCATAATGATTTTTTTCGAACGATAACTGGAAGTAAACACAATATTTACAAGCGACAAATATAAATTATTATACTACTTGCTGATGACATTGCAGATGTTATGGTACATCCAACAAACGTGTTATCTGAAACAAACTAAAATTATAAAAATAGTATAAAACCTTACAAACTATATTTTTCAACGTAATTATACTAATATATTATATAACAATTTATTTCTTTGTACAACAAGCTACTAAAAAAAGTTTGAACACATTTTTCTCCTACTACAATTTTTTAATACCAAATCTTACAAGTTTGACAAATAAATAAAATGTACTGCATAATCCTGCTACATTTTGTTCAATTAATGTAACTCTTTAGAAATGTAACTACAATAACAAAATCCATGAAAACTAAAGTAATTAAAATTTCTCGTACACTGTGCAACTTTCGAGGCAACTTTAAAGAACTACAAAAGTTTGACAAAATTAGTACTTTCAGAGTTTTGTCAGACGGTTTACTTAAATCGCAAATACAACACTGTTTTGTCCACGTTCATATAACTTTACACTAATGTTAAAATATGTTTTACAAAGTAGTACTTCTGCCTAATTATAATGATGGTGCGTGTCATACAAATCTGGCACATACTCAAAAGCATTAGTACAAACATAACGGCTACTATTATATACATACGGTTGTAGTAATTTATGTTATTATTTGACAGTTAGGCAATAAAACCTGCAAGCAATAAAACAAAAGTATTCGACGAATATGTCAATAAAAGTCTTACGCATAATAAGTACAGTTATATTAATCAAAAGAATTTATCTATATTTTTAAGTTTATCTACTCATACGATAAAAAGAATACTCTTTTTTACTAAAGTATAATTTGAAGATATTAATTATGTTTCTCTACGACTTTTCAGTCAATTAAAGTGGTTTCGTCGATATAGAAATTTGTTTACAAAAGTTGTGTAACTTATGTATATTTAACTGTAGAGTTTCAAAAACATGTCTCAATCAGGTTTCTGATGCGGGAGCTGTAGGGACTGTGATTCAAAATCAAACGTTCCATTGAATATCTTGAAAATGGCATGTACTATTTTTTTTTAAATGTTACCTCATGTAGGTTGTTATGAGACACCTATTGAAAGGGTTTTTTTTTTCAATTATCTGTTTATCGAAAATAATCAAAAATATTAACAAAAACACAACCACACAAAACATTGCTCATTTTTAATTCTTATAAGTATTTTTTATACACAGACAGCACGTGGGCAACATGTCTTCCCACCATTTTACCTTTCAAACTTTTGCTGTTGCATGTTGCAATTTCATTTTACGTACACATACTTTCAAGGCATGCAAAAAAAAATAGATTGCCCAAGCCTCCGTCTTAAACATTGGATTTCTGTATATCTTTAGTTATTCCCTCGTTCAAGTAACAGTTAATAAGCTTTTCATAAAAAATCCTACGCGAGACTTTAACTTTTGATTACATGTAGTGTACCGACAACTCATTGAGAACGATTGTAAAAGAGATACCTTAAGGGACAGTGATCAAAACATTAATAGTCTCTTTTGCTTCAGCCCAAGCTTTTATAAGATGCTGGACTACCACGAATTTCGCTGTAGCCCAAGCTTCTATAAGATGCTGGACTGCCACATAATTTCGCTTTAGCCCAAGCTTCTATAAGATGCTGGACTGCTACATAATTTGCTTTAGCCCAAGCTTCTATAAGATGCTGGACTGCCACATAATTTCGCTTTAGCCCAAGCTTCTATAAGATGCTGGACTGCTACATAATTTGCTTCAGCCCAAGCTTCCATAAGATGCTGGACTGCCACATAATTTGCTTTAGCCCAAGCTTCTATAAGATGCTGGACTGCCACATAATTTCGCTTTAGCCCAAGCTTCTATAAGATGCTGGACTGCCACATAATTTGCTTTAGCCCAAGCTTCTATAAGATGCTGGACTGCCACATTATTTGTCTCAGCCCAAGGCTCTCTAAGGTACTAGACTATCACAAAACTAAAATCATGAAGGGGGCATTCACGTATTTTTTTCCATTTTTGGTAATTGCACATAATCGATTATGTGATGACTCATTGGATTCATAATCTTTTTGTATAGAATGACAATTCGTACTTACTATTGCGCACACTAACAAATGCAGAAGTTTTTTTTTTAATACTAATAATGCAGATGTATTTACTATTGTTTCAGCCCAAGCTTATGTTAAAATACTAGGTTTTTGTGTGTTCAATTGTTAATACAGAGTAGGTTTACACCTTTTCTAAAAAGGAAAATAAAGAAAGTACGGCCCATATGTCAATCAAAATAGTTAAAGTAGGTAGCAGTGCTTTTAATGATTAAATAAAAAAGTAGAGTAATAATTCAACAAAAAAATAAAAAAATAAAAAAAATAAATAAAAAGTAATAATAATAGATTGCCTTAGCCCAAGCCTCCATCTTAAATTCTGGACTTCTGTATATCTTTAGTTATTCCCTCGTCCACGTTGCAGCTAGTCAACTTTTCTTAAAAAATACTACGCGAGACTTTAACTTCTGAATACATGTAGTGTACCAACAACTCATTGAAAACGATTGTAAAACAGATACTTTGTGATATCAGTTCATAAATTGTGTTTTTTTAATTTAATGAAGTAAAATAAAAATTCTTCAATTTTAATCTTTATTATACTGTTTGTCTATCTTTGTACTTAAAGTAGTTTTTTTTTTTTATTGTACTTATTATAATAATCTTTGTTCTATTCACATTTGCAGTAATATTCTGTTATTGCTTTATCTCCATTAAGCTCATGACGATCGGCGCACCATATGGTCCACATTGGACCATGTGTAGATTCCAAACTATTTAGCGCGAGCTTAGGCCTACATCTCATGTTATTTGCCGACTTAACAATTGTATTACAAAAGTTATGAAGTGAATTTTTTTCCGACGTACCAACACAATTTAGACTTATTTAAGGGAGTTTAAGGTAGTTATATACGCGACAGTCAAATTATATTTTTTGATATAATAAAAAAATTAACTCTTTTTAGATGTTTTATAAAAATTGTAAATTTTTGTGACATTATCTACTTAATGTTACATTTGTTTTGTAACTAAAATACGTAATTTCAAGATATTAACTACACTATCAATATTCCAAGTATTGTAAATAAAAAATTGTTATTTCTTAAAATTGGATTTTGTTTTAAAAAACTAATGTTGCTGCATGGTAAAAAATGTGTATCAAAAATTTTTTTAGCGTCAAAAAAATTTGAATTAGTTATATTAAAATTTTCATACAAACTGAAAAATTTCTGACGAAAATAACGTACATAAATTACTTTAGAATCTTTAATAGTGTTAATTCTACAGATTTTTTTTGTCGAGTATAATTCAACAATTTTTTTCAAGCTTTTTCATAGCCGAAGAGTAAATAAACGTTTACCTTAAGTTGCGAATTGTAGTACTGTCAAAATTATTATGTATTAACTGCACTTCAAACACAACTTGTTTAAGTAATAACTTACTTTTTTTAAATATTTATTAATCAAAATTTTGGGTTAGAATAACGTAGAAAATTTTTGGTAATTGATATTTTCATTTGGAAAAAGTTACGCATTTTTCCAAAACCTGATAATTTTGTTTTACAACACGAAACTACAACTATAAGTTATTTGGAAATCGTGAATAGCAAAACCGAAAAAATTACTTTAAGAGTTACTAAACTTGTAAATACATTTTCCATGTAGCACGAATACGAACGGTGTATCACAAATTAATAGTAATAGTCAGAAATTTTTCTAATGTAATTCTTTGTATTGTTTTATACAAGTAAGAAATTTTCACGTATACTATTAGCACGATAGTTAATTTGATAGAAATTACAAATTTACTATTACTTTTTCACTAAGTTATTAAATTACTGTACATATGAATTTAAAAAATGATGTGTCACAATAGAGTTTATTTAGAACTATGTAATCATTGTGTTTAATTACTTATAACATTATTATTTTAAAATATACAATACAACTATCAAACTTTCGTGCTAATAAATATACTAACGCATGAAAAATTTTCTTACCTTGCAGTGGACGCCGATGTATAAAAAATTTGATGATTGGGACTCTAAACTTAATTGTTGTTGGTATAAACGACGTCTTTTAGCGTTCCCTGGTCTCTTCTGATGCTTTCTCTTTTTTTTTTCTTTTTATTTTTTTGATTATTGCCATTGATAAAAGCTTCATCTGCAAAAAGTCTTATTTTTATTAGGCATATTATATACTACTATTTTTTAATTTACATTATATAATTCTATATTCATATCTATCCTTATTTGAAAGTAAGATAAATTGTTTTATTTTATTCACTGTTGATTAATGAATTCGAAATTTCAAGTCACAATATTTTTTAAGTTGGTTTACTTTTATATTATCTGTATACATATGTGCTTTTAAATACGCTGTAAAATCAAAATTTGAAACCCTACATGGTTACACCACATGGTTTGATAAATGTTACTTATACTTATAGTTATTATCAACTGTTGCTGATTCTATCACGAAAAATTTTTGAACAAAATATTCAGCTAACCAATTAATAGGTAAGACATCGAGAAATCAACATAAAAACATAAAAATACTTGTTGATGTACGACATTCTTAATATTTATATTTATATTCTCATACACTTTTACTTAGCTATTTCGCGAATATAGGCACAGTACTTAACGTATAATATACTCCTCGTCAAGACGTGTAAAACATAATTCAAATATACTTCATATCTGATGACATAATGTATTCCTAGACATCTTTGTCTTACAGTAAAAAGGATATTCTTGATATGACTTTTGTTGTCTTATAAAATCAAACGTTTAAACACCTACCATTTTTCAAGCCATGAGTGGAATTATGATGAGACATGTCATCATCTGATGGATCTGATTCAGATATCAGTAGCAGACCTTTTTTATTGCTTTCTGAGATTTTTACCTCACTGACACCCTCCTCGTCAGAATCTGGGACTTCATTTTCTGAATCTGTAGGTTATAAACATCTATTTATAAATACTAATAATTTACTACAAAAAAATTTGATTCTTTGCCATACTTTTCTCTAATACTTGTTTTATGAGTAAATGTACAAAAACCAGTATCAATTTCAGTCAATATGAAAGAATATTTATAACTATTTATATAAAGTACAATCGAGTGGTACAACCTCGTAAGCTTTCACACCGTTGTAATTGTAGTCAAGTATCAAGCGCATAACTTAAAAAGAATAAGAATGTAGATGCATGGTGTTCTTTAACTTGGCAAAAATAAAAAATTTTACTGAAACTTACAATTTACTTTTACTTTTGATTTTTCATGGAGGGAGAATTTTAAAGAAAAAAAAAAAATTTTATTTAAACATTTTTACCTTATCGTTGACAGAATATATAATTTTAAAAAACGTTTGTTTATATAAGCGTAATGAGTTACTTTCTGAAAATTAGAAAACTAATTTTAATCATAAAAAAGTTAAGGGAGTTAAACACACATTATACATAACACTCATTTATACATTTATAATATTTGTTAGAATTATCTGTTAATATTTAATAGTACTACAGTATTGTACTACAGAAAAAGTACTTTACGAGTTTGATAATAATTGTAAAATTTGCATCACTACACGCGCATGCGTTTTACATTTTCAATAAGTATTCTGAAACATACATTGGGATGTCATGTTATAATAATTGGAGAAACATTACAACAATGTCAAATGAAAAAAAAATTGAGAAATAAATAAACAAATCAAAAATTGGGTTGAAGAAGCCTCGTGCCAATTTATTGGCATCGATTTTTAATGTACGTATTGCAAGTGGAACAAAAAAATATTTGTTAATACCGTTTAACATTATATACACGACATCCTCGGAAATAACATTGAGAGTAGTAAAATGTACTTACATTTCACTATTTCTTTGTTGTACTTTAAAGTATGTTGCAACGATCGCAGTGAGTACTTACGGTCTTTATAACTGTCGAATCGATTATAGTGACATGAATTGTTTCCTTGTAGAATATTGTCCCATTGCGGAAAGCTACTGTCCAAGTTAAGGCTACAATTGATACTGTTACTATGTGATGTTACCAGAAAATTATCTTCAATTGATTCAAGTTCGTTGATTCCCGATTTATCATTTATTGCATCCTCTACATTGCCAGCTAAAATATAACATATTTTATAATGTTTAAATCAGATAGCACTTAAATCACACTATTTACTGCCATTAATTCATCTGCAAAATTTATTCGAGTATTACTTATATCTTCTAATTGAGCTTATCACAAAGTTTATTAAACGAGTAAATTGTTTAATATGTGCAAGTTTTTTAGGTACTTCTGTGTCATGATTAAATTTTTTTTTTTTTCAATAAGTATACTCAATGGATCAGTACTTTTTTACAGTACATTTACTATATTTTTATAGCAAAAACATAAGAATGTTACTTAATTACGGTTAAACGGTATTAATTTGAATATTGACAATCGAAAGATGCCAAGTAAGTTCTTACTCAAAAATATAAGGAAATTAAAGACACCGCGTTTATTAGGTTTTACTCACAGGACTGTGAATTGGTGAAATGACGATCAAAGTTTGGATTATAAGTCACTCGGTTGTATTGTCTGGGCACGTAGAAATTCAAATTTTCTGGATTCTTGACAAAGTTGCTTGGAAATGTATTGCACATGTCTGCATTATCACTATTTACTTTTTGTGTAGCCGCATTAATATGAGCTAAAAAAAATTATTAGTAGTCCTGTGTAACTGCATAAAAATAATTAGATCTACTACCGTGCTATGTATTTTTGTGCATATTTCAAACATACGTTTTAGTTCACATATTTTCAGAAATTGGACTAACCGTTCCACATTTTGTGTGGAGCTGTAAGAAATTTGCTACAGTGTGGGTGTAAACTGACAGGTACAAGATAAAACGTAAGAAATAAAGCGTAGAAAAGCTTTAACTCTTAAAAGTAAGTCTGGTAAAGATGCTGGCAAAAACAAGAAGAGGTAACACAGCTGATACCTTTAATAACATTTAATAACCTTGGATAAATTATACATTGTAAAATTTTTTTTTGTCAATACATAGTTTTACAAACAGTTCAACAATACAAATGTCAATCGTAGTGAAAAACTATGTTTCAACTGATTTTTTTTTTTTTTTTTTTTTTATCAGTTAAGCTTACTGTGTAGGCGACGTAGGCTGATAGGTGACAAATATTTATAAAATAATATTAACTAAAGTTACAAAAAATGGATTATTGGAAATGTTAGAAAGCTAATTGTACGTAATAAATTTAGGATGAAAAAAAAAAATTTCTCTAGGTTTACTGTCATAAGGATTTTGCTTAGTTTCAAAGACTTACTTATGTGATGCATTGTATCAATTATTGTAAAAGTAGCACTCAGTTACAGTTCACTACTTACGGTCAGTATTGCAGCTCAATCGTTGGAAGTTTAAGTTCTTTTTAGTTAATGAAGACTGATCATGATCATGATTAATCAAGTTACGTTTCTGGTTACTTTGACAATTGATTCTATTGTACTCTTTGTGGATACGTTGTTTGTTTTCTGCACTTGACATTGTTGGTTGACTCAAAGGAAAATCATCACTTTTATCATTCATATTGGTATCGCGATCATCACCTGAAAATATTGTATGTGTATAACGTTATATAAACATGATTTTTAAAGTACAATTAAAATAATTTATATTATAAGGTAACTTTATTCTCAAAGATTGCAATTACCACTCAGGTTTTCAGTATCACTTGTATTAAATATGTCATTATCCGAATGATAGCTCGCATTATGAGCATTAGTGTTTGAATTGATGTCATTACAAACTTTACTCCCGATACAATGACTTTCTTCATAATCATTGTCATCAATCGGTAAACTTAATTCTGCAGGCAGTAATTGCTTCAACGTTTTATCAAGTTCAGTGAGACCAGTTTGTTCACCATGATAACCTTCCTCATTAACATCATTGTTACTTCTCACTGCGATTGTTTATTGACAGAAATAAGTTATTATATTGCGTCACTTCATTACACTTAAAAGTACAGGTACAAGTTTGTTAGTAGCAATATACATATTTATACACCCACCCACCCACCTACACACACACACACACACTTCAATACTACATACCCATTGAGATTTTATTATTAGATAGGATTTCCTTGCAATTACCCGTCAGACCTCCCAGGAGACCCTTCTTTAGCGCGTTAAGTTTTTAAGGAACTCCTTATCATTTTTAGATAAAATAATTCCAAATGTTAATATTGACTGTAAACGATCGAAACTCTTTTGTAGCGATAGACAGATTAAAAATCAAAATTTTCGTAAACGTATTTATACAAGAATCTGCCAGAGGGATAATTATTAGCTAGTAGGGGATTTGACAGAGCTCGCAAGTAACCGAAGACCCACTACAACATATATATATAAAATAAAGTACTCGTACTTCACTGATTGTTACACTATCACAATATTGCTGTATATGTATGCATACTGACATACTTGGTACCTGTAAAACTTAACTTACACAGATTCGGTTCAATGACATTCTGCATGAATGGTTCCATATTCTCATTGATGGGTTGATTTTCATTAGGCGTATGTGGTTCTGGACTGTTATGAATCGGTTGGAGTTCACCATTGGATTCATCATCACAACCATTAACTGACGAGGGAATATCATCCACAAGTACATCTATATCTTCCGCTGTAATATATTCTGGTTCTTCTTGAGGACTGATATCATTCATATTTAATAAGAGAGTTTTTAAACTCTCATCGAATTCTGGATCTACAAAAAAAATTTAATTTTTGCAAAACGTTTATGTCTCTGTGATGGAATGTTTACTCAGCGTTTTCTTTGTAGTTGAGATTGTGATTTTTCAAAATAATGTTTATAATAAGTAGCTGCAGAAACAGTTTCAAAATGGATGGTCGTAAATTCAAATTTTGCATTACTTACAAAATGTAAAAATTATTAAGTCCTAATGATTAATATCATTATTTGTCTATAATTGAAACTTCATCGAACTCTGAAGGTATTAAGATTTATTAAACAAAAAGGGTCAGTATTTAGTAAAACGTTGTGAAGAATCTAAATTATGCATTGAGTAATTAGACAAAGAAGCAAATCAATACAATTGTAGATATCAATGTCTGACATGTACATCAGTTCATCTATGTAGGGTTGAACGCGGCGGCAGAGCGGTAAATTTGCAGTTTTGTCGGTCTCCAAGGTTAAGCAGCATTTGGCGCGGTTAGTACTTGGATGGAGTGACCATTGAAGTCTCACTGTTTTGCCTGTGCTGTTAATTTTCAGGGATCGATTGTTTTTCAAAGTATTTGATTGTTTCAAATATTATAAAATTTGTTTCGTACAAACGATGACCTGCAATCGGTTGTTTAATGAATTAATAAGTATACAAACCTTCAAGGTAATTAAAGTTAATATTGTTCGGCAATGAAGGATGCTGGTTAGATCTTCGATTGCATTCCGACCCATCTTTCGCTGCTACCTCGTTGACATCTGAACAGTTAGTGCAATAGCACTCTTCATCTTCTTTTTGGATTCTGGCATTTATTTTACCTTTAAATGATAATAATAGTTCCAGAATATCGGAGACTGTTATTTCTTTTCGACCATATTGAGCCCACACTACAGTTAAGATAGAAATCAGTGTTATAAATAACATTTACTGGTTTTTCTGTTGATTCAAAATAATTTTTTGTTCATACAACAATCTAGATCGTTAACGAACTCATACCTTTTATTACTGTTTGTTGCTTCTGTGTTGTTGAGTATCTTGGATTTCTGCTTATTCTACTACCATTTCTTAACAATTGTATATCCTTATATACACCGTCTGTTATGTTAACAAGTCCACCTAGATAAGAGAATATAATGTATCATAGCAGTGTCACAAGAAATATAGTAAAAAAAGTGGTTAAACGCAAAATAATGTTGGATGAAAATACAGGGCACATTGAATTTATATAAAATTGTGACGATTCAACAGAATATTAATTACGTCTGTGACTCACGTTGAAACGCCCAAGGTTTGGGATGGACTTTTAATTCGCGCAATATTTCACTGTGAAATGCCTCGATAGCATTTGTAGTTCGCAGTAATATACCAAACACGGAAAATCCTTGTGGGCCAACATTTTTTATCCAAAAGTCGTTGAAATATTTAATAAAAGTTTTCAATTTTATTTTATGTTGTATGTTTAATTTATTGATGAGCTCTGCACATTTTTTTATGACATACTCAGGTGGTATGTAAGCTAGGAGTAAAAGTTTCTTCACAAAAGTTTTTGCGTCTTCATTTTTTTGTAAATAGGGACGAAGCTTTAGGCTGTGCAATTTTTTGTAGACTGCCTAAAAAGTATATTACTAATCACATGTATGACAAAACAAATTCAAAGATGGTAAAGGTGGCTTTGTAGTTGAGTACCACCGTCCCTACTAAGGATCTCTGTGAGAGCGCATTTTAAATTCTCATAAATATTTATCAACTCATTTATAATAACCATGTGTTCTATATGTAACGTAAAATTTCGCAGTCTAAGACATTTGTAAATATTTTTTTTTTTATTTACAATCAAATTGAAATTTTACAAAAAATGGTTTTGTAAAAGTGAACTATACAAAAAAAAAATTTCATGTGTGTCAATATTTTCCAAGTTTTCTGTTAGTATAAACAAATTCAATATTATATTCTGTAAATTTGTATTTTGTGGTTTAATATCGTAGGAATTTTCAAAGTGATGTAGGAATTATTTTAATTGCTTTTCTGAATATGTTTTTGTATAATCTAAATGTTAAGCTCCATTTATGGGGCTTATGGGGTATCAAATAAATTTTAGTAAATTAAATATTAACCTAATAGAATTATAGTAAATAAAAGCGTTATATTTATAATCTTATATTATATAATCATTTTCTTCAGTAAAAAATACGTACTCTATCCAGGTGTACATTACAACCAACACAGCGGGCTGTTGGAAAATGAATGTGTGCAGCATTACGGATGGCAGTCTCAGAATCTGATAAAACGATTTCTATTTTTTCGGGATCTAACAGATTTTTTGCAATGACCTCTTGAAATAATGCGTTATAGGCATTTGTAGTTTTCCGTACCAACAGTGAAAATATCATAGGAAACACCTGTGAAGGGTCAAGAAATGTTCTTTATATTAGTGTGCGATGAATGTACGTTGGAAGCCAGCACTGTAAAATCAGTGTATAGAAAATTAAAGTTCCTTCCTAATTGATGAGATTCACTCAAATTATTTGTGATTTTAATGACATTTTTTTTCATTATTAATCTTATAGGAAAATCACATGAAACATGTTTTGCTAATATGTACGTCATAGATTTTTTTTAACTACAAGAAAGCCATTACTTGGTGTAAGAATTTATGTAGTAATGTATTTTGTTAGGTTTTATCGTAAAATCAGATTAGTACATATTTATCCCAAACACCACTTACATGACCAGCCTTAACTCCCATAATAGTAAACAACTGTTGAAACTTTGCTTTCTTAATGTCCGGTGTTGTTTGGAATGTGCCATCCACTATAATTTTTGTTACGGACGAAAACTCAGTCTCTATTAATCGGCTGTCATAGAAAATTATATGCTCTTCACCATCTGCATCAAAAATACTATAAGCCTTATGTTCAGCTTGTAAACCCTGAAGAAGTGTTGAATTATCAGGATTTAGTAATTGTTCCGCAAACTTTTTAATGCTATCCGGATTAGGAGGGAACACATGTTTTCTCGATTGAACCATTTTTGGTCTTATGTCATGATAGGAGATTTTAGTTTCTACTCCTGGATACCTAAATAATCACCAAAGAAAGGATACGAGAACGTAAGTTAATCTATATCCCATGATCGTGAAACGATTGATTATTTAAAAACGTCTAGAAAAAATTACATATAACAATTATTAAGTGACAATTTTCGAAAATTGAAAGAAACCATAATTAAATACCATCTAACAGCATACATTTCTATTTATCATTCTTTATTTTGAATTTTGCAGGGCTCTGTTTTATTTTATATTATTACAGTCAAAGGCATCTTTAAATTTGTCGATAATCAAAAATTTCAGGAAATAACAGTTATTTTCTTTTAATCAAAGTTGTTTATTTCATTTTTATATCTGTATAGAACTTATAAGCAGCGTTATAAAATACTCACTATTTGAAACTTATACTTTGGAATAGAACTTTTGTAAAAAACTCTAATGTGATTTACGTCTAAATTACAATATATAAGAAAAACCTTTAAGCTGTGCATAGTTGCAAGAATGCGTTAAGGTGGCTTCGTCATTATTTACTAATATATTAAGGTATCAAAAAATTTACGTTTTTATTTTTGTAATTGTTTTGTAATTTAATTAATGTACATTCAATAGCAACAAAGAAATTGCATATATATTGCATGGTATATATTTTCATGTCTGCGGATCCGTAGATAATGTCTTTATTACTTATTCTTAAATGAATAATTCACATATTCTTTTTGAAAAATTTAAACCGTTTTCATTTAAAATGGATCGATAGAAAACAATTATTATAGTAGAAATTTATTTTTATTAGATAAAGAACTTTTAAGGGCCCTTGTTTGACATATCACTAAACGACGAAGTCCCTTAAAAATCAAGATATTTATGTTTGAAAATCACACAATTCTGTTTTGCTTAAACGTCATTTGTATTCTACAATCAAATAACCATCACATAAATACAAACTTGCAAGAGTTTGTTTGTACTTACAAGCAACTAAATTGTATAAAAAAAACTTACACAAAAAAGAATTATACAAAGAAGAAAAGAACAGGTTTCATATTTTTAAACTGCATTATTTACTCACAAAAGTACTGTAGAATCATATAGTTTTCGAAGATCATAATAATTGCTGTACAAGGCATCTTTGAGTGCCTTCTCAAATTCTGCTTTTAGTATCTTAAATTTTGAACTCAAGCAATACTTTGCATGTTTGGAGCCATCACGAGCGGTTGCAACCCACAAACCATCTATCAAATTTTGTTCTCCTTTCGCATAACAATTATTGGTACTGCATATCAAGAATCTATGAAAAAGAATATTAATCAATAAAAAAAAAAAAAAAAAAAAACATGCTGCATACTGACTACTTTTCGTTTGCGAGCGTAGTAAATAAGAATGTTCACACAAATTTTAAATTTTGCAGTTGTGGTTATAAAAATTTTTTTAAATAATTACTACACAAAAGGGGGGTGAAATCTTGCAACTGATAATACGACAGCCTAACGAATGCCGGTACTTCTCATAAGAAATTACAAACATTATTAAGTGTACATATAACTACACTATCTGAAAAATTTTAGTCCCCCGTAAACCAAATCTCACCCAGCTGTAAATATTGGAAATATCAAAATGTGCGAAAATTCACTTATTTTCGGCGATACTTATCAATTCGTCAATGATAAAAATGAAAAAAAAATGTATATTTCTAGTAAACTTATTTTACTATAACAAAAGTGTGCATGTGCATAATCATAACCTCTATAAGTTATGTACATTTAGAGTCCAGAAAATGTAATAATTCACATTTTCAGCGATAGAACTTAATTTAGCAATGTTGAGAATAAAAAAATTTTGAATATTTAGAATTATTCTTAGCCCCCACGTAACCAAGCTGTATGTATAACAAATATCAAAAATGCCAAAATAGATATATTTTCGGCAACCGAGTTAGTGTACGAAATGTATAAATATATATATATATATATATGATACATATATAAATATATACATATATATATATACATGTTAATATTTTTTATTTATCACGGGCTAATGGAAAAGTACCACCAAAAATATGTTGGTTTTCGTACATTTTGGTATTATTAATATAAACAGCAAGGTGAGGTTAGGTTTACAGGAGTCAAAAATATTTGTGATAGAGTGAATATATGCAGACTTAATAATGTATGCCGTTTGACATGAGAACCGCCAGCTTATGCAACGTTATTTACAAAATTTTAAAAGTATTCATTAAATAAGTAATAATCAATATTACAAACCTTTTAGTTGCAGAATGCGACTTGTTGATACGAAATACTCGACCATCAATTATACGATCTCTTTCATCTGTTTTTCGTCGTGGACCTTTTCCAATTTTTTTTTTCCGCGGACTCATGCTTCTGGTAAAAAGAAAAAACCACTGTTCAACCCGTTTTGAGTTTAAATTTACCTTCAAAATAAGGTAAATTCTTATCAAACTCGTAGAAAAACTACCATTATATTCTTCAAAAATTGTATATAAGTATGATTTTATTCAAATTTTAAAATCTCATAATAGAATTAAAATAGTTCACAATTATACTATTTCACATTATTATATAACTTTGAAAAACTGATACTTATATGTTTTGCACACTATTTTCATGTACAGTGTAGAAAATTTGATTTTTGGCACTTCAAATAATGTGAAAAAAGCCCATTTTATGCACACTAGTACAGAAAAAGTATGAATTATGGTGTACAAAGAATTGTGATTACTTTGCGCCCGGCGGGCAGAAAAGTTCCACTTTGGGCCCATGACGCATGCACGAAAAGTACTTTGGGCCCTCACTTTGCGCCCGATAGGGAGAAATGGTAGTTTTCCTACGAGTTTGAAAAGTCTCTGTTTGCGAACCGAGACGTTTGCGGCCCGAGCTGAAGGCGAGGGACGTAACGAGGTTCGTAAAGGAGACTTTTCGAACGAGTTCCGGAAAACTGCTTTTTCGCCCGAGGAAGTACCAGCCTCCCAAAACCACCCGAGGGCGGAAAAAGAAATTTATCCTATGGAAAAGAGCCTGTTTGCATGGTGGACGAGTTAGTAGTAGAGTTGAAAAAAAAAAAAAAAAAAAAAAAAAAAGAAAATGAAAGAACAACAAATTTTACTCTATAAACAAGAAAGAGAAAAATTGAAAATATTAAAGAAAAAAAATGTCAATCAAATAATTGTCAAGAAAAAAAAGGAACAATCAATTTGGAATAAGAAGGAAAACAATAAAAAATTAAAGCAAACCAAACAATTATTAAAATCAGAAACAGAATAAAAAAAATCAAACTGAATTCCAGGATATAATTAATGATTTGAAACGCGAACTTTGAAGATGTTAATCAATTGAAGCATTTGCGTGAAATGAAATTATCGCAACGAAAACTCAAAATAAAACAAAAAACAATTTAATCATAAAAGATTCTAGATAATCATATTTCAGTATTTATGTAGGTTACTGAAAGTGACAATTGTAATAATTTATTTAATTTAAAATTACTCTTAATTATGTCACATTGTTATTTTCTATAAAATATTGATTATATATACATATTTTGTCATTTAATAACCGATCTATTGTGTCTACATCAATTATATTTGGTAAAAATAAAAAAATGTACCTGCCCTGATATAGCTTAATATATGTGTCTCGATGTACCATAAATATGGAGTAAGTCTAGCCTGACACTACTTATTCAGATTTTTTTTTATTTTCTTATTTTCCAATATACTTTTACATGAATTGATGCAATCTTTTTTTCTAATCAATAGACTAAAAAGTGTACTCGATGAAGAAATACTTAGTTACTTCTACTTGGACGTAATTTTTTTTTTTTTTAAGTCAAATTTTTTGACTTACAAATTTGTCCCAATCAACCTGAATTAACCTTACTAAACTTATTGATGAAACATGGAGTAAAAATAGCCCCACGCTAAAGTAGCCTCACCAGAGACAAATCAGCCCTGAGGAGCATCAGGGCTTAAATTTTTTTCTTATTTTACTTTTACACCCTATTGTAATTTTTATGAATTTATACTTTTTAGTAAATACTAAACTTAATATACCATTGAGATAGAAGATCGTAGTTGTACAGTGTTATGCTCAAAAAAAATTGATTTTTTTTTTATATAACAAATAATCACTATCACTACGTCCCTGGTTAAAAAATTTTTAGATTCACGAGCCATAAAGTACGTCTAACTTTTCGAAACTCGATATCTCCTGTAACACGTACTATTAAGACTTTAAATATTTAATGAATGTGTTGTACGACTTTTAATATAGATACCCGATTTCCACAAAATTTTTGGTAAGATTTATTCGATAAATTTTACACATATAAGAAAAAAATGTCTTATCATACTAACCTATCAAGGGAGTGAGGTATACTTCTAAAATGATTATTTTACTTTTTAAATAAAAAAAAGATTGTTTCGAATCCTGATTCTACAAAGTAGTTAGAGGAACAGATAAAAAGGCGAAAATCGACGTCGAATCTTCTTTTGACGAGAAAATATCTATATTTTAATTTTTAAAGTAATACAAGCAATAACCACGTGGTATGTTAAAAAGGAAACTTTAATGTCAGGATTCTTCAGAAATGATATTGATAAGCTAAAAATAGTTTTTCAATCTACAATAATTAAACAATTTTAAAACAAAGCACTGGCAACAGCATCTACGCCTGTTTCCGTTCATCTCTCTCTGACAAAATTCTCTAAACGCACGACAAACAAAAACGTCACTCCCGGTATGATCTCTCTCTCTCTCTCTCTCTTTCACCCCAACCATGTCTTTTTCGCCCTGATCTTGTGTCGACGTCCATCTTGTCACCCTGACCTGCCCTGATAGCCGTGCTCGTAATTAAATAAGTTAGGTACACTTTGAGGGCACCTCTTTCCGAACTACTAAAAAAAGAATTAGCATATTTATTGCACGCGTGCCCCACGAGGCACCGCACGCACTTATGATAATTCCATGCCTTCACACATCACTTACCGACCTGTTGTTGATCTTATGTCACCTATGTGCATTTTTACTCATCTCCATTAATCCTCCCATTCTATTACACTCTCAACACGCACCTCCTCACTCATCCTCACGCACAATCTTCCAAATACTCTCCTACGCATGTATCTGTTCATATCTCTCTGGCAACTTTCAATTATTCGAACTTTCAATTATAAAAGTTTGGTACGTTACCTTATTACCCTGAGTTTTACGGAAAAGAAGTTCGATGAACAATCCGGTGTCCTCAAGCCACTCTCCGAATTTTCTGCCGTACTGCCATCCTTTGAGTACTTGATGGCTATCCGAGACTTTTTCTATTTGTCCTTAATCGAGGCCTGCTTCTCCTAGATTTCTTAAGTTTTCCGGTACACTTGCAGATGATGACACGGTAGTAATTTCTTCCCTCGTTAACTGTCACATAACACGTATCGCCCCTCGATCTCACTATCGCGAGTTCTAGTCTTTTCTCGCAATTACCCGATAAAAACCGTTAGAAAAGCTGAGCGACCTAAAGCACGAGACAAAACGAAATCGTGTTAAAGATAAATTTCTAGAGAAAAATCAGCCGAAGACTGCCGGCCGCGCGCGCGCACGCTGCATTATGCCGCCGCCGCTACCGCCAATTCACCTCTTATGTCTTTCTCTCTCTCTCTCTTTCTCTGTTGGCAACTTAGCCGCTTCTGTACGCAGAGGTTTTAGCGCGCGCATTCACTCGTTCTCTCCAATTGGCTGTTGACGCGTCGATGCCGGTATCCTGCAATCCTAGTGTCCTCTCTCTTACAGATTGCTGACAGTAGAGCAACATAAACTTTTCTCAATATTACTTGACGTAGCCAGCTACATCAAGCAGCAGAAAACGGAAGAGGAAGCAGCTCGAAGTATCCTGATGTAGACAGCAGTAGCCTTATATGCATAGTTTGTGTATAGACCTACTCTATATGCATATACTATGAATAAGCTACTGCTGGCTATTTCGAGCTGTTTCCTCCATCGTTTTCTGCTGCTTGATGTATAGGTGCCTTGTACATGGGAAGTTAACTATATAGACTAAAAGCTAAGATCCGAGGGTATTAAAAACTTCATTCCAGCCGCAACACTGACAGGAATTCAGAAACCTCATGGTTCGTTGAGATCCGAACCATTTTTATTATATTTGATTTTGGTAAACAATTTTATTGAAATTTAAGAAGTTCTATACGGTCAATACTATGTACCAGCCGCAACCAAAACCAATGAACAGGGAATAAAAAGTTGTCTTCCAGAAGTGCCAATTGCAGCAAGAGTAGAATTTATTTTATTCAATTAATTTAAATATCTTGAAATTGACCTCGAAAAATGGACACCTAATCTTATTTATAATCTTATCCGGAATACCGAATATATTGTCTTAAATAAGTATTTGTTGATAAGATTATCATTAGATTTGTTTACTTATCCAATCCAGAGCGCGCCGATCACTCAAAAAATATAGCTTCTCACCAATATCGATATACATTTAATTGGTTAGTTTTACATTTTGAGAGTGCTTGGAGCTTGGAGTGCCCTGAGTTGCATCAGCGAACAGAACTCTACTTTTATCAGTACAAGAATACTAGATTCACTAAAGAGAATACTGCATGTATGTTGAACAAGATAAAAAGATCGTAATTTCGTCGTATAGGCCCTATAGGGATGAGAGAGTACTCGATATTTTTTTACTGCAAGGAGGGTTATCTTACCGTCAGATATAGCGGGCTCGTGTTCGATTTTTACAGAAAATTATCTATATATTGAATGCACATATAGTTATAGTTCGGTGGAAATCGTACATGGGCACACTATCGCCATCTGATGGTTGAGTAACCGTTATTTTTGAATACGTAATGTAATGTAATTATATGTAAGTTTAAAACATAAAAATAAAAAAATTCAAATATTGCACGTTTATAAGTGTAAAAATAATTTACATAAAATATATTAAAATGATAATTTAACAACCTGACCGTTAAAAACTATTGAAAACATTGTATCTTAAAGAAAAAGCTAAATTAGCCAAAAATAACAGTTTTTTTAGAGTGAAATTAAATTCTAAAGACGGTACTCTTATAAAGTGTTGTGCAATACAAAAACAACCTAACATATTTTGTGATTGAGCAATATTTTAATTTATCTTCATAAAATTAGATAAAGTTATGTGTATGTATACATGTATAAAATATTATAAAAAGTACAATAGCACAAAAATAAATTTTTTAAAACTTTGAATACACTGTAATTTTCAAAAGACATTAAAAAATGGCATATCACGATTGTAATGTTAAAATTTTTTTTAAAACAATTATTTTCTAAAGGGAAACGACAACATTTAGGTGCACGAATAGAGAAAGATGAGTCGGTATGCTAACATAACCTTACAGTTGTATTTAGTCTGTATGTGTATAAAAAAAAGTAAAAGTTATAGCACGTTGGTAATATTAATATGAACGTGTGAAAATTTTTTCGTAATAATAGTTCAACAACATAACCTTCCAAAAATAGACGAAACATATACGTTGTAAAAACACAATTGTAACGAGATTAAACTTATATAACATCAAGCCCAGTAACAGATTGTTGAGTTTTACTTTGGTCCAGATCTTATTTGGTCCTGAGACGCACACATTATTTTATTAATAATTTTTTATTTTAAATGAAATAATTTTCGTGCTTCTTAAATAGTAGAGGACATTCTATTTACACTAGAATAAATTTTAACCGTAGCTTAGATGAGGGATTTTTTAGCACATCCTAAATACATTTAAGGTATTACTCATTGCAATCCTAGAACATGTCAATTGACACGATGGCAGAAATTTTCTTCGTGGAAAATATATCACATGTATAAGTTTGCCACGAATTATTAAAGCAAAAATGTTACATGATGTAACATAACATAAAGTGACGTTTTTTCTTCGATGACCATCAAACGCAATGGCATAGACGTCTCATAAGGCACGTAACTTCACAAAATTTTTTTGTATAAATAATAGGTAACAGATGTAGTTACGACAGATATTGATTTTAAACAAAATCATTGTCAACTTCCCCCTTTCACCATATTATTTGCACGGAAACTGTAGGTTACTGTTATCAGTTCATTGTTAAAACCATATCTACATGACTTTTTTGAGTTGATAGTTTTTTAGTTTAGATAAAACGTCGGGCTTGAAGCAAAACAGTAGGCATTTATCAAGAAAAATAAAAATTAATCAGTACCATTCAGGAAACACAGTATACTAGTAACAATTACATAGTAACGTAGGTGTCTTATCAAATATGCAATATATGTTTATCTTTGATGTTAGTATTTAGTATATACCATTTGTAAGTGGTTTTCAATAATTTTTTTATTCAATGGATGATTAATAAAAATCGTAGTTAAAAAAAGTCTTACCTGCTTTTGGCTTCATAAAAATCTATTTCAAGTATTTTTTCTTCCACAAGCCTAAAACAAATGTGTTTTATAACTTGTGAGAATAAGTGCAACTTATTATGTTCCTCCTGGCATCTCTTGATAATGACACGCGAAAACTGTATAACACATTCGAAAAAAAAAACAGCCGCGCTTCCTTTTTAAGCCAGGCACTAATACTCACCAATCGATACTAAATCTAGCGTTTAGTATCAAAATATTTTTTTAAGCTGCACTTGTAAAAAATGGGAAAGGTTAATTTGAGTATCACGTTAAAAATATACAGCGATTTCAGGTGGGCTTAACGGCATATTTTCTTTTAGAAATTTGGCTTGTAGGTACTCCCGCCGAAAGACTTGAACAGCTAATCTAGATTATGCTTATAAAGTATATAGTTTAATTGTAGTAAGTGAAGTGAACTGATGCTGCTTGTAAAATATGAATATGTATGCGAGCAACATTGAATGACAATAATCTAATTTGTTTTGAAACCTGTAATTTTCAAAGTTCTTGTGATAGTTGGTAATCTTCAGTATTACTATGGAAAGATTTACCAGGATTTTTGAGAAATTTTTTTTTCAACATGTTACCTTTTTTGAAATTCACTTGTTTGTTATTACAGATCTTATTTGAAATAACGTCTTTGATAAAGATATTTTTGTCTTGAAAAATTATCAAATTATTATATTTGCGATTGCAGGTTATGAGATTTTATGTGATATGTTGGTATCGTGGCTTTTATATAAATATTTATACCAAATGAATGATTCAATACGTAATAACACCATCGACCGAACCATTATTGTGCCGAATTCGAATTTGCCGAATTATAAATAACCGAAAGAAAAAATTCAGACGAATTTTTCACTTCGATTCGGCAAATTTTTTTTTCGGCAAACTAGAATTCTGCTATTTATTCATCCCACAGTTTCTTTATTCGGTTCCATACACTTTATGCACATTAAAAATCTGCAATATTTTTATTGGCTTTTTAACTGTCGGAAAGGGTTCGTTTCGGTACATCACTACATCTGCAAAAATCAATTCGGCAAAATAACACCCACCCAGGATATAATGAAACTAGCAAGGAATCTAGAACTCAAAGCACCAATAGAAATTCTTTACGCTGGTAAGACAAGCACTCTAAGCTCATTACATGATGTGCATTATAACATCTGCTACTTGTTGACCAAACCCTTTATAATCTATATAGACTACTTCTAATCGTAATACCTTAACATGAAAAAAATTGATCTGCTTGCATAAAACCATTAAGAAAACTAAAGTATAGTAATATAACATCTGCCACTTGTTGACCGAACCCTTTATAATCTTTATAGACTACTTCTAATCATAATACCTCAACATGAAAAAACTGAATCTGCTCACATAAAATCATCGTATTTTTACTTACCAGCAGGAGACCATACTTTGTATTAATGATTAAACAAAATTACATTGAAAAAATGTAAGAAAGCAGTGTATAATCGTACATGTTCCGCTATGGAACCGTTGAAAGTACCTTATTCTACAAACGCAAGTAAAATTCTTATGCTATTACAACCTGGAACGCAAGTATTTTAATTCTGTAAGATTACATTTACACCAAAAATAAAAAATCAATGGATTTACTTACCAGCTAAAAATTTATGGTTATGCTCAATACCTTATAAATACCAACTGAGCATTATCTCCCTTTTTAAAATGTATCGACAAAAAAAGTAAAAGTTATAGGTATTTTACGCATAAATAATGAATGTACAGTAAAAATACACAAACTTACTTTAATTAGTAAATATAAGTAAACATAAGATCATCACTCAGATACAATATACCTTTAAAGTAGACGTCAACTTAAACTTAACTGTATTACATAAGGAGCACTCATGCCTCTCACGACGCTGTAAAATCGATTTAGGAAAAAAATATTGTGGAACAAGCATGAACAGCTAAAAAATTCAGTGTACAAAATGTAAGACATCAAATGAAAAAAGCAGGAATACAAAATTTAGAGGATAAACGAACTTTTTTTCTCATTCCTATACGTAATGTCATCGAAGCTAATATTGTTTTTAATATAATAGCAATACTTATCAGCAAAGCAGGAAGTTGTTTTCAGAAGACGCACCATTAATACACTGAACACAGAACCCCACGGAAACATAAAACAAGAATTAAAAGAACACAAACAAACTGAATTTGATAACAAAATTTAAGAGACACAAAAATACCTTAATCAACAAAAACTAGACCTATAATGAAGATACGTTGCTAATCACTCCCACACCTGCACCCCAATAGTTAAAAAAAGACTTATGAATCAATAGTAAATTCATGCTATTTTCCTTCCAGGTCTTATGATGGACCCTGACTATGACATAATTATAAAAACCACAGTCAACGAAGATTATCCTCTACACAAGGTTATTGAACAATTCGAAAATAAAGGAAACATGAAGAAATGCAGTATGTACTTCCTAACATAGTTATTTACATAAAAATATAACTACCATCTCAGGTCCAACTTGGAAAAATCTATACGCCTGTTGGTCGTACTGGTTGTATCCCCAAGGAGACCTAAAGTTAAATCTTATCAGGTCTTTATGATTAATACCATCGGAGTCTAGGACAGACACTTTTGTTACGACCATCAGCTGCCCTGACTCTTAATTAGTCGTTCCAGATCCAACCGTTTCTAGACAGCTTCAGCGATGGCTGCATCCATGGGGCATCTCAAGGTGGCGTGTTCGTCGGCTCCCACCTGGAACTACGAAGTAGTTACGGTATAGGCAGGGGCACTAATTCTGACGGCCTTGTACCCTAGGCCGCTCATACCCAGCTTTCAATAGTTGTATTTGCACTATCCGTTCACAGCCCCGTTCTAATGTTTTCAATTCTGATATTGGTCCCGACAACTTTAAGGTTTTTAAAGAAGGTTTCCTTTCCTCAAGTTGTTCAAAGTGAAATTGCATTCAAAAGGAGATCAACAGGCATGGTGCGCATAATTACGCATAGTATGTGCATTCAGCCGCTTTTTTGAGCATGGGTAGCTGATAATTGGTCGTATGCTACACGTTCTTATCCTTTAAAAGTGTGCATAGTACCAAAAATGTCAACTCTCGCACTTATTAACAGTAACATATTCTATTTGTCGCCAGCTTACAAGATTTGGCTCTCACTCTGCCAGACGTGCTCTACTCCATGTTCGATTCCTTACTTCGAACTAGTGATTCGGTCAGCCAATCTTAGAAGAAAGAGGCTTTCTTTATTGTCCAATTTTCAGTTAACAATCTTAACAGAGTGACTTGACTGGCCGCAGTGTACTTTAGGTGACACAGGACCTTGCCTGGCGCTTTTGCACATCAGGTTCTTGAACTGAGACAAGCACAGCTCTAATCGCAACTGTAATATGGTTCTTGTAGATCCTCAGAGGGGTCATCCACTCTCAGCGTCTTACAAAGAGCAATGCTACCTTCGTTAGGGAGAATGCAAAAGTCAGACAGTTGCTCCTTGCCCTTTCTCGCAGTCATGTACTCCAGCTTCTAATCATTGACAGATTTTCACACATCTGTTCTCATGGTAGCAAGAGTCACGCGAAGTTTTAGGTGTATGACGAAGGATAACCTGCTGCCCCTAAATACAGTATTCTTCATGCACCTAATTTTCTGAAAAGATTAAAGAGCCTTTGTCTAGCAACCAGGTGGTCAATTCTAGTCCCGGGTCTCCTTTCAAGCAACATTCTCTTGCTCACGCGCTAGCTAAAGCCGTTAAAGCATCAAATTTGATTACCGTTTTTAGAGAAAATGGCACTCGTTTTCCCTGGCTCGAAGTCACTCGGGCTTGCCACATCCGTGCCCTCACTTTTGGTGATGGCCTCCTGAGATTTCCGAAACGAGGACGCTTGTTCTTAAGCCGGCTCGCTCGAGGATAGCCGCTTCACTTCACTTTTAAAAAATCAATTCTTACAACATTACCTTGAACAAGATGAAGTTAATCATAGTTTTGCCGATATTGCGAGCCCTTTCACTGTTGAAACTCGCTGCATTACCATTCAGCATCACGAAAAGATACTAGGTTAGGTCCTTACCAAGGATACAGTAAAGAACTCACTTTTCCTTGATTTCGCCAAATTAAGCACCATTAACAATGAGATTTATTTAATCAAAACGAGAAAAAAATACTAAATATACAAGAAGAAGTTCAGACACTTCCTATTTTTAAGATGATATCTACCATTTAACAAGCAGAAAATATTTCTTCACCAACATCTCCAAAAAGTGACAATGATATAGACGCACCGAGCACCTGTCAAAGAAGACTTATGTATCTTCTGCCATGGGGTACAAAAGTAACGAAAAGAGAAAGACATTTTTTTTAATATTTCTCTTAATAAATTATCCAAGAACATTGTTACGCCATTACAGATCGTCGAGGAAGATTATCCTAAGGACATGTAAATTAAATGGATCCTAAGCACGCTATTTTAGCGTTGTAGAACGATGAGTCCAAGTGTACGAAGATGAGTCCAAGATACACCGAACGAAGGAAAAGGAGTGAAAAACATAAAATAAACAAGAAATTCACTAACCCTATATGTTAATAAGAAGCTGAGTCAATGACATATAAAAGACATGTCATTACATGCACATGTACACAATTATGAACGCAAACTTCAGAAACAAAGACAACTTTTGCCAAAATCATTAATTAACAAGAAAAAATTAACCGTAGTAGGAAATGAACTAAAGAATTAAATCCTATTATTTGTTTAGCTACCTCCTACGTCAATGAAATATAGTGCTTAGTTCTAAGATTTTCATTTTAAGCTTTATAAAACTAATAACCAAATTTATATTTCTTCAGTTGTAACCGTCACCTATTTAAACTATGTTGGAAGATACAGACATCACATACTTTTTTTGTCTCAATTGCACTTTATTGTCTAGTTTCATCTTTTAGAGTAATTATAGAAAGTGTGTGGTTTTAGGTTTTGCGTATTTACAAAAAAAAAAAAAAAAAACTTTAAGGTTTTGAGATTTAAACACAAGTTGCATTCAATAACAGTTGTATGCTTCTCTACTGTAAAATTTTTTTTCCTAATATTAAGCCTAAGCAGGTATTTATTTTACTTTTTGTGTTCTATTCTAAATCTGCAAATATTTCGACCTAGCATAATAAGTAGTGATAGTTTTATCTATGTAATCCCTGCGCATCATCCAACCATTTCATAAAAATGATGTAATTTTCATACTCACATTTCACATATAACCTATAAATTATAATAATTATTAACAGCATGAAATACACTACGAGTTCATTTTACGTATCAACTGAGTATTATCATAACATTCGTCATACTTATGCGTACAGATTACATTGTATGGCTAAAATAATAGACACTATCGCCAGTAGACCTTCCCTAAGCCTTACGATAAAAGGCACCATTAGCAATCTAGAATTAAAACAGTTGCTACAACGATACGGCATTGTTTAAGCCTTAGAAGACTACATCTGTATTATACCATACTTAAGCTACGAGGTCATATACTACGCACCATCAGAGGCCACTGGTGCAGCTGGATCACTGATTTTGGATCCCTAATTGATACTGACTGATACCATAAAAGAGGACATGCCAATATTAGTATCTGCAAAAGCACTTATGACAGAACAAACGTTAATTGTGTGATAGCCAAATATATCTAGACACTTATAGTCCAGATAAAATGAAAATACTGCAATCACAGCATGCAACGCAGGTAACAAAATCTATTTTATACTTCGCACAAGTAAAATGTACAATTAGAGGAATTCATATCCTTACAAAAAAACATTATAATACTCAAGACCTGATGAAATTCTTTGTATGTCCGTATAGTATATAAGATATTTATTATTCCCGCAAACATGAAAACAGGAGAAACATTGTACCTTTTCATATCAAATATGGTACGGAAGATAAAGCTGAGACAATGTGAAAGACAGCTATAAATTGCATTACAACCCAACAAAAGAAGCCTAACACCATGGCCAACATAACGACAGCCACAACTGTAACGAATATTTCACTAGTTGTAAACGTTCCAAGTGGCGTGAGCAGAAAATTACTTCCAAGGGTAATGATAAAAATACCAATCGTAATTGCGACCAACCATTGGACCAAGTATCTGATAACTTTTTTCCTACTCAATGACATTAGTTGTATGAAACTCAAAACTACGAGAGATGACAAGGATTCATACCTGGCATTTGTCACGTATTTCACTGAAGGTAAAAATATCAGGGCATACAACAAACTTTAAAATTGTGGAGTTTGGTATGCCAAAAATTATCGGATATTTAATTAAAAACAGGCCAAAACAATACATACGCCACGCGGAAATCATGTTTACAAAATGCGATTATCAATTGCATAGTATTGTTACGTCGGCGCAACGTATTATTTGAGCCTAAGCTTTCGCTTAATAACTCGGGAGTCGCACTGGGCGCGTAGATGGGATGAGGGGCTAAAGGGTAGTTACATTTTTTGTTTGAGTATTTGAAAGGGGGCGATGACGACCGTTTTGATTAAACCGACGCGGTTGTCGAGCAATAATGCGATGCACTCGTTTGCGGCGTGCCTCGGATTTATCAAGGATGCCTGGTGTGATGTGTCGAACCGTATCCCGTTCGAAATCTAGAGGTTACCAGTACCGTAACGAGCAAAGGTAGTTACAATCTAGAGGTTACGCAAGGGGGTAAAATAGTTTAAGTTCGCGACCGGTCTAGGATCCCCCAGTACTATCTAGAGTAAATGTGATTGCCCTAGACTTTGCGTGAGGACTAATTTGTCTATTTAATTCCGTAAAGTGATATTTACCGATACCGAATTTTAAACTCTAACAAAAACACGTCTACGTTTGAAACCAAGATAAAAAAAGAAGGAACTTGTCACTTTAGTATTTGAATTAAACTTTTATTTTTTAATATATAACGTACAGTGGAGTAAATCAGCGCAAGGTGTCTGAGTTTGAGGATTAAAAACTGCACTCGTGGAGGACCATGAGATAGCAGAGGCGGACTCTTGCTACCTAGTCAACCGTTCAAGGGTCCAATTAAACTGTGACCATGCCTCGCTTCCCAGTAGACTGGGTTGTAGCAGAGGCAGGCTCTTACTACTCAGTCTACTTTAATGGGCTATCGTCAAGCCGAGTCAAGTCGAGTCGAACTGATTTTCCTATGAGCCTCCAGGCCTTTTTATTGCAAGAAGCGGACCTTGGTCACACGCTAGCTCGAAAAACGCAGGAAAACTTGCCGGGGAAAATTTTGAAGAAAAGACAATAGCCGAAAATCTTATTGGCTAGAACTGCTCTAGTTTAGCCACTCAAAAATTGGCACATCCCACATCCGGCTTGTTCTCCTCTATGCGTCAAGAAAAGAGAAGGTGATTCACTTACTCATTCCCTTTCTTTCTCTTCAACATCAAAAAGTTACAAGATTTTATCATAACTTAATATTAACGTTGAGATGTAATATTATCATTATTAACGAATAGAGAACATTGTTAACCCATTCGATCGAGCCCAATGCAAAAAAAGCTGTGAAAATAGCTTAATATTTAGGTTTTATTAAATAGATGCTCCGTACTGCGTGGTAATAACAATAGTCTCAGTAGTAGTTAGTTTTAGATATTAATAACTATAATAATTGCTTAGTTTTCTGCTAGTTACACCTGTACACATGACCATTGATTGGACTACTTATAATCATGAATGATTAATTAACAACAGTGGTTCCTGTGGTTAAAGCACGTACATCTATAAAAACAGTAGTGGGGTGCTCGTCGTGGACTGTTATATTGTTCACTTGTTTAGATTTACCGATAGCTTCCATTCATCGTTAGTTGTAAATGTATTTCAAAATGTTTGTAGCATTTGGTCAACTATGGTTTTCTCTGCTTGTCGTAGAAGAGGAAATTGGCTCAGGGTGCCCTGGTGAATTGAAAATTCTGTTACTCATGTTGGGTGCAAGAGAGCGGACTCTTTCTCGACATCTGTGTGTCAGGAAAAGGGGGAAGTGCCATGACTTTCCCGATTTCCTTTACGTTTAAAACAGTGAGAGTTTTTAAGAAGATTACAGTTTGGGCTATGGCAGTATGTTTATGAAATTGTTAACGCGATACAAAAGGGTTGTACAGTAAACCATGAGCCTGTGAACATAAATGGTAAAAATCAGATAATTCTTTGAAAGTCAATAAGATTTCTTTCGTAGGTTTATGTAATATTGTTGCTGGCTAATGGTGTAGCGTGTACAGGTTGTATTAGCCATATGTTATAATTCTAGCTTTTGCTAATATTCTCGCTTAGTCTATAGGTCTTCATTCTAAGTTATCCTAGTTTTTAACATTGCGTTTTTTAAACTTAATTTACATATACTAGTATCTAATATTAAACCTCAGCACAGCTGTTTCAAGTTAACCTTTTGCATCTGTTAGTTCTTTAAGGTTATGTTATATATATATATATATATATATATATATATATATATATATATATATATATGTATATATGTATATATATACATATTTGTAATTAAGTTCACAACTATGTTTTGTGTAATGCTTCAATAACTATACATTGAGTGAGGATTGTGATACTTTTAAAAAAGAAGAGGCTGTTAAATGACAACTTGCATGAATAAATAAATTGTTTTTTTTATTTTATTTTATTATACATCACTTACCTCAATGATACAACTTTGAGACTCTTTAAAAAGTCATTTTTAACAAAACTCGTTACCTAACAAAGATGACTGTATACTTCATGGCTCTAGGAAGTGTCAAGTGACAATTAAAGCGAGTCACTATGTCTAAACACATAAAGTCAGTAAGTTCTGGCTCCATAGCATGCAAGACAAAGAAGTTATAACTAAAGCTCAACGCAAGGTGGATTTCTTCGCGTGGCGTTGTAGTCAGTAGCTTTCCACCGCTTATTAAGTGTGGTTCTTAATTCATTAAATTTGTTTACAGAACATTACACTATTGAGATCTTCAGAAATCTGTTGAAATTGTTATGTTAAAGTAAAAATGTAAGTGGAATAAAGTTGTATGAAGTATGTCATTGAATGAATTAATAATACTAAAACAAAAGTACTACCGAAGAGTTGTACAGTGTTAATGTGCTGACATTTTAATTTGATTGCATGTCATAAGTCGAAGTCACATATTACGTGGAGTTGCGAGTTGATTGGTGACATTAAAAATAGAGATCAAAAAGAAAAAAATCAAAATAAAGGTTTCATTATGTATTAATTTCATTAACATAACATTGTCTTTTTCTTGTTTTTCATAAGCTGGTGAATAGTTAGACAGCCTGCTAGTTCCATGGCCCGTCGTAAAGTGTGAGGCTCAAGTTAACAAACATCTAGTTCTTAAGAGATAATAAGGTTAAATAACTGCAGTTAACTATCTAACATTTCATATTTTTGTTAGCAATACAACTATAAATGTATGGACTTGCAAATGAAAGTTGAACAAAGTTACCTTAATTTTTGTGCAAAGACACGTTTATTTAAACAATTTTATGGCTGCCCTGTCTTCACTATCTTCATTTCTTAGTACAATTATAGTCAAAGCTAACGGAAACCTGAATTAAGTGAATGGGCTGGAAGAACGAATGCGAGAGTACGTATTAACAGACTGACCATGCGGGAACGAACCAATTTGAGCAGTTTTAAGGCTGCAGTGCAGTACCTCGGCGTCTTAACTTTTTGCTACTGCGTATAAACTAAAATTAAACTACAAGTACCAAATGCATATCTTACAGTTTTGCATAAACAGTTTTGGTTAACTTTGATCGTTTTACTAGATATATTAAACTGGTGAGAGTTGTTAGCTAGTAAAGGTTATTATATGCCTAAAATAAAATGACTTATATAACAGATTTATTTTATTCATTGCTTACTTCATTTCTTTTGAATTTAAGAAGCTTTTACAGTACTTAAACACTTAATACAGATTTCTAAAGCATAATGTAAATGAAATCAAAAATAACTCAAAATGTCTTATGTAACAATACAAAGCTACTTTGACTTATTTAAAAAAAGACCTTGAACTTTAATGCCACTCATATTTTCGCTTAACCTGCAATACTTTAGTTCTTACTGTCCCTGACTTACTGTTGTCTTTCTGACTTAAATCCTACTACTTTTGAACCTTGGATCCCTTACATAACATTTGACATCATTATTTTTTGTAGCAACTTGCCTCCTTATAATCATATAGTATACATGTTCAATACTTCAAATTTCATTTACTACGCAAGATTTCGTCTTATCCTTTTCTCACTCTTCTTTTGTTTCGTAAATTTCATGACTGTATATACTTTTCACCTAATAATATTTAACGTTTAATTTTTATGTCATTATAAATAATTTATCCTTATAATCGATTTCCTATTTAACCTTAGTCTGACCCAATCAGTGAATTTCAGAACTATAAATTACTTATTAACGTAATACCGTAAAATACATCGAAAATAAATCAGTCAAAAGAAAAATGACATAGAGCTTGAAATTATCTTTGTTTCTCTAAGTAGAAATACTATACAATACAAACACCATAACATAAATACCACCCTATCAGAAACATACAAGTTTAGAAGGCAACCACCACTGGGGACGTCAGTGTCACGGCCTTGGACATGTTACGTATGATAGAATATAGCTCCATGTGCCCCTTCTGGTGTGGGCATCAAAAGGTCGGGGAATAGAAAAGAAAAGCCATAGTAAAAGAAGTACAAAGTGAGGCACAGTCAGGGGAGATAAGCTAAAAATACGAGAGCAAGAGGACTAGGCCCGAAAGATCTAAAAGACATTTTTAACTCTCCTCGCAGATCAAAACTGTTAACACAGCTACTGAACCATAGGCCACATCCTTATTTATTCACACAATGAAAAACCCGCGTCACAATATTATAAAGAAAGTGCTCGAGACTTAAATACTTAAGTACATCTATCACGTATAATACGTATCAGACAAAAAATTAAACAAGATCAACAAAAAAGTGAGTTTTAACTTTAAAGTTTAAACAAAATTTTACCATATGCACAGAATAAAGATACAATATTACTACACACCCTTGTCCAAACTCCACTCGTAAAATTCTGCGCTCCGATTTTTGTAAACCATTGGCAGATATATTTTTTTAGTACCCCAGCTGTATAAATACTATATTCTTTACATGTATCATCGGAAAGGATTCAACAAAAACTCTGATCTGGCTTTTTCTCACTCATTTCATGAATAACAAGTCTTTCTTTTTTCGTAATTAGTAACATAGAAGCAATATGGTACATAAATGATTAAATATAATAAGTTAAGGCACAGTGTCTAGTTTTTCAAACGCCTGTATATTTCTAATGCATTTAAAATTAAATTTAAGGATCTCTTAAACTTCTCAGTCTAAGTATCACACTAACTACCAAGTCATTGAAGTTCTTAACTTTTCTCACATCTAAAGCCTTAATATAATTTGGGTTCAGATTTGCAGATAAATAAAACAAATTAAACCCCACTTCTATAATCACTTCTAGCTCCTATTGATATCAATTTCACAACTACAACTCAACTCCTGACGTAACGCCTGCCAGTTAATCTGAAAACGAATTGTTTTTCAGCTTTTACCCTAAAATCAAGACATAGTATTTAAAAATTATTATAGATACCCTCAACACTAAAACCACACGACCCAGAGCACTTAGTGGTTTTTTCGTATTTTAAAATATTCATAAGGAAATCGAATAATTAACTTAAGAACTAAAGTACTATGTAAAAAAGTGCTACCTGCCTTGCTTCTTTTAAAAAATATTATTTATAGCCAGTAAACAAAAATTACATGATTGCCAGGGCCTACTTACCCTGTTTTTTTATTTCAAAGTTTGTATTTATAACTCGAAAACTAATGCATAACCATGAGAACTTGCGAGCCTTGTTTGTTTTATAAGAAATTGTTAATCACCTGAAAACAAAAACCATAGGATCTGGATCATTTTTGGCCTAATTTATTTTGGAAAAGAATTACTATTTAGGTAGACGAAGCTGCATGACCATTGTATTTTCCAGATGAGATATGTGAGAAAAATGTCAGAAGAAATTTGATTTGCCTTGTTCTCTCTTGTTTTTTAAATTTCTGAAAGAGTTTTGTTTTTCTATGGTTAGTGACATATCAACAACATAATAGGTTAGTGATTACGTGTGATAAGTTAGTGCATAAATTAGACGTTTAAGCGCGTGATTGTATCTTTTGTCTCTAAAATTGCATTTTACTACAAATTGATCAATCATAATAGCTTTAAGCATGAGTTAAATGTAGTTTTGTCTATATTTTTCTTCTTGTCTCTTGAAAAATGACATTTGGAAAATAGTATTATTTTATTTTCTTTGTACAATAGTAACTAACTTACTGTCAGTAGTAAAAAGAAAATATGAAAGCAAAGTAAAAAAAAATATATACTTACTATATTTCTTATTAGACTTGCATTGTTCATTAAAGTGATGCTAAATTTTTTTGACGATGCATAAACTTCAAAAAACACAGTGCCGGCATTTGTTACATCTTTCTCTAAGGCCACATTGTAATTATTACCTTTATTTTCATATTCCTCTAACAGTTCAAGCTAATTCTCAATTCAAACTTCTTTAGAAATCTCTGAAGTGACTATCATTAAATAAGATTTGCTTTTACTCTTTTGATCAAATAGTAAGTAAAAATACAAATTTCTTACTTCAAATCACTCCTTTCTATCTTGTATTATTGAGAAAAAAAACAACTTTTTAATCTATTTAAAACTTAAGAAGCTTGTCTAAAAACAATTATTCATACCAACAGCTATAAAAACATTCCTACAGATTACATACACGCAATTTTACATGATATTTTAATAAAGTTATACGTTGAACTGCAATTTTTTCAAGTTTACTTTATGAAAAAAAGTGCAGTGAAATGATCTGTAATCATTTGATGGTAATTTTTATGATATTTTGTATATACGTTTGAGATTCAATCGATTTTTGTCAAAAAACGTATATAGGATGAACATGATAAAGGAAAATTAACTGGCATATATCACTACCATATTGGAAGTAATGTGATATTCCACGATCTAAATATATTTCAAGCATTAAGTATGGAGTAGGACAACGTGTAAAGTAGAGTAAAGATGTGTACGTGGCAGATGCGAGCGTGATGTTAGACATGAAGGCCAGTCTACATACGGTTTATATAAAATTGTGGCGTAATATATTGCTTATAATCGTTTATTCTTAAAAGATTTAAATAATTATAAAGGCTACGCCTTGACAACATAGGTTTACTTATTCAAACAATAAGTGCACCACCTCTGTACACATTATCGTTTCATATATATATTTACAATAATGACTGTATTGTCTGTCATATAACTTCATAGAAGTATAACTTCATACTTCGGTACCTAAGCACGCACTGTTCAGTGATTTGATTAGTGACATATTTTGGTCAAAAATTTTAACCAGGCCCTATGGCTACGATCAAAGACTTAACTAACCTGCTATGTAATAAAAGCACTCCGGCTCATTAAAAGTAGTGAGATCATCTTATGTTACAATAATAGACACTGTACTTGCTCTTTGATTTTGCTGTTTATTATTTAGAATATGTACATTATATTTATAATTTTACGTGCTTTACTTTTCTCTCATACACACGCATTTTACCTTTTTTTTAAAACTGGTTATTTTTCAATCAAGTACGGATAATTTTGTTATAGATAGTGTTAAAAATTGAGTCAGTGTCATAATGTTATTTTATTTTCTTACGAACAGCATAGGGCTGTGGGACTTTAATTTTGTAACACTTTTGATAGTAATCGTGGATTTCATCCAGTTTTTTTTTTTTTGGTCTTTACTCTGATGCACCAGCTTCTTTAAATAAGTACGGCATAAGCATAAAAATAATTTTAATAAAAATAAAAACGAAGCACTCGTAGCACTTCCTAAGTGCTTGATGGGTACTTTTCGAGAACTTAGCAGGTGGATTCCAGGCTCTTGGCAGGCCCTTCCTAGGTATTTGGCGAGCACTTCCCAGGTGCTTCGTGGGTACTTCCCGGGCACTTGGTGAGTACATCCCGGGAATTTGGCGGGATCTTCCAGGGCACTGGAAGGGACGAGGACAGAAACTCCATGGTACTTGGTAGGCACTTTCCTGTTTTCAAAAATGACTGTCAACTATTCTCCAAAATTCCAGAAAAAGTATGTGAAGTTTCCACTAAAATCCTGACAAAGTGGCGCCTAGCAACAAGGAAGCACTTATGAAGTACTTATCAAATGCCAGCTAAGTGCCCGTCATCAAACGTTTATCAAGTACCTACTTAGTTCCTGGAAAGTATCTGCCTAGAGATCAGAAGGAGCCTGCCAAGTGTCAGCCAAATGCTGGAGAATTTTACAAAACGTGATCAGAAAGTATTATCCAAATTACTCTTACACTCTTGCTAAGTGCCTAGGAAGTGCCTGAGAAGTACTTGCCACGTTTCATCCAAGTGCTAACCTAATATCTGGTATTTGACTACGTTTTCCGAGCTGACTGTTAACCTTCTTTTACCTTTTAACCTATTTTAATTTTTTTTCTTACCATGGGCCCAAAATGCAACTGCCGCTTTGCACCCTCAGGTCACCCTTTGCGCCCTTGTAATCACTTTGGGCTCACGGACAGATAATTTTTTTTGCCCTCTGGGTTCAAAGTACTTTTTTTACCCTAGGGACTAAAGTGATTACTTAGGCACAAAGTGTGCCGACAAGCACTGAATTTCACTTCGGGCCCTCGGTAAGAAAAAGATTATACGTGACTTGGGCACTAACATACAACAATCGCGCCCTTCGGGCGCTCATGTTTGTACTTTGTGCCATAGTGACGTAATGTACCATTTCCTACCTTGAACGTTTTTGAGAGGCTAGTGTGTAGACGTTCTACGTTTTCTACATTCTCTCAGTAGAAAAATGGTATTCACCACATAAGTTCCATTCCTCCGGAGCAACCTTACGGACCTTCTGGCCTGCTTTGCAGGACCTATGTGCCACAAAATAGCCCCAGAGGCGGTGGCGCTCATCCGACGAAAACAACAATGTATGACAATATAGCAACGCCATGAGTTGATACAGAAGTGCCATAGCCTTCCAACCCCATTTAGTAGATTCAAACTAATCTCTTATTGCTTCCCATTTAAAAGCTATTTACCCTAAGAAATTAATGTCAACGGAGTTGACTTCAAAGAAAAACTCTTTTTACACTTTTCTCCAAGAGACCCATTAGCATCACCCAAATGTTAGCAAGCGAGAGAGCTATTTTTTAGATGTAAATATTTGCTTTATCTGCAGGAGATATTTAACTAGCGCTGATTGTTGTTTTGTAGTAACCAACTTGTGATTCATTTGTTATCTAAGATTATTTATTTAAAGGTATTTGTTTTGATTTATGATAAATGTTGATCAAGCCAATGCAAATTTATTTAATAAGATACGGAAATTATTATATGAAAATGACTGCTTCAAATGTATTATACGAATATTAAAAAAAAAAGTACATCAGCGTTTTTTTTAGAACGCTTAATCGGATACTAAAAAACTGTTAATTAAATAGAAAAAAAAGTTGGTGAGAGAAGCGTCGAAGAAATAATGTTTGAAATTTTTACTGAAACTGGTAAGCTTTAAATATAGGTCAATGTAGAGGAGCTTACAGTTAGTGTATAATTCAAGTGTTAAACTAGAAACTGTTTAAAGACTTGTGGGAAAAACAATCTAAGGGAGTAGAACCCAAAGTTATGGATGACCCTTTTTGTTTTCACTCATTCTGATACCCTTAAAGTAGACAAAAAGCTTACCTCGCATACTATAAATGTACTTAATGTACGAGATCAGTGAGTAATTCATTGACAAAAAATTTACGATTAACGATTAGCACTTATTAATACAACAGCAGCTCAGCTTTAAGTTTAGATAAAGCATGGAACTCGCCTATTCTGTAACAAAAAGAGCCAGCTAGCTTGCTATTAGATGAAACTTACGGGCTTCCGTATGGTACCCCTAATCTTAGTTTATCACGCGTACTAAGGTCACGAGCTCTACTTTTACTTACCAAGGGCACACATGAGCCCAGTGGGATGTGGGTATTTGATATTGTGACTTTCTTACCGGTTGTGTCGTAGCTGTTTCTATTAAGAGTACAGGCATCGTATGTGCGGCCATGATACACCATGCTCATAATCCACGGCAGCTGCTGCCACTACACGTGGAAAAAATTAATATGGCTACTGCACCAGCTACAGTAAAATAGTTTAACTATAATAAAGTGCCCTTCCTATGTGAGCCAGTCTCCCAAAAAGTAGAGAGTAAGTGCTAGTATCTGAGAAGACGGTTACGCTATCGATATCAGAGCGTGCTTTGTCCTCTATTGAGGAAAGGAAAAGTGTACCTGGGGCCAGACAGGGGTCCAGTTCTACACTGAGAAATTCCACATGATGTGTACATGGTAATTAAACACATAAATTTTAACATAATAAATAATTAAATACCATAAGTTTTTCGGTGTTAAAAATGAAGAAATACATTTAATACATTTGCAGTATTAAAATTACTTAAAATATCCTTGTAAAAAAGGTATCACGTAGAAATTCTTATACCGTAGAATTTATTAAATATAGTCTTACCTCGTGTAAAATCATTTAGTGTGGAGGATAAAAATCTCTGGCTGTTCAGTCGACCGATAGCTAATCCATCGACCGCTTTCCTCGTCATGCTCAGGGTTTCTTCTCTGTCCCTCAAGTTTCTTTTTATGTGATAAATTAGTAGTTTGTCAGCTTAGTCAATAAGAAGCACAACTTAGCCTGGCGAGGTTACAGAGTTGGGTTGTTATACTAACACATGCAATACAGCTTACGCGTAAGAGAAAAAAATTAGCATCTATCGTTTTACAATTTATTAAGGCAAAATCTCATACAAAAAAAAAATACAATTATGAAGCTAAAAATTTAGGGGTTATAATAAAGATAATCAGCTTATAAAAAGTTTCTTAATATGGAAAAAAAATTATTGCTACTGCATTGTTAGGTGACGTCAAGTACATTTTTTCGTCAAAGGCATCGATTTATTTTTGATATCACGCAGACTCAACATTCAGCCACAAATTAGCACTGGTGTCTTTGTCTACGAAGCCTATAAATCGTAAAAAAATACGTTAATTTCTAATACATGCAGTACACTGACTCTCAATCCTAAGTTCAAGAATGCTTTAAAAGTATTACATTTTGCGCGAATTTCTTGAGTGCAATATTGTTGACAGAAAAAATATTATAAGTGATTGAAATTTCAAATTAACAGTTTTGCAGTAGATCACCATCTGCTAATTTTTTGATCAAACTTATGGCATATTGTTAAGCATACCAAACATGACAATATACTTTATTTTTGTTAAATTTTAAGCTCTGGGAGTGTTGTTTTCAGCACTTTAATTTTTAAGGCTTTTTTGTCTTTTTTCCTTGTTTAAGCAATATGAATGGTTTTTTGGATTTTTAAAATACTTAATCTCTTAGGAGAATCGTCGTCAAAACAATTTGTTTTTTTTTTGTTTTATTGTTTTCAGATAGTCACTAATTTTAAAAAAAAATGCTAAAATAATACTGCATTAATCATAATATTGATTGACTAAAAATATACTTACTTTGTGCAAAGTTCTACAGTTTTTTTTTTAAGAGTTTCAATACTATATCGTAGTATTATGTGAGTTAAGAGATATTATTTTAGTTTTTTCAGTTAACTACAAAGCGTACAAATCAACTCAGTTGACTAATTTTATTGAAAAAAAAAAAAACCTTTACTCAAGACTACGCCCAATTTATCAGCAATCTTTCAAAACAAAATAAAAATTGGTCACTTTTTTCTTGGACCTAAAAAAAATCTTGAGTACTGCCCGAAAGCTGAAAAACAAAAATCCAATTCAGCGATTCCTGGCTGCTGCTTCTCATTTTAACTTCCTCCCTACACCAATCAAATTTTAATTTGACTACCTATCTGCATGCATGGTGAATCATAAAGGGGGTATGGCTTGCTTTCGTTGACACTGCTTGCACTGGCCACTTTTTTTCTCACTTACTCTTATAGCGAGCACTAAAAAAATCTTTCTTAATTTTTTCATAAGATGGTGTGCGTTCAGTAAGTTATTAAGGAGTATTTACTATAAGAATCTTTTTGCCCTCCATGCTTGCATTCTAATTTTTTTGGTATCTTCTATTATTCACGAGGTACAAATAAGATAATAAAAATATATATAAAATAAAAAAAACTCTTTCGTTCTTAAAGGTTCTACTTTAGAAGTTTAGCAAGTTATCTAGATAATATAATCAGCATAATATCATAATTATTCACCGATTATGTTGGTATCAGCAGTATCGGTCTTAGTATATTTGAACTTGCCACCAAGCAGACATCTGCTGTAGTATGCTGAACCGTGTTGCAGCCAACTTAATCGCTCAGTCAATAAGTACGATATTGTGCTGACTTTACTATTACCAGAGTGTGATTGTACCTCAACATCCTAATATGCCTACATTTTCATTATAGTTCTGTGTATTTATTTGATAAAAATAATAGATACTAATAAGACTAGAATAGTATCTTTAACACATAAGTTTTACCTTGCAGTAAATTATATAATTCTGTATATTTCAACAGAGTTCTTTCAGCTTTGGAGTTTTGAACAGTATAGGGCTGAATGACCTTTGTAGTTCATAATCATTCAAGCATCCTCAAAAAGTTAACATGTTACAGATTTTATAATATTGTGTTAAAAAATACAACGATTAAAAAGTTTTTTTGGTCCTATTATTTTTAGCTATTATTTTAGAACGATACTCTTGCATCTTTTTGCTAGCTTATACTAATGATCGCTATATTTTTTACTAATTTTATTAAAAATAAATTCAAAAGTTTGTAACTATTTGTAAAAAGATTAGAACACTTGCTTAAAGATTTCGTCACTGATTGTATACATCGATTATACCTATATTAAGGCTTTAATAGTGCCAATTTCACGCCATGTAACTCGGCTTCGTTGGCCCTGACGTAGCACTCTAGTAAGGCCTTATCCCTAGCTAGGAAGCTAATTAAAAGCTTTTGGTAAGGCAGAAATATAAAAAAAGCTAATGATTTCGCTAGCACACATATTATTCCCCTGCGTTTTTGTTTCGTAAATCAATCAGTATTAACGATACATGCCCTCTACTTAAAAAGTACTAGTAGACAAACAAGCTTTGCTCTTCGTCAAGCGACGATTTAGAAGAGTTGCTATCATGTTGATGAAATATATTTACTCCTTTTCCATCATCACCCGATCAGAAATGAGTCAACTGACAAACTTTCCAGCTGACGCTAGTTGCCACATACCCATTTGCAGATCAAGTATAGTGGCCAGTCTGGAGTATTTTTTTTGTAGGAGGTCAAATTGCTTCAAAGTCACTTTTGGAGTAGTAGATGAGTCTCAGTTCACCTACCAATGTCACAATTTTTGTATCTTTTTATCTTCTATCCAGTAGGCCTGGTCGTAAAGGTACAAATTTTGTGTTTTGAGCAATTTTGATGTACTGTAACGTGGATTTCTCGGTTCGAAAGTAAATAAAAGCTTAACTTGTTGATAACTTATACTTTATTAGATCTCGTTGTATTTGAAAGAAGCTGCGCTTATCTTTCAGTCTCACAGGCATGCTGACGTCCTTAGCGGCAATTTCCTCCTTGATTCGTATGTATGTGATACAAAAGTTTGTGTTGTGTTGTATGTGAAGTATATTACTTCTAGTAAGAGGAAAGAGGGTAGATTCAAGCGCCATGTCTCTGTTTCTTGTACTTGCTCATTTTTCTTTATCTTATCTGTATATATGTTTGTTTATGTTTGCGCACGTCTGTCATATAAAGAAGTTTTGTTCTGAAATTCTCTAAGTAACTTAAAGTAAATAATCACTTACATATATTTTCCTAGTTTTGTTTCTGATATATATTTATTTATAAGCTATACAATGAATTATAAGAACAAGTTTTTTCAACATTAAGTAATAAATAATCGCTACGTATTAATATAAGTGGTAATTTCTTTCTTCATTTTGCAGTCAAGATTGTCAACGATAAGTATTGTTACTAGTGTCTCTTTTACTGCTAGTTCTTTTGTAGATTTTATCATTACTTTTCTCATTGTTATTTTTATAACATACACTTTTTTTTACTTTTTTTTGTATAACTTCGCCTATCATAAGCTATCTAAATTGTACGATACACAGTGCTTCGCAAATATTTCTGGGATAAGAATACACTGACTACTATATTTTTGTTACAAAAAAATCTATAATTTCGCTTACTTTCTGTGTATTATTCCATTACGGTAATGAGAATATTATCAATGATAAGGGTTGCAAACGTACTGCTCCAACTAACTATTGGTATTATAAGTAGTATTTATTGCTAATCGTAGCTCATCGTACACGTACTTGTTATTTATATATTTTTCGTTGTTATTCTTATTGTACTGGTATATACAATTTTCAAAATATTTGTTTTTCTTTTTTTTATTGGCTCTTGATATCAAGCTGCCTTTCCTGTGGACTATAGCTTTGCACTGAGATAAGTATGAGTTGAGAAGCTGTTAATCTGCCCTCTGTTGTATTGTTTCTGATATGTGTGCTTGTAATTATTCTCGATAAATTGAGTAATATCAGGGCCTCTCTATTTTTAAAAATCCAAACGATCCAGCAGCCGTTCCTTATAATAATTCCACTGCCATCAACGTGGAATCCTTCCAGTCTAACAGCTCTACTTTTATTTGCACTACCTAGTATTTGTGTGTTTGGGGATACACATCAACGTTATCTTTTGTTATATCGTGTATCCTACTCCATTCCTGCAGGTATGTTTTTATTTTAGAAATCTTTTGATAACCACAGGGAAAAGAGTGAGAGGCAAAAAAGAAAGGGGTTAGCCACATGGCTATGCATTGCCTTCGTTGACGTTCTATTCACGTTAATACAGATATATGTACAGCCCAATGCATTTTACTACTCGAGAACCATATGCTTATTTTCAGCTCCGAGTGTAGCACTTCCTAACAGATTTGTATTTCTTATCTTATGTTGTGGCATAAGCTATGCGGTGTACATATATCTATTTTGTAACTTTTATTATTACTGACATTATTTTTATTAGTATTCTTGTCATTAATTATTTCGCTAGATTTTAGTAGAGTATACACGCATCTTGAATGCTTTCTATTAAGTTCCCATATCGTTCGTATCCTATTGTTACAATCCTTCACCTTTTAGCAGTGTGCATACATGTGCTTTCATTGTGTCTCTGACATACTGTTGTTGTTCATCTACCTGCTTTTATCAATGTAAGTCTCTTAACATTTGAAGGACGTGAATAAAAAAAGTTTTTTGTAATAATTTTATCAATACTGTTTCTTCAGACCGGGGAAAGTGTGTTAAGTGCCTGAATGTTTTTTTGTTACATAGTTATAAGTTTTTAGATAGTTTTTTGTATAATTCGTTGTTCACTTACGGTGCGTCCGAAGGCAGTAAGCTAAAGAAGCATAACGCTTTTTACTATATATATTTTTACGTCGGCGCAACGTATTATTTGAGCCTAAGCTTTCGCTCAATAGCTCAGGATTCACACTGGGCGTGTAGGTGGGACGCGAGGTTAAAAGGATAATTAAGCTTAAAGACGCGTTACTCAAAAAGGGGTACAATTGCTTTCACGTGACTAAGACTGACTGCTGTGCAATATTCCGATGCACTTGCTCGCGGCTTTTTTTTGTCAAGAGCGGTGTATACCTCGTTCACGGTCTAAAAACTGTTAACACCGTCACGAGTAAGGATATCGTACGTAATTTGACATTGACACACTAATACCACGGTAGGTATTGGCCTTAATCCGATCGTTCGTTGTTATTCTGATAGTATTATTACCACGGAGGGCAACGGATTGTGCGTGGCTAATTTGCTATTACTGGTGACCGGAGGGTGACAATACTGTGGCGAGTAATGGCGTTCGTGAAAAACACTTTATACTGGAGATTGATTTGCTATTACCGGTGACCGAAGAGTGCCAATACTGTGGCGAGTAGTGGCGTTCGCAAAAAACGCTCTATACTTCCCGGTGATTCGTGGGTATTAATATGGCATTCGCGCAAACAAAACACTTTATACTTCCCGGTGATCCACGGGTACAAATACTATAGCGAGTAATGGCGTTCACGAAAACAAACATTTTATACTTCCCGGTGATCTACGGGTATTAATATGGCATTCGCGCAAACAAACACTTTATACTTCCCGGTGATCCGCGGGTATCAATATGGCATTCGCGCACACAAAACACTTTATACTTCCCGTTGATCCACGGGTGCCAATACTATAGCGAGAAATGGCGTTCGCGCAAACAAAACACTTTATAATTCCCGGTAATCCATGGGTATAAATACGGCATTCGCGCAAAAAAAATCACTTTACACTTCCCGGTGATTCACATGTACCAATACTATGGCGAGTAATGGTATTCGCACAAAAAAAAAAACACTTGATCAAAAGAAAGAATATAATATTTGGTCACTTACTTTTAATTAAACGTAAAAGTTGCTATACAGACGTTGAACCAGCGTGGATGTAAGTCGCTCTCGAAGAAGATCAAGTGGCAGTAGAGACGGACTCTGGCAACCAGTTGATCGTTCGCGGGTGGTAGCGAAATTCGACTGTGTCCTCGCTTCGCAGAAGACTAGGTTGTAGCAAAGTCGGGCTCTCACTACTTAGTCTTCTTCGAAGGGTATCATCGAATTTCACGCGCCGAACAGAATTGAATTTTTCTCTGGGCATACACGCATTTTCATTGCGAGAAGCGGACCTCGGTCAGGCGCTGGCTCGAAAAACGCAGGAAAACCTGCCGGGGGAAAAGTTTGGAGAAAAGACAATAGCCAAAAATCTAATTGGCTAGAACTGCTCTAGTTTAGCCACTCAGAAATTGGTACATCCGACATCCGGCTTGTTCTCCTCTGTGCGTTAAGAGAAGGGAAGGTGATTCACTTACTCAAGCCCTTCCTTTTTTTTTTACATCAAAAGTTGACAGAATTTTATCATAACTTAATATTAATGTTAAGATGTAATAATAATAAGTATTAGCTTATAGTAGCCGTTGTTCGCCCATTCAATCGAACCCAATGCAAAAAGTGCGGTGAAAATCGCTTAATATTCAGGTTTGATTGAATAAATGTTCGGTACTTTATAATATTGATAATAGTCTTAGTAATAGTAAATAATTGTAATAATTGCTAGCTTTTCCGCTGTACACGTAAGCATTGATCAGACTGACAAATTTTAATGAATGATCATTTAACAGCAGCGGTTTCATTGGTTAAAACACAGACATCTATAGAAACAGTAGTAGAGGCTCGTTGCAAAATATTACATTGTTAATTTACTTGAATTTACCAATAGTTTCCATTCATTGTTAGTTGTAAATGTATTTCAAAATGTTAGTAACATTTTGTCAACTATGGGTTTTTCTGCTTGTCGTAGGAGAGGAAGTCGGCTCAGGGTGCCCTGGGGAATCGGGAATTCCGTTACCCGTGTTGGGGGCAAGAGTGCGGACTCTCTCGACATCTCTGCGTCAGGAAAAGGGGGAAGTGCTATGACTTTTCTGTTGTCCTTTACATTTGAAACAGTGACAGTTTTTAACAAGATAACAATTTGGGCTATTGCAGTATGTTAATGAAATTATTGACGTGATACAAAAGGGTTGTACAGTAAACCATGAGCCTGCGAACATGAATGGTAAAAATCGGATAATTCTTTGAAAGTCAATAAGATTGCTTTCGTAGGCTTATGTAATATTGTTGCTGGCTTAATGGTGCAGCGTGTACAGGTTGTATTAGCAATATATAATAATTTTACTATTTGCTACTATCTTCGCTTAGCCTATGGGTTTTAACTCTAAGTTATTCTAGTTTTTAACATTACACTTATATTTAATGTTTAACTTTAGCGCAGCTGTTCCCAGTTGGATTATTGCATCAATTAATTTTCATAATTATTTTGTTTTTACTTCGCTCGTTGTTTCCGGTCACCATAGGCCAGCGTGCATGTATGTGAGTCATGCATGGTCGTAGTACCTTAGCTAGGAGCATTCTTATAGGTGATTTACCTCTTTGCAGATTCACATGGGCCTCTGCATTTAGTATTTTAAAATTGGCGCGGAAAGTTTTGAAGCAAGAGGAAAAACAAAATTAATGTGGATACACCGATGTTACACCCCCCTCCTAAGACTGGTACTAGGGCTTCCGGTGTAAACAAAGAGGTCTAGGAACAGTTCGCTGAGTATTAACAACTTTTTAACCTAGTTTACAATTAAATCTACGTTTTACAGTTAGTTATTCTTATTTATCTATGACTTATATTTATTTATTGGACCGCATTTGCCTAGGGTGCCTAAAGGTATGAAAAAACAAAACAATGAGGGACTCTGTGGTGTCGGGAAAACAGTAATAAAGAACCTTCACCAGGACCAATGCTATTTCTAAGTATAGTTTCGCTTATACTAAAAAAAAATTTGATTTTTTGTTTACATATAAGGTTGCGCTCCCTCTATCACCCACCTCCCAAAAATGGTACTAGGGCTTTTGACAAAAAGATCTAGAAGCAGTTCGCTGAGTACCTTTTTAGGGAGAAGTGTTACATTTAGTTTGGCGTTACGCACTTGTGGGTTGTTATGAAATGGCGTCAAGTGGGTCTTCTTTTGGGGTAGTATTGTGGATGTTCGGAGCGGTAGGGTTTTTGACCTCCATGTATCCTTGTACATGGATTTGTTATCGTGTTTCAGCTTCTTCTTGTGGTGCAGGGTTTCTGTTTCTTCGGTGATTTGGGTGGTCTTGCCCGATAAAAAGTAGAAACTTCGTTAGGGTGTTCCAGATTGCGCCAAGCATGCGTACTGACCACCCGTAGGTTTGGTGCAGTAAGTAGCTGTTGATTAAACCTTCTGCTATTATTTTTATTGAATTGATAATCAGGTAGATGGCCACAAATCCTGCACTAGCGTTGCCGATAGCGATTAGCTTCCCCCATACACGCTTCCAGGCATTATCAGCGAGTTCCTCCAGTGATGCCTCGTTGATAAGCCTGAAAATGGAACTCTGATGGTCGATTGCTGGTTGCCCATGCATATCTGGGGCAATATCGTTGAGAAGTACTAGCTGCTCAATAGGGAACATGATTCGGTCTCTGAGCCTCTCTAGATCATTGGGGGTGTATATGCCGCTTGTTGCCAGGTTTGACGGTTCTGCGTATTGCCAGGTGGTTTTCGTCATCGGCTTTGATGCTTTTGGGGTCTTCACTTCTGTTAGGGTATCTAGTACTTGATACCATCTGCTGTTTATTCTGTATTGTTGAGGAAATATGTGGTCGCATGGTATCCTTGTTCCGTACTTCTTGAGTACGCGCGTTTTCGGTGTCTGAAACATGGTGGTACCGTTAGTTTTTACCGGCAATTCCACGTAACAGTTTTTTTCTTTCGCTAAGGTCACTTCGACGGGTACACATTCGATAATTCGAATGGCTTCCCCAGTGACAGTAGCCATATAGCCAGATCCTTTCATGATGGTATAGGCGAACTGGTCAGGGGTTCTGTCGGCTATGGCGAGTGCTTTTTCTAGTGTCATGCGCTCCACTCTACAGCGCTGTTCTCTTATGTCACGATACATTGATTTTACTTGCGCTCTAACATGTCTTTTGGCATAAACAAATTTTAAGTTTAAATACGCAAAAAGGTCCATGTTTTCGGGACTCCCGGGCCCCTTTGTCAAAAAGGTTTGTCCTTTTTGTGTCTCAAAGACGAGGAGCTTCGGGCGCTTGGTCCGAATCACGCTGTAGCTGCATATTTGGTCCGATTTCTTTTTTGCCAAGGCGAACGTTGTATCTTTTGATTCGAAAGAGTAAATGGTTTTTCCTTGCGGGTCAGCGGGGTCTTTGGTACGATCAGCTAAACCTTCGAAGAGAACTTCGTACATCTCGAAGTTGCAGTTAGTTTGAGGGAGTACGTTCCAATAAGTGCTGCTTCCATTTTGGTCTGTACATTGACCCATACTGAATAAGCAGCGTATGCCGGAATTCAGCATAATTTTTTCTTCCAGCAGTTGGACTCTAGCGTAATACTCTTAAGTGTACCTTGTGCTGTCACATCGCTCCAAGAGCCATATTGATCCGCATAGTAGGCTCCTTTGCAGCCTCCATCAGACGTGAGCGAACCGGCAAAGGTAGCTGCGGTGCTGGTGGTTTTGTTAACCACGACTCCTTGCACAACTAATAGATCCTTCCTGTACAATCCTGAGTTGTATATTCTCATGCACTTCTCTCAATTCATTTCTTCAATGAAGTTTGTGTCTCCATTGTGTACTGTAGAGCTGTGAGAGTGCATGCCGCAATGTCGAATGTGGCGTTAAATTACTACCTTGCACTGTACAATGTGTGTTTGTACATAATGGTTCATTTGTAGTAGTTGTATGTAGCACTCCACTGACTTGACGGTATCGGTCGGAATATCGCAAGGGTCTACCTCTAGCAGTTGTAGAGTAGTTACTTTCATGGTTTGCGTGCCACAGTTGTACCCTACCAATGCTAGGGCTGCCGGAGCCATGAGGGATATTATTACGCAGAGTAGCTTCATCATGCCTTTCTTCTTGGGCTGTAATCAATGAAGACCACGGTTATGTATTGTTGAGATTTGTAAGGCTGAAAAAGAGAAAGAGAGAGATGGGAGTAAGATAGGCTGGAAATTAAAAGGTAAACCCGGCCATATTCACTAACCCACTTATTCGGAGCTCTCGCTATCAGATTCGTAGTATTTATTATTTTTAAGATCTATTTTCAACTGTCGTAATCTATTAGCATGCACTATTCTATGTTTATTACTTATAAGGATTTTTACATTTTGTTTACTTAATATTTCTAAAACCTTATGGGGTCCTGAAAAATGGTCTCCAAATTTGCCCTTTTTGACCCCCTTTAACGTAAAGACGTAATCGTCTACCTTAAACGTTTTTTTATTTATATTCCTATCGTAATATTCTTCAGATTTAAGTTTGGAGTTTACTAAATTTGCATGTACTACTTTCTTTATATTAGTTAGCTTCGTTACTAAGTTTACAATATAATCATTATATGTAGGTAGGCGGTCTTCTTCCCTCAGCGGCGTGGACGATGGTAGTCTAGCTAATCTTCCAAATACAACTTCGTAAGAAGTGTGCTTGGTGCTTTCTTGTATACAAGTATTGTAACTAAGGACGGCCAACTGTACCCATTAGTCCCAATCGTCATCGCTGTCGGCATATTGCTTGAGAAATTCGCCGAGTGCGTGATGCGACCTTTCTAGCGATCCATTAGACTGCGGGTGAAAAGCCTTAGTTTTGACCTTTTTAATTTTGAAGCGTTTGGCAACCTTTTGCATCAGATTACTCAGGAAATTTCTCCCCTGATCTGTGAGAATAACCTTAGGCGCTTCAAAAGTGCAGATGAAGTGTTTCACGAATGCATCGGCAATTGTGGCTGAAGTGGCATTTTTCAACGGCACTGCTAGGAAAAACTTCGAGAGTTGACCTTGCATCGTTAGTATAAACTCATTTCCGTCTTTAGTTTTGGGGAGTCGGCCAACAATGTCAAGGGCTACTTTATCAAACACGTTTCCAGGTGTGTCGGTTATAAGCATAGGTTGTTTAGTTTTTACTCGTACTAATTTTTTTAGTTGACACTCTCAACATTGCTGGATGCGTCTTTGAATGTCGTCCTTTAATCCTTCCCAGTCATACTCCTGCCGTGTACGTCCGAAGGTCTTGGACACACCTCGTCGACCTCCGATAGGGGATTTGTGCGCTTCATAAAATATTCGATCCCTATCGTTGTTATCTGCATATGCTAAAGTATTTTTACAAATTACAAATTTGACGTCACTATCTGAGAACTTATCTTTTAATAAGTTGACCACTACCGACCAGTCCAATTTGCATAAGGTCTGGCTTTTAGCTGTACTGACTGTGCTTATATGCTTTTCAGCCAATTTGGTCTTAAGTTTTTCATACAGTGTTTGAAGTCTATTTCTAATTATTAACTGAGATTCTTCCTTCTCTTTTATGAGGCAGAGCGTGATCTAATATCTCTTGTTAGTTAATTTTTTCATGGTGATACTTCCTAACTCTGTGGGACGAAGTGCGGCTATTTTGTTGGCCTTCACGAGCCTGCGAGCGCCTTCGTCGAGAGGTTGGCTGGATGTGCCCGAGAAGTACACTACATTATCATGTCTATACTCTAAAAGTTCTTTAATTTCTACGAAACGGCCTTGTTGAGGGCTAACGTTCAGTTCCTGATCCAAATCGGGGCTCCCATTCTTCGAAGATGTTTTGTCCCTAAGGCATGAGTAATCATTAGCTTTATCTTCTGACTGGACGTCGTCACTGGATGAAGGATCGCCCAAGTCAGGTTTCGTAAGGGTTGAGACCCTTTTGGGACGCCCTCGTTTTTTTTCACCTTTCCTTGCTCTAATGTTTGTTGATCTAAGGCTTTTACTTGTTTAACATTTGGTTTTTCGGTGTTTGCGGTTTTTCTAATGGTTTAGCTGCAGATTTCATCCTTATCGGGTGGTATTGCTGACTTAGAGTTCTGTTGAGCCGCTTGTCGTCTAGTCACAACGTTAAGTTGGGCGGGTGGCTCTGGGTTCTTTGATAATGCGTCAGCGGGTGCATTTAGCCGACCAGGGCGGTGGATTATTTCATAGTCATATTCTGAAAGTTTAAACCTCTATTTCTGCACTCTTGTATTGAGATCTGCTATTTGGAACCACACTAAGGGTTGATGGTCTGTTATAATCGAGAATTTGCGGCAGTATACATAAGGGCGAAAGGTTTGTACTGAATGTAATACTGCCAGAGCTTCTTTCTCATAGGTGTCGTACCGGAGCTCCGGGCCTCGTAAATCACTTGAAGTGTAGGCGATTGGTTGGTCGCTGTCAAGTTTCTCTTAAGAAAAGATACCGCCTATAGCGTAACCGAAGGCGTCGCATGTTATTATAAATGGCTGATCTTAGTCTGGAAATTGCAAAAGGGGAGCCGTGCACAAAGCTTCCTTGAGTGCTCGGAAAGCGTTTTCTTCTTCACTATTCCAGTGAAAGCTTTCGTTGCCTTGAAGGAGCTTGCTCAGTGGCTTGGCTTTCCTTGCGAAATCTTGAATAAAGCGTCTGTAGTATCCTGCAAATTCTAAAAATTGTCTTACATTTTTGAGATTTTTGGGTGTAGGGTATAATCTTACTGCTTCTAATTTCATGGTGTCCGGGTTTAATCCCTTTCCACTTAATATGTGGCCTAAGTATACTACTTTCTTCTGCATTAATTTGCATTTGCTAGGTTCTAATTTCCAGTTGGCTTCACATAACCTTTCCATTACTAAGTCGAAGAGCGTTCATGGTCTTCGGGAGTTTTTGCGTAAATGACTATGTCATCCATATATACAAATACACCCTTGCCAATTTATCCGTTAAGGATTCTTGTCATAGCGGCTTGGTATTCCACTGCTGCATTATGTAAGCTGAAAGGCATTCGGACGAACTCGTAATGCCCGTTGAGAGTCGAGAACGCGGTATTGTGGGCATCTTCAGGGTGCAGCAGGATTTGGTGAAAGCCTGACTTACAATCGATTACCGTGTAATAGTTGGAGTCGCCAACTTGGTCGAATATATCTGTTATATTGGGGAGGGGAAAGTTCATAGGTATAGTTTTCTTATTAAGTGGCCTAAAATCAAGAACTACTTTCCATTTAGGGGTGCCATCGGCGCTCTTTTTGGGTACGATCCATAGGGCTGTGCTATAACCCGATCAAGATCGTCTCACTATGCCGTTTTCTAGTAACTCTTGTACTTGACGCTCTACTTCTGTTTTTAATGCGTGAGATAGCCTGTATTGCTTAGTAACTACTGGTATGTCGTCTGCCATAGGTATACGGTGTGTTGCAATGTTGGTTGCTGTTAGTGTATCTCCTTCAAGGTGAAAATTCCTGTGGTGCCGCTCTATTAATCTTCTAGCTTGGGCCATCTCATCGGTGTTGAGCAATTTTAAATCTATTAACATTTCTAGTTGTTTACCCTGGGAATGACAATTATTGGTATTACTGTTGGTATTTTGGTTATCGCTGGAGTTAATGGGGGTTTCTTGAAAAAGGTAAATGTTTGTTTTTCTGTCAACCATATTTGGGATATCTAGTTCGTCAAACAGTTTATTAGTTAACTTGAGAAATGTTTCTCTTTCCTCGAAGCTGCAAAATTCATCGTCTAAGATTTCACAATTGAGGGAGTCGTTATTTTCTTTGTCGTCAGGAGCCGCATCATTTACGATTGCTTCTCTGCCAGTAGGTAATTGCAATTTTTGGTATCTTATACTAAAGGGGACTCTATCGCCCTGTAAGGTCAATAGCTTGTTAGTAAAATTAATCTTGACCTTATTGCGGGTAAAGAACTCAGCTCCTAGGACTCCTTCGAAGGGTAGTTTCGAGTCATTTGGTATAACTTGGAATGTAGTTTCTAAGGCTCCAAGGCCGATGACAGTACTTCCGAGTGTTTCCATTGCTTTAGTTCCAAACCCACCTATCCTTCTCTTGTCGTTCACATTAATTTGATATGCTTCAAGAGCTTGGCTGTCTTTAATTATACTGACTTCTGAACCGGTATCTTTCAAAAGCTGTCTGGTTGGTTTGTTTATATTAAAATATAAAAAATTCTCGAGTGACTCATTAATGTTGGAGCAGTAAGTTTGACGTGAGTGTATATCTAGATTTTGTTTCAATTTTGTGACACGACCAGGGAATTTTAATAATTGATGCTCGAAGCTCATTTCGCACTATGTGTCTAAAGGGAAGCGTATTCCTTGTATGCCATCGTAAGGTATATTAAACGGCTCTTCTACGACACGGAAGGAAACCACAAAGTCAAGCACTTTTAGTGTTATTGTTCCAGTTGACGAGGTTGTGTCACCACCCATGCCGTGAAATTTTAATATTTCGTTTGTGTTGATGCAGACATTAGCGGGGACGCTTTTACGTTTTATCAAGTTTTCATGGGAGCCCGAATCGATCATAAGACTTATAGGCTGGACGCCTGCTGTAAAATCTAAATAGGGCACATACTTTGGTTTAGGGTTTAGCTTGAAAGCATTAATTCTTGCAGAATTTGGTTCGCATCCACCAAGTGCGTTACTGCTTCGGGGGCGCTCAGAGCTGCACTAATTACTTGGGCGCCGGTAGAACAGTAGGCGCACGTTTTACAATCTGCAGCGACGTGTCCTTTGTTGCGGCATTGCGTGCAACGTGGTTGAGCGCTAGGTGGTGGCTGGTGCCGTCTGCAGTTGAGAGCAATATGTCCAGCTAAGTTGCATTTTCGACAGACTACTTTGTTCGTAGCGCAGTTATTCGTCGTATGGTCTTGTCTTTTGCTAATAGAGCAAACTATTGGACTTTCATTCATTTTTGTGCAGCTTAATGCAACGTGACCCATGGTATTACATAACTGGCACGTTACCGATGGTGTACCAGCTCCTCCCATATTTATCTGCCCTAAGTATTAGTAACACTTAGTGGCTATGTGGCCCCGTTTTCCGCATACTTGACAACTAATAGGGGCTTCTTTTGGCCGTTGCTCAGAAGGGGTGGTATTACTATGGACTGTTGTGGTGGATGGTTTGCATTGGTCGGCGGTGTGGCCTTTCTGCTTACACAACTGGCAGGTAATTTGAGAACCATAGTGGGCATCCGTATAATTATTAGAAAGGCAATATCGGCAGTGTAAGGCATAACGCCGTTTCTCTGGTTGTGACGTTATCTTTACTTGGCCCCTAAGTGCTTGCCTTATTTGTAGCACCATTTCTACCTTAATGGCTCTTTTAATCATATCGTTTAAACTTTCTGAATCTATAGTGCTTAATTTGACCTCAATTTCTGGGTTGAGTCCGTTCTTGAAGCACTCTATTGCTCCTGACTGTAAGGACGTGATGTACGTGGCTGGGACTCCTCCCTTGTGTTTCAACCTCTTTACCTCTAGTATTTGTTGCTGTAAATCGCATATTCTATTGGCGTAGTTAAGCACTGATTCTTCTGGTTTTTAAAATTCATTACCCATTTTACCGAGGAGTTGATGTATCGTTTTGGTGGGGGCGTAGATAGTCTTGATGTGATTTTTTAGTTCTTCAATGCTTTTACAGGTTACTCTACGAATGGCCATTCGGGCTTCTCCTATTAGCTTACACCTAATTAGTTTAGTAAGATTGGCCATGTCAGCTGCACTTACCATGTTTTTAGCTTCGTCACAGCTTTCCAAAAACATACTTAAGGATATATTGCTACCACTAAACTCTGGGATTACCTTTAGGGCGTCTTTTAAAGCGATTGCTTGCGCCATGATTACAGGTTCGTTCCTAAACGGGTGGGGTTGCGGTGGATTTTCTTTGTCGTCCTGATTTGGGTCGTTAACACCAGGAGTATCGGGTCTGGGTTGGGGTGGCTCGATTAGATTTTCTTGCTGAGTTGTACCTTCTTGGGCAGTAGTAATGACGTTTTCGGTCCCTGTTGCAGCCGTTTCTTCGTGTTCGTTGAGATTATTAAGGGGTGCCTCGTTCTCTGAAGGACTCTCTGCTAGGTGCTCTCCTGCGTTTTCAACACTGTCTTCTTGATTTTCCTCGGTTTTTACTGGCGTCCGAGTAAGATTTCGTCGTGACGAGAAAGGGTTGAGTAATTCTAATTGGGCGCGAGGAGTACTTGGGTTTTGCGAGGTGGCGTGCCTTTCGACTTCTTCTCGTAACTTGCTATTACCTTGTGCCTGGTGGCGAGTAATGCGCCTATTGCTCATGAGATGGATACGTCGTATTATCTTATCGCGCACACTTAGGGTTGCAAACTGTGATGCTAATTCGTCTATATTAATCTTATTCTTATTGCAGAGGTGCTTGATGACTGTGTGCAGGGTAGTAACGTAACTTTGAAGGCTATGGACTTGGTCACACAGCGACGCGACTGTTGCCCAACGATCCTCGTCATACAGCTCTAAGGCATTAAGTCTATCGTTGACCCTAGAGAACGTTACGGTGTGTTGACGCAGGGTAGCTAAATTATGCCGCGTTTTGGCCTCAACTTGCTCTATGTGTACTTCTACCTCGCGGATGTCATCCCTTTAAAGCATGGTTACACTTGGAGCATTACTGCTTGTTTTGCCAATGCAGTTTCAAGGCTTCAACACGTTCTCTGACTACTAGGGTAGATATCTGTTCTTCGACACCAAAAATATAGCATTTATCTAGTTGTTTCTCGTATTCTTGCCGAATCTGCGAAAAGGGTTTAAACAATATGCATTCTGGTACGTCGAGTATATCTTAATTAACTTGTTCCAGCTTAAGATGATACCCGTGGTATTTTACGTATGCAAGTGGGCTGGGGAATAGTCAACGTAACTCTAAACTGTATGCTGCTGCTCTCAACCTTCTTCCAAAAACTTTGGGAATGGCGTCGAAGGTTACTGGTGTAATGCAACCACAAGCAAATTTGAAGTATCGTATCACTTGGCCTTTACAATCAATAAATTTTACTGTCTTGTTGGATTCCCTGTGCCAGAAGTATACCTTAGTATTGTTACCTTGTATTTCTAATGCTCTCGAAATTCGACCAGCAGACGCGAAGTGTAAATTAAGCACGGCTTTTTCAAACTCATTAAATTTTTTTTTGGGGGGGGGGCCTTTTGGGCATGGTGTGGGTTGTAAAAAAAAATATTGTTCAATTTTCAGTCAAGGATAAAACAGTTTATTAAGATGTTCTGGTTTTTTTATTCCTTATCGCTATAACTATCGTTCACTCTAATCTAACCGATAGGGGTCACCATGATCGCCGAGATCCCATAAGGCGTCTATTAGTTTGAGCTCTCGTTGAGATAGTGTCTTTATTTCGTTCCGCAGAGTTTTGAGCGATTATGAATTTCCGCTCTTGATTTTCTAATTCGCCGAACAGAGGCTACCGTGCTTGCCGACAGTTGTATGTAAATACCGAACTCCTGTGGGGCTGCTGCCTCTGGTGGTGCAGCCGCTTGCTCTGCTACCACGGGTGGGGCCGGGGCTTCTGTCTGGTTTTTCTCGTCCCTTTGATCTTGGCAAACCTGCCGGAGTTCCTGTTAACCTTCTTCTTTTGCGATATATATATATATATATATTAGACGTTCCGCATCGCCCGAGACTTAAGTTGTTCGTATGTTTTAAGGATTTTCCTTTTGTAAGTTTTTTTAACCAAAACAAGATAGTGAATCCAAAGTATAAAAATTAAATTTTGTTATCATTCGTTTGTTTATTTTTATTTAAATTTTGATTCACGAATTTTAAACCTCATTGCAACTGCGGTTTAGGTAAAAATACTTGTATTCGGGTCTAGGAAAATAAGGGGTTGTACGCTTAAAGTTAATTAGTTATTTAAATTCATTAAATTTTTATTTTTCCGTAAGTTCATTATATTTAATTATTTTGGGTTGGTCGACGGGTGCGGAATCAAAGAGGGCCTTGATGTGCCCTGATTTTCATGACTGACGTGCTTTACGCAGTTGATAGCCCGTATACCATTTTCCTGGAATAACGGGAAGTTCTAGTGCGGCTCGTGTCTGTGGGGGTGAAGGCTCTCCCCCAAAATCCTTCCAAGTATCCAATAATGCAGTCCTTTGCTCTCCCAAGGCCTTCAGTTCTCGCCTGACGTTTGCTAATTTTTCAGTTATAGCGGGTTGCTCTGGTTCGTACGAAGCTGTAGCCGATGCAGTTGGAGCGATGTTCGTTGATTTAACTGCTACGTGGGAAGGTAACAGTATGTTACTAACAATCTGGGGCTTGTATGGTGGCTTTTTGGTTTTCTTTGGAGCTAGTTTAATTCCGCGGTAGGATGGAGGTACGTGTTCTGGTGCCGTGCGCCAGTTAAAATTCCTTCTCCATGGTGGCAAGTGATCTTCTATTAGCTTGCGAAGGTAGTTCAGGTGATCCTGCTTTGCCTTGCACATTTTATTTACCGCGTATCGCCAAGCCTTATGGTAATATTTTTCCAACTTTCTTCTGCTGGTTTCAGATGTGGCTTGGGAAATCCGCTTGTGTGCGATCTCTCTTAGACTACCGAAGTCCACTAGGGGCAAATAAAACAGGGTTTTAAGATCTTATTTCTAGGAGTTGGCACAGAGGAGAGTAAAGTCGTTTGCAAATTCGTTTGATTCCTCAAAACAGAGGCCACGAGTTCTCTGAGGGCTGAATTAAGCCGTTCTACCAAAGCTCTTTGGCAGCTGGTGAGCTCATTGACGGGGGTAACCGCTTCGTCTCGGATAACTATAATGGGGGGCTCTGGGTCGCCCGTAAGGTTTATAACTGGAGGTTCCTTGGTGACTACCACTGGCTTTTTTTGCGGGTTGGACTGCCTGGAGGGGCCGTTCGAGGGTGCTTGGGTATTTTAACCTAATCCAAATAGCCCTTGCTTTTTGGCGCTTTTGCACTTTTCCAGCTTGGTGCCCTGCCACTGGAAAAGAACGAGTAAAAAAAAGAACGGGTAAAAGGGTGTATGTCGGTTATTAGCCCGCTCAGAAAACTCCTAACGAAACAATGCGCTTCAGGGGCACTGTGAAGCGCTCCGACGCACGTATTTTGCCAGAGTGGCCTGATTACGGTTTGCGTGCCAAGAATAAGAAAATTTGAAATTGCTAGACTCAGCAACTATCCGCTCAGTCAGCTCTTAACACAATAATGAGCTTCAGGGGTACTGTAAAGCGCTCCGGCGAACGTATTTTGCCAGAGTGGCCTCAATACGGTTTGCGTACCGAAAAAAGAAAATAAAATAAGTAAAACAGAACAGCTAGACTCTGTAGCTATCCGCTCAGTCAGCTCTTAACAAAATAATGCGCTTCAGGGGCACTGTAAAGCGCTCTGGCGCACGTATTTGGCCAGCGTGGCCTGAATACGGCGTGCTGACAAGAATAAAAAAAAGATGGAGTTGTTAGACTCAGCAGCTATCCGATCAGTCAGCTCTTAACAAAGCAAAGCGCTTCAGGGGCACTGTAAAGCGTTCCGGCGCACGTATTTTACCAGAGTAGCCCGAATACAGTTTGCGTGCCAAGGATGATAAAAAGAGAAAAAAAAATATAGTGAGAACGCGAGAAAAGAAGGTAGTAACCGATAACCGTGCAGTACTACAAGACCAGTGATATCCCTCCAGAGCCTCCAAAATTTCTATGTTACGTCGGCGCAACGTATTATTTGAGCCTAAGCTTTCGCTCAATAGCTCGAGATTCACACTGGGTGCGTAGGTTGGACGTGGAATTTAAGGGGTAATTCAGCTTAAAGACGCGTTACTCAAAAAGGGGTACAATTGCTTTCACACAACTAAGACTGACTGCTGTGCAATATTCCGATGCACTTGCTCGCGGTTTTCTTTTGTCAAGAGCAGTGTATACCTCGTTCACGATCTAAAAACTGTTGACACCGTCACGAGTAAGGATATCGTACGTAATTTGACCTTGGTACACTAATATCACGGTAGGAATTAGCCTTAATCTGATCGTTCACTGTTATTCTGATAGTATTATTACCACGGAGGGCAACGGATTGTGCGTGGCTAATTTGCTATTACCTATGACCAAAGGGTGCCAATACTGTAGCGAGTAATGGCGTACGTGAAAAACACTTTATACTGGAGATTAATTTGCTATTACCGATGACCGAAGGGTGCCAATACAGTGGCGAGTAGTGGCGTTCACAAAAAACACTTTATACTTCCCAGTGCTCTGCGGGTATTAATATGGCATTCGCGCAATCAAAACACTTTATACTTTCCGGTAATCCACATGTACCAATACTATGGCGAGTAATGGTATTCGCACAAAAAAAAACACTTGATCAAAAGGAAGAATGTGATATTTGGTCACTTACTTTTAATTAAACGTGAAAGTTGCTACAGACGTTGAAGCAGCGTGGATGTAAGTCGCTCTCGAAGAAGATCAAGTGGCAGTAGAGACGGACTCTGGCAACCAGTTAATCGTTCGATGGTGGTAGCAAAAGTCGACTGTGTCTTCGATTCGCAGAAGACTGGGTTGTAGCAGAGTCGGGCTCTTACTACTCAGTCTACTTCGAAGGGTATCATCGAATTTCGCGCGCCGAACTGAATTGAATTTTTCTCTGGGCGTACGGGCCTTTTTATTGCGAGAAGCGGACCTCGGTCACGTGCTGGCTCGAAAAACGCAGGAAAAATTGCCAGGGGGAAATTTTGGAGAAAAGACAATAGCCAAAAATCTAATCGGCTAGAACTGCTCTAGTTTAGCCACTCGGAATTTGGCACATCTCACATCCGGCTTGTTCTCCTCTGTGCGTCAAGAGAAGGGAAGGTGATGTACTTACTCATGCCCTTTCTTCCTCTTTTACATCAAAAGTTGACGAAATATTATCATAACTTAATATAAATGTCAAGATGTTATATTAATGAATATTAGCTCATCGTAGCCGTTGTTCGCCTATTAAATCGAACCCAATGCAAAAAGAGCGGTGAAAATCGCTTAATATTCAGGTTTGATTGAATAAGTGTTATGTACTTTATAATATTAATAATAGTCTTAGTAGTAAGAAATAATTGTAATAATTGCTAGTTTTTTCACTGTACACGTGAGCATTGATCGGACTGATAAATTATAATGAATGATTATTTAACAGCAGCGGTTTCTTTGGTTAAAACACGGACATCTATAGAAACAGTAGTAGGGGCTCGTTGCGAACTATTATATTGTTAATCTACTTGAATTGACCAATAGTTTTTATTTATTTTTAGTTGTAAATGTATTTAAAAATGTAAGTGACATTTTGTCAACCATGGATTTTTCTGCTTGTCATAGGAGAGGAAGTCGGCTCAGGGTGCCCTGGGGAATCGGGAATTCCGTTACCCGTGTTGGGGGCAAGAGTGCGGACTTTCTCGACATCTCTGCATCAGAAATAGGGGAAAAAGCCATGACTTTTCCGTTGTCCTTTACATTTAAAACAGTGACAGTTTTTAACAAGATTACAATTTGGGCTATTGCAGTATGTTAATGTAATTGTTGATCTGATACAAAAGGGTTGTATAGAAAACCATGAGCCTGCGAACATGATTAGTTAAAATCGGATAATTCTTTGAAAGTCAATAAGATTGCTCTCGTAGGCTTATGTAATATTGTTGCTGGCTAATGGTGTGCAGGTTTAATGGTGCAGCGTGTACAGGTTGTATTAGCAATACATAACAATTTTACTATTTGCTACTATCTTCGCTTAGCCTATGGGTTTTAACTCTAAGTTATTCTTGTTTTTAACATTATACTAATATCCAATGTTAAACTTCAGCGCAGCTGTTCCCAGTTGGATTATTGCATCAATTGATTTTTATAATTATTTCGTTTTTACTTTGCTCGTTGTTTCCGCTCACCATAGGCCATTCTGCATGTATGTGAGTCATGCATGGTCGTAGTACCTTAGCTAGGAGCATTCTCGCAGGTGTTTCACCTCTTTGCAGATGCACATTGGCCTTTGCATTTAGTATTCTAAAATTGGCGTGGAAAGTTTTGAAGCAAGAGGAAAAAAAAATTAATATGGATACACCGATGTTACAATATATATATATATATATATATATATATATATATATATATATATATATATATATAAAATTTCAGTATTTTTATCTGATAGAGTACTATTGATTTTTAAAGTTTGAAGAAAAAAAAGTTTTTTTTTGTCTCTATATATATATATATATATATATATATGTATATGGGGCATTCCACGTAAACGGAGACAAAAAAAAACTTTTTTTTTTTAAACTTTGGGAATTAATAGTATTCTATCAGAGAACAATACTGGAATTTTTTTTGATTGAATACAACAGATCGTTTACCAAATATTCATTTTGAGTACTATATTGCAAAGTCCATTGAAGCGAATAGAAATAAACTAAACAAGAGATTTAATTCTAATTCCAGAGTTTAGAGCTTACAACAGAAACATTGCTTGATAAATTTAGATGATGGATACGTTGGAGCTAAGACTCATTTACGCTCTTCTACTTTTGAAAAGTTTAAAATATTGTAATTTACTGTGCAGTGTTGATTATGAGAAAGGAGCTACTGATTCCGGAATAAAATAAGAAATAATACTTATAAAGAAATCGCTAGTATTTATTAACTTCCACATTCCCACAATTATCTATAATAATTATTATTATGCAATTCTATATAGTAAAAAAATTTTAAATCTTTATAAATTTAATACTTCAAAATTATGCAATTGACGTAAATTTTGCAAGATACACTTATGACTTATAATTTAATGTAGATTACGACTACATTTTACTATTCGAACCATTTTTTAACTTCACAAATTCTGGCCGCCATATTGGATTCGTATTTTATACTTCATCAACCCAACACTAGATTTTTAATCAGTGACCCTAACAATCGAGGACAACCTAAGAATCATACCATTCAAAAATTCATGTTCATATTATCTATTATTGTCTAAATCTGTCGAGTCGAAAAATACCAAATCTTAATTGTTAGTTTTATACCCCATATATATATATATATATTACATGTACGTTTCTGTGTATCATGTCTTCCTGTAGAATACGTTATTGGTAAACTTGCTTTTTTTTATATTTTGCATTATTACTTCTGTTATAATTATTATTAGTCATTTAATTTTTATAATTATTTCTATGATTTTTCTTATTCTAACTCATATTGTTATTATAATTTATATATATATACATATATTATTTTGTATCATTGATAGTGTTTTTATTTTATTCTTTTTCCTTGATCTAAGGTCGTTCAGAGAGCTTTCCTGTACAAACCCCTTTTTTGTGTGAAATTTCCAGTGAGTCTAAAATGCTCGCTTCTTGCTACGGTGTTCTTCGTGATGATAACTAAATACCCACAAAACTGGCAAGATCCATCTCCTGGGACGCTCAGCTTGAAATCTGCTTTTGCATTAATGCTTTGAGCCAGGGATACGGAGTGTTAACCAGTGACGTGGCCTTCCATTGAAGTCTCGTTACTGTCGTGATTTTGCCTTCACTTTATTCTGTATAGTCATCCACTATTTTGCGGGAATGTCGATTTTTGTTGTTTACCCTTGCTGATGGCTGGGGCTGGTCAAGGCAGCTTGAATTCAACAAACTCTTATTTCTGTCCCATTTTATTATCTCCTAGAAACATCACAATTTTTATCTGTGTTGAGTAACTAGAGATTCTACTTAATGCGAGTTCAACGTCAGTCTTCTCGGTAATTGGATCCATACTCCAAACTTCGAGCGTAACCCTATTCTTATATGTTTTGACGGATCTTCGCTCGTTAGCGGTCTGAGCTATAGTGCTAACCAGGGCCTATCTGTCCTTTACTCTTTTAACTTTAAGAAAAAGATCTCTCTTTTTTGTCGTAGTGAAACCTTTAAATGTTTTCACATTCTTTTCATTCTTTTCCTGCTTAAAATCAGTTCTCATCTTCTTCAGGACCTTGGCAAAGCTCTGCTCTTTCGTGACCTTAGCGAGAATTTTCTTTCCTTTTTTGTATAGTTTTCACGTTTACAGCTGTCACTACAATTAATTTTTATCTTAGGAGTAAGCTTTTGATTTTTCTGGGTCTTCCTCCCTTTTTAGAAGGGGAGTTACGGGTCACCTTCGAAGCTTCTGGGCTCTTGTTTCGCTTGCCTGTCAGCACGATTTTTACAGATCAAGATTAGATACAGCGTGTAATTCGCTTCCTTTTTTCTGATCTGTACGTCTTTCACTTTCGGTTGTCATCAACTCGTTCTAAGATATTTTTCATTTTCTTTTACGTCCCTTCATGACTACTTTTAAACGTATTCAGGAAGTTTATTGCCACTTTTATATTTTTTTTTATTGGCATTGCTGTTTTAGTAAACGTCGTTGTTGCTACTTTCACTATATCTTTAATTATTTTTCCAAGTTCTGTTAAAACGACATCCTCTTTTATCTGCTTCAAAGTAAGTTCTGATTTTAATTTCCTGGTATATTTCAAGTCCATCTCGGTGCTATGGCTAAAAAGGCTGGCAGCACTGACATTACTCGCTCCACTTCCAGTGCTTAACAGTCTCTTTCATCCATGGCTGGGCAGAAATGTAAGGCCCTTCCGTAAGTGTTTTTATTTCGCAGGTTGTCTTCTTGCTTTCGTTCTGATCGCCTTTGGGGCCTTTTTCATGGTCCGTTAGGCCAATACCACTTGTATGTGCTTTCATGAGGTCAGAAATGGCGTCAGATTCCCTCAAAAAGGTTACCACCTGGAGTACTAAGTTTTCATTAGCAGCACCCATTGTAGGTTGTTTTTTGGAACCTACCGTAGGTTCTTTACGAGGTCTTCTGCTTAGCGTTTTGGTCCTTTGGTCCACAAGAACTATTCCATTTCCCGTGGAAACGTTTTCATTTTACTACTCGTGGGCACAAGCTTTAACCGCTGCAAGTCCTCACAATGATACACTTGCCGAAAGCTTGCCTTTATCCACCACCCTCAGGACGCACTTTATGGCTAACGTCCTCAGCCCAGGGTGTCGTATTCCTATTATTTTCATGATTTTTATTATTATTATTATTATTATTATTATTACTTTAGTTATTGTTATTTTTATTATTGTTATTATTATTCTTGTTATTATTATTATTTGTATTATTGTTATTGTTATTATCATCCTTATTATTATTTTTTTATTACTGTCATTATTATTAAAATAATAAGGACTACCATTATTTTTATAATTTTGTTTAGTATTATTATTATTACTATTATTATTATAACTATGGCACTAAATTGTCGTCAGTTACTGGCTTGCGACACTTTAAGAATCTAACGGTGGCAGTAGTGGTTCCAGTTGAGGAAATACGTGCTCTTCATTAGCCTTATTGCTTTCTTACTGTCTTTCTTTCTTTTCCTACCTCGCTATTGTGTGCTAATTGGTGTCCACAATTTTCCACTGGCTTAGGTTTTTGCTGCGTTGCGGCTGGTGTATCACAATGCGCAATAATAATTTCCTTTGAGTTTCACGATTGCACAACGTTGTTAAAAAAATCTAGGAATTTTCTATGTAGCGTATCCAATTGACGTTTACGAGCTGTGTATCGTATTTTCTTTGCTATATTGTCGCTTACCAATGGTCTGCTGATTTTCTTCGCCTCTTTCCCCAGGTTTCTTTCTTTGCGCACGTACGCTAGCTAATTGTCCAGTGGTCCTTCTGACAAAATTTTTTCTTTGCTATATACCGCTGCAAGGGTATTTTTTTCTGTCTTATCTTTTGCTTTTTTCTTTACCTCCCATTTTAATCCTGTATCTCTATCACTGTAGCTGCTGGTACTTGATATGGTTTGGCTTGCTGTAAGTTTTCTGGATTTACTTTGAATTACTTTTTTGTTCGACCCATTTAAGTCAAATGTCTTAAGTTTGACTTTTTTATTCTTTATTGTCAGATTTCTGTGTTTTTTTCTTGGACGTATCTTATATACGCATGCCAGTTACGCGTTAACGTTTTCGTGATGATCTCTTTTCTGCTCTTCTGCAAGCTCATACAGCTTCTGGTACGGTAGTTCTGGGTTTTTTTTTCCCCTTTTAGTACAAGATCGCGAGGAAAAGTATCTGGTGGCTTATTTTTCTGTCCAGGTTTGTGAACAATATCAAACTCACATTTTATGTGCTGTACTTTTAGCCTTGTGAATCTTAAGTCCAGTTTCGTTGATGTGTGAAAGTGCTTAAGTGGCTTGTGATCTATTACAACTGTTAATTTTTGACCGAGCAAATTAAGTCTTAATTGCTCTTTGGCATACGCTATCGCCAACACTTCCTTATCAGATGCTGGATATCATGATTTACTGACATTTAACCATTTGGACGCATATTCATAAAGGTGATATTTACCCATTTTCCCATAAAGTAATTAACTTCTAAAAGCTATCGTTAAGTTTTAATACTATTTTTAATTAAAAATAAAAAAACTTTTGTAAGGCTTATTAAGTTTTAGTGTATCTAATTGTCTATTTATATTATCATCAACTGTTATAAAAATTATTTTAGAAAATCTGCGTTTATACTAATTAAGCTCTCGATGAAGAAACTCTTATAAAGTTAGAAAAACAATTAGAAAATCCAGAGTTCGTAAATATATCGATTGATTTATAGGCACAATAGAGGTTCATGATGCGTGTTATTTTAGCACCTACATGGTATTATATTATTGTATTTATAAATATTTGTCCATAAAAATTAAGTCTTACTCTTATCAAATTCTTACTAAGTTTCATTTCGTTAATATTGTAGATTATAATCCTGGAGAGGCTGTTAGCAAGACACCGAAGTATGGATGGATGTAAATAAATTATGAATAAATATTTATGCTCCAAACTACAAAGTTAGCATTTTAATATTATTTGAGAACAAAAGAGCAAGTAAAAGAAATCCATGGATGCGTATATCCTTATTTTTACTTTTTAAAGGGATTATTTTTCATCCTTATTTTTAGGGCTTTGCGTCAGCGATGTGTACTTCAGACAGTTATTATTATTCTGTATTCCCATAGTGCAAGTGTCTGGCTAACGTTATACTCTCTTTGTATTATGCATATGCGCTTCGACATCTGCGTTTATATCGTTGGTAACGCACGGCTAAGCATGCCTTTTTCTCGGTGACTTCTGTCCGTTACCTACTGTCACCACCTTTTCCTTAGGCATGCTTATCTCTCCTTACTCCACTGCTGTATTCGGCTTGGCGTTTTGGGAGCACAGCGAGTGTCCTGTGACTTTCAATGCTCTGAGCGCGGGTTTTTCGTTTCATTCGTAGGCTAATTACTTATTGTGTACGATATTCCTCTGTATCAATAGTTAAAATTTCCAATGTTGTTTCTTCATCATAATTATTATTATAATTGTTTATATTAAATCTACCGTCACTTGCGTTGTAGCCTCAATTGTTGTAATTGTTTCCGTTAATATTGTAATTCCTATAACTATTTCCGATGAATCTGTTGTCGTTTCTGATGTAACCTTAGTCTGTTGTAGGTGGTCTTAGTTGTTATTATCGTTGTTGTTATAATAACTATCTTTGCCGCACCTGTTGCCGCTTCCGCTGTAACTTCAGTTGTTTTGGTTTTTATAATTGTTTTGATTATCATAAATATCTCTGCTTAACACATTGTTGTTTTCATTGTATCCTCAGTTATTTTGATTGTTATTACCGTTTTATAATAAAGTTCTCTCTTTTAAATCTGTTGTCACTCCCGTTGTAACCTTAGTTATTTTGGTTGTTATAATCGCAGAAATTATTATTATTATTTCTGCAAAATTTGTCATTAATTTTGCTATAACTGTTCACGAGGAAAGAGGTTTTATACTGCTCCTAATCCAGTTTAGTCGTGTGGAGGTGGAAGTGGTTTACGGCAAAATAAATGTAACGCAAATGTGCAATAAAAATTTATACAATATATTAACAGTGCTTAAATTATGAAAATGTGCTCAAGTAAAGGCAAGCGGCGAGAAGTTTTCTCTGCCGCCGCGGCGCGCTAACTAACTTACTATGCTCGCAGAGCAATATTTATAGAGACAAAAGTTAAAGTAGAAATTCTAGTACATTGATAAATAAAGGAACAAGAGTAAAGGTAAAACGGTCTCTTGGGCATTGCAAATGTACGCGATGATGAAGGCGTATAATCGGAAAATTACTTTAACTTTAATACAAGAATAACGAACGTGACGCAATTTGAATTTAGAAAAGGTTTGTCGGCAAATATTTAGGTACAAAACTGAGCATACCGCCCGCCATACTACGGTTCGGGGTAAACGGAGTATTAACAATTAGCACTGCACTTATGTAAAACAAACTTAGAGTCTGTATTTTGTAAATGTCAATAATGTAATGGACCGGAAAGCGTCCAGCCGAATATGGTGCGCTGGGCCACGGGTGTCCCAGGTAGTCCGATGCGTAAGCCCTCTTGAAGAACTCGTGGAAGCACATCAGCTCCTAGCAGCAACTCGATTTCCGTCAAATCGGCTCGAAAGTCATCTGCAAGCTCCAAACCCTGTATATACTTCCAGTCGCCTGGAAGCTTGAAGTTTCCTGACCTGTATCTGGATATAAGCGAGAGCACTAGAGCTTCGCACGTGAGCTTCCCGTCGCTAACCATGAAGGCGAGAGTAAGGTAAGTTTTTCCATGAACTCGCGGAGTCTTGATGCCACCGATGCCAATGACCTCCATGCTGGCCTCTTCATATTCCTGGCGAAGTTTACTTAGCAGGCTCTTTGCAACAAAGGATCGCTGAAAGCAGTTGTCGAGCATGGCACGAGCGATGAGTGTGCGTCCGTCCGGGCCTTGAATTCAGACGAGCGCAGTAGGCAACAGCGTAGTGTTTGAAGAGTCTGGCGATGCCATCCAATAACAGGATACGCGACTCCCTTTCGTGAGTGTAGCAGGCCATGCAGAAGATGCAAGATTCACTGTAGTGGCACGATTCTCGTGCAGCAGCGTATGGTGATGCCCGTTGCAAGTTAGGCATCGTTTGCTTGATTTGCAGCTTGCGAGTTTGTGAGCACCAAGGCAATTATAACACATGTTCTTGGCCTCAACAAACTGTTTGCGTTCGTGTGGCGATTTTGCTTTGAAATCGGCACAGCGTAGTATGAAATGCTCACCTTGGCAAAAGCGGCATTTCTCCGTAAAGGCGGCATATGCGTGCGAAGTAGAAGACGCCGTCTTGTCCTTCTTCCGTGTTGCCTTCTCTGTAGAAGACGCGACGATCTCGAGCATCGAGATGCGTTGTTCAATGAAACGCATGAGCGTTTCAAGTGCAGGAGGCTCGTGGGTACTGCTGAGCGATGACTCCCATTCTCGGAAAGTTCGAGCGTCGAGTTTCCGAGCTGTAACAGCGACCACCAAGTCATCCCACTGGTCCGTCGGACGCTTAAGCTGTTTAAGTGCAGCCAAGGCATTTACAGTGCCACTGAGCAATGCCTTGAGTTCGAGCGGCGATTCGTTGCTTACAGCCGGCGCGGCTAGCAAATCGCGAGTTAGCGCGGCAACCAAGCGCCGCTTGTTTGCATAATGATCCTCCAACCTTTTCCATGCAGCCTCGAAGTTGGCGTCGATTACCTGGATCGTCCTCAACAATTCAGCTGCCTCGCCTTGCACATGCGTCTTGAGGTGCTGAAGCTTCTCGACGTTGGAAAGTCGAGAATCGTTGACTATGATCGCAGAGAACAGATCCTTAAACTCGAGCCAGTCATTGAAATGTCCGGAAAATGTGGGCACAGCAATGGACGGCAGGTTGCGAGAGTTAGCTGGTGGAACAGGAGCTGGGTCTGATGCGGGCGATGCAGGAAGTTTTCCAAGCTGTTCAGCCAAATTAGCTGCCGAATCGAGGTAAGCTTCTTCGGCGATTTTGTAGCTGATTTCATCGAAATAGCCGATGTCCTTAGTATCGTCTGGAGCAATGTTGAGAATCCTGAGATGAGTGTTCTTGGAGTCATCCCAGTTTATTCGTAGTTGCTGTATACGGCTCTCGATGATTGCACGAGTGAACTTATTCTTGCCGCGCTTCTTGAGGTTTTCGTAAGCATTGCTAATGCTTTTGTACAACTCCTGTTGACGCTTAAGTAAAATTTTGAGTTCCTTGACGTCTGCCATGACGCAGTCGATGTTGCGATGAAGCGCTTGAAAATAGGGCTAAGTGTTGGCAGCTAACGACCGCCCGCCTTGGCAAATCCAAGCACGGAGAGCATGCACACACTCTGATTCCTTGAATGACTCACTACTGCAGCTTCGCGAGAGCGCGTTCACCTACACGGCATCAAATGGTCAAGGCAAAATTCAAGGCTTCACTGAGCACTAGCACATATCCACTCCTGCACTGACCGTCGGTCCCTGGAACCACGCTCTGCTACCAAAAATGTTCACGAGGGAAGGGGTTTTACACTGCTCCCAATCCAGTTCAGTCGTGTGGAGGTGGAAGTGGTTTATGGCAAAATAAATGTAACGCAAATGTGCAATAAAAATTTATACAATATATTTACAGTGCTTAAATTATGAAAATGTGCTCAAGTGAAGGCAAGCGGAGAGAAGCTTTCTCTGCCGCCGCGGCGCGCTAACTAACTTACTATGCTCGCAGAGCAATATTTATAGAGACAAAAGTTAAAGTAGAAATTCTAGTACATTGATAAATAAAGGTACAAGAGTAAAGGTAAAACGGTCTCTTGGGCATTGCAAATGTACGCGATGATAAAGGCGTATAATCGGAAAATTACTTCAACTTTAATACAAGAATAACGAACGTGACGCAATTTGAATTTAGAAAAGGTTTGTCGGCAAATATTCAGGTACAAAACTGAACAATAACCTTGGCTGTTTTAATTGTCCCCGTGTAAATTTTGCTTATCATAACAACTCTTTGCTCTTTCATATTTTTTTTATTCGTCCCGCAGATTGCTCCAGCAACCCTTATCAACGTGTGACAGTCCCTTTCGTTTACAGTACGCACAGTTTAGGGTTGAATTTCCTTAACTATTTTTTGTGGTCAAATTCTTCTGAGTATAGCTCTTTGCCACCGTATCAAGCTGCCATTTATCTAAAGTTTCTCATAGTTCATCTCACTCGGGTAACATTGTGGCATGATTATTATTCCTGCCTGGTTGTACCTGCACGCATTTTTCTCTTTTTTTCGGTCCTCACTTGTATCATCCTTATGCCTACATTACGCTACGTTAGTACATCGTAGTACAAGCTTATTCCACTATTTATTTTCAGTGCAATCACTATTGCTTCGCCTAATGTTTGTGGATTTTGGCAAGTAATCTGGTAGTTATGTAAAGCCTGTAGCCCATTTTAAAATTTTCCTATTGACTCTTCTTTAGCGTCTTTTTTTAGTGACATTTTTTATACTGCAGAATAAATTGGATAAGTGTCATATAAGGTTATCATTTGGCTGCGTAATATTATCTTAACTTTGCCAATAAGGTGGTATTGCCAGTGAAAGTATACCTTTTTTTTTAGTTCTGTCAAAAATTAACGAATTTGTGTGCCTCTATTCTATTACGAATGTTATGACTTTTAATAACACTTTTATCCCTAATTGTTGTAATATTGTTGTGAGTAAATGGAAGTCACTCCTAAGTATTTGATTAAGCCCATGTTTCCTTGAAGATTTTTGTCATTGTCAAGTCGTTTATTTTGATACTTTTGTTATTTTTGGTTATTGGGGCTAACGTATAGTTTATTTTAGGGATTGCTTCATGTTCCACTGTCGGATAAATTTTCTATTGAACTGTGTCCACAAGGGCTCCTTGACTTCCTGGATTTGTTTTCTGTCTTACTACGTGTTAGTTTTTCTACCATCTTTATCTTAAACAGCTTCTTTTTGTTACTGTCTTTCTGTAACTCTACTCATAATAACGGATCATGTTCTTAGTTGATTAGTATGACGTCGCTCTCTACGTCGTCTGGTTTTATTTCGTGTATGTCTGTGTACCTATCGTTTTTTTATCCCCTTCCCTCTGATATATCGTTCACTTTCCTAATGCTTGTTACGTTTGCCTCTGTGTTTTTTCTTGTTAGTTCAGACATTTTTTTGTTTAATCGTAAAACGCTTTCGTTGTTATGTATTTCGAATTCACTTGAGAAATATGCACACTCTGAATTAGCGTTAGTCAATACAGTTTTTTTCATTTCTGCTTGTGCTTAATTAGTCATTTCATTTATTAATTAACTGGAAACCTTTTTGTATGAGATATTTTTCGCTTATACATTAGGTATATGTTTGTGCATGTACTTATGTGTTGCAACCAAAGTCCTTAAATTTTTTCATTGAGTAATAATATCGATGTATAGAAATTAGCTATCGAGGCGCGATTTTCCTCGGGGTTATTAGTATAGTATATAAGAAACAATAAGAATTAACTTACCAGATTTCTGTCACGATGGTAAGTACAATGATGATTCTGTGTACATCCATGAGTTGGCCTTTAATTCTTCTTTGAGTGGACCTCCCTTCACTTTTCTCTGTTGTTTTCTATTTTTAAGTGAAGTCTGCCGTTTCTCGTCTGTAGCTGCTGTCTGAGTTTAGTGCACCGTGTTTGCTTTTTGTCTGTATTTTCCTGAGTTTAGTCATTGGTAGGTGCCTTAATTCTCTGGTAAATTGGTCCGCTGGCTTGATATGCCATTTTTTTTCTTATTCTTGTGCTGGTCTGGTAGCAGTGTTAAGGAAATTTTCTTCGGTTATTTCTCCATTTCTTCCGCCACTTCTTTAAGTTTCCTCATATTGTGGTGCTCGACACGCTGAATTTGGCATCCGGCACTTATGACACTTTCTTCATCACGATAAGCGATATTGATTATTTTTTATTTTATTACGTTGATTCATAGGCACAAAAATTTTTTTTTTTGCTTCGTCAGACGAAGTGGCTTCTGCACATAAAACAGACTATAAAAAATTGCTATCCGTATCTCACTTCTGGCTGCAGCTGTAACGTGGGCTTCTTGGTGTAGGAATAAATAAAAGTGCGACTTGTCATTAACTTGAACTTTTTCAGCACAACTTGTATTCGAGGAAAGTTGTGCGTGTCTTCCAGTCTCATGGGCCTGGTCCTTTTGCTCTCGCATCTTTAGCTAATTTATCATTACTCTCTTGCCTCGCTCTCCCTTTCTTATCACTTTTTTCTTCTCTATTTTCCCTCCCGTTATGTGCTATCTTACATAACAATACCGATGTCACTCATTATAGTAAGACTACATTGTAAAGGCATTTAGGATCATCACGAATGATAATGTTTCTCCACAGTTGTGAAATTGCCGAATGATATTTACTTTTTTTACCTCATCTATACTTCAATTATGGTTTTGAATACATGTAAGCCATTATTTTAAGAACGTTATTGCACGTTAAAGTTTTCAAGTAAATTTTTTTTTTTTTTTCACCATCATAATTTATTTTATTGCGTTAATGTACGTTTGAAAAATAAACTTACATAAATAAATACTAAATACCCTGCACAAGTAGAAAAATAAATTTTGTTAGTTGAAAAAAATATCTTAAATTCACATCATCCTAATAAACATCAAATTGTTGATATCTATCGTTAAAAAAATGTTATTGCAAACATTTTTTTCTTAAGTAAGTGAAAAAGAATATTCTCTATAAAATTAAAATAGCTGCAATACATAAAATGTCAGAGTAATATTGACTTGTTTATGTTACAAAATTAAATTTCATGCCAAATCGGGGTCAGAATTAAGAAAAAAACTTTTTTCTTCCATATTAAAGTTCTCCGCATTAAACTTATTTTGTAAATTTGATCAAGCTATTAAATGAGGCCCAAGACATTGAAATAGATTTTTTAATTATTAATCGTGATGCGATGTCATTTTGAATGCTAGACAGAAATCGTTGCATGTGGTGAATAATCCCCACAAAACGTATCAAGCTCTCAATTTTCTAGAATTTGTATTAGGAAATTAAAAAGTTAATAGTACTAAAAAACTTAATTTTAGCAAGTTTCAGGATTGCGAAAAAATTAAGAAAATCTAACCAGCACCCATCAGTAGATGATTAATTACCAAACAAATTGTCTTTAGCTGTTTCTGCAATGTGTCATAAAAAATGTTATAAGAGAAATTCTAAGAAAAAATACGGTTAATTTGCATTATTTCTTCAATAACAAAAAAAATTGGCACGTTTCTACTGCAAAACTATTTTTCCATGTAATCTGATCATTGTACGAAGCAGCATCAATAATTTTGTCATAGTCCCAGAAAATTGCTTATTGGCTATCTTATAACGCTTTATCTACCTGTTTAAATGGTTAAGACATCGGGAATAATTTGCTATGATGCTCTGATAATGCCATATATCTGACGAATACCAACGTGAATTTATTTGGCCTGTTTTTTTAAGAAATATTATAGTACTTGATGTTGTCGTACTACGAAAAAAAATTACGCAAATACTTACATCGTTTGAAAAGGTGACTTAATCCATTATATTATTTGACACAAGACACTTTAAATTATTAAATTTTTACGAGGTTTCTTAGAATTCTCCAGATAACTAATAACTGTTACTACGAATACAAGAATAGTTGATTACTGGTTAAATAGTTATTATTTTTGCAAGATACTATGCGTACACCATAGCTTTCGACACTCATTTACAGTCTTAATTATTACTTTTATACTTGTGCAGTATAATAAATGCTGTAAGGCTCCAGCCATTAGTACTAGACAATTATTTATTTTTTTTATTTTATTTTTTTTTCTAGAAATTATCCTTTGTTATCTGGTTGCTTTTAATTGTTATTATACAGAATAAACTTTCCGCTTATAAAGTCGTTAAAAACTCTGTCTTTGCACAAAACACTGATGCTTTTTTTTGGTGTGAGGATCGATTGCTGCGCTTAGATATCCTCTAGATGCATACGATAACATTCTTTTTATTTAGTGCTTAACATACTATTGTTTTCCACGTATTATCATTTAATCCATTAAAATTTTCATTTCTAAATGGATTTCATTGCACAAACCACACCTTCATGTTTTATAGTCCTTTACGTTGTTGTAATGTAAAACGTAAAAAATATTTACAGCATAGTTATTACAAAAATATGTTTTAATTAGAAATACTGAATTTATAATTGAATATGATTATTGTCACAACTTCTTTAGCAATAATTTTTAACTTCTTTTCGTTTCATTATAAACAAATTATTTTGTATAAATAGTTTAGAATTATATCATATACTCCAGACAAGGTTAGAGTATGAAAAAAGGATCACTATTGTCTTTTTTACTTAAGGATGTTTCCAGACTAATCTTTCCATTTTTTAAAGTTGATTTAAAAAATGGGAGTAGATGCATGAGCAATTGCATGTATTTTAATTGCCATACAAAAAGACTATTTTAAAAATTATACACATAGTAAGCCTTACACCTTGCAAGGAAAATTTAAATTCTTAGTCTTGGACTATTACTACAAGATATAAAATAAAACATTATGCAATTAGAAATTACGTGCATCAATAACATTACAGACACAAACTTTTGATGCGTGAGTAAAGGTTTATTAAAAATCACATTCTTATAGAGTTAAACATGTTGAAATAAAATTTTATACATATAAAACCTTATGTTATACCTATATTCGTTTACCCAGTACATATATGCTTGTAGAAAAGTTGGATCAAAGCTTCTAAACTGAAAGCAGTTAGATCTTAGCTACTTGTCTAGATACTTTAGTGATACTTGCCAGGTGGCACTAACGCTTTACTCGCGAATAATATGTCTTACGTTCATAAAACGAGCACTAAAAAGTTGAGATATAGATCAGAAAATCACCGTGTTGCAATCTGTTTTTTGGTTATTTTGGAAGAGAACAAGCTTTTATAAGCCTTTTTTTGAGTTTTTGCGGAAATTTCTTGTTCCTGATACATCCGAACAACAGTTCACATTTTATGCATAAGCGTGTGTTGTCAAAAACAGTAGCTGTCATACATTGAGTCACCATCAATACTTACTAGGTTACGGTGACGAGCATCGACAAGTTATAGAATACGCGAGCCAACTACCATACACCAATTCCTTCTAAAAATTAGTTATTGTTTTTGTCAGGAGGAAAGTTTTCTTATGTTACTCTGTATTTTTTGCTTATATAAGTGTAATAATTCTTATCAAGGATACACTTTGGTATCGTGAAGAGCAGTAAGAATAAGAACAGTATGCAGTGAAAAAAATATGTTACATGCAGCGTATTCTGGGTCATTCTCCACCAGACCTTCAGGCACCACATCTACAACGGCTACGAGTGTTTGAATATGGATAACAGCAGCCTCAAGGATAAGGTTATTTAGAACAGCCACAGCACCAACTCCAAGTACCTTCTGATAATAGGCTCCAAGCCCTGCAGGTACATGAAAATTGGAAGCATGGTGAGCAGATGCTTCGTACGGAGCAAGTGCAGCCAGTGCAACAACATCGCTGAAAAAAATTTAGACTTGGACAGCAGCAGTCTCAAGGTCAAATTTTGGATGCTGAGCAACTATAGCACTAACTTCAACTACTTCCTGACAATTAACTCCGAGCACCACGGGTACATATAAATAGGCAGCCTGAGAGGCAGACAATTCGCACGAAACAAGCACAACCAGCACGAAAACATCTGCAGCCACTCCATTAGCATCAGGTTGGTGAAAATTATACATCAAAATTTGATGAATATTGTAGAAATTTAAGAATGTCTGTACATGTTAATATATACGTATAAGTACACGTTAAAGGGAAACAATTTATAAGGTCAAATTTTAGAAATTTCCGGGAAAAAAGCTGGAACTACATGGTATATCTATGATGAATTTGCTTATTATATTAACAGAAGAAGTCCAGCTAGTCAAGACTTAGGCTGCACTATTGGGTCAAATCAAAACTTAGTGGAATTTCCTGGATTATTGAAATCAAACAAAAATGAAGAAGTAACAGAAAGTATTCGTTATAGAGGACACAACGCTGATCCCTCATAATGGAGAAAGAGCTGTTTGAAAAATCAATTTGTAAAAAATTTCGAACGACTTGTAATAAGTTTTTTTATATTTTAGGAGAATCTAGCAGAGGATAAGTGAAATATAATATTTAATTATCAATAGATCTATAAAACCTGATAGCTGGCGTTTCCATGCACAGAGTGAAAGTCTGCAAGCACCTGATGCTTTTTGAGGGAACACTGCAAGCACGTCGTAACATTGCGTATTTGTACAGTTAATGCTCAACGGCTCAATACAAAGAGAAGAACTTGCAGTTAAAGAAGGGAATGAAAACGAGTATTATGTACAAATATATTGATGCTTATTTCAATTAAGCTGCTTGGCAGTATGTATACTGCCTGCATTGTGTTTTGTATTTTCAGCGCTGCTGTTAGTCCTATACAAATACATACAAAACGCTTTGATGCACGAGACTTGACTGGCACAAGTAAAACTTATTGTGACATTATATACACATACACGGAGACTCCCTATAACCGAGGACATTGCATTGGTCTTTTTGTGTAGGATTCATAGCACTGTTGGAAATAGACTATCACCACCAGTATACGCAGTACTATGTAACGCAAAGGCTAAGCATCACTATGTAAATACGTTTTGCTTGTCCCCTGACTGTTAATTCTTTTCTTCAATATGCACATAATCCTAATCATTATTAGTGACATAGGTTCAAACAACGTGTATGGTCATACTCTTTGACAGGATGTATAGATCTCTCCGTTTATAACTATATTTTTAAATTTTAGTCTGGAAAATTGACAGTCAACTTGGACGTGGTCGTAGGAACAATTGTGCAGGAGGTATCAGAGTGCGTTGGATGAGGATTATTAATTAAATCATAATGAATTCGCATGTGTAAGTAGCATTAACAATTTAAAGTAAAAAGTAAAATATTTAGTTTTAAATTTCAGTTTAGTTGTACAAAATCAATTTATAGAATGACAAATTTTATAGTACTTAATTCTCTAGGTACAAATATATAAAATACCTTTTCCTATCTCAGACATTTTTTGGGATCTTTAGACGTTAACAATGCCCGTGGTAGGAAAAAAAGAGTTTACCTCATAATCGCCATCCAACCAAGACTACCCCTCATCCCTTAGGCCAAAAAGTAGATTCGGTGATAATAACGCTCATGTAACAAAATAATAGCTGTTGCTTGAAACAAATTAGTTCAAGATCCAATTAATGGTCGTGCTCGTGATCGTGCTCAGAGTCATGCTTTTGACCAAGCTCACAGTTGCCCTCGTGATCGTGGACGTGATTTCGGTTATGTAGAAAATTTCAGAGTACGCCGACGTCAAATTTTGGATTGAAGTGATAAGGGTGAAAATGGTAAAAAATTGGTTGACTTACCATGGTTGTTTATTTCTGCTTCTTCCTCAAAAAAATATTGTAAAAAGTTAAGCCACTAAAGCACAAAACACTGATTTGCTTACGTTTTAAATTCTAAAAAAATCAATTCTTCGAGAAAAACTTTCCAATTAATACTTTTCTGTCACTATAACTCTATGATAACTCGTGTAGAAGTGTAGAAACTTCTTTACAAAGCATACGTTTCAGTTTTTTTTGAGATGTTTTGAAAATGTACAAAAGTTCTTATGACTTCTTTTAGGACATACGCAGGAGAAAAACCAAATGATAATTTACTCCAGAAAGGCATTTGAAATCTAGTCCATAGTCACAGTCATGTGAAACATGCCGGAGTGCACCCGTGTCTAGTTCTCGATGGAAGTAATGAAGAAGAAATCGATAAAAAATTTGTTAAGTTAAAAAATTTATTAATTTTTGTTTTTTCTCTAGGAAATTATCATTAATATTTTGAAGTACACAGATTTATTATATTTATACAATCGTAGGTAACATAAAATAAGTTGAAAAAAAGTGATAAATGACTACGTGTGAGAAACTAGAATTCTAAAAGGCATTGTAACAAATTATTTTTTAAAGTAATTTTGCCGTAGATATTTTGAATGATTTTGGCTTAGTCCCTTGTTTTCGAAACTGTAGCACATGACTAACAAAATAGTTTGGTTTGTATTGAAGAGACTAATGACAATGGCTATAGGCACGGTCTTGCAAGACTTATTAGAGTGCATCAGCTTCCAATTTTTAATTTAACCAAAGAAAAATAGAAGGGTACGTTAGGCTTCAAATTTTGTAACTTACAATTCATCTTTATTGATCTATTTTCTTATTTTTTTTCTTGATATCATAATAGATCAGAATATTTAAATGTATAACAGAAATTTGTCAAAGTACAATGAATTTTAGTAAAAATAGCTGGAAAAAATATATCTTGATTCACGTATCGTATTTGATTAAAAAATTTTGAGGATAACTATTAAAAACAGGGCTTAAATACTAAAATTTTAGGCGTTGGCTAGTAGTGATAAAAGAAATACTACAGAAATCTTTAAAATTGTATCTAATATAAACTATTTAAATCTCTACGGAGTATTAAAAGTTAAATCATCCCTCAGACTGTCGATGATCTTCAAAACACTATGGTTAGTACAACAACGTTTAATGAACGTAGTAATACTAAAAAGAAGTAGCTTTGTATAGTTATTGATTTATAGTTATTTGTATAGTTATATATAGCAGTATATATAACAGTATAGTTAATATTACATGCACAAGATGATCTTGACAGCCCAGTACAGGAAAAAGGAGTCAAAAGCGTAAAAAAATGACCGTCTTGGCAGACTGAACAAAATTTGATATTGTTGATGGATTTGTCCCCGACGTTTTACACTGCAATAATTTGGAAAATGGTGAATGGTTTTTTAAGTATTGGATAAATACAACAAAGTTCCCTCATACTTCAGCCAAAGAGAATATTTGTAAAATAATTTGTATTTGAATGACACAAAGATTCCCTACCAGTTGCAAAGATTGTCTCGTAATATAAATAACAGATTTAAGTTTCAAGGGACTCAATGTGAGAGCTGAATTTTTTTTTTAAGTGATACTATTAAAAAGTTACAGCTGTTTTAACTAGAGCATAAATAACACTAATAATGTGATTTTGGCTAAAATTCGGTATTTTTTATAAAATCACTGCAACGTTTTTGCATTTATGTAGCCAAAAGAGGCCAATTGGACGAAACCCCGTGTCTCGTCTTTTAGCCAAACAGTAATGAAAAAAAAGTTTGGCTGGGATTAATTGCTCTAAAACGAAAAAAAACAGCACTTTGAGGTGATGTACGGTAGGAACGAAAAAGTTCGGAATGGAATTTTGAAAGTTTATAGTGCTTGAATGGCTCATGGACGTATAATAATGACTTGTCTATCCATACCTAATTAACTAGCCTCAAATGCAATAAAGAACTGTAGTTTGTGTACCTATACACGTACACCAAGTGGTTGTTCCATGGAGAGTCGGAATGGAATAAAATTTATGTACGCACGAAATACGCAAATAGAAAAGCTTGGCTATTAGAGACGTAACAACTTCTGGTACTACTGTCATGAGGATTTGTCAATTTTAGTCCTTTACTTTAAAAAGTGACCATTTGTTAGCATTTTTATCCAAAAAGTTACTAGTTTACAAAAACCATTCTTATGGTGTAAATGTGCGGACAAAATATATGCAGTGAAAATTCACTCGTCTTTGTCAATTTTTAGCAGGGTTAAGGTATAAATTTTATTCTCAATAGCTTAAGTAGATAATACACACCTAAGTGGCAGATAAGCCTTATTTTTTACTGGTAAAAGTTTTTATGAGTGAAATCGAGATGTGGACATGGGTCGGAACGAAAAATTTGACTCTGAATGATCGATTATCTCAATAAAGAAATTAATATATCAGTATTAGACAATATATCAAGTAAAGTTGACAATATTTAACATATCCTAACGTTTTTAAAGTTTTGAATTTTATTATGACATGCAAGTGCGAGTACCGGACACAATCTGAGCAAGATACGGCAGAATCACCCATATGTGTTACAGGTATTAAACAAAATTTACAAATTAAAATTTTTTGCGAAGTCCCAACATAGAAGAAGAGTGTCATTACCTAGTGCCGTCTTTTTCTCCCTTTACGTCTTTTTTTTTGTCTACAGCTAAGATATTATCTTCTGGCTAACATTCACCTTCTTTTTTTTTTTAATTTCCCCTGGCTTCTTCACTTTGAGAAGCATTATTTCTTGTGTACAAATTAAAAACAAAATCCAGTGGGTAGGAATAAGGTAAGCTAAGTATGAGAAGAGATTTTGTGAGAGGATACGGGGCGGCTGTTTATCGGCTGAAAAATCTTCGTCACAAGGTGTATTAAATAAAGAATCGGAAGAAGAATCTGAAAAATGGCGAGAATCCAAATACAATAAAAGATTTCATAGTTGCATTTTTATGATAACAATATACTACTACAATTATTACTAACATAACTAACCTCGATTTAATTGTTATGATGTTGACTTAGTATTACTAAACCGAAGCTTAATTCGTGATGTTTGATTATCATAAGATAAAAGAAAAAGTAAATGTAAGTTGTGTATGTAGAAATATATATATATCAGCTGTGAATCAAAAAATTAAAAAAGTTTTTGTAAAACATATATATACTAGCAGCCCCCCATCTTGGCTTCGTCCAAGACTCATTAAATGGAAACACCGTATGTGTTAATATGTAATGTGAAACGTTTTTAGTTAAAAATTTTACATCTAGTTCTGACACTTCTCAAAACAAAATCTTTTTATTAAAAACATATTTGTTTGGAATGCATACAGTTTATCTGGTCTACTGAAAAGCTGTTAAAAGTCAACAAAATAAAATGATGCTGCAAAGTACCGTGCATTCCTTAGGCCATAAAATAATCGTTGGCCCTAAAAGGCCGTTAATTTGCAGCTTTTCCCGTATAATCTATAATTAGGGCTATTTTTTAAAGGTGTTAAGATTTAAAACTCACAAAAAATAATTAATTTAAAAAAATTATTTTCTCCCATCACACAACTGTATTACCACAGAATCAATGTCTTGGAGTTTAATCTCTACATTTTTTATCACCACAAAAATACAAACACATATTTTACCTATTTTAAAATCTGGAAAATTTATGAGATTACTATGAGGGTTAAAGTTAAAAGCTGATCTTTTACTTAATAAATTTTTTCACCATTTTTTTGACGTTTAAAATTGTATTCATAAGATGCAATTGAAGTTTTCCTTCCAATTCAACTTTTTGTGACTTTTGGCATAGTTGAGACTCTTGTGAGTCTTTAAGGCTATTTTTTTCAACTTTATAAGGTTGATTTGTTGGCAAGGTAGTTGGATGGCCAATGACCCTGAAAAGGACTAGGCAGCTTCTTAAGTACACTCTTTCTTGACTGAAGTTTTCAGCAAATATGACTGCCTTTATACCTTTGGGTCATCTTCTCTGGCACCATACTGATCAGGAAGAAAACTACAACTTCTTAAGCTTTGGAGCTAGTTGTAGAGCTCTTTTCCAACGTCTCCTGGTAAAACGTCGCAGACGTTGGTGTCTAAAGCACCTTTTTTATTTGCAGACTCAGTTGTTTTGGTAATCTAAGGTGGAGAGGTTGGTTTGTAATGCTTGCCTGTTAGAAACTGTCCCGTTGGCTCACATTGATGATTTTTTCTTCATAGCTGTTAGTTTCTCCCAACGTAAACCTTGAAGAGGATCGGTGATGTCTGGTTGAATGCTTAAAGTCGAAAGGATAATATAGGGTCATCGGTGACCAGGGTTCCCAGCCTTCCGACGAACAACTCTGGTCGTGAGGTCTGCCAGTGAATGCTTGACTTGGTGTAGTAGTGGCCGGCTTTACATAGTCTTTCAATTGACGAATCGTCTACAGAAATCTTATTAAAAATGTATTTGTTGGCAAGGTAGTTTAAACTTAGGTGGCCCTTAAAAGAACCAATGAGATTGATGGTTAAGCAGGGAACGTAAATACTTATAATGGCCCTGAAAAAGGCCAGTGGTGAGAGTTACAGCTATTCCTTATTATTATTCTTGAAGATGGAGAGCTAGCTGCAGGTAGCTTGACTCTTATCCTTTGTGTCTCTGAGTACGGAGATCGTACAGGAGGTAGGTACGACGCTGACCACAGAATATATCGTTTTCAGATTGTTCCCTGGATAATTTTTCGCTCAACGTTGTCGTTCAAGAAAGTGGACGTGGAAAATACCTTCTCTGTGGGTATTCTATTGGGACGACGAATAAGAAGGAGGCCGTAGTGGCTGCCGTCACTCTGCAGGGCTGTCTTCCCCAGCTTGCATTTGAAGTAGAAAATTCTCTGACAGCACCAGGTCAAACAGTTGAATGGCCACAAAATGGTCAGAGTATTGAAGCAGGTTGGGCTCTTGCTGTAACACGTCTTCTCATATTCCACCAGAGACGTTGATGTTCCAAACCCCCATTTTTCCATGGCAGTCAGTTATTTTGATGATCTGGGGTTAAACCCGATTTATTTCGCGTACCCATAAAAGAAGAGTCGTCATCAGTAGCCGGAATGCCCAGCTGCACGGCGTACTACTCTGTTCATGGTGTAGGTCCGATGATCAACTGTGATGATTGTCAACTTGATGGGGCTTCTTATAACCACTAATTATTATCTTTGATTGCAGGTGGCTTTAATTTTATCTTGACGCCACCTATCGGATCCTATTGAACTAAAGCGTAAAGCTAGATTATTTTAGCAAAACTTTGAGCTTCTTTATCGCTATAGTTATTAACTTATTCAAAAAAAGACCTATGTGAAGACCATATCGGAATTTTCAAGAATCAGTATGCAATATTTCAGCAGCATCGGTTCAGTGGTTTTTGTGGTTAGCGATTACAACGGATTAAGCGACTTTTTTTATATATTAGTAAGGTATGGAACCATCTTTACTTGGAGCTTCTAAAGTGTTGTAAATAAGTATACTAAAGTACACTAAGACTATATTAAGTTATTCATATTTGTTTTATGGTACCTCCATTATACAACCTTCAGCAACCCACGGTTACATACGACTACTTTTTTACACGGTTCTAGAGAGGACAATCAACATAAATAAGTACAAAACGCTGCTTTCGTAAGTACTTCTTAGCCATTTGTTTTACTAATAATTTATGGTCATTTTTTGGCTGTAACATGCACCAAAAATCATGCCCGTAAATTTCGGCTATAATTGACGGGTTTTATTATGGGCAAAAGTTATGGCAAAAAATACAGCCTTATATTTACTTATAGTATGGTTTCTTATAATTTTGTCTTATAGAAGTGGGGTACGTTATAATTATAATAATATTGATTTATATTTAATTTATATATGTCATTTTACAAAAACACTCATTTTCATAGTCCTAATTAATTAAAAAAGTGTTGATGGTTATTTTATTTTGTAGACTTTTTTAAATCATAAAGAATATTTCGTTGCCAAAAATACAAAAAAAATAATAGCAGTATTCATGTTATTGTTTTAAAAATAAAAAAGTGTCCAAACTAAAGTGACGGGACTGTAGTCATTCTAAAAAATTTTATTTTTGATAATGCCTAGTATAAGCATTGCTCTTAGATATTTAATAAAACCCCGAAAAGTTTGATAAGAGTTGTATACTTTTTGAGTAGCAACCCAAAGTCTTATAAGTTAAATGTTTCTGCAAAAATAATCTCGCAACTGCACGCAAATATATTTAGAGGCACTAATGTTTATGTTTCATCTTTCAGTTAGTGTAATGTCAAACTTTCTTTCCAATGCTTCCATTACCATTAAGCAATCCTATGGGCTGACAAATTAATAAAGTCAGTCTCCACAAAATAGAATCCAAGAGCCCTTCATAATTTAAAATGTAGTATATATTTGCAGAGTGTTTAACTATAGACTCAATTGGTAAAGGGTATTAACACATCTAAAGTACGTGGTCTCAATGCAAGGGCAGAGTTAAATTTTCATTAAGTGTATCAGAATTTTAACTTCATGTGAACTGTCTCAGAACTCATAATTAAACTATTTTGACTCAGAGCTTTTAAATATTCGTAATACATTACCCTACAAATAGTTATTTTAACGAGGTTGACTTTCTCTTGGAATGAATACAAGTTTTAGATAAATGCTTGTATATAAGAATAGAAGTGTACCAAAAATATTTGGTCAAAATTAAAATACATCAAGGTCACTCCAAACTGAGAAATTAACGTAACAAATTTTTCTAACTTTATGAAAATTTAAATTCTTTGTGTTGAACTGAGAAAATTTACTAATAAATGTAGTTTAAAATAATTAAATTTTGTAGTGCTAATGTATGGGATATACATGCGCAATGTTAACCTAAAAAAGGCAAAGAGTCGGACAACTCTCTTGTTCCTTCTCAAGGGTATTAACAACCTTCTTAAGAGCAGTTTTAATGAAGCCAAAAAATGTCTGATTTTTTTGGGTCAAAGACAATACCAAAAAACATATTACAAAATTAAAAGTCCCTTCCAAGTCTTGGTCTATTTTAATTTTTTAAGCATGCTAGTTCTCGTTAAATGACCCATTTAAACTCCCACTTACTTAAGTTTAACAGTAAAACTACATATTATTTTTAAAAACTTGGTAATTCCAACTCATCATTCCCAAGTTAATATAATATTCTGAAATAAACTCTGCTTTAACAATCTTTTTTTCCAAATTTCCTCCAGGTTTTAGTAGAGAGTAAGAATGTATGTTTTTTACAAGCATTACACACATTTTTCAATACATTTACCGCAGCTAAATTATTGCAAAGTTAGAATAAATGTCATTTAAGTATATAAACAATACAGTTATCATGAGAAAATGATCAGTTTCCTAATAAATAAAGAAAATAATCACGATACAGACGATAAGTTTAAAGTAATGCAATGCATCATTAACACCAATACTACACCATTTTGTAACAAAAAAGTATATTAAAAAAAATAAGTCAAAATATAATTCTGTTTAAAAAACTCTTAAAGACTCCAAAATAAGCAATTATCTCATTTAAAAAAAATTGTCGCAAAAAACTAGGTAGAAGAAACTTACGTATAAAGCAAAAAGTTTGTTGAAGTGCAAACTTCTTTAAGTTCGTCGGACGATTTTAGATGGGAAAAAAACTCTTAGTTTCCCGTCAGATCACTCTCATTTAAAAGCAAGGTAATCACTATAGAGAGCCGCGAGTGAGCACGAGAAAATGAAATGGTGGCGAGGGGGGTGGGAGATGAGGGTGGGCACTCTGTATTGGCCGGTGGTAGAGAAGGAGGGAGTAGCTTGGTGGCGCGTTGGAGTGCGGCAGGGTATGAACGTATGCATACCAGTGTTGTACATTGTGGCAGAAAATTAGCCGCAAAATTCAAAATTACAAAAAAAGTAATAAAATGTAATATTAAAAAAAAAATTAAATTTAGGCATTTAAAAATCATAATAAACTTAAATAAGCATGATTACAGTGATAAAATAATTTTTAAGCCATTATTAAGGCAATAATTGGCAATTCAACGTTACCTCAGATAAACGAATATTTTTACAATATTTCACTAAGCACGAGCCTTGCAGAGTCACAGGAAGTTAAAACAATGATTGTTGATCATCATAAAGACCAAAGGTAAGCTTTGTTTATTAATAATCAATCGTACATAATGTTTAACAATGCAGATACATTAACACTAGCAAGAGTATAACTATATATACGAAGTTTACTTTTGCTGCTCAAAAGTTGGCAGCATCTCATCAGCCAGCAGACAGGTGACATAAGGCAGTAGAAACCGCGCTTAACACTTATTCACATTTTGGTAGGTGCAGTAAAGTGCCGAATAGTTCGATTTGTGCAATTTATAGAAATAATCAACTAAGAATAATTGATAATTAACATCACCCGTCGAAAATAGGGCATCAGCGTATGTGATGCTTGCTAGACTAATATACGGACTAACCTATTGAGTCAGATAAGTAATACAATTTATTTATGCAACTACGCGTATTTACTCGTATTTTCATGGCGAAAGTTGTGGAATTCATGAGAAAACATGTGTTTATTTTGTTTATTATAAAAATTTCAGCCAGAATGAAGAACCCTACAGTATTTTCCATCTTAATGAAAATTGCACAACGCTGGGCTCAATAAACAGAAATTTCAATAAACGAAAAGCAACAGGACATAGCATGATGTGAGCCAATTTTTTTCTTCACATACATATTAAGGTGTTTCATCTTTTTTTTCAACCACAAGAAGTATGCAATAAATAAAAATCAGTTTGGTTTGTTGCATAAGCTTTGAACGTGCATGACAATTATTTTAATTTTTATTCTGTTTTCCATGATTGCAGTCAAGACAGTGGATTTACTTACAAATGGGAGGGTCTTATTTACACAATGATTAAAAGTCTTTGACGAAATAATCCTTTATACTTGGTACTAATTTCGTATATCAAGTTGTTCTCTTTTAATTAGGTCCAATGAGGTGCCATAAGTGGCTTCAAATTTATATTAAAAGTTTAGATGGTCATGCTGCAAAGGATCAGTTTCATCAGGGCTGGATTCACTCTTTCCTACATGGAGACGAGCAGTGGATGTCACCTGTCAAAGGGGCTCACTTTTAACTGAAGCCAACGTTCAATAAAGAATTAACTGAATGGCTCGCTGCTAAAGACCAGAAGTTGTACCAAATGTTACTAAAATTTTTATTTTCATTTAAGTGATAATAATCAAAAAATTAGTCACTTATGAAAATTTTTTCTTTTTTAACACTGTAATTAAAATTCTTGGATACTTAATAAGAATTGTTTATGTAGTTTTCCTCTCCAAATTAGGTACATGTTTGCTAATGAGTGGCTTTATATTTACATTACAAGTTTTCATTGTCATGCTCCCAAGGATCAGTTTCATCAGGGCTGGATTCACTGTTTTCTACATTGATATGGGAGATTGAAAGTGCATGTCACCTGTCGAAGGATAAGCTCAGCTTTGGGGCTTATCTGAACGAAGAAGAGTTAAATCTACAGAGAACTACAGGATACGTGACTATGTGACTTACGGGGGGAATAAAGATAGCGAATAGAAGTTCAGCTGTTGCTTAGTTGCAAATAATAATTATTTTAACTTTAAGGGATGTAAGCACTTGTCATATGTAAATGAATATTTTTGTTATGTTACAAATAATAAATTTATACATGCTTGAGCAAGCAACTTATATATAGATTTTTTTTTTTTTTTTTATATTATAGTGCTCTACGTCCGGCTCCTTTAATAAGGGCACTACTATGGGCACTTAGCACTTGGGAGAAGGAAGGGAAGAGGGATGGGAGGCCTCCCATTACTGGGAGGGGGGTAGGGGGAAATTAGGCAATTTTGCTGCGAGAAGGTCGCCTAAACCCTCCTCGAGGAGCATTGCGTGGTGAAAAAGCACATGTGAAATATCACAGAGGTACTTGCCCGAAAAAGTCGCACTATGGCCGGGAATTGAACCACGGTCTCCCGCGTGCCAATCCACGACATAGCCGACCGAGCCACCGCGCGCTCTCGTCTTATATATAGATACGGAGCACAATTTTCTTTTAGTTATAAAAATAAGCTTAATTATTTGTATAATAAACAAGTGCAGGCAAAAATTTTTTTTCGTAGCGGTTTGTTCTCGAAGTACTGTGCACGGGGTTCGAGTTGTAATTGCATTTTTTTTTTTTTTTTACAATACAGGTAAGTCAAGAAAAACGTCAAATATGTATGTTATATTTAATAATACAATGTTGATTTAGTCTCACAGTATACTTGATTTCATAAAACATTTATTACTTTTTAACGACAATAGAAACATAATTTTTAATCTCAGTAACAGTACTAAATGCTAACAGTTCTTCTTTTTTATACCTAATATCATTACAAACGTACATATATAAATTACAAATAATAAAAGCCCATGTTAGTTTAAAGGAGGATCTACATCTGACTCGAGATGAAGACGGAACTGAAATGACATATATTATATCGTACGTAGTATCGTGCTTAAACGTTACAAGTTAGTGATTTATAAAATTTAAAACTTATCTTTTATAATAGTGGCTCGTTACCCATGGAACAAACAGATGTGTAACTTAAAGTGGACAGATATCTGAAATGTAATGTTACGTAATATTCATTCTTTTTAATAAGTTAAATATTATTGGCTCAAACGTTTGTAACTTATCTTTTATCACATCAGCTCGTTTCTGATCCAAGAAAAATCTATATCTGATTTCGTTAAAAACATGCTTAAAAAACGTCACATTACATTATATTTAAAATCGTGTTCGTAGGTATGTATATATTTTTATTAAGTTACAAAAAATGAAATACGAAGCTTTTTAAAATAACGGCATTATTGGAAACTGGTTATGTCATGTGACATATGATATAATGCGGCTTGCTTTGTTATAGCAGGATATCTTTTTATCAGCATAAATTTATGTATTTTTCGCACATTGTACAGATATAATTTTCCAAAGATTCCTGCCAGATTTGCAGCTGCTCCCCTCCTTTACCGTAGCACTTTTGATGAAGAAGCCTGTTGCAGATAGCGCAGATTATTTTAGTATCACTAGTATCCTGGAAACAATACATGCAAATCCATGCTATCAGCTTTTTTCAACAAAAACTTTTGCAGCTCTACACGGTAGTAGTCTGTGTCAAAAATTTACATCGAATTAAATATTATGCGCAATACAAATCATGTAATGAATGACGAAAATTCCGCAATTATACGCACCGTTTTGCAAAGGACGAGGTACATCATACTGTAAGTGCCGCCAACCTGTACACGTAGATCCCAATTTCCTTAAAAAAAGTTAAAACTTTACATCAAACTCATCACTACTCTGGATTCCGTAAGGGTCAACACAATATGTTTCTCTTAGGGCTTCGTTAATTACGTACAACTGCCAATGTGAGTTATGGAGAAAGGGTAGGATGTATATTTTATTTCTTGTTCTGATAGCGTGTTGCGTCCATACCCCTTGCAGTGATTTAGTTGACAAATGGCCAAAAAATATACAAACTGATTTTTGTGGATATAATGAACACGTTTGTGGGGACATCTCGAGAAAGTATGCATGAAATTGCATCGATAATTACATCATCTACCCACGCATTTGTTCTCACGTCTCCTTGCAGTGCTTTGTACTTGCGCCCAAAGACTCCTTCGAAACTATCATTACTGACAAAGTTGTTTATTGTCGAGTATTTTCCTATAATGTCAAATTCCGAAAGATTCTCGTCGTACGCCATTTGTGACATTGGACCATTAGCCAACTTGTCCACATTCACCTCTTTTACATTTTCATGGTTACCGGTTTCTTCTACAGCTTTAGGTTTACCCATCGGACATATGGGCTAGCTTGCTTGCAACGTTGTCTGGCAGTTGTCTCTTACATCTTATGCAACCGTTAAAATCGGAGGCAGACATCTTAAAAAACGGGCAAATGGCCAATAAACTCTCTACATACTTGGGTTCCTGCAACACAATTACATAGTAGTTGTCCACAATGAGAGACGTAGACAGGTTTTCAATTGTATGCATTTTACAAATCCTTTTCATTCCATTTTAATAATTAATTTTATTGTACTAACCCTTGGCATAGATGACCTACTGCTTTTGCTACATGCAGAACTCCTGTTTCTTCTGGAAAATGTTCTATTGGAACAAGACGTTTCAAAACTCGAGCATGAGCCTTGGGCATCGTTTGTATTGAAAAAATTTTCATCAACGATCTCTTCAGTGTTTTGTTGAAATAAGAACATTTACTTACTTGGACTGACTCTTATATCTACTTAGCATAAAAATTTATTTTATCATTATAATAATATTATATTACAAAGTTTATAATAAACAGCTGTTTTATGACTTCATTAACCTTCACGAATAGGGTGACTTGTTTTTTTGAAACGTGTTACATATTGTGCTTCGTAAGCCTTTCTGGCTGTATCACCAAAATCTTTTGGCGATGAATATGATTGCACATCAAAATTGTGATTTGCCCTAGTTGTATCAACACAAGTCTCATCATAAATCATGTATTTTTCTAGCCACTGTCTGACCATACGTACAACTATATCTCTTTCTGATTCGGCCTTTTCGACTCTATCTCCGACTTCATTTATTTCGGCTTTATCCCTTTCCACTTCATCTATTTTAATTTCATCAATTTCACCTTCGTTTATTTCGACTACTTCCATTTTGCTTATCGGCATAGTAAAAATTTAAGTCCAGGAGTCCAGTAACTTTTTTTTTGCCATTTTAATGTAATTTAAAGCTTAAAATTGATCATGATAATATTAATCGTGGAATATTATGGGGGCTGATTCGAAACATCGGCTTTCCGTGCGGCTAGTACTCAGTTGCATAAGCAAATCCCAGATATTGCATGGGGATTGAAGGTACTATCGTGTATAGGCCAGAAATAAAATAATAATTATATAAAAGTCGTGAATATGATTTTTTTTAATTAGTATTTTTGCTAGCACATTACGAGTTTTCTTAACTCGTTAAGGCCCAGACGGACACATTTTTTTGGTGTTTTTCAATTGCAACAGAGATGGGTGAAATGATTTGCAAAAAATTTTGGACAAGTCAATTTCGATCGAAAATTCTCTAAAATTTCCCAATATCCTATTGGTTTTTAATTAAAAACTAATTTTAATAGGTTATGGTTTTCTCTTTTTCAGTGGAATAATCGTGATTTTTTTCACATATTTTTTTTTATATAATCTATATTTTAACTCTGAAATCACCGTTGAATGTGGTATAAAAGTTCATAAAAAGTGCCAAAGACATTTACAAATAAAGTGTACATGATGACATTCATTAATTTGAGACAGCAGTTTTTAAAATGGTGGCACAAACCTCTAAAAATTATAGCTAAATGGCATTTGGGTAAAATAACAGTCATTTTCAAATATACTTCTATGAAAATTTGTATACATACGTTTTTGTGGTCGCTGATTACTTAACCAGAGTTCAAATTTGGGATGAATCAACGAATTATTGAAAATGGTCTGCCATTTTGTAGTGTTCATCTTAGTTTTGAGAACTATGTAAATCTGACCTCGAATTCGTATAGAGTGACCAAAAAATCCTACAGATCAAATTTTAGGATGAATAAACTAATTATTGAAAATTTCATCCGTCACATTGGATCCATCATTTTGTATTTTTGAAATCTAAACTCAGATTTGTAATCAGCGACCACAAAAACGTATGTATACAAATTTTAATAGAAGTATATTCTAAAATGACTGTTATTTTACCCAAATACCATTTAGCTGTTATTTTTACAGGTTTGAGCCGCCATTTTTAAAACTGCCATCTTGAATTAATGGATGTCACTATGTACGATTTATTAGAAATTGTCCTTGGTACTTTTTATAAACATTTGTACCATATTCAACAGTGATTTCGAAGTTAAAATATAGATTTTATGAAAAAAAAAATGTGATGAAAATCGCGATTTCCCACTGAAAAAGAGCAAATGTAACCTATTAAACTCAGTTTTTAATCAAAAACTGATAAAGTATTGGAAAAGTTTAGAGAATTTTTGATCACAAATCAAATTGACTTGTCCACAATTCTTTGCAAATTATTTTACTTATCTTTATTGCAATTGAAAAACACCAAAAAAACGTGTTCGTTTGGGCCTTAACGGGTTGAACAATCCAATGCTTGAAGTGTTTAATAAAATTTTCAGCTTTCTAAGAACACGAGTTCCATATTTTTTTATAAAAAATGCTTATATCCAACGAACGGCAATACGGATCAAAAGATAGCTGACAGCATTTGAAAGAGGAGCAAAAAATATATGGCAAACGGTTATTTACTTGATTTTGACGCACACAAAATCTCAAGAAAAGCAGTCATGAAAGACGTAATGCTAAATTACGATAGTAAATAAATAAACTACCCCGCTATTCGACAGCCAGCAACAAGCATCAGCCTCGTAGTGGCAGAGCGTGGAGAGAGGAAAAAGGAGAATGTCCAGTAGATACAGCTAGTACTCGGCCAATCTTTTGTTTTTTTCTTTGCGTCAAACGCCTAAGAAGTATTACAAGTCCCAAAGAAATATTTATAATGGGATAAAAAAAAAGTTTCCGAGAGAAAGTGCATTTTTGCATCATCGATGATTCTATATCGACTGCACTGGATCTTCAATTGCATTTCTTTTGCAATAAAAAATTTTGCATATAAAAATATTTAAAAAACAATCTATGTGAGTTGACAATTAAAACATTAATTTTACAAAATGCATTACTGCTCGTTTTTCAAGCCTACGCTGACTAACTTATCATTAACAGTAGCTTGGCAAATCAATTAATGCATCTTAATAAATAAATATTAAAAAAAAGGATTTTTTTTTTTTAATGTTGCTAAGAGTACCGATAAAACTTTGAAAGTTCAAATATTCTAGAAACGAGAGAGTTTTAGTGTAGTACTAAAATAACTTCTTATTCAAATAACTTACTGCTACAAGCTAACCATCTGGCTACATTGTAAGTAAATACTTTAATTCAATATTTATCTATCAAGATACAATGATTGATCTACCAAGCTAGATCCAACGTATAAAAATTAAGTAAAGGCTTGAAAACCAAGTATTTATACATTTTGTAAGATTAAATTTAAATCATCAACTCATATACGACATTTTTTTAAATGTTTGAATAAGCAAGTTTTTAACTGCAAAAGAACTGTGAATTTAGCTATTTCATGCACTACACTCACGTGTTTTGTTCCGAAATCTTTGAGATGGAATAATTGCACAAAAAAATATGTCTTCTTTATTATATTACACAATGTTATCTTACCTTTGCTGTCAATAAAATTTCTTGCAGTATTTGATTACTTAGCAAAAATTTTTCTCGATTTTACAAGACAGTTGATGACAGTTGAAACAAATGTAGGAAAGTTGATAAGTAAACCTTCATTCCTCCTAGTCCTTCCACCTTACAGCCTCCCACTCCTTTTCCCTTCTTTTTTTTCTCTCTCTCTCTCTTACTCTTTACAAACTGTAGATTGACTTTGTGCGCTCCGTACATCCTGCAGCAATTCGTGAAAAACGCACCAAAAATTTATTATTTTTGATTAGCACATTAGTACATTTAATAAATCAAAACTTATTGCATTGATACTTCGTTACCAATTGTCACGTACATAGTGTTTTTTTGTTATTCAAGAACTACTGTTTGTGTTCTTTTGAAAATGCAAGTATTCATGATAAGTGAGTATTGGTGCAAGTTTTAACGTCGTTTATGGTTATCTGACAGATAAGAGGACTTAAATCAATACTAAAATCAAAAACATCGTCATATTTCATGAAGTCATCGAGTAAAAGGTATGTTATTATTTCAGATGTAAATGAATGTGTAATTTGTATTGATGACTGAGCTAGGAGTAGGTGGCCCTTTTACCGACAATCTAAAGAAAACTAATTGTTACGTATTTGCCTTGGATATTGTAGCGCCAGTGCTACGAGTAGCCAGTAAAGGAACTGCTATAACGCATGTAAACAATGCGAATGAGCGTAGACGAGATATGCCAAAAATTTTTTTTATTGATTTTAGTAATGATTATAGCTATGAAGGGGTAAATGATTCAATTACTGCGCACTGAAATTTTTTACTGTGCTGAATTTTTCATTTCTCATTGTTTTTTGATGTACGTTAAAGCAGTTTTACATAATCTTTATCTGAAGCATTAATAGCTCATTATGCAATTTTAACTCCAGTCCAACTGCCACGTCTCCAACAACAACCGCATCTCAAAGCTTTGTATTGGTTACTTCTAGCTCTCTTTCGTTAATAAGTCTTGCAACGTTGAATCCACCCAGCCTGTCATACAATTTTAACTAGGGCTTGACTGATACGTCTCTAACAACAACCTCATCTTAAAGCTCTGTCTGAATTTTGACTCTTTCACGCCCGTCAATGAGTCCTACGTCGTTGAATCCCCCCAGCACCACTAGATAATGTTAACTCAGGCTCCACTGCCACATTTCCAACAAGTACCACATCTCAAAGCTCTTTCTTGGTAATGGCTAGCTCTCTTTCGTTGATGAGTCCTGTGACGTTAAATCAAAGCAAAGAAAGTGAAAAAGTATTGAAAGAACATCAAATTCATTGAAAAAAAAAAAAAAAAAAAAAAAAGAAATAAAAAAAACGAGAAAAAGAAAGCAGTGTTATAAAAAATCTTCAAGATTCTAAAAAAAATTTTCTTGTTACAAATAAAACTACCATCCAGAGAAGCAAAAAAATTAGAAAGTCTTTTAAAAGTTTATCAAATTAAAAAAATAAAATAGGATTGCTTAAAGAACTTGATTCATTGGAGAAGGAACGTAAGGGAATCAAACAGACCATTTAAAATCCAGAGTTAAGTTTATTGTAATTCAAGATTATAATAAAGCAAGAAATATTATAAAATTATTAATACTGATAAGAGTAAAAAGTATTAATTGAATTCACAATTATGACAGCTGCTTTTTTTCTTCCTATTACTCCTTATTTTATCCATTTAATTTTATCCCGTGGTTCAATTAAAACAACAATATTACTATTGTTTTAGATAGGTCCACTTCTGGTCCTTTGGTGGTCCACTATACCTGCCACTAAAACACCATAAGTCCACTACTAGGTCTATCTAATCACTAATTAAAATTTACATTTTGACATGAAATAAAAGGTTATTGATTTGATTTTTTTTTATTTTATCAAAAAATAAGGGAACTACATGAAGCAATAGAATTTTGCATCATAATATGAAACACATGCCGTGAAATAAGTAGTTTGGCTTTTTAGTTTTTAAAAGCGGTCAACGACTAGGTCTTTTAAATTACCACATTGAAAAGTTTACAGTCATGTATTTTTAAATTAGGTTTATAATGAATAATGGGTACATAAAGTTGTCACAACCTAGCTTTTTGTGTTCATTGTTGTATACAGGAGCAAATGATTGCAATTGTAAAAACCAAGGAAAAGTCATTTTAAAAATATTTGAGCTAATGTATTTTAAACGGCTATAAAATTTTTACTATAGCAAATAAAACGATTTATTCATAATTGTAGGTTGTATCATTACGTTCCTAGGTCACACATGCCTTACTTATAAAGCAAATACTTTACAAAAAATTAGAAATGTCATTTTTCACTTCTTGGAAGAATAATATAAAGTTATTCTATAGCTATATACGCCCTGAAATTCTTGAGTACTTTTAAAGCCTAACGTTGGGATGGTGTAAGAATTTTTTTCAATATCTCCATCTCGATAACCCAGAGCTACAGTGCAAAGGTAAAGTTCCAGTATCATTTCGCTCGTCTCAGTATGCATTTTTCAGGAACCTGCAACATGCCTTAAGGCCTGTAATGCTATCATGTTACTCTTCGTATCTTCGCTTAGTATTGAATTATCGACTCGGATAGGGGCTTGTACAAGTGCTAATCGTAAGTACATGATATGAATGTGAGAGTAAGGTCAATGTCTTATGAGGAGTGCCTACATGTGATATAATGAGATTTTGTTATAGCCCATAGCGCTATTATTTAAGAAAAATAAGATAAGAAAGTTGTTGTACAAATTTTTTGCTGGTAGATTCAGCAGGGCCGAAAAATTTTAGCTTCTTTATGTCACAGACAGTAAAAAAAAAATTTTAACATTAAAAAATTGTTAAATGTATTGTTGGCGCTCGTAACTGAATTATTACGCATGCACAACAGCAAGAAGACGAGACGCTGTGACGCTGCACTTCAGCATCAAGTAACTACTGTTTCGTTCACTCTCGCGTAGTCAGCCAGTCTGTTAACACACGTATACTCTGTCTTCACATTTCCTTTACAGTTCATCGTACCTTTTCTGTTCGATTAACTACTGTATTTAAGATATCAAAGTGTTAAGATAGTTAACCCTTAAGATAGTGTAAATAAACGTGTCCAAGTTTAGTTCTATAATTCGAGTGTATTTTATTCGCCAAGTCACCTGCCTATTTCCATACTGCTAACAGGTTATGGGCCCTAAATGGTAGTGTGGGTGTGGAATTTGCTCGATCGCATCTTGTGTTTCTCTTTTTCTTACTTTTTCCGCTCCGCGCTTGAGCTCATCGCGCGTTCCCTGTGTGCTTTTCTTTCACCTTTTTTACGTAAAAACGTAATGGCGAAAGCAACCGAGAGCTCTGTGTTGGGTAGCGAGCACTGCGAGACTGGAAAGCCTGGCAGTCTTCTCACCTCGACTATCACCAAAGCGACAGAGGGACAGCCCCAGGAGGCAGCAGAGCAGAGTCAGGATGGAGGCACAGCAGCCAAATCACCTCGAGATGAGGACGTCACCCCTACTCTCGAGGCTTTGGGCGGAGCAATAAGAAAGGTGGAAATTAAGAAGAGAGTGAGCAGCAGTAAGTACTAGAAATAGATATTGTTTTGAAGACTCGGTAATTACATGAAGTGTTGTTATCGTTAAGTCACGTTCGCTTACAGTTTCCATTAAAAGATTGGTGTCTTGCCTTAAGATGGAGCAAGACAGCTCAGTTAAGATTGCATGATTGACGTTCCCTTGATTAGAAGGCTTTCCTTTGTTTTTACGGAGATTTGCGGAACTCGAGAGAGCCGGCACGCGTTTGTTCATGTGAGGAAGAGGCCCACATCGTGACAAAGGAAGCGCGTTTCTTGATAAACCTGCCAGTCACTGCCAAGGGGGACGCCTCGAGGTGAGGAGGGGATGCACGCCTTGGTTAAAGCTTGCGTTCGGCCGAACTGAGTGTGCGCGTTCTCTCACGCTACGGCTAGTGGCACGCGTCGTAGTAAATGATGTTGATCAGCCATTTTAATTGTCTTTCTCTATGCATGTCAAACATGATGCAAGCGCCATTTTCCTTCGCATTTGCTTACGCTCGATCTCCGTGTCACTTCCACAAGAAAACTAATAGCCTAACAAGCACGCTAACATAATATAAAATACTTTTACCTATTTATTCCCTGTTAATTTTTGGTCAAAATGCCCTCAATATGCTAAATAATGCATATAAAAAGATTGAAGACGATCTAGGGGAACTAGACGAGGTGGTAGTAACTCATAAAAACATCCAGGCCATATTTCTCGTAAATAATGAAACTGTTGCATACATGGGAGGACATGCACATCACAATCAAGATATGTTAGACCTGTTTAACTTGATAGAAAAATGTTCTGGGCAAAGTCGACTCGTCCACAAACAGCGTATGCAAAGCAAAGGTCCTAAAGATAGAAAAATTAATTTGATTGATACGTCATCTAAAAATAAGAATAAAGGCCCTAAAGAAAGAAAAATAAATTCGAGTAATACCTCATTTAAAGATAAGAATAAAGATTTGAGAGATAGAAAGAAAAATTTTACTGATACTTCAACTCCTGCCAAGATTAAAGATTTGAAAAGCAAAAATTTAGATTCGATTAATAGCCAATTTAAAGATCTGAAAAACAGAAAAGATAACCTAAAAAAAGAGCTAGATAGCTTTCATAAACAAATGGCGCATGTAAATCATGAACTTAAGAAAGAACTAATGAAAAGAACCGGTCAAAATATCAAACCTAAAGAAATTATATACTCACGAAACGAAATTACAGAAGCCTCAAAGAAAGACATCGAGGATATCAGGAAGCTGAGAGAACAAGAGAAACATCAGCAGAGCTCCTGGATGTCGATAAGGTTTGAGGTTGTTGCCTTACAACATAAGAAGGCTCTGGAAAACAAAAGAGAAGAAAATAGGAGGGCTTAAGAGACGATTCGAGCTGAGTTTAAGCAGCGTCTAGCCACTCAACAAAGAAAGATGGAGGCTCTTGAGCGAGAACTAGCCAGGAGTCAAATACAAAAGGTAAATAAATTTACTACATCTACTCCAGGACCTAAATTATGTAAACAGCTGATTAATCTAAACTCCGACTCCATTGATAATTTGGTGACGTTTGAACGCGTTGCGCCTAATGATAGTCTAAAGATAGAAGTCATTGATAAAGATAGTCTAGGGTGTTTTAATTATTTTCTCACTAATGCAACAAAACTAGAATTTTTCTTAAAACAATTGCAGCCAGAACTAAAAAGTAAAAAATTGCTTCACACAATGCATTCAAAACTGAAAGCTACTATGAATATGACTCAAGAAAAAATGGAAGAAGATAAAGAACAGGCCCTAAACGTAATACTAGGTAGGTTGTCCCTAGATTACCAAAACAAAGTACATCACATTACTGATCCATCAGCAATGATACAAAAAATTAAAGATATGAAAAGGGGTGACATAAAAATGAGCGCATATCAAATGCGTAACAAAATACATTCCGTTAGATTTGACCCCAAAAAGCAAAGTGCTACTAAATTTTGTGAATTTTTCGATAGATTGGTAAAAGATTTTGAATTAATTAGTAAAACTAACAGTTTACCTAAAGATGAGGAAAAAGATAGTTTCTATCATGCAATTATCAATACGTAAAAATAGCCGATTTAAACAGGCTGTTTAAAAGCGAGGATGGCTTATCTTTTAAGTACTTAAGACAATACATCCTGAAACGGGAGGCAGAAGGGTCACTTCTACGACCAACAACGGGTAATGTAGTAAGCCGAGGTGGGGTGAGCACTGGTCCGAGTCGAGGTGGGACCGGGACCGGTGCTGGGCCAAGCGGAGGTGGGGCAGGCTCTCGACCAGCCACCAACGCAACTGCTGCTAACGCGGCCACCGCCAGCACTCTATACTACGGGTGCAATGATAATTGGCACGACGCAAGGGATTGCCCGAAAAAAGGGCAGAACCTCAGGTAGTGCTACACCTGCCAACGGTTCGTGCAAAACCGGCGAGATTCCATAGGGAGGTGCAGAGGTAATTCTAACAAAAGTAACGATTGGGATTTTCAACGCAATACTGGTGGTGGTAACAATAAGAATAATTTTAAAGATAGTAATAAACGAAAACCTGAAAAACAGCATATAAATCATAACAACAAGAAAGCCAAGGTTGATAACAAGAAACAAGGCAAAGAAGGTAAAAATAATGTAAAAATACTTAGGTCTAATGCATACAGTGGTTTGTTTGCTGTCAACCCCGAAACTTTGCTCTCTACGCGCACGGAGGAAACACGAGATAACGGTTGCAAGAAAATTGAGTTCGTAGCAGATTCAGGCGCCACAAAACATTTTGCTAATTCTAAACTCTATTTCAAAATTTTTAATGAATGTTAAAATAAATTGATTAAATGCGCGAACAAAGATTCCTCCGTGGACTTGAGAGCGAAGGGAGAAGGGTGCGTTTCGGGTAAAAATAACCAAAACAAGATAGTCCTAGATAGAGTTGTATGCGCTAAGGCACTCGCTGAAAACTTGCTGTCGCTTCGCTGTTTTGCTGAAAGGGGCATGAGTATATACCTTGATAACACAAAGCTAGATATATTCGATCCACGTTCTAATGAGACTACAATTTCTGGCATCTACAAGAGCCCTTACTGGATAGTAGAACTACTGCAAGATGGCCAGAGCACAAGTAATAATTAAAAGTGCAAAAGAATTATAGACTGCTTAATGGTAGAAAATCCCCTGAAAGCAAAGACTGACAAGGTTCAGCAAGTCAGCACTAATGATAGGAGCTGCCTGGAATCTCAAGTAATAAATCAGAAAGAGCTGGTTCACACAGCTCTTATCAAAGTGAGTTTAAGAAAACAGTTAAAGATAGAAAAATTAATAATTGTGATGACCTTATGATTGGTGAGATTCCAGAAACTCAAAACCCGTTTACAGAAAAGTTCAGAACATTCGAAAGAAATAACAGAGCCATGCTCTGGCATGTAAGTTTCGGACATGCCTGAGCAGAATATCTCAAGGCACTACAAAGAAAACATCCGAAAAATAAAAATTTGAATAAGGCCTTCTGTGACAGCTACATTACAACATGCGAGGTGTGCCAAGTCGCTAAAATCAAGAGATTGACTTTAAGTACTAAAAGAGATAGGGCAACCAAACCACTTGAGATCGTTCATGCTGATACAACGGGACCAATTAGCCCAGCTACTTATCCTAAAGGATATAAATTTATAATCGTCTACACGGATGACTATTCAAGATTGACTATGGCATTCCCAGTAAAGACAAAATGTGAAGCAGGACGTTGTTTGGATAATTTTGTGACAAGCACACGAAACCTGTTAGGTTTTGATGCAAAGATATGCTATCTTCGAACCGATCAAGACACGGAGTTTACAGGAGGCAAAACGGTAGAAGTTCTCCAGAGGTTAGGAGCAGAACTTTAGTTGGCCTGTCCAGACACCCCTCAGCACAATGGAGTCTAGGAACGGGTTAATTGTACCTTGCAAAACAAGGTGCGAGCCCACATGTACGACTCTGGGCTCAGGGAGAACATGTGAGACTTAGCCCTAGGCAGTGCAGTATATGCCTACAATCGGACACCTCACCGGTCTAACGATATGATAGTGCCTTTAGAAAAGTTTGCGCCCAATGTGAAGATAGACATAACCCAAATCAGAAGATTTGGCTGCGTCGCTTTTATCAAGATACAAAGGAATACTAGAACCAAATTTGGTCCACAAGGGATACAAGTCGTGCTGGTTGGTTATAACTCCATTGGCTATTCTTTCTTAAGACCTGAAGATGGAAAACTTTATGAGAGTCGAGACGTAAAATTCCAAGAAAGACTGGTGTTCAGAGATATCTGGGGAAAAAACAAACTAGCAAACTGGGAAAACCACAAGACAGATATTAAATGAGATGAATGGTTCGTTAAGTTTGATAAGACTAGTCATTGACACAAACAAGTTAAATCAATTGCTCTAATCAAAGGGTGATGTTGACTGTTTAATCGCAGAAGTCGAAGATAAAATGTCACATACCCTGATTGCTGGACTGAACAAAGATCCCACAAACTACAAAGAAGCTGTCACATCTCCTGATTGCGATGAATGGCTCAGAGCAATGGATAAAGAACTGGAATCAATACGGGAAAACAAAGTGTGGAAACTTGCAGAAAAACCAACCGTAAATGCTGAAGGTGGCAAGCCTAACATCATCGACTCTAGGTGGTTTTTGTAGAAAAAAATAGATCAAGATGGAAACACGAAGTTCAAAGCGAGGTTGGTAATTCGTGGCTTCAAAGATAGGAACAAGTACGATCTGCAAGAAACCTATGCCCTGGTGTCTGGGTTGGCTCTGGTAAGATCAGTAATATCAATAATAAATAGATACAATCTGGAGACTTGCCAACTTGATGACAAGACAGCTCTTTTAAATGGATCTATCAAAAAAGAGATATATGTAGAGATTCCTGAAGGCCTGCTTGATGGTGACAGTTTCAAGAAAGCTCAGATTTGTAAATTGGAAAAAGCCCTTTGTGGACTTAAGATCAGCCCAAAAAGATGGAATGAGCGGTTTCGCGAGACTGCATCTAAATTAGGACTATGGTCACATACGAGCAAGCCCTGTCTATATACATGGAGAGAAGCCGATAACTTTCTAGTCATGATCCTACACGTAGATACTATGATGATAGCCAGCAATCGTGTAGGCAAAATAAATAAAATTAAGACTGGTCTGCAATCTGAGTTTGAGATATCAGATCTTGGCAAGGTTGGCACATTTCTAGGCATCAAAGTGGAAAGAGATAGAAAACTTCACACATATTCACTAACACAAACACCATACATAGATAAAGTGTCAGAGAAATTTGGATTCAACGAGTCAAAACCCCAGAGAACACCAATGGTGACAAATCAAGTTTTGAATCGGCAAAGAAAAGATAGAGAAGAGTCTGAAGATGCTGGAGAGTTAAGCACAACGATAATGAGAGTTAATGTGCCATACATAGAAGCAGTCGGTAGCCTGCTGTATTTAGCCAACATAATTAGACTAGACATTTCATACTCGGGGGAAGTACTGAGTAGACATCAAATCAGCCCAACTGAAGATGATTGGAAAATGGTCAAACGGGTATTTCGATATTTACAACACACAAGGACCCTAGGATTAACTTACAGAGGCCGTAAAAATAGATAAGAAGCCTATTCAGATGCGAGTTTGGCAGACTGTAAAGGCTCAATAACAACAGGCGGATATCTCCTAAGGTTGTATGGGGATACAGTTGCTTGGAAAACAAAAAAGCAGAATTATGTTGCTATATCAACCTGCGAAGCAGAATATGTGACAATGTGCGACGCAAGTCAAGAATTGATTGCACAAGAGCACTCTATAAGTATTATATAGTCTCGCACTTTATTGCCCGCGGATCTATGGTGTGACAACAAAGCTGCCGGAGCAAGTGCTAAGATAGATGGTGGCAAAAGACTGAGACACATGACTGAGATAAAGCCTCACTACGTTAAGGAATGTGTATCCAGAGAAAAAATAATTGTTAAATGGATTCCATCCAAGGAACAACAAGCAGATATCTTTACAAAATCCCTGCCGTTTGAACTGCATGAAAGACTAACGAAAGAAATTTTGAATGTTAATTAGCGTAAAATGCATGATAATTAAATTTAAACTTCAGACAGTAAAATAAGTAAATTAATAATTGATAGATAATGACAGTAGACATGCTGATTAATGTATTTTCTGTGTATGATTTAGCTCGTCGGAATCAACCACAATGAGTGACCCAGAAGCCCACGTGCTCCACATCATTGGCTTATTAAAACTCATTTATATTCAGTGTTTTTGTTTAAATATATCCTTTTCTTTCATTTAAATAAATTTAGATACGAACGCGAGGGAGTGCTTGATGTATTGTTGGCGCTCGTAACTGAATTATTACGCATGCGCAACAGCAAGAAGACGAGACGCTGTGACACTGCACTTTAGCGTCAAGTAACTACGGTTTCGTTCACTCTCGCGTAGTCAGCCAGTCTGTTAACACACGTAAACTCTGTCTTCGCATTTTCTTTACAGTTTATTGTACCTTTTCTGTTCGATTAACTACTGTATTTAAGATAGCAAAGTGTTAGGATAGTTAACCCTTAAGACAGTGTAAATAAACGTGTCCAAGTTTAGTTCTATAATTCGAGTGTATTTTATTCGCCAAGTCACCTGCCTAATCCCATACTGCTAACAAAAATCTATTTGAAGTGTTTGTCCATTTCAGCTCTTAAGGTATTCTGGCTTTTGAAGAAGGATCTATTCCTACACATACAAATTTTGACAACTGTAATGAATAGATGCGTTACTGTGAGAGGGACCAACTTGTTTAATAATTTTCCGTTCTTTTGGTTTTTATGTCGTACTTCAACCGTTCTAGCTGTAGCATTAGGATGTAGGGTGACTTGGTGAAAATGGGAGATGCTGATGCATCACATAATTTGTTAAAGTTTATTACAAAAAAATATTGATTAGCACCATTAAATTATAGTGGCTCATAAATCGATTTTAGTGACTTTTTCTACTGATAATAGTGTAGTTAGATAAATAAACGTATTTAGGACAGTACTGCATACTTACCTGTAGCTTTTATGAAGCTTATAACTTTCAATAATTTTACAAAGCATTAATGAACTTGCAGGTTACAAAAACGAGCATGCACTTGAAATTGTAACTGTCATGTAATGACAATAAATCTCACAAGGCGTATAATAGATGTCAATAGCTATTGTAAAAAAGCTTTTGACATTTATGATACGTCTACTAAGATCTATTCTGCATCTTATCAAAGATCAAAATGCGTTGAAAATATTAATAAATGCTTTTTTTTAGTTTATTTCTAGAATTTTATCTAAAATCTTACATATGGTGGTTTTAAAATTACAATGAGGTACGTAATTGCTTTTTCTTATCTTATCCAAATAGTCCTCTTCAATTTTATAAGATTAGTTTTATATAAATATAAGATTATTTTATAAAAAGCATATTGCAAAATACGCATGTGTCGTATTAAAATAATTCAATAATACTTGTTAGACGGATTGTAAACTTACAATGAGGGCTATTGTGCCATCAGATGCACTCGCCATCACATGGGGTAGAATACACTGCTTTTCGTATACCACTAGTATATGTATGGTCTTCGCATGCGCGCACAAAAAAATGCTGGTATATGATAAGCCATGTTAATGTACCCTATGTGATGACAAACGCCTCTGGTAGCAAAATGGCCTTCATTGTTACGGGAAACTTTTTATTGTCCTTACTTGAATAAAGTATAGTATTTTTACAGCATAGTTATTTTTCAGAAAATCTCACCAAACTGTCTAGGCATCGTTTTTGGAATAAAGTTCTTTATGTCACGTGATTGGGGGGCTAAAATTAAAAAAAACGAAAGATTTTTATGGAACGGAAATCCCTTACTCAAAGTCTCTTCCTCTTTATTTTTTTTATCTTTTCCTTACTCCATCGCCCTCGCCATTAGTCCCCTATACACTTCCACTTACCCTATCTCTTCCAACCGTACTGTGGTAATCTCCTGCAAACCTTCTCTCATCATCTTATCTTGCCCCACCATTTCCCTTCACACTACACCATGAAAGCACACGCACCAAGCCATTTATGTTTCATTGGATCATAATTTCTTTTTTCCCGCAATAATTTTTATTTAACTTTAAACACTTTCTAAGAGATTTGAACTCTCGACCTTCCATATACGAGGTGAGAATCTTACCCACTCGAGCTTATGTACTAAACTACGATATCTGTACTACATTACTACGTTACTACGTCTACTATACTACGTTATCTTACTACGAGCTTTTTCTACTAAAACTGTGGTTCGTAACTGAATTTAAATTTAAATATTGATTTACTGATAATGAGTTATTTGGTTTAATGATATGTCATATTTATTATTAATTTATTTATTCGATTAACTATTTTATTTTTACATTGAATACTTACTTTCCAAACTTAAATACAATATTTTTTAGCAGCAGTTTTTCCATACATGAATAAATATTTATTTAATTTTCATTGATTCGTTAATTTCAAAAAAAATCAATAAATAATTATTCTTACACTTTATTCATTGTTTTTTTAAGGTTTTCCAACTTTTTTTCAACAGTCTTTTTTCATCGTTTTTTCATTAATGGTTCATTTATAGGAGGTTCTATAAAGACAATAATTAATTTTCATTGCGTTTTATTCTTTCATAACTCTTGTATTCCAGACTAAGGTAATTTTTTTGAGTTAAAAACGTTTATCACAGTTAGCGGGGGGGAAGATTAGAGAGGTATGAGGAGTGCAAATTTGTAGCATTGCTGGCATTTATTTTGTTGATATAAATATACCTATACATGGGTTTTTACGAATACTTGACCCATTCTTCCTTATTCTGATAAAAAAAAATTTAATAAAAATAATTGAATCAAAATGCAATGATAACTAATTAAAAAAAATTAAATAAAATAAAAGATAAAGAAATAGATAGATATGAAATGATAAGAAAAATTAAATGGAAGATTATATAGAAAATAATTTAAAAATTAAATTAAATATAGGTAACATAATAGAAAAAGACATTCAAAAAGACAATAAAATGAAAAAAAAAGAAAATACAATAAAATTAAAAAAAAAAAAAAATGAAATGAAATCAAACTAAGATATAAAAAATACATAAAAAAGTACAATGAAATGAAAAAAAGGAAAAAATAAAAAATGAATAAATAAAACAAGGAATGAAGAAAAAAAGATTGTAAGAAAAAATCAAACAAGAAATGAAATAAGAGAAATTTTTAAAAATGAAAGAAACTAAAAGAAACAAACCAGGGGGTATAAATAAGTCATGGGACCTATAATAAGAACGAAGTTCTTTAACCACGAAATGAGTGCCAAAAAATAACTAAACATCAGATGTGTATCAAAAAATATCATAAAGTAAAGAAACAAAATTTGTCAGACAACAAGGGATTCGTAAGACCCATAGGAAAAACGAAGCTCTATGAAAATAAGTACAGCATATATGTAGCTCAGTTAAATAAAAACTTGAAAAACATATAAAAAAAAGTAGAAATATTTTAGTACTCACGATGGTTAACTTCGTTCTTAACGTGGGTCTCATAATATATATTTACCCATTTGTTTTTTCTTTTCTTTATTTCTTTCGTATTTTTTAGTTTTCTTTATTTTATTTCCTTTTTAATTTTTTCATTTAATCTTCTTTGTTGTTTGATTAAATCATGTTCTTTCATTCCATTGTATTTTTTCATGTCTTTTTCATGTGTTTATCAATTTTATTTACTTATTTTTTTCATTTTCTATTTTATTACTTTTTTTACTTTAATTTTTTGTTATAGAATTTTTCAATGGTTATTTTATACTTAAGAAAGTATCTGTTGTGTGTCTCATAACATTACATTCTGAACAAGTAGGTCCATGTTTTTTTTCTTTTAAAACATTTTAGTAACAAAATTGTATGAAGAATTGTGATATTTAATTCTTTAATTATAGTCACAAACTTCCTTTTTAAAGCAGTAGAAAAAGAATGTAAAGGTTTTATGTTTAAATACACAGCATATAAGCTTTTATATAAATTCACTGGTTTATGTACTTTATTATGCTACTGTGTACAATCACTTTATAGTTATTTAATTATAAACTTCACACGCTCAAACATCTTTAATGTAAGCGTGAACAATAAGAGGAATACCAATTTTGAAAGTGTTCACAATATAAGCATTGATGTCACGTAAAAGATATGCAGTGTGTACGGCCGCAGTGATGTTGTAGTCAAACTCTTATTGTCAGTAAAATTGAAATAGAGCACTCTACGTGCGTAAGAGAACTAAGACTTCCGTATTAATTTCTTATAAGGCCTTTACCTGGTGTCCCAATGAATTTATCTTGCAGTGTAAGTAAGAAATGGCATAAAAATTTATCGAAATCTTTCTGTTCATTGTCATCATTCCATTTCAAACTATTTCAAACTTTTTCCGTTCTGATCGCTCTTTTATTAGCCAACTAAAGATAGTTTCTTGACATAACTTAGATTCACAGTATTATAAGTGTGTTAACTGATTATGGTACTCGATTGTCCCACCGTAAGGCCTTAAAAAAATTTTTGAAGTTCAAATGCTAAATTTTTCTCATTTTCATTTTTCAATCCTAAAGTGTCTGATCTCAAAAGCGTGTTACAAAATTCTGGTGTCATAAATAGTAATTACAGAGCAAGGTTCACATAACATAAATTTTCATGATCAAAAGGTGCAACATAATCTCATATGATTATTAAAATAATATATATACATCTACATTGCCAGTCTTATGCACTATTCAACATTTTTTAAATGTATGATAGATCAATTTAATGATGTAAGCTATTAAATTAAAGTTCTTAGTTTAATTGTATCTATTATGTAGATGATTCAAAAATATTGGATAAATATTATTTTCTTCGTAACAAATAAAAATGACAGAATAATTGCTTGTTTCAGTTCAGGAGGGGGAGGGGGTAAAATTGTACAGCATAAGTGTACGTTAAACCCTTATCTTAATTAAAGTTTCTCAAAAAAGTTAAGCAGTTCTCATTTTTTTAATGGAAATTACAATGATCTGGGAAAACATTTCTGTGAAATTGTGGGGAAAAAACGCAAAAGTCACAAAAGTAGCCAATAACTTATTTGTGTTTCTAAGAACAATCGGTAGTCACTGAGATTAATAATATGTCGCAGTAAAAAAATAAATAAAATGAGCCCTCTGGGTGGGCTAAAAATAGTTCAGTGGTTTCTTGGCAAAGTAAAAAAAATTGTAGAATTGGCACTTTTTTAAACAGTTCTTAACTTTATTTTAGATATATTTACTATTACTATTTCCATACCCCACTGGGGTTGGGAAGGAAAAACGGGCTTACAATGTAACTACTTGTCCGCCTTTTACAATTCTTTAAGTTTATCTTACTTTATTAGCTTCCGTTTTCTTCAATTATTTTATTTTGATTTTTTGTTTCGTAGTCTATTAGTCAAACTGTAGAGTATTTTTTGACCATCACTGATCACAAATTGTCCTCTTTACGTACATTTTACTTAACTTTATTTCTTTTCTTTACTTAACTTGAATCATATCCTAACACGGATTCCAAAATTCAGATGTTCAAAAACTTAAAAATTCAAATCTTAAAAAAATTCAAAAATTGTAAAATTCCGAATACGCAAATATTAAAAAAATTAAATCATTCAAAAATCACAACTCATTACAGTTAATTATCACAACTGAAAATTATTTTAAGAAAAATTCAAAACTTTTGTAACACTAATTAAGGCACTTATTAAAATTATCGAAATTTTCTCTAAGTCCATTAAATCTTGACTAAATTTTGTCAACACTCTTTTTATTAACCTCTGCATAACAGATCACTGACTTCAGCTCCACTGACTTTACCACTTTGTCATCACGCACTTAGCCACTTCCTACCACTTTAGTCATCACTTCTACTATCATCTATCATGTGTGCCTCTGTTACTCCCTTTTGGACACTTCCCATCACTGGTCCTATATATTCCTGTTCAGCCTGCTGCCACTGTCCTTCTCTCTATCCTCTTTTCTCGCTTCTTGCTTCCTCTGCTCCTCTCTCTTTGAGCGAGCTTCTTCCGTTTGTCTCCCCGTTGTACCTTCGAGCCTTCCTTTTCCACTTCTTGCTTCTTGCCTCTTCATTATCTCCTTGATGTCTTTCTCCACATCCCATGCCCAGGTCCCCCGGAATTTCGCTCCCTCCTCGAGCCATTCTAACTTTTCTTTAATTCCTAACAGCTCCATTTTATTTCCTCTACATCCACCTCTCTCTTTTTCTCCAATCTTTGCTACTTTTCTTCAACGATATTCCTCTCCCTTTCTCTCTCTTTTTTTATGTTCACAGCAAATGCTTTGACTCAAAACAGCTCTCTTTCCACCTCCCTCATCCACTAGCCTAGATCACATTTCTCATCTTTCTCCAGCATCTTCTTGATCTCCTTCTTCCTTTTTCTCTTCCAGCTTGCTTACTCGTTCATTCTTTCTTGTCTACTTTTCTCTCGTTCTACACACCTGCTTGACCTGTTGTTTTGCGACTTTCTTACCACGGAGTTTTGCTGGTCGGCTCGTGACTTCGTCCCACTCTCTTATCTTTTTTATATAGGTCTGTTCCGCTCTGCTTCTTGCTGTACCAAATCACTGCTCTTTTCTTCCCCCCTGTGATTGGTATCTCCCTCCTTTCTTTTTTCACTGCGCTGAATCTCCTTATCCTGTGTAGTACTCCCTAACGTCTGTCTTCTCCTCCTCTCTATCTCTTTAAGAATCAGAAGGCCTTTTCCTTTATTATCTAGTGCTTCTTTGACAGTATAGACAGACTTGTATTTTTCACAATACTATACTACATGCTGTATTAACTCTGGCTCCTTAATACAGAACCTGAATTGATTTTCTCTCTTTCCCATCCAGTGCTGTCTGTTTTTTACCTCATTTCCACATCGAAGCCTTGCAATTACTATTTTATCCTTTGCCTCTAGGTGCAACCTTGCATATTCGGGTATAGCTTTTAATTCCGTTAGTAACTCTTTAAAGAATGTATTGTAACTCGACTCCTCTATCTTTCTTCATTCCTGTATCTTTTCTTCAGCTTTGAGGCTTCTTTCAACCTGCATATACAGTCTGATTTCTCTTCTAAGCTCTTCTACATCTTTGTTGCCTCTCAGAGTCTTCTTCATCGTTTCTGTTCTAAGTCTCGCCCAGTATGCTGCTTGCGTGTGTGACCCTACTCTCTCCTTTCCTTTGATATACACTTTTACCGTTTGTTTTTCTGAATTTCTCGCTTTCTCTTGGTACCTTCTGCTCTCACTGTTGCTTTGTTTCTGCAGCACCTTAGTTTTGTCTCCCCCTGTAATACGTAATTGGGCGTGTTTCTATCCAGCCTTAAGATCCACTTTGCATATTTCCTTCTGGGCCCTTCTATACCGTCTTCATCTTTATAGCCCCATATGTCTGCTCGAAATAGTTTTATACTCTCTACCAATGCATCATACATCCTGTATCTTCTTCCTAGGTCTTCTCTAAAGATTCTCTCTCCAAATCTTCAGGTCTTTTTCATAGCTACCATTGCCCTTTTCTCTCTCTCTCTCAGATGTTTGACTGCCTTGCCATTCTTTTATAAGACATAGCCCAAGTATCTAAGTTCTCCTGATTCTTTTATCTGTTCATTATTCCACCTCCATATGCTACCTGCTTTTGACTTGGATTTTTCAAACACCATTATTTTTGTCTTCTCGAATCTTACTGTTAGGACCTTCATCTTAGTGTATATTCTGAACTGCTTTAGCATGTCTCTTATGCCCTCCTCGTCTTCAGCCAGTAGCACTATGTCATCTGCGTATATTATTGTACAAACCTTTTTCTTACCTATGACTATACCTCCTATTCTTTTGCTTTCTAAAATCTCTTCTAGGTCTGCTATAAATATAATAAATAGCGTTAGGCTCATAAGGCATCCTTGTCCATCACCCTTTACTGTCCAGAACTCTTCTGAGGTCTCGTTTCTCACTTAAACTTCGCAGCATGTTTCTTCATATATTTTCAGAACTCTTTTATTCAGCACCTTGTTGTTGCTTAATATTTCTAGACTTTCTTTGAACTTTCTTTTATTAATGCTATCAAACGCTTTTTTTAAGTCTGCAAAGCAGGTATACATCTTGCCTCCTTTCTTACTTCGTCTCACGTTTACTGCGAGGTGGAGTATGTTAAACGCATCCATCACTCCTCTTCCTTTCCTACAGCCAAACTGGCTCTTCTGCAGCTTATGATCTATTTTTCTTATCGACCTATCATTAAGCAGCCCTGCGTGTATTTTGTAGTTAAATATGAGAAATATAAGGCCTGCTTCCATTGTATTGGTATGTTTTCTTCCTTCCATATTTTTTGTAACAACTCAAAAAAAGTCTTCCCTTTTCTCACTGGCATCTTGCTCTACACCTTATTTTCTGTCTTGTCTTTCCCTGGTACCGATATATTCCTCAAATTTTGCATTGTCTTAACTACTTCTTCTCTCGTAAAAAGTTCCTTTGTCTTGATTCCTTTAATTCCTGCTTCTCCATCATCTAATAGTTTCTCTGTCGTTCTTCTCTCTTTCTTCTCCAACTTTCTGGCGAAGTGTTTCTTCCAAGAACTTAATATAATCTCTTTGAAAACTCCCTGTCTAACTCTTCTGTCTTTCTTTATGTACTGCCATGCATCCTTTTCTGTCTTTATCCGTTTAATAAAGCTTAACTCTTCTGCCTCATACATTTTTTTCTTTTTTGCACAACAACTTTTATATTCTCTCTTTTTTATCCTGTATTCTCCTTGGTTTAGCTAACCATTCTTTTTTAGTTCCTCAAGGTTTTTTTTAGCATTCTCTTCTGTTGGTCTTTCACTTTGTCATGCCATGGTCTTTTTCCTAATGCCACCTGTTTCACCACCCTCTCTACTTCGGGTATGGCTTGTTCAACCTTGTCTAATATTTTATGCGTCCTTTTGTCATTGTAACTTTCTTGTGCCTTCTAGTTTTTACACTACTTATGATAGGTCTCTGTAAGCTCCTCATTCCATAACCTCTCCTTCATAACCCTACCTGACGTTGAGTCCCCCTTCTTCGCCACCTCCTCCATTGGCTGACCTGTCCTTATTTCTGCAACCAGCAAAAGGTGATAAGAGTCAGCTGTTATTCCTATTATGAACTTCTCAAGTTTCCCCCCCCCCCCGTCTGGGTGAGTTATAATGTAGTCAATCGTGCTGCGGTCACTTTCTTGTATATATGTATATTCTCCAGTCTCTTCTCCTATCCCATTTATGATTGCCTATCCTCTCTCTTCTAATTTATTTACTAAGGATATTTCTTCACTATTTACTACACTGTCTCTTGCTCTTCTGATTATTGTCTCACCTTTTAGATTCAGCAGGCTTTCCAGACTGCCTGTCCTCACGTTTGAGTCACCTCTGATCAAAAGCTTCCATCCGGGTTTCTATTTATTCTCTTCTAGTGTTCTCATTAATTCTTTTACTCCCTGACTGTAAACTAATATTATTATCTTCTCCTCACTTTTCACTGTCCCTGTTCAATTAAACACTTTACTTCCTACAAATTCAAAGACTTAACTGTTTACCAGACTCCTTTTACTTGCCCTGTATAACATGCCGTCGGTCGCCCTCCCTTTCTTATGCTCTTTAATTGCTCCTGCATGCCACCATTCAAAGTTTCTGTCTAGCTTGCTCTTAAGTTTGCTCCACTTCTTTGCTCTCATCCAAGTTTCTGTTAGCCTCTTCAAGTCAAACTTTTCTATGTATCTTCAGAAATTATTTCCTTTATTTGCTAAGCCAACCGCATTCCAGAAACACACTCTGACCCTTCTCTTATATCCTATGTTCTTTTTTCTGTCTTTCTTTTGTCTGCTCTCAGATAACCGAATCCTTTATTTCATCTGAGCTTCTTATTTCCTAAACAGGATCTCATGTAACTGACCTTTGTCTTAAAACGTTCATCTCTCTTATTCCTTGCTACATCTCTTATGTATTTCTGAATCTCTATCTCTTTCTGTTAGATCATCATCTATGTATCCTTCTTTGTCTAGATTCCTCTTGTTCTACATGATTTTTTGTCTTTCATGATGTTCAGCCTTACTAGGACTCTGTCTCTTGTCTTCTGATATTTTTTACCCCTGAGTATAAACGCTATTTGGACTACCACCCTGTGCCTTGCTGTGCGATCTAACAAGTCACCTACTTCTTCTGTCAAAATCTTCTCTTTAAACTGCTGTTCCTTATTGATGACATTCAACTTATTCTTTTCTCTCTTTCTCTCTCTCTCTTTCTCTCTTGTTTCTCTCGATCTCAAAATTCCTGATTCTTTTCACCAACTTCTGTTTTTATGCCCTGTTGCGTATGCGACGGTTTCAAACTCTGAAGTTATTTTTAAAAAGAAAGTAAGACACTAAAATAAATGATAATATTAAATTGTTATATATGTTTACATCGCAAAGAGAGTAAGACCCCAGGGGTCAGGCGTCGCTCTCTTAATTGGTACTTACATAGTTGAAGTTTAAAAAGACGCTTACGGCTATAAAATCAATGAAACACAGCATAAACAGGAAAAAGCCTTTTGGCAAAAAACCTGGTTTATTTGAATGAAAGAAATTACATTTTGATTATAAATGATGTTAGAAAAAAACTTTAGTAGAATGTGATGAAAGAGAATGAGTAATGATACGTAAGTTATTTTAAAATACCTTCTGGTTAGGTTGTAGACCAACTCTTTCCCAAGGGGGAAAGTCGATCGAAATGAGCCGTTGCTCAAGAGTTAAGGGATTGCTGGCCAGGCAGATCCGCGTTTTCGTCGACACGAAATGTTACGTCTAAGAATAGACGTTTGAGGTGCCGTGGGCAACCAGAAAATCGACAAAATGTAAAGTTTACAAAAGTCGAAGTTTTAAGTTAAGTTTATTTTGTGGGTTAGCAGAGACAGATACGTCAATCTGAACGTCTCAAACAAAAGAGAGCGAGAGAGCACACACAAATTTTTAACTAACTTTTTTTTCACAGTCTGAATATAGCTCAATAACAAAACATCAACATGTCTGACAAACTCAACTGTTTCTACTGATCCACAAAACATACTCCCCCGCGATCGCGAAACGAAAGGATGAGCGAGGTAAATATTGTACCTCAAATATGATATGATGAAGGTGAGATTATAATGTTTAATCAGTTGTACTTGTAAAGTAACTAATTGAACACTTATATTCATTTTAACAATGAATAAGTTAATTGATGGCATTACAAATACTGTTGTACAAAATACTTTAAAACATGATTTAATGAAAGAAAACGAGATTTCTTGAAACCAATGACTAACAACAAATTGATATTGATATTTCAATACTTAAAAACAAATATTTGAATGATTGAAGAAAAATTTATACTTAAGGCAAAAAATAAGCTTATAAAAATGCTTATTAAAATTCAGCAACTTCTTAGTCTGGCAATGGACAAAGATCCGTGATATTTCTTTTATAAATTCCGTTTTTTGTTTTAATTGAAGCCACACGCACCACACCATCGTCTCCAGGGTGAATCTCAACAACTACGCCCAGCCTCCAATCAGGGCAGGAAATTTTTTTTTCCATTAGAAAAACAACTGAATTTAATTTGATCTCTCCTTTCTCTCCCTGCCATTTCTGTCTTTTTTGAAGCTCATTTAAATACTCAATATACCATCGCTTCCAAAAATCTTCTCTTGCTCTTGAAATGAAGTTCCAAGAGGACAAACGGTTTTCCGGAATGTCAGAAAAATCATAAGTGGGTAATAGAGTAATAGGCCTACCTATTAATAAATGTGCGGGAGTGAGAACTTGTGGATCGTTTGGATCGGACGACAAAGAACAAATAGGCCGTGAATTTAAAATGCCTTCGATTTCGGTAGCTAACGTACTATATTCTTCAAAAGTAAGCAATTTTTTACCGACGACTATGTTTAGGTGATGCTTAAAAAGCTTAACTGTAGCTTCCCAGATACCGCCAAAATGCGGTGATAAAGGTGGAGAAAAATGCCAAACGATATTTTTTTGCACGGCGTATTTGTTTAAATGACGTTGAAAGTCTCTAGAATTTAAAAAATGATATAATTCTTTCAAATTATTTTTTGCTCCATTGTAATCAGAACCGTTATCGGAAAATACATGCCCAGGAATTCCTCGACGGGCGATAAAACGCCTAAGACCTCCGAGAAAACCTTCAGTAGTGAGATCACTAATAATTTCAATATGCACTGCTTTTGTGCTCATGCATATAAAAACACAACCATAGGCCTTTACTTTATTACGATTTCGAAATTTCTTTTCTTTAATAAATATTGGACCAAAAAAATCTGTACCGACTTTGCTAAAAGCCGATTAACTCGAGATTCTGGTAAATCGCCCATTTTGGCATGAATTAATTTAGGTTTATATCGAAGACAAGTCACACATTGCCAAACTATTTTGCGTACTTGATTTTTTCCGTCCAGAATCCAAAATTTGTGCCTAATAAAACTTAAAGTGGATTGAATACCTAGGTGCCCATTTGACATATGAATTTTACGTATAATCAGATCAGTAATAGGATGCTTGGAAGGCAAAAGTATCAGGCATTTATAATCGCTGGAGACCGAAGACTTTCGAAGCTGGCCACCCACCCTTAAAATGCCGTCTGCATCCAAAAAAGGATTAAAAGCCTTTAAACGCGATTCCTTTCCTTGTTTGACGAGATTTACTTCTAACGAGAAACGCTCTGCTTGCACGAGTCATAAAACCACCGTTTCTGCTCCCAACGTTTCTTCTACGCTAATATCTTTCCCACGAAAATGCCGATTTGCAACCTTAAATCGTAGACTTCGAGCTATAAATCTAGTCAAACGATTAAAATCGGAAAATCTTGAAAACAAATCATTTTGAATGACAGTAGCTAAACAATTACTGCGTGAAATAGAGTTAGAGGCTGTAATAATAATGCTTTTAGGCCATTGCGATTCGGACTTTGCTAACCAATTGGGACCCGAAAGCCATTTCGGATTTTGTAGAAATTCAACAGGAGTTTGACCGCGAGATAAAGCATCGGCGGGATTGTCAGCAGATCTTACATGTCGCCATTTTACTTTACTATCAAGCGTTTGAATTTTCTTTACTCGATTTGCATCGAAAACTTCCAGGTCACGGGACGATTTTTTAAGTTTATGAAGTACGATAGTTGAATCACACCAGAAAATAATATTTAGAATAGGAAATTCAAAAGTTTCATAGCTTTCTCGAAATAACCTAACAAGCTGTAAAGCGCCGCATAATTCTAAGCGAGGTATGGTAAATGAACCTTTAATAGGTCTTACGCGTGATTTAGAACATGCAAGATTTACCATAACCTTACCAGCCTCGTTTACTGATCTTATATAAAGGCAAGCGCCATACCCCAATTGACTAGCGTCACAAAAAACCGATAACATCTACTTGGACAAAATTATCAATGACTAATTTGCGTTCAATCATAAAATCTTGTATTAGACCGATTTGATTTATAAACTTTGTCCAAGAAGTGTGCAATTCGCTTGGAACTGATTCATCCCAATCGATCTCCGCGCGCCAACACCTTTGCATTAAAACCTTGGCTGCGAAAACAACCAGTCCGATCAAACCTAACGGATCGAAAATTCTCGCGATTTCTGAGAGAATATGCCGCTTAGTTATTTTTTGCGTGATTATAGGCCTGACAGAAAGAACGAACACATCCCGTTTTGAGTTCCATACGATTCCGAGTGTTTTTGAATTAGAAATTGACTCTTTAATTTGCTCTCCGCGAAATATTTTTTCTTCGCCGTTGTCAAAAATGTTTGGATCATTTGAAACCCATTTTCTAATATCAAAACCAGCGATATCTAGCAAACGAATAACCTGTTCTCGTATTCGTCGCATTTCATCGAGTGAATTCGAACCGGTAAGAAGATCGTCAACGTAAAAATGACGTTTTAAAACGTTTTGTGCTAAAGGGAACTTCGCACCTTCGTCTTCCGCTAATTTTTGTATAGTTCTAATCGCTAGAAAGGCAGCTGAAGCATTTCCAAAAGTTACTGTGTTCATCTCAAAGGGCTTAATTTGTCCGTTACTGTCATACCAAAATAAACGCTGATACTTTCGATCCCGAGGATCTACTAAAACTTGACGATACATTTGCGCTATGTCTGCCGTCATGACGAAAGCGTAAGTTCGAAATCTTAATAAATGATTAAAAAGCTTATCTTGGATGGTAGGGCCCACCATAATTACATCATTAAGTGAAAGTCCTTTATCAGTTTTACAAGAGGCGTTAAATACGGCTCGTACTTTAGTAGTAGAACTCGATGGTTTGAGCACTGGATGTTGTGGCATAAAATAACTTTGTTCGCTTTCGTTTTGGACGATTGACATATGCCCCTGATCTATATAGTCTTGCATAACTCGAAAATATTCGGTTCGAAGTTCAGGATTCGCGTTTAAACGTCGTTCAAGCGAATAAAATTGGCGTAACGCTGTTATTTTTGAATTACCAAGTTCTATTTTATCTACACGAAACGGCAAACGAACGACATATCGCCCGCTGGGATCTCTGGTAGTATTTTGAATGTAATGATTTTCGATTGACGATTCTTCTGCTCGCTTGATATCTTTTTTACATGGGATTTCTTCTATTTCCCAAAATTTAGTCATAATTTTTGTCAACTCCTCAAACTGTTTATCACGAGAACTTTTTGCTTCAAAAATGTTGTAATTGCAAAAAGAAAAATCTTTTAAAAAATTGCGTTGAAGCCCTCCAGCGATAATCCAACCTAATAACGATTTCTGAGCAAAAAGATCACATGGATCGGTAGCTAGTTTTATTTGGCCTACAGAAAACAGCGAAAATGTAGCTCCTGAGCCAATTAACAAATCAACACCACTTGGCATGTGAAATTGCGGATCAGCGAGTTGAATATTATTCGGTAATTTAATCAAATGACGCGGAAACTTTTCAGAAGGTATCAAATTTGCAATCCGAGGAATAATTAAGCACGTGAGTATTTTAGAAAAATTATTGTAAATAGATTTAATTTTTATATTGATACTTTGATTACATTCCGTACCTAACTCGTTTATTGCTCCGATTGTAACAGAACAATTTTCGAAGGGCAAGTCTAATGAATTAGCTAAACGGGACGAAGTCAAATGCACGGTAGAGCACGTATCAAGCAAAGCGCGAGTGCGTACAAACTTTCTCTGCGCATTTAAAACGTTAACGCTAGCTGTTGCCAAAAGCTGAGAGTTACTTAAAGTTGAGCTTGATCCTTTTTTTCCTAGTCAAAAATTAACAGCGGACGTAGAAGGATTTTTAGAAGATTGAACTGTACTAGATGAAGGGGTCATGTTTGCCATACTGTTTATCTTTGAATCATTGTGTAGCGAAGTATGATGCTTTTTATTGCATCGTTTACAAAGACTAGATTGACAAGCTCCTTGATGAATTCGTAAACAATTCGAGCACAACTTTTTTTCTTTAACAAGTGACCAACGTTGACTAACATTGAGCTTATTAAAATCGGGACACCTAAAGAGAAAATGCTCGGAACCGCAACAAACGCAAGCGATCTTCGTATTGGTTGCCAATACGCGAGCTTCTACATCTTTACGCTGAAATTTCTTAGGACGCGAGTTGGTGTATTCAAATGTGCGCTTCTGACTTAATTCGGTGTTCTTGGGAGCTGATTCTAAAACACTAACCCGAAAAGACGTTTCTCGTATAAAATCAAGTAATTTTTGCAAACTTGGAAGCTCGTCAAGAGAAAGAGATTCCTCCCATCTGTTACGCGTGGAAGCCGTAAGAGCCCTTTCGATGGTTCGAATTAGCTGACGATTTTGCCCTTCGATCCCCAGAGCAGTCAAAGCAACGAGATGTTGTTCTACTGTGTCTACCAAAGCTGACAAACTGACAGAGTTTGCTTTCTGCAAATAAGGTATATCGATGAGTGCGTCTAAATGTTTAGAAACTAGCACACGCTTTCTTTCGTACGAGTCTGTAAGAAGCTTCCAAGCCTTTGCGTAGTTTTCAGCTGACAAATCAAGAGGAGCTATTTTAGTTAAGGCCTCACCGCGCATTGCACTCTTTAAATAAGTCAGCTTGGTAACATCATCCAGATCCGTACGGGAGCGTATGATCGAACTGAAAGCATTTTTGAAAGAAAGCCATTTGTCTATATTTCCGTTAAATAACGGGATCTCAGTAACCGGAAGCTTTGGAAGCTTTGTCTTTTCTGAAAAGGTAGAGTTTGCTAACGCGATAAAAGAAGGATCGACGCCTGTAGGAGGAGGCCTCAATTCCTGGAGTTTACCGGCAATAAGGAAAAATTTGCTTCGCCAATTTATTAACTCGCCAAGTTGAACGTGATCTGATTCAAGAGAAGCTAATTCATCATGCAGCTCTTTATATTTTCGAAATGCATTTGTTAAAAATTCTAAACGAAGAGCTGCATCATTCGGAGAAACGTTACCGTCATCTAGCGCGGTTTTGGCTTCCAAAAGCTGATTGTTTAAAGAAACTCCCTTTTGCACAATAAACGCGATGCGTTTTACTTGAGCCATCTTTGCAAGTAACAATTTTTAAAAGCGATGTAGAGCTTTTATGCATAAAATGCAAACTATGTGTGTAACGTGACGAACAAAAGATGTGGCAAAGGTTCGGAACCAAGCCCGTTTTTTTTTTAATAAAGATCGTATACGCCTGCACCCTCGCCGTACGTCAGGACGCAAATCATGATTGTTATGAACACGAGGTTATGCAAACGTAAAAATATCTCACACGGACACTAATACAATAAAAAATGGCAGTTCGATAAAGTCGACAATCAGTAAATTAACAGAGAGCTTATCTGTCTTATAATGAAGACAATGTCGAAGGCAGCACTGAAGGAGGGCAAGGAGCATCCATCGTAGGAGTAGGAAGTTGGCGTGGTGCGGGGCGTTGGTGAGAAAGAGAGGCGGTTGCAGAATGTCTCGTGTGCTACGTGGTTGACAGGAGATGGTGTGGCTTGACGTGGCTCGTACCTCACAAGAGGCACCATGAAATGTTGCGTATGCGACGGTTTCAAACTCTGAAGTTATTTTTAAAAAGAAAGTAAGACATTAAAAAAAATGATAATATTAAATTGTTATATATGTTTACATCGCAAAGAGAGTAAGACCCCAGGGGTCAGGCGTCGCTCTCTTAATTGGTACTTACATAGTTGAAGTTTAAAAAGACGCTTACGGCTATAAAATCAATAAAACACAGCATGAACAGGAAAAAGCCTTTTGGCAAAAAACCTGGTTTATTTGAATGAAAAAAATTACATTTTGATTATAAATGATGTTAGAAAAAAACTTTAGTAGAATGTGATGAAAGAGAATGAGTAATGATACGTAAGTTATTTTAGAATACCTTTTGGTTAGGTTGTAGACCCACTCTTTCCCAAGGGGGAAAGTCGATCGAGATGAGCCGTTGCTCAAGAGTTAAGGGATTGCTGGCCAGGCAGATCCGCGTTTTCGTCGACACGAAATGTTACGTCTAAGAATAGACGTTTGAGGTGCCGTGGGCAACCAGAAAATCGACAAAATGTAAAGTTTACAAAAGTCGAAGTTTTAAGTCAAGTTTATTTTGTGGGTTAGCAGAGACAGATACGTCAATCTGAACATCTCAAACAAAAGAGAGCGAGAGAGCACACACAAATTTTTAACTAACTTTTTTTTCACAGTCTGAATATAGCTCAATAACAAAACATCAACATGTCTGACAAACTCAACTGTTTCTACTGATCCACAAAACATGCCCTTCACTCTTCTTTCTCTTTTTCCAATACTCTTTCCTTCTTCCTCCATTCTGCTCTGATCCCTTCTAGTGTGTCATCTACTTTTTGCGTCGTCGTCTTTTCTAATTTTTCCAATCTTCCTCCAATGCACCTCTCTAGTCTCTCCACTCAGCGTGGTTGTGACTCCTCCTCCAGACTTCTCTCATGCTTCTTATCTTTGCCTTTCTTTGTCTTGCTAAAACGTGCCTCGAGAATCATCTGCTCCACCGCTGTTGTCTTAAAGATCGTCTCGGTCTTGCTGGGCATGTTGCCTGAACGTGTGTTAGTCGTGCTCGTTAGGCTTTTCTTCTCGTTTCTTTCCTCGTTCTTGTCATCCTTCATGCCTGCTGTTAAGAAGCCTGACCTCTAAATTGTAGGTTAACTCGTTCCTTGACTTGGAGTCTCGTTATTCTGATATCTTTTCTGTTGCTGTGCCTTCTGCTTTTATTTCATTTGTATTTTATGTTGGTCGTTTTTCTCTTACGTCCTAAAACTTTTGTTCTGCGGTTCTTGTTATTTTAACGTGTACAATTGCTCCGCAGCTTGTACTCACGTGCGTCTCCTACCAGTGATTTTCTAGTCTAGATATACAAAATTGGCTAAAGCTTTAAGAGGTGTTACATCTCATTATTTTATAATTTTACTATAACAATTTCATTTCCAAACTCCGCTGCTTTCAGTACATGGTATACAATTTGTATTTGTTAAATATGACGGAGTAACATTCCTTACCCCACACTCTTGAACGTTGACAATCTCAATTTAATTTTTTTTTGTACAACTATTTTTTTTTGTAAAGCCTTTGTGCCATGAGTCATTCTGTATTTATAAATAATCTACGAACTCTGTATCTATAAATAACTTACAAATAACATATTTTTATTACAGGTAACGGCACATGTAAGTTATTAACGTTTATGTAAAAACTGCTTTCGTTCAAGTATTGTAGTACAAGCGTAATGTATTAAATTTTTTTTTTTTCCTCTTATTTTTCAAAAATTAATGAGTTGTGAAAACTACGATTGTATGTACCGTTATCCAGGACAGAGGTTGTGAACAGAACAAATTCATTGTAAAAATCTGCAGTTGAACTAATAAACACCAGATAATTTATATGAAATTCCAATATTTCCAAAGGAAAAATCTCTACTGTCAAAACATTGTAAGGAATCGTTGGATATTTAAGCACTGCTCTGCTGATTCCCCACTTCTTCTGCTTATTTAATTTATTGTTACTCTTTTAATATTCAACGAAATGTAAAGTCAATTCAATGTGACACAGGTACAAGCTGTTTAGTACAGACTATTACTGCGGAACTTTTCGAAATTGCGCTAAAGAGTTAAGTAATACGTTATTCATAACTCTATTCTGTCTAGCAAATGGCAACGTAACTGATATAAGAATTATTTTCAAAGAAGAATTAGTAAAAAAGCATGGTTACTTTTAAAAATTACTATAAGCACGAAAACAGTCATGGCAGTTGTTATTCAGTTTCTAAATTATTCTAAATAGATTAAGACTCTAAATTATGTCAACGGCCCAAAAAAAAAGATAATAGTGGCCAAAGATGATTTTTCAAGTAATTAAAAAAAACTGGAGAGTTGGACAAAAAAGTTGTAGCAGTAAACAAGATGCGTTATTTTAACACAAAGAAAATGAGCTCCGGTGGGATACAATCTGTCAAGCCATTGTTTTACAACTTAAAAAAAAGTGCTACGTAGGACTGTTTCTTTAGAAATCTATAACGAACGTTGCTTTAAATATTAAGACTTTAAAATTTAACATCAAGTATATCTTGTGTCCCTCAACATCCACACTAAATTTTAAGACGATCAATTGTAAACTTCTTGCAAGCCACTGCAAGAAGCAAAAAATGGTCCCTCCACAAAAAAGTTGGACGTGGCTGGTTTTTTAACATAATGGCATTTTTTAACAGCATTGTACTCGTAGAGAGTCACTCTACAACCAACCAAAACGTCGATCTGTTTGAAGTTTCATAACTCCACAAAAAATTGATGTCAAAAACTGGCTAAAACTGTCAACATAATGGCTATTTTTCATGGATGTGGTGGCGTGGCAAGCCGCCGCCATCATGCCCCCCTTCCGCATCATAGCTTTGGATATTATAGGAGTTTGAAAAAGGCTTGACGTGCCACCACATCCACGTAAAAGAGCCGGTTCTTAACATTAATTTTTTGCGTACTTCCGAAATTTAAAACGAATCGACTTTTTAGAATGTAGAGTTACTCTCTACGAGTACAATGCTGTTTAAAAATGCCATTATGTTAAAAACCAGCCACGTCCAACTTTTTTGCATAGGGACCATTTTTTGCTTCTTGCAGTGGCTTGCAAGAAGTTTACAACCGATCGTCTTAGAATTTGGTGTGAATGTTGAGGGACACAAGATATACTTTAGGTTTGTTTTTTAAGTCTTAATATTTAAAGCAACGTTAGTTATAGATTCTTAAAGAAACAGTCCTACGTAGTACTTTTTTGCAAATTGCAGAACAACGCCTTGAAAGATTGTATCTCACTGGAGCTCATTTTCTTTGTGTTAGAATAACGCATCTTTTTTACTGCTACAACTTTTTTGTCCAACTCTACAGTCTTTTTTATCACGCAAAAAATTATTTTTGGCCACTTTTATAATTTTTTTTGGGCCGTCAGCTGACACAACGAGTCTAAAACTATTTAAATTAGTTCAGAAACCCAATAACTGTTACCATGACTTTTTCGTATCAATATTAATTTATTTCTTTACAAAGGTAATTCTATCCTGCTATATGAGGTATGAGAATGTAAGGACGGTCAAATACGGTACAGCGACATTAAAGCAGAAGTTTTAACCAACGACCATATGCTAAGCATCTGATTCGTGCCCGAAGTGTTGCAATTCTCAAGACACATAGTTGAATTTGAAACCCAGCCTCTTCTAAATTTTTACATTTTAAGTTCTAGCTAGAGTGCATTCTACCGCATAAATCAAAACCATAAAAAAGGTATATTTTTGTTATCTATCAAACATTTTGCATATGATGTACGCATACATTGTATCATTTTGTAAAAAATGTATTATGTATTAAACATATAATACCGCAAAATAATTTTTTTTTAGCTACATATAAACGGAGGATGCAAGGTAGTGATAGAAATCGGATAGTGACTACACATGATGAAGTCCTTTCTCCCAACAGTGAAATAGATATGCACAGCCCTGATAGAAATTGGAAATTCAACTTGTATGATGACTTGACTGTAAGTATAATTTGACTGAAAAGCACATTACATTCTTCATTTTTTTAAACATCTTGTAACCATTTATGAGTGAACTAAATAAGAAAATATAAATAAATTATTTATTTGCATTTCTTAAAGTCAACGTATATAAATCCACTACACGAAAACAAAGAAAACTTAATTTTGGAGAAGTAAAAACGTGAAAAGTGTGGCAGAAGGTGAAAGAGTTCAAACCATAGCTTAAACTCTACGTGAAGAATCACTCAAGAGTTCACTGTGAGCCATGTAACATCAATTAAGACAATGAACTGTAGATGCTGAGGAGGTATGCTATCCGTAAAATTTATTTGAATAATGCTAGGCTTAAGGAAGCACCTGCTTCTCAAGATTTTTAAGTTCCAGCTGAATCGTGAGATATGACCAGAGCAGAGTTAATGTATGCAACCATGGCTACCAAATTAAAAACTCCCTTTTAAACTTTACCCGAAATTTTGAAGTGGTTGAGCGCTATGGATAAACAGAGTGTTATTTTCAATGAAATAAAGTGTGGCGTTACGACAGCTCAAGTTCTGGTAGTGAAAGTCATTGCATCGGTAGGTAAAAAGAACTAGCTCAAACTTTGCGCACATAACCATTCAGTATTTGTATTGACGGAAGTAAGAGCGTTCATAAAGATAAAGCTTTGGCTATTTAAATACAGTACACTGATTTTTTAAATGCTTATGTAAAAAGGCAGCTATGAAGCTGGCAACCCATTTCTTATGAAAGCGGTGAAGCAAAAGCAGGATTAAAATGCATTTTTCAATGTATAGAGCGATTGTTTGTTAAATACAATATTTCCTTATAGATAATTATATGCTGTTGTTCAGATGGCTGTTCAGTAATGACCAGCTTAATAAGCGGCGTGAAAGCACGATTAATAAGGACTGTTTTTATTATTTTGTTTGTCACTTGCTCGACGCATATAATGCATTTATGTGTTGAGAACATGATGACAGTAGTCCCCCAAGACATCAGCACTTTGATAAAAAAAATACTGAATGTGCTAAAGAGTTACAAAAAAATTATAAAATCTGAAAATTTCAAGATAAATACCTTATTAGAGATGTCCAAGGAACTGTCAAAGACAAAGGATAAGTGGGACCTAAAAGTGTTTACATTATTGGAAAAAATAGAAAAAAAATTTACATCCTTCTTATTCAACACGCTTTTTTTTTCTAATAAATACCCTCAATTCATTCTTTTAAGCAGAGAGGGTTATTCTGCATAAAATAAAGTCGATGGTGGTTAAAACATTAAGGGACACTCCATTCTGCATTATGAAAAGATAGTACGATCAAAAAACACCAGTTGCTGAAATTGATTTATTTTATTCGATAAAATATTAACATTTTGTATATTTTAATGTAGAAAACGAGTTGAAGTACTTCATTGTTCTGTACGGCGGCCACTCACAAGAATTTTGCAATGGTGCTTTTCATTTTATTATATCAGTGTGCTTAAAGCTCTGAGGAAGATTTAATAATTTTTATAATCCTATGTAAGTGTTATTTTGATGTCTCGATCCTGTCCATGCCACATAAATAGAATCCAAACAAAACGATACCGTTACATTCAAACTATTAAAAAGTATATTTATAAATTTTGTAACAAAAAACGCAGGCAAAACACTATAGATAAAAAAAGGGTCAAAATATCAAATATTCAGCATAAAAATCTAGAACTTCCAAATAATGACATTTAAACTTTTGGCTAAAGGTGAACAATATGCGAGGCATTGATGGTTAACTTATATTCCCAGCGCTTGGCCTGGCAGATCTGCATGCACTTTCTATCCCACATGGGATTGCGGGACCTGAAAGAGAATTTAGTCCAAAATGCAATTTAAAAACAAAAATCGTAATAGATTGAAAAATGAAAGCGTCGATGGAATATTCTGAGCACGAGATGTAACTCATTACAAAAGCAAAAACAACATTTTCATTTCATCGTTAGAAATGACAAGAGTTACTTAAAAATAAAAAAAATTAAAAAAAAAGGATCTTTAGAGGCTGTCCTGATTAAGTAAATGTTTGACATTCAAATAAACTAACCTTTGGCACATTAATCTTTGTTTGTTTAAAAAATTGTGTTCATTAGTATACTATCAATTTAAATGCTTGCAATTAAAATAATGAACAAAAGTGTATCGTAGTCTTGTAGGATAAAGTCTCTGTTTATGAGTGCCAGAACAGTTTTTATTCATGACAGATTAAATGCAGATTAAATTATCCATATACTAACCTGTTATTTAGTATTTAGGTCAATTGAATGTTGTAATAAGTCCATCTGCTGGTTATTTAATTGTATTCTGAAAATTTATCAGTATTATACTGATTCAAATTGGTATACAAAGTTTTTAGTTAATACTTATTTAGTATTTCGTTATCATATCAAAATACAAGTAAATTTTGCATATCTATCTAATTTTAAGTACAAAAACAATTTTGATTAAAGTACCAGTTTCACAAGTAATGACAGCAGCATCTTATACGACTCTTGCATGGAATTTAAACCAAGGAAATTTATCGCTCACTCTAGTACGCTGAATTGGGACTTTACTGACACTAAAAAAATCTCAACATCCTAGGCTACAATATAAGAAACAAACAATTAGAGTATAATCAAAGTTTTAAAATGATCCTTGTATACTAAAATGGTAGATTCATGTCTCAAGAACAAAACCCATAGCAAGGACTACTACTACCATAAAAAACTATTGGTTCCATATTAATTTTTTAAGGGCACATGCCACATAAAATTTTTCGTAATCATACTTGCTTAAGTCACTTTTGTACCTACATAATTATGTTGGTCCCATTGGATTTGTACGATTGCTACATTACCAATCTCACATAAAGCTGTCAACTGTTGATGGACGATTGATTATTTTTATAGTACTTAAAGAAAAGCGAAGATCCCCTGTAATGTAGAATTGTGATTTTCTTTGTGGTTTTAACCGTGGCTTTAGTTTAAAATTAGATATAAACAGATTAGTCTTAAAAAAACAAAAAAAAATACATACTTTAAAATAATGATGCTCACCCACTAGTAGGATGACGCACAATGCAAAAATTCATGTAAAGTATATACATACCCGATGTACAAGAGCACATACTTTAAAAAATATGTGTTGTTAATTTATACTGATAATCTAATGCATAAATACATACTTCCTGAGCTCTTACTTTGTTTTCACTCAAGTTTCCTTTTAAAAAAGTCCATGTTCAGAGTGTCCACAAAACTAAATAAAAAATGAAGTTTTTACAAGGTTAGTGATTAAAATAAAATAACAAAAACAGACCATAACGCCTTAACTTTGTTTTTTTCAGTATTATTACAGCAAATCTCAACAACTTGATTCAAAGATGCAGGAGACTAAAAAGATACTTAGCAGAAATGAGAATTAAATTAACAAGCTGTGAAAGTAAGAATAAACACAAAGTATTCGGCGTTTCAAAAAGATACAACAAAGCATAAGCGTTTATTCTCTCTTGAAATTTAATGTTGATCCTAACTTATACCAATATACATATTTTTATTGACTATGAACTACATGCAATGTGATCTTCGTAAAGTAAAAGAAATAAAAGTTTAATTTATCTGATCTTGTTTCCTTAATGTAGATTATTTAGGACCTTTTTAATATAAGTTATGCTCACGTTTTTTAAAAACATTACATTTTGTGAACAGCAAAAACAGCATTATTGTTAAACTACAAAAACGTTCCGTTTGATAGGAGATCGGAAGGTACACTTAATTGTGAGAGCTCTTCGCTCATAAAGCTGGTCTTATACTTTAGTGATTTACTCATGTATTTACTTATTGGATAAATTCTGATTTACCGTAGCAGTAATGTCAGACTTTCAAACATTACCAACCTTCTAAAGATTAAAACATTATTTTTTCTAAATGATTTGTTTTTAAATTTTCTTTTACAAATACAAGTTACTACAGTGGTAAGTTAACAACGTATAATAAACATCTCTTACATTTCTCAGAATTATGTGAAACGATAGCTAGTTTTTTGCTTTTCTATAATACACGTGACGTACTATAATAAATAATAATCAGAAAATTTTTGTTAGTTGTAACCAAGTGACTGTTATTTCTTTTCAAAACGTAGCCTCTTATCATTTTGCGATTATTTTTCTGCTTGCGATTCTTATATGATTGTATTGTGAGCGTATATTGTGTTATTTGTATATGTACAGGGTATAAAAGCAAGAAAACTTAGATCTCTGACTATATTACGGTTTTAAATCCCCTTCGTAAGAGTCAGAGGTAAGTTAAACACTATACTTAATTGGTGTTTGTTGTATTTAACACAATTTGTATTGTAAAGAATTTTTTATTACTCATACCTTTCGTTTTTGTACCGGATAAGGGCCAAGACATTGTTCAAACGACCGAAACGTCGTTATGTTTGTTAATAAATACAAAATTTGACAGCACCACCATTGGACGTTATTTGAATTATGAACCGACTGTCATTGGATGCCTTATACGATTATTTTTCTAATAACAATATGATTCCTAACGGTTAAGTGCAAAATATGAAAATTTTAATTTGGTGCGCTTAATCTGGTGGAACTTGGAGATCGCTGGTTACCAGGTAAAGGAACTACTGGCTGAGTACAACCAAAGGAGGCCGAACATATGTTATAAAAGATAGACTTTTTCTTACTTCAAGACTCATACAGTTTTGGAAGACGAGTCCAGACTAGTTTAGGATTTGATGTGCAAGTACTTTTACCTCCAGTTAAATGAGGCAAAACTAACTGCTTTCCTCTAGTTAATGATTTCTCTCATTATTACTTAGTTAATAGAGTACAAGCATTGTATCAGGCCTTATTGTAAATATTTCAATGGTAGTGGAGAATACTTTTTATTATTAGGTTCTTTTACAAACAATTATCTATTACGTCAAAAATTATGTCGCCAACTTATAACTCACTTTGTAGTAATCATAACATAACCTTACTGAGGATGTCCTTACGTAAATTTTGTTGTCTAATAATTTTTGTTATTTCCTGAGTAATAGTACCTCCACAACTGTAGTTACAATTATTCTTACTTTTTATTTTTATTGGATTGTTACAGACGTTATTAGAAATAGATTATAATTATTTAAAACTTTTTAGGTCTTTAATAAGCACATAATAAAACATAGATTAGTTGGATTTCTTTAAAAAATTCATACGTAACTTCTACATAGAATATGTTACTTTAGCAGTAAATGGTTAATTTTGTAAGTATAATCAATTTTTCAAATTGAGCATTTGTTTTATTCCATTAAGAATTATTTTTTTACAAAGCATTTTGTAAAAAAAAAAAAAAACAGTACCTTCTAATCTTCGTTTAAATAACATATGATTTCTGGTTATACATTCTTCACCAATACACGTAGTACTGTTTAAGTATTTCCGTAGTACTGTATGTATAAGAATACTTTACTAATACACGTATTAATGTACTAGTAATTAAATACTGGGTCATTTCTAAAAAAAAAACAACATTGTTCGTTATTTTTTAATGACCAGACTTATTTAGAAAAAGGTCTTAACCCTTTCATATTAATGTCGTTCGTGGGTACCTAACGGCCTAGCTCGTGAGCATGACTTTTTTTTCAGTTTGGTAATAACCTTGATTAAAATAAAAAGGATTGTTTTTAACTATATATTATTTGTTTGAAATAACAAAAAGTAAATAATTCTTTTATCAACAGTTTACTGGGGCTACTTGATCCAGGTTTAATATTATTAATATTACTGATGAGTAACTTACATCTATCACTGATTGTTGAGACTGGTGTTTCAAAGTTCTCTAATGCTTTATGCAGTATTTTCAAGAGATCGCATAAAATACACAAATTAGATAGTCACTGGAAAGTAGTTGCCATTTCTGCTTTCTCTGCTACCACCCAAACCACTTGAAGTCAGCCTCTTTCCCCATACCTCACTTCTTAGCGTAGTCCAATTCTATTAATTTTTCCGAAATGCACCTGAGTTGCCTCAGCCAACACGTTATGCCTTAAGTAAATGAGGTACAGTTAACAAACTTACAAAGAGTGATTTTTCCTCTAGATAGTAGATTTTTATAGCGTCAGAGCAAGTAAAATAGGCCTTCGGTTGAATTACCTCAACTAATGAGCTAAATTCTTCTGGACTGCATTGACATCAAAACAGTAGACTTGCACGATGATATTTCATGTTATGACTCCATTTATTAGAAAATAAAAATGCCACCGTTACAATTGTAGTTTTTTTACAAGTGCAACCAAGATGTTTGGGTCAGTGATGATGCAAGCTCACATTAGCAATAAAATAACATTAAATTTAAGTGTGACAAATAAGTTAAGAAATTTCAAAATAAGTGTTTTTAGGGATTCTACAATATAATAAAATAATTTGTTCATTGCCGTTTTCTAATTGGAATAAATTATCAAAAATAAAAAATTAATGCGAAAGTAACCCTGGTAGAATTCAAAATTTACTTCAGAATTCAATTAAAAAAAAAAAACTGTAGAGTAAAGCTCGTTTTCTTGCAAAGTAAGTCTTACGCAAATGGGGACTGGACCAAAAAAAGCGTAAAAAACCTTTTTTTAGTAACACAGCCGTGTATAAAGTTATTCAGACTGTTCCGTGCAGCTCTGTTTGTTCATGCGTACGCACCAAAAAACCCGAAGGCTTTGTTCGGCCTCCTTTGGTTGTACTCAGCCAGTAGTTCCTTTACCTGGTAACCAGCGATCTCCAAGTTCCACCAGATTAAGCGCACCAAATTAAAATTTTCATATTTTGCACTTAACCGTTAGGAATCATATTGTTATTAGAAAAATAATCGTATAAGGCATCCAATGACAGTCGGTTCATAATTCAAATAACGTCCAATGGTGGTGCTGTCAAATTTTGTATTTATTAACAAACATAACGACGTTTCGGTCGTTTGAACAATGTCTTGGCCCTTATCCGGTACAAAAACGAAAGGTATGAGTAATAAAAAATTCTTTACAATACAAATTGTGTTAAATACAACAAACACCAATTAAGTATAGTGTTTAACTTACCTCTGACTCTTACGAAGGGGATTTAAAACCGTAATATAGTCAGAGATCTAAGTTTTCTTGCTTTTATACCCTGTACATATACAAATAACACAATATACGCTCACAATACAATCATATAAGAATCGCAAGCAGAAAAATAATCGCAAAATGATAAGAGGCTACGTTTTGAAAAGAAATAACAGTCACTTGGTTACAACTAACAAAAATTTTCTGATTATTATTTATTATAGTACGTCACGTGTATTATAGAAAAGCAAAAAACTAGCTATCGTTTCACATAATTCTGAGAAATGTAAGAGATGTTTATTATACGTTGTTAACTTACCACTGTAGTAACTTGTATTTGTAAAAGAAAATTTAAAAACAAATCATTTAGAAAAAATAATGTTTTAATCTTTAGAAGGTTGGTAATGTTTGAAAGTCTGACATTACTGCTACGGTAAATCAGAATTTATCCAATAAGTAAATACATGAGTAAATCACTAAAGTATAAGACCAGCTTTATGAGCGAAGAGCTCTCACAATTAAGTGTACCTTCCGATCTCCTATCAAACGGAACGTTTTTGTAGTTTAACAATAATGCTGTTTTTGCTGTTCACAAAATGTAATGTTTTTAAAAAACGTGAGCATAACTTATATTAAAAAGGTCCTAAATAATCTACATTAAGGAAACAAGATCAGATAAATTAAACTTTTATTTCTTTTACTTTACGAAGATCACATTGCATGTAGTTCATAGTCAATAAAAATATGTATATTGGTATAAGTTAGGATCAACATTAAATTTCAAGAGAGAATAAACGCTTATGCTTTGTTGTATCTTTTTGAAACGCCGAATACTTTGTGTTTATTCTTACTTTCACAGCTTGTTAATTTAATTCTCATTTCTGCTAAGTATCTTTTTAGTCTCCTGCATCTTTGAATCAAGTTGTTGAGATTTGCTGTAATAATACTGAAAAAAACAAAGTTAAGGCGTTATGGTCTGTTTTTGTTATTTTATTTTAATCACTAACCTTGTAAAAACTTCATTTTTTATTTAGTTTTGTGGACACTCTGAACATGGACTTTTTTAAAAGGAAACTTGAGTGAAAACAAAGTAAGAGCTCAGGAAGTATGTATTTATGCATTAGATTATCAGTATAAATTAACAACACATATTTTTTAAAGTATGTGCTCTTGTACATCGGGTATGTATATACTTTACATGAATTTTTGCATTGTGCGTCATCCTACTAGTGGGTGAGCATCATTATTTTAAAGTATGTATTTTTTTTTGTTTTTTTAAGACTAATCTGTTTATATCTAATTTTAAACTAAAGCCACGGTTAAAACCACAAAGAAAATCACAATTCTACATTACAGGGGATCTTCGCTTTTCTTTAAGTACTATAAAAATAATCAATCGTCCATCAACAGTTGACAGCTTTATGTGAGATTGGTAATGTAGCAATCGTACAAATCCAATGGGACCAACATAATTATGTAGGTACAAAAGTGACTTAAGCAAGTATGATTACGAAAAATTTTATGTGGCATGTGCCCTTAAAAAATTAATATGGAACCAATAGTTTTTTATGGTAGTAGTAGTCCTTGCTATGGGTTTTGTTCTTGAGACATGAATCTACCATTTTAGTATACAAGGATCATTTTAAAACTTTGATTATACTCTAATTGTTTGTTTCTTATATTGTAGCCTAGGATGTTGAGATTTTTTTAGTGTCAGTAAAGTCCCAATTCAGCGTACTAGAGTGAGCGATAAATTTCCTTGGTTTAAATTCCATGCAAGAGTCGTATAAGATGCTGCTGTCATTACTTGTGAAACTGGTACTTTAATCAAAATTGTTTTTGTACTTAAAATTAGATAGATATGCAAAATTTACTTGTATTTTGATATGATAACGAAATACTAAATAAGTATTAACTAAAAACTTTGTATACCAATTTGAATCAGTATAATACTGATAAATTTTCAGAATACAATTAAATAACCAGCAGATGGACTTATTACAACATTCAATTGACCTAAATACTAAATAACAGGTTAGTATATGGATAATTTAATCTGCATTTAATCTGTCATGAATAAAAACTGTTCTGGCACTCATAAACAGAGACTTTATCCTACAAGACTACGATACACTTTTGTTCATTATTTTAATTGCAAGCATTTAAATTGATAGTATACTAATGAACACAATTTTTTAAACAAACAAAGATTAATGTGCCAAAGGTTAGTTTATTTGAATGTCAAACATTTACTTAATCAGGACAGCCTCTAAAGATCCTTTTTTTTTAATTTTTTTTATTTTTAAGTAACTCTTGTCATTTCTAACGATGAAATGAAAATGTTGTTTTTGCTTTTGTAATGAGTTACATCTCGTGCTCAGAATATTCCATCGACGCTTTCATTTTTCAATCTATTACGATTTTTGTTTTTAAATTGCATTTTGGACTAAATTCTCTTTCAGGTCCCGCAATCCCATGTGGGATAGAAAGTGCATGCAGATCTGCCAGGCCAAGCGCTGGGAATATAAGTTAACCATCAATGCCTCGCATATTGTTCACCTTTAGCCAAAAGTTTAAATGTCATTATTTGGAAGTTCTAGATTTTTATGCTGAATATTTGATATTTTGACCCTTTTTTTATCTATAGTGTTTTGCCTGCGTTTTTTGTTACAAAATTTATAAATATACTTTTTAATAGTTTGAATGTAACGGTATCGTTTTGTTTGGATTCTATTTATGTGGCATGGACAGGATCGAGACATCAAAATAACACTTACATAGGATTATAAAAATTATTAAATCTTCCTCAGAGCTTTAAGCACACTGATATAATAAAATGAAAAGCACCATTGCAAAATTCTTGTGAGTGGCCGCCGTACAGAACAATGAAGTACTTCAACTCGTTTTCTACATTAAAATATACAAAATGTTAATATTTTATCGAATAAAATAAATCAATTTCAGCAACTGGTGTTTTTTGATCGTACTATCTTTTCATAATGCAGAATGGAGTGTCCCTTAATGTTTTAACCACCATCGACTTTATTTTATGCAGAATAACCCTCTCTGCTTAAAAGAATGAATTGAGGGTATTTATTAGAAAAAAAAAGCGTGTTGAATAAGAAGGATGTAAATTTTTTTTCTATTTTTTCCAATAATGTAAACACTTTTAGGTCCCACTTATCCTTTGTCTTTGACAGTTCCTTGGACATCTCTAATAAGGTATTTATCTTGAAATTTTCAGATTTTATAATTTTTTTGTAACTCTTTAGCACATTCAGTATTTTTTTTATCAAAGTGCTGATGTCTTGGGGGACTACTGTCATCATGTTCTCAACACATAAATGCATTATATGCGTCGAGCAAGTGACAAACAAAATAATAAAAACAGTCCTTATTAATCGTGCTTTCACGCCGCTTATTAAGCTGGTCATTACTGAACAGCCATCTGAACAACAGCATATAATTATCTATAAGGAAATATTGTATTTAACAAACAATCGCTCTATACATTGAAAAATGCATTTTAATCCTGCTTTTGCTTCACCGCTTTCATAAGAAATGGGTTGCCAGCTTCATAGCTGCCTTTTTACATAAGCATTTAAAAAATCAGTGTACTGTATTTAAATAGCCAAAGCTTTATCTTTATGAACGCTCTTACTTCCGTCAATACAAATACTGAATGGTTATGTGCGCAAAATTTGAGCTAGTTCTTTTTACCTACCGATGCAATGACTTTCACTACCAGAACTTGAGCTGTCGTAACGCCACACTTTATTTCATTGAAAATAACACTCTGTTTATCCATAGCGCTCAACCACTTCAAAATTTCGGGTAAAGTTTAAAAGGGAGTTTTTAATTTGGTAGCCATGGTTGCATACATTAACTCTGCTCTGGTCATATCTCACGATTCAGCTGGAACTTAAAAATCTTGAGAAGCAGGTGCTTCCTTAAGCCTAGCATTATTCAAATAAATTTTACGGATAGCATACCTCCTCAGCATCTACAGTTCATTGTCTTAATTGATGTTACATGGCTCACAGTGAACTCTTGAGTGATTCTTCACGTAGAGTTTAAGCTATGGTTTGAACTCTTTCACCTTCTGCCACACTTTTCACGTTTTTACTTCTCCAAAATTAAGTTTTCTTTGTTTTCGTGTAGTGGATTTATATACGTTGACTTTAAGAAATGCAAATAAATAATTTATTTATATTTTCTTATTTAGTTCACTCATAAATGGTTACAAGATGTTTAAAAAAATGAAGAATGTAATGTGCTTTTCAGTCAAATTATACTTACAGTCAAGTCATCATACAAGTTGAATTTCCAATTTCTATCAGGGCTGTGCATATCTATTTCACTGTTGGGAGAAAGGACTTCATCATGTGTAGTCACTATCCGATTTCTATCACTACCTTGCATCCTCCGTTTATATGTAGCTAAAAAAAAATTATTTTGCGGTATTATATGATTAATACATAATACATTTTTTACAAAATGATACAATGTATGCGTACATCATATGCAAAATGTTTGATAGATAACAAAAATATACCTTTTTTATGGTTTTGATTTATGCGGTAGAATGCACTCTAGCTAGAACTTAAAATGTAAAAATTTAGAAGAGGCTGGGTTTCAAATTCAACTATGTGTCTCGAGAATTGCAACACTTCGGGCACGAATCAGATGCTTAGCATATGGTCGTTGGTTAAAACTTCTGCTTTAATGTCGCTGTACCGTATTTGACCGTCCTTACATTCTCATACCTCATATAGCAGGATAGAATTACCTTTGTAAAGAAATAAATTAATATTGATACGAAAAAGTCATGGTAACAGTTATTGGGTTTCTGAACTAATTTAAATAGTTTTAGACTTGTTGTGTCAGCTGACGGCCCAAAAAAAATTATAATAGTGGCCAAAAATAATTTTTTGCGTGATAAAAAAGACTGTAGAGTTGGACAAAACAGTTGTAGCAGTAAAAAAGATGCGTTATTCTAACACAAAGAAAATGAGCTCCAGTGAGATACAATCTTTCAAGGCGTTGTTCTGCAATTTGCAAAAAAGTACTACGTAGGACTGTTTCTTTAAGAATCTATAACTAACGTTGCTTTAAATATTAAGACTTAAAAAACAAACCTAAAGTATATCTTGTGTCCCTCAACATTCACACCAAATTCTAAGACGATCGGTTGTAAACTTCTTGCAAGCCACTGCAAGAAGCAAAAAATGGTCCCTATGCAAAAAAGTTGGACGTGGCTGGTTTTTAACATAATGGCATTTTTAAACAGCATTGTACTCGTAGAGAGTAACTCTACATTCTAAAAAGTCAATTCGTTTTAAATTTCGGAAGTACGCAAAAAATTAATGTTAAGAACCGGCTCTTTTACGTGGATGTGGTGGCACGTCAAGCCTTTTTCAAACTCCTATAATATCCAAAGCTATGATGCGGAAGGGGGGCATGATGGCGGCGGCTTGCCACGCCACCACATCCATGAAAAATAGCCATTATGTTGACAGTTTTAGCCAGTTTTTGACATCAATTTTTTGTGGAGTTATGAAACTTCAAACAGATCGACGTTTTGGTTGGTTGTAGAGTGACTCTCTACGAGTACAATGCTGTTAAAAAATGCCATTATGTTAAAAAACCAGCCACGTCCAACTTTTTTGTGGAGGGACCATTTTTTGCTTCTTGCAGTGGCTTGCAAGAAGTTTACAATTGATCGTCTTAAAATTTAGTGTGGATGTTGAGGGACACAAGATATACTTGATGTTAAATTTTAAAGTCTTAATATTTAAAGCAACGTTCGTTATAGATTTCTAAAGAAACAGTCCTACGTAGCACTTTTTTTTAAGTTGTAAAACAATGGCTTGACAGATTGTATCCCACCGGAGCTCATTTTCTTTGTGTTAAAATAACGCATCTTGTTTACTGCTACAACTTTTTTGTCCAACTCTCCAGTTTTTTTTAATTACTTGAAAAATCATCTTTGGCCACTATTATCTTTTTTTTTGGGCCGTTGACATAATTTAGAGTCTTAATCTATTTAGAATAATTTAGAAACTGAATAACAACTGCCATGACTGTTTTCGTGCTTATAGTAATTTTTAAAAATAACCATGCTTTTTTACTAATTCTTCTTTGAAAATAATTCTTATATCAGTTACGTTGCCATTTGCTAGACAGAATAGAGTTATGAATAACGTATTACTTAACTCTTTAGCGCAATTTCGAAAAGTTCCGCAGTAATAGTCTGTACTAAACAGCTTGTACCTGTGTCACATTGAATTGACTTTACATTTCGTTGAATATTAAAAGAGTAACAATAAATTAAATAAGCAGAAGAAGTGGGGAATCAGCAGAGCAGTGCTTAAATATCCAACGATTCCTTACAATGTTTTGACAGTAGAGATTTTTCCTTTGGAAATATTGGAATTTAATATAAATTATCTGGTGTTTATTAGTTCAACTGCAGATTTTTACAATGAATTTGTTCTGTTCACAACCTCTGTCCTGGATAACGGTACATACAATCGTAGTTTTCACAACTCATTAATTTTTGAAAAATAAGAGGAAAAAAAAAAAATTTAATACATTACGCTTGTACTACAATACTTGAACGAAAGCAGTTTTTACATAAACGTTAATAACTTACATGTGCCGTTACCTGTAATAAAAATATGTTATTTGTAAGTTATTTATAGATACAGAGTTCGTAGATTATTTATAAATACAGAATGACTCATGGCACAAAGGCTTTACAAAAAAAAATAGTTGTACAAAAAAAAATTAAATTGAGATTGTCAACGTTCAAGAGTGTGGGGTAAGGAATGTTACTCCGTCATATTTAACAAATACAAATTGTATACCATGTACTGAAAGCAGCGGAGTTTGGAAATGAAATTGTTATAGTAAAATTATAAAATAATGAGATGTAACACCTCTTAAAGCTTTAGCCAATTTTGTATATCTAGACTAGAAAATCACTGGTAGGAGACGCACGTGAGTACAAGCTGCGGAGCAATTGTACACGTTAAAATAACAAGAACCGCAGAACAAAAGTTTTAGGACGTAAGAGAAAAACGACCAACATAAAATACAAATGAAATAAAAGCAGAAGGCACAGCAACAGAAAAGATATCAGAATAACGAGACTCCAAGTCAAGGAACGAGTTAACCTACAATTTAGAGGTCAGGCTTCTTAACAGCAGGCATGAAGGATGACAAGAACGAGGAAAGAAACGAGAAAGGCAACATGCCCAGCAAGACCGAGACGATCTTTAAGACAACAGCGGTGGAGCAGATGATTCTCGAGGCACGTTTTAGCAAGACAAAGAAAGGCAAAAATAAGAAGCATGAGCAAAGTATGGAGAAGGAGTCACAACCACGCTGGGTGGAGAGACTAGAGAGGAGCATTGGAGGAAGATTGGAAAAATTAAAAAAGACGACGACGCAAAAAGTAGATGACACACTAGGAGGGATCAGAGCAGAATGGAGAAAGACGAAAAGAGTATTGGAAAAAGAGAAAGAAGAGTGAAGGGCATAAAAACGGAAGTTGGTGAAAAGAATCAGGACTTTTGAGATAGAGAGCAACAAGAGAGAAAGAGAGAGAAAGAAAAAGAGAAAAGAATAAGTTGAATGTCATCAATAAGGGACAGCAGTTTAAAGAGAAGATTTTGACAGAAGAAGTAGGTGACTTCTTAGATCGCACAGCAAGGCACAGGGTGGTAGTACAAATAGCGTTTATACTCAGGGGTAAAAAATATCAGAAGACAAGAGACAGAGTCCTAGTAAGGCTGAACATCATGAAAGACAAAAAATCATGTAGAACAAGAGGAATCTAGACAAAGAAGGATACATAGATGATGATCTAACAGAAAGAGATAGAGATTCAAAAATACATAAGAGATGTTGCAAGGACGAAGAGAGATGAACGTTTTAAGACAAAGGTCAGTTACATCAAATCCTGATTAGGAAATAAGTAGCTCAGATGGGATAAAGGGTTCAATTATCTAAGAGCAGACGAAAGATAGACAGAAAAGACAACATAGGATATAAGAGAAGGGGGAGGAGAAGGGAGAAGGGTCAGAGTGTGTTTCTGGAATCCGGTTGGGTTAGCAAATAAAGGAAATAATTTCTGAAGATACATAGAAAAGTTTGACTTGAAGGGGCTAACAGAAACTTGGATGAAAGCAGAAAAGTGGAGCAAACTTAGGAGCAAGCTAGACAGAAACTTTGAATGGTAGGATGCAGGAGCAATTAAAGAGCATAAGAAAGGGAGGGCGACCGACGGCATGTTATACAGGGCAAGTAAAAGAAGTCTGGTAAACAGTTAAATTTTTGAATTTGTTAGAAGTAAAGTGTTTAATTGAACAGGGACAGTGAAAAGTGAGGAGAAGATAATAATATTAGTTTACAGTCAGGGAGTAAAAGAATTAATGAGAACACTAAAAGAGAATAAATAGAAACCCGGATGAAAGCTTTTGATCAGAGGTGACTCAAAAGTGAGGACAGGCAGTCTGGAGAGCCCGCTGAATCCAAAAGGTGAGACAATAATCAGAAGAGCAAGAGACAGTGTAGTAAATAGTGAAGAAATGTCCCTAGTGAATAAATTAGAAGAGAGAAAATAGGCAATCATAAATGGGACAGAAGAAGAGACTGGAGAATATACATATATACAAGAAAGTGACCGCAGCACGATTGACTACATTATAACTCACCCAGACGGGGGGGATGAAGACTTGAAAAGTTTACAATAGGAATAACAGCTGACTTTAATCACCTTTCGCTGGTTGCACAAATAAGGACAGGTCAGCCAATGGAGAAAGTGGCGAAGAAGGGGGACTCAACGTCAGGTAGAGTTGTGAAGGAGAGGTTATGGAATGAAGAGCTTACAGAGACCTATCATAAGTAGTGTAAAAACTAGAAGGCACAAAAAAGTTACAATGACAAAAGGACGCATAAAATATTAGACAAGGTTGAACAAGCCATACCCGAAGTAGAGAGGGTGGTAAAACAGGTGGCATTAGGAAAAAGACCATGGCATGACAAAGTAAAAGACCAACAGAAGAGAATGCTAAAAAAAAACCTTGAGGAACTAAAAGAATGGTTAGCTAAACCAAGGAGAATACAGGATAAAAAAGTAAGAATATAAGAGTTGTTGTGCAAAAAAGAAAAAAATATATGAGGCAGAAGAGTTAAGCTTTATTAAACGGATAAAGACAGAAAAGGATGCATGGCAGTACATAAATAAAGACAGAAGAGAGAGACAGGGAGTTTTCGAAGATATTATATTATATTCTTGGAAGAAACACTTCGCCAGAAAGTTGAAGAAGAAAGAGGGGTAAACGACAGAGAAACTATCAGATGATGGAGAAGCGGGAATCAAAGGACTAACGACATAGGATCTTTTTACGCCATCAGCTCATAAAACTGTTAAAAACACTTCTCCAACAGCAAGCATTTATAATTAATGTTCTGGTAATAAATTTATACATTATTCTTAGTGACGTCATTATTTATTGATCAGTTAATCCAGATTTTTAACTCGCAACAATTGCCGTCTTAGCATTACTCCCTCGCGCATACATTTAAGTAGCAAAGCGTGGTTTTGGAGAATCTTTAACCGTTAGTGTTAGGTTGGGACATGCAATGTATTCTGATTCCTAGTTAGTATGTGACCTGCTCAGTATTTAGCATGTTATTTGTGTTTTCGTAGAAGACTTTACTAGTCTGAGTGCAGTGGGGGTGACTTTTTTTGTCACTGAATTGTCAAGGCGGTTGGTCATTGGCTTAAACGCACTTGAGCTCGTTTGTAACGTACACTTCACGACAGTATAGGATTTGCCATGTCGTTGGACTTGAAATCATTTTTTTAAAAACAAGGCGAGCTGTTCCAGTAAATCAATAATAGATACGAGAAACTAAAAAAGCTAGGCCAAGGATTATGTATTGTAACTTTTATTTAAGGACGCTTGGAGCAGTTAAAAGGCAATTGGGATACCTTCCAAACAAATCACGATAAAATACTCTTATTTTAAAACGATGCGAAAAAAAGTAGCTAGTAAAGAGGTGATAACTAAGTCGCTACAAAAAAGGCCTATCTTGATTCAGCTGCATTTTTTTAGAAGGAGCTGCAGATGCTTCTTGCACTACTAAAAAGTGACAAAATTATGCCCTTGGCTTTGTTAATATGTCTTCCACTAATAGCTAAACTAATTTTTTTAAGTAAGTTTTCAGACCGGCTAGTATTAAAGGAGCAAATCTATACTAAGTTTGTTCGTAACCCTTGGCTAAGCAACGTAAAAAAATTGTGGCAGCTAAAGACAGTTGCTAGAATCAAGCAGCAAGAGTGCTGCGTAAGGTACAAATAATCAGTGCGAACTTCAAAGCCGCAATGAAAATGCTTGATGACCACTACACAAACAAGCGGCACTTGGTCTCAGCGATTGTCAGGGATTTGTTTTCCGTACCAACTGAATCAAGATTTCGCAAAAGAGCTAAAGGCATTGCTCAGTGGCGCTGTCAATGCCTTGCCTGAATTTAAACAGCTGGACCGTCCTGCTCATTACGTCGACTTGATAGTGGTCTCATTATTTGGAAGCTTGACGCAGGGACTATGTGATAATAAAAGTCCTTACAAAGCTCTACCACGAAACCTCTTAACTCTGCTGCAATGAAGCTCTATATCGAGCATCGCATAGATGTTGATTCGCAAGAAGGCAAGAAGTAACTCAACCTTTACGCACATCAGCGCAAGTGAGAATTATCGCTTAGGCAAAGGAAAGCATTTTATTATGCGCTGTGTTGACTCGAACGCCAAAAGTTCGCAAGATAGAAAGCAAGTTCTTGAGACTAAGGGCCTATGACTTAGGGTCTTTGCACTTTTAAGCATCTGCTTGGTCGGAGGCACACGCCAAAGGATGCCGCATCAATTGCAACTGGCTTGCTTTGTTAGTCAACTGTCTATTGCTTCCTGCTGTCATAGTCAAGACGCAAGGTCCTGACGGTTGCACACACGTAGCACGTACTATGCTTGACAATGGCCCACAGCAGTCGTTTGTCTTAAGAAGCTTGCTAGAAAAGCTTGAGATTTCGAGCCATGCTAAAACTCGGGAGATCACCAAAGTTCTCCAAGATTACGGGCGAGCTAACTTCACTTTTACTTTAACTAATGGCAGTGACGCGAAGCTAACGCTAGGTGCCTTGGTTTTTTTGCTGATCAGCAAACACAAACCTGGCACACCCAAGTTTTTTGGCGATTGGCACTATCTGTAGGGCCTAGAGTTTCGCTAATGACTTCCGTAAGAACCCTGTAGAGATTGAAATGCTGCTTGGAGCCGATGTACTTCTACAAGTGCTGCAAGAGAATTTATAAATCAAACTGGCAGGAATACTTTTCACCCACTCATTATCTTTTGCTGGCCACGTAATAGGTGGGCGGTGTGATCAGTTTACAATTTATATGCATTGCGCTACATTTACATAAACATTCTTTTTCTTACAATAGTAACGCTTTTTTCATCCTCACTAACTCTTTACGTACAAACAACAACAGTTACATGCAGCTGCATTAAGTTTATTATAATCTCTTCTTAAACACTAGCTATTTCAACTCTATTATTTAAATTACTAGACTCAAAATGCTTGAGACATTTAAATTCAACTGTCTTGTGCAACAGAAAATCAGCTTACGGCTACTGTTGAAAATGCTTCTTTAATAGCGATCATTTATAATTAATGTTCTGTTAATAAATTTCTACATTATTTTTAGCAACGTAAAAATTTATTGACCAGCTGATCCCAAATTTTCTTTTCGCGACAACTCCTTTTTCAGCATGACTTTCTAGTGCATACATTTTGGTAGCAGAGCGGGGTTTCATTGTCTATTTGACTGCTCGTGTAGAGTTGTAACTTGCTACGTGCGCTGACTCCAAGTAAGTATGTGACTATTTTCTTTAAAAAAAATTATATCCCCCATTCAAATATCTTTTAACAAAAGGAATAGGTTATTGTGATATGTTAAGGTAGCAATTTGTAAAAGATTTCTGAAATCTTTTTATGCTGGCAATGTACAGTATTCTTCTCAATTAATCTGTAGTCAAAAAAAGTTACGGAATGAAGTTATAAAAACAGCAAAGCTTAGTTTCCTGGTGCAACATACAATTAATTTAAAGTGTTTAAAGGCTTTAGGAATTGTATACAAAATATTTACTTAACAGATTAAACTAGCTTAACATTTTTGTTTTGTTAAAAGGCATTTTCGTAGGATTCTGTGAACAACGGTTCTTTGTGCACTGATTCAAAAGCTTGAGGATTCAGTCTAAGGAGGTGGGCCCAGTTCATGTCTCGTAGCTCACCAACTTCAACTGTAACTTCTCTTCAGTTTTATGTGCTGTATTTAACTATTATTTATGCATTGTACGAATAGTATAACTACATCTCTTTTATTGGTATCGTATGTTATCAAATAAATAAGTTGCGTAGTTCCTAACACGTAAAAACTTCACATGCCGTTGTTGTCATGTATGTTATTTTTTTTTTTTAATTGCCATAATTTTTTGCTCTAGTCAAATATAAGAATAAGTACACACTGTATTTAGGCTATCTTGTTTTGTTAGCAAAGGCAACATTCTAAGGGGATGTGTGTTGTATTTATCTTGCAGTAGGATGCTTGCATATTACTTAATTGTCCTGCATTAGAACGAATCATTTGTACAAACTTATTATTTTTAGTTAACTCATCTGAGATCCAACACCAAGATCAACTCAGTTAGATCTGAATAATTTTGCCTAAATGTTAGAGTTATTTAAAATTGCAGGAATCAGCCAAAGATGGACTCGTCATCTAGGTGCAATCGAGACTCCGTTTATTTTGAAGACGGAATATGTAATGCACTAATTGATGCTGCTTTTCAGTATATTTATGGCTGCAATTATTAAACAATCGGTAGTATGGTTAGATTTTATGTATTGTATTAACTTAAATTCAACACCTCCGCTAATACTTCGTGGTCATTTTCCTTTGGTGTTTAAAACGGAATTCTTAGAATCATTTTTTCTCCTTTGGCATTATTGCTTGTTCATGTGAGTTGTTCATTCTCTGTAGCAAGTGTATTGTTTGTTTGTAGCACTTCACAGCCCTTATTATTTTATCGTTTTTTGTTTCAATTTAGTCGATTTACTTTAGGCATTGGTTGTTAATATTTTCTTTAAAAATGTCTGCATATATCTTTTTATTAATATAAAGAGCAAATCATTAGTTTAACTTTTGGTACACTTTTATAATGTTTTCTGAATGCCCTTAGCCGGAAAATATTTTTTAAAATTAGCCCAAAATTGATTTGTATTTGTTATATTAACTACTGTAGCAGCTTTGGTACCTCTCCCCGTTTTTTGCATTATGTATGTGGGGAAAATCACGTCAACTGTCCCAGCGCCGCGGTGGACGGCCCGTGCGGTCGTCAAACACGACGTTTTCAACTCGTCGTTTCGGTGTCAAAACTTTGATAAAAAAATAATCTTAAAACATATTCTTAAGTATTTTTTCTTCAGCTTTGCAGTGGTGGCATCAGTTTTTCGAAAATTTGCTCCCATAACCTCGAAAAATGCCCTTGTTTGAAAAACACGTTTTATCTCCATGATCTTTAACTTTTGGAATTTTTTTGATAGTCTAGATCGAAAGATGAGACATTTTTACGTAGATATCGACAATAAAAAAAGAGGGTTTTTTCGTTTTTATAACGTATTTAAACGACGAACGAGACGATGTGAGCCGCGGCGGCTGGCCACGCGCGGCAGCAGCGCGTCCGCCGTGTGTCGTCTGCTACGGTGAGTCTGTTTGGCTATATAATATATAATGTAGTAGTGGCGATGTAAACAACAATAAGTTAGTCAGAGCTTACAATGGATAATTAATAAATGTTTTGATAAAATTTAATAATATACAACAATTTCATAATAAAAAAATGAACAATGATTAATATTGATTAAATATTAGATATTTACATAAATAAAGCAAAAAATAAAAATAAATTTGTTTTACTTCGTTCTCTTTTTCTTTTTAGGCATGGTTATCGAAGTGACACTTGTTTTACGTTCTTTCAGTTTCGGAAAAATTTCATACTGGTTACTCAAAGAAGTTTCCTTCAACATTTATTCATTATCGTTAATGGGGACAAACGCATGATAATTCAGTGTCCCTGGAATCAGTTTCACACTGTAAATTTCGTCTTTTAATCTCAAGGAAGTTTCTTCGTAGTCAGATTTGCTACTAAAAAAACCTTCGTTTCTTTGCAGTAAAACCTACGAAAACTTCGACTTACGATAGCACAACCTCAAGTCATAAAAATAATAAATACTAATATTTAATTAATCAATCGAAACTTGTTGCAAAGTGCAAACCGTCACGGTTAGGTGTATTTGTTTACATCCAGTCAGAGAGCTGGTAGCAGACGGCGCGCTCCTGCCGCGCATGGCCCGGCCACCGCAGCTCCCATCGTCTCGTTCGTCGTTTAAATACGTTATAAAAACGAAAAACCCCACTTTTTTTATTGTCAATATCTACGTAAAAATGTCTCATCTTTCGATCTAGACTATTTAAAAAATTCCAAAAGTTGAAGATCATGGAGATAAAACGTGTTTTTCAAACAAAATCATTTTTAAAGGTTATAGAAGCAAATTTTCGAAAAACTAATGCTACCACTGGAAAGCTGAGGAAAAAATATGTAAGAAAATGTTTTTAGATTATTTTTTTATCAAAGTTTTGACACCAAAACGACGAGTTAAAAACGTTGTGTTTGACGACCGTGCGGGCCGTCCACCGTGGCGCTGGGACAGTTGACGTGATTCTCCCCATATATGGGTCATTCCATGTGAACTGAGACAAAAAAAACATTTTTTCTCTCCAAACTTTGGCTATAGATAGCACTCGGTGAGCTGACAATACTTTGATTTTTCAGATTTTTTGACACACATAGAAGCCGTCAGTGACGGTCAGAAAATTGGAATAATCGCTGGTACCGGTCACTTGTCAATTTTGCAGTAAAATAAATGTAAGAAAAAAAAAATTCTAAAATAGCTATTCAATAGGATTTTTTCCGTAGAACACGATTAAAATATTGATAAAATTTTATAGGTTATGTTCTACCATTATTTGGGCATTTTTAACTTTAAAATCAAAATGACGTAATGATCGGCCCGTTTTTTTAAATTTTATTTCATTTTTTCTTTTACCTTTTTTCACCTCACTTCCAACAATAGTTGTTCCGTTATGGAAGTCGGATGGGAACAGGCCCAAGAACGGGCCAAAAGTTAAATATCCACAATTTTTTTTTGTACAGCACTAAATCGTTGTAAGTTGTGATATAAAAACCAATTATATGGTTTTTGGGTCGCTGAATACGAATCTGGGGTCAAAATACCAAAAATCAAAATGGCGGATTTAATATGGCGGAAAATTTTTTTTTAATTAACAAAATTTTAATTTTAAAAAATACCATCATATTCTACATAAAATTTTGAGTCAAAATGTATCTTGCCGCATTATTGATTAAAATTGCTCTACCGAGAAAAAATTCATAAGCTTAACGTTTAATGGCCTGATAGCATCGCAAACCATATAAAAATTTTTATCAAATAAATCGCAACCTAGAAATACGTGTGAATCTAAGATTATCCTGCCGAAAAGCAAAACGGTAGATCCACTCAAACGGACATTATTTTTTAAATCATTGTATTTCATATGAATAAAAACCGTAAATAGGATTTAGCGTTGAATTATAGGTCAGAGGGTCCTTTAATTAGTAAGATCATTTCATTATTAGTTTTAAAATATTTGTTGTCATTTATTACATTATCTGTTATTACTATATTCATACAAAAATTACAAAAAAAAAAAAAAACCTAGAAGCTTACAAAATTAGGTTAGGTACTTTTCCATAACTATTTATACAAATTCTAAATTATAATTTACAATATTTGATTATTACAATATGGGGATGAAAGAAAATAAGTTTTGGCTCTAATGCAACCATTTTTTAAATTTATTGAACAATGTTGAATTTTTTAAATTTTAGATAAGTTTACTAAAAATAATAAATTTGTACCGATAATTCATGCTAATGCAGGACAATTAAGTAATATGTACAAATAATTATATGACAAATCGACCAGCCTTACACGAGCCGTGAGCAAGTGCATCAGATATCACACAGCAGTCGTAGTCGGTTTTTGTTGGGTGAAACAGTCGAAGCCCCCTTTGCAAGTACTGGGTCGTTAGTTAGAACTACCCCTTTAGTCCCATGTCCCATTCACGTGCCCAGCGTGTGCCTCGAGTTATTAAGCCAAAGCTTGGACTTAAATAGTACGTTGCGCTGACGTAACAACATATATCTCTTACATTTCTGTCAATTATTTCTAATGCTTTTTTTAAAATAACTAAAGCCTTATCCTAAGTGACCGAATCATCTTATTCAAAAAAGTTTATTGTATACAACTAAATGATTGTTTACCATTAGTTGTAGAAAATGTCTACAGCTAGTTGAAGTTCATCACAGGAGACAGTGACTAGCTATACTCTCATTGATAGTACGCATACAATAGCCTATCGATGTACTATAGACTGAGCTGCTACAAAACTCTAGTGAAATTTCTTATGTTGCGAGGGGTGCTGAAACGGAAGCATAAATTAGGTGGGCTTGCAGGCAACACCAGTGGGGCATATAGAAATATGCAGGGGCTTTCGTGGGCATGAGGAGCTCACACAAGAAAAACAAAGATTCTCAATAAGTTATAATTACGGTAAAATTGAACAGAACTTATCCTTATTTTGTAGAGCGGCTGCAGAGGGTCATAAAAATCTTTAAAAGTAAAGCGGGGACAGAAGGCGAGGAAAGCTTGGTGGGGCTCTAGCAATATTTTTTTAAGGTTAAAATACTATTACATTGGTAAAAGTGTGGAAGACTACGCACTTTTAGATATAAAACTGACAAAGATATATGTATATATACATAATGCAAAAAACGGAGAGAGGTACCGAAGCTGCAACAGTAGTTAACATTACAAATACAAATCAATTAAGAGTTAATTTTGAAAAATATTTTCCGGCTAACGGCATTCAGCAAACATTATAAAAGTGTACCAAAAGTTAATCTAATGGTTTGCTCTTTATATTAATAAAAATATATATGCAGACATTTTTAAAGAAAATATTAACAACCAATGCCTAAAATAAATTAACTGAATCTAAACCATAAACGATGAAATAATAAGGGCTGTGAAGTGCAACAATCAAATAATACACTTGCTACAAAGAATAAACCACTCACATAAACAAGCAATAATGCCAAAGAAGGAAAAATAATTCTAAAGATTCCATTTTAAACACTAAAGGAAGATGACCACTAAGTATTAGCAGAGGTGTTGGATCAAAGTAAATACAATACATAAAATCTGGCAATACTACAGATAACACAGACAGAAACGTTGTCCAAAAAAGTAAGTAACATGTAGGATTGGGTGGTAAAAATTCAAGCAGATAGAGAGAGAGAAAACATAAGCAACTTACAGAAAATTGATTGTTTAATAATTGCAGCCATAAATATACTGAAAAGCAGCGTCCATTAGTACCATACATATTCCGTCTTCAAAATCAACGGAGTCTCGATTGCACCTAGATGACTAGTCCATCTTTGGCTGATGCCTGCAATTTTTAATAACTCCAACATCTAGGCAAAATTATTCAGATCTAAGTTAGTTTATCTTGGTGTAAGATCTAAGATGAGTTAACTAAAAATAATAAGTTTGTACAAACAATTCGTTCTAATGCAGGACGATTAAGTAATTTGCAAGCATTCCACTGCAAGATAAATACAACACACATCTCCTTAGAATGTTGCCTTTGCTAAAAAAACAAGATAGCCTAAATACAGTGTGTACTTATTCTTATATTTGACTAAAGCAAAAAATTATGGCAATTAAAAAAAAATGATAACATACATGGCAACAACGGCATGTGAAATTGTTACATGTTAGGAACTGCGCAACTTATTCATTTGATAACATCTAATACCAATTAAAGAGATGTAGTTATACTATTCGTACAAGGCATAAATTATAGTTTAATACAGCACATGAAACTGAAGAGAAGTTACAGTTGAAGTTGGTGAGCTACGAGACATGAACTGGGCCCACCTCCTTACACTGAATCCTCAAGCTTTTAAGTCAGTGCATAAAGAACCGTTGTTAACAGAATCCTACGAAAATACCTTATAACAAAACAAAAATGTCAGGCTAGTTTAATCTGTTGAGTAAATATTTTGTATGCAATTTCTAAAGCCTTTAAACACTTGAAATAAATTGTATGTTGCACCAGGAAACTAAGCTTTGCTGTTTTTATAACTTAATTCCGTAACTTTTTTTGACTACAGATTAATTGAGAAAAATACTGTTCATTGCCAGCATAAAAAGATTTCAGAAATCTGTTACAAAATGCTACTTTAACATATCACACTAACCTTTTCTTTTTGTGAAAAGATATTTGAATGGGGGGTATTATTTTTTTTAAAGAAAATGGTCACATACTTACTTGGAGTCAGCGCACGTAGCAAGTCACAACCCTACACGAGCAGTCAAATAGACCCTAAAACCACGCTCTACTACCAAAATGTATGCACTAGAAAGTCGTTCTGGGACGGGATTTGTCGCGAGTAGAAAATTTAAAATTAGCTAGTCAATTAATTTTACCGTTGCTAAAAATTATGTAAAAATTTATTAACAAAACATTAATTCTGAATGATCGCTATTAGAGAAGCATTTTTAACAGTAGCCGTAAGCTGACTTTCTGTTGCACAAAACAGTCGAATTTAAATGTCTCAAGCATTTTGGATCTTGAAATTTAAATAATAGAGTTAAAATAGCTAGGGGTTGAAAAGAGATTATAATAAACCTAATACAGGTGTGAGTAACTGTTGTTGTTTGTACGTAAAGAGATAGTAAGGATAAAAAAAGCGTTACTATTGTAAGAGAGAGAATATTTATGTAAATGTAGCGCAATGCATATAAATTGTAAACTGATCATACCGCCCACCTATTACGTGGCCAGCCAAAGATAGTGAGTTGGTGAAAAGTATTCCTGCCAGTTTGATTTATAAATCCTCTTGCAGCACTTGTAGAAGGACATTGGCTCCAAGCAGCATTTCAATCTCTACAGGGTTCTCACGGAAGTCATTAGCAAAACTGTAGGCCCTACAGATAGTGCCAATTGCCAAACAACTTGATTGTGCCAGGTCTGTGTTTGCTGATCAGCAAAAAGACCAAGGCACCTAGCGTTAGCTTCGCGTCACTGCCATTGATTAAAGTAGAAGTGAGGTTAGCTTGCCCGTAATCTTGGAGACCTTTGGTGATCTTCCAAATTGTAGCATGGCTCGAAATCTCAAGCTTTATTAGCAAGCTTATTATGACGAACGACTGCTGTGGGCCATTATCTAGCATAGTACGTGCTACGTGTGTGCAACCGTTAGGACCTTGCGTCTTGACTACGATAGCAGGAAGCAATAGACAGTTGACTAACGGAGCAAGCCAGTTGCAATTGATGCGGCATCCTTTGGCGTGTGCCTCCGACCAAGCAGATGCTAAAAAGTGCAAAGACCCTAAGTCATCGGCCCTTAGTCTCAAGAACTTGCTTTCTATCTTGCAAACTTTTGGCGTTCATGTCAACACAGTGCATGATAAAATGCTCGCCTTTGCAAAAGCGATAGTTCTCACTTTCGCTGATGTGCGTAAGGTTGAGTTACTTCTTGCCTTCTCGCGAATCAACATCTATGCGATGCTCGATATAGAGCTTCATTGCAGCAAAGTTAAGAGGTTTGGTGGTAGAGCTTTGTAAGGACTTTCATTATCACATAGTCCCTGCGTCAAGCTTCCAAATGATGAGACCACTATCAAGTCGACGTAATGAGCAGGACGGTCCAGCTGTTTTAATTTAGCCAAGGCATTTACAGTGCCACTGAGCAATGCCTTTAGCTCTTTTGTGGAATCTTGATCCAGTTGGTACGGAAAACAAATCTCTGACAAACGCTGAGACCAAGTGCCGCTTGTTTGTGTAGTGGTCATCAAGCATTTTTATTGCGGCTTTGAAATTTGCACTGATCATTTGTACCTTAAGCAGCACTCTTGCTGCTTGATCCTAGACATCTGTCTTTAGCTGCCACAACTTTCCAACGTTGCTTAGCCGAGAGTCACGAACAACCTTAGTTTCGAATTGATCCTATAATTCTAGCCGGTCTAAAAACTTACTTAAAAAAATTAGTTCAGCTATTAGTGGAAGACTTTTTGACGCAGCTAAGGGCACAATTTTGTCAATTTCTGGTAGCGCAAGAAGCATCTGCAGCTCCTTAAAAAAATTTGCAGCTGAATCAAGATAGGCCTTCTTCGTAGCGACTTAGTTATTACCTCTATAATAGCTAGTTTTTTTAGCATCGTTTTGAAATAAGAGTTTTTTATCGTGATTTGTATGGAAGGTATTTTAATTGCCTTTTAACTGCTCTAAGCGTCCTTGAATAATAGTTACTATACATAATTTTTGGCCTAGCTTCTTCAGTTTCTCGTATCCATTATTGATTTACTGGAACATTTCGCCTTGTTTTTTAAAAAATGATTTTAAGTCCAACGACATGGCAAACTTAATACTGTTGTGAAGTGTACGTTATAAATGAGCTCAAGTGCGTTGAAGCTAATGACCAACCGCCTTGACAATTCAGAGACAAAAAGAGTCACCCACACTGCACTCACACTAGTAAAGTCTCTTACGAGAACACACATAACATGCTAAATACTGAGCAGGTCACATACTAACTAGGAGTCAGAACACATTGCATGTCCCAACCTTACACTAACGGTTGAATAATCCCCAAAACCACGCTTTGCTATTAAAACGTATGCGCTAGGGAGTAATGCTAAGACGGCAATTATTGCGAGTTAAAAATCCGTATTAACTGATCAATTAATTGTGACGTCACTAAGAATAATGTAAAAATTTATTAACAGAACATTAATTATAAATGCTTGCTGTCGGAGAAGTGTTTTCAACAGTTGCCATGAGCTGACTTACTGTTGGACCCAACAGTTGAATTTAAGTGTCTCAAGGATTTTGGATTCATACATTGAAATAATTAAGTTTAAATCGCTAGTGGTTAAGAAAAAATAAATATGTTCTTAATACAGGTGAATGTGTTAATTTTTTTTGGTCATGAAGAGATAGTAAAGATAAGAAAAGTGTTACTACTATAAGCGAGATACTGTTAATGTAAATGTAGAGTAATACATATAGCGTGCTAACGGAACATTGATATTTCGAATAAATAAATTTATCTAGCAATTCACTTGTAAAAATACTTTATTTGTTTACTAGATAAAAATCAGTTTTCTTAAAAAATACTGTCTTAGGATTTTGTTTTAATATACTTTTTTTGTATTAAACTGCTTCGTTGTCTTATTTTGTAAAAGTTTTTCTTGAAGCTTATATATAAAGTAATATATTTATTCTAAAAATTTTTTTAATTCAATACTCAGAAGCGATACTTATTAAAAATTCATTTTGCTAGCTTCTATTCTTATATTTTTTTACGTTCGTTAGAATCTTAACATTCTAAATTACATTTTTTCTAAAACAAAGTAACTTTTACAATAAATTATAAGTATATAAATATGTATGGAAATTGTAAAAACGACAAATAAGTTACTTGAAAATTTGATTCTATTAAATCATTCTTCATTCCTCGAACCTATGAAGTTGATAAGTAATATAAGCTATTAACTACTCAAATTGCTAAATTAAATGAGGCTTTAGCTTATAGCTTGTTATATAGGGCACTCAGGAATATTTTTAGATTTTCTTTTATCATTTATCAGAATATGTTTATAATATTGCAGGTGTAGTACATAATCTCTTGTTACTAGCTCTTTTATTGAGCAACACGTACCTAAATTAGTAAATCTCTTGATTGCATTTTTTAATTATGACACACGCCTTACAAAATAAAAAATAAAGATATTTTTTCATCGTTTTTCATTCCCTTTTTACTTTAAGCTCTAAACTACGAAGCCAAGCTTGGGCTTGATGAATTATGAAAACCAGTGAAGTTAAGTGGCAGTACTAATGTGATGTGGCAAATATAAAGTGGCAAAGGTACCGAAGTTCTCGTTTTTTTTTTTTTTTTCATAATTATCTGATATTTATTATTTATAATTCATCGTTATCAAAAAAGTTTAATTTTTTTTACAGCTAATTCGTATTAACTAACTACGAAGACTGCAGACACGACACGAGTAATAGCTTAACACTGTCACTAAGAAATTATTGAATTTATTGCTGATAATTTAAATACTTATTACAAATTTTACCGTGGGTACTGAAATTGATGTATTTAAATTTAAGGCGCACGAAGTCTATGGTAAGGGTAAAAGGATATTAATGTATTCAAGATATGGAAACTTGTATGCATCATTCAAAACTTATTGCTATGTAAGTATCCTACCTTAGCAATGCTACGTCTTCTCTGATTTTAATAGATGGATGTGGGTACACACATACATGTACACAAATTGGATTTGCCACATGTATTTTATTACTTGTATTATTGACTTTTATTATTAATTTTACAGTCTATACTATAAAAGAGTCATTCTTCCCCACATTTTTCTAAGGCATCTTTGTTCTTTACTATTATCTACAAATCCGCGTGCCACGGTAAAAGGCCTTATACCAGTTCACTAGGTCATTTAAAAAAAACGCTTTAGTTTGGAAATAACACAGCAGAGTCTTAAACTCGAGCCATCCACGTAGGACAAAAGTGTTTTACCATCATAGCTACTTAAAACTTCCAACGCTCAGTGCTATTTACTGTGACATTAGGAAACACCTGTAGTAGATATCGCACTAATAATAGCTCTGCTTAGTTTTAAGAACATGCCTATTTTAATCATGCACAGGAAAACTTAAGCTTGTAACTAACTTAACTATAAGGCCACGTTTTGTCAAGGCTGGGCCAAGAATAATTTTAGAAATAAGTTTAAGCATTTTGAAACTCACAAGTATCGTTTTCGTTGTTTGAATGAATTTCTTGCCAATATTTATCAATAAAGCTGTGAAACAGAAATGAATAGACCTTATTGAACCAAAATACGTTGAGCATACCAGCAAAAATTCTTTTTTTTTTGGTATTTGAAAATTTAAATATGCAAATCGGAACTAAATAATAGCTTGGTCGTCAAGACTTCTTCTTCTTTCTCTTACTAATCTCGTCAAGCTTCTACGCAACTTTATTCCAGGGCTTGAAATATAGAACAGATTGCTTAAATAATACAGAATTTCTATGGTTAACTAAAGACTGTGCTTTAAATAAAATAATCGTACGAATAACAACCCTAAAATATACCTACTTTAAAATGGCTAATATTTATAAGATCTTAGAGGACTTTGATGGGTCGTGAAGAGACAAATAGATCTGCAACAGTGCTTACAAATTTTATTTACATGGGAATTTTAAGCTAATTGTTTGGCAAGGACACTTTAGCACTAACCCACTTGCTTATGAGACATCTTCAAGGAAAGCTATTTAAAAGTCCCACACGCTTGAGGACATTTAACAGACGCAAGGAGAAATAACAAATTTTAAATAGCTCATTACATCTAATGGCATGGTCAATGGTTGCAAAATAAAAACTTTTATGTCTCTTATATAAGTGCCCTTTTCACTATGAGCTCTATTATTATTGTGTTCCAGAATAATTTCAGTATAGAGCAAAGGAACCCAGCAGAAACGCAAGAACTGACAGCAGTACAAGCCGAGCCGCATTCAATTTCTTGCAGAGTGGCAGCTACGGACCTCTAGAATAAAAGGAGGTCATGAGCACTTCCGCCTCTGAGCACACATAGTCTGTGCGATTTACCATGCCAAGTCTCTATATGAAAAATTTTTTGGTTAAGGAATTCTCCTTTGCAGGACGCATGCTATTCCAAACTGAAGTAGGGATTCTCTCTCACTGCTAGAAAGACCCACTTTCTAACGTTATAAGACTGGGTCTCCCAAACTTGGAGTGAGAGCAGAACCAACCCACTAGGAGAACCATCAAACTATTGAGCAAAAGAGTTTTCTCCCATTTCAGAGTAAAGTTAGAGCAAGTATTTAGAGATGCCAAGACAAACATAAGTTAATTTTATAGGGTAAATTCTTCAAACATTTTGTTAAAAGAGTTTTAAATGGAAAATAAAAATAATTGCATTATTGTATTGCTATCCATCTTTTTTTTCTAGTTATCAAGACAATAACCAATTTGAAATCCAAGAAACTATTTTGCCAAAAAATAATTTTATCAATAAGAACATTTATCTAAAATAGTAAGAATTTGTAGGCACAAAAATTTGACTTATAGGGATTGTATATTATAGTTGCTGGTATTTTCGTTAATTTAAATCTACAACTTTAATATAAAAAAAGTATTGTTTAATTTTGCATAATAGGATAAAAATTACTATAAGGAAAAACGCTATTTCGACACTTAATTGACAGTAGTATTGCTTTTATTACAATATATTAAGTACGCGTATTCAGTCTAGTTACTAACAGATTAGGAAAATGGTTATTTGCTATTATTAATATTAATATTTACCACAAAAATCTGAAAACGAAAAAGATACAAGGCAGTCCAGAAGTATAAGAAAATATAATCATAAAGCTAAGAAATTAGAGGATATAGTAAATTTAATAAGCTTATGAAAAAGTATATAAGTAAAAGTAAAAAAAATTATTTCTACTGAATTGTAACGTCACGTAAAGTGCGCTTCTTTATTTGATGAGTCGATGTATTCTCGTAATACGCACACTCAACATCTAGTCACGAGTTGGCACTGATAACATTGTGTACAAAGCCTATAAATCGTCAACACTTACATTCGATTTTTGATGCACACAGTATATATGGTGATTCTCAATTTTAAGTTTTAGAATGCTCCAAAACTATTAAGTCTTGCACGTGGTACGCATAAATTTGTAATAGCACTTTAAATTAACTAGGACGCTCCACTTCTTGCACGCTTTGTGCTAAACACATGTTTTGTGTAGCCATCATCACATTCTTTATAAAATAAAACATGATCTTCGCTCTTTTTAAAATATGTATTCCAAACAAACTACATGATGATTCTTAAGTAATTACAAAATAATGAGAAACCGTAGTCCTGTGATAGTTCATAAAAACGGTGAAAATAGTACCAGCACTTTGCGTCATAGCAGGTAAACTGGGAGATATCTGGCTCACCTTCCCTCTAGGGAGAGCTGTAACATAAGGCTTCTGGCTCACCGAAGGAGGAGCTGTAGCGCGAGGGTAAATGGGTCTCCCCCTTCCAAGTGGGTGGCAGCCACGAAGGGTGAGTACCGTTTGCAATTTTATTTCCAGTAACGAGGGTGTATGCAAAATAGCAAAACTCGCTGTTCCTGTTTAAATAATAAATTGCTTAATGTACTTTACCGTATAAACCAGCCACCTAGTGCGGTAAATAGGGTCGGTGCATGCGCAATACCGTACCCTGTTATTTGCTTTTTAACTCTAGTAATCTAGTGATCTAGTTAGAACCAGACTTACTACAGTACCTACTGAGTTAATCTCCGTAGAGAATCTCATATGAAATGGTCCATGGATAAGTTCAATTGATAAGTTTAATTTCGTGTACATCTGCAAACTTTAATATAGATCAGTTCATTTTGTTCGATAAAAAACAGCTGATTGAACTTAAGACCTTGATCAGCTGTTTCCGTATACATGTAAGTGCACATATTCACAGAATATCAACGTCATTTATATGTCAAGTTAATGCCATTTTTAATATTTAGATTAATGAGAAATACTTATTTTGAATGGTGAATAACTAAAAAAGTGTTTTGCCTAATCTGTCACAGCAACTCTCCAAGAAAATGTGATTTTTAAGAAGACTTTGTTTGAAAAAGGCAGTATAAATAGATAAAAAAGCAGGTGGTGGTCGGTTTTCATATTTAGGTATGCAATTACTCCGTTGGCTTACTGTAGAGCAGATCAACACAAACATGTGTCAGTCAAGATTTTTGTATGGGGTATACGTGTTTGCAACAACATAATTATACTCACAAGTGATTAATTTATCAATTGCATCAGATTATACAGGGGTCTAAGCATCAAGTTTGTCAATACAGATTTTATTATAGTTCTGAACAATTAAGCATTTTTATTTTATAAATAAAAAACAATATAATGTTTTTGAAATTGTATGCTGGTTAAAAAAAAATCTTAGACGATCGCGAATTCTAGATAGTTAAGAGTTATGCTATTAATGTAAGTTAAGCGCTTAAAGGATATTAAACACAACTTTTTTTCCAATCAAAAGTACTTTTGTCTATATTCGTTGTTTTTATGTAAGGAATGTAGAAATAAATCAGTTTCACTTATATACTTTATTCGGAGTTGCCACATTTTTTGTAGCACTGCATCATATATTAGCTGCACTCATTTATTGTGATTGTCTAGATACTATACATACCCTCTTAATAAGATGGCGATGATGACGACGAGGAAGTAACAGCAGTAGATGATATGTGCACCAGTAGATTGAGTAATAGCTCCTAATTGTAAGAAGAAAAATATTTGGAGCTCAAAGAACTTAGGCCTTTTTTACAGACGCTGTAACAAGTGCCACGGCAACGTCATCGTGTTTATTGTTTTTGAGACGGCTAATATAACAAGTGACGAGGGCCCAGGCAGCCTCGGGAACGTCTCTCATGTACGTTAGAAGAAGAAAGTCCTTGCACCTTAAACGCGTGGTAGACATGAATTTAATGGTACTGTACTTTTTTCAGATGATAGATAAATACAACCTAAGCTGTGTAATAATGAGTATTGTACATCTAGTGGCAAGCACAGGCTGATTTCAGCTCAATCAAAACTTGCTTGAAAATTGACAAAACACTGCATGCATATCACGATTGCCGACTTTATTTTAAGCTTGAATAACTTATTACTGTTAATGTTGTATAATATTTAAAAAAAAAAGTTTTTTACCTAAGTTGTGCTTCAGAAACTGAAAATTTTAGGTCATTGGAAATGCCTTTTTTGGGATTATTGTGTGCAAGATGCTGACACTGTTACTGCACCAACGGTAACAATGCAAATGTTATACTATCCTTGTGTCTAAGCTGGTGAGATAAGTCCGTCGGAGCTTTAAAACCTAAGGAACTGAAAAATCTTAACTCAGTGAAACAAAATCTTGGGTGAGTCCATATATTGTAATGATAATTTACACTCTATTTTAATTAGACTTTTTAAATGATTTTAGGATTTACCTGAAAAATTGGACGTTTTATTTTTGGACCTACCATGCTTTTTGTTGACTTTTTCAACGAACCTGTAAGTAATACAGTTGAGATAGACAAAGCTTTTGCATACTATAAGAGAAAAAAGTTGAAATGATTTTTTTTCATGATTAATGTGTTTATTCTCATATCAGAAAATAATTGACATTCATACTATCATGATCACACTACATATTATATACAGTAAATATAAAATGATTTTTTCCTGTATTGTAGTTGAAAAGCTTTCTCACCCGTACCTATTTATCTAAAAGTAATTTTTGTTTCCTTATGTTATTCATTTGGTTATAATAAATCAGTAAAAGTGAAAGTAAAAGTGCAAACACAAAAATTTTATTGATTTTAAAAAAATAGCTAATTGTTAAATTTGAGTAAAGTACAATAAGAATAATCAACTACTTTTTTACCCATAGAATATTTAAGTAGCACAGTCATTCAATGACTAATAAGAATATGCTATCCAAAGAAATACAAGCAGCTAATTATGTAAAGCAAAGAAACTATCTTAATAAAAGTCTGAACTCTTTTTATTTTCACTAGTACTTCTTACAGCTCCCACATGTTGATAAAAAATTATACATTTGCAATGGGGAATTAGTAATTAACGTGGGGCATGCACATTTTTAACTAATTCTAGTTAATAAACTAATTAGCTCGAGGGTGTATTCAGCGTTTACATACAACAAATCAATTCTATAAATTTGTACTAAAGTACTTTCTTCTCTTGTACATTAAACATTCACTTGATGTATCCTATGCTATAATTAATGATATTATTAGGTGTTAAAATGGCAGTATAAGGCATCTTTAGCGTCAATAAAATGTTATAACTGTTTATTTACTTTTTTTTTTACATTGTGAACACAAAATTCTATTTACAAGAAAAAATGTATACAGTTCTAAGTATGTATGCATATGTACGAATGATATAGTGGTTAAGATATATGTATGTCACATATTTGAAAACAGGTATGATTGTATCATCTTTTTATGACAGCACAAAGCACGAGAGCAATTTTTTCGTTTGAAGTATATTGTACTCTTTTAACACTTGTACCCAGATCATCGTACACAATCCATTCATCATTGTTCGTCGTTAAATAGCTGTAGTAATGCACTGAGTTTTTCCTTTTAAAATCCTCTGTAGGATTGTCACCAGTAAAAACTACAACGCCTTTTCAATAAAGTAGCTTAGACTGTAGGTACGACTGTCTTGAAATGTCGTGAAAAATAGTTTTGAACTTGAAATTTATTTCTGCAGGTATACAGGAACGAAGTATAGACTCATTTTTATTCTCTTGCAGGTATTCAAGATCGATTGCCAAGTAATCATTGATCTCATAAGAAACGTCTACAGTATTATTTTTGCATTCAATACATTTCATGGTCTTATTTTTATTTAACTTTTTATCTAGCACTGACTGTACATTTTGAATGCCAATTTCATAGAACTGTTTCAAAGATATTGATGTTATAAAATGAGATTGACAGTGAAAATATAAACAGTTTTTGCATGAAAAAATTTCTGATAAGCATGGTATATTTTTTGTGAGACGCTCAAATAGTTTTACTACATTGTCATGACAATTAATGTGAGTTTTAGTTTCGTCTAAATTATAAATTGTATTTAATATATAAACCTTTTCCTGGTAAAAATATTCTTTTGAAAAATTTTTATCTTATAATTACTTATTAAATTTAAAAAATTCATTTGATCATTGACCTCAGGATTATTAACATATTTACTAAATAAGGTGCAATCTAATTATATAGACTGTAGAGTATCACATACAATGTCAAATGGACACATGTTAGTGATACAAAAATCTCGCTCAAAACCACTGATAATGTAACTTTTTTTACGAATACATAATCCATTTAACACCAATTCTCTGTCAGTTAACAATGTACTCGTCAATAATGGTAAATTAAAATCATTTTCTACGTTAACTTCTATTAAAGAACTGCTGTACCTTGCACTTTTTCAATCATTATAATTTTTTGAATGAATAAAATCACGTTCAATCATAGAATCGTCTGTGATATTCATCAACTCAAATATTTCTTCACCCAAAACTTGTTGTGCTAATAATTTATTTGCACAATCATAATAAACAAAGTTAATTTAAAAGTCATTTACATTTCTATTTAGAGATTGATTCAGAGAGTCATTCTTAAAATCACCATTTAGGCTTGCTCAATATTTGTTTTGCTCTGGCCCAATCAGAACATCATGTTCCAAAAGACTGGATTTTACTTTTACAGCTTTGTGATGCTGGTTTTGGCAGTTATCATATTTAAACCATTTTCCTTCTAGATCTCTTGTATAGGCGATGTAGTGTCTGCATTCATTAGAAATTGCATTTTCAAACTGAATAACTCTGACAAAAAGAAAACTTTATCGTTTCAATGCAAAAGTAATAGCTGCATGTAACTATTATTATTATTTAGTGCTGTATTTTCCATGTCCAAACAAAGAATATGATCTACTTGATATTCTGAGGCAAGTGGGTTTAGGCAAGACTCGCAAATTTTATACGTACAAAAAATATTTTCGAAATAATGTAAGATATGTAGGAGTATCAATTTCTCTTTTAAAAATTTTACTTGATTTGAGTGCATATAGCTTTCAGAATTACACCAATTGCAGGATAGTTTTACAATGATATGTAAAATCGGTGTATCCACATTAATTCTTTTCCTCTTGCTTCAAATCTTTCCGTGCCAATTTTAAAATACAAAACGCAGGGGCCAATGTGCATCTGCAGAGAGGTGAATCACCTACAAGAATGCTCGTAGCTAAGGTACTACGACCATGCATGACTCATTTACATGCACGCTGGCCCACGCTGACCGGAAATGCTAAATAAAATATTTTTCTACAACCATAGATACAAAAGTTTAACTGGAAACAGTTAAACTGAAATATTAAATTCAGATATAATGTTGGATAAACATAAGGTTAAACATTAGGATAGCTTAGAATTAATGCATGGAAATAAGCGAAAATATTATTACAAGCCAGAATCATCACAAACAACCAGTACGTACTACACCACTAGCAAACAACTACATTACATATTAACTATAACAAATTTGGTACACAACTTTAGTAACATTCAAAGAACTATCCAATTTTCACCATTCAAGTTAGCAAACTCATAATTTACAGAGTAACTATTTTTTTCATCGAATTAATAATTTCATAAAAATACTGCAATAGTCTAATTTGTAATCTAGTTGATTGCTAACACCTTTTCCCGAATGTAAAGGAAAAACGGAAAATAACCCTTCCCTTTTTCTTGACTTGGAGAGAGAGTCCGTATGCCTGCCTCCAATAGGGGTAACAGAGTCCTGATTCCCCAGGGTACCACGAAACGACTCCCTCTCCAACTACTAGCAGCAGAAAAACATGTTTACCAAAATTATACCAAAATTCCGCATTATTTTCGTAACATTATAAACATTCAAACTACCGGTAAAACAAATTATGTTAACTCACAACAAGCAAGGCACTAGTATTCTAACAACTGCTATTCTTATTATCATTATTATGATTATTATTATTGTTATTATTATTATTATTATTATTATTATTTTTATTGTTACTACTATTATTATAAATACCACCGCTAATTATAAGTTAGTACGGCCGCAGCCACCGTTTTGGCGCTTAAGTAGTAGTATTAACTAACAACTCACCAATCGTTTGTTCACCCTAGCATCAACCGAATTGTTAAGCGATTTTCACCGCTCTTTTTGCAATGAACTTAGCTGAACGAACAACCAATGTGTAGCATTAGTAAATATTAACAATACCTGGTCGTAATGTTAAGATTAAAATATATTGAAATTCTGTCAACTTTTGATGTAAAAGAGAAAGGAAGGGCATGAGTAAGTGAATCACCTTCCCTTCTCTTGACGCACAGAGGAGAACAAGCCGGATGTGGGATGTGCCAATTTCTGAGTGGCTAAACTAGAGCAGTTCTAGCCAATTAGATTTTCGGCTATTGTCTTTTCTTCAAAATTTTCCCCCGGCAAGTTTTCCTGCGTTTTTCGAGCCAGCGCGTGACCGAAGTCCGCTTCTCGCAATAAAAAGGCCCGTAGGCCCAGAGAAAAATCAGTTTGCACTTTGCAGTTCAGAGTTTGACTCGACTAGACTCAGCTCAAAGATAGCCCTTCAAAGTGGACTGAGTAGTAAGAGTCCGCCTCTGCTACAACCCAGTCTACTGCGAAGCGACGTAAACCAATTCAGTTCGGCACGCGAAATTCGACGATACCCTTCGAAGTAGACTGAGTAGTGAGAGCCTGACTCTGCTATAACCCAGTCTTCTGCGAAGCGAGGACACAGTCGAATTTCGCTACCACCCGCGAACGATCAACTGGTTGCCAGAGTCCGTCTCTACTGCCACTTGATCTTCTTCGAGAGTGACTTACATCCACGCTGGTTCAACGTCTGTATAGCAACTTTCACGTTTAAATAATAGTAAGTGACCACATATCATATTCTTTCTTTTGACCAAGTGTTTCCTTTTGCGCAAATACCATTACTCGCCCTAGTATTGGTACCCGTGGATCACCAGGAAGTGTAAAGTGTTTTCGTTTGCGCGAACGCCATATTAATACCCACGGATCACCGGAAAGTATAAAGTGTTTTTGTTTGCGCGAACGCCATTACTCGCCATAGTATTGGCACCCGTGGATCACCGGGAAGTATAAAGTGCTTTGTTTGCGCGAATGCCATATTAATACTCTTGGATCACCGGGAAGTATAAAGTGTTTTGTTTGCGTGAATGCCATATTAATACCCGCGGATCACCGGCAAGTATAAAGTGTTTGTTTGCGCGAATGCCATATTAACACCCGTGGATCACCGGAAAGTATAAAGTGTTTTCCGCGAACGCCACTACTTGCCACAGTATTGGCACCCTTCGGTCACCAGTAATAACAAATTAATCTCCAGTATAAAGTGTTCTTATCGAACGCCATTACTCGCCACAGTATTGGCATCCTTCGGTCACCGGTAATAGCAAATTAGCCACGGACAATCCGTTGCACTCTGTTGTAATAATACTATGAGAATAACAACGAACGATCGAGTTAAGGCAAATGCCTACCGTGATATTAGTGTGTCAAGGTCAAATTACATACGATATCCTTACTCGTGACGGTGTTAACTGTTTTTAGATCGTGAACAAGGTATACACCGCTCTTGACAAAAGAGAACCGCGAGCAAGTGCATCGAAATATTGCACAGCAGTCAGTCTTAGTCACGTGAAAGCAATTGTTCCCTTTTTTGAGTAACGCGTCTTTAAGCTGAATTACCCTTTTATTCCCGCGTCCCACCTACGCGCCCAGTGTGAATCTCGAGCTATTAAGCGAAAGCTTAGGCTCAAATAATACGTTGCGCCGACGTAACGGATACAAGGAAACATGATCGATTCGTAAAATTCACCCAACGACTTATCCCAAATCAGCTTATTTTGATTATCCAAGATCAAGATTTTACTGAGTAATAATATACGTTTAGTGTTATATTGGATGATGTTTAAGCTCAGTAAATAATCATGCAAGAGAGTAGAAAATTCGTGTTAGCATTCTTGTAGTGGGTCACAGCGTTTTTGTATAAACTCATGAAATTTGTTTATCAAGTAAAATCCAGATGTAAAAAATCTCTACAATGCAGTCAATCGGACTAGATGTTAAGATAAACTGTTTTGATTTTTTAATCGTTTTTGTTTTAAATAGATTTAAATTTCTTAAAAGTTTTCTGTGCTGTGGTTATTTCGATGGTTTTTGCACAATTAGACGAATCTCAATACATGGTCTAAATAAAGACATAAATTCTGAGCTTCTGCTAACTTTTTCTCACAATATTTTATATTCTGGATTAAAAATTTGTCAACAGATACATTTACATTTCCTTCTTGGCCTAATTTATTTTTATATTCTAACAAAAATTGAGTATATGAAATTTCAGCTTTAGATGACCTCTTTTGGCTGATAATGTAAGTCCAATCTACAAATTTCTAACTGAAATCCATAATATCCTGACAAACGTTTAAATTAAAACATTTGTTGGCTTCGTTTTGCTTAAAGTTTATATCTAAAAACTGTTTTGCATCTTTGGATTAACTGTTGATGTAACTAACTTATTCAAAACATTGTGATTAATTAAGTATAAAATCCTTATTTTTATTTATGCTGTTATTGTGTAATATTTCTATGGAGTTAAAATTTGTTTCACTGAAATTTTATCAATGTTCAATTTTTTAATTTTGTTCAACAAGTATTTAGATGCATCATACGTAAATTCACTTTTTGTTTTGGCGCTAAGAAGAAAAACTATCTTTTTAAAAATGTTTCCAAAATCGCTTACAGTTTTTTGATACCTTAGTGAAATTACTGAATATAGGTTTAAATATTCTACACTCTGTAAGAAAATATTTTTAATGCTGCACAAAGTTTTAACTTAAACAATTAAAAATCTAACATCAGTGTGAATAATACAGTTTGGTAAGAATCATTTTTTTATTAAATATAAAAGAGTCATTCTAAAAAATATGGTTTGTAAGATAACTTGATATTGAAATAGTATATTACGCACCTAGTAAACGAGGTTAAAAATGTCGCATATTTCACGTAAATAAACGCCCAAGGCGAAGCCGAGGGTAAATAACGTGAAATCTATGGCATTTCTCAACCTTCGAACGTGGTGCGTATACTATTTTTCTGCATACCCTCGTCGAAAGAGCTGATTATCTGTTTTGGAGCGGGGCAGATATGAAGCACTTTCGGTGGGGGTATACAGAAAACATAATTTGCAGAACGAAAATGAACAGGTGCAAAGTCTGTTTAAAAATAACATGGATACGATAGTCCTTTTTTCAAGCAGTCAAAAAAAAATCTATAAAATAATTCATTCGAACATTCTTCACTGATCATGTGGCATAATGGAATGACATAATTATCTGAAATGGCACCTAAACAATATAAAAATATTGATTCACTTTTTGATCTATCAGGGCTTATGAACCCTTCACAGAAAATTCCAATGCTACCAAAAAAAATGTGACATCTGTAGGAAGATCAGAGCTGAGATCTACGGCATTGATTTAAAGAGAACATTATCACGCAACTTTAAAAGTTTTTCTTCAGTGTCTAAGTTTTTACTATTATCTTTTATTACAGTGTTGATGGAAATATTTTGGATTTCATCCAAGTCTTCTTTAATTTTTTTGACATTGAATTTCTTTGAACATAAGAATAAATATTCCTTTTTTTATCTTTTTTATGGGCGACCCACTTGAATTTTAACATTTAATATCCTACACTGGATGACCTTCCTTGGAAAGTTTAACATCTTCAAAAAAAAATTGTATGTTTTCTAAATTAAAAAATACGTTTTTCACGCGTGATTACTGGCTTAGCTTCTCTTTTTCCCATTTTTGTTAGTTGATTTCTCAAATTTTCATGTTTAACTTATTAACTTTTTTAAAATTAGGCCTTCGGCTTCATCACCAAATAATTATTAACACTAGATAACGAATGATAGTCAAATAAAAGTTAATCCAAAAATAAAATTATCATCACCACTTGATAACAAGAACTACTCATAGCCATACATAGACATCACAACCTGTTCCACATATATTAAATTGGCTCATTTTTACGTGAAAAATAATTAACATCTGACTCGTTGTACGTTGCTGTAAACAAAAAGTTACCTATAAGCATGGAAAAAATAAGTTATATCAGTATAATTACATATGACATTTACTTTCTCACAAATCTACTTACATTTTGTTTGTATATAGTACACACACACACAATGAATACTTGACAATATATATATATATATCGGAGCGCGCGGTGGCTCAGTCGGCTAGGTGGTGGATTGGCACGTGGAAGACCGTGGTTCGATTCCCGGCCAGTGCGACTTTTTTGGGCAAATTCCTCTGTGATTTTTCACATGTTTTTTTTCACCACGCAATGCTCCTCGAGGAGGGTTTAGGCGACCTTCTCGCAGCAAAAATTGCCTAATTCCCCCTACCCCCCTCCCAGTAATGTAAGGCCTCTCATCCCTCATCCCTTCCTTCTCCCAAGTGCTAAGTGCCCTGTGTAGTGCCCTTATTAAAGGAGCCGGACTTAGAGCACTATAATATAAAAAAAAATATATATATATGTGTATCGTATTAACGTATTATAATTAAGTATCTGTGACTACAATGGTGAAGGAAACTAAATAAGCTGTGAATCACATTGACTTAAATCCCAATTCATTTTTCCATCATATGCTCACACTGGGTGGTAGATTCATTTATCATGCATTTTCATGCATGTTAACTACTTTATTTTTAAGTAATCATAACAATATAACATATAAATTTCGTTTTCTTCTGGTACTTTTTAGAAGAAATAGGCGTAGATTAAAGCGCTAGATAATATGCTCGGTTGGTCTAATTTCTTACAGCTTACAGGTGAGAATATTTATGTATATCGTACGTATAGATATGATATGAAAAATGCCGCCAGAGCCTGAGGTACCGCCAGGTGACTTACCTTGCTTTTTCAACTTGAAGAGTGGATACATAATAAACACCAAGTTTAAATTTAGTGGATATTGTACTGACTGTGAAACAACTATCACTGGTGAAAGCAATAATTTAAAAAATTGAGTGTTGAGTATTCTTGTCAGAACTTATGCAACCTATAATATTCACCATGAAAAAAAAAATTAAGTTGTCTGGTTTGAGAAGAAAGGAAGTAAGAATTACTTTATTGACTAAAATTACTTCTGATCTCAGGGAAGAGCAGTTAGCTGTGATAAAGTCCAATCACAAGCCACCAGATTTGAACTTATCGGAGGTATTGAGAAAATCTAGAGTTGAAGGTATCGATAAATGTATTGGTTGCAATGAACTCAAAAATGTATCCACTAATAACAGAAAGTTTATTACACAATACCACATCAGAAAATTAGCTTTTAAGCTTTTATATGTATTTTATTAGTCATCTGATCAATTAAAGTTGTGGAATAAGCTATGCGATGAGGATTTACCCTTATCTCTCGATTTAACAGGTAGTTTCATTAAAAAATTCATTTTTTTACCCGGGAATAAGAGCAAAACAATTTACTACTATGTTATGGTCGTGGGTTTTTAAGAAAAAATTCTACCTTTACTTTAAGCTGCCCTTAGCATACATGGTATACCAGTAATTAAAGAATTTTTACACAGGTGGATTGCATCTGGTGCGAAAGTTCCAAAAGAAATTGTAACGAATGGTTCGTTAGCTCTTTAAAATGCTATTTGTTTATCATTCAACCATAAAACTTTTAAGGGCTATAATTTACAATGCTTTCAAATATCGCAAAATGAAAAAACTGAGCATCCTCATTGCTACTGCAGACATGATATGAATCATTTGATTCGTGCTTGTTGCAAGTGGAAGTGTTGGAAAAAAGTGATTGTAGAAGTGATGCAGTTTTATGTCAGATGTTTCCGTTACTTAACGACAGTTCATTATCTTGACGAATTTGAAAAAATCTTAAAATACATTTTTAATTTGCAATAGTACAACTTGTAAAGAAGATTCAGAATGTTACAAAAGTGGAAGAATTTTAATAAACGTGTTAAAGACATATGAGTGCAAATTTGATGATACCTTGGATAACTTGATAAGTAACGACTTATTTGGCAAAGATAATAATGCACAGAAAATCAAAATAGATGAAACAGAAGATCAATTAGTTAATTACATAAATCGGTTGTATGAAAAAAGTCTAAGTTTGTGCGGAACGAGTGAAGCCCTTACTGAAGACCCGAACATGCATTATTGTCCTGATTTTGGTAAAAACCTTAAAAATACATGCTACTCGTTTCCAAGCTGAAGTAATGTGAAGAGAGAGTACCTTAAATCACCAAATTTTTTTTGCCTCTTTAGGCAACATCTTGTAGATCTGAAACATATTTCAGAAAAATAAAGGCAAAAATAACAAATCCAATAAATTTAAAGAAATTTTTGCTCAAGGACACTAAATTATTCAAATCTTCCACTAACTTAGGATTCAGCAAGAAAACCAACAGAGATTTGTAACTTTTACCGTAGAGTAGCTAAAGAAATCACTGCTAGTATAAGTTTGACGATACTTATAAGTTTATTTTTACTATAGTAACTCTCTAAATCTCATGATAAACTGTTTAGAAAATCTATTTGTAGCATTCAAAATGATTTTATGACTCCATGGCAGACATTTTTTGATTGTAATTTCTCAGCTGATCAGTCAATACTCAGCTGAAAGAAGACTGATAAAAAGCTGGTTCATCCGATTTTTAGAATATGTGTATGGTGCACCTTGTTGTTCAATTCATGTTTATTTCTGAAGTTAGTGAATTTTTCCATCCAGTTTGATATCTGTAACAAAGTATTGAAAAATGTTACAATCACACACGAACTACGGAGACATTATTTCAAGATTTTTTTCTTCCATGTAAAACTTTATTATTATTAAGTAAATCTGGGTGTACTGCAAGGATCAACATCCATTTCAATGAAGTATCTTGCTCTTAACTATGTGAGATTCAAATATAAAATATCTTTAAGGCATTATGAAATTTCCTCACAGACTATAAAAAATACTCAACTAATATTGATAAAGTAATAAATTTTGTGACAATTTGTTTTGGTGAAATCTTAAGAATACTTTCCTACGGTAGGTTGACAAAAATATTTTCCGTAATATCGCATACGTTACAAGAACTATTTTTTAAAGTTGGAGCTTTCGAGTCATGCTTGGAAGAATAAAGTTATTTAATTATTCAGAGAACTGTAAAATACCTTCCAGTACAAATGATCACGTAAAAATTTCAGCTTATCCATAGATCTAGCAATGAATTCATTTACTCAGATTTGAAGAGTTTATAGAATACATGGTAAAATTATTTATCTAAAGTAAACATTGAATTATTAATTCCATATTTTGTATAAAACTATTATAGTTAAAATAAATAAACGTAGTCCCGTTCAATAAAAGTTATTGCAAAATCTTAAATTTACACAAACTTTTCCCTATAAGAGTTCTTATAGAGCTAAATTTTTCATGAATAAAAATTTAGGGTCAATTATTTCTTGGAAACGAGATGCCATTTATAAATTACATTAAGGTGGATAAATAACATAAGTAAAGATTACTCTCGTTCAGTTTCGAAAAAAAAAGAATTCAGTGCCAGTTGAAATCCTTGAAACGTTTAACTTGCATTAATAGCATAACTCTCGGCTGTCTAGAATTTACGTTTGCCTACAATTTTTTGTTGTAACCAGCATAAAAGTTGAAAAACATTATATTTTTCTTTATTTATAAAATCAAAATGTTTAATTGTTCAGAACTATAATAAAATCTGTATTGACAAACTTGATGCTTACACCCCTGTATAATCTGATGCGATTGATAAATTAATCACTTAGAAGTATAATTATGTTGTTGCAAATACGTATACCCCGCACAAAAATGTTAACTGACACATGTTTGTGTTGATCTGTGCTACAGTAAACCAACGGAGTAATTGCATACCTAAACATGGAAACCAACCACCACCTGCTTCTTTATCTATCCATACTGCCTTGTTCAAATCAAGTCTTCTTAAAAATCACATTTTCTTGGAGAGTTGCTGTGACAGATAAGTCAAAACCCTTTTTTAGTTATTTATCATTCAAAATAAGTATTTCTCATTAATCTAAACAATAAGAATGGCATTTACTTGACATATAAATGACGTTGATATACGGTCAATATGTGCACTTACATGACATGTATACAGAAACAGCTGATCAAGGTTCGAAATTTGATCAGCTGTTTTTCATCAAACAAAATGAACTGACCTGTATTAAAGTTTGCAGATATACACGGAATTAAACTTATCGACTTAAGAAACACACGCTCTGTTATAGCTAGAAAGGACACTATACTGTAGAAACATGGGCTGCAGTCCATGGACCATTTCATATGAGACTCACTATGGAGATTAACTTAGTAGTACTCTAGTAAGTCTGATTCTTACTAGATCACTAGATGACTAGAGTTATATAGTAAATAACAGAGTACGGTATTGCGCATGTGCCGACCCTATTTACGGCACTGGGTAGCTGGGTTATACGCTAAAGTAAATTAAGCAATTTACTATCTTATAAAAACATCAAGTTTTGCTATTTTGCAAACACCCTTGTCACTGGAAATAAAATTGCAAGCGTTCGGCTGTCATTCCAATGTTGCAGATAGTACCAATTAGATACAATAATCGTTCAATTGAATTTCCGCCAACAGTGTATTATTTTATTTTTTCATTCAAAAACGAAGCAGTTGGAAATTTTTTTGCAATGTAATTTTAAGACTGGTAAATGATTCTGCAATTTTTGATATTTTTAGTTTATTGCTACGTGCAAGTTGCTCGCACAGTTTACGGACTAGCTATCGCACAAGCTTATCCGAGCTCTCCCCTCTTCTTGTGTTGGTTTGTTTTACCAAACTAGCTTTGAGATGGTACCACTTACCTACACGCATGAAAATGTATGCGTGCGCCCATGTATAAGCTCTCGCGCTAGTTTAAGTAATCATGTACATAGATATTAATTAAATAAAAAAAGTAAGTGTTAAGTTTAATCGTACACTTTTCTGCACAGCTCTATAAATGTTGTAGTAGAGTACCATGTTATCACAAGTTAGATTCTAGGGACGTGAGCAATACTTTTCTAAACAAGACCTATTCTCAAATGACTTTGGCTTGTTTTGTTTGTTAAGGACGTTCGGTAGTGTTAGCGGGGGGAAACATTTGCGCGGTGAGGGGAAACCAGCGATGAATGAAGATTTGGCAACGTCGTACGGTTCTTAAATGTGTGAGTGTTCATGTACACGCATCAGGTGTCTCTGCACACTCTACACTGTCTGCTCGTCTGCTGCGTGCTGCGTCGGTTACGACAGCGTTCGTGTATCAATGTTTTTGTGATAAAGCTGTAAGTATTTGTTACTGATTTATTATAAAAGTGTAGTGAAAATGAATAAATGAGTAATTAGAAAGACTTGTAACAATTGTATTTCTATTTGTAGATTTCATTCGTAAGAATGCCTAAAGCCAAACAGTATAACCTCCAAACTACGAAAGTAACAGAAATAGTTCGATTTAAAGGAAAATTTACAAAAAAATATAAAGTTGAAAGGCATTTACGAACTATGTTGAGGAACAAGGTACAGAAAGAGAAGAGTGGTTGTACCAGTTATGTCAGAGATATTCCTATTGATGGAGAGCGAGTAATTGATGTAAAAACCATGGCCAAGAAAATGTTTTGTGAAAAATGCAAGGATAAATTAGGCTTGTGTGATATCCAAGGAGAAGTCGTTCAAGGCTTGGATTCAATTTTTGATGTTGAATGTTTTAAATGCAATCACGTAACGAAAATTCATTCAAGTGAAAAGTACGTCAATCCTAAAACTGGAATAAGTTCCTTTGCAATAAACACTAAACTATCACTTGGTAAGTTTTCTATCACATTTCAGTATTCAAATTATTTCAGAACAAAAGATGATAAATTTTTCATCTTGCAGGAGCTTTGAATTCTGGGTTAGGGTCAACTAAGACAAACAAACTTCTTAAAACAATTGGTTTACCTGGAGTTAATGACAAAACTTTCAAAGTACATAAGCGTCTGGTGGGACCAGTCATTGAAGAAGTTGCCAGGGAGTCTTGCATCGAAGCCGTGACCGTCGAAAAGGAATTGACAGAAAAAAATGTAAAGGATTTAAAATTGTGCCTGTAAGTTTTTTTTTGTGTACCTGCGCGTACTCTCCAAAACCAAATTATAGCGCAAACAATATTTCAGAGTGACAAGTAATATTTTGAAGCACTATTAGAATTAGTGATATATACTTATCAGTTTGAAATAGTGTACTAGCAATTTTTCAAAGTGATTAACAACAATAGTGTTTTATAGAGTACAAACAGTTATCGTACGTTTCCTGCCACTAGGAAAATATTTTTATACAGACAATTTTTAATGCCGGAACCGATTTATTTATTTTAAAATTCATAATTATTTTTTATAGAGTTTTTTATATACAATTGATCAAACTGTGACAGTGATTTTTTTGTTGAGAAGTGCTTTTTTATGTATGTACGCAAAGGTGTGAGTGTGCATATGAGTGATTGCGTGTTTTTATGCAAATATATATGTATGTGACTAAATATGTACATGTATTATCACCGCTTGAGGCGATTGTATTTTTTTTGGAATCAATTTTTACTTAGAGTATTCTCTTATTGAATTTATGTTGATGATGGACTTATACTTTTATATTCATGATTTGTATGTACTTAACTTTTTGTTACTCTGAATATGTGTTTTTATTTTTCCTATCAATTTCCATCACTTTTAGTCCACGTCACCTTCAAGACGGGTTCATTCTGACTACTAAACAAGCGGAAAACAGCGAAGAAAAAAGAATTACCAGGCTTTTCGCAAGCTATGACATGGGCTGGAGTCAGAGGTCGACAGGTCATCGATACGACAGCTTGAATGGTTTTTGTACTCTTGTAGGATATATGACTGATAAGGTTCTTGATTTTTGCACCAAAAATAGAAAATGTAGGACTTGTGATATTAATACTAAGAATGGAGTACAAACAGAGCACGACTGCAGACTGAATCACTATGGCACAGCAAAATCTATGGAGGCTGAAGGCATAGTTCAGCTCATAGCAAACAGTTCAATTCTAAAAAATTCTGGCGCTGAAATAGGTGTTTATATTGGTGACAACGACAGTTCTGTAGAATCTGCTCTTCATGAAAATTTAGACTATACTATTGTAAAGCAATGTGATATCAACCATTCGAAAAAGGGCGTTAGTAATATGTTATACAAGATGCGAGAAAACAAAAGTATTGACGTTGATCACGAGTTAACTCATGATACTATTGCTTTTTTAAAAAATTCTTTTGCTATCGTGATAAAAAAAAATAAAAATAATAAGGCCGCTATTGAACAGGATTTAAGAAATTTGCCAAACCATGTTTTTGATAATCATGATGATTGTGGAGGTTTTTGTAAATATAGAGAAGACAAAGAAAACTATGATAATAGTAGGCACTTAAAAAATCCGATTCTGTTCAAACATATTAATAAATTGTTTTTCGATTTAGCAAATAGTGCATGTAAATTTGTACTCGCCACCTCATCTAATACCAATGAAAGTATTAATAATACAATGGCTAGCTACTGCCCTAAGGCAAATTCTTATTCTACATCGGAATCGGCGGATTACAGATTTGCATGCGCTGTTGCCCATAAAAATTTAGGTGCGGATTACGTTCTAAAAGTGTGTGAAAAATTGAATCTTACGTATAGAAAACTAATGATAAATTATATTGCGCATATGCCAAAAAAAAAGCAATTAAAAGACTGAATCGAGAATCTCAGCCTCGCATAAAAGCTCTTAGGAAGCATAACAGTTTAAAAAAACAACAACTGAGAAATCAAAAAGAAAAAAAATCAAATGATACTTACTCTTCCGACATGACGCTTTTAGACACTCCTATTAACTCCAGTCAAATTACTCGTCAAATAGTAAATCATTTTAGTTACAATACCGACAATTTTGCGTATATCTTTTTCGATTTGGAGACTGGAGGCTTCTCTCCGCAAAAAGATATTCTTCAGATAGCTATGAAAAGCGAAACAAAATTATTATCCATTTATCTCACACCTGTAAAGAATATCGATCCAAAGTCAACTGCATTGACAGGTTTATCTAAAAACGGAAGACAACTATTTTTGCATGGTAAGCCACTTTCAACACTTCCTCATAAGCAAACTGCATTAAGAGTTCTGGAGTTTTTACAAAGTTTTGGTAAGAATGTAATTATGATAGCACATAAATGTGATTTTGACTCTAATCGCATTGTAAGATTTTTCCAAAGTTTGTCTCTCTTAAGCTCATTTGAAACGCTTGTTTTGGGATTTGTAGACACTTTACCTCTTTTTAGAAAACATTTTCCGAATAGGAAAAATCATAAGCTTTCAGATCTTGGAAAAGACTTATTGACATTGTCTGTTGAAAACGCTCATAATGCAATAGTTGATATTGATTTATTAGAAAAATTAACCGCTACATATCTTTCATGAGATGATATTTCAACGAACGTGTTTTCCGTAAAAGATGTTCTTGCGAAAATTCAAAGAATTTCTGATGAAAAAATGTATTCGCCAACTTTTTCCCCCATGTCGTCTATCATTCCCAAAACAGTGATTAAAAATCTAAGTCAAAATAAAGTAGATTTTAATATTATTGTTGATAAATTTATGGAAGGTAATGATGGTTTAGGATCGTTTCTAATAAATGGGCAAAGCCCTTTAATCAAAAGAGCTACCAGTGTAAATAAAATACTTGAATTTTTAAATGACTTGACAAGTCTCATACAGCATGGGATGTCAGATAAGTAGGATGATTTCTAAGATGAGTGATTCAAACTATGAGCATGTGACTTTGTAATGTGCAAAAAAATTGTATCTTAAGAAGAAATAATAAATTTGAAATTAAAAAAAAAAATAAATAGCATGTTATTGACATTTATTGTTTTTTATGGGAAGGGGTGGGCGTTCTGTACATACACTCATGCACACACGTAAGCTTGTATTTTATGCGTGAATGCATAAATATCTACAATAATATTGAGATATTTACTGATCAACATCCTGGAACATTTTGAATTTCCCGCCACTTGCGACGTTGCCGTTGCATTTCGGTCGAGCTTTTATTTAATTTTTTATTTATAAACGAATCAGACGATCGTCACAAAACTTGGTATACATCAAATTTATAACATTATTTGTAACATATAAAAAAATTGGCCAAATTCACTGGCCCAATTTGCTTAAAACTGTGATTTAGTCATTTCTCCCATAAGCGACAGTGTTAAAATGACTTAACTTTGAAATTTAATATCTCGAAAACGAAACAGAGGAACCTCTTTCAATTTTGACTGGTTTATTGCAACAACAATAAAAACGTCTGGTCAAAATTTCAGAAAAATTCGTTGGAAAATTCAATCACTATCGAACGTCCTTAAACTGTATTTACAAGTGTTTGGCAGTCTCACAGCTCATGATATACCTAACATGTGCTATAAATAATATATATATATATATATACTAGTATACATGTATACAAATACATTTTTTGTATATATATATATACAAAAATAAAAAATGTATTTATATACATGTATACTAGTGGGGCTCCGCCCCACTGCGCGCTTTGCGCACCAACCCCCCTTTTATTGTGTTATAAGTGTAATTTTTTTAAAATAAGGTTTGTATTAATATTTTTTTAAGCCTTAGAAGATAATAAAATTGATTGTTAGGATAAAAATAGTATTTAAAGTATATTTTACAAAATTCGGAAGACTATGGCATTTTTCGAAAATACTCGGAAATAAATTTTCTACGCTGGGAAATAGTTACTGGTCTGCTTTAAAGGAAGTATACAGAGCAAGCATCTAATTTTAAACAACAGTAAAAAAGTTTATGTAGACAGAGAGATGTGCCCTTGACTTTTTGTTGGTGAGCTTTATTATTTCTTCTAGTGGCTCCCTTTTTAAAATGAGCTGTCTATCCTGTATGTGTCAATAGATACTTCTAAGCACTTATAACTATATATGCCCCCTGCGCACTCTGCCCACCAACCCCCGTAATTGCAACTTAGATTTATAAAGTATGGATAAAAAACCCAAATCATATTAATTGTTACTTAAAATTTATATTCGTAAAAAATGTATATTAATCATAATTAATTACATGAATTTTTAAAAAAAACTTTTTGTTTCCCTGACTAATAACAGCTATTTCTATGAGATAAGTAGAACATGATTTTCAAAATGATTAAATTTTTAAAGAAGCATGTTACGTTATGCTGCCTTTTTAACTACGAAACTTTTTCGCATGGTTTAAAAATTTTTTTGGTAATATTATTTGGAACAAATACAAAAACATTTTCATTGAAGATTGTAAAGATAATCAAAGTAAAGCTCTTTTACATTTAAACGAAATTTTTAGTTCTGAAAATATGTCTTGTGAAGATTTCAGTTTACCAGAACCAACAGAAACGATGAAAAAAAATATTGATACTGACAATGATGAAAGAATATTTTGTAAACATAAATTTCATGAAATGTTTTTACAACTCAATTATGATCAATGTCGAATTTTTTAAGAAGTAATAAAATTAAGAAAAAAATTTTTTTTATCGATGATCCTGGTGGATCTGGAAAAACTTTCCTATACAGAAGATTAACTCATTATTTAAATTGAAAAAAAATTCTTACAATGGCTTGGACAGGTATTGCTTCTATTCTGCTCCCAAAGGGAATGACCACTTACAGAACTTTCAGACCTCCTTTAGAATTAAGCACTATGGAAAGTGCACTCTTCCAGTTTGAGCCAGATACACAAAAACTACGTAAAGTAAAAGTAATTATTTAAGATGTAGCTTCTACGATACCGAAAAAAGCGTTAGAAATCGTTGATAGGACTTTCAAAGATTCATCTAGTAATAATAAACCTTTGGGAAATAATATAATAATTTTAAGTGGAGACTTACAAATGTAACTCAAAATTTTCAATTTAAAAGTGTCTATCATCACACGAAAAAATTTACAAAAAAAAATTTTTTGTATGTGATCTGCGTAGCATTATAATATTAGACAAGAAAAACTATTAGCGTCACACAAAGAAATGCCGAAACATTAAAAAAAATTTGAAGTGTATTAAATGCAAAAAAAAATTTAAAAGAAATTATCACTTACAGAGACATTTGAAAAGTCATGAAAAAAACGTTTAAAAAAATATGTGTCAAAATTGTGGAAAAGGTTATGTAAGAGCAGAGCACGCTAAGGGGGAGCGGGGGGAGGTAGGGGGGAGCCGGGGGAGCAAAACCTCGCTCTCACTCTTACGACTATATAATATAGGAAGATATATATATGAAGTCAAGTACGTTTTGGAGGAAGATTTTCAGTTGACGAAATGCTTTCATTCGAGAAAGAAGTGGAGCCTCAAACTCCAGAAAACAATTGTAAACCCACCTTTAAAAGTGCATTTGTTCCGGTTATAGATAAAAAATTATTACAAGTTTTACATTTTCGATGAAGGTGACGACGCTTCTCTTTAATAAAATTGTATTTAATGCAATAATCAAGGTGTTAGTTTGGCCAAACTATTATTTATATATTATTGTATCCAGACAACCAAAATTACTGAGTTGGACCCAACTATTTTTACTGGTACCTACTAATGGTATAGTTTTAAGTTTTTTTATTCTGTAAGAGCACCGGTGCAAATATTGGTACTTTTTAGAGAGGACGTATATATGTACCTTGACGGCAATAACTCTTTCAAAGTTCCAGCGTACAATAGAGATTACTTCATTGATTTATAGCGTATTGATAACAGCAGGTTATATTTTGAATGAAAAATTCTATACAACTTTTATGTTACACAGCTTTTATCCTAATAAATTTTTTCCTTACAGAATTTAACAATGGATTGCAACAGCAGTACACAAATAATCGTTTTCAAAGCATTGAAAGCTCAAGTGATAAGCTCATGTTTATACAAAGAATTACCAACTTTTCTAAAGTGTTCAAAACAGAATAGTGTTACAAAATGTGTATTTTCAATTGTAATTATAGTTATTTCCTTTATGATAGTTATTAAAGTTAAACATTTTCTGTGAGAATATTTTTTAACTGTGATAATATATTTTTTTACTAAAATAATGTAAATAATTATTTCTTTAACCATTATACGTGTTATTTATGGCTTACTTATTTAACACGTAGTACTTTTCTAAGAAATAGAGCAAGCTTATAAGTTTAAGGTTTAAGATTGTTAGGATAACATGTAAAAGAATAATATGCAAATGGATTTCAAAAAAATACAAAAATTTGTCATTGTCCTAGCTAGGACCAATTATTGATTTTATTTTTCAAGTAGATCCTACTCATCTTTCTTTGATTGATAGCAAATAATTTTGAAATAATAATTCCTTTTCACTTTTGGTTAAAATGCCTCAACGTATTTTTCTATAAGTGGTTGTTGGCTATTTTTACCCTTCTCTTCCTTACTGAAGCTCTCGTATTTTAATTTGCAATAATACGGGCCCATGTTTTTATTATGTTGACTGCTTAATTGTCAGAGGCTTACTCATGCTATATGAAAATTTTTATTAGTTAATGAGAAGGCACTAATTAAAAGATTTTTTTTTTGAACTCATACTTCTGTAGGCGCATTTTTCTCTACGGAGTTAATCAACGATTTAAGATTGATGATCTTGAGAAAAAGTGTAACGGAAGTGGATTTTGCTTTGATAGACATTAGAAAACTGATTACTTATTTCCATCGTACAGTTCGTAACATATTTCTAATGTAAATTTTTATTTACTTTTGGTTAAATTATACATTATATAAATAAATGATTTATTAAATAAAATACATTTTTTTGTACCCATTTTTTAAAAAAATTTAGAAATTAGTGTATATTAGTGGAGCAGCTTTTATATACATAATGAAACATTTATTTACTTATTATTCATTTGCTTTTTTTAAAATAAGTAAATAATTGTTTACACAATTTTTCACATTTTTTTATAATTTTCATACTCACAATAAAAAGTTTTCGTACTGTATAATTACAATAATTAATTTTTATTGCTTTTTTTTTCACAAAATTTAGAGAGGTGAAAGGAGCGCAAATATATGCAACAATGCTGGAAACCATGTTTCTTACATGGATCAGCTTATATGCACGTGTTTCATATTTGAAAATGAAACAGGTTGATCTTAAAGTAATCTTTTCATAATGTGACATGTTAAATTGTAAAGAGGGTACTGTTAAACAATCTGCAATTTTTTTTTTGTATTTCTTATGGTATTTTGGGTATACTTTTGATACTTGAACAATATCTGTCAAAAAAGCTTGTATGGGATAAAATTTCTCAAGGACCATTGCTTATATTATACTGTGCCATAATATATTGTTTATTATGTTTTAGTTACTAAACATTAGAATATTTATTGAAACTACACCCAACTTACGTAAGTATACTTATTCCAGCGATAATTGCACCACCTTTGTACACACAATATTGTTTCATGGAAGGCATATTTATATTTATAATTATTTTATCTGCCATATAATTTTATAGAAGTATAACTTCTAACTTGGGTACCCAAGTACCCACAGTCCACTGGTTTGGTCCTAGTTTTTACACTTTTATTACCTTCTTTGCCTATACACAGGCATCGTTCTTGGAATCATGATAATTATCAGTTTCAGAGTCACTATTTTGCACGGGGGCCTCACAATCTAATTACTGATCGTTGGTATCACAAGAGATACAACAGTCACTTCTTTGAGTAAAAACTGCAAAATAGCGTCAAAAAAATTTTTCATCTTTGTAACATAATCCATGCATAAATACATTTTTTATTTTGTACCTTAAAAATGTTGTACTCACTATGATATAAGTGCGGATCCGTCAGGTTTGATGCTGCGTAATAAAGTAAATAGTACTTTGCACTGAAATTCGTATATATACGTTGTATGTATATATTTCTAAAAAATTAATCATTTATTCTTAGTATTGTAATCTGACACTAGTTTGAAAAGAGGATTAAATAAATTATAACAATAATATAAACTTTGTACATTTATTTTAATAACAATTTGAAAAAAATACAGTCTTCTTAAATTCTTATTAAACATCATTACAAGATGTATTTTTGGCGCTCGTAACTGAATTATCACGCATACGCAACAGCAAGAAGACGAGACGCCGTGACGCTACACTTTAGCGTCAAATAACTACAGTTTGATATCTCTTGCACGGTCAGTCTGTATGTTCATACATGCATTCTCTGTCTTTCTACAACCTTTTATTTGATCCTTTCTTTTCTATTAGTTTTGATACTGTACTTAAAATAGTAAAGACTAAAGATGGTACAGTGACTTAAGATAGTGACAATAAACGTGTCTGTGTTTAGTTATAAAATACGAGTGTTGTACATTTTTTTGCCCAAACGCCTACTCATAAAACCGTACTGCTAACATGTTATTGGCTCTGAATTGTCGTGTGGGTGCGTATTTGCTCGATCACGTTTTTTTTTCACTTCTTTTTCTTCTTTTCGCTCCATGCTTGAGCTCATCGCACGTTCCCTGTGTGTTCTTCTTTTCTTACTATTACGTGCTACCATAATGGCGGAAGCAACCGGGAGCTCTTTGTCAGGTAACGAGCACTGTAAGACGGAGAAGCTTGGCAGTTCTCTCACCCTGAATCCCTCTGATAAGAGCGAGGGTCAGTCCCAGGAGGTGGCAGAGTAGAGTCAGAATGGAGGTGCAGTGGCAAAATCACCTCGAGGTGCAAACGATGGCCCAACTTTCGAGGCCTCGGGTGGAGCAATAAGAAAGGACGGTAGGAGGAAGAGGAAAGTGGGCAGCAGTAAGAACTATATATATATATATATATATATATATATATATATATATATATTCATTGCCTTAAAGACTCGATATTTACGTTAAGAGTTGTTGTTTTTACTCATGCTCGTTTATCGTTCTTCTTAAAAGATTTGTGTCTTGCCTTAATATGGAACAAGACAGCTCATTCAAGATTGCATGATTGAGGTTTCTTTTATTAGGGCTTTCTTTATTCGGAGATTTGCGGAATTTAAGAGCCAGCACGCGTTCGTATATGTAAGGGAGAGGCCCACATCGTGACAAAAGAGACGCGTTATTCGCTTAATCAGTCAGTCATCGCCAAGTTGGACGCCTCGAGCCGAGAAGGGAAGGTACGCGTTTCGGTTACGGATTACGTTCGGCTGAACTAAGCGTGCTTGTCTTTTCACTCTACGGTTGGTGGCACGTGTCGTAGAATAAATTCTGTCAATCGGCCATTTTTCTCTCTCTCTCTCTGTATGCCTCTCATATTTGATTCTGGCACCATTTTTCCTCGGATTTTCTCATGCTCGATCTCCGTGTTACTTTTGCAAGGAAACCACTAGCCTTACGCGCACGCAAACATATAATAAAGTACTTTTTCCTATTTATTTTCCGTTATTTTGAGGTCAAAATGCCATAAATATGATAAACGATCCATAAAAAAAGATTGAAGACAATTTAGGAGAACTAGACGAGGTGGTCGTAACTCGTAAAAACAACCTGACCATGTTTTTCATAAATAATGAGACTGTTGCATACATGGGAAATGATGCACCAAAAATAAATTGGATTGATACATCATCCAAAGATAAGAATAAATATTTGAGAGATAGGAAAATAACTTTAATTTATACTAAAAAAAAGTTTACGTAAAGAAATGGCGCCTGCAAATCATGAACTTAAGAAAAAACAAAAAAAAGTACTGGTCAAAATATTCAATCTAAAAACCTTATCAACTCACAAAACAAAATTTTAGAACCCTCAAAGAAAGATATAGAGGAAATAAAGAAATTGATGGAACAAGAAAAGTACTAGCAGAGCTCCTGGATGTCTATGAGGTTTAAAGCTGTTGCCTCTTAACACAAAGAGGCCTTGAAAAAAGAAAGAGAGAAAAATAAGAGGGACCAAGGGACACTCCAAGCCGAGGTTAAGCAGCTTTTAGCTGCTCAAAAAAGAAAAATGAAGGCTCTTGAGTAAGTACTTGCCAAAAGTCAAATACAACAGGTGACTAAATTTACTACATTTACTCCGGGACCTACATTACGTAAGAAATTGATTATTTCAAACTCCAACTCCATTGATAGTTCACTGTGGACAGTAAAGATTTAAATAACGCTGTCTCTGACAGCTTCATTACAACATGCGAAATGTGCCAAGTTGCTAAAATCAGGAGATTGCCTTCCAATACTAGAATAAATAGGGCAACCAAACCACTTGAGATAGTTCATGCTGATACAATAAGACTGATCGGTCAAGCCACTTATCCTAAAGCATATAAATTTGTAATCGCCTACATGGATGACTACTCAAGATTGACAATGGCATACCCAGTGAAAACAAAATGTGAAGCAGGATGTTGTTTGGACAATTTTGTGACAAGCGCACGAAACCTGCTGGGTTTTGATGCAAAGATATGCTATCTTCGATCCGATCAAGGCACGGAGCTTACAGAAAGCCAAACGGTAGAAGTTCTCCAGAGGTTGAGAGCTGAACTTCAGTTGGCCTGTCCAGACACCTCTCAGCACAATGGAGTCTCAGACGGCTTAATCGTACCTTAAAAAACAAGGTGCGAGCCTACATGTACGACTCAGGGAGAACACATGGAATTTCGTCCTGGGCAGTGCAGTATATGCCTACAATCGGACACCTCACTGGTTTAACGACATGATAGCTCCTTTAGAAAAGTTTGTGCCCAATCTGAAGATAGTCATAACCCAAATCAGAAGATTTGGCTGCGTCGCTTTTATCCAGGTACAAAGGAACACTGGAACCAAATTTGGTCCACAAGGGATACGAGTAGTGTTGGTTGGTTATACCACCACTGGCTACTTATTCTTAAGACCTAAAGATAGAAAATTCTATGAGAGTCAAGACATCAAATTCCAAGAAAGACTCATATTCAGAGATATCTGGGAAAAAGACAAAAGAGCAAACTGGGGGAATCACAAGACAGATATTAAACAAGATGATTGGTTCAGTAAGTTGGATAAGACGAGCCCTTAAGTATCATTAGAAACGGAGGGAGAACCAGTAGTCAAGAAAAAATGCGGCCAGCTCAAGAAAAATAGGGAGCTTGGTCAAGAAAACCCTAAGGAACCCACTAGAATGAATGATACGAGTCTTGCAGGAGCCATCGACTCAAACAAGTTGGATAAACTGTGTTCAGGATTGAAGTGAATTAAGTGCGCGTTTATACATTCAATCTAATTTTAGAAATTCACCTTGACTTGTACATCTTTATTTCTCTGCGAGCAGTTACACTGCAAATGTAAGCAAAGACTTTAACCCATGTTACAGACAATTTTTATCTTTTCTTAAGTTCTTTTTCTGTTTCTATTATTTTTCAATATTTTAGTTTCACACGAACCACTGCTTTGCGTAGCAGTATACATATATGCTAACAAATACATATCTGTTCGCGCACTGCTCTGCGAAGCAGACTAATGAGTCAGTCTGTTTTCGGCTCGTACAGCTAAAGCAACTCACAGTACTCGCTTGCTATATGTAAGGAGGCTCGAGACTCGACGCCTTGCATGTACATATAGACCGCGTTCTTTAATCTGTAAAATAGTCTGTAAATAAATAGTTCCAACAGTTTTATTACATCACAGTCTTCCTCCATATTTTTGCTGCTTCTTCGTGTGCTTTCGAATGCACGAAGAGCATCTGTTCACAAACCTTACCCAGATCACTGCAATGAGCTTTTAAAGCTCAGCCACGCCAACCGCAATACAGTCCACTACAGTCAATATCCAACATTATCCAACAATATCCAACAACTGCCTTAATGGAAGGGCGATGTTGACTATTTGATCGCAGAAGTCGAAGATGAAATGACACATGCCCTGATTGCTGAACTGAACAAAGATTCCGCAAACTACAAAGAAGCTGTCTCATCTCTAGATCGCGATGAATAGCTTAGAGCAGTTGACGAAAAACTGAAATCAATACGAAAAAACTAAGTGTGGAAACTCGTACAAAGACCAACCATGAAAGCTTAAGGAGGCAAGCCAAACATCATCGACTGTAGACAGGTTCTGAAGAGAAAAATAGACAAAGATGGAAGCAGAAGTTTAAAGCGAGTTAAAGAAAGGACAAAGAAGAATCGGAGAAACTGAAGAACAGAACAAAACTAAAACTGAAGAAAATGTACTTTACAGAGAAGCAGTTGAAACCCTGCTGTATCTGGTTAACGTAGTCAGACCAGACATCTCGTACTCTGTAAATGTATTAAGCAGACACCAAATCTGCCCAACTGAAGATGACTGGAAAATAATTAAACGAGTCTTTCGGTATCTGCAACACACTAGAACTCTGGTGTTAATCTACAGAGTCCGGAAAAATAGATTGTAAGCCTTTGAAGATGCAAGTTTAGCAGGCTGTAGAGCCTCAATTACGCCAGTTAGATACCTCATAAGATTGTGTGCCGATACAGTTGTTGGGCAGACGAGAAAACAGAATTATGTTGCAATCTTAACCTGCGAGGCAGAATACGTGGCGATTTGTGATGCAAGTCAGGAGCTAATAGGATTCTCAATCAGCTAAATACTGTCATATTTTCTGTTGCCAGCGGACCTTTGGTGTGACAACAAAGCTGCCAGAGCAAGTGCTAAGATAGGTGGGGGAAAAGACTGAGACACATGACCGAGATAAAGGCTCACTACGTGAAGGAATGTGTATCCGGAGGAAAAATTATCGTCAAATGGATTCCATTCAAGAAAAAACTAGCAGATATTTTTACAAAACCCTGCCATTTGAACTGCATGAAAGACTAATGAAAGAAATTTTGAATGTTAATTAAGGTAAATTGCATGATAATTGAACTTAAATTTAAGATGGTAAGATTAATAAATTAATAATAGATGAATGATGATAGTAGACATGCTGATTAATGTACCTCTCTGTGTATGTTTTAGCTCGTCGCAATCAACTCCAATGAGTGATCAAATAGCCAACGTGCTCTACATCTCCAGCTGGTTACTTATTTATCTATACTCAGTGTTAAAAATCAAATATTTTTTTTCTTTCCATTTTATATAAATTTATTGAATTCAGATACGAATGGGAGGGAGTGTAAGATATCTTTTTGGCGCTCGTAACTGAATTATCACGCATGCGCAACAGCACGAAGACGAGATCGCGTGACGCTGCACTTCAGCGTCAAATAACTACAGTTTGCTCACTCTCACACGGTCAGTCTGTCTCTTCATACACGCACTCTCTGTCTTCGTGTAAACTTTTATTTAATCCTACCTTTTCTGTTCATTTTGCTACTGTACTTCAGATAGTAAAGACGAAAGATAGTACGTACTAAAGAAAGTGACAATAAACGTGTCTTTGTTTGATTATGAAATACGAGTGTTGTACATTTATTTTACCAATCGCCTACTCATGAACCCATACAGCTTACAATTATCTCCAGAGTCAGCGACATCTTCCCATTCCATAGCAAAATATAAGTTTTTTATTCGTTTGACATTATCGGTGGCATATATGGATTTATACATACCGTTATAATGAGGATATCTGGTTTTTCCTACTGGAAGTTTAAACTCTGGATAATCAACCATGTCATTAACTTAAAAAGTAAAGTTTTGGAGCCACCTTTTCCTAAATTATTTAATTATAAAAATCTGTGTAGCATCTTTAAGATTTTCTTGTTGTACATTCCCAACTTCTGTATAGTTAATACTACGAGATTTTTAGTCTTATCCTTGATTGTAAGGCTTAAGCCATAAATTTTTACGTTAATATTTTTGACTTAACTTTTGCCAAGGAAGCGGTGGTTCAATAAGAAACACGTGTGGTTCAGAGCTCTCAGTTAACGAAAGAATTGCTAATTCCTTTATCATTGCCAGTGACACATAAGCCTCGCATGTCTACTACATATTCCATCATAGCATAGAATTGACTAGCACAAATGACTTATGCTGTTTTATTTTTTATGAGCAAGTTCAAACAAGTTTTCTTACATTCCTACTCACTGGATTATACTCAACTATGCGATTATGTAGAACCAGATAATAAGCAGCTGTTCCTAGCGAAAATTATCTTTTGACTCAAATTTTTAATGCTCATCAATTAGTGCGCTTTTTAAAGTTCTACTTTATTTTGAACAGTCAATAACGATGAGTGACCTGTATGTGATAGAATCGTTTTATTAATCATTGGTAATGTTTTTTCATCATAATAGACATTTAAAAAATTTGTGTGCATATTGTAAAGTAAAAAAAATTGATTATATTTAATATGGAGATTGAGATTACTATAGGAGTAGTATTAAAAGTAAAGAAATAAGTTAATATTACCTATATAACAATGATCAAAATAACTAGCATTAGCAGCTTTCTGACTTTCACAATTTGTTTGAAATTCTAAAACAACAGCGCGTGGCTTTTTCAGTTTATTTGATGTTTTTACGGTCTAAACATGTTTTATAGATGTTGAAAAAAGGACATATTCATATAACTTCCAGTTGCAAAAACTCATGGTTATTGGCTTTTCTTTTGCAATTACAGTAAGCAGACGGGTTTTAAATCTGTCTGATGCACTTTCGTAAGGCACTAGCCATTCTTTTCAAGTCAATATGATTTTAAAGTATACGTTACCATTATTAACAACTGTTTAATTTCGTTATAGCATTAAAATTATGTCGTTTTCCTAATTACATAAGAGAATAGCATAATATGTCATATAATTGTTGTCGATTAGGATTTATGTATTTTGACTGAATCCATGATTAAATTTAATTAATGTGCTGGTACAAAAATTTTGGGTAAAATTATACGATATTTATACATTATTTAAATGGTGACGAAATTACCGCTTCATGTCTTCACAGTATATTTCAGTAGAAAAAATGACTTGTAATGTTGTAAGAAATCTTCAATGACATCTTGAAATAAAAAGCAGTTACAAAATTCTACAGCTTATAGCATGTTCATTTAAAAGATGAAGTAAAAAAAAGACAAAGAGCTTTCAGCTTAATTTCTATATACTTTGCATATGCTTAACTTGTTTTATTTGTTATTATTTCTAATTGAAAATTAATTATTTTCACTGTATTTGTAATTCAGTACCCATTTATTTGGTTTTGTTCATAACTATCAAAGTTTTTTAATTAAAATTGTTATTATTATGAAATATTTCAAGCATCATACAAGTTCGGTGTTTTTAATGTTAACGTGATTTGTAAATGTAACTATTATTTGAGAATTACAGTGAATATTTTTTTATTTAAATAAAAAATAGATCGAAGAACACACTGTAAACAGCTACTAACAGAAGATGTTATGTTTTCAAAGCATTTCTGTGTCAGTTGTCTCCAGCATCAGCTTATACACATGACTAAACAAGCAAAAACTATAAGCTAAAGCCAGAATTATAAAGTACTTCGAATGTATCTTTATTTGTTTATACATATTCACATCAGATGCACTTAAAAACATGATTATTCACTATTAGTACTATCTCCATCACTACCATCATAAGAAATGACGCAAAAGTACCTTTACTATAGTCCATACCGTCAGTATCATAACCAGTTGACACATTGATTTTTATCGAGTGGCTCGATTACATCGTTTACAAGTAAAAAGATCGAATGCAATTCATTATTTAAACTGCGTAAGAGACCAATGTGAAGCTTCTTACAAAAATATTTGATAGGATCGTGCAAGTGAGGAACATACTGTAATAATAAGATAATTTTACAATTATTATTGTATCTATTGCAAATGTCAATTGTGTTTATGTTGTTTAAGGTAGTTTTTCTTTATTTAAAAATTTATCAATAAATCCTTATGAACAGTTATTAGCTAGTTAAAATTTATTGATCAATTTTAAATTATCGTTATAAAATTGAGCGTCTGCTAGATCAATAAAAAAGTCTACTTATGTGTAAATAAAATCCTTTTTTATGTTGTATTGGAAAGTGGGAGAGAAAATTTAAGTATCAGCCTGAATATGTGGGTTTTTGGTACCAATTAGTTAACACTGTATTATTTTGTTGAATAATAATTCCTAAATCTAAGAAACTAATGCTTTTGTTGTTGCATGTCTCAACAATGGATTGTAATGTAATTCCGGTTTGTTTAATAAATCAGTATTGTAATGTAATGTAATAATTGTAACAAGTAATTCCGGACAATAGCTATTAAAATGTTTTTAGTATAGTTACTTAGTAAGTAGGCACACATATGAGAATATCATTCGCATACTACACATACAGTGAAACATCCAAACATAACTTCTATAAGCTTGAAATTTCAAGTAAACGCATTACAACATCACACAGTACTGGACTACAAGGACTGCTCATTGGAGAACTAAAATTTTGTTAATAAAATTTTTTGTTAAAATAAAAAAAGTTTAATTCAAAATTAAAGATACACCTGTGCAAAATTCATTGAGAAAAAAATTGATTTTACCATTAAGAATTTCCAAAAAATGTCTCATTGCATTTACAATTGAGGTTTTACTAGTATTATTAAATAAACTAACAACATTCGGACCAATAAGAGTGTATCAAGGTAGAATGATAAATATCTTTTAATTTATTTTTCAACTCACATTTATTTTTTACTTGTGATTTCGCCAGTGGAATATTCTTAATTAAAAAATCAGAAAGAAATTTTGAAAAAATGTAAGTCGGCAAATTCAGTGTTGCGACAATGATATGAATGAAAAACTCCTTTATGTGTATTTTTATTAGTCCGTAGCATTAAGATAAGTTTTTTTTATAAACATCTTTATTAAAGTTATTTAATTCATTAAAAATACCGCATTGATCTCAATTGCTAACAAAATTTTTTGTATCCTTAGTTGATTGCTTTGAAGGATTATTTTTTAACTGTAAATAATATTTATCATCACTTAATAATTCTTTTATTTCATTAATGTAAGTTTTTTTGTGAATAACAAAAGTAATATAATTTTTGTCTGCTTTAGTAATTAAAATGTGTTTATTATTCTTAAGCAATACTCGTGTTCGTTCCAAATTGTCTTGGAGAATTCCATCATGTCAAAAAAGACGAGAAGATACATTATATCTATTGTTACTCATAATGTTAAGTAGTTATTTCTGACGATCTCAAATTCTTCCGAATATCTTAATTAATCTTCAACATTCTCCAAAAGATGAAAATAATCACAAGTATTAACATTAGAAACGAGCTCAAATTTATTGTTCAGTTCTTATATGCTCGAGACACAATCCGGTAGCTGTGCGTTACAAAGGTTACATAGCCAGTTTTATTTTATTTTACTTATGCCTTCTCTGTTAACAAATGCAGGGCACTGAAACGGGCCAGGGTAAATGACACTTATAGTTGAAAGTGTATCGTATACACCTTTGCATTTGGATTCTTCATGTGAGAATAGGGCATGGAACTTTTTTTTGTAACTTAGAACGATATTCGCGAATATTGCTATTTAATTTTAATTAGTAATAATCAATACATAAATTTATCGTATAACATTCGCAGCCATGACTTCGTATTTTTTCTTTAATAAATTCTTTTTGATTTCTTAAAAAATTAGTTTTTTCGTACAAATCCTAAATTTTATTATTTAAAATTAATTTATGTAACTTAAAAATGGCTCATTCATGTCAAATGTTCGATCGAAAACTAAGCCAAGTAACATAATTCAGTTTATGTGTACATTGTGTGATATGTCTTGGAAAAACATCATAAGTTCTACATTTTATTGAAGATTTTCGCTTTAATTAACTGCTTTTCAATTTTTACTGAACACAACTAAGCTTATAAAAACTAAAACTTACATTTTTACCGAAGCATGCACGTATGAAGTCAAGCACCCATGAAAGCGATTCAAACTTTCTACTGGTAAAGATGGTTAGTAATTGTAGCAATCTAGTGTTCTCCATAGCAGCACAGTGTGGATGCCGATGTCAATATAAACAAATTATAAACACGTAACAATATTATAAAAAGCGCCTGTTTTCCAAAATGTTAAATATACATTACTTCAATAATAATATTAATAGACAACAAGACACAGAAAAATTGAAAAATTGTTACAAGTTTCTCGGTAAGTTAATTGAGACAGAAGGCTTACTTGATGTACATGATTTAAGGGCCCCTTTCATTGATGGTATTAGGAAAACATGATCTGCTAACGTTTGTCTCACAAGTAACAGCTTGCGATTCTTATTTGATTGTATTGTGTGCATTTATTGTATCATTTGTACATGTGCAGGGTATAAAAGCAACAAAACTTAAAACTCTGACTACATTACGACTTTACATCCCTTACATCATAAGAGGCAGAGGTATAATATACATTTTACTTAATTTGCGTTTATCGTATCCATCAAAATTTGTATTGTAAAGAATTCTTATTTCTCATAAATTTTTGTACCTGATGAGGGCCGAAACATTGTCCAAACGGCTGGAACGTCGATTTGTTTTTTAATAAGTACAAAATTTGACAGTACCATCATTGGACGTTATTTTAATTATGAAGCAACTGTCATTGGACGTCTTTTATGATTATGTGTGGACGCTGGTGGAAGCTGTACGTCTTTTATATTTACATTGGCATTTTCACTGTGCTGCTATGGAGAACACCAGGTTGCAACAACTACTAACCATCTTTACCAGTAGGAAGTTTGAATCGCTTCCAAGGATGCTTTTCTCCATACGTGCATGCTTCAGTAAAAATGTAAGTTTTAGTTCTTATAAGCTTAGTTGTATTAAGAAGAAATTCAAAAGCGGTAAATTGAAGCGAAAATTTTTAATTAAATGTAGAACTTACGACGTTTGTATAAAATGTCATACAATTTACCAATAAACTAATTTTGTTACTTTTTTAAATTTTTGATCAGTTATGAAACGTAAATTAGCTATTTCTAAATTACATAAATTATTTTTTTATAATGAAATTTTGGACTTGTACAAAACAATAATTTTTTAAGAAGTGGAATAGAATTTATGTAGGAAAAAATATTAAGTCATAGCTGTAAATCTTATACGACAAATTTATTTATAGTTTAGTACGAATTAAAATTAAATAGCATTTTTCATAATTGTCGTTATAAGTTAGAAAAAAAGTTCTATGCCCTTTTCTCACATAAAAAATCTCAGTGCGAAGGTGTATACGATATACTTCCAGTTACAAGTGTCAGTGACCCTGGTTTGGTTCGGTGCCCTGCATTTGTCAAAAATAAAGGCATAAGTGAAATAAAAAAAAACTGGCTATGTAACCTGTCTCACATACAGCTACCAGATTGTGTGATGAATAAATCATTGTGAAATAAATAAATGGTAGAAATCTAATAATGCAAAAGTGTTAGTTGTAACGGAGAAGACCCAAGAAATTCTCTCAATAAAAAAACAATTGTATTTTTGAAATATAGCCACAGATTTTTTCCACCTTATAAAAAATAAATTACTATAATAGTCATTGCTTCGATTTTGCTCATTTGTATTTTAATAGCAAAGTAAAATTCACCCATTCATCACGATTTCTGAAACATTATACACAGTTAAAAGTGTAAGAAATTGAAGGAACTCTATCATCACTCATTTCTGACAAAGCAACAGATGAATTAGTGCGAGAATACGATAACCTTTAATTCATCAAGTATCTAATCAAAAATCGAAAAAAATACGCTCATTAAAAGTTTGACAACAATTATCAAGAAAGAAAAAAAGGGTATAAAAAAACAACACCATGCTTATCAATTAGTTTATCACGTGAGTAACAAGATGTACTCTAACGTTTAAAGTACTTAAAGTCTACAAGACAATTGGTCACCATTCATATGGTTCTTTTTTTTCCCTTCACCTTCCTTTTAGCACTGCATCAGCTACAATTCTACAATATAAGCATAAGTAATTACTACTTTTTTTACTTCATGTCACTGAAAATAATTCTAACTGCAACATATTTTTGAAACGTCTATTATTATATGAATAAAAACTAGAATATACACATAAGTGACCATTTAGAATATACCCCCCCTTCTTATTTTTTACCTACTGGTCCTATGTAGTTAAAACTGGTAATTTTCAGATAGAATTTAATGCGCTTTCTCGTGCTGTTACTCAAATTTTCGTAGGTTCAACCATTTTAAGATATAATTTTTAATACTGAGAAAAATGATTTTATTGGTTATTTTGACTTTAAATTCACTTCCTACGATTACATGATTGCATATAAACACGTTCTAAAGCAAATTTTACCACTAAGGCATGCTTTAAAATTAAATTACATCTGCCTAAATTTTAAATTATTCCCCTGCAGGTTGAACCTGCGTTCTCGAGCTACTAATCCTAACTTCAAGCATACAGATCTAAAATTCGTATGTTTTATTTGGAGGTTATTGTTCTAGTATCTTGTTTGCCTTCCGTTTTTAGACCACTAGTAGCAATAATACCGATTGAACAACAGAACAGGCTCTGCTCAGCGTGTTATTTTTATAAACAGAAATATTCAAAAATCAACTCAATTCTTTAACTTTAAAAATTAATAAACAAGCATTTCTCGTCGCTACTACTTTAATTTACTGATAAAACATTATCATAATAAAACAACCACAGATTAAAAGATCTTTTATTAAAATAAGAAGTACAGGAATATTTCCTGAAGGTTAGATCGAGTGTATTTACGAAACTGAAGCCACTGCTGCGTTTCGTCCTCCAGAAAAAAATTTAATCTACAAAAAAACTTATAAAACAATGTATCCATCAAATAATTCAACAGAGAAAAGATAATTAAGAAGAAAGATTTATCGATAAAATAATTTACCAATCAACTAATTTGCAAGTAAAACGATCTGCTCATAAAACGATCCGCTGATAAAACGATCTGCTCAGAAAACTATCTGCCAGTAAAGCCATTCACCTGTGTAACAATCTGCTCGTGAAATTATTCGCGTGTCAAAATATTCGCTAGTAAAAGTATCTTCTTGTTGATTGATCCAGCTGTAAACAATCGCCAGCAAAAATATACGCTAGTAAACAATTAATCTATAAATCCATACGGAAAGCATTTTCAGCTCGTGGTTTAGAGTCAAAGTTTCCCACGTGGGAATCTTCCATATCGTTTTTTTTAGCGAGAAACAAGGTGAAACGATCCTAGTTTTTGCAGAATCTTAGTCACGATCCAGCTTATAACTGTTTAAAGCTCGACTTTTGAATCAACGCCAAAGTTTCCTGCGCGGGAATCTTCGATAATGTCTTTCTCAGCAAGAAACACGGCCACAAAACTTTATTGTGGGCCGACTTTTAACAGTGCGAAGCTATTGTTTACTGTAGGTTTAACTTTCAGCCAAACGTCAAAGGTTTTCGAACTGGAATCGTTTGCTGACCTTTTTGTTGGGAAATAATTGTCAAGTATAATTTTGAGCAGTACCTAGCTGATATCTCCGATATGATAAGCACGTGGTCTAAAGTCAAAAATTCCCGCACAGGAATCTTTGATAACGTGCTTCTTTGCGAGAATCATGGTAAAACAATCCTAATTTTTGCAGAATTTTAGTCACGATCCAGCTAATAACTGTTTAATGCTCGACTTTTTGATCAACGTCAAAGTTTCCTGCGTGGGGATCTTTGATAATATCTTTCTTAGCGAGAAACACGGCCATAAGTTTAACTTACGGCCAATTGTCAAAGGTTATCGAATCGGGACCGTTCGCTGACCTTTTTGTTGGGAAATAAGTGTCAAGTATAATTTTGAGCAGTACTTAGCTCTAGTCTCCAATATGATCAGCTCGTGGTCTAAAGTCAAAATTTCCTGCGCGGAAATCTTTGATAACGTTTATCTTTGCGAGAAACATGGTGAAACAATCCTAGTTTGTGCATAATTTTAGTCACGATCCAGCTAATTACTGTTTAAAGCTTGACTTTTGGATCAACGTCAAGATTTCCCACGCGGAGATCTTTGATAATGTTTTTCTTAGCGAGATATACGGCCATAGGTTCAACTTTCGGCTAAACGTCAGAGGTTATCGAAGCGGGACCATTTGCTGAACTTTTTCTTTGGGAGAAAACTGTTAAATAACATTTTAAGAAATAGTAGTGTTCTTTTAATACTCGTTAGTGCTCTATCGCACGTGAGTAGCTATGAGTTTTAAGCTCTTAGCACTAAATATTAATTAAAGTTTTTCAAGTAAATATATAGTATATAGGTGAATAACGAAAGCTGCATTTATTAACTTATCCGTGGTCTTTTTTTTCTTCATAAGCTGATTAAAATAAAATTTGCTTGCTACCTATGGATCCAGGGTGCTTTTTATATTTGCAAAATGTGTACATACACGAGTGCACTGATTTTGTTATCGAGCTTAAATATCGCAGTCTGGCACTAAAGGAAAAAAAGAATCAGTACAATGTTATAAAAATGAATTTTTTAATCGTATTATTTTTTGTGTACAACTGATTTGAAGTAATGAAATTGAATTGAAAAAAGAATTATTCTGCATACAAACTAATAAAGTATATTATATTCTGCATTGTATTATTAATTTAATTAAGATTGTTTGATTCTCAAATAACTTTAAGCAGCAATGTTTGTCAATATTAATGTTTCACACTTTTAGTGCGTATACTTATAATTAACAGCTGGTAATTATTATTCGTTATAGATTATCAACGAGAACTTGATCAACACACTATCATGTGATAAATTGTTGAATTGAAATAATATTATTTAACAATTTTTTATTAAAAATTTAACTTCAAGTACGTACAGAGCTTATGAGCAGAACGGGTTACTTCATTCTCCCCAAGCTCAAAGACGCAGACCTGTAAGAGATGGCCCTTTAAGAGCTGCTGTCGAGCAAGCACTTGAAGAGCAAGAAGTACGAAGCCTACGAGCTCTTGCAAGACAAATGGGTTTCTCAGATGTTTATAAACTTTTATGAATTTTGTGTGCCTTTAGCTTAATTTATAGAATTATTATTATTATTATTATTATAAAGGTGGCCATAGAGAGACTGTATAATGTATAAAGTCAACAACCGTCTTACAGACTTTAGTTTTCGATTACTGGCAGAGCTCATACTTTTTATGGATTTTAATTCTTCAATAGGTATCATGTGCTCTCCATCGTTATGCAAAATATTAAAAATTCTTGCGGACGTAAGTTGGTTGGGGTTCACGCACAATATAAGGGGTATAGTTGGTGATATAGCCCTGAAATGTTATATACAATGTTAAATAAATATTTTTCTGAGGTTACTTATACGTCATACCCACGCAAAACTCCACGCTAATTCAAGAATATTTTTATTGCAATGGTCCAACGCCGTATCCGTAATGTCGTTAAAATGCTGTGTGACGACAGTCTTGAAACTATTGAATGCTAACGTCCCAGTACCTTTAATCTTTACTTATTGTAAGCCAGCCGCACAACTTGTCTCCCTTGTTCAGAATCAGAAGACCAAATATCAACCGATCATCCTTGCTTAATCAAATGACTTCGTAGCTTGATGAGTTTTCCAGCGTGCTCTCCTGAGCAAAGCCCAAGCCAAGTCACATCGGAGTTAACCATTTTGGACTCGGGCAACAAAAAACAATGACGTTACTAATTTTTTTGAAAACATTTTCTCTTTACAGTTCATTGCTATAGAAACGAATTCAGTGCATTTTCGAGAATGAGAACATACTTAAATGTTTGTTTTTTTAGAAAATAATAATTTTTGTATTTTACTTACTCATGAATAACGAGATAGCGCAAAGAATTGTGGTTGGCGCTTTCGGTTTGTATCTCTTCGCAAAAGTAGAGAGCGCTGCAGGTCATTTGGTTACTATAGATGTGCTAATTCACTGATGTAATTGAAAAAAACCTTATGTCCTTTCATGAGTAGCACTTTCATTTAATACCTGCTTTCGAAGGAAAATAGCGTCAATGGTCAAATAAGTGGTAGCGTTTTCCTTGATACAATTCTCGTGAGCAAACAGAGCGCCTCAGATCATTTTGCAGGCACTGTCATTTTGTACTAACTTGCGAGGCAACCGAACCCCATAAATCATTTACTACTTAGTGCAAATATTGTAAACCTGCTTAAAAGTAAGAAATCGTCCTCTTTAATAAAAAAAAATACGATATCTTTCTATACACATTTTGCAAGTATGTAAAGCACCCTGGATCCATAGGAAGTAAGCAAATTTAATTTTAATCTGCTTATAAAGAAAAAAAAAAACCACGGATAAGTTAATAAATGCAGCTTTCATTATTCACATACATACTATATATTTAATTGAAAAACTTTAATTAATATTAAATGCTAAGAGCTTAAAACTTATAGCTACTTGCGTGCGATAGAGCTCCCACGAGTATTAATAGAACACTACTATTTCTCAAAATATTATAGTACAGTTTCCCCTAACGCAAAAGTTCAGCGAATGGTCCTGGTTAGATAAACTTTGACGTTTGGCCGAAAGTTAAATCTATAATAAAGAATAAAAAATAGCTTTGCACTGCTGAAAGTCGGCCCGCAATTAAATTTATGGCCGTGTTTCTCACTAAGTAAGATATTATCGAAGATCCCCGCGCAGGAACCTTTGACGTTGATCAAAAAGTCAAGCGTTAAACAGTTATTAGCTGGATTGTGACTAAAATTCTGCAAAAATTAGGATTGTTTAACCATGATTCTCGCAAAGAAGGACGTTATCAAAGATTCCTGCGCGGAAATTTTTGACTTTAGATCATGTGCTAATCAAATTGGAGATATCAGCTAGGTACTGCTCAAAATTATACTTGACAACTATTTCCCAACAAAAAGGTCAGCAAACAATTCCAGTTCAAAAACCTTTGACGTTTGGCTGAAAGTTAAACCTACAGTAAATAATAGCTTTGCACTGTTAGAAGTCAGCCCACAATGAAGATTTGTGGCCGTGTTTCTTGCTAAGGAAGACATTATCGAAGATTCCCGCGCTGGGAACTTTGGCATTGATTCAAAAGTCGAGCTTTAAACAGTTATAAGCTAGATCGTGACAAAAATTCTGCAAAAACTAGGATCGTTTTACCATGTTTCTCGCTAAAAAAGACGATATGAAAGATCCCCACGTGGGAAACTTTGACTCTAGACCACGAGCTGAAAATGCTTTCCGTATTTATTCAAAGATTTATTGTTTACTAGCGTATATTTTTATCGGTGATCGTTTACAGCTAGATCAACAAGAAGATACTTTTACTAGCGAATATTTTGACACGCGAATAATTTCACGAGCAGATTGTTACACAGGTGAATGGCTTTACTGGCAGATAGTTTTCTGAGCAGATCGTTTTATTTGTGGATCGTTTTATGAGCAGATCAGATCACTTGCAAATTAGTTAATAGGTAAATTGTTTTATTGATAAATCTTTATCTGTAATTATCGTTTATCTGTTGAATTAAATAATGGATACATCGTTTTACAAGTTTTTTTGTAGATTAAATTTTTTTCTGGAGGACGAAACGCAGCAGTGCCTTCAGTTTCGTAAATACACTTGATCTGACCTACAGGAAATATTCCTGTACTTCTTATTTCAATAAAAGATCTTTTAATCTGTGGTTGTTTTATTATAATAATGTTTTATCAGTAAATTAAAGTAGTAGCGACGAGAAATGCTTGTTTATTAATTTTTAAAGTTAAAGAATTGAGTTGATTTTTGAATATTTCTGTTTATAAAAATAACACGCTCAGCAGAGCCTGTTTTATTGTTTAATCGGTATTATTGCTAGTAGCGGTCTGAAAACGGAAGGCAAACAAGATACCAGAACAATAACCTCCAAATAAAACATACGAACTTTAGATTTGTATGCTTGAAGTTAGGATTAGCAGCTCGAGAACGCAGGTTAAACCTGCAGGGGAATAATTTAAAATTTGGGCAGATGTAATTTAATTTTAAAGCATGCCTTCGGGATAAAATTTTATTGGGAACATGTTTATTTGCAATTATGTAATTGGAGGAAGTGAATTTAATGTTAAAATAAGCAATAAAACTTTTTTCTTAGAAATAAAGATTATGTTTAAAAAATGGATAAACCTACGATAATTTGAGTAACACTACAAGAAAGCGCATCAAATTTTACTTCAGAGGTACCTGTTTTCTTCACATAGGACCATTAGATAAAAAATACGAGGGGAGTAAATTCTTAATGGTCACTTTCTATATGTATATCACTTTGTATATGTATATATCTTCCTATATTATATAGTTAACTCAATGGAGCATTCTACACAAACCCAATCTCTAAACTGTTTTCTCTATCGACTTGAACAAAAATTCCATTTTTATTTTTGCATCTTGATAAAGCCACGTATAATTGACCAGGAGAAAACAAAGGTTATTTTTAAGTATAATCCCACATTATCAATACTTGGACCTTGAGACTTATTTATAGTCATAGTAAATGCTTCAATTAATAGGAATTGTTCTCTATATAAAATAAAAGGTAATGATGAAGTATTTCTAGTATTTACTGTTATTCTTGGAATGAAAACTTTATGACCAATTTTTTCTCCCGTTACTATTTTGCCTTCTACGTTATACTTTAGTAATTTAGTAATTCGCAATCATGTACCGTTACATAATCCGTCTGATATACTTAAATTTCAAATTAACATTACTATTGTACCTATTTTTAATTTAAGTTCATAAGGTGGCAAGCCTTCACGAATGTTGTTTAACATTTTTATGGGAAAATTTATATAAATATTATCATCTGATTTATCAACACCTTTATATGTTGCAGTATCGATGCTGTAACAAGTTTAAGTTTCCCCATGTAATTTACTTAAAATGTTATTGTTTAAAAAAAAAGTATATTCATTATGTGAAGTTAGTATCACGTTATTGTCAAAACGATTGCTGTAATAACCAAATATTTTGGTACAGACATCATCTGTTATCCAGGATTTAGGAATGTTAAATGTTTCTATGTCCCCTTCTCCAATTCTTAACAAAAATTTTGAAAATTTGTTATTACTAGAACGGATATTATTTTGTAATCTTAAAATTTTGAAAAAGTTTCATAAAAATGATGATTTTATAGTTTCTTCTATTATTATAGTTTTATTACCGTTTTTTATAACTGGAAGGATGTATCGAAAATCTCCTTCTAATACTATTAATTTATCACCAAAGCAAAGTTTTGTATTACACAAGTCTCTCAATGTTCTATCAATGATTTCTAGAGCTTTTTTCGGAATCTTTGAAGCCTCGTCCCATATTATTAAATCAACTTCCCTTAATTTTTTTTTTTCAGTTTTAAATTCTAAAAATACACTTTAAATATTATCTAAGTCTAGAGGTTAACGAAAAGTTCTACGACTGGTCATACCTTCTGGTAGTAATACAGATGCAATTCCTGTCCAAGCCATTGACAAAATATTTTTACCTCTAGAAATAAAGTAATAAATAAGTGTCTTATACAAGTAGGTTTTTCCAGATCCACAAGGACCATCTATGAAATATATTTTTTCATCTTGTTCACAAATAGTTTAAAAAATTTTTTTTGATCTTCATTTAAATTTGTGTACATTACATCGAACATTTTTTTACTTAAAGATATTTGTTCAATATTGCAGTTATTTATATAGTTGCTAATGGTTGGTGTCGGTAAACTGAAAGACTCACATGATTCACCTTTCGATACCAACATTTGATTAATATGTAAAAGAGCACAATTATTATTATCATTATCAAAGTCTTCCGTAAAATATTTTTTTTGTTTATTTCATATTTTATCTCCTTGAATGTTTTCTGAAATCAAAAACCAAGCAAAAACTGCCTTAACTGGTATAAAAACATAATTGTTATGGCTTCTTTAAAAATATTGTCGATTTCAGAATCATGTTCTATTAAACCCATTGCAATTGCAGTATCCCTAAAATTTTTATATGTTATTCCATTATGTTACTTAACGTCTTCAAACGATGTAGCCCCATGTTATTTATTTAAAATAAGTTTTGAAAAAAGCGTTCATGATTTTTTGGAGATACTATGTTTAATCTACCTATAGCAATATTTTTCAGTGTTACTTTCCTTTTTTTCCAAATTTTAAGTTTATTGTCAAAAATGTATTGTTCTGGAATGTTGACATATTTAAGCGATTTTGCAAAATCATCTACTTTATTTAATTTAAACCAAGCTGTAAGGGGTGTTCGATAATTTTTTATTACATTTTTGATATTATTTTTTTCAAATATGAGTTTTTGTTTATTTTTAAAATAAACAGCTAGATTTACAACTGTATGACTTCTACCACAAATTGGATATTCTTGAAGTCTTCAAGCTGCTTTCATTGGACTTACATATCTAGCATCTACGTGACTACTAATTGTACTTCGTAATGATACTGCTTTATATTGATGCACAATATTCGGAAGTTGAGGTTTTGGCGTGCAGTGCGCGCAGGGGGGCGTGAGCCCTACTAGTGTATATATATCCCTATGCTATATAGTTTTTTTTTTATTATAGTGCTTCACCTCCGGTTCCTTTAATAAGGGCACTACTGAGGGCACTTTGTACTTGGGAGAGGGACAAGGAAAGGGGTGGGAGGCCTTCTATTACAGGAGGGGGATAGGGGGAAGTTAGGCAACTTTTCTGCGAGAAGGTTGCCTAAATCTTTATTAAGGAGCATTGCATAATGAAAAAGCACATGTGAAAAATCACAGAAGTACTTGCCCGAAAAGTCGCACTGGCCAAGAATCGAACCACGGTCTCCCGTGCGCCAATCCACGACCCAGCTGACTGTGCCACCGCGAGCTCTACATACTATATAGTTATTTGTGTAGGACATTCTACATGTCTACCCCATAGCCCCCCCCCCCACAGACCCCACACATGGACCCCCCACAACCCCACAAATAAGCTGAAATTCGACCGTTTCCGTCGCTAATTTGACATTTTCTAACTTTTTTCTTAGGCACCCCACAGCCCCTGTAGCCTCCTTACAGACCCCCTACAGAGCCCCTCACACCATTTTTCATACATCACATTATGTATACTTGTTAAATGATGGAACATTAATAAGTGACTGTTAATTTATTGCTTTAAATGTTGCCAATTTATCTATAAAAATTATCAAGTAAAGTCAATAAATTATGTAAAAATCTCTTTCCAAACAATATTTTCTATTTATGTACTTTTTTTCATTTCTACTTCAATAAACAAATTATTTTTATCTTTGTATCTTGATAAAGACACATATACCTGATTATGAGGAAGTAAGGGTTTTTTTAAATACAAACCTAAATAATCAAAACTTTGACCTTGGGATTTGTTTATTGTCATAGCAAATGCCACAACGATAGGAAATTGCTTACGATATAAAATAAACGGTAATGTTGAGGAGTTTCCTGTTTCTTAAGTTATTCTTGGAATTAGGATTCAATTTCGAATTTTTTCTCCAGTTATTATTTCTCCTTCCATATTATACTGTAATAATTTTGTAATTCGTAAACGTGTTTTATTACAAAGTCCTTCTGATGTACTTAAAATTTTCAGTAACATCACTATTGTACCAATTTTGAGAATAAGTTCATCCTTTACGAATATTGCTCAACATTTCCACCGGAAAAATTAAATAAATATCATCATCTGACTTATCAACTCCTTTATAAGTTGCGTTATCAATACTATAGTAAGTTATAATTTTTCCAGTTAGTTTTTTAAGAATCCTATTATTCAAATAAGAGGTGTTCTCGTTTTTCCATGTAAGTATGTAAGTCTAAAACACTATTCATCGAACAATTGTAGATACTAGAAAATATGTCAGAACATTTATTATTTGAGATCCAATTTTTAGGAATGTTTAAGGTTTTGATCACCCCTTTCCCAATTTTTAATAATAATTTTTAAAATCCTTTATCGTTAGAACTAATAATGATTTTTCATTACAAAATTTGGAATGAGTTCCATAAAAATGAAGATTCAATAGTTTGTTTGAGTATAATTTTGCTATTACCATTTTTTATTGCTGGGAGAATCTGATGGAAAGTTACTCCTTAAATAATTAATTAACTTTCAAATTATTTTTCCGAATTACATAAATCTCTTAACGTTCTGTCTTCTATTTCCAATGCTCTTTTTAGAATCATTAAAGCCTCATCCCAAATAATTAAATTAACTTCCCTTAATTTTTGTTTATCTGACTCAAATTCTAAACATGCACTCTCTACATTATTCAGATCTAAAGAAAGTCTCAAATTTCTATGATTGGTAATCCCCTTTGAAAGCAAAATTGATGCTTTGCCAGTCCATGCCATAGACATAATTTTTTTATTTTAAGAAACAAAAAAATAAATTAACATTTTATGTAAATGAGTTTTTTCTGACCCTTCAGGACCATCTATAAAAAGAATATCATTTTTTTCACAAATAATATGAAAAATATTTTTCTGGTCAATATTCAAACTTTTATACATAGAGTTAAAAATTTCTTTCCAAAAACGTATTTTATCGTCTATATTTTTTTTTACTTACCATTTTTTTTGGTGAAGGTAAATAACAGCATCACGTGATTTATTTTCTAATTTAAAAATTTAATAATTATGTAAAAGAGCTAAATGATTTTTATTATTAGGCAAACCCTACGTAAAAAATCCTTTGTATTTACCCCATATTTAATTACCCTTAACGTTTTCTGAAATTAAAAACCAAGCAAAAAATTTCCCTAATTGATATGGAAACATAACAGCAATTGCTTCATCAAAAATCTCATTGATTTTTTCATCCTTATCTATTAAGCCCATTGCAATTGCAGTATCTTAAAAAGTTTTATAAGTTATTCCTTTATATGTTCTAATGTCTCTAAGCAATGTTAAATCAGTTACTTAATTTAATACAAGTTGCAAAGAAGATCTTTTATGATCTTTTGGAGGTATAATGTTTAATTGACCAATTGCTATATTTTTTATTATATTTTTTCTTACCGATTGCTTTTTAGTTTAAGATTACTATTAAAATTGAATTTTTATATGTTTCAATTTTATTGTTCAAGAAATTAACTATAACGTAAACATGTAATAAATCTGAGAAGCTTTTATTTTTAATACTTGTACCATAAGTTTCATTTTTTGACTTTATGTTAATATATTTATCACTACTTTTAATATTTTGATGATAATCGTTCCCTACTATGAACTTATAATAATCCTGCTATTTATTCACAACATTATAAATTACTTAAGAACAAGCTCTAATGTGGGAATCTTCGTCACTGTACAGAAAATAAGAAAAATTTCTAAATAAACAATTTCCATTTCCCTTTACGCTAACTTTAATATTGTTCGTTTTTAAAAATTCTAAATATTTGTAGTTTGATTTTAAATAAAATTTTAAAACTACAAAGGACAAATGATTTTTCCAATTTCCAGTATGGAACGCTGTGAATGAATTATTTCCATATTTTTCATTGAATCTGAAAATTAAAAATTTTTTTCACAACTTATCAATTAATAAAATATAGAATGCATAAAAGTAACAAAAGTTATATAAAGTATATGTTCAATACAATTTCAATAATTTATATGTGATAAAAGTGATGATGTGATTCAAACGTTGTTTAGAATTTAATTATTAAAAAAATAATGTATACTTTTTTTATCTAAACATAATGGAGAGTTTAAAAGAAAACTCTCAACGTACCATAATATTATTTTCTGGGTGGTGTGAAAATTTACTGATGAATATATAACTAATGCTTATTAATGTGGATCAAAAGCTCTTCCTTTCCACAAAATTCTGGGCACCAACATTTCCCATCTGTAGTAACAGTAGGGGGTTAACTGGTGGAGCGCGCAGGAGGTCGAAGCCCCACTATTATACATACATACATACTTATTAATGGTGACTTGAACGGACATAATTATGTGAAAAAAGGTTATTATGAGGACGAAATCGTTTTTTTACGGACTGTCCTCCTATATAAGTGGGGCTTGGCCCCCCTCTGCGTTTCGTATGTCAACTTTCAAGAAATATCTAAAATTTAGGAATTTAAAAACCTACTATAATTTGAATATAATACAAATAATTGATTGTAACTCACTTTGTTTTCTTTCCTCAATGCTGTTTATAATATTCCAATTCACTAAAAATATACGTACAACATGAAGTTTTGTATCACAATGTTTTAGTACATGATAAATACAACTAATACTTGAAATTAACGTATTCAAAGATGGAAATTTCAATATAAAGTCTTTTTTGTAAAAAAAATGTACAGATGTGTATCATTGTATGGATCAAAATATTAAGTAATTAGTACCTTATATTGTTATAAATTAGCAGCGATATAATATTTGGCCTCAATATTTTTTGATCTTACTGTTTTGTAACGTACAATAGTATAAGTGAGACTCTACGTTCCATCTCCTCAAACCTTATAATGAGGTGCCCTTGGGCCAAGGGAAAGGAAGAGAGAGCAAGGAAAGAGTCTATTTGGGGAGTACACGACGAGCCGTTGTAGGGAACACACGCGCTATCTTGCCTATGATTACAGTATGTTGAATAAAGGTCCTTCAAATAATAAGTGTTTATCATTCTCGCGAAGCACCTCCTTACCAATATCTTCCTTACGTAACAGTTTTTGGTGCTAAGTGTGGGGTACGGTAAGAGTTGGAATTTTTTTTTACCTTTATTTCACGCATTTCAAAAAAAATTTCACCGAGAAGCACACATAGTGCAGTGCCATGAGAACGCAACGATTCGAAATCAAAAAGCCGAGGATCTAACCAGAGGCAAGAGTACCAGTTTACAAGCAGCGGTTACAGCAGTTTGGAAGCCAACAGGACTAGGGTACCAATCACCGATAATCACAAAATCAAGGGGACAAAAGACGAGGGAAATGGTCCCTAAAACCTTATTTCTATTGATGTGCATATCGACTAGCACGTGAGTACATATTTAATAAAATTAATTTTATCCCTTACTCCTAAGGCAAAATAGAAGAGGCACTAATTAGGTAGAGATAAGAGCGTTTGATTTTTATTCTTTTATTCTTGATATATGTATTATTTATCTGCCATATTTATATTTAGTATATGAATAAATAATTTATTCCGTCCACCTCCCCTTTTAGTGTTTTTTCTTAAACGCAAAATATAAATCACGCAATAAAATAGACTTAAAACGCATTGGATTAGTAGAATTTTTGTTGGGAAAACGATTCATGTAATAAAAAAATTCGAGAACAGGGGAAAAAGTCAGTGACTCGAAAAAACTCGACGAGTCGGTCGAAAACAGGAATTAGCAGAGACCAGAGGGGAAAGAGAACAGCGTCTTAAGGAGAGGATAAGTGTCATAAATTGGAGCAAGCACGGACAGTAGGGAAACTCTCTTGTCCGTCTGTTCTCTCTCAATCCGCTGCAACTAGGTGAAAGGGACCAAATATTAGGACCTAAACATAACACATATCGCATCGAGAGCTGGTAGTGGCACCCTTAGCATTATCTCTTCCGATAAAACAAACCCACGCGTCTACACTCTCTTGGAGCCTACTACAGTGACTCAGAGTGAGCTGAATGAACCATGAGTGAACCACAGACACAGGAAACGTCTGGAAATAATAATTTGCACCCATATCGGCTGAAGTATTTACCACTATTCTTACTGTTATCATTTTTTTTAACGAAAGCAAACGACAGATATCCCTAAAAAAATGTTTCTCCCCATTTACCACCACAAAAATAAATTACAAAATTAAAGAAAGCAAGTGCAAGACGAATACTGCCCTTTTACTTTCTCGTCCTACCCCTTATTATTCTTTTATCCGATTATTATTCGGCCGCAACACAAGTTATAAAATGCATGTAAATCACGAGGAGATTTAATAAACTCTGACAGAATGAAAAAGAAGTAAAAAAAAAAAAAAAAAAAAAAAGTAAGAGAAAAAATGATTTATCTCGGTGGCATTACCCATGAGTCAGAAAGCGAAGACAAATGCCTGGGTAGTATAATAACTGACGCGTGCAGACCAGGGCCTAGTGAGAAACAGCAAAAGGAAAACATGAAGGAATAGACGTTGGAATAAGAGCTGAAACCAGACGGGTGTGAGGAACTTGACGCTCTAGACGAGAAAACCAAGGCGATAGTAATGGGCCTGTTTTCAAAGATCAAGGCAAAGTTAAAGAAAGTGGAGGAAACGGATGCACAACACATAACGGTCACAAAGACTATCCGAAATTTTATCACTGGAGAAGATAAATCCCAAGGTATGTTTCACGACACAGAAACAAACACGGGACTTGTGAACAGAAGGGCCAGTCCTCTTTCGGGCGAGCGAGTCATCAAGCAAAGCGTGAGAAGTACCGAGGAAATATGCAAAGCTCAAGCAGACAGAACGAATACGTGGGAGACACAATGGGGCGTGCCAGAGAGACAAGGGTGGCCGAATTTTACTGCAACTGGCTTTGAATATGAAGAGCCTGGGAAACCCGGGATGAGGGACTTACACAATCAACAGCTACTGGACAATATAAAAAAGATGAGCGATAAACTGGAAAGGAGAAAGGAAGTCCCGTTTACAACAGCGATACCACATCCGAATGTTAACTATACAAACCGAGTCGATTATGAGGCAAGTAGGGACAGAATATGGGGTAACACAGACCACACTAGACCCCAATTCACGGACTACACACAAGTGACAAACAGCTATAATCACCCACGCAGACCACAGAATGCGCAGCATAATATTCTGCCCTCACTCGGTCATATGGCAAGCAACATCCCGTTTTTCAAAGGTGATGTAATCAATCTGCCACTATTTGAAAGGATGGTGAGAATGACCGTGCTAATGGTGGGTCCAGAGAGCAAACTATATTTCCTTGGCACGCTTGCGAGCAGACTGAAAGAAAAAACGGCCGAACATTTTGCGCCCAGACTGGCTCAATTTGGGACAGTGCGGAAATTTTTTCGGAAGCTGTCGAGGAAATATGGCAGCATCAACAACGCAGACATGCTGATGGCAAAGCTAAAAATAATCAGGCAGCAAAGCCGAGAATCAATAGAGAACTACAGTGGAAGAGTACTTGGACTGTAGAATAGGCTAACGATGCTGCATGACTTGAACCCAAAACTTGAACTGCCTGTCCAAAAACAAGTGCTGAAGTGAAGCGTGGAAGCAGAGGCAGTGAAACAATTTACTTATGGTCTGAGTCCAACGTACGGAAGTAAGATCACATGTTTGAACCCGAGGACTCTCTACGAAGCAATTATAGAGGTGCTAAAAATAGAGAGCGACCTAAGTCTGCGGTATGCAATACTGGAGAGTGCACTGCCTACGTATAATACGACGATCGAGATGGGACTACGAGTAAATCTAGCAAGCAAGGAAGAAAAAAGAATGGAGATTACTAATGGGGCAGAAGGGGCAGCAGCGAGTGAAAAACGCTAACAGTTGACGAATACCGAAGATTGATGGCTTTGATAAATGACAGAAAAACGTTAAGAGATAACGGGAGGGAACCAAAAGGAAACTGAAACTATTGTCAAAGATCGGGACACTACGCGAGAGACTGCCGCTTACGTAATCAAGACAGATAGGAGGAGGAGAGACTGCGTAACGGAGAATACAACCAACCTGTAGAAAATACTAATATCAATAGAAACGCCTATAATTTTGGGGGCAGAAATGATAAGTAAAATAATTACAATAATTACAACAATTATAAAAGGGGCTATAACAATGGCCCGAGCCGTACAACAAAAATAATAACTTCTACAACAGAAACAACAATTATAACACTGGAAATAACGGAAACAGCAATAACAACAATAGGAATACCAATTATTATAATAGGAATGATTACAATAACAGGTACAATAACTACAATCCCACGGGCAGTAATTATTATTCCAACCGTGGTTACGGTGACCCTTATAATAATAACAACGGGGAAACATTCAACTCATATGAAAAAAATAATAAAAATCAGGACAGTAGGGACTGCTATAATAAAAACTTTATAAGACCTGAGCCACCACAAGATAGGGGTACACTGCAGCAAAGAAATGGCGAATAAGGCCCTGACAATAGGAGTGACGCACCCGCAGCTTTAAACTCGCAAGATGTTTGGCGTGGTTCCCAAACGCTGAGCATGAACTAGAGAGAGAGAGAGAGAGAGAGAGAGAGAGAGAGAGAGAGAGAAACAGAAAAAAGCGTGTCCAGCGAAGAAGAAGGTGCGAGAGAAAAGCCGCAAAAGGCAGAGCAACAAGTAGTGGAGGCGGAGATGCACAACAGTTCGAATACCAACGCAGTGCAGGAAATAATAGAAAGTAATAAGGCAGAATTCAAAAATACTCCTAGACAATGGGGGGGGAGAACGTACAAGAAGAGGGAGAAGAGCCCGCATAAAAAGTAATCGGACAAGGGCATCGGACACATATATAGAGAATGACGAGCTCAAGCTTTCGGAGTGTGATGAAGAAATAAAGCAGCTTCCCAGAAAAACTATAAAACTCGCGAGAACAGGACAAAACGGGAGAGCAGAATAATTGAACTCGTAGATACAGCCGGTTGCAACGATAAAGAAATAGAGCATGTGAGAGGACTGATCGAGTCAAACCCTACGTATGTGGCCTTGACGGAGAGCCTCTGAAAGCAATGCATCATGTCAAACACCGGATAAAGACGACAACAGATAAGATAGTTGCAAAGAGGTATAGATACCCACCATCGATCTGAGACCATATGAGAACAGAACTAGAGAAAATGCTAGAGCAGGGGATAGAAGAACCATCTACCTTTCCGTATAGCTTAAACACTTGGATAGTAGCAAAACAACCGGGGCCAAACAACGAAAAAAGAGTAGGGGTCGTCACAGATTTTCGTCTGCTTAACGAAGTCACGGTGGGATCGTGCTATCCATTACCATTTCAAAGTGATATTTCGGACAACCTGGCATCTGCGCGCTACATTACAGTAGTCAACCTCAAGTTAGGATTTTTTTAAATTTAAGTGCACGAAGACGACGCACACAAAACGGCATTTTCGGGGCTGGGTTGGCATTACCAATACAAAAAAATGCCCATGGGGTGTAAAGACTCGCCGAACACATTTTTAAGGACAATCGCGCTAGCACTCGCAGGCTTGTAAGGTCATGAGGTCGAAGTTTATCTTGATGACATAATGGTTTTTGCAACCAATCTTGAAGAGCATGGAGAGCGTTTTACTAAATTATTGAAACTATAAGCAGACGCAAACTTGACAATCAAACTCAAGAAGTGCCAATTTTTGAAGAGGGAAGCAAAGGTGTTGGGCCATATCGTAGGTTATGGACAAATAAAGACCGATCCTAAGAAGATCGAAGCAGCCAAAAAATACCCACGTCCAACAAACGCAAAAAAGGTAAAACAATTTTTGGGATTTTCTGGATATTATAGGCGATTTATAAAAGGCTATGTGAAGATAGCCCGACCCCTATCTATGCTATTAAAAAAGGGTAAAAAATTTATGTAAAGTGACAGCGAAGATAACGCATTCAAAACTCTTATCGAAATACTGTGTAGCAGACCAGTACTCGTTGCCCCAGACTTGGAAAAACCCTTTATCGTCACGACAGACGGGTCAGATTACGCGATTGGATCGATCCTTAGTCAGAGAGGGATCGGAAAAGATAGGCCGTGTGAGTACGCGTCTCGCTGCCTTAAAGGGAGTAAACTTCGCTACCCAACATACGACAAAGAGTTATTGGTGATCGTATTTGCAAAAAAGCAATTCAGACCATATTTATACGGATGCAAATTTACGGTGATTACAGACCACGAGCCGCTGAAGCACTTTTACTTGTTTAAAAAACTGGACATTCGTTTTAACAGGTTTAAAGCGGAACTGAGAGGATATGATTTCAAAGTAATATACCGCCTGGGTGTAAACAACGGACCACCAGACGCATTATCGTGAAACCCAATACTTAAAGAGGGAGAAGTGAATCCCGAACAGCCACGCCAAGAGCTACACCAGCTAGCAGCCGAACAAGAGAATGAAGAACCGGCCGATAGTGACGGACCATCTGCGCGCATATTTAAAGTACGGGCAACATGTAAGAAAAGAATTCAAGGCAACCCAAAGAAAATAAAAATCCATGGCACCAACTCAGAAAACTCAAACGGCACAACACATAAAAGAACACGATATCGGGGCGAGAGTCGCGAAAAAGGTTCAGATATGAGTACAGAAGGTCAAGAAAACGGCGATGCGGACTCCTAATTAGAGGAGCCTAACGAAAACAATTTGCCACTGCAGCAAGCACTAAGGAATCAAAACAGGGGAGAAGTATGAGAGGTTACAGAAAAAGGATAATTAATTTCGCAGGGGACAGCAGACGGAAAATTGGGCTACATCAAGAAAGAGCCAGGCTTTCGAAAGGGAATAACTGCTACAAGTACGCTAGCAATACAAGCAAAAAGAGAAAAATTGCGAAAGGCACGCAAACGACAACTTGACACTTTGCATAGACAGAAACCGGGCTTTTTAACTACTTAACTGACGACAAATCTGTCGAGAGAGATAATAATAGCTGATTGTGATACACCATTACAGAACACTACTAGCAAAAATCAGTAAGTAACTACAGAGGAACAGAAAACTACTACAGAAGGAAAGAAAAAAGCATAAAACAAGCAAAGGAACTTTCAACAAATGAACAAGAAGAGCCGAACATACACGATTTATAAGAGGGAAGGTCCAATGATCTACGGGCTCTAGTAATGATAGACATTAAAAATCGAGACGTAGAAGGCAGACCAGGTATGAGGATAGATATGTAGGAACCTAGTGAGATAATAACAACAGAGAAAGCAGCGTTACACATGGCAGCAGACAAAAACAAAAACACCCTTGACGGGACAAACATGGTCCAGTCAGAAGAAAGTGAGAACGCGGTACGAGACAAACGCAATGATCACTCAGAAGTCGCATCCTCAGATAAATGGTTAGATTGTTTAAAGGACAAAACGCGAAGAAAAACTTGTAAATACGCACAACCTGGTAGTACTCTGACAAAAATATCGGAAATACCATCCAACCCACCTGGAAACTGTCTGTTTCACAGCCTCATATGGTTATACGAACTTGATATCTCAACTACTGAGTTAAGAACGATTCACCGCAATTCTAATTTATTACAAAAATGCAGAGAGCCGGATAAAACAAAAAAACATTTGGAGTCACAAACAATATACCGGAACAGCAATCTTACTTATTTGTTCTCCCAAGAATTTAAGAAAAATATTTGTGTACATTTTGCACTAACCAATGGAAATTACATTTACACTCATTACATTGCTACGGTAGACGGTGAATTTGGCCATTTACATCTAGAAGGCGTAGGTGAAAATGCACATTATATGCCTTTCACACAAGTTTCTAGCATGATAAATACAGAGTATGAGTCAGGAACAGAGCCACAAAAAGACCGTAGCAGTAGAGAAGGAAGTGAGGAGCGTAAGCTTGAATCCGAAAGTGCAGCGGATACAAGTAAGCATACGGAAAAACGGGGAGACTGCAGCGATAATGACAGCAATGAAAGTACAGTAGAGGAAGAAGGATAACAAGCCAACGAGTTAAATGACGCGTTATGCGAAACAGGGAGCGAGGACGAAGCCAACACAGTCATACACTCATCATCGATGGAAAAATATAGAGTGTGCAGAACACGCCTACCAACGGCAACGCCACCATGGGCACCGAAAGAGGAGGAAGATCCACCCCTACTACAAAAAATCAACAGCATCGAGGGACATCCATTTAAGTACTTAGACAATCTAGCGTTTATGACGATAACAGAGGCAGTACCCAATACAGAGGTCATAGATGCGCTGCACGAGAGGGGATTTATCAATCCAACACGCATGAATGATGAAGGAAAAAGCGTCAGAGAAACTAAAATAATAAATACAAGGAGAATGAAAATTATGCAAATGTATGTAAAGCAACATTTTGGAGAAACGGCTTACATCAAACTTAAAAAAATGTATTAAGGCTCTTAAAGAGGTAGTAGTAGCAAACGAAATAAAAACGATTGGAGTTATTAGGGATCTAGCGATTCTCAATCTAACCCAGTGGGGATACTTTGTCGATACCTTTGAGGAAATATTCAAACATGTTAGACCAGCCAAAGTACTTACTGTACATAAACACTCTGGTAATCTCACCAGCAGATCAAAGATTTAAAATCATTAGAGAATACCACAAAGTGGCTATAGGCGGACATAGGGGAATGAATAAAACATAATTTGATGGTTGAGAGAAAGACAATTCCAGCATGACGTCACCCCATTTGAAATAATACGGAGTGACGTCACGCTGGAATTGTCTTCCTCTCAACCATTAATATAACAGAATCGCCAAAGACTACTATTGGAGAAACATGCGCCCGGATATAAGACAAGTCATCCTGGGATGTACATCATGGCAGACGAAAAAACTCGTCTGAATTAAAACAAAACAAGCAATGCTCATCACCGACACACCCAGTAGACTGTTCGAAAAAATCTGTATAGATTTCTACGGGCCGATCAGTAAGCCCTCAGCAACTAAGTATACACATATTCTATCTGTACAAGACTGCCTCACAAAATGTATAGTTCTCGCACCTGTGAAGAGAGCAACAGCCGATGAAACGGTAAGAGCGATAACAGATAAGTTTATAGCGTACTTTGGGACATCGGAACATTTATTATCGGACCAAGGCACACACTTTATGAATAAGAGCATGGACGAACTTGCAAGGCTGTTTAAAATAGACAAAATGGGCAGCACAGCGTTCAACCCACAAACAAACGGCGCCATTAAAACAGTGCATCATGCTCTTACGGAGTACATCAAGGTATATGTAAAATAAAATGATCACTGGGACGAACATTAACCTATGGGCGTGCACTCATACAATATTATGGACCATCAGAGTACGGGATACTAACCACACGAATTAGTTTTCGGATAAAGAGCTAGAACACCATCTAGTATCAGACTGCCACCTAAGGGCCAAACTTCGGATGAATATTCCAAAAAGTTAGTTGAGATCCTGACAGAGATGAGAATCATTGCAGCAATGAACCAAGTTAAGGCGAAATACCGATCAAAGTATTGCTATGACCGCCAACTGAATACAAGACATTTCTTAGAGGGAGAATAGTTTACGTGCTGAAAGAGCCATCAAAGGGTAAGTATGATTCGCAGTACGAGGGCCCATATAAAATAACAGGCATTGATTACATCAACAAAAATGTAAATCTACAGAGAGGTGACGAGATAAGAGTATCTCACGTAGATAAGATCAAAAAAACATGTATGGTAAAGGCACCACCAGAGAATGCTAACAGTGTGAAGAGCACAAAAGAGCCTCCTTAAACATCTGATTGTACGTAAAATTTTCGTGACCCCTGGACGCAGTGTGAAAATATAACAGAAAGGAGGAATCAATTAGATTTACGATAAAATTTTTGCGGCTTCCGGACGTGCCACGAACTACATTTATACGTATATTGGACTTAGATTCGCAAGCTCACAGGGAAAAAAAAATAATGGAGAGGCACGCATAAACAAAACATTAACAACGTTAATCAATCGTAGAATTTGCATTACATGAATCGAGAAAAAAAACAAAGCGAATGAGGGGCGTGTGTGGCACTCTCCAATGAGAAAACATACTCCAATAAGCGAAGAATTAATTCATAGGACAAATGTACATATTATAGATGGTACAACAGGAAAAATTATGTATGCGTACAGGCTGAGATAAACATGTAAATTTAAATAAATGTATGCGAGAGGTACGAAAAAAGTTAATGTTAAATTAGCAAACGGAAAAAGTATAAACAAATAACAATTCCTTTTTGTGGCCCATTGACATCATTATTGCATAGAAAAAACTTATTTTAGCAATTATTGTTAGGTAGGGAGGAGCATAGAGAAATGAAAGTAGAACCAATTAAGCAATTGCAGGAAAAAATTAATTCTTTAACGGGCCCACGAACTCACGTCAAATAGGAGATGTTGAACTTCCTTTTCTTCCGCCTATTCCGTCATTTTTTACCAGTAATAATCCAACTCCTTCCGTCATGATCCACTGACAATCAGAACACCTAAAATGACACACACAGTTGTCATGAAGTATCAAATTGACTGCAACGTCCAAGACAACGAACAGACTGTTTGTCAAACCGTCCACCTCAGAGTCAGCATAATTTTGCAAAAACTACATGGACCGGTGTTTATTCGTTCATGTAAGAGAGACTAAAAATAATGCACTTAGATCACCGCTCGACCATCGAGAGGAATAATCGACCACACTTAGTGTGCGGCAGTAGTTCTGAGAACTTACTAGGCCACCCTCATTCAAACAGGTTCGTTGATACTCAATGCATACGAATCTACAACCCGCATGCTTAACTGAAAGAAATGAAAGACGATTGCAATCACATAAGCTGTTACTTAAATAAAGACATTGCGCAGCAGTGTACATGAACTGCTCCTGCTTTTAGAAAATTAAAATTGCATCCATAAGAACCGCACACGGAGATTTTACTGGCGCAAAAAGGAAAAAATCATGTTGTGACTCGAATAGAGTTGAAACTCAGCTTTGAGAGCTCAGTCAGCTATGCAATCATCTTAGAAAGTACACATTCTCTAAATATTATAAAGGGAAAAAAATAGCAAAAAAGCAGCCAACTAAATCAGCAAATACGTCTACGGTGGGCGTCGAGAGTGGAAGTCGACAAAAAAATACCCTTATAATTCCTTCCCTAAAATTGACTCCATAAGAAAAAAGAGAGGAAGAGTATGAGGTTAACATTATATAAGAAAATGTATGGATGAAAAATAAGAGAAAAAAAATGTACAATCCAGGTCAAAACTCAAATGCGGAATACACCTCCATAAAATGATTATTTTTTATTCACACCTCCAAGCTTGTCTCGACCGAAAAAAATACAAGTTAAATGTAAGGCAACCAATCGTCAAACGATCCGACTCTACAGTGTTCTTAAATATTTTATATGACCCCACAGGCAAAATGGGGCGCATAATATCATTACCGACTATTCACAAACTCAATAAGCGACTCATATGTGCACGTAGAGCTGACGCGAAATAAGGGATAACGTAATGAAACATATTTACGATTGAGAAATTTTTTTAACTAAGGGAAAAATATCCACATTGACTAAAACACTAAAATTAATAACAATAACTATACAAAAAAAGTAAAAAAAGAAAAAATTAAAAGATATACGTTCATTATTATAAGCTTTATATGTGAGGAGAGAGCCACACTTGCAGCTCAACGCTAACCAAATAAAGGGGAAATTTAAAAGAAAGGGTAAGTTACATACGGTAATACATTTAAATAAATAGCTATCGATAGGATATAAATTGTGTTAAGACAAGTATTTACCACAGGTCTAAAGTGCGGACTCATAGGCAGGAACCAGGGTTAGCAACTGAAAGCTAACAGCTTAATACATTTGTTACGTTGGATTCTCGGTGTGGGAATAAATAGAAGCGTAACTTGCTGTTACTTATGCTTTATTAGGATTACTTATCATTGAGGGAAGTTGTGCATGTATTATCATTTCGTGGACTTCGTCCTTACCCTCTCGCGTCTCTTGCGAATCTCCCTGTGCCTTCTTTCTACTTTTCCTATCACCTCTCTTGTCTATTCCCCTACCTTTCAGGCCCAAGCCAGCAGAGGCGCACGCACGCATAGCTATATGCTATCGTACGTAACACGTCCGAGGCCGCGACGCCGACGTCCTCGGTGGCGATTTTCTTTTTCATGTGTACTTATGTCTGTGTTATGTTGTTTGTATTGTATAGCATTTTCCGGTTAGAGAAAAGAGGGTGGTTTGAAGCGCTTTATCCCTATTTCCTCTTCTGGTTTAATTCGCTGTATTTTATGTGTATACATTTTTTTTTTACTGTTTGCACACTTCCCTTGTACAAAAAATTTATCCTAGAATTTACTTAGTTACTAATATTATATAATCACTTAATTACAGTTTTCTTGCTTATTATTTATGTACATATGCATTATACAGGGTTATTATTATTAACAGTTTATTCTCACATTAGATGAAAATTAATATAATTGTCAGTTTCATATTTTTTTTTTGTTTTTTTGTTTTTTTTTTTTTGTGTCAAGGATGTCGAGGGTCATGGTCTTACTGCGTTTATTAATTTTATTATTAATACATTTTTTTCCTCGTTTTGGTTGCTTGGACAATAATTGCCCTTGTATCAGTACGCCGCTTAGGTTTGTCTTGATACCTTCCTGTTAAATTATTGCTGGTTTCAATGCCAAACTATTGTCCAGTGACGTTTCGTTGGCTCTCTGACTGGTGTTCTTCCGCTTGTTACCTGAAATCATTATATAACAAGTAAATAGTGGGGCCCCCCGTGGGAATGGCACTTAAATTCGAATATTGCTATAAGAAAGAGAAGGCAAGCTGAGTCAATTTGTTGAATCTTTGCACCTAAAGTAACAGGATAAAAACGATTTGTTTATTATTTATGTTATGCTAATAGATTTTGCTATTAGGTACTTATTTGTTTTGCACCCCTATTACACATTATGTTTTTCTGGCCTCATGTAAAATACTTATTTTTATATTTTACGTGTACAAAATGCTTATTCTAATTTTCTTATTAAATATAACATTGTTTTTTTTTTTCTTATTCTTACAATAGTGGACTCTGAAGGATGTGTTGATTGCATACGCGATTCAATCATATATGAAATGTGTTTTTTTTTCGTCCGATGTCAATTTAAAATATTTCTCAGCTATAATACATGTTTGTTTCTTTCTTTGATTGGTGGCCATGTACGTTGTTGGAAGGGAAATTTAAAGGAAATTCGTTGGTATTTTGGCGGTAATTTGTTGGTTTTTTTTTTTTTTTTCATTTCCGTATGATTCGCAAATGTTTGGTTTTTTTTTTTTCCTGGATACATGTATCTGGGTCAGAAAATACGAGGGTTTTTGTCTTCCCTTTACGTTGTCATAATTGAGTCGTTTTTTTTTCTGGTGTGTATCTCTTTTGTTCTGGTAGTACTAGCATTCACTAATAGTATTGTGTAATGTTTCTGTAGCAGGGTTGCTCCATTGTTCTGGCGATTTATGTTTTATGTTTACTGTGGATTTTGAGAAATTTTCGTCAGAGGTGTTCGCTTAGGATGTTCTGGCTTCGTTTATAAAGCTGATGACTTGTATTATAGGGTTTTTCCCACACAACACGTATGTATATGTTTTATTTTTGTTGTTTTGTTGAGAACTATCTTCTGTAGGCTCTGTTATGTTGTATGACCATGCATGTAGACGCTACTGTTACTGTCATGGTGAAATGCTGTTTCAGATTTAATTGTGATTTTGATCTCTTATACAATGGCGGAAATCTTATCTCATATGGCTTCCAAACTAAATGTGTGTGACTATTTCCCTTATTCAGTTTTATTTTAGTCTTGTTATGTAACCGAATCTCCAGAATTTTCAGTAGTTGTTGTCATCCTCTGATAACCGTTGATTTTGATAGTAGGTAAGGAGTATCAGGATTGGCTATGAATAAAGTACTTGACGAATTATAGCTGAGTGCGCAATTGGTAAAAATTTTTCAATTGCAGCTGCATTTCTTGATAATTAAAATCAAAATAATTTGAAAACAAGATTTTTTTTTTTTGTTAAATCTTTGCATGTCTCACGTCCTTTAAAATCTACCAATAACACTGTTCTAATGTGCGTTACATATAATCGTAATTGTACTTGTAATTATTTTGTTATTAAATCCCTTTTTTTATGATATTGTTAACAATGTTTTTCTTTTGATTGTTTGTTTCTTAAAGAAAACAAAAATAATAATTTTTATACACCTGTTCATTATTGTTCTTACTATAGTTTTTCTCTATGTTTTCGAGTATAGACATATAATATTCTTATTATAAACAATATTTCTTATTGGTTTTTTTTTCTTTTGACAATGCCTGTTTTTTTTAAGGGTTGCAAAATACAATAACTCTATCTTTTATCCTATTACTCAATTTTCTGTAAGTTGGATGTTGTACAGCCAAAAATTCTACATAAGTATACTCTTCTCTTTCTTATTTTTTTTTTTGCCTTTATTTTGCACGTGCGTCCGAAGGTCACAACCATAAGAAGTTTTTTTTTTTTTTTTTTTTTTTTTTGCATTTTATTGATATTATTCCTTTATAAAGGGGGGTGTTGATTGTCTAAATGTCTGTTGGTTACGTAGTTATTAGTTATTTTGTACTTTCTTTCCGTATAATTTGTTGCTTTCTCTCGCGGCTTGTCCGAGGGCCGCAAATTTATGAAAAGCAACGCTTTTCGCTATACATGTTTATACATGTACGTTTTTGTGTATCCTGTCTTCCTGTACAATGTACTATATCGGTATACTATCTTTATAACTCTTATTTTCAGTATTGCTTCTGACATTATTATAATTGTTATATTACTATTATTATTATTATTAAAATTATTGATATTGTTATAACTATCGTCGTTGTATTCTCATCAGTTAGTGGCTCACAGTCGCTTTAAGGTCTGGTGGGGGTGGTGGTTCAGGTGGGGGCCTTGTGCGCTTTTTGTCGGGCTCCCATACTCCTTCTTGCTTCCTCTCACTCTTTTCCTCGCTTTCTGTATCCCATGCATTCTCTCCATCGTTCTCTTTGTCTTGTTCGTTTACGGCGTTGTCGTTGCTATCTCCTTCAAAATTTCTCTCAATGTTATCTCGAGGTTCCTGAGTATCGGAATCGTCGTTTTAATTCTCATTATTATATTTGGGTGAGTGATGGACGCTAGTTCCTCCTACGAGGGCTTGATAGTGTTGGTTTCTGAGATGCATGTGTTTAAATTCTTCGTCTTTCCGCCCCTCCATGAATTGTTGGTATACTATCTTATCGGGTGATACTTGTTGGTGTGTACATATGTTTGCTTCATATTCTTGTAGAAATATAAGAGCACATTCTCCGTCGCCAAATTCATGGCTGCTATATAATATTTGTTTGGTTCCTTTTGGGTCCTTACATTTATTTATCCATTCTGACTCGCGTAGAATTTTTGTGAGCTTGTCTGTTGATTCTGTCAATCCGTATACGAGCTTTAGGCAATGGAACAGACAACTTTCGTCTCTAGGGACATCGATCATTATTAGGTGTCTGTAAGGTTCTGCGCATTGGGTCCCCGACACTCGAATCTTTGCATCCTCTTTTTCGTTTATTGCGATTGGTGTGCATTACATCGAATCCCATACATCGATTCTTATGCCCTCGTTTCCTTTAAAGTTCTTCTTCTCAACGTCTATTAAGACCTTTGCTTGGAATCGATTGGTTGATTCGTCAAATATTGACCTTAAATTTGTAATTTGACCTTTGTTATTATTATCCTTATCGTTTCCACCCTTGGGTATCTGTGTATCTGATCTTAAGTGAGGTTTCTTTGATGTGTGGAAATGTTCGAGTGGTTTATGGTCAGTTACGACTGTAAATTTACGACCGAACAAATATGGCCCGAATTGCTCCTTGGCGTACGCTATCGCCAATAATTTCTTGTCGTATGTCGGATATCGTAATTCACTGCCCTTCAAGCATGTGGATGCATATTTCAAAGGGTGATTTTTGCCTATATCTCCCTGGCTTCAAATTGCTCCGATAGCGTAGTCGGATGCGTCGGTTGTTACGATAAAGGGTTCGTTTATGTCTGGAGCTCTCAGCACTGGCTCACTGCACAGAGCGTTTTTAAGTTTTGTAAATGCATGTTCTTGTTCCTCTTTCCATTTAAATTCGGCTGTTTTTCTTGTAAGCTTTGAGAGAGGTTGGGCTATTTATGCGTAATCCTTGATGAAGCGTCGATAGTACCCCGCTTACGCGAGATATTGTTTCATTTTCCTCGCATTTGTTGGTATAGGAAGACTTTTTACTGCTTCAATTTTTTCCGGATTTGTTTTAATCTGGCCGTTGCCTACAATATGACCTTGCACTTTTGCTCCTTTTCTAAGAAATTGGCATTTTCTTGGCTTTATTGTGAGGTTTGCATCGGCTAGCTGTTTTAAGAGCCTTTTAAATCTTATCTCGTGTTTTCCAAGTTTTCTGCGAATACCATGATGTCATCCATATATACCTCCATCTCCCGTCCTTGTAAGCCTGTTTGTGCCAGTGTTATCACTCGCATTAATGTACTTGGCGAGTCTATGCATACCATCAGCATTCTTTTATATTAGTAGTGTCCGTTTGGTCCTAAAAACGCAGTTTTATGAGCGTCCTCCTTGTAAATCTCTACTTGGAAAAACCCACTCTTCAGATCTACCACTGTTATATATTTTGCAGCTGCTAAATTTTCCAAAATTTAATTCTGGAATGGCAGTGGATAGCACGTACCGATTGTTATTTCGTTGAATAGCCGGAAATCTGTTATGACCCTCCAGCGTTTTTCTGCGTTTGGTCCCACGTTTTTCGGGACAATCCACATATTTGAGTTATATGGGGATGTCGATGGCTCAATTATTTGTTGCTGCAGTAGTTTATCTATTTCTACTTGCATCTGTTCTTTTAGTTTTATTGGATAGCGTACCCTTTTGGCGACTATTGGCTTCTCTGTTGCCATTGTTTTTCGATGCTTAAGTAAGTTCTTAGCTTTTAGTGGAGTGGCTCGCCAGATGTATCGACAATTTCCATTATTTTGCTTACTCGAGCCACTATATCCAATTTCTTAATATCTTTGAAATTCTCGCTGTTGTTCTTTATATCCTCATTATTTTAACCGCCTACGGCATTTCTTTCTTTTAAAATTTTATTATTTTTCACCTTTCCGTCTGAATTTTTAGCGTTAAAAAGCCCAATCATGGCTTCGTTTAACCCTTTAGCGTCGTCCCCAGCGATGCTAAATGGTTCCACCCTTTGTCTGGTTTCACATTCGAGAACATTTACTCCTGGTACTGGCACGTCAATTTGTTTGTCTGATATGTTTATAATTTCCGCATATATCTTTAAGTTTTTGTTTTCTCCTATAAAATTTGCAAATAAGATTACCTCCTTTATATTTTGTAGAGGGACCCAGCCAACTTGTACGTGGCTGCTCTTATTTTTAATACGCGCAAATATTATTTTCTTTAATTTTGCGGGGATTTTAAAATATTCTGGTTTTAGTAATGGGATTCTGAGACCTTTTAATTCTAAATAATTTTCTTTGGTGCGTATAAGGCCATTATACAACTTAAAAGCGTCCCAGCCAATAATGCCTTCCGTTCCTATCGGAAAGGTATCGGGGACTACGTGCAGATTCATTATTATACCGTTAAGAGGTATTTTAGTCGTCTCTAACGTGCAGCGTGCTCCATGTGTGACGCCAGTTATTAAGACTTTTTCTCTGCTCTCTATATGCGTGTCTGTAGTGAGACAGCATTCTTTTATAATTGATACTTCGGCACCAGTATCTGCGTAAAATTTTGCGCTATAAGATTGCAGTTGACTGCTGTTTAATATTACTGATGGTGGTGTGCTTCCAGTACTTGATATATCTACCCTGCGAAGAGATAGGTTCATGTTTTCATCGATTTTTTCTTTACCAGCTAAAGGGCTACTAGTTATAAATTCTGTTTCAATTCTTTTTTCTTTGTGAGAATTCTCAGCCGTTTGAGAAGCCTGTTCGGAGTCTGTTTCTAACGATACTTTAACTGTTTCATATTTTTATATACTTTTCTGTGCGTGATGTCTCGCTATGTTTACCTCTGATGTGTATTTTATTTGACTCCGTTTGCTCCTCTCCTTCAGCTGACTCCGTTTCGTTTTTATGCTCTATCTCCTTCTCTATTCTCGGGGCCCGCTCGGCGCTTGGGGAGCACGACGAACGTCCTGCGAGTTTAAATGTTCCGTGCTACGCGTGGATATTTTTTTATCAGGTGTATCATTTGTTCTATTCGGAGGTCCTCCGTTGTTATAATTTCCATCCCTATTAAAATTTCTGTTATAATTATAATTTTCTCTATAATTATTGTTGTTACCGTACTGGTTGTTGTAATTGTTATCATTATTTCTTGAGTAATCAGCGTTTCTGTTGTAGTTATTATATCTGTTGTAGCCTGTATTCGTATGGGGGTTCCTTCTATAATCGTTGTTATAGTTTTGGCTATACGCATTAGGGGGGTAATTATAATTATTCCAGTAGTTAAAATTTCCTTTCGTATTTTTCTGTTACGAGTATTATTATTAAATTATTTGCATCCATCGCTCCGATTTATTCTCCCATTCTCTGTGTCTCTTACTAGTGTGCTGCATTCGCTTGTATAGTGCCCCCTGCGTTTGCAGTAAGCGCAATTTTTATCCCTTACGTTTTGTTTATCTTGTGATACCTGCACTGGTGGATCATTTGTTTTTATATCTGGGCTTTGAATTCTCTTATTCGCTGCTACTGCTACTAATTTCATACATACTTTTGTAGCATGCTCTCAGTATTCATTGCAATATGAGCAGTATTGATAGTCCCCTGTTATTTTATTTTTATCTGTTGTGTTACGTATTTCTGCCTGCTCGTGGCTGCTTGCCCAACTGTCCGTATCTCTTGTTTCTGCTCTTGCTTGGTATATTTGGGCCTTGATTCGTGCCGGCATTATTTCTCGTAGGCTTAAGTCGCTTTCCATTTTCAGCGCGGCTACTATAGCTTCGCCTAACGTTTTCGGGTTAAGGCATGTTACCCTGTAGTTGTAAGGTGATTGTATCCCGTACGTATATTGCTTTATAGCTTCTTTTTCAGCGCTCTCCTTTAATGCGTGTCGTTGCCTGGGTGATAGTGTCGTGTCCGAATTGTATAGAGTTATTATTCTATCGTATAATTTTTGAACGCGCCTGCTGTATTCCTCTACTAATTCCCCTCTGTATTGTTTCACTACTTTAAATTTTGCTAATAACGTGTCGACGCTTCCGATGCTGCTGTACCTATTTTTCAATTCTACCAAGAATTCATCTACAGATGAGAACTGTGCCAGGCGTGGTATAAATTTGGTGGCTGCTTCTTTTAGCTTATTCGCTAGTGAGCCTATAAAAAATTTTTCATATACGGGGCTTACCGTTCGTAATTAGGATTTCCTGTGTAATGTGGGGGTACTGTAAATCGGTCTTAGGCATTTAAGTAATTTCTATTTGGCCAACCTAACTTGTCCTCTCCTGCAGGATAAAGTGGTGCCGCTGTGTTCAGTCTATGATAATTATTGTCGTGGTTTGTATTGTGGGTGATGCCGTAGTTCGCGATTTCTTGCTCGCCTTGAGCTACTGGGGCTCACATTTGTGTTTGACGCCGTGTAACTTCTCCGTACGTCTGTTGTGATGATTGATGTTTTGGTTGTGTAGGTATAGGTATTCGATTTGTATATTGTTGCACCGCTTGTGCCGCTGCTTCTCTTATTATATCGTGTAAATTAGTGTCGTGTTTGGTTTGTGTTTTATCACTATGTGGATAAGTGACTCGTCGATTCATGTCAGTTGTCGCGTTTTCACGTTCGGTAAACGAAGTTAATTTTTCAAATACGGGAGGTCTATGTGCTTCTGTGTGGGATGGCGCATTAGTTTCGTTATCGCTTATGTCCTGTCTATGAGATAACTGTCCACGTTTGATGCTTGGCGTTAGTTCTCTTAACATTTTCATCATAAAAAGCCTCTGTTTTTTGCTGGCCTTCTGCCAGTCTGTGCATGTTTTCAGATCATCTTCTAAATTAATCCGTATTACTTCGTCATCTGTGTCAATTGGTCCTGTTTCGTGTATATCTATGCACCTCACGGCTTCTTGTACTCCCCTTCCCAGTGTATCATTTTTTTTTCCACGTCACTCATATTGTTGCTCTTAAGTTTTTTTTTTTTTTTTGTAGTTTGTCTTGTGCTTTTCTAGTTCGTATTTATATTTTTCTCATCGTAAAACGCCGTCGTTTCTGTGTACTTTGTGTTAACCTGATAGATACGCGCGCTCTATCGAGTGTTAGTCGATAGTCGTTTTTTCGTTTTTGTTTTCGATTGGCTTCTTGTATTTATTAACTAATTCAAAAAATTTTGAATGAGGTGTTTGTCGTTTGTATCGGTTATATGCTTGTGCATGCAATTATGGGTTGCCGCTAAGGTCTGAGGATATTGCGATTTAGAAATAATATCGATATTTAAGTTTTTTCTTTTAGGTGCGTATTTTCCTCGGGGGTTATAAGTATAGTATATATAATTAATGAAAATTCACTTACCAGATCGCCGTGACGATGGTCAGCACGACGATGATATCGTGCATACTAATGGGTTCCTTCTTTGATCCTTTCTGGAGTTGCTCAGCTTCTGCCTTCGCTCATTGTTTCCTTCTCCTGTGCCGTGTATCCCGTGTTCTGTGGCTGTAGTCTGGGCTTGGCGTACCGTGCTTTCTTCTTTTTGTCTGTATTTCTCCGGGTTGAGTGAATGGTACCTGTCTCTAGTGTCCTGGTATGCTGGGCCACTGGCTTGATATGCAGTTTTTCCTTGTCTGGTATCCTTGCAGTATTGAAGATTCTTACGATTATATCTTCCTGTTCTTCTTTACTTTTCCAATTTCCGTCTATTGTGGCACTTGACACACTAAATTGGGCGTCTAGCACTTTTGACACTTTTTTCTTTGCGACGACAGATATATTATTTTTCTTTTTTTTATTGATTACGTTGATTAAGACAAGAAAGAATTGAATAAGAAAAAATTTTTTTTTTGCTCTGTGAGACTAAGTGATTTCCACACACGTGACAGACCGTAAAAAATTTTATCTGTATTCCACTTCTGACACCAGCTGTTACGTGGAATTCTTGGTGCGGGAATAAATAGAAGCGTGATTTGTTGTTACTTATGATTTATTAGAATTACTTATCATTTAGGGAAGTTGTGCATGTATTATCGTTTCGCGGACTTCGTCCTTACCCTCTCGCTTCTCTAGCCGATCTCCCTGTCTCTTCTCTGTACCTTTCCTATCACCTCTTTTCTCTATTCCCCTACCTTTCAGGCCCAATTCAGCAGAGGCACACGCACGCATAGCTGTATGCTATCGTACGTAACACATTACAGGGTGAATAAATTTGGCATGTGGCTTCTTTTTCTTATGTATAAGTGCCTTCTGCATCGGGGGGCCCTACAACTAATATGTTACAGGATGTTTACAGGTAAACAAAGAGCTCAAGAGGAAGCACGAGAATTGGCCGTCATCGAAGCCGCACCGACAGTAGAACTCAGAGCAGAAAGGTGACTGCAATCCTTTAGGCGGATACTAGAGTTACTGGTGACCGTGATACAAAATTAAAATCTGTGAGCCTCTAAGATAAGCGCTGGGAGTCACTCGACTGCATCGGGGAGCACAGTTTAAAGGACCAAACTAAGAAAGAATTTTTTTTTTCAAAATATGTAGTTAGTATCGAAAAAGTCATTTTAAGTCGAAAAAAAAAAAAAAAAAAAAAAAATTGGTAGTTGTAGCTGTAATAATGATAATGATAATTATGATAATGATAGTGATGATAAGCAAACGAACTTGAGCGTTGGGAGTCACTTGACTATATCGGAGGGCGCAGTCCATAGGACGATACTTATAAAGAATTTTTTCTTCCCAAAATGTGAAACAGCGAGAGAGTTATGTTAAGGTCAATTGAAAAAAAAAAAATTAAATAAAATAAAGTCAATAAAAAAAGGTAATTGTAGCTATAATATTAATAATAATGATAGTGAGAGTGTGGACGAAAGAGAGCGCCAGGAGTCGCTCGACTGTATTGGGGGTGCAGTCCAGAGGACGAGATCCAAAAAAAATTTTTTTGGTTCACTTGAATACTGTAATAAGAAGTTTTTACGGAATTTCCCTTGTAATTAAACACATGCGGAAGTTAAAATAGAAACTACATTGTAAAACAAGATTTAATATGAATTAGTACTAAGGAAATGCCCCTCTCACGGCAATTTTGTACATGATTGTAATACAAGGCAAAGGGCATACACAAACATTATTGTTATACACTCGACACACGATGAAAAGAAATTGTATAATTGACAGAGCAAAAATATTGATGTAAAAAAAACAGGGGTTCTTTACAGTTAAATGGAAGGATGAGTGTGAAAGATTAAGCTACATAAGCAACAAAGACAACAGAATACAACACACACACATACATAAAGTCGAAAACAAGTATGGAGACTCAACACTACATAAATTAAAAAGTCAGCGTCGTTGAGGAAAACGACGTCATGGCCTTGAAAGTGTAACATACGATAGTATAGGTAAGACTCTACGCTCTCTCTCCTCAAACCTCATAACGAGGGGTCCTAGGGCCAAGGGAAGGGAAGAGTGAGGCAAGGAAAGAGTCTATTCGGGGAGTACACTACAAGCCTTTGTTGGGAACACACGCGGTATCTTTCCTATAATTACAGTATCTTGAATAAAGGTCCTTTAAATAATAAGTGTTGATCATTCTCGCGAAGCACCTCCTTACCAATAGCTTCCCTACGTAATAGTTTCATTTGGTTCTGGTAGTCCATAATTTTGACATGACTTTTCTTCAAATTGAAAGATTTTATTTTAATGTAATGAAGCATTATTTTGTTAATTGCCTTTTAAATTTTCAATCAAAAATTTGTAGAAGTGATTCTCAAATAGACTTACCACATACGTCCTTAGATACAAAGAACCACGTAAAAAATTTACTCAGTTGATATGGCAGCATAACTTCACGAGCTCCTTTAAATATTCTATATATTTCAGAGTCATGTTCAACTTAACTTGAAGCAAAAGCAGTATCTTTAAACGTACTGTAAAATATGTTATAAACTGTTTTTAAACTTTAAGAGGCTTTACCTTCACTTGCCCTATTTAAAATTAGAGTTCTTAGGGTTATCTTATTTTCAGTCACCCTATTCTTAAATTACGTCTTACTCTTTCTTTTCTAACTGAAGTTTTTATCGTCGAATTGAAACAGTTGTATTCTTTAATATTTTGGTATCTATTTTTTTGCGATACCATCTATTTTATTTTATTCAAACCAAGACGTTAATGCAATTTTAAAGTTTTCTATAGCTTTAAACACATTTTTTTTTTTTTTTTAAAAGCAAATTTTGTTTATTTTAAATGGTAATGGTAAATTAAATACAGAATGACTACGTCTTTACACAGGAACTCTTACAATTCCTATGCTGCTTCAATGGGACATAAATAGCGGCCATATTCATTAATTGATATTTCATAAGAAATTTCTACATCGTCTTTGATTATTAAATTTTGTTTATTTTAAATGTTAATGGTAAATTAAATACAGAATGACTACGTCCTTACACAGGAACTCTTACAATTCCTATGCTGCTTCAATGGGACATAAATAGCGGCCATATTCATTATTTGATATTTCATAAGAAATTTCTACATCGTCTTCTTTACCACTCGCATTTGTTTTTGTTATTTTACGTTATGCTTTATCTTCTTCTTTATTATTATAATTAAAAATATACTTTATACTTAGAATATATGCACAATACTTAACATTAATGTGGCAATTATATTTGGTTAACAATAATGGATTGTATGATACTACCATTAAATTATCAACTGAGATTTTTCCATCTCTGTTTTTGATTTTATACATGATTCTATACGTGATTATCCCATCTTTTGTCATTTCTTTTGTTATTTGGATATCCATTTTTATAAAAACAGTATCATTAGTAAATTTTTTTTGAAACTTTTTTGTATAATTCTTAGATGCTTGGTAAGACATAGACTATCTTTACCATGAGGTCCATGAAGCATGTAATTAATAAATATTTTATCATTTTTGTATTTGTGAATTAAGTTGAATTTTGCTGAAGTATATTTATCTATGTCTATAGTAGTAGATAATTGGTTTTTTACGTGCAATGTTATAATAATATGAGAATTAGGTAATTTTTTTTTTTTAACATTCAATGGTATAAGCATAAGCAATAACTTCTCCAAAAATATTGTGTTTAATTATATCGTCTAAAGCTAGTTTTAATTTTGTTTAAAATAATTGAACAGTTATATTGGGTTTATTATGTTGAGTGGTACCTTCAGGAAAGATTTTTAAAATTTTCTTTATTTCTAACCATTGAGGGTTACATGTAACTGTAATGAAAAAATGAGCTTGTCCAAACTTTCGTATTATTACCATTGCATCTTGATAATGTTGTTTTATTGTTTTCTATTATAATATATGCATGCAAAAAAATTGATTTCCTTAATCTTCCAGCATAGAGTATAGGACTGAAAACTTTACTATTTGCTCAACAGAAAGTTCGATATAAGTAATATTGAAGCAACGTAAGATTTTCTGCTTTTGTTAAAAATTTTTGTCTATCACATGTACTCCGTTCTTCATCTCCTACTGGAAATAACAAGGAAAATACCATAGGATGAACATGCTGTATTCAGCACACAGCATCAATAATTCAACCTTCAAAGGTGTTCATAAATCAGATCATAATATTTATATTCATTCTCCCATAAAAGTGTTTAACAATATTTGCAAATATTTGTCACCTCATAAACTAAAATTAAAAATAAGTAAAATAAAATGTTTATTCAAAATTTCAGTATATCCCATGGACTATGTAACTGTCTACAATTGCTTATTACTTAATTATTGGAGTAGAACGTAGAAGGCGAGATAGTTACGGGAGAATAAGTTGGTAAAAAAGTTTTTATTTTGAGAATGACATTAAGTACCGGAACTTCTTTCTCATTACCTTTGGTTTAACATGGAAAACACTTCCCGTTAGTTGTAGCATTTGCTATGACTATGAACAAGTCTCACGGTCAAAGTTTTAATAATGTGGGATTATACTTTTAAAAACCATTATTTTCTCATGGTCAACTGTAAGTGGTTTTATTAACATGCAAAAAAAAGGTAGATTTTTGGCTTGCATCAAGAGATAAAACGTTTTATATATTAAAAAAGTTGTTTAGAAAGAAATTTTCAGTAATAGGTAATAATATTTTTAGTAATAACAACAACATAATTCGAATGTTCTCATATGTATGGACAAAATGTTTTACCTTATACTTCCTATGAATGTATATTGTGTTTATCTATTGTACCAATTCAAACATAAATTTAAAACAAAATTAAAACTAAACTTATTCATTGTGGTTAAATAAGATTTTATAAGTAAGTTGGCTTATAAAATGAGTCATGTTAATGCAAAACTTCCATTGTTTGTATTTTTTACAATTAAATAGAACCTAAGCTTTGCGCAACGACTCCTTATAAACCAATTATGACTTAAAATTTTTTTTTTGGCGATGAGATAAGCCATAGCAATGAGAAAGTTTCATCTTCAGGTGATTTAGTGATAAAGCCGGATAAAAATAAGAGATTAATATATATACGACACGAACACATCTGTATACATATCAAGGCCCCAGAAAGACTGTGTGATCTCTGTCAGGTTCCCCAAAAGTAGTGTGGGTATAGTGGGGGGCTAGTAAAGGGTCACGAAAAATTATGTGGGTGTTGTAGAGAGTCTGTGGAATTTAGTCGGGGCTATGATGGGTTTTGGAAGAAACTTCAATGTGTCAAAATTAGAAAAAAATGACGGGTTTTCAACTTATTTTGTGGGGGGAGCCATGGGTGGTGAAGGATGGATGGGGATCTGTGGGGGGCTGTTGGGGGTTGTGTGGAATATCCTACAATACATATATCTTTATAAATGGTGACTTATGTGGACATAATTATGTAAAAAAAAGTTATTGTAAGGATAAAATCATACTTATGCAGACTGTCCTCATAACTTTTTAATTTTATTAGTATGTATTCTTAAAGCACGTAAAGTCCTCATAAGTCACCTTATATATATACACTAGAAGGGCTTTGCCCCCTGCGAGCTCTGCCCGCTGATCCTCTAGTAACAGAGTAATCTTATAGTATCAGCAGTCAATTGCTGAGTTATAGGAGCTTGTGTTGCCACTTATTTATTAAGAGGACAATTAAGCTATTTTTATTTAATAAAACTAAACTGGTAAGAAAGGAAAACTTACTTAGGGTAAGCTAGGAAGTTTTATAACCGTACAACTATACGTTTTCACCCTTCTGCCCGCTTACTGCGCTGACCTTTCATAACCAGATCATGTTTAAATTAAGAAAACATTGTATTCCAATGTACAACTTACCTTGGATTTATTGAAATTTTAAAGCAATATGTAAACGTTAAGAAATAAATGTATGTAATTATTTATTACAATGTTTTTTTAGAATTTAAAATTATTATTTTCATCGGCAAAGTGATAGTCTATTTATTTACTGAAAAATTCCAAAAACGTGGTTTACCACTTGCACATCTATTTATAACACTACACCATAACAATGAAATAATTAAATCTGAACGTATAAGTAAAAGTATATCAGCTGAAATACCTTCCAATAATAAGAGAGTCGCAAAATTGTTTATTAAACACACTTTATGGTCCTCACACTAAAATAAGCCCATGCTTAAGTACATGCAATGAAGAATGTATCAAAAATTGTCATAAACCATTTGCTGACATAACATAGTTAAAAACAATGGTTATCCTAAATATTTAAGAAAAAAATATGTTTTTTAATATTATGTGTTGAAGACTAAAAATAAACATAAAATAACAGCTAACAATTAAATGGTTATACCATATGATAAAATTTTGTTAACAAAATATAGATGACACATAAACTTTAAATATTGTGTATATATTTGAAGCATGAAATACGTGTATAACTTACTACACTCGTAAAGTTGGTGACAAAGCTTCTATTAAAATTAAAAAATGAAGTTTTACTACTAATGAAATTTTAGATAAAATAACAGACTATGTTGTTGTAAATATTTCAGTCCCATAGAAGCAGAACAAAGACATTTAAAATATCCAATTTGTTGCAGGAGTAACAAGGTCGTAAATCTTGCTGTTTACTTCATGAATGAACAAAAATTCGTTTTCGAAGAAAATAAAATTACAAAGATGATAAGAAGACAGCAGACTCATCCAATAGCTTAGTTTGAGTTAAACAGAACTAATAATTTTAAGAAATCTTCAAAGTATGTAGCTATCCTAGAAAACTATATTTTTAGTAATCAACTACTGCTAAGACCTTTGTAATTACCAACCGCGAAAACTATTAAACCGTCATAACTAAAATTTTTCATACTGATTCTTGATAGTTCCCAGATGGTTTTCGCAAAGTTTTCTGAAAAAAATAATAACAACAGCGATAAATAAGCTTCAAGCTTTGCTAAACTAAGCTAGCAACCCACTTTAGTTTAGTGGGATCCGCTAGATGTCGTCAAGGTGAAATTGAAGCCACCTGCAATCTAAGATACTGAAGAGTGGGTATAAGATGCCCCATCGAGTTTTTGATTATCGTAGTCGTTCGTCGGCAGTACACTAAAAACAAAGTTGTTAGTAGTGCAGCTGGGCATTAAGGTTACCGATGACATTCTTCTTTTATGGGCAAGAAAAATAAATCAAATCCACACTAGAGTGCCACGATAACTGAGTGCTACGGAAAAATAGGCGTTCAGAACATCAACGTCTCCAGTGGCCTACGAACCTAACCTGCTCCAACATCTCAGAGTTTTGTGGCCGCTCAACCATCCGTCCTGGTGTCGTCAGAGAATTTTCTACTTTGAATGCATGCCAGCGAAAGTAGCCCTTAGAAGTACGGGCAGCCCCAATGGCCTTCTTCTTAGTGGTCGTCCCAACGGAAAATTTACAGAAAAGGTATTCTCTACACCAATTTTTCTGACTAACGGTGAGCAGTTAGTTATCCGGAGAACCACCTGAAGATGAGATATTCTTTGTTTAGCAGCGTACCTTCCTCCTGCATGGTCTCCGTACACAGAGACTCCAAGGATAAGACTTAAGCTACCTAAAGCTGGATCTTTATCATCTAGAATAATAATAAGGAATAGCTTAAAATTTTACAACTGGCCCTTTTCAGGGCAATTATAGGTATTTATGTTCCTTACTTAACCATCAATCTCATCGGTTCTTTTAAGGGCCACCTAAGCTTAAACTATCTTTCCAATAAATATATTCTCACTACTATTTCTGAAAACGATTCGTCAACTTAAAGACTACGTAAAGCCGGTCACTTTTAAACCAAGTCAGTCATTCACTGGCAGACGTCACGAGCGGAGTTGTGCGTCACAAGACTTTGAACGCCAACGATCGACGACACTATGTTACCCTCTCAACTCTAATCATTCAACCAGAAATTACTGATCCTCTGCAAGGTCTGTGCTGGGAGAACCTAGCAGCTATAAAGAAAGAATAAAGTTGAGCCAACAGAACAGTCTCCAATGGACAAGCATCAAGAACCAATCTCTTCATCTTAGATCTCCCAAAACAACTAAGTGTGCAAAAAAAAGGTGCTTTAGACACCAACGTCTTCGACGTTATACCAGGAGACGTTGGAAAAAAGCTCTACAACTGGCTCCAAAGTTTCAAACGTTGTAGTTTTCCTCCTGATCAGTGTGGTGCTACGATAATAAATCAGAAAAGATCATCCTGAGGTATTCAGGCAGTCAAGTTTTCTGGGAGCTTTAGTAGAAAAAGAGTTTATATAAGAAGTTCACTGATAGTTTTAAGGGCCATTGGACGTTAAACTTCCTTGCCAACAAATATATTAGAACATACCAAATTTGCCAAAAAATAGTCTTTAGGGCTCACAAAAAACTTAGCCATGCCAAAAGTCGTAAGAGGATGGATTTGAAAAAAACTTTGAATGCATCTGATAGATACAATTTTACGCGTCAAAAAAATCACGCTGAACATTTATCAAAATTAAAGCAACATCAAAATTGATAAAGAAACAACGTGTTGAGTGAGAGATCAGCTTTTCACCATAACTCTCATAGTAATCTCTTTAATCTTCCAGATTTTAAAACAGATAGAAAACGTATTTGTATTTTGATAGCGATAAAAAATTTAGAGATTAAGCTCCAGAACTTTGTTGATGTTGTTATATAGTTGTAAGGTAAGAAAAATATTTTTTTCTAATTTATTATTTTTTGTGAAATGTAAATCTGTACAGCTTAAAAAAATAGCCCTGTTTATATATTACACGGGAGAAACTCCAAATCGACGGTCTTTTGGAGCCACTGATTATTTTATCGTCTAAGAAATGCACGGTAATTTTTAGTATAATAATACTTTTTTAACTTTTCACTGATTCTTACTTAACCAAATTAACTGTGTGGATTCCGAACAAATATGTTTTTAGTACAAACATTATTGTTTTAAGAAGTGTCAGAAACATATGTAAAATTTTAACTGAAAACGTTTCAAGTTACATGTGATCACACTAAGGTGTTCCATCTAGTGAGTCTCGGGCGAAGCCGACAGGGGCCGCTAGTTAATAATGAATCAAAGGAATGGTGCAACTTTATTTAAAGAATCCAAAGTATACAATAGTATAAAATATGAAACGCTGACAAATACTGCAATGGCTCTGGGCTTAATCAAATATTACTCACAGATTAATAATATTCTCTAAAAAGCTAGAACTGTTATGTTGTCTTATCAATTAAAAAAATTTTTTTCATGGTTTTTTATGTTATAGAATATGCAATGTGACAAAATTTGGAATAAGTAAAAAAACTATTTTTGTAAAGATTTTATTTGTTATAAAGACAATTTTGCTCTTTTGCACGTTAACGAAATTTTTGCACTTGAAGATAAATCATACACATCATTTAATTTACCTATACCGAATAGAATTGACCTTAAAAACAATAGTGACGCAGAAGAAGTTGAATTCTATATAAATATGCTAGATTTAATGTATGCTCAGCTAATCAATAAACAAATAAATTGTTTTTCAAATTAAATTTAAAAACGCTAAGAAAATTCATTTTATAGATGATCCTGGAGAATCAGAAGAAACTTTTTTGTAGAAAACATTAATTTATTACTTGATATTATAATGCACAAAACTTTTTCAACGGCATCAACTGGCATTGCGTCAGTACTATAACTAAAATGTATAACAAGTCATAGAATTTTTCTCATACCTTCATATTTTAATAAAATTAAGACTGCATGTTTTGAATTTAAATCTGAAAAAAAAAATTACGTAGAATTGATTTAATGAACTAAGATAAGGCTTCTATGATTTCAAAGAAACTTTAGAGATAGTAGACAGAACTTTGCTTGATATATGTTGGAGGTAATCTCTGTCAGACAATTTTTTTTATAAAAATGGTAATAAAAGTATGCATGGTTACTTTACAAACTATTAAATCATCAGTTTTTTCAAGATTTTTTCTATACTTTAAGATTAAATACAAACAATCGTTCCATTGATAAAAATTTTTCCAAATTACTTTTAGAAATTGGAGATTGACAAATGAAATTACTAATTATTTATAAGAATTGATAAGTCAATAATGTAGGTTTAAAAAAATTAAGTAAAAATAACCAATCTTTATTATTGAAAAACTTTGAAAAGTTGCTCTGGCTTTTTCTCGTGGCTCTAACTTTCTAAGTCACGAATCGAAATCACCAGTTTTTTTTGTTTATCGTTTGAGGATCTTCTACTCACATCAGGAAATGTTTCTCTTTCGAAAATTATAAATTTCCCTTTGTTTTTTGCAAAGGAGATTGAAACTAAATATCAACGACAATATTTAAACTAACAAAAATTGTTTATTAGTCTAAATATAACATACAATCACCAAGAGAATGTCTCGAGGAAATTTGAGACGCGTATGCGAATGAGATTAATAAACAGCTAGCTGCCACGAAACAACGATTGAAAGCGTTGTTCGAGGAGTCTAAGCTTTTAATAACAAATAACAAAATACTACCTCAAACAAAGAGGACAATTGAAAGATCTTACTGAAGTCACTCTAGTGGGAGAGAGAATTCACTGCTCGATGACGAGTTTGATTAACAAGCTTCCTTGATCCAGCGGGGAAAGGAAACTGTTGACAAACTGCTGTCTGCGTGGAAAGATCTAGTTTTGTTCGTTCTGTGTTCGATCGCCGACTTTTCAACTGAACTACGAGAGCCTGGCTGCCACGGGGGAGCTTTCCGACCTTCCTCGAGGGCCCACGAAAGCCGACTCTTAACCCGGCGCGAACTCAGCGGAGCGATCGCCAGAGAGCCCCGAAGATTGGGAATTAATAGGGGCGGGGGACGAGCACACCGACACAAGCTCAGACGGAGCAGTTTACACTACCTTACTTGTGTGCGCGAGCCCCTTCCACGTTTACCAGCCAGTCTCTAGTATAATGTAATACAGTTCGTGCACCGAGCAGTAAGTCCCCTACAAATATTCACTTATAAGTGAACAATTATATAGTATTTGTCTGACTTCTTATAATGTATACACTTTTTTTTTAATTGAAAAATTTCAAATGTAATGAAAGCAAATATGACAACTTCTTATAGAATGGATTATGCTATGTACAAGGGTGTCGATAAATTGGATGACAACATCTACACAAATTTCCGTATAGAAATACTCGAGAGTATCCATGAAGTTGTCAAATAGTTGGTAATCGAACTAGTATAACCTGGACAGAGGCGTGCGACACATGCAGCTCAGCGAGTGGGTTATTGCTACAAGTCAGACACGCCTGGAGGGGGCTCACACAGGCGCACAACAACACATGTGTAAATCTCGTAATGTTGAGAACGTTTGAGATCCAGTTTGGTGTGTGTGTGTGTTAGTCCTACTCTTGGCTCTCTCACTATCTCTCTCTTTAACTGAGACGGCTTGAGCTCCTTCCGAGCGAGCGCTTTGGCCGATTTCCTGGTTAGATGCCAACCAGTACGCAACTTCCCGGTTTGCCTGAGCTCGCCAAAGGAAGCATAGCAATGTTGTTCCTTTTTGCCCTTGTCGGCTCAAGTGCCTAACGCAGCTGCTCTCTCGCTCAGCCCTAGTTCGCCAGCCTCAGTCCAGGCATTACAGCATTAGTATTACAGCATAAGAATTTTTTTTTTTTTTTTTGATATAATTGAATTGGCGAGGTCGTGTTTTATATCGACTCGTCGTCTTGAGGTCGTGTTTCATCAAATCTTCGTCTTGAATCAAATAAACAAGGTCGTGGCTCCTATCGACTCGTCGTCTTGATTCAAGCGAAACTCCAATAGTTCGAGTTTAATTATTTCAGATTCAGTTTTTAAGCTTCGTTTACTTCGAATAAGAATTGTGCTCGCGTCATGGTTTCTTCCTCGCGCTGATGTAAGTCATTTTAATTTAAATTTTGTCTTTTTTTGCTACTAATAATCGATTCCCGACTCGACTTAAAAATTGTTATAAAAATGGAATCATTCCGTAGCCGAGTGAATTACAGCAAAATTTACAGTTGGTTTATAAGGAATTCGTGTATAGCAAACGATTTGTGCAATGGCAGACGATTAGAGATTAAAAAATTTTTTATGTATAATAGTGAAGCTGAAATTATAACAGAAAAAAAACTTGGAAATAGAGTATTTATACTGAAAATCACTTCAAATACAGGTAATACCTTGTTTTTAGTTTTAATACTTTACAGACAGCAATGTCATTTAGTCTTGGCATTTGTTATGGCAATTAACTAAACCCAAGAGTAAAATTTCGGTAAAATCAGTATATTCTTAAAAATGCGTGTATTGTCTCTTAGACAACTATACGTATTGTTATTAAGGTGCAAAAAATAAGAAGGGACACCCATACTAATTAAACGTTTAAATAATTTGGAAGTAGAAAATATTATTAGGGAAAAAATTTTCAATTGAAAGGAGGTACATTTAAAAAAAAAGAAAAAAATTAACGGATTAAAAATTATCATACGAATTTAGGCAACATTATTAAGTTGTAGCATATGACATAATGACATAATATGTTTGTATTTTATTATGTTACAGTTTCGTTAAAAATCATTGAAGCTAGAATTTCGAGTCAGAATAACTATGAATAACATTTTTTTAAATAATATCGTATTTTTCATGTTCTTTAGCAAAATTGTTTTATTTTTGTAGTTACTTTGCCATTACATTATTTTTGTAGCTACATTGCCATTGTTTTTATTTGCTACGTATGACAATTTTTCTACAAATTGTAGTTTTAACTGAAAAAATCAAGTTGCCTTGGAAATCTCATAATAGGATGGAAAATTTTGATAAGTTCTATTATACTCGCATTCATGCCTGCCCATCGATAGAGTTAGGTAAATTACGTACATTCTTATATACCATAAAAAAATAAAGTCTTGAGATTCTGTTCTAAGAATCTTATCTTATGAAAATAACAGTAATGCATAAAATTATTACTTTCACATATTATCAATTTGTTTTTTCATTTGTATACATGAAAAGTAATAAGTTTGAAAAAGATGGATTATTTAAAAAAAAGTATTATAAGCAAATGCAAAGTATTATAAATAAACTATTATTAACGTACTCTTTCTATTAATGGTTTTTTTTCTTTAAATCAAACATTGAGGAGTTTTGTCCCTTCGTGCTTTTATGAGGCTACTGTCGATGACTACCACAGTTTCTCTTATTTTTTTACTAATTGAGTTTCAGTAAATATGTGTAGTTATATCATGGTATACAATTACATGTAACAATTCAAAGCTTAATGTTAGAATGAAAAACCACAAACAAAAAAAAGTCAGTGCGCCTCAGCTTTTGTATTATCAATATTCATATAATGTGATAAATACATTTGAAGTCTTTTATGCTTGTTGTTACTAAGTATAAGATAAATCTTTTTGCATTCTGGGCGCTGTGAAAAAAGAGATAACTATATATAGCTAAGCGTGCGGTGGCTTAGTCAGCTAGGTCATGGATTAGCACGCGGGGGACCGTGGTTTGATTCCCGGCCAGTGCGACTTTTTGGGCAAGTACCTCTGTGATATCTCACGTATGCTTGTTCACCAAGCAATGCTCCTCGAGGAGGGTTTTTAGGCGACCTTCTTGCAGCAAAAATTGCCTAATTTCCCCCTACCCCCCTCCCAGTAATGGGAGGCCTCCCATCCGTTTCCTTGTCTTTCTCCCAAGCGCTAGTAGTGCCTTTATCAAAGGATTCGGACGTAGAGCACTCTAATTTATACATTAAAAAAAAAAACTATGTATAGCTCAGAGCTTGCTTACCGTAACTTATAGGAGCTGTCACTTTCAATTGCTGGCTACAGCTAGTTTTAGCCCTTAATAGTTCATTAAATAGCCTATCGATGTACTATAAACTGAGCTGCTTCAAATCTGTAGAACCATCTCCCATATTGTAAGAGGTGCTGCATTAGTAATATATAGTGGGCAAAGGGCCACGAGGAGTGGAAGGGCAGTGGGGGAAGGGGGCTTGCAATAAAATAAGAGAGATTTGAATGAGTTGAAGTGACGGGGTAAATCACGGGATTTCACCCCATTTTGTGGCAGGGATACAAGGGGCTGTGGGGGGGGGTTGTAGGGGCTTTGAAAATTAAGGGGCCACGGGGGGCTAGTAAACTTTTGGCTAGTTAGCCTGGCTTAGCTATTATTTAGTTGGGTTACAGTATTCTTCATAGTAATTGAATTTTTCTTTATTTTGCCAAGGGGGGATGTGGAAAATCTCGCCCTAAAAAGTATAATAAGGGAAAATATAAATACATGTGAGTTTTTTGGATTCTGACGCAACCCCTGGCTTCTGCCTACTATTACGCATATTAGTTCTGGTGCTATATAATACGTTTTCTGAATCTATTTATACATTAACGCTTTGATTATCTCTACGTAAGTTGTTACAATGTTTACTTTACCCTTTATTGTATATTTTCTTTTTTTATTTCATGTAAAGATTTAAACCATGAGTCTGCCATTTTTGTGACACCTAAAGTAAATGATATCAAACCTGTCTTTTTGTTTTCTTGCTCCATTTTTTATAAAAATTTTCAGTTACTCTTTTTTACTGTTTTTGATCGGAAAATTTTCTTATCTTAAAAAAATTTTATAACGTTTTTTTTTATTTCGCCTACTCCACTTAGAACATAAATACATTTAATGTTTTGTAAGTGTACAATAAAATCTTAAATAGGGTGCTTCATCTAACATGCAAATTTAAGTTTAAGATCATACACGTGCTTCAAGGATGCGATTACACATTTATACTTTCTTATTTTACTTGTGTTTTGGCCGAAAACAACATTCCTTTCTTTATCTTCTAGAAAAGTATACAGTATTTTATTTGTTACTGCTGCCTATTTCTCAGAAGTTAAATGTTTGTTTTACTTATCAAACACTTTTCAACTCTCTAGTCTTACTGATAGTAACTCTACCTGATCTTATCTAATTACACCGTTGGTGGTGCTTATCTGGAATGGTATATCTTAAAAGGATCCCAAACTATGACTGTTTTCACATCAATTAGAAAGTCACTAGAAAAGCTTAAGTTCATTGAATTGTGAAAGATAAGGTGATATTCCATTAATTTTTGTTTACGCTGCGGAAACTGCCAAAGACATTTCTTATTATAAATCCAGAATATGCTTTTTTCTATAAATTTATAACTACAAAGTAAACGTATCTCTATGCCTTTGTGTAGGCCACCGTAAATAGATATTTTGTTTCCTTGTAAAACTCGCAATTGCTTCATACAGCGCTGGAAAGAACGTTGTTCATCAACAAGATATATTCACTTACACCTGAATTTTTTTTTTTTTTCTATGCTATCGTCTGCCTTACGTTTTTTGACAGACAATTTTTAGTGCTTTCTCTTTTTACTGATTACTTGTCCTTTTTGAGATTTTGGGTTGGTTATCATTGTAAGTAGTTTATTGCTGTTAAACAGTATTTGTTCCAATATAAGGTTTGAAATGAGTTCTTATTTTTCCATCTCAATCTGAATTTCGTCTGTCGATAAGTGCACCATTGATATAATTTGAATAATAAAGTTTTTCGTCAAATCATAAACAGATGATAAATTGTGCAAAAATATACAATTTTTTCCATTACAATTTGTCAGTTTCCCTGTTATCTAGCTTTTTACTGTAGTATTTTATTTTTTTAACTAATTGAAGTTAACGACCCATCATGTAGTTGAAATGTCGTTGCATATACGTATATCAGTAAATATATAAACAGCATAGCTCTTGACTTAGTTATTAACGTTATCTCCTTCTCTCGCTGTTTTTGGTTGCTTTCTTGTAAACACGATAGATAGAGACTTCTACTTACAACTACTTCCTCGATCATGTCAGGGGTACTATCAACGACTGAAAAATTTTAATTTAATTTAATACTATTTTTCTCGGTACATGATCAAGTGTCAAATTCTTTACCAATAACACAATAACTAATTTTTTTACGTACAGCATATGTTTTACTAAGCGCTTCTTCCGAAAAAGTGCGATACTTATCTCTGTATAGTAATTCATTTACTGCGTCATCTCCACCAACTTTGTGATTACATATTTTAAATATTCTATTGTATCCTCTTTAATTTATGTTACTTTTGCGGCATTGATTACAGCATTCTTGCTTTTTCTCATTTCTACGAAAAAATGTAAACATTTGTTCCAACATCGATTACGTAGGCTCAAAAGTAACTCTACCTCTAATGTATACGACATACTAAGCAGCCAACATTATGTTGTCTGTGTGGTTTCAAACAACAATTGACATCTCGTTTTATTTTTTTTAAATTCAGTTTATTCCAAATTAAGTACAGAGCTGCATACCAATTCGGTGAGTATAATGAATGCTGTCTTAAATCAAAAATATGTGAAAAGTAACATCTGCTAGTTTTTCCATCCTTTAATTTTCTGATGTTAAACTGTTCTCGAAATCATAGGGGAATAAGTAGTTTTTTAATTTTACCTACTCTTTATTAAGCTAGAGTACAAAATCGTTATTGTGTTAGAAAAATGCAATTGAATCGAAGAAACACTTTATTTTAATCGGGATGTTGTTGTAAAAAAAATTATTTACAGCATTGTCAAGACAAAATAATCTCAAACCTTTTTGTTATTATTAAATCTGAATCTCTTTTTAAAATATTTGCGCAGTTTAATTAAGAAAAGTTTGTTATTTATACAGAAGTATTATCTATTGTTATTATCTATTAGCATATAATATTTAACATATGCATTTCAATATTAAGATCTTTAATTTTTTTGTGCCACGATTCATCCTCAGAATTCATAAAAGTTACTTTGAAGCGATTAATGCAATTATCAACATTTAAGATTTTTTTTAGTATTTCAGATAGATGATATATATATATTAGACATAGGATCCAAGTTTTTCAGCACAATTAAAGCTTTGGCCTGTATTTGCTCATTTAGTGCAGCTATTATCGAGAACGAAGATTCTATAAATGTAAAGTGTTTGTACATAAAAATATGTGTATATGCATCTCAAAAACTGTGAAATTTTGTCCGTAAATGTTTGTAATGACAGTTAACTCTTCTGGCATTCTTTTAAAAAAACGGTTTGTAATGCCGTCCATTTTCTAAGTAGGTGTGACATAAGAGCGACCTCGTTTCACGGAGTCTCTAAGTAATTGAAGACTCTAATTGTTACTATTTTTAGATTTTTTTTAGATCGCTTTTGCTCCTTGAGCTATGTGCCTTATCTAATTTAAAAAATTAATGCATTGTTTTGGAAATGCTTCAACAGCGTTCTGAGAACAAAGGTGCTGTAGGGGACAAGAAAATTTTGTTTCTAAGCCTGTCAAAAATTTCTTTGTCAATCTAGCATCAACCGAACCGTACTGTTCAATAATTAAACTGTTGTTATTTTTATAAGTTGACATTATATTCTAAACGTCAATACGTATGCCACTAAAGCATCTCAATATTATTGATTTCAACGCATCAGCATAACCTGATAAATTACCATTTATCTATTACACCAGAGTTATATCGAATACAGAACGCATAATTACTTATTTTTCCTCGTCAGCATACCTAGAAATAATGTTGAAAAAAAAATTTGTTTTAAGATTAGTCAACTTATCGATAAGAGTTGAAAGTTTTCTACTTCTTAAAATTTACCTTATCTTCGGTGTATGAGCCAGCACCATCACATTATTAACAATGTTTTAAACTTATTTTTTTGGCATGGATTTATTTTTCTTTATAATGGAGTTAAATATATTAAACATTTTTAAAACTTAATATGACTTTCTAAAAAAGAAAAAAAAAAAATGATTATTAAAAATAACACACACCTTAAAAATTGTGATTAACGTGGAGGCTACTGACACATTTATATCATTTTATTAATTGTTTACCAGCTTTTACTAAGTTCGTAAATGGTTGTCTAGAACCTGTTCGTTGATCACGTACTTACAGTTGCATTATGAACCATTCAGCTTTGAATTCTTAACATGTTTGCAAAAAAATCTACACTTGCAAGCATTGAATCAATGTCAAATGTAGTGAATCATTAAAACTGTTGTAAGTAAGCATCAATTCTTGATTACTTCTTTCTTTAAATGGTACAACATTCAAGGTCTGTGATGAATTTACAGCAGTAATACTTTAACTACAGCCTTGTTTTACAATAGTAGGCCATTTCTGTAATGCTTTTCCGACACGCCGCCATCATAGGTAGGGACTCACTTGCGAGTCATTTTTTGTGGCTTTAGAGACCATTAATTACACATGCAACTCACAGCTCGTGCTGCACACTCGTGCAAAAAGTCTTGTAAAACACATATTCGAGAGGTTATGTGACTGGCACACGCATGTTAGCTCGCACATCAGCACCAGGGAGTGTGCGAACTACCACGGGTGCGTCAATTGCATTCTCCACGCACTAGTATCGTAATGTACTATGTTAATCCTCATATCGTCAGTATTATAGAAATTGCTCTTTTTTACGTGCTTCTTAGAGTTTGTATGTTTTTCCACTTTTAATTATATTACTTTTAAGACATATGCCAAAAACTTTACACAAGAAATTATCGTACACAATTAAATTTTCACACAGCCTTGGTGAAAAACAGGAATTTTGTTCCTATAAAATGTTATACTGACTCATTGATATTTATGACTAACATACGACATGCATGATTGAAACTGTTTTTCGAATTTGTACGGGCAACATGTTGCACAGTAACTTAAGAAATAGAATTTGAAATAACATATTTTGAACATGACATAGTAATTTCAGCACCTCATGCTATTGCACAGATTGCACAAATTTTACTAGTTGTCAAAAAGGCTGCTCAGTCCATTGCCGAAATACAAAAAAAATTGTTTTTCTACATTTTTCAGTAGATAAAAAATTGGTTATATTTTTACAGAATGTCCTCAGCCGTTCAAAAAGACGTGTTTTGTTTGGATCACAAATTGACTTTACTTCCTTGTTTTGAAAATAATAAACAATTACTAACTGTTAAGTTAGGTTTTTGCCTTCATCGCCGCTTCTGTTGCTTTTATAGAAATTGTACAACCATGAATCTATTTGTCATAAACTCTCCTACCAAAAAGACACTTAAAAACATTTATTTCTTATTGTGTATAATAATATTGTGTTAAATACCATTGTGGTAACACAACACTAGAAAAATTTTTTTTTATTTTAAATAACTTTTGATTGACGTAGAAAATAAACTACCAAGTCAATTTTAAATTAGCCACGTTAAAACATAGATATAACATAGCATAGTCAGGAACTGTATAAACACAATTAAAAAATATAGAAGGCGTATATATATGTAGTACTAACTGCAGTTATAGCAGACAAGAAGTGTATTTATATTTATGTATACAGATACACGCCATCAATATTTTTCAATTCTGTTCCTACACATAGATTTATGTACAGCTGTACAAGGTGTGTTCAAAAAATAACGAGAATGTTCGTTTTATTAAAAAAATATTTATTTATTTATCAATATCTATTATGTCTTTATAAAAATGATTTCCCTTGGATATAAAATACTTGTGCCAACGCTTTTTCCAATCCTTGAAGCTCTTTTGAAACTCGATCTTTGTAATAGCTTTTGGCTCTTTCAGCGATTCGCTTTTAATGTCATCTATGCTTGTAAAACGACGGCCTGTTAATGTTCTCTTTATTTTTAAAAATAGAAAAAAGTCACATAGAGCCATATCTGGCAAATATAGAGGCTGAGGCATCGTTATAGTTTTGTTTTTGGCCAAAAATTCACGAACAAGCAATGAAGTGTGAGCAGGTGCATTATCGTGGTGCAAAAGCCATGAATTGTTTCGCCACAGATCCGGGCGTTTTTTTCGGATTGCTTCACACAAACGGAATTGAACTTGTAGGTAGTACTCCTTATTGATTGTTTGACCTTGTGGCAAGAATTCATGATGTACTATGCCACTTTTTTCACATTTTCATCGGTTGTTGATGTGCTTGAGCGTCCGGGTCGCTCGTCATCTTCAATGTTTTTGCGGCTATCTTGAAAACTTAGCTTATACCTTATATTTGAAAGCTTGTACCACTCGTAAATACTTGCTTTACTCATAGCAGACTTACCATATGCCTTTGTTAACATTCTAAAAACTTCACTACACTTCATTTCATTTTTTACGCAAAATTGAATTCAAATTATTTAATCCATTTTTTTTTACAAACGATAATCGCCGAGCTCGAAAAATACGTCTAACGTTAGTGGCTGACACTTAAGAGAACACATGACACATAAGAGATGTCGCAAGAGAGAAGAAAGACAAATGTCTCAAGACAAAGGTTACATGAACTGCTGTTGAGGAGACAAGTGGTTCAGATGGGATGAAGGAGCCAGTTGTCTGAGAGCAGAAGAAAGAGAGTTAGAAAAGAGAACATAGAAAATAGGGGGAAAGGGAGGAGAAGGGAGAAGGGTCCGGGTGTGTTTCTGGAATGTGGCTGGCTTATCAAATAAAGACAATGATTTTTGGAGATATATAGAGGAGTTTAACGTGGTGAGGCTAACAAAAACTTGGACGGAAGCAAAAGAGTGAAGCAAACTGAAGAGCAAGCTAAGCAGAAACTTTGAATGGTGGCATACAGAAGCAGTCAGAGAGCATAAGAGAAGGAGAGAGAGCGGTGGCATGTTATACGGGGTAGGGAAAATAAGTTTGGTGAAAAGTGAAATCTGTGAATTTGTAGAAAGTGAAGTGCTAAGTTGGACAGGGTCAGTGGACAGTAAAAAGTGGAGAATAATATTAGTGTATAGCCAGGGGGTGAAAGAATCGATGAGATCACTAGAAGAGGATGAATGAGAACCAGGAGAGAAGCTTCTAATCGGAGGTGACTGGAACGCGAGGACAGGCAGCCTGGTGGGCTCGCTGGATCCAGAAGAGGAGACAATAATTAGGAAAGCAAAAGACAGTGTAGTGAATAGTAAGGGAAAGACCCTGGTGAATAAATTTGAAGAGAGAGGATGGGCAATAATGAATGGGACAGGAGAAGAGACTGGAGAATACACATATATATAGGGAAGAGTGGCTGCAGCACGATTGACTACATTATAACTAACCCAGAGGGGGGAGGGAGAAACTTGAGGAGTCGAGATACAATACATTCTATAAAGAGTTACTAACAGAATCAAAAGACATGCCTAAATATGCAAGGTCGTATCTAAAGGCAAAGGATAAAATAATGATTGCAAGGTTTAGATGTGGTTATGAGGTAAAAAACAGACAGCACTGGATGGGAGAGAGAGAGAATAACAATGCAGGCTATGTCATGAGGAGGCAGAGTCAATACAGCACGTAGTACAGTATTGTGAAAAATACAAGTCTGGCTATACAGCCAAAGAAGCACTAGATAAGAAGGGAAGAGGCCTTTTGATTCCTAAACAGATAGGGAGGAGGAGAAGACTAGCGCTAGGGAGTACTTTGCAGGATAAGGAAGTTTTGCCCAGCGAAGAAAGTAAGGAGGGCGGTTCCAACCACAGGGGTGATGAAAAGAGCAGTGATTTGGTACAGCAAGAAGCAGAGTGGAACAGACCTATATAGAAAGGAGAAGAGAGTGGGAAGAAGTCACGGGCCGACCAGCATAAGCACGTGGTAAGAGAACCGCAGAGTAACAAGTCAAGCAAGTGTGCAGAACTAGAGTAAAGTAGACCAGGAAGGATGGACGGGCAAGCAAGCTGAGAGGAATAAAAAAAGAAGGAGATCAAGAAGATGCTGGAGAAAGATGAGAAAGGCGATCTAGGCTAGTGGATATGAGAGGTGAAAAGAGAGCTGTTTCAAGTCAAAGCATTTGCTGCGAACATAGGAAAAGAGAGAGAAAGTGAAAGGAAGATCGTTGAAGAAAGGCTACAGAGATTGGAGAAAAAGAGAGAGACGGATGCAGTGGAAATAAACAAGAAGCTGTCTGGAATTGCAGAAAGGCTAGAACGGTTCAAGGAGGGAGACAAATTCTGGGAGACCTGGGCATAGGATGTGGAGAGAGATATCAAGGAGATATTAAAGAAGCAAGAAGCGAGAAGTGCAAAAGGAAAGCTCAAAGGTAAAACTGGGAGACAAACGGAAGAGGCTCGCCCAAGGAAAGAGGAGCAGGGAAGGCAAGGAGTGAGAAGAGAGGACAGAAAGGAGGGTAGTGCCAACAGGCTAAACAGAACAATATAGGGCCAGTAATGAGAGGTGTCCTAGAAAGAGCAGAGACATACACGACAGAAGAGAGTGGAATTGAAGTCTGAAGTAGTAGAGAAGTGGCTTAGGGCGTGAGAAAAAAGTGGTAGTCAGTGGTGCTTCAGTCAGTGGTCAGCCATGCAAAGGCTAGTGAAAAAGTGTTAACAGAATTTAGTTAGGATATAAAGGACTGAGAGAAAAATTTTTGATCATTCAAATAAGTGCCTAAATAAGTGCTATATAACTTTTAAATTTTTGTGATAATTTAGTTGTAAGTTTTGAATTATTTAATTTTGAATATTTAAAGTATTTTGAATTTTATAATTTTCTGGATTTCTAAATTTTTTAAATTTCTTTTTAATTTTGTTTGTCAATTTTACTTTTGGAACATCTGAGTTTTTGTATCGGTGTTAAAACGAGATTCGAGTAAAGTAAAGTGAGAATAGATAAAATTAGGTAAAGTAAAGTACAAGTATAGGTAAAGAAAACAATTTGTTATTAGTGACAGTCAAAATATAGGTTAAGGTTAGACATGGTCTACGAAACCAAAAATAAAAATGAAAATAAAATAACTTGAAAATAGAAGTAATTAGAGTAAGTTAAAGTCAAAAGAATTGTAAAAGGAGTACAGGTAGTCAATTTGTAAACCCGTTCTTCCTTACCAACCCTAGTGGGGTATGTAAGTAAAAAAAATTAATTACAAGGATAAATAATAAATTCATACCGTGATGATTAAAAAGATGCTGAACATGTTGAAAAATAATGTTATTTTATTTAACTAATTTATTTTTTTTTTTTTAAGTATATTTTTTGTGTACTTAATTATTTCAATGAGATTGTATGACAAGTTGAATTTTAAAAATTATTTTACATGATATAGCTTTTAAAGTACAAAATTATATCTGAAAAGTTACTATTGCATTTTTTTTACATTAAATTACATATTCTTAATGCTTAGAACATTAAGTGGATGAAAAACTAGAAAACCTAGTGTTACCTTAAAAAATTTTAATATGTCACTGCCAATAGCACAACTTTAAGTCAATTACAATTGTAAAATATGTAAGACTGAATGGTGCAACTAATACGTGATAAAAAATTCACAATGTAAAAAAAGTGACTAAAAAATATATAATTGTTTTACGTATCAAGTGGTTATATTTATTATTATTATTCAATATCTTACACATTAACATACATTTATTATTTATGCCTATATATTTGGCCATACAACTCAATATATTTAATTTTACAAAAAAGCCGGAGACATTTTCAGTTAGCCACCCTCTCGAGCCTCATGTAACTGCGTGGAGCAGCTACAACGTGCGCACCACAAGCACACCTTAAAATTGTAATATCTCCGAGACAAATTAGCCTAAATACATCCTTGAAGTCGCAAATGTTTTTTTCAAATCGTACTAAAACTGTAAAAAATAATTATAGTAATATTATTTATGCATCTATAGTAAAAATGCTTATAAATCAATTACTGAGCTAATTTTCATAGAAAATTTATGGACTATTACTTAACAGTAATAAAACATTTTTTTAAACGTCATTTTAGAACACTTTTGTAATTAACATTAAAGTTAAGATTTTCAGCTTCAAAATAAAAGGTTTGCAAGCTCCATATCTTATAGATAAGCTGAGTTACGAGCAAAAAGGCTTCGAAAACTGCCGTTCTTTAAGCTTGTTGCACTACATTTGCAATATTTCTGGCTCTGATCAACATTTTTGTGAAATTCTTGATCGGGCACACTTCTGGTGAGCTTACTTATCAAACTGTTTTGTTTAGTATATTAAAAAACGCCCTCTGCTGATGTCAATCGCATTATAAATATTTAAATTGTTATCAACAGTTTTTTGAACAATTTTACAAAAAAACGAGTTTAAGATTCAGATTCTGTGGTCAAAAAGACATCGATAATGCTAACTTGTTCTCGTAGAAGTCCATTTTTCACGAAAATCTTCCTAGCTGATGTACGGCTCACAGGTGAAGGCAGAACCATTTGGAGAAAAAAGTTATTAAAAATTGGAGCTTACTTACAATAGTTTCATTGATTCACTACATATGATAGTGATTACCTGCTCGTAAGTGAAGTTTTGTTCGCATACATAATAATGACCCAAAGCTTTATGGTACATAATACAATAGTAAGTATGTAGACAAGAGATTAGTTGCGTACAACCATTTACTAACTTAGAAAAAGCTAGTAAATAATTAATAAAACGATGTAAAAGTGTCAGTAACAGCCTCGCTAATCAAAATTTGTAAAACGTGTGTATTTTTTGATAATGATTTTTTTTTTTTCAAGAAAACTTTATTCATTTTCTAAAAGGGTTAATATTCGACTTCAATATTATGAAAAATGTATCTATGCCAAAAAATTTTGCATTTTCATCAGTAAATCAACTAACCATACAACTGACTTGTTTCTCTACATCATTTTTAGGTACGTTGACGAAGAAAAAAAGGTGATGGTTAGTTTCATATTCGGTATAACTCTACTGTATTAGGTGTATTATAACTGATAAGCTTATACAGATGCATTGCAAACAATAATAAAGAGATGCTTTAGTGGTGTATGTACTGAAGTTTAGAATATATGTAAACTCGTCAAATTAATAACGGTGTTATTATTGTGAAATACGTTTTAGTCAATGCTACATTGACAAAGAAAGTTCTAACATTTTAAGACATATAAGAATACATATGTAAGGTATTATAAAACAAATGCTAGTCAAAATTAACAATAAACAATACTTATGTATGAATTACAAATCTTCTTTGATTAAACTGCCCAAATATTTTAGAAATAATTTTGGGTTTAATGATTACAAAAACATTTCAGATGCTTTTCTCTTAAAAATGTAAATAAGTTATTTTTGCAAAAATATTTCAAATGAAATGAGGTGTTTCTTCAGTATAACTGCATTTTTCTACCATGAATAACATTTTGTAGGTAAGCTTAATAAAGAGCGGGTAATATTAGAAAGTTACTCGTTTCCTTATGATTCCGAACAGTGTAAGATCAGAAAGTTAAGAGACAGAAAAAAGTGAGTAGTTCTTTTCACATATTATTGATCTTACGCTAAAAACATTATACCTACCAAACTCTTATGCAGCTCCTAAATAAATGTGGATGTATCTAAGTTTAAAAAAAAAGAGAACAAGATTTCTGTTGTCTTTTGAGACCACACAGATAATAATTATTTTGACGGCTCAGTACATCATATTCATAAGAGGTACAGTTGAATTCGAGCTCACATAATCAATGTTAAAATAAATGTTAGCATTTTTTCGTAGGAATAAGAAAAAGCATTCCGTGACATCAATCTACGAAAATGCCTAGAAAGTCTCATAGTATATAATTATAAAATTGCTGGAGTATCAGGCAGTAAATAATTAATTACTATACAGAGATAAGTATCGCACGAAACATTCTTCGAACGAAACGCTTCGTAAAACACATACTGTACGTAAAAAAATTAATTGTTGTGTTATTAATAGAGAGTTTCGAGAATTAAAATTTTTTTGTTATTGATAGTACCCCTGTCATGCTCGAGGAAGTAGTTGTAAGAAGAGGTCTCTGTTTATTGTATTCAAAACAAAGCAACTAAAAACAGCTAGAGAAGAATTTAACATAAATGAGTAGGTCAAGGGCTATGATGTTTAATTATTTATTGATATACTTATGTGCGACAAGACTTTATTTACACGATATGCAGTCATCTTTAAGTCTCTGGAATGAAATAAAATACTATAGTACAAAGCTAGATGACATGAAAACTAATTAATACATTTGTAACATAAAAAATTATATACTCTTCAGGCAACTTACTGTCTGCTCATGTTTGGAAGAAAAACGTGATAATAAATCTTATATAAATGGTGCACTTAACGATGGACAAAATTTAGAATAAGATACAAAAACAAAAACTTGTTCTAACCTGATATTAGTATGATTGCTGTTAAACAGCAGTAAAATACTTGAAGTGATAACTAACCACAACTCTGAAAAGTTGCAAGTATTTAGTGAGAAGAGGAAACAATAAAAAATTGTGTTCCAAAAAATGTATGGCAGACGATAGCACAAAAAAAAATCTCAGGTGTAAGTGGATACATCTTATGAATAAACAACGATTTTGCCAATGCTGTGTGAAGCGATTGCAAGTTTTACAAGGAAATAAAATATCTACGTAAGGTGGGACTATACAAAAGCATAGAGATTCCTCCACTTTGTTATTATGGATCCATGCTTGCTGATGATCACACACTAACAATTTATACGCAAGGGTACTAAGATTAATAAAAATGGACCATGAATATTGACTGAAAACAAGTTATTCTGAATTTTTATTAGAAATGTTCTTGACATTTTCTGCACCGTAAACAAAAAATATTAGAATAACACCTTATTTTTTACAACTAATAAAACAACTCTTACTCGTGCAGATTGAAAATGTTAAGCTTCAGAATAACCTTTTTTTTATCACTTACAAAGTAATTTTGCTGGAACAGTGTTAATGGGAAATAAGTAAAAAAAGCATTATTGATATATTTAAACGACTAGATGTGTTTAAACGATTAATTAACTTCCTTAAAAATATCTTATATCCAAACCATGGGTAGCTAAGATGATTTAAACTGTTGCATATGACATTTTTAAGTCATTCTAATTGTATACTTTGTTTTAAACGGAATTTGTCATAAAAATTTACTTCATAAGCATCCTTCACAATTTTTACAATGGGATTTTACGTACCGAATTTTTACCATGAACAATAAACTCAGAACTCCATTAGAAATTCGTAGAATTGTATTTCTCTATCAAAAGATACTGGTTTGCGTATAAATTCATGGTATACAATAATTATATATACTACAAATTAGTCCTGCCAGTAATACTGTGCCAAATCGTACTTCTTATTTTTACAAAATTACAGTTACTGGGCATCCAATATTTATCAAGTATTTTTTCCAAAGTTAAACGTTACACATAGTACCACTGTTAAAAGAGCTCTTTCACAATAGATTATTGTGAAAATACATTTCCAACATGCTGTGTACGGGGAACGAGATAATGAGCCATCTATTGTGGCTCTTAAAACATTGATTTACACACGCGACTCAGAACTTGTGCTGCGCACTCGTGTAAGTGCATGTGTACGTCGAAATCTTTAGAGCCACATTAGATGGCTCATAATCTCGTTTCCTGCGCATGATGTGTCGAAAAGTTGTATACACCACACGTGCGAGAGGTTAGATGATTGACACATGCGTGCGACAATCGCCTTTCTCGCGCCCTAGTATCGTAATGTACTAATTTTTTTTTTATAATCTATTATAATACAATGCTAATAGTTTTTTTACTTGTCTTTAATACTAGCGTCAAAGAACAGTGAACTCTACCTATCATGGTAGATACAACTTTTATTGAAAATAATTTTTAAATAGTTATGCGTCCTCTGAGTGATTGAGATACAGTAAAGACCCTCATTAACGTTAAATATATCTCATTCATTTATAATAGTGTTTTTTTATGCAGTTTAAAAAGTTATTTATCAATTGACACGAAAAGTTTTAGTAAGTGTCCAAAACACTTATATTATTAAATAAATGTTAGCTGTAGCTTCGATTGTAATTGAGAATTCCTGTAGTAAATATAGATACGCACGAAAATGCTGTAGACAGTATATTTTTAATTGTTCAGATAATCATGTAACTGTAAGGTGAATACTGAAACCGTTTTAAATATTCTAATACTTGTATATTTTAAAATAATAAGACTTACTTAAAATGTTAAAACTTTAGTTCATTAAATGTTAGTTGTATTTAACTATAACAATGTATTTTTACATTGACTATTTTTTCTATAAGGGCTCGGATATTGAAATCTTTATATTGCTCTTGGCAAACAATATTAGTTCTTAGTTCTTAGTTTATGAATCAGCATATTTAGCTTGTGACCTTAGAAAAGTCATAAAAAATTCTTATTCTGAAGGAAATTGTGTTGCTCCAATATTTTTGTAAAATTAATTTGTGTTTTGCACAAAAAACTGAGCACTTAAGGGTTGTTTTGTATATTAACCTCCTACACAGTGAATAAGGCAATGTGTCCAGGGTCTTTTGACTATTATTATTAAAATATTTTACTTCATACATTGTGAGTACGTTGAGGGCTCTTGTTGCAGATTTTTTATTACAATAAGAAGCAAACATTTAGATACAATTGTTGCCCCTTGCTGTGCAAGATGTGTAGCAGATACTGATTTAAATGGCTTAAAGGATTGAACGTGATTAACCACTGGGTAAACTTATCTAAATTTGTTATAGCTGGCACTTTTAATACTAGTTTTTATCGAAGTCAGTAGGAGTATTATTGCCGTTGGTATTGATTTTATTCTTCGTATTTTTACTGGTAATTGAGCTTTTTGTATTTCCTATCATTAAATATTTTTGATGTTGAGTAGTGCAACATACTATGAGGTGGCGTATGTCTTTTGTATACTCAGCACTTTTATGTTGTATGAACAGGAATAACATGCTACTGTTTTTGTGATTTACTGGATAAATAAATATTCCTAATTGGACGGTTGTGTTAAAAAATGTTAAGAATATAATCGGTACTGTAAGGCTGTTGTACAAAAACGTTGATCTTATTTTCAGTAGAATTCAGTGCCACAAATCGTAAATTAGGACTGTTTCATCTTCTTTGCATTTTTCTGATATTGCCTTGACTACTTAAATTGTGGACCTTGCTGATGTTGCTTGATGACTTACCTTATTTGGTGGTTAATTTAGCGAGTCAATTAGATCCTGCAGTGTTAGTGCTAATTATTAGCTGTTAGCTGCAACTTCTGCCACGTGTGGTAAACTTAAAATCACCTGATAACTATAATAACCCATAAGACATTGTTCTTGTCTTATAGACTGGACTACTCTTAAGCCGTTAAAAATTTTTGAAGTGTTAGTCAACTTTAGCAATAGTGTGCTAAGTCAGCGTGAATACATCATCCATTGTTTGAACAGTTCCTTCATTTTGTTTGTTTATTATGAATGAACTTTTGTAAGTGAAAATAGTGGCTCCTTTGTGTTCTTGATTAAGTTAGTGTACAAGTGAGTGTTTGATACATGAGATCTCGCCGTTTAGTTTCATTTGTTTCATACGTATTAGTGGATAAAGGACATGGTTAAATTGGTGAATAGGGAGAAACATAGGATTGATGTGTATGAATAATTTTGAGTATAATTAGCCAGATATGTTACTGAAGCTTTTATGATTTATTAGAATATTCAAAGTGGATGTAAGAAAATTATAACTTTACCATACTCTCAATCTAGACATGTGGTGTTAGGTACTTTTTTTTTTTTTTTTTGATGTAAGAACATTTTATACGAGGTTTGGATTTCCGCTTGGGCAGTGAAAATTTTCAGAGCGTAACACTTTTTCTGTCACGCCTATATAGATATAATAATTCCGTTCTCTCTTTCTCTCTACTGAGGAGCACTGACTTTATGCTGCTGCCGGCCAAAATATATAGATGTACTATATCATAGTCCTCTACTACCAGTTAAGTATGCATGCGCACGTACACACACACACACACACACACACACACACACACACACACACACATGTTGTGCACGGCTACTGGCCTATAAGTGGCCAGTGTTGCCTTTTACGCCGCCACCCGCAAAAATTTTGGTCTGTCTAATTCAAAGGTGAGGCGAGTAGTCTACAAGCCACAGGAAGAGACTGAGAGAGATGACAATTGCTGTTCATCCGTGCATGTATATTAGTTTGCGTCCGTTGGTAACAATTGACGTGTATAAATATAACCTTACTTGTTAAGCTCGTTGCTGTTTACATATTATCCAAGTACTAGCATTAATAAAATTATTCACGTTTTGCAATTTAATTTGCTTCCATATTAAGGTATTGGTTCTACATTGCAAAACAGTTATAATTCTTTGCCTATGATTGTTTTAAGTGATTTGAACATTAATTTCAATAATGAAGATTCGCAGCCTTTAATAGACTTTCATCACGATAGTTTACATTTACATATTAATGATAATCGAGATCGATCTACTACCATAGGTGGTACGACTCTAGACAAAATTTTTTGGATGTTTTTAAATAAAATTGCATCTTTAACATTTGTTTCTTACTATAGCTACCACAAACTGATTGTTATTACTATTGTACAGCAATGAATATCACACTTAGCAATGAATGATATTGTAAATATTTTTTAGTTTGATTCTTTTTCGTACTTTCTTAACATTAATAAATATTTTTTATTAATAAGAAATATGGTATGCAATTAAGCTCTTTTCATTAACGAAGGACATAACTACTATTTGTAAGGTCAACTTTCACAACATTTCAAGAAATTAAACTTTTTCGTGTTGCACGTTTCAGAACGCAGCAAGAGATAGTAGCACATATCTATATCTATGTTTTCACATCTACTTATGTTCGAATGCGACACTACGACTTGTTCATTTTTTATTTTTTTTTATTTTTTTAGTATGTGATAACCTTTCTTCATTGCTTATTACGCCACAACTAGACACTTCCTATCTCTCTCTATGTATATATACACACGTTGGAGCTTGAGCATTTATATCTTATGCTTATTATTAAAGCATACTAACCGTATATATAGCTATACGAAAGTTTATGTGTATTAACATAATTAAAAAATATGGATGGAGCGGACATATATGCAATGTAAGTCAATATGTATTGTATAATTTATGTTTGTTAAAAATTTTGTTTCTAAACTTTGTCCCGACTAGGAGTCTTTAGTCCCCTTATGGCTGATTTTAATTATTTGTAGAGGCTTTTGTCAATTTCGCGTATATTTGTAAAATATAAAGATTTTTTTGCAAAGCGAGGAACATAGTATAAGAGACTAATTCAAAAGTCATTTGCATTAGGGACCTTAAATGTTTGTTTTTTATTGTTTTCGTGAATCAAAGTAAGATTTAAAGTTAAAAACCTCGCAAAGGTTATAAGGACTTTTAACGTTTGAAATTCGACTTTTGCTATTAGGAAAGATCAGAAACCTCTATTTTCTTTTTAAATTAATGAAGTATCTTTAATTTATCAAACAAGATTTTTTTAAGAATAGTTGAAAAATTACATGAACTTGCAGTCTTGTAAAAATATTGTAAAAATTGAGCTTATTTTTGCAACGTCATTTTTTAAAATTAGAAAGTCATTGGTAAAATCGTGATGAAGCGTACAAAACTTAGACTTTTAATATATGTGTATGAGAAAGCTTGGTGCTAAAAATTCTTTTGTATTTTTCAATATGTTTGACAACGGCATTCTCTTCTAGACGTGTGTTGACCCCATGAGCTGAAGGCAAAGGTTACTTATACCATAGAAGTGATGCTGAACGTAGTAACGTTAGAAGTATCTGAGACACGTATAGAAGGTTTTTCGTTCCTTTACTTAAAATACGATTTTATTGTGACTGTATTATGTAAAGTACTTGACCTGTATAGTCGAAATTGCATGAACTGCTTTTTAGAAGAGTGTAGTTGGTATTCTTTGCAAAAAAATCACCTCCAACACTGAAGGCGAGAGTGGCCATTACGCGTAGGATACTGAAGAATTTTTCTTACAAGTAGTGAATGTGATTTTTTACGCGGAAGAAATATGGCACTCTGCTCCCTAAAAATAGGGAGCGACGTTGTACTATTAGAAGGGAATTGTTAAAGTACTTGTTTCTCTCTAGGCAACACAGTAATTTTTTAAAGCAAAGTATACCTCTAAAAGTAAATCTTAACTATGCTCCTGGTTACCAAAGATATTTTTGTGACTCAGGAATAAATAAAAATTAAAAAATTCAGGAAACTTAGCTTACTCCATTGTAAAAAATACAACTCCTAGTTATTTTTTAATTACAGACATACATCGAAATATTTACCAAATATATAGTACAAATAAATTTAGCAAAAATGTTAAAGTATTAGAACACTAAAATTAAAAATAAAGCAACCTTAATTATGTTAGAAGATAATTTATCGTCAACAATCAACAATACAGTGTCAAAAGTAAGTATTATTAAAAACGTGATGCATAAGGCTTTTAAGAAACATAGAAAAGATTGTTGACTAGTCTTTTTGTCTCAAACTATAAATTAAAGCTCAGAGATATAGGAGATTCATAAATTTTAAAAAAAATTTATAAGCTAGTCAGATACTATAGTAGTTACGTATTGAGTCAAAAGATTTTTAGAAATGTTATAGAGTTTTTGTCAACCATAGCTATTAAGATTGTTTTTTTTACAAGGTTTGGGGTGCTTAATAACAATGCGGCAGTTAAATTCGATCAATCACTTTATTGCTACATTCCTTGAGGGAAGGCACTTTACGGTCCCAAGTTACTCATTGCGACTATCCTTCTTCTAGTCCCGACGTTCAAGAGCCCTGTGGCCACTGCTGCGGGCCTTTTTATGCTCTTTCTTCCCCCAATTGTAGTCCTTCCTTATACTAATAGCTGAGGCCCATCCCACGTAGTATGCTCCATACTGTACATGACACGTCCGAGGCTGCTTTATTTTCGCCCTCGACAACTTTTTTTTCTGTAGCAGCTCGAGAATAATTGTTTAATTAGTGTCTGTATCATGTTGTTTGTGTTGTAATGTATACTAATCATATGAGAAAAATTGATGAGGTGTTCCTACGAACATTCTCGTTAATTTGTCTTTTACAGGCTTTGATTAGTTTTCCGCAAGTTTATAATTGTGTTATTACACATATTGTTCGTGTTTGCGCTCTTCCCTCTTACATAATAAATTAATAAATTTGCCCTTGTGGGTCCGACTTTCATTAATGACTATCCAATTACCATTTATTGCTTATTATCTAATTTAATATTTACTTGTTTACTTACATATTTTTTTCTGAGTTGTTTCATACATATTCATTTTCCTCATTATAATTGTTATTCTCCTTCTTTTGGTTTTATTTTAATTACAACTTTTGTTTTGTATGTTCATTTCCTCTTTTTTTTTATTTCTTTTTTTGTTTTATACTATATTCATTACATTTCACGCAGCGTCTTCCACACAACATGACAAAAATCTTTTCTTATTTTTTTATTATTTTATTATCATCATCATTGCATACGTATTTTTTTTATTGTATTCATCCATTTAACGCATTATTAAACCAAAAGGTACATCAACCGTTCTTATTCACGTATTTCCTTACTATTTACTTTGTCTATTTATTTACTTATATTTTTTCTTACCTATGTATTCTATTTTTTTTTTTTTTTTTTTTTTTTTTTTTTACTAGACTTCGTCGATGCTTAGATATTAAGGCTCTACCTTTAACTTAGCTAAAGTTTGTTTGTTTCTTATGGTAACTGTTTGTTACTGCCCGTCCGTTGATTTTCCTGTCGTTGCTCACCCCAAACTTGGATAAGTATTGGCTGTAGTGCCATGAAATTCCCCAGATTTTAATTTCTTATGACATTGTTTCTGGTTCTTCGTTCTGCAAACATTCTATATAAATTTAGTATAAGTGGAGCCCCCCATTTTCAAATATCGACCGATCCTGCAGCCGCCCCCAACGCTATTTTACCCCTGAAACATAAAATAGTTATCCTTTTTTCCCGTCCTCACTCCCATTTATCGTAAGCTCCTAGGTTCTTAGGTTACCCTTGATTAAAGAAAGAGAGAACAACTACGAGAGAGAGAGAAAAGTTTTACCTTCCTTCTTATTAAATTTTTATTTCTTTATTTTTATTTTGTTATGACGTTCTGTGTAAATACAAATGACCATGCCATACAATTTCTCAGATATATTTTCCTAATAACCATTAAATGCAATCTAGTATTAGGGCTTGACTAATTATTACGGTAAGAAGCGAGAGCGGCTCTGTCTTTACATTTAGGGTATATCGTTGCATATGATATTAATGTTATACTTATGTACATTTATATTTGTTACACTATGTATGTGTATGCTATAAACATAAGGTAAATAATAGTCTTATTCCTTAGGAATTTCTTTTTTTTTGGCTCAAAATTCTGTTTTCTTTCCCACGGCGCGTGTTAGGTACATGCGTGTCTGTATGTTTACAGCGTTGTTTTCGCCAATTCTCGCGACATTTGTGTATGTAATAATTTATTGTACCTTTGGAAGGTACCGCGTTTTATTACAGTTTGTCCCTATTTTGGTTGGGATGAGCTTGGAGGAGTAGATGATTTGATGATCGCGCCTTTCTGTAGTGAGCGGTATGTCACGTTGGGACCCATACTTCACTCATTTCCCCTTACTTATACTATATCTCCTTTCGTCCCTTTTTTTTATTACTGTGTATATATATATATATATATATATATATATATATATATATATATATATACCTTATCTTTTCCTTTTCTCATGTGACAGAATTCCAGGAGGGAATGTCAAAGGGATTCTGTTTGGTTTTCCTTTTCTTATTGCTGCTCTTCTAGCTATGTACTCGCTGATTTAATCCGGTACTCTTTCTTGTTGTTCCCTCACAACGCAAAAAAAATTTAACTATGACTGGTGCAAGTGCAATTTTTGATATTTTCGTGTGGTTGCCCGAGTTCCTAAAGTTTAAAAAAAAATTTGTTTTAGTTGGGTACACGGCTCGTTTTTGATCTGTACGCTTATTTTGGCGTACCGAGGCCTCTGTGTGAACAAGGGTGGTCTCACAACGTGGCCCCTTTGCCCTAGCGGCGGTACCCATATTGTGGAGGTGTTGGAACCTGTGAGGTTCGGTGCCCCTTAGGGGTACCATTTCTCCTTGTTTTCCAGGACCACGAGAAAGCAATGGCGTGTCCGTCATTCGACGGCTGCGTGCTGAAGAAATACTGTCTAAGTCTTGAGTCCAGAGCGACTTATACATTTGTTATCGGGTGTACTTGCCACCGGGCATTTATGGTGGTAGTAGTTGACGTGCAGTTCGACGCTGCTTCCTATTCTCTTGACAGCTGAGCGATAATCCAGGTGCTCTATCAGTTGATTTACTTCTCGTCATAGTGGCCCGTTATATGATTTTGTAAAGAAAAATTACCTTAGGTGGACGGTCCAGTGGACGGTCTGTTCGTCACCAAGGACGTGACCGTCGATCCAGTGTTGTCTCATGACGACTGCGTGCGCCGCTTACGGGCGCTGTTATTATCCAGGAGTGACTATGGTGTGGGCAGGATAGTCCCTGACGGTGGGCGAAAGAAGGAGGGAGGGAGAGGGAAGAGGAAGATCTGTCCTAGTTCGCGAACTCGTGGCCCACGATAAAAGTGTGATAATAATTTTTTTCTTGCGGTTACCCCTTATTATTTTTATTTACCGTTTCTCCATGCTCCTCTCGGCCGTACAAATATGTAACTCAAAAAAGGTTTTTTTTTTTTTTTTTTTTTTTAACATTTACATATACATGCCTATAATCTGCGTATGTCTTCTAAGTGTACACTTATGTGATAATTGTATTGACATGGTTTTAACGCTAGTAAGATAGAGCCACATGCACTTTCTACCCGTCTCTCATACATCGTTCATGTAAAGAGTAACAAAGAAAATAAAAATATAATATTACTTCATAATACACTTAATTCATTAATTCCCTCTTATTATTATGATATTATGATTGTAATTATTATTTTTATATTGCATGTTTTTCACTTCCCCTTTATTCCTCACTGTGTGCAAATTTCGAACGTAATATATTCCCTTTCGTTAAATGTCTTCTCCCGTATGCCTGTATTTAATTAATCTTCGCAGCACGTCCGGGGGCCGCGAAAGAAAAGGAGTTCCCGAGAGAAGTGGTATTTATTTTCACGTCTATTTCTACCCCCTATTCGTCTATAATGATATTATTCGTAAGTAACTATTGGGGTGTGGAGCAAGTTGCCTCTTGGTCCCTTTCACTTTTCTTCTTCTCCTCTTCTTATAATCTCATCCCTCGGACACGGAGATTTCAATACACAAGCTTTTTTTATTTTGTCCACATGTGAGACCCGTATTTCTTCATTTCTCTGTAACTTCACATTATGGTTCCTGTAATCTATGCCAACTATTTCGTAAGCGCCCTCGTATTGGTCATCAAATTTCCCTTTAGATGGCTCTTTTAGTACATACAACATCTCACGTTCCATAAAAAAATTCGTGTTAAGCACCCTATCATAATGGTTCTTTAATATGTATTTGTTCTGTGTTTGGGTCATTGCTGTTAATGATCGTAATTGCGCGAGTATCCCCGTTATTTGCAGCAGTAACTCTGTATATGTTTGACCCACCTCTGGCCTCTTAAAGCTTGACGGGAGTTTTGCCTATTGACCAAATATAAGCTCGTAGGGTGTGTAGCCTGCACTCTCGTGTTCCGACGTATTGTAAGCAAGCATACACAACGGCAATAGTTCGTCCCATTTTTCTGTCTTACTAATGTAGGCTTTTAAGTATTCTGTTAGAACGTGGTGCATGCGTTCAATTGCCCCATTGCTCTGAGGATGAATTGCCGTGCTCCCAAGTTTTTCAATTTTGAATAATCGCGTAAGCTCGTCCATCGTTTTGTTCATAAAATGCGTTCCTCGGTCTGACAATAATTTTTCTGGGGCTCCAAAGTATGATAAAAATTTATTCGTTAAGGCTCTTACCGTTTCTTCAGCTGTTGCTCTTTGTACCGGTATTAATACAATAAACTTGGTTAGCCAATCCTGTATTGACAGAATATGTGTAAAGCCGTTTGTTAAAGGCTTATTAATTGGTCCGTAATAGTCAATCGAGATTTTTTCAAACGTTCTGCTGGGCGTACCTGTAACGAGCATAGCTTGCCTTGTTTTTACGCGCACTAGTTTCTTAGTCTGACATAATCTGCATCCAAGTATAAATTGCCTTACATCGGCCCTCATGTGCCTTCAATAATAGTCCCTTGCTATCTTATTGTAGGTTTTATTCATTTCTTTATAACCCCTGATTGTTGATTCATGATACTCCTTAATAACCTTATATCTTTGATTCACTGGTGGTATAACTAAGGTGTTCATGTAAAAGGTCGCTGCGACCTTGAGGTTTTTGAAAGTTTCCTTAAATTGTTCTACAAAATAGATACATTGGCTCATGTAGAGTATTGCCAAGTCACGTTTCACGCCTATAGACTTTATTTAATTCATTATTACTAGTGCCTTGAGTGACGTAATGCATTTCTTGATGTCCGATTTAAGCGCCGTATCTTTAGAATACGATTTAATATACATTCGAATTACCATGACTTTTCTCACATTTGCTCTTATGACGTCACCAACCATCTTTTTTTCATTATTTAGGGCTATTGGATCTATGTATCCGCCCTCATATAGGGCGTCTATTGTTTAAGTATCAGGCACGCTTTCTGTTACCGTCGCTAATACTAGGTTCTCTAGATAATGAAATTAGTAATCCTCTGCCCGATGCATTCTTTGGAATGACTGTACGTCTGTTTCTTTTCCCAGTAGCCACGGTGGTTTTTCATGTGGTAACCGTGTCCTGCATACTCTGTACTTTTTTAGCTATGGGAGGTTTGATAATACTTTTCTTTGAAGGTCTGCTTCCTCTGGTTCGCTTTCCAACTCTAGTCTGGCCTTGTTTAAACCAGCTCCCTCTTCACTCTCATTGTTAAGTAAGTCTGAACTACTTAAAGAGTCAGGGGGTGGTGGTGGATCAGGTGGGGGCGTGTCTTTATCTTTATAAACGTCCTCAATTATGAAGTCACTTTTATTACGCTCTATTTTTTTAACTTCATCCTCTTTTTCTTTCCATGATTCGTTTACTTCACTTTTCCAATTTATATTGGCGCCCGATTCGTCACTAAATCGCGATTCCCTCTCCACCGGGCTTTGTTCCTCCTCGCTATGCCTGATTGTGGCAACGAGTGGCCTGAAGTGGTTGTAGAGGAGATGCAAGTGTACATATTCCTCATTGGCATTAATCATGAAACTTTTGAAAATCTCACACTTTTTTCCCCTCTTAGTGCCCTGTAGATGTATACAAATATTCTTCTTGATTTTTTGTGCGAACAACAATATGCAATCATCATTACCATATTCTGTATTGGACTGCAGGATTTTTTCTACCTCCTCTGGGTCAACACATATATTTTTCCACTTCAAACATTGTAGTACATCCCGGAGTTCTCGCGCCGTCAATTGCAAGTCACAGGAAAAAATAAGAGAGTCGAATAAGCAATTACCTGGTATTTCTACCAGAAGTTCTTCGATAAGTTTTAAATTTTTATTCAACTCCATGCAGTTTTGTTTTAAATTCCGTTAAGCTACATTTCCGCATCCTGTTTTACTTTTAAGCTTTTTACCTTCATCGTTATAATCGTCCGTTACCCCTCTTATCGTTTCATTGCCCGATGGATTTTCATTTATCTGTGGTGATTCACGCGGGGTATCTTCCTCGCTAAAGAATTTCTCTCTATCCCCTGAGCCCGTTCTCTCCTTCGAGGGCTGTTGAGATATGTTTGTATCATTATCTGTACTAACCGTCGGATCGCTCAGAAGTCGATCGGTGATAGTATCGAATTCTCAAGCGTCTATTCTGATTCCCGGCTTGCCTTTAAAGTCTCAGCGCTTAACATCTAGTCTAACTTTCACTTGGAAGTTATCTATTGAGTCATTAAGTAACGCTCCAATCGTTTTGTTTACTTTCGCCCCTTTTTCTGGACTTTCCTTCGTCTGTGTACCCCGTCGTGATTCATTCATTTGTTTCTCACTTACACTCTTAATAGACGGTCTGCTTTGTGCCCCTTCTTTTGGCGTCAGTTGGTCCCCTTCGACCGTATTCGGTATTTTCTGTTGCTGCTTGTTACTCTCTTGGAGCACACTTTGCGCGTAAGCTTGGGCCCATCGGTCATTCTCCTTCTCCCCTTTATTCGCATTTCCGCTTGACATACCTGCATCCGAACTCATCATCTCTATGGTATCTATAGGGTCAAGCATTCTTTCTCTCTTTTCGATCAACTCTGTAAGCAGGCCTGCCTGTGCCTGCTGGTGTTCCCCGTGCTTATCATTATTCGCATTTATGTCTATGATCTCTGTACCTACAGTTTTTTCTTCCTCTTAACCTTCCTCATTTACTAGGCTAGCTGTGGCTAGTTAGATTCTCCAATGTTTTGATGGCTCGGATTTTCCTTTTAAGGCCACCGGTGAGTCACAGTTTGCTATGATAATCTCCTTCGACACAGTTTCTATTTGCGGTGTTACTGAAAAATTTGGCAGGTGCCTATGCAGCGTATCCAATTGTCTTTTGCGATTTTTTCGTTGCATCTTCAGTTGTATTTCTAGTTAATACGGTGTGCTAAACTAAATACGGTGTGCTTGTTATTCCCACCCCTTTTTTTAAATTTTCTTCTTTGCACATGTAAGCTTATTTATCCTCAGTCGGACCCTGTGATAGGATTTCTTCTTCACCATTGTTTAAGGATCCTATTTGAATATTTTTCCCCTTATCCTCTTCTGCGATCTGTATTATCTGTTAACGCGGCCTGCCTCTTTTTTCTTGTTTCTTACGTGGTTCTGCTCCTTTACTCTCTATATTTTCACTCGCCACTAGCCACTCTGATTCTGAATCTGCGTCGCTGTGTTTATTGACCGTCAACTCATCTGAGTTATTCGTCTTGCGAGACTTTTTCCTTTCTACCTTTTTGTTCGACTCATCTGGATCGGATATTTCTATCTGCCATTTCCCATCCTTTTTTATTATGTTTCTCTCTTTTCTTGTCCGCATTTTGATTATTCGTGCGGGTGGCGCATTTATGTCACCATGACCATCTCTCTCCTGCTCTTCAGCAAGTTCATATAACCCTCGTCACGGTAGCTCAGGATTTTTCTCTCCATCCTCTATAATCTGATTTCAGGACAGGGCATCCAATGCCTTATTGGCTATTCCTGGTCTATAAACAACGTCAAATTTATAGCCCCTTAATTCAGCTTTAAGCCTATTAAATCTTATGTCTGGCTTCTTTGATGAGTGAAAATGTTTAAGAGGCTCATGGTCCGTAACCACTGTAAACTTTCTGCCAAATAGATAGGGTCAAAACTGCTCTTTTGCATATACTACAGCGAGCAATTCTTTATCGTACGTAGAGTATCGAATTTCACTGCCCTTTTGGCATCTAGAGGCATACTCGCACTGATTGTCTTTTCCTATTTCTTCCTGACTCAATATTGCCCCAATGGCATAGTCAGATGCATCCGTTGTCACTACAAATGGTTTTCCTAGATCGGGTGCTTTAAGTACAGGCTCGCTGCAAAGTGCATCTACAAGCGTTTTGAATGCTTGTTCATGCTGCTCTTCCCATTTAAACTCTGTACCTTTTTTCAGAAGCTTCGACAGTGGTTGAGCAATTTTAGCGTATCCTTTAATAAATCTTCTACAATATCCAACAAATCCAAGAAACTGTTTGATTTTCTTTGCATTTGTAGGCCTTAGATATTTTCTTGCAGCCTCGATTTTCTTTGGATCCGTTTTTTTTTAACCATTTTCTACAATATGGCCTAACACTTTTGCTTCTTGTTTTAAGAATTGGCACTTCTTTGGCTCAATTGTAAGATTTGCCCTTGACAATCGCTCTAACAATCTTATAAAGCGTTCGTGATGTTATTTAAGATTGGACGCGAACACCATTATATCGTCTAAATATACCTCTACCTCATGGCCCTGCAGCCCTGCCAGTGCAAGCGTTATTGCTCTTAGAAACATGTTCGGAGAATCCGTGCAACCCAGTGGCATTCTATTGTATTGGTAATGCCCATCCGGTCCCAAAAACGCTGTTTTATGAGCATCGTCTTCATGTATTTTGACTTGAAAAAATCCCTGCTTCAAGTCTACCACTGAAATGTAGCGTGCTGTTGCCAGATGTTCCAGTATATCGCTCTGAAAGGGAAGTGGATGACAACTGCCCATTGTTATCTCGTTGAGTTGCTTGAAATCCGTTACTACCCGCCAGCGCTTTTTGCCATCTGGTCCTGCGTTTTTAGGTACTATCCACATGTTTGAGCTGTACGGTGACTCTGAAAACTCTATTATGCCTTGTTCGAGTAATTTCCTAATTTCAACTTTTATTTGCTCTCTCACAGCTGGCGGATATCTATATCGCTTCGTTACTATCGGTTTATCCGTAGTCGTGTTTATTTTATGTTTTAAAAGATTTGTCACATTCAGTTGTTTCCCGTCGAGTCCAAAAACGTACGGGTCAACCTCTATAAGCCCTCACTCGTGTTTTTTCTCTTCTTTGTTGCACCCCGATATGTCGACTAACTCCATTATTTTGTCGACTCGCGCTTTCCTGCAACTTAGGACATGTGTTTTAATGTTTTCCTCAAGTATTTGAGTATTCTCGTTGTCACGGCCATCCTTGTCACAACCCTCGTTTCCCACGATATTTTTCTTCGTACATGTGCAGCTGGCGACGTTTTTTATCTCATTGCCTAGTTTTTCATTCTCTTCAGGGTTTTCAATTTCTCTAAACATCCGTACGAAGGCTCTTTTTAATGCTTCTACGTCATCCCTATTGACGTCCCATAAGTCAGCTTTCTTAGTCGTCTCACACTCTAAAAGGTTTACCACTGGGACTAGTACATTTATTATTTTCTTTGATATATTTAGACATTCAGCATACACCCTACCATTATTATTCGTTGCGATGAAATTACCAAACAAAATACCCTCTGTAAGCTTTTGTAGTGGGACCCAGCCTACTTTAATTTTTCTGTGCAACTCTTTTATATACGCATAGATAACTCGCCTCGTTTTCGGCACAATTTCAAAACTTTCTGAAATTTTCCTTCCATTTAACTTAAGTGTGTTGTCTTCGGCATTTTTCTGACCGTTATACAACTTAAAAATATCCCATCCTATGATTCCTTCCACCTCTATGGGAAAGTCATGGGGGACTACGTGTAGGGTACACAAAAAGTTTTCTAGGGGTAATCTTATAGATCCCAAAGTTTGGTGAGCTCCGTGCGTTACGCCTTTTATTATTAATTTTTTCCTACTATTTACCGCTTCTCCAATATCGAGACAATTCTCTTTAATTATTGAAATTTCCACGCCCGTATCGGCATAAAATGTTGCACCTTCGTTTATATAAGTGCTTTTTAGAATTACTGTGGGTGTGTATCCTATTTTCGATAAATTTATTTTCACTGTGTGAGATAGCTGCTGCTCATCTTTTCCTTCAGCCTTAGAATTTTTACGCGTCGTGGCATAAGTCTCCAATACCTTATGCTTGTCATTATCCATACCCTCCTGTAACACTCCTAACTTCCTCTCATAAATTCCTTTATTTATTGCTTTGTTATGCCCGATGTTTGGGGATCGCGTCGAACATCCTGCGAGTTCAAATGCCCGGTTTTCGAGCTGTTTACCCTCGCACTTTGACTATTAAGATTTTTTTTTCTATAATCATCCCTGCGATTATCCTGATTGGAGTATTTGTTATTTCGCCTGTCCCAATAATCGTCCTTCCTATAGTTATATCTATTATGATTATAACCTCCTTTTCTGTCATTTTAACTATTTCAATCATAATTATTACTGTTATTATTATTGTTATAATAATTAATATTATCGTAGTTATATTTTCCTCCCTGGTAGCGATTCCCTTAGTTGTAAGGCCTTTTACCATTATTTCCTTGTTGTCGATCAAAAATCCTATCGTTTCCATACCAACGGTGATAATCATTATACGCCACTTTCCTATCATACCATCCTTCTTCTTTTATTGTTTCTTTTTTTGGTTCTTCATCAATGTTAGAATTTTTTATTATTTCTTTTTTTGCATCTTGCCACAATTTTTCACATCCACTAGTAGAATTGGCGCCGTGCTCTCGACAATACGAACAGTACTTTACATCACACCGTCTCACTTGTCCGTATCTGACTTCCCCACGGGTGCGTCGCTACCGATAAGGCCCACCATGGCGTCATACCGTCTCTCGGCGTTATTTGCTCTCAATCTGCTCTTTTGCACCATCATTGAGCGGTGGAGGCTTAATTTATTATCTACAGTAATGGCGGCTTTAATAGCCTCCTCTAGCGTTTTTGGTTGGAACCCTGCGACGTTCTAGTTATACGGTGCCTTTAATCTGTACAGAAACTGCTTCACTGCTTCACCATCTGATCTCTTTTTCGACGCGTCTTTCTCGGCCCACGTCAAGTATGGGTTCGCCTCATGTGCCATCATGATCCCATTGTGTAGTCGCTGGACTCGCCCGCAATATTCCATAATTAATTCGTTATTTTATTGCGTGACAGTTTTAAGCTCCGCTGCAAGTGTCTCTATTCCTCCTATTCTATTGAATCTTCATGATAGAGCCGACAAAAGCTCGTCAATTGAATAAAATAATGATAATCGCATGCAGAATTGATCGTCCGCTATGCCTCACAATTAATTTTCCAAAAGTCCTATGAAATATTTTTCATACTGGACAGGTATTGTACCCTTTATCATTCTAACCATTTGCTCAAATAAGGGAAACTGCACGGGGTCTCCATTATACAGTGGTATACCATTTACTACGTTGTTCAGGTAGCCTAATAAATCAAGATTCGAGCCTAAGGCTAACGGTACCCCTGTTTGTTGCCTATTACTAGGAAAAAATTGCATGGTTTGATGCTGAGGGTTATCGCGTATGTTACTTTGTGTCCTTTGAAAAAATTCTGCCTGATTATTTATCGGCAGCTCGGTTGGTCGGTCACATGCAGGGAAAAGGTATTCTGTATTTGTATACACGTCATTATAATTTTCTTCGTATCTAAACCTCAGCCTATCTGACCTATTGTTTGTTGTATAGTAGTTATAATTTTTGTCATTTGAATGCAGAGGTGACCAATCGCAGAATGGTAATAAAGGTTGTTAACTGCTTGTATTTTTTTGTTCTCGCCGTTTGGTATACTTTTCCTGCCAACTTGTTTTGCCTAGCCCTTCCACGCCTAGTTAATCACGTTTTCCGTCTACCCCTATGTTCTCCTTAATCGCATTCTCTTTTAATTCTGATTTTTCTGGTGCAATTTCCAACATCTCAATTTCTGCTGTTTCATTTGTTGGCTCTGGTTATTTTGTATTAGGATTTTTCTTAAATAAAATTTTTGGTTTTATATTTTTTTTTATCTTTAAAATAAGAACTTGATTTTTCTTATCCATTTTCTTATAGAGTGCATACGATTCGGGGTCGTATTCAAGCATAACCGTTATTGTATCTGAATCTTCCTGTGTTATGGAAGAAGTTCCGTTTAAACCATCCCTACCGTTATCAATCTCTTTCCCGCAGTTGGACATAATTATTTCTTTCCCCCTTTTTTTTTTCATCAGAGTGAAGTGAGCTTAACTATATTAGTTGATTTCAGTCTACGCACGAAGAAATAATAGAGAAAAAAGGATTCCTATTTTATTTCCGATTCTGTATTTCTATTTTACTGGCTTCTAAAACGAGCGGAACTAGCCGTTTCCAGGTTAAGTATTATTTTTTGTACGTCGTTTCCTTATCTAAAAAACCCCGAGGGACAATAAGTATATATATTTGGTAGGGTAAAAAAAATTATTACTTACTCAGATAAAAGGCACAAAACGATGAGCGCCAATATACTTCAAGTCATCCTCTTTACGATGGTTCGTTTTGAAACTGAATGTTGACTCTAGTCCTTCCTTACTCGATAGTAGCTGCAGGTGACTGCCTTGAATTTTCTGCGCCTGTTGTTGCACTGCACTATGTGTGCTTCCCGAGTGTTGCCCGAAAATTCCGAAATATCACGTGTAAGAAAAAATTTTTATTTTGCGACAAAACCTACCCCACACTTAGCACCAAAACTGTTACGTAGGATTCTAAGGGTTCGGGGTGCTTAATAACAACGCGGCAGTAAAATTCAATCAATCACTTTATTGCTATATTCCTTGAGGGAAGGCGCTTTGCGGTCCCGAGTTACTTATTGCGACTATCCTCCTTCTAGTCCCGACGTTCAAGAGCCCTGTGGCCACTGCTGCGGGCCTTTTTATGCTCTTTCTTCCCCCACTTGTGCTCCTCCCTAGTACTAATAGCTGAGGCCCATCCCACGTAGTATGTTCCATACTGTACGTGACACTTGTTTATCGTTTCATAATTTACTCATTGATATAGCTTGTTGTTCATTTGTCAAGAGCTTATCATTAATTGATTTATGGTTTATGTTTTTGTTGAGTGCTTAGTACCTCCTTTGTAGTCAATGAAGTACATAAGAGCTTTTTACAATTTTTGCCATAATTTATTAAGCATAATGTACAAATAACGCAGTGAACAAAACAGAGCATTGCCTTCCATGCATCTGTAGTATCTGTTATTTTATTGAGTTAAGCGTGCATAAATTAACTGTCTACTCGTTCAAGGCCAATATTTTATTCTTGCTGGATTACTTTCTCGATGGAATATTTTGTAATATTGCATAGTGAATCCTAACTTTTGTTACGTCATTCCACAGTTTATGACTTTTCTATCTGTACGTAGTTTTATTGTAAAAGTTAAGGTGTATTTGGGGAGATTTTGAAACTTCTTTTGTTAAAGTTTAGTGGTGTTCATGCTCACACATAGTAAGCGTTAATTTAAAAACAACTTGTTTACAAAAATAAGCCTGGTTATACGGTTTGAAATTTTAATAGGTGATACTCTTGTCATCGAAGAACCATTCCTCTAACTTTAACTCATAGTTTAGTATTTTAATTTTATGATGAGCCACCATAAAATGTCAAGTACTAAGTTAAATCATAAACATTTACGTACAAAAGAATGTATCACTTGTCTACACCAAGATTTTAATAATAACATAGAGCAAGTAAAGAATTTTATTGTACACTAATGGATTCAAGCATATTGATAGCTCGGTAACAAATTGTTGTGCTTCAAAAAGTTTTAAAAAAAAAATATTTCTCTAACACATGAGAAAATTCTACTGTCAACAAGATTTAATTTATATATTTTTGTAATGGTAGGACAACTGTTCTTTCAAAAAAAGCAGCAGTTAAAGACAATGGTAGTGCAGTAACTATGAAATGACTTACAAAAAGATTTACATATTATGACCGTGTTATTTACAGGAAAATAAGCTCATTGTATTGTAAATAATAGTAAACGTGGCGAAAATTTTTGTTTAATAACCAGTACAACTACAACACAATTTAAAACAAATATGAAATCATTTCTTTGTTACACAGCCTTGTGATTCTTTTTGTGATTGCAAACGAGACCGTTTTTTTAACCTTTTTAATAATAGTTATGAGAAAAACAAGTTATTTAGTCGATTTTATGAATATATATATAAGATTATATTGTCTTATATCGTATCTTGTATCTTTTATCTGATATCGATTTGTTATTTGAAATCTCAAATATCATCTTTTATGTTGTATCTTATCTTATAACTTATCTTATATAGCATCAGATGTATTGTTTTATACCTTATTATGTATTTTTTCGTATCTTACATCTTATATTACATGCTCTTTCATCTCTATGGTGGCTTTAGTATTGAAATAGCATCTGTGAAAATAGCACAGGAAGTGAAACTACATGGGTCTATGATGTAAAACAAAAAAACATAAATAGCTGTAATATAGATGTAATTAAAATGTTTTAGATTCAGTAGAAAAAGTATGAAAAAAAGTGATATAAACGACAAAATATTGATTTACATTTGAAAAACATTTAGAAGATTAAATAGCAGATAAGGTAGACTAGACTCAGCAGTAGTTGACGTTAAGTTACTAGTTTTTTATGGATTGTCTTATAATCATACTATTTTATAAAATCTTCAATTGACTTCCACTAACACTAATAATATTATTGCTACATGCATGTTAACACAAAAAAATCATATAGTTTGGTAACAAGTGAATACGGATATCCTGTCCTCACCAATGAAAGAAAGCAATCAATACTTAATTTTTGTTCTAGTATGCGGTAAACAACGATGCGTTGTTTCCTTACGAGAGTAGGGTCGCTTCAGCGGATGGTGGAAGGGAAGCACGTATGTGTACATAAAACGCACTGTGACAGAGTCTGCTGTACTAACCTAGCTCAAAAACGTCTACTCTTTTAATAACGGAGTATGCTTCTGTCTTCTACGTGCCAGTCTTTATTAGGGTATTAATAATATACTTTAAAAGAGTTACAGAATACTTTTAAAGATACCAAGTTTCTTATAATACTAACAAAATATTATGAATACTTTTTTATGAGGGATAAAAAGTAAGGAGTAAAAGGCACAGTCAATTTGATATTTCTTCTTTGATAGTGCGCTCTGAATTGGAGAAATTTAAGATTTTAAAAATATAGCATTAAATTAAAAAGCTGTACGGAGTTTTGTATAATTGTTTTTAGTAGAACGGCTTCTAGAAGTGATTTTGTGAAAATCAATTGTGCTTTTTAAAAGTCAAGCTTAGAGCAGACAATATACTCAGTGCGTCCATGTCACCCACGTGAATGTAGTTAACAAGTTGGAAGCAAGTTTTTTTACGTTTTTGCAAATAGCTCTATAACTGCTGACTTTATTTTGTGAAAACCTTGTACGTTTGTCAATTATCTTGATATATACAACATATTAATTTTTTAAGCAATTGTTTCACTATGTCAAGCATAATAGGTATTTTTCTAAAACTTCTTCGACATCTTATTGTTAAGCCTATGTCAAAATCAAGGAAAAAGGGGAATTTCACTTTTTTCTCGGAATGTGTCGACGTGATTTTGTTTAAACATGTAAACTGCATATAACAGTAAGTTTCACCCTTATTCCCTTTAAGTTCTTAAATAAAGTACATGTAGTACAGTATGTGGCTAACTTAAAGTGATGATATAGTTTTCATTGCTAATGCATATAACCGCGGGGCTTAATCGTCTTTACAAGTCATCAGCTTGTACCTAGAACATTGGTAGACGTATCGGTTGTCAATCTTCATTTATGGTAATATATATGCATAGCTGGGACTTAAAGAAGGTGATAAATTCGTATAACAGTCATTCAGTTTGAAACATATGTATAAAATTATTCATTTAAGTATAAAAAAGGTTTTTTCCCTGTTACAGGTTACGCTTTTTTTCATCTTATCCTTAAATTTCATAGTGCGTTATAAGCAAAAAAGGTTGACTAAAAGATAAACAATTATTTGTTAATATTACTTTTATACAGAGACATAATACATAGAACTGAAAGTAATTCTACTTAACAAAAATATTCTTAGCTTTGTAACTTATGCTACTTAAATTTACAATAGAAAATATGCTGAACTTTTTCTTTGAGTGATAAAATCATTTCTGTAGATAAAATGTCCTGAAACAAGCTTTTAGGTGTACTGTATGGATATTAAAACCAACAAACAAATTTTATTTACTGACGTATACCGGTCTTAGTCCATTGTAAAAAGTTGCGTCATAATCAAACAAGATGCTACATGAACTAATACGAACAATTTTCTTTACTTCTTAGTCATGATAAGAAGTGCATTTTATTTTAATAGTTTTAGTCTCAGTAAAGCTACGACAGACGCAAATATACAAGTTATTGCTTTATGCATAATGAAAAGATAGATTTATCATTATTTAAACAAATAGCTTATTAGCAAGTAGTCACCTCCACGATATGCTAACGCCCAACAATAGGAGATTGCTTTTTTTTCGTTTCAAAATCGTAAATCTCGCGATAGGAAGCAGATATCCATTTGATTAAATTTTTTTTTACTGATGTGATAATGGTGCATCAAGTAAACCCTACACTAAGAATAGTTCATTGTTGTAAGCAATTATTATTTTGGCATGTACATGAAGAACAATCTTTTAAATAAACAAATAGAGCTCTAAAAAATAAAGTACAAGCACGATTATCTCAAAATTCACTGTAGGTTAGTTTCTTCGGTTACTTACATAGTACGATAAAAGTTTTTTTTTAAAAAAAGGTTATTCATAAGAAATTCATATGGGCTTATCTAAAATAGCAAACAAAAAATTTTTTTTGTTTCAATATTGATAAAACATGCAGTATAATGACTTTAAAGATCGCTAATTACAATGAACAGGTTATTTTTGAGAAGTTTAAAATAACTGATGCACAATGGCGGACTAAAAAAGTCTTTTTTGATTAAAAATTGATACGAACTGCAGTTGAATAATCATTGCAAGGTCGCTTAGTATAGTAAAAGAGTTATTTTTAAGAATTACAATTTGGCTGATCAAAGATGGCAGACTTAAGAATTTGTTTGTTTCAAAATTGGTAATAACTGCAGTATAAGAGTTATTCGGGTCACTGAATACGATAAAAACGTTATTGTTAAGAAATTCCATAGAGCCAATCCAAGATGGCAGACTAAAAAGTTTTTGTTAAAAAACTAATAAGAACTGCAGTTTAGGGATTTTTTAGGTCACTGAGTACAATAAGAAGGTTGTTTTTGGGAAATGCAATATGGCCAATTTAATATGGTGGACTAAGAAAACCGTTTGGCGTTCAGAAGTTGATGAAAACTGCAGTACAAGGGGATTTTGGGTCAGATTATACAATAAAAAAGTTATTTTTAAGGAACTCAAAATAGCCAATTTAAGATGGCAGATTAAAAAGATTTTTCTCTTTTGAAAATCGATAAGAACTGCAACATAAATACTTTTTGGGTCACTGAGTATGATTATCAGATTATTTTTGAGAAATCCGAAATGACTATCCAAAATAGGAGATGAAAAGTTTTTGTTGATGAAAAATTAATAAGAGCTGCAATATTAAAATTTTTGGGGTTTGAGTTGAAATAAAAGGTTATTTTTGAGAAATTTAAAATGGTCAATCTAAGATAGCAGACTTGAAAATTTTTTTGTTTCATAAGAACTACAGTATAAGTGCGTTTGTGTGGCTAAGTACGATGAAAAGGTAAATTTTCAGAAATTCAGAAGGGCTGATCTATGATAGTAGACTAAAATAATTTTGTTTTTAATAATTGATTAGATCTACATTATAAGGAATGTTTTGGGTGGCTGAGTATGATAAAATTATTATTTTTGAGAAATTTAAAACGGCCAATCCAAGATTGAGGACTAAAGTATTTTTTTTTGTTTAAAAATTGATAAGAACTGCAGTACAGGACTTTTTGGGTAGCTTAGTAAGATAAAAAAGTAAACCAAATTCATTACACTATTAAGCATTTTCGTAAGAAGATTTCTTTTTCGTGTAGAAAAGCCATAAAAGTTATGATTTCTTATCGATTTCGTTTTGTGATCGAGATATTTTTTTTTCATTTAATATTTTGAGTTAAAGTTTTCATTAAAAATTAGTAAACAATTATTTGACTTCTGCATTAATCTGCCAAGCGTTCAGTTAATTTTTCCTAGTTGTTAATTTAATTTACGACAAAAATCTCCCTACTTTAGAAATATAGAATATAAACATGAATGCACACTTACACATTACGTAAACATACATACACACTCAAGTGCACGTCACATACACCTACACACATATATGCACACACTGCTGATGCGGTACGAATTTTAGATAATATCGTGTATGTACTGTATGTATGTGGTAGATTCAAAGTATTCTGAAGATAAACGGTGAGACTTGAGCGGACATCAAGTAGCAGTATGTATATGTATATACGTACGTACGTTTAGCTGTTTTAGTAACCGTGGTGCGCCTACAGCAGTTCTGACTCAACAAACATTTTCGCTCACGCTTAATACAAGAAGACGCTTCAACAATCCCTTCTTTATCTTCATCACTCTTTAGCAAGCGAAAATTCCAGGGCATACAAAACTTAAGCAAAGCCTCTTTTCTAACTAGAGGTTACGTTTAATGAGCAAGTGTTTGGTTATTGTTAACAGAAGTTGTAAATGAACAGTAACATTTACGTCATTGGAGATTGCGTTAAGAATGAATAAGCTACTGGATTTACTGATGTATTTGCTCACAATATTTTTATGTAATTGGGTTAACTTCAATTTCACATGTTTTTTAATCTTTATCATTTAAAGTTAAATAATAGAAACAATCATCTTGAACATACCGTACAAATACAGCTCACAACTCACAGCCTATCTTCATAGTTCCTTTAAACACATCAAATGATGTACGTTTTTTAAATTGTATTGATAAATGGATATTGTATCACAACAAATACTGTTGTGTAAAGCTTAAAGCGTGTGCAAGAGTAGATAAGTAATGTTCAAAGTATTTACGGTAAAACAAAATCCCGTATCTAAATAAATATCATCTAAAGCTGCTATTTAGTCTTTTTAAAAAGTTTCTCAGTAGCCAATTATGAAAATAATAAATATTGTGACAGCTTTGTAAATATAAAGGCCCAATTCACGAAAGTAAAATACGCAACAGCAAGTTTAGTAAAGGAATCGTTATCAGGGATGTAATCCAACCCTGATTATGAAAAAAGCAGATTTTTAAAACGTTCGAAAACTGAAAAAAGTTCTGAAAAGAATAGCATAATTTCTTATCTTTCTAAGATTTTTAAATCCTTTCGAATCTTTAGAATACAAAAACCAAGTTCTTATATAATCATATGCGTTAATATACAAACATACTTATCGTAATCCAAAGTTGTGAGGAAATATATAAACCCCTGAGAGTAAGAAATAAAATTATTGTATTCTGACCTATCTACATTCTTTCAATGTTTAAAGTTATTTTTGTCGGAATTGTCATCTAAGCCTGATTGACAAAATACGAGAACTGCAAAACATTAGAAAACTTTAGAAAGTTCAAAACAAAACTATATTAGTTCCTATCTCACTGAGGTTTTTCAATACTTTTAAAACTACGGACTATAATAAGCAGATTCATATACCATCGCTTACGTTGATATGCAAATATGCTTGTCCTAATCCAAAGGTTAAAAAATATTTTAAAATGTCTAAAAGTTAAAAATAAAACCATTTTTTTCAAAATTTTTTGAATTTTCAAATGTTAATAGGAAGATTTTCTTCTATTGTAGCAGCCAGCTTATTGTACATTTCATTTAAAAGCTCGTGAAACTTTATTTATATCGTCAAAAAAAAAAAAGAGCATAAATTGTGACACAAAGACAGCGTTAAACAAACATCATTAAAAGTACATCAGCTTTCAATACATCGTCCAGATAAAAGTAACATCAATAATTTTCGTGATTTAAAAACCATATCTACAATTGTATCTCATTATTCTTCCTTGAATGAGTTATTGAAAACATGGTTCAAATTAATCATTAAGTGCATAGTATATATTCGAGTAAAAAAAACAGTTTATCATTGATGTTGTTTGTGGTATTTTGTTTTAACAACACTTACGAGATTCAAAATTATACTTAATTATCTTTCTACAATTACTTTCACTAAATACCAAAAAAATATTATTTACGTACAATAAATCTGAAAGTAATTTTTCTCTACATCTGCATGACACTAATTGACAAAAAACCTTCTGAATTCTGCATTTTACGTGATTTTTTTTACCAAAAAACTTATTGGAATTTTATGTACTTTTATCATTGAAAACACAAATTAATTATATTATATTTTAGTTTTTCTGCTAAAAATGTTGATAATGCAAAAACAAAATGTTACGCTTATGACATTCATTTAATACAAAAGAAATTATTTTAAGTATTTTTAATCTAGTATAGTTGGATAGCTCACTTTGCATAAATGATTCAAGTAACAGTTAAAATAATGATGGTTTCGAGACCGATCACAATGAATTAAATACAAAAAAATTTTCATAATTCAGTTCTCATCAGTTTTTTTACAAAAAAATTTTTTGGGCCGCCAGATTGGATCAGCCATTTGGCATTTCTTGAAAATAATCTTTTCTTGAAAAAAACCCTTACGCTGCAGTTTTTATCAACTTTAGAACAAAAAAAGTCTTTAGTCCACCATTTTGGATCAGTCATTTAAATTTTTTTTATAATAACTTTTTTATTGTACTCAGTAATCCAGAAAACTCTTAGACTGCAGTTCTTATTAAATTTGACCAAAAAAAAGTTTTTTGTGAACCATTTTAGATAGGCCATTTTAAATTTCTAAAAAATAACCTTTTTATCGTACTCCGTGACCTAAAAAGTTATAATGTTTTTCAAGACAATCGGGTTTGTACTTTATTTGTTAGAGCTGTATCTGTTCTTTCGCAAAATTATGTTTTTGCTTACGATGAAATAATAATTGCATACAACAATAATATATTGTTAGTATAGGCTTTCCTTGATGCACAATGATCATATTAATAAAATATTTCAAAAAATTGAGTGAATATCTGCTGTCCATTGCAGGATTTACGATTCTTAAATAACTAGAAGTAATCTCTCCTCCCCAGTGAGAATATTGACCCTAATTAAATATGTAAATACTTTTACGCTCCACAATTCTTGCAGCAGAGAAAGGACTGCCTATTGTCTTAAATTGTAAATATAGTCCTACTTTAAACAGCAGTTCTTTCGCAACATGATAGTGGGTTCAAGCACTCAACTCCGAATATTTGAATCTTGTAATTCTGTGTATCTACTAACCTTGAATTTTCTGAGCAATCAGACATATTCACACTTAATGAACCACTATGAAACCCCACTATAAAATATGAAATAACGATAATCTCATTATATTTCTGCTCAAGAAGTTGACCTTGTGATCAGCGATGTATATCTGTGGCTTCCCGAAAAAAAGGAATAAGTCCATTCCTAACGACTTCGAGAAAATCGCATTTTAATGTTTGATCACAAGTGTAAGATCAGGGCAAGCAAGTTTGAAATGTTGGGATTCCATACTAGGCTGATAATCAAAGTAAAGCGCAAGGAATGGTTTAGTATAATAGGTTGCGAAAAAATGTTTTCGTGCTATAATAGAAACCAGCGAAATGCTTAAGTTTTTATGGACTTGTGCCCTTTTTCCAGGAACGGAACTTATGCCCTTATTCCGTGAACTGTGCATTCTTTCCGTTCAAATGCTAAATTTACCCTTAGGTGAATGCTTTTTGTCAATAACATTTCGTACATTGTCGTGAAAAGCCAATCAACGCCCGAGTTGCTTCCTTTCTCTTCTTTTCTTCTTTTTCTCACCCCCCTTCGTCTCTCTTCTTTTTCTGGTTTTTTCTTTCGTTTGTTCACTTCATTTACCATTAACCAATAACTTATGACAGCCTTTAGTTCAAAGCATATATTTCCTACATATATGTAGTCATCTAAGAGTTTTACAATATATATATACATTTATATACATACTAGTGGGGCTTAAAACTTAAAAGGAGAATCTTTGTGTTTCATCTGTTAGTAGGAAAAGGTTGGTGCCCAGAATTTCGTGAGGAAGAAGAGTTTTTGATCTTCATCGTTACGCATTAGTTATATATTTATCAGTAAATTTCCACACCATCCAAAAAGTACTATTGTGGTACGTTGAGAGTTTTCTTTAGAACTCTTCGTTATGTTTAGAGAAAAAAGATATACATAATTTCTTTAATGCTTAAATTCTAAACAACAAGAAGTTTTAATCACTTTAGTCATATTTAAATTATTTAAATTTCATAAAACATATACTTAATACTATTTATGTTACTATTATGCATTTTATCAATATATTTTATCAATTAATATAAGTGGTTAGAAAAAATTTTTCATTTTCAAATTTAATGACAAAAATGGAAATAATTTCTTTACAGTGTTTTACACTGTAAATTGAAAAAATTGTTTGCACTTTGTACTATTAAAATTCTATTTAAAATTAAACGTAATGTTTTTAAAATTTTTCCAAATAAACAATATTAAAGTTAGCGTAAAAGGGGATGGAAATTGTTTATTCAGAATTTTTCCCTATTTTCTGTATAGTGACAAAGATTTCCACATGAGAGCTCGTTCTTTAGTAATCAATAATGTTGTAAATAAATGGCAAAATTATTATACATTTATAGTAGGAAGCGATTATTATCAAAATGTAAAAAGAAGTGATAAATATATTAACATAATGTGGGACAAAAAATGGGATTTATGGTACAAATGTTGAAATTAAAAGCTCCTCAGATTTACCACATGTTCATGTTATAGTTTATTTCTTGAACAATGATATTCAAACATATTAAAATTAAAATAGTACTCTTAAACTAAAAGTTAATCTTAAAAAAAAAATATAATAAATAATATTGCAATTGGACGATTAAACATTGCATCTCCAAAAGGTCATAAAAGATTTTTTTTATACTTGTATTAAATAAAGTAACTGGTTTGACATTGTTCAAAGACATTAGAGTACATAAGGAAATAACTTATAAAACTTTCAAACGTTAGCTTATTAACTTATTTTTTTATTTCTCAGAACGGACTAATGGACTGGCATAGCATCAATTTTGCTTTCAAAGGGGATAACCAGTCATAGAATTTTTTGACTTCTTCAAGATTCTTATAATATAGAGAGTGCATTCTTAGAATTCAAATAAGATAAAAAAAAATAAGAGAAGTTGACTTAATCATTTGGGATAAGGCTTGAATGATTCCAAAAAGAGCATTGGAAATAAGAGACAGAATGTTAAGAGATTTGTGTTATATTGAAAAATATTTTGGAAGTTAATTAATCATTTTAGACAGTTATTTTTGTCAGATTCTCCCTGTGATAAGAAATGGTAATAGAAAAATTATCCTTAAACAAACTCTTAAATCTTCATTTTTATGGTACTCATTCCAAATTCTAAAATTAGAAAGGTATGATCGTTCTAATAATATAAAATTTTCAAAATTATTAGTAACAATTGGAGGAGAAAGAATAAAAGCCCTAACCATCCCTGAAAATTGGATCTCAAATGATAATATTCTTAAATATTTTCTAATGTCTACATTTGATCGACGAATAGTAATATACTTACTTCGCATAACAAGAGCACCTTTTATTTGAATAATAAAATTCTTAAAAAATTATCTAGAGAAATTAAAACCTACTATAGTATAAATAACGAAACTTTCAAAGGGGTTGATGAATCAGACGATAATAATTATTTAAATTTTCCGGTGGAAATGTTGAAGAATATTTGTAAAGGACTACCACCTTATGAACTAAACCTAAAAATTGGTACAATAGTGATGTTTCTGAGAATTTTAAGTACATCAGAAAGACTCTCTAATGGAACACGCTCACGAATCACAAAATTATTACAGTATAGTATAGAAAGACAAATAATAACTGCAGAAAACGTTGGAAATAGAGTTTTCAGTCCAAGAATAACTTTAGACATAGGAAACTCCTCAACATAACTGTTTATTTTGTATCGTAAGCAATTTTTAATCGTTGTAGCATTTGCTATGACAATAAACATATCCCAATGTCAAAGTTTCGGTAATGTAGATTTTAATTTCAAAAAACCCTCATTTCCTCATGGTCAATTATATGTGGCTCTATCTAGATGCAAAGATGAAAATAATTTATTTACTTATTTAAATAGAAAGGCAAAAAAATACAGTATTAGAAAATTAAGCTTGGAAAGAGATTTTTACATAATTTATTGACTTTTCTTGATGATTTTTATAAATAAATCGGCAATATTTAATAAAAAATTGTAAGTCACTTGTTGATGTTTTATGATTCAACAAGTATACATGACATCATGTATAAAAAATGGTGTGGGGGGGCTGTTGGGGATCTGTGAAGGGACAGGCAAAATTATGTGGGGAGGCTGCGGGGGAGGGAATTCTGGAGGGGCTATGGGGGGTCTAAGGAAAAAGTTAGAAAATGTCAAATTAGTGATGAAAACTGTCGAATTTCAGCTTATTTGTGGGGGGTCCATGTGGGGGGTCAGTAAAGGGGACTGTGGAGTGTCTGTGGGAGGGCTGTGGGGGGATATGTGGAATACCCCACACAAATAACTATATAATATAGGGAGGTATGCATATAAGTTTAATTAGTGATGCTTACAACCAAGAGTTCTCGCGCACGCGCACAACGACTTTACTATCTTTATGTCAGGCAGGCACTGCCAGACAGTGGAGGGAGAGCTTTCCCTACCGTACCTTTAACATAAGCCCCACACACTTTCACAGTTTGAATACAATCTAATTCTACTACAAACCATAGCTGTCATAGTCGAGACTAACTCTTTTGCTCATGCGTTGAATCTCAAAAACTCAGGTTCAAGACACGCTGCCGATCAAATTTTCTTTTTATTTCTTGTTACTATTTACACTTCAAATTCTTTTATGCTTTAGTTTAATGCTGCCAATTAATATGAACTTACTCTTAACGGTTTTCATAATTGCTTTTGTATTAAATAAAAATTACTTATGCAAAATATTTTGTTTAGAAATAAAGAGTAATAATCAAGTAAAGAATAATACAGCTTTCACATCACCTTGCGGTAAGTAACTTGGTGCGTTTGTTTTAATACCAAATAATGTTATTATTATAATTACTAGGGATTTCAAGAGAAATACTTTACATAAAATTTGTATTTTAAAGAAATGTTTATGATTTGATGACTACTCTAGCTCTTAGTTTTTTTTTCAATTAATTTCTCACGTAGGCCTATTTCACTCGTTATTATGCTTGTATCAATTTTCAGAGTAGTAAATTAATGGTTAAAAAAGACGTTAAACGCAATTAATGAAATACTGATGTATGTTGCAAAATCTTAGTATCAATAAGCTTAGTTAGAGTATACAATAAAATTGTTTTTACGTTACTGATTAAGGCGCTTAAAATCTATTAATTAGTTATTTAAGCAGAACGTCTTCATATGATTAGTAAATTAGCACGTTTGTGATAGCGCATTGACAAAAAAAACACTCATTATTACATACACACAAAGCAAACGAAAAAAACAAAAAGTTAAAATAACATAGATCATAAGATGCGCATTGGATGGTATTTTTTATTGTTTTTAAAGAAATTAGGAAATTTCTAAAAATAAACATTTTCTTGAAGGAAAAAAAAGAAAACATCGTTCGTGTGAGAATAACACACGTGCTTCTGGTATCATACAAAACTAATTTCATTATTTCTGAAAAAAAAAAGATTTCACACACATAGAGCAGATTTTTTGTTTAATACATAAGCAATAATAAAAACCGTGAATAGTCATTTTATATAAATTTTTAGCATTGAAATAAAGCAACAAAAATCTTAAGTATAAGTTATAACAAAAAAAAAAAAAGAAAAGTTGCTCGGCAGCATCTCTTGAACCTGAGTTTTTGAGATTTAACGCGTGGGCAAAAAAGTCAACTCAACTACGACAGCTACGATCCGTAGAAGCATTAGATTGTATATAAGCTGTGAAAGTTGGTGGGGCTTATGTTAAAGGGGGAGCTCTTCCTCCACTGCCTGGCAGTGCCTGCCTGACATAAAGAGAGTTATGTCGTTGTGCGCTTGCACAAGAACTCTTGGTTGTTATTATCACTGAGTGGAACAGTTCAAAACAAGACAACTAAAATAAAAATAAATTACTTTGCACTGATGTAATGTATATCCTTATTTGGGTTGATATTAAATTTATTTAATACAAATGATTTATTGTCTATTGTGTTGGTATAAAAGTTTTTTTTCTTGACAGTTTTGGTCTTATTTTGTCAAATTTTGAAACTACATAAGAGTCTTACGTGATAACCAGTCTTTTATACGTTTATCAAGCTTATCATTGTATAATTTTCAAAATACTGTTGGTTTCCTGATTTATAGTTGTCTTCCACGATTCTTAATAATCCGTTAAATACTAATAAGATAATGAAAATTAATAAAACACGATGTGAGCTCATTATTATTTTTTGTTTTTTTTTAAGGTGATGACAAAAGCTCCGTTAGACTGTATGTATCGGCCTTGTAATAAAATCGAAGAATATATTGTTATACCCCAAGAAGCTCTGGCACTTGATGGAAATGGACCACTTGTTGGAAAAATACGTGCCAAACATGCCAAAAAAGTTTAAAATATTATGCAACAAACACATTTTGGTTGTCTTCAATCGTTTTGTTGCTCACTATCAATTTAAAATTTGTTTTGGGTTAAAACAAAATTGTGTCATTATAATAAATAGTTTCGATATGTTTATAACCTACACAGAAAAAAATTGTGCAAAAACATTTATTCTCAAACATTTGTGTAATAAGAACTGAACCAAAAAATTTTTATAAGTTTCTTAAGCTTTTACAACTTGAACATAAACAGTTATAACTTTGACATAAAAAATGACGACCACTCTCTTATGCAAATTAATGCTTATACGTTAGTAACTAGTGTTATCAGAAATGATATTCGTGTCGTAAATTTAGTAAACACACACAATAACTGTTTATATTTTGTGGCACCACTGAAAGCTTCTTCCCAGTAAATGTTACTTATTTTCTGATGTAAGCATTGTAGTTACAGGAAAACAAAAATATCGCTTTTCTCTGCGTTGTTGAATATAAACATAACAATTAACACCTTTAGAAAAAAATGCTCTTGGCCATTTTCTTCAGAAACAAATTGATAGTGCTCTACTGATTAGTAATTGATTATTATCACTAACAATTAAACATTATTATATTAATTATAATAAAACTGTATACATGTTTTAAGTGTAGACCTTAGACTCTACACTTTGTCATTTGTACTTCTTTTAAATTTGAAAACAGTTTATTTTTGAGTTTCTGTTTTCGTAAGGTGCACCCAGAACACAAAAGCTTCAAAGTAAATGCATTTAAAGATATGTCATTAGTCACACTTATTTTTAAACAATTTTTTTCTCCAAACGCATTGCATTAAAAAGTAGTAAGTTTACTGTAGGATGTTATAGTCTTAACTTATCAAAACAATAATATCTCAAATAACTTTTAATACTTTCTAACTTCATTATTTATAACATTAAAATACTATTGAGTCTTCTGTGTCACTTTGGCTTACGTTAAAAAGAAGACCTTTTGATATGGCATTCTTTTGAAGATAGTAAAAACAATTGTAAGTCGTTTTATGTTAGTTTTGCTATTGTACATCTTATAGTAAGAAAATCAAACTTTGTTTTATTAAATGTGTCTCTTGTTTTAGCCTACTGGTACTAAAAAGAATGTTTGGTTTGAATTCGATACGTAAAACTGAGAAAAAAAAAAGAAAAAAAAAAATTTTTAATTATAAAGAGTTTAGAACTGATAAAATCGGAATTGGCATTTTGAGCTTTAAAGTGCTAATTTATTTTTGTTGACAATGCATGAAGATATTTCAGCCTACAAAAACTGTAATACCATCGTATACTACGAGATAATATAGCTTACTTATCTATCCTAGTAAACTAATAGTAGTTTGTCCAGAAGAAGTTGTAACTAATACTGTGAAATTTTTGATGCAAAGGAAAGATTTTGTCAGTTCAATATCATAGTGAAATCTGCGGTACGTAAAGAAGAATCACCTTCAAAAGCACTTTCCGATCAACATGTTCCCATTAATATCCAAAGAAATGCGTTAAAAAGTGAGTTGTATAAAAGTTAATTTACATTATCTAATTAACTATCAAAATTGTTCATTAAATACAAATATACTATATACCCGTATGTTGGTACACTGGCTTACAACTAATGAGAAAATAGTCAAATTGTAAGAGTGCAATTAGTCCCTGCTCCAGTTTTTTAGCAAAACTATTTACTACAATGTTTTAGCCACTTAGATCCATTTATTCAATATGCAGGGATGCTCTGCTTTCCATCTACACGATAATCTTCGAAGCTTGTTCTGTAACAATGCATACATACAATAAATAAATACATAACAATTGCTTTCTATTGGTGTTGGACTAATATTGGAAGTTGATAATGGTGTTACTTGTAAAATGTAATAATAACAAAAAATTTTTTTTTATGTAATCAATAGACTTTACTCATTTTTTTTAAAGAGTTGTCTTGTAATTCATCGTATCAGGCATAACTACAAAAATGTATTCATCAATTTATAAGTAAATACAATTTTTTTTTTTCATGTTAAAGTGATGAAAACATTAGTCATTTGTAGTTTATTGCCTTCTCCAAAACATGATTATAACCACATTGATGACGATGCTTTCCAGTTTCATTTAGACGAAAAGCTTTTAAACAATAGGGTGTTATCCATTATGTGACAAATAACACTTTTTGTGCCCTACGGGTCAACAAAAATGCAGCAGTGTTTTACTAATTACTCTCTACATTAAGTGCCAATGCAACCAGCTATCTAAAATTTATTACCTGATGACAAATAAGCAACTTTATATCTTATTTAATTATTGCGTAGTAACGGGGGCGTACTACACTTTTTGCTTAATGACTATTGCATCCATATAAATATCCATTAAAACATATTCTTTACATTATAAATAGTATAAGTAACTGGTCTGAAAAACTTACCAGTATTGTTTGAATCATTTACTAGCCCTTCAAATAATCATCTTTTCTAAAGAATAATATAACAAGTATTCATATAATAATTGTTTGAATGTATTCAAGTAAAACAGTTCAGGCTTTCTAAATAAAATGTTGGTTGTTTTATTCCAGGGCAACTATTTTTGAGTCTGTTCAGCGTTGAGTCTGTTGAGTCCTTCAGCGAGATTCACCTGGCTCACGTATGTCTTATATACCTTGCACTTGTCAGGGAGATGTAATGGCACTGGAAGTCATACTATATGCAGTGTTACAGGATGCAAAGTTCTCGTTAACCCCAACCACAAGTTATGAAAAATAATAAATTATTATAATAGAATATAGCACACTGGCTCGTCTTCTAGCTAACCTGTGTAACTAGCTAGCCGCTCACACTAGTCCTACACGTAACACTACCTACTACTGACTTGCATAAACACTTGATATACTCATTCAAAAACTATTAAGTCCTACACAAAGGATGCCATTTTAAAATACTGCTTCTTCACCTGAAAATGAAAAGAAAGGCGCCAACTAAGCATTGAGGAATCTCATTCACGTACGTCACCCTTGTGACTTTACCTTGGATTTTTTCTACTAAAAAAGAAAAATTAGCGCCAGAAATACAAAAAAAAACAATAACGCTAACACTAACAAATATCTTTAACTATTCCTGTATTTAGTTATGTTATACGTCACGAGCTTTTGCTGAACCATTAAGAAATCATTTAAATTATAATAAAGAGTTATTCCAGATTTGGTATTGAGCAAGTGGTCCCCAATACAGCCAGCGTTGCTAAAAATCGCCTACTATAAGGCTGGTTGCTTTCATCTCACAGTAAAAAGAGATAGTCAATAGAGCTAGTTTGATGGTGGTTTTATAAAAAAATACGAAAGTCAGTTTTAACTTATTATTTTTTTTTGTTTTATGTGTAAATTTATTAAACTAACTATTTTCTAAACAGCTTTCACATGGTCCATTATTCTTTAATTTCACAATAAAGTTAAAAAAAAGCTCTCTTCTTTGCTTTTTGGTTACATTACTTTTACCAAAGGTTTTACCATAAGACTTTAACAAAATAAGTTGTATGTGTACTAAAACTACCATTTTAGATGAACTTAGTATAAGCTCCTAAGTTAGGCAACGTCTGAGTATCTGGTTCTCCGAGATCATGCGAATGACTGTGGATTACGCAATTACCTAGGGCTTATTCCGAGCTAAAGGAAAATCTACTTTCGAAACCTTCAGGTCAAAAATAAAGTTTCTTTTTATTTGAGGTCACTATACTTTTTTTTTTTTTTTTTCAAGGCGTAAGTTAGAACTTTAAATTCTTTTTTAGAAAATATATAGATACTAGACAGTTACATGCAAGTCCATTTCCATATACCGAGTGCAATTAGAATAACCAAACTGTACAATACAATATCGAAAAGTTTCGTTTAATCCTTGAGTAGGTGTTTGTTCCAATATGAATTTATTAACATCCAGCCATATCACAATCTTCCAATCGGCTCTCTTAATTTTTGTTATACCGATTCGTTCGTAGTATATTCCAGGGTTTGTTTCAAGTGGTTCTATGCTATAGTTGCCATGATTAGCATAGTTTAAATCTGCGCGGCCTTCGAACGCTATTGTCATTAAGATGGCCAATATAATCTGCATCGTTGTGTTTTTTTCTCTGGAAGACATGTAGAATATGTTTCTTACAAGATATTATTATCGGGGAACTAGCTTTAATTTATCTGTATGTTTGCGTATGGTTTCACCATTGGTTTTTTCAAGTAACACATTATTTCCCTCTAAAACTGTTCTAACCTTTAGGGGTTCATTATAAAAGCGATCAAATTTATGGGAACGCACTTCTTTCTTTACCCAAACGTAATCTCCTGGTTTAACATTTAGAGGCTTTAATTTTTTATCATATCTTGTTTTTGCTTGTACTTTCATCTTTATTTGTTGATTTCCTGCCGCAATTTGCATTTCTTGAAGTCGCCTTATAAGATCTTGTAAATATAGTGGGTATGTTCGTAATCTTTCATCTTTAGGTATCTTCAAGGGCAACCTCGCTACTCTCCCGAATACTAGTTCATAAGGCGTAAAATTTGTAGCTGCATGTACACTCGTGTTATACGTGAAAGCTGCAAATTTTGCTAAGTTGTCCCAGTCATCATATGTTTCAGAGTAAGTTCGTATAAAGTCAGCTAGGGCAGCATGACTTCGCTCTAGTGATCCGTTTGTTTGAGGGTGGTATGCTGATGTAGTTAGATGATTGGTTTTGATGGTTCTCATGAGTTGTTCCAATAAATTAGACATAAATGTAGCATGTCTATCTGATAGAATTGCTCTAGGCGCACCATAAACTAATATTAGATTTTGTACGAGTGCATCGGCAAGAGTGCTTGATCTTAGGTCTGGTACAGGGACTAATATGATATATTTAGTCAAATTACACTGTATGGTCAGCAAATGGCAATTACCATTGGGTGTTATTCTTAATTTACCAACGGTATCGATGGAAACCTTATCGAAAGCTTCAATAGGTGTATCTGTAAGTACCAAGGGCTCTCTTGTTTTGAGTCGTTCAATTTTTTTCTCTTGACACTTGCTGCATTTACGTACATAATTGAGAATATCATTTCTCATTCCGGGCCAATAAAACCGTTCTCTTATTTTCCGGTAAGTTTGGTTTATTCCCTTATGTCCTCCAACAGGGCTGTCATGTAATGTTTGTATTATTTCATTACGTTCTTGGATTTTCAGAAAATCAACCTTACCGTAACAGACAGTAATTTGTATGGGTGTTGTATCAAAAATTGTTAATAACGTTTCTGTTATCAATCCAGGTTCTAATTTGTCTGTAAGATCTCCCCTTCTTGAAATTCGGAAGGTTTTAAGATTTCGTCTCAATAATATTTTTTTGAGCGATTTAAAAGCTTTTGTAAGACTTTCTGAAGATACTAAATCAGTCGACGTTTCATTAATAACGATTGATAGTATATTATGTCCTCCATAAGGTGTTATTAAAATTTGGCCAACTCTTGGTTTTTTCGATTTCAAATAGCTAAAGTCCAGTGCACCTATCGATCTCAACAGCCTTGAGACAGATGTGACTGGTTGACAATCCTTGCTAATAAAATGAACTATATTGTCTCTTTTGTATGTAAGGCAATACCTGGTGGTAATGACATTGTTTACTAGCTTAGCTCCATTTTCATTCTTATAATTATCAGTACTACTGCTACTATCACTAAGACTTACATACACTTTTCCGTGCTGTTGTTTGTATCGATTGATGGGTTGAAAAGAGTATAAGTCCGATAGTAACATGAAATCAGGTGCAATAGTTCGATTCATTGATTTATTTTCATTGCAGTTTATTTGTTTGTTGTTTTCATTTAAGTTATCCGGGGTTTCTTCTGTTATTTGTTGCAAGTCCGGCGCTTTAGATCGTCTGTTTTTTGTAGTAGCAAAAGTACTCGTTTGCGTCGGTGTGCTAGAACTTAAGGGTGTATTTTCCTGAATACGTGGGGTAATTGATAATTTTCCACTTGTCCTATATTTTCTTAAAATTTTTTCTTCATCGAATAGGGGTTCAAGACCTGTTGTACGTCTTGATATATCCGCAATTCTTTCATCTAATACAGAATCATCAAAATTATCAGGATCGTAGGTGTCCATTTCGGTTAATATGTCTTGAATTTCGGGGTCCGGTTTATCTCCATCAGAAAATCTAGTTACTGATAAAAAATCGGCCTGTTCGGGCTCATCATCGTTGTTAGACTTGTCCAAATATTCTTGAAGGCTTTGGTTAAATCTCTTTGTTAACTCTTCTATTTCTTTATAAGTAACTTCATCAGTATTATTTGTCATAGTTTTAGGTTGGTCTTCAAAAACGTCATCATTTGAACTTTCGCTAAGTGAAATTGGTGTAACGGAAATTTCAGTATTTGTCATATCTGAGTCTGAATCAGTATCCGTATTTGAGTCTATTTCTGTTTCAGTCAGTTCTTGCCGTAATCCACTTCGTCTAGGGTCATATACTGGTATTTGAGTATCTTCTCTTGACGATTCTTCAGTATCGCTTGGGTCATTTTCGGAGAACATACTTGTTCTTGACGATGCACCAAGGTCAATTATATCTCTAACTGGTAATTGTGTCATTTCCTCATTTTTGGAACTATTATGTTTTATTTCTGTAGTTTCTAAATTCGTATCGCTAGCGTGTGATGTTGAGGCTACTGATTCTGAAAAATTCACTTTTAATGAGCTAGAGTCTTTTGATGTATTTTTAGTGACATTTCTTAATATATTCGGTTGAGATGTAGATGATTTCTGTGGCTGTGGAAATGTTTTTGTTCGGGTTCTTTGAGCAATCACACTATGATCTAATTTCGGCCGTTCTTTGTTTGTTTTTGAACCAAGGGGTCGTCCAGGACCCTTGATCAACTTAGGTTCATCTGGTTCTGATTTGGTCATGCTTCTTGGTTTTTTTACTCCTATTATTTCCTTCGAGGTTGTTGGCAATGCTTTAGGTTTGATCGTCGTTAATTTGGGTGCTCTTACTGTTCCTTTCTTCTGACTTTGTAATTCTGTTTTCTTCTTTTCCTCTATTTTCTTTCGACCCATCATCATAACTCTTAGTAATGGTAATCCATTGTTTATATTATTTTCTGCATAAAGAAATGGTCCTACTGGGTTTCTAGATAATGCATCAGCGTTGGTATTGAGTCTTCCTGGTTTGTATTTAAAAGTGTATTCATAGTCGGTGAATTTAAACATCCAGCGCATCAAACGCTGACCTGGGTCTTTTCTTGTATGCATCCAATTCAATGGCTCATGATCGGCTACGAGAACGAATTTATTACCTAATAAATACGAACGAAAGTGATGCATTGCATATAGTGCGGCTAGACATTCCTTTTCAGTCGTGGAATAATTTATTTCGGCTTTATTTAAAGTTCTTGAAAGGTAAGCGACAGGATGGTCAAACCCATCTTTTTCCTGACTCAATACCGCTCCAATTGCATAGTCAGATGCATCTGTTGTTAACTTGAATGATTTACTAAAGTCGGGGAATTGTAAAATAGGCTCTTGGCATAGGTGATCCTTTAGTACTTGAAAACTCTTTTCCTGCACTTCAGTCCATTCAAATTTTTCTCCCTTTTTTAATAAATCTGATAATGGTTTAGCTATTTTTGAAAAATCTTTAATAAAGCGTCTATAGTATCCTGCTAGTCCTAAAAATTGTCTAATATTTTTCATAGTTTTTGGTTGAGGAAATTCTCTAACGGCTTGTATCTTTTTAGGGTCTGGTTCAATCCCTCGTTGACTCACTATATGCCCAAGAAATATTACTTCTTTTCGCAAAAATTCAACTTTATCTGGTTGGAGTACCATGTTCGCTGATCTTAACCGATCGAAAAGTAACCTAACTTTACGCTCGTGATCTACTAGATCTTTTGCGTAAATAATAATATCATCTAAATACACTAGCATTTCAACATTCAATAAGCCTCTCAATATGAGATCCATTAGTCGTTGGAACGTGGCAGGTGCGTTTTTCAGGCCTTCGGGCATTCGTCTATATTGGTAATGTCCATGGGGTGTCGTAAATGCTGTTTTATACTTATCATGTTCATCCATGGGGATTTGTTGGAATCCACTTGCCAAATCGAAAACTGAAAAATATACGGCTCCTCCCAACTGGTCCATAATATCTGCGATATTAGGCAATGGATATGCATCACCAATGGTCTTTTTATTAAGTTCTCGGAAATCAATTACTACCCTCCATCTTGGGTTTCCCTGGCTATCAGGTTTTTTAGGGACAATCCAAAGAGGTGAATTATACGGTGATGACGAAGGTTCAATTATTCCATCGTTAAGTTTCTTTGCTACGTGTTCCTCTAAAACTTTTCTATGTACTGGTGGGTGACGATATTGTTTAGTGTTGATAGGGATGTTATTTTCCGTCGGGATTTCGTGTGCGACGAGGTTAGTACACGGTAAAATGTCTCCTGGTAACAAGAAGATTTCTGAGAATTCAGAAATCAATTGATATATTTGGTCTCGTTCTTCCAAGTTTAAATGACCGGTACGCACGAGTCCTTTTAGGTCGTTTATTCTATCTCGTTTATTTTTAACAATTGGTCTTTCATGTTCGCTGCTAGTATCGGGATCAAATTCAGGTGCAATGTATTCGAAAGGTAGGATTTCTCTTGGGTCTATTTCAATCGTAATATCATCCTTATTAGTATTTATTGCCATAATATTACATTGACCGTTCTCATTTTTTACTATTCCTTCTCCTAAATATATGTTATCACACCCTACATCTATTCGCGGTAAGTATCCTTCAGTTAAATTAGTATTAATTAAATTAATTCTTACTATTTGACGTGTTCGAGCCTTAATCGTATATTAAGTTGCTTTACTGGTATTTTTTTGTTCCTCATTAGGGCAATGTTCTTCACTAGGAGTATTTTTATTCTGATCAATGGCATGGGGTTGGTCGACTAATTCATTATTTTCACTGTATATCCCACTTTTATCAGTTTTATTATCAGTGGCCTTCATAAGATTTTCACCTCTTTCTGATAAGATCAATTTATCAAACTCATCTCGAAAATGAAAATCAGCTTTTATGTCTCCAAATTTTTCGTACTTAGGTATATTTGACCTTTCGGGTGGGCCTACAATGTATTCGTCATAAAATTTCTGTTGGTTAATTTTATCCTTAAGGCATTCCGTCTCTTTGTTAGTATCAAGGGTTGTAGCTAAAATTTGATTTTCCTGTGCTTGTTTTTTGAGTTTTATGGTTTTTTGTTCTTTTTCATCTCTTTCCAATTGCTCTATTTCCTCAAGAGTTTTTAAAAAAGGGATGGGGTTCATTACGTCATCATCTAGTACTATAGCATCATGATAATATGATAATGTGGCTCGTCGTTCCTTACAAAAATTTCGACCCAATAAACCGCCATCTTTGATCGGAAAATCGTTAGGGATCACATGAAAAATTGTAGGTTTTCCTTGAATGGTCATATACGTTGTTCCTTTAGTTAAAACTGGGTGAGGTGTGATTCCAGTAAGGTTAATAATTTCACTAGTCTCTACTCGTGAATATGGGTGTAACTGATCTAATTTAATCAGATTTGTGGCAGCGCCATTATCGAGCATGAGTGTTATAAAGTGATTTTTACCTTCTGGGATTGATAACCTTATACTTGTAGGCTCGTCGTCTACGCCAAGTCCCTGGCAGGTACCAATGTGGACGGTTTCAATTCTGTTGCTATTTTCATTACCTGCGCTGAAACATTCGGTGTAGGGGTTGAATTCTGTCTTTGGGGGCTCACCTCCGAACGATGATTGGGGTGAGCCGCCTGAGAGTTTAAATGATGCGGCAAACGATCGCCTCCTGGTTGGTATTGATTTTGAAAGTTCTGATTCTGATAGTTAGGATTAAAACTTTGTTGATTATAACTATTATAATTATTATTTCGGGAATACCTATTGTAATTCTGACCTCTGCCTCGGTATCCTTGATTATTACCAGGATTAAAATTAGCATTCCTTTGAGTGTAATAATTATTAGGATTTTCGTTATTATATCGTCCGAAATTATTCTGATAATAATTAGAATTTCTCGATTGATTTTGAAAATTCCAATTTCTTCCCTGATTCTGATAATTTTTACAGTAATTCTGTCCATTATTTTGTTGTTGATATTGTCTATTATAATTTTGATAATTATTATACTGCCTATCAGCGTGATTATTCTCATTGTCGATTTGTTGTTCATTAACTTGTGCCACTTGATGTGATGAGAATGGCTGATCGGGATACCTATTCTGCTGTTGATATGAGTTGGTTAAATTATTTCTAAAGTCACTACGAGGTAGTCCTTGATATCGCGTATCCGGAATTATACCCGCTCTCATTCGGCTCTCCAATCTCAACGCGTAATCGAAGGCGTCGGCTAGAGAAGCAGGTTCTTTCGCATCTACCTGCTGGCTTATCATAGGTGCTAGTCCTTTTATGAACATGTCTAATGCCATGTCTTTTATAGGGGTCATCATATGTGCGTTGTATGTATTGCCTTTATCTTCCATCAAGGCTTTTTCAGCACCGCTTAGCAGTAGGTTTACATAATCATAATATTCACCAACCGATTGGCCTTGTCGTTGGCGCCCTTTCTGTAGCTGAGTTTGATAGTAAGCAACGGTTTTTCCTGTTGCATATCTTTTTTTTAAATGGGTTATAAATGCTTCAAGATTTTCGAAATCTTGGCCACTTACGCTTATGCGTGCGGCGCCTCGTAGATTTTGCAATACTGCTCTTTTATATAAATCTTTTTGATCATCTCTGACCCAGCTTTCTCCATTTCTAACATCTTGTATATAATCCTTCAGTGGAATATTTTTCCCATCGAATATAGGGATGGATTTAATCGCATGCTGAAATGAGAAGTTGGCATTGAGAGACTCCATCAGCGCTTCGGCTACTGTGATATCGGCATCATCGTTTCCATTGACCATTTTTTTAGTTGTATAATACCTTACAAGCGGTTTTTTTCTTCTCTTTTTTTTTTTTTTTTTTTTTTTGTTTGAACCTTTTTTATTTAAAATTTTTTTTTTTTTATTCTTTATGTGTGTAATACTAACAAAAAAAAAAAAAAAAAAAAAAAATTATACTACTATTTTGTTTTGTTTCTTTGTTTTGGAAAAATATTCTATCAAATCCTTGACATTTATCGCAGAAGACATAAGAAATAAAGAAAAAATTGTTTATATATATATATATATATATATATATATATATATATATATATATATATATATCTGTGTATTTATTCGTGTGTGGATGTGTATGTGTTTAATGTGAGCGTTTGCTTAACGCATGCAAGTGCAATAAGTTTGCTTTAATTTTTATAGGTATACGATAAGTGTACTATGTGTATGCCCAAAAACTAAAGTGAGAGAGTGTAATCAAGCACGCTGATATGATATCATCTGCTTTAAGCCAGGGAGTATACGGCGCAGGGATTTCTAATGTGGCATGTGTAGCTATACATACAAATTGCTACGCGAGCATCAGCTAGTGCGCGGTGTAATATTGAAGGGCTCTTTCTGTATGAGAGTATCTGACTTAACTTAACACTTTTTCCTCTTTAAGCAAGAATGGGCTCGACGGTCACGGTTTAAATACCGTATTAATAATTTTTTTTTTATATATTCGTATGTATATGAGTAATCTCCTGCCTATGCGTTTATATGTTCTTGAGTGCCTTTAAGAAACTCTTTTTTCGCGAAAGCAATTAATTCATCAAATTGTGTATTTAATCGAATTTTAAAATTATCGCATTTCCGCTGAACATTAATTTCTGAATTATAAAAATTATTTTTCTGAAACGTACTTACTACTTGTTTTTCGATTTTTTTGTTTTTTGATAAATTACTGTTTAATGTATCACAGTTATAGTAATTTTGTAACTGATTATAAATAAAATCTAATTTTTTTTCTAGAACGTTTTTTTCTCTTACAAGCTCCTGCATAAACAATTTTCTACCACTTCTCTTACCTTTTTTATTACTCGCAAAATTATTCGTTGGCGGTTTCATGAAATATTATTTTATAAACAATCGTGGGTATATAAGTGAAATCATTAATTATATTAAATCTTTACTCCGTTTTTTAAGAATTATTCTTCTACTAACACTATTACGTGCAAATATGTCTGTGTGTATGTATTTGTTATTTTGATAGACCGCTTTAAGTAGCAGATCTAGGGTAAAGAGTGTCCGCTATTTCAGCAGGACTAATGGGGATGAACCGCTCTGGTTAGCAGATTCAGGGTAGGAAGAGAAAGACCGCTCTGGTTAGCAGATCTTGGGTATAGAATGTCCGCTATTTCAGCAGGACAAGAGGGATGAACCGCTCTGGTTAGCAGATTCAGGGTAGGAACAGTGTATTTGTTCTGTCTTGTAAGCGTGTAGTATAAGAGGTCACTATTTTCTTATTTTTCTATTATCATTTAAAACACATTATTATACTATTACTTATTTATTTTTTTGTTATTTTAACGACAGTTAACTCTTATTTATTTTTCCGTTTATTTATTAATGTAGTATTACATTTATTATTTTTTTTTTTTTTTTTTTTTTTTTTTTTTACTTTATTTATTTATTTATTTTATTTATTCATTTATTTTTTTTTTTTTTTTAGTTATAACGAAATATCGCATATACCATGCTATCCGCAAAAGCACAGCATGTACGCGTCCGCGCACAGTGTACTATATGGGGTATTACGCGTCATTCATTAACATGCTTCATTGAATGGTGTTTGGTGTTTCTTAAGAAAAAACAGTAATAAGAGAATATATAATAAACAAACAAATAATTAGAGACCATAAACCACGCTCTGCTACCAATTTTGTTAAATAACGTTTAATGTCATTTAAGTTTGTTTTCAGCTTCAAATCAAATGCTAAAAACTGTGGACTACAGTCTCACGCTCCTTCACAGGCTGCGGGACAGCAGATAGTCCAACTATTTGTTTGTTTAAGAAAAGATTAAAAGGAAGGAAGAAGTAGAGTGTTGAATATAATATCCAGATTAACTTACCTTTCTATCCGCTAATTATCAGTTCTGACGACCTGCACTTTCTCTTTCCGTCGATTTATGATTATTTATTTTTATATTTATTTATTTGTTATTTATTATTTTATAATAATTTAAATTTCTTTTCCAATTAGTTTTATATCACTTTATTTGATATTACTAGTATACATATAAAATAAAACAGAAAAGGAAAAAATAGACGGAACGTCTGGTTAATCTTATAAAATTAATTATTACGTCTGCACTTGATGAGCGGCAGCGGGCTACTGACTAAAACGCCGCGCAAAGAAATGCACCTTGCACGAAGTTTTAGTTAAACTTCTTTGTCTTACTTGCTATGGGGCCGGTACTTGCTGACTTCATGTGTTTAGGCTTCATGGCTCGCTTCGGTTGTCACTTGACACTTCCAAGAGCCACGAAGTTCACAGTCAGCTTTGTTAGGCGACGACTCTCGTTGAGTATGACTCTGTAAAGAGTCTTAAAATTTTATCATTGGGAATGAAATATAACAGGATAAAATAGAATAAAGATTAAAATTTATTAATTTACGCAAGTCGTCACCTAACATTTATTTTCACATTTTTTTTTTTTTTGGTTCCCTTTTTCATTTTATTTTTTTTTATTTCATTGCATTTATTCATGTTTTTTGTAATTTTATTTCGTATTATTTTTATGTTTCATTTCATTTATTTTAACAAAAAATTTTTTCATCACCTATTTTTTTGCGATTTTATAGCCCATTAATACAATAAATTTTTGTTTCATTTTCATATGACTACTTAATGACATTGTGCTATTATTTGTTCATCAAATTTAACATAAGTGCCCTCAAAAACCTTTAAAATAATATGAAATTCAAAATATATTTTTTTAATGATCTTTCATAATCCATTCATGATTGATTAAATAAATTACTTTATTTATGTTATATTGTAACATAATTTGTTTGTCGAATTCGAAATAAGCGCGTTTAAAAACCATTGATACGTTCTTTAACTCCATTCTACATTTTTTTTTTTTTTTTTTTTTTCTTAGATGTATTATTCAGATGTATTATTTAAAGAAAAATACACAATTTATTTCGAATTCAATGTATTATCAGTGAATTCATATAAAAATGGAATATTATAGTTATGAACCACAGGATGAGTACGAAAAACAGAGCTTCTGTAGTCGGCAGCGCTCGTAGCAGAGTAGGTAAGGCACCACGACCTCGTACGCATGAGGTCGTGGGTTCAAGTCTCTTTATTGGAAAATAATTTTTTTTTTTTTTCCTTTTTTCTTTTTTTTTTTTTTTTTAGAATTGTAAAAAAAAAAAAATTTAAAAAAAAACAATAATTATTGTGGGAAAATAAAATTACGATTTGTTTAAAAATTAGTTGCTTTGTTTAGAGTGTGAGGGGGAATAGTGGGTAAAGGTGTGTAGAAGAGTAACACGGCACAGTTGGCAGTATACATATATAGTGAAGAGATGGAAAGTGTGTAGATAATAGTAGGTAAGGAGGACGCGGTAAGGGGGAAAACTTAAGAGGAAGAGACTTCTGATTTATAAACACTTCCGTTTTTAAAAAAAAGTCTGTCGGTTTTAAAATTCCAGCCCCCCGAGTAACGCGACATAAAGAACATTGTTCTAATAAAAAAAAGTGCGGCCAAGTAAGCGCACTAGGTTGTTAGGAATTAGCCGCTTGGGATTTTGCTTACCAGTAAATAAAAAAAAATATGGCCAAATTAGTGCACTGAGTCGTTGGCGATCAGCCGCTTCTCAATTTTGCTTGCCAATAAATGAAAAAAAGTGTGGCCAAGTTAGCGCACTGGGTCGTTGGGGATAAGCCGCTTGAGATTTTGCTTACCAATAAATTAAAAAAAAAAAAAAAAAACAAACCAGAGGATATTAATGGGTCATGGGACCCGCGGTAAGAGCAAAGTTTTTTAAACATGAGATGGCTATAGACACAATTTCTCAGGGAACAAGGCGGTCGCTAGACCCACAGGAAGAACGAAGCTCTGTGAACGTTAGTACTGCATTCATATTGTTTACTAAAACAAAAACTTGAAAAACGAATAAAAAAAAAAAACAATAAGTACTTAAGTACTGACGATGGTTGAACGCCGTTAGTACTGTATTTATGCACGAGGTTCTTACGAAGTGTAACCATCGTGAGTACTAAACTACTTATTGTTTTTTATTGTTTTTTTTTGTTTTTTACATTTTTGTTTTAGTAAACAACATTAATGCAGTACTAACGTTCACAGAGCTTCGTTCTTCCTGTGGGTCTAGCGACCGCCTTGTTACCTGAGAAATTGTGTCTATAGCCATCTCTTGTTTAAAGAACTTTGTTCTTACTGCGGGTCCCATGACCCATTAATACCCCCTGGTTTTTTTTTTTTTTTTAATTTTTTCTTTTTTTTTTTTTCTTTATTTATTGTTTAATTTTTTTTTTATGTTTCTTGTTTTATTTCTCTCTATATCTCGTTTTATGACATTTTTTTCTATTGTTTTGTTTTTTTTTATTTAATTTTTTTTTTTATTTTAACATTTAGTTTTTTTTTATTCCCTTTTTATTTCATTTTCTTTATTCCATTGCATTTATTCATGTCTTTTGTGATTTTATTCCATATTATTTTTATGTTTCATTTTATGAATCTTAACAAAAAAATTTTTTATTACTTATTTTTTTGCGATTTTATCGCCCATGAAAACAATTTTTGTTTTATTTTCATATGACTACTTAATGACATTGTGCCATTATTTGTTTATCAAATTCAATATAAGTGCCCTTAAAAACCATCAAAATAATATGAAACTCAAAATATATTTATATAATGATCTTTCATAATCCATTCATGATTGATTAAATGAATTGCTTTATTTATGTAATATTGTAACATAATTTGTTTGTCGAATTCGAAATAAGCGCGATTAAAAACCATTGATACGTTCTTTAACTCTATTCTACATTTTTTTCTTTTTTTTTTTTAGATGTATTATTTAGATGTATTATTAAAAAAATATTCACAATTTATCATTAATTAAATGTATTATCAGTGAATTTATATAAATATGGAATATTATAGTTACGAACAGGATAAGTACAAGAAACAGAACTTCTGTAGTCGGCAGCGCTCGTAGCAAAATGAATAAGGCACCACGACCTTGTATGCATGAGGTCGTGGGTTCAAGTCTCTTTATTGGAAAATGTTTTTTTTTTTTTTTTTTTTTTTAAATTGTAAAAGACAAAAAATTTTTAAAGAAATAAAAATAATTGTGAGACAATAAAATTACAATTTGTTTTAAAATTAGAAACATAATCTTGAAGATATTTTTAAAAACTTTTATGTTTGCCGACCATAACACTAGCATTATCGCGAGAAAGAGCAACTATATTAATAATGTTTGTTAAATTTCTGTCACGAAATTTTTTAAACAAGTAAAACAACTCTTGTGCACTACCTTTCAAAGTGCCGATTTTAATTAATTGCAAAAGTTGTTTGACAACCTAATTTTTTTGCGGTGAAAAATATTGTACACAAACAGAAAGCAATTTTATTACTAATGTCGGTGCTTTCGTCAATTAGAACCGAGTAATAAGTGTTATTTAAAATACTTGTTGAATTTTCAAATTCACTTTTATACAAAACGTTATTCATGACTTTTGCACATTTTTAATCTTTTATACGAATATTTTTTATGGCTTGAAAATTCTCGGCAAGATTTTTAATAAAAGAAATTAAATTATTCACTATTTGAACACTGACGGGGTTTTGTGCAATGAACTTCGATACTCGCATTTCCAAGGCATGAATTCTATTTCAAAAAGATAGTCCTTTATGAACAACTGTTACGATGGTACCTGAATCGATCGCGGCGTTTAAATTATTGACGTGGGTAAAAGTTGTGCTACAAGCAATCAAGTTACTTTGGCTAAAAAACTTTAAATCTTTTTGACAAGCTTTACAGTAAGCCTTTTGCTAATTGATCGCGTGCTTTACAAGCCAATCTTTTAATACCGGATGGCGTAACCAGTCTTCCTGGAACAAAATAGCCGACTGTCTTTTTTTCGGTGTTTCAGTGGCGTTTTTTTTCGGTCTTTTGTTATTGTTAGTGATGTCATCAAGGTTAGAAACAAAAGAGCTAAAAAAAATTGCGATAACAAGAGCTAATGTGATAATAAAGAAAAATAGAATCATTAAGATATTTATCATAATAGACTTTCTGCTAACAACAACAAACAAGTAAAGTTGAGTGCAGAGACTGTCACAACTTAAATACAAAGGTTACAGAAATTCACGTACAAGCAGAATCTACAGACGTTGCTACAATTATTTACGCAATACAGAACAACTCTTACTCACACCACGCACGTATGTGAATGTTTTTGACACACTTTTACACAAAAATTAATAAAATACCGTATAGATTCGCATAAAGTTGAAAGACGGAGTTGCTTTACGAAGACATCTAGGCCGAAGAGGGATATATTGATAGCTGTTCGCGGATTTGCTTGCCTATAAATAAAAAAAAGTGTGGCCAAGTAAGCGCACTGGCCTGTTGGGGATTAGCCGTTTGAGATTTTGCTTACCAATAAATTAAAAAAAAAAAAAAAAAAAAATCAGGGGGTATTAATGGGTCATGGGACCCGTGGTAAGAACGAAGTTCTTTAAACATGAGATGGCTATAGACACAACTTCTCAGGTAACAAGGTGGTTGCTAGACCCACAGGAAGAACGAAGCTCTGTAAACGTTATTACTGCATACATATTGTTTACCAAAACAAAAACTTAAAAAACGAATGAAAAAAAAAAGCAATCAGTAGTTCAGTACTCACGATGGTTGAACTTCGTGAGTACTGTATTTATGCACGAGGTTCTCACGAAGTTTAACCATCGTGAGTACTAAACTACTTATTGTTTATTATTTTTTTTTGTTTTTTAAGTTTTTGTTTTAGAAAACAACATGACAGCAGTACTAACGTTGATAGAGCTTCGTTTTTCCTGTGGGTCTAGCGACCGCCTTGTTACCTAAGAAATTGTGTCTATACCCATCTCATGTTTAAAGAACTCCGTTTTTACCGTGGGTCCCATGACTTATTAATACCCCCTGGTTTTTTTTTTTTTTTGTTTTTAATTCTCGGTTTTTTTTCTTTATTTATTGTTTAATTTTTTTTTTTTTTTGTTTCTTGTTTTATTTTTCTTTATATTTTATTTTATGACATTTTTCTTCATTGTTTTGTTTCTTCTTTATTAAATTCCTTTTTTTATTTCACATTTAATTTTTTTTTTTCATTCCCTTTCTTATTACATTTTTTTTTATTCCATAGCATTTATTCATGTCTTTTGTAATTTCATCCCATATTATTTTTATATTGTATTTTATTAATTTTAACAAACAATTTTTTTATCACTTATTTTTTTGTTATTTTATAGCCCATTAATACAATTTTTGTTTCATTTCTATATGACTACTTAATGACATTGTGCTATTATTTGTTCATCAAATTTAACATAAGTGCCCTTAAAAACCTTTAAAATGATATAAAACTTAAAATATATTCATATAATTATTTTTCATAATCCATTCATGATTGATTAAATGGATTATTTCATTTATGTAATATTGTAACATAATTTGTTTGTCGAATTCGAAATAAGCGCGTTTAAAAAACATTGATACGTTCTTCAACTCTATTCTACATTTTTTTTTTTTTTTTCTTAGATGTATTATTTAGTTGTATTATTTAGAGAAAAATACACAATTCGTTTTGAATTAAATGTATTATCAGGGAATTCATATAAAAATGGAATATTATAGTTACGAATGACAGTTTAAGTACAAAAAACAGAGCTTCTGTAGTCGGCAGTGCTTGTAGCAGAGTAGGTAAGGCACCACGACCTCGTATGCATGAGGTCGTGGGTTCAAGTCTCTTTATTGGGAAATAATTTATTTATTTTTTTTTTTTTCAGAATTGTAAAAGAAAAAAAATTTCAAAAGAAATAAAAATTATTGTGAGAAAATAAAATTACAATTTGTTTGAAAATTAATTGCTTGGTTTGGAGTGTGAGGGGGTATAGTGGGTAAAGGTGTGTAGAAGAATAACACGGCACGGTTGGCAGTATACATATATAGTGGGAAGAGGGGAAGTGTGTAGAGAACAGTAGGTGAGAGGGACGGGATATGGGGGGAAACTTGAGAGGAAGAGACTTTTGATTCAAAAACACTTCCGTTTCAAAAAAAGTCTGTTGGTTTTAAAATTCCAGCCCCCCGAGTAACGCGACATAAAGAACATTGTTCTAATAAAAAAAAGTGCGGCCAAGTAAGCGCACTGGGTTGTTAGGGATTAGCCGCTTGCGATTTTGCTCACCAGTAAATAAAAAAAAGTATGGCCAAGTTAGTGCACTGAGTCGTTGGCGATCAGCCGCTTCTCAATTTTGCTTGCCAATAAATGAAAAAAAGTGTGGCCAAGTTAGCGCACTGGGTCTTTGGGGATTAGCCGCTCGAGATTTTGGTTACCAATAAATAAAAAAAAGTGCGGCCAAGTAAGCGCACCGAGTTGTTGGGGATAAGGCATTTGGGTTTCATGTGTTCGGGCTTTGAGCGCTGTGTCTTTGAATTTTGAACGTTCAAACGACGCGCAGTCGCTCGGCCAATCGGAGGCCGGCTGCGCACAAGTTTGCGTGAGTTCTCAGCACGATCTCGGCACACTGTGCGCACGTATGTGTAGCCATGATACTATACGTGGCATTTGCATTTTGAGATTAACACAAAGTATGTAATAAATTTATTTGAGTTACTTAACTGTGAATCTTTAGGTAAAAATTTTTCTTAAAGATTTCTTAAGTTAAAGCATTTTCTATCAGGCATAATTTACTCCGTACGTCTCACAAAACTTCTATACTTCTTTTAGTAATGATACTTTAATTCTAATAGATTGTTCCAATGAAATTAGGTTAGTTCTCCTTAAATTTTTGCAAAAACATTTGTTTTTATTGAGACTTTATGAATAAAATTTTTTGTACCTACTAATAAATTTTTTTGAATTTCCGCCAAATAGAAAATGTAAGACATGTTTATATCTATTATTCATCTTTTAGTTTATTTCCTTTTAGTTCATTCTGATTCATTTTACAAATCTTACAAATTTCTTATACTTTGTTAAGCAATAGTGCTAATTCTAAAAAAATTATCTCAGTAAGATCGTAAGAATGCTTATAAGACACTTTTAAAATAACATTTATGTTACTTTTAGAACATAAATTAAATTTATACATCTGTAAAGGTGCTGTTATTAGTTTTTACTTGATAATAAAAATAAAAAGAATGAGTATTTTTAATGAGTATAAGATATTGTACGATAACAATTTCGTTAATGATTTTAAATAATGTAAGAGTAGAGTTTATATTTTATTTAAAGTTAAAAATTTATTATTGTCAGTACAAATAATTTATTTTTTAGAACTTCCTTCGTTTTCATGTGCTTAAAAAGCGTATCCTCACATGAGTAGTTTTTGTTTAAAATTTTGTGATAATCCTCATTTATTACTTTAAACAACATAAATTTTTCTTTAGCTAATCGAATGAGGTCTTACAATCTTACTTACGTATTTTTATTTATTCTTACGAAAAAGTATGGCTGGATACTGTAAATATTTAAAACAATTATTTAAATTAAGCTTAGCCATTGCACTTAAGCATTACGGGCTCTTATTCTTTAATTTTGTAAGACTGTTTTTACTTATTTGCAAGCCTGTAGCAGTAGTACTTCGTCAAAGAAGAAACAGAATAAGTTTTTATGATAGCTTTGACTTTCGTAGAATACATAATATTTTCATTGGAACACCAAAATTTAATTTCAAGCATTTGTAAGAACATTTTATGTTAAAATCTTGAATTTGTATAATTTTATTTTCACAACTTCTAAGTTTTTCTGTATTAACCATGTCTTATATGCAATTTTTTTTGTTCCCGTAAAAAAGACATACATTTGTATTTTATTTCTAGGCATCGCTAAAATTAAAAATTTTAAGTAAGACACGAGCCCATAACGCTGTTTAGTCTTTTTTTGTATCTTAAACTAAATTAATACTTTTGAACGATCTGATTTATGCTGCACCAACAATATAAGAAATGATAGTTATAAAAAAATTCTAATTGGTTTCTTTTTACACAATGTTGTAATTGACTAATACATAGAATGGACCAACTAGGGAGACTGACCTATGAACGTCATATATCCTGTTATCTCCCATTTTCCAAAAGTAACACTATCGTTAGCATCTCTGGCACAATATTAAAGCTGTTGTGCTCTTTGAGTAAGAAAGAACAACTCCTTCAAACAGACTCCTCATTCCATCACAAATGTGAACTTCATGTCCCTCTTCATATGTTTTACTTTTCTTTCAAAAGAGTCAGGACCCATGCATGGTGAAATGTATATTTTGAATTTTAACGTGTAGTATGCTAAAATTTAATACGTATATCATACGTATATCAAGTATTACATACATGGTAGACTAGTTACCGAGAAGTTTTTGTATAAAAAAAAAATGTAAAAGTAAGTTTTACCGTCCCAGCCTTTTTTTCTTTCTTGTACATTAATTGCACCAACCTTTTAACAGTTAAAAAATGATGCATTTTTGTTTAATCCTGCGATGCAGTTAAAAAAATGGTTTCTGCTTCGTTTTTTTTTTTGGATAATTTTTACCAAAGATTTTACAGCAACGCTTTAGTAAAAAGAAAATTGTACGTATTATAAATATCTACCAAATGAGCCCTGCCCAATTGGAAACGAAGCATGTGGCATTATATTAAAATCGAAACAACTAAAAAAATGTGGTATTTCAGTGAAATAATAATTTGGAAAGTTAAAACCTTACAGAGACTCGCAAGCCCTACAAAATAATAATTAGATAACAAAACAAAATTGCATTTATTTATTAAAAAGGCACTTCTTCAGAATTCCTCAACTTTTTAATAAAATGTCATAGTAAATCGTACTTAAAATTATTCAATTTTTAAAGAATACTACTTTTGATAACTTACGTACTGTAAACCAGTTTGAGAAATGTTGGCACTGCTCAATTATAAAATAAAGCTTAATTGCGAAATTTGATTTCAAAACAACTTTGACAATGTCAATTAAGGACGTTTTTCATTTGATAACAAATTTTAAAGAAAGTTTTGTGTACAAAGTGTAAAAGAGAATATAATTTTTTTATTATTAGTACCTCTGACGTTCCATTTTACAACATAGATAGTTAAAAATTGCAGTGATTATAATTCTGTTGCAGTAATTATAACGAAGCTCTGTAAACGTTAGTACTGCATTAATGTTGTTTACTAAAACAAAAATGTAAAAAACAAAAAAAAACAATAAAAAACAATAAGTAGTTTAGTACTCACGATGGTTACACTTCGTAAGAACCTCGTGCATAAATACAGTACTAACGGCGTTCAACCATCGTCAGTACTTAAGTACTTATTGTTTTTTTTTTTTATTCGTTTTTCAAGTTTTTGTTTTAGTAAACAATATGAATGCAGTACTAACGTTCACAGAGCTTCGTTCTTCCTGTGGGTCTAGCGACCGCCTTGTTCCCTGAGAAATTGTGTCTATAGCCATCTCATGTTTAAAAAACTTTGCTCTTACCGCGGGTCCCATGACCCATTAATATCCTCTGGTTTGTTTTTTTTTTTTTTTTTTAATTTATTGGTAAGCAAAATCTCAAGCGGCTTATCCCCAACGACCCAGTGCGCTAACTTGGCCACACTTTTTTTCATTTATTGGCAAGCAAAATTGAGAAGCGGCTGATCGCCAACGACTCAGTGCACTAATTTGGCCATATTTTTTTTTATTTACTGGTAAGCAAAATCCCAAGCGGCTAATTCCTAACAACCCAGTGCGCTTACTTGGCCGCACTTTTTTTTATTAGAACAATGTTCTTTATGTCGCGTTACTCGGGGGGCTGGAATTTTAAAACCGACAGACTTTTTTTTAAAAACGGAAGTGTTTATAAATCAGAAGTCTCTTCCTCTTAAGTTTTCCCCCTTACCCCGTCCTCCTTACCTACTATTATCTACACACTTTCCATCTCTTCACTATATATGTATACTGCCAACTGTGCCGTGTTACTCTTCTACACACCTTTACCCACTATTCCCCCTCACACTCTAAACAAAGCAACTAATTTTTAAACAAATCGTAATTTTATTTTCCCACAATAATTATTGTTTTTTTTTAAATTTTTTTTTTTTTACAATTCTAAAAAAAAAAAAAAAAAGAAAAAAGGAAAAAAAAAAAAAATTATTTTCCAATAAAGAGACTTGAACCCACGACCTCATGCGTACGAGGTCGTGGTGCCTTACCTACTCTGCTACGAGCGCTGCCGACTACAGAAGCTCTGTTTTTCGTACTCATCCTGTGGTTCGTAACTATAATATTCCATTTTTATATGAATTCACTGATAATACATTGAATTCGAAATAAATTGTGTATTTTTCTTTAAATAATACATCTGAATAATACATCTAAGAAAAAAAAAAAAAAAAAAAAAAATGTAGAATGGAGTTAAAGAACGTATCAATGGTTTTTAAACGCGCTTATTTCGAATTCGACAAACAAATTATGTTACAATATAACATAAATAAAGTAATTTATTTAATCAATCATGAATGGATTATGAAAGATCATTATAAAAATATATTTTGAATTTCATATCATTTTAAAGGTTTTTGAGGGCACTTATGTTAAATTTGATGAACAAATAATAGCACAATGTCATTAAGTAGTCATATGAAAATGAAACAAAAATTTATTGTATTAATGGGCTATAAAATCGCAAAAAAATAGGTGATGAAAAAATTTTTTGTTAAAATAAATGAAATGAAACATAAAAATAATACGAAATAAAATTACAAAAAACATGAATAAATGCAATGAAATAAAAAAAAATAAAATGAAAAAGGGAACCAAAAAAAAAAAAAATGTGAAAATAAATGTTAGGTGACGACTTGCGTAAATTAATAAATTTTAATCTTTATTCTATTTTATCCTGTTATATTTCATTCCCAATGATAAAATTTTAAGACTCTTTACAGAGTCATACTCAACGAGAGTCGTCGCCTAACAAAGCTGACTGTGAACTTCGTGGCTCTTGGAAGTGTCAAGTGACAACCGAAGCGAGCCATGAAGCCTAAACACATGAAGTCAGCAAGTACCGGCCCCATAGCAAGTAAGACAAAGAAGTTTAACTAAAACTTCGTGCAAGGTGCATTTCTTTGCGCGGCGTTTTAGTCAGTAGCCCGCTGCCGCTCATCAAGTGCAGACGTAATAATTAATTTTATAAGATTAACCAGACGTTCCGTCTATTTTTTCCTTTTCTGTTTTATTTTATATGTATACTAGTAATATCAAATAAAGTGATATAAAACTAATTGGAAAAGAAATTTAAATTATTATAAAATAATAAATAACAAATAAATAAATATAAAAATAAATAATCATAAATCGACGGAAAGAGAAAGTGCAGGTCGTCAGAACTGATAATTAGCGGATAGAAAGGTAAGTTAATCTGGATATTATATTCAACACTCTACTTCTTCCTTCCTTTTAATCTTTTCTTAAACAAACAAATAGTTGGACTATCTGCTGTCCCGCAGCCTGTGAAGGAGCGTGAGACTGTAGTCCACAGTTTTTAGCATTTGATTTGAAGCTGAAAACAAACTTAAATGACATTAAACGTTATTTAACAAAATTGGTAGCAGAGCGTGGTTTATGGTCTCTAATTATTTGTTTGTTTATTATATATTCTCTTATTACTGTTTTTTCTTAAGAAACACCAAACACCATTCAATGAAGCATGTTAATGAATGACGCGTAATACCCCATATAGTACACTGTGCGCGGACGCGTACATGCTGTGCTTTTGCGGATAGCATGGTATATGCGATATTTCGTTATAACTAAAAAAAAAAAAAAAATAAATGAATAAATAAAATAAATAAATAAATAAAGTAAAAAAAAAAAAAAAAAAAAAAAAAAAAAATAATAAATGTAATACTACATTAATAAATAAACGGAAAAATAAATAAGAGTTAACTGTCGTTAAAATAACAAAAAAATAAATAAGTAATAGTATAATAATGTGTTTTAAATGATAATAGAAAAATAAGAAAATAGTGACCTCTTATACTACACGCTTACAAGACAGAACAAATACACTGTTCCTACCCTGAATCTGCTAACCAGAGCGGTTCATCCCTCTTGTCCTGCTGAAATAGCGGACATTCTATACCCAAGATCTGCTAACCAGAGCGGTCTTTCTCTTCCTACCCTGAATCTGCTAACCAGAGCGGTTCATCCCCATTAGTCCTGCTGAAATAGCGGACACTCTTTACCCTAGATCTGCTACTTAAAGCGGTCTATCAAAATAACAAATACATACACACAGACATATTTGCACGTAATAGTGTTAGTAGAAGAATAATTCTTAAAAAACGGAGTAAAGATTTAATATAATTAATGATTTCACTTATATACCCACGATTGTTTATAAAATAATATTTCATGAAACCGCCAACGAATAATTTTGCGAGTAATAAAAAAGGTAAGAGAAGTGGTAGAAAATTGTTTATGCAGGAGCTTGTAAGAGAAAAAAACGTTCTAGAAAAAAAATTAGATTTTATTTATAATCAGTTACAAAATTACTATAACTGTGATACATTAAACAGTAATTTATCAAAAAACAAAAAAATCGAAAAACAAGTAGTAAGTACGTTTCAGAAAAATAATTTTTATAATTTAGAAATTAATGTTCAGCGGAAATGCGATAATTTTAAAATTCGATTAAATACACAATTTGATGAATTAATTGCTTTCGCGAAAAAAGAGTTTCTTAAAGGCACTCAAGAACATATAAACGCATAGGCAGGAGATTACTCATATACATACGAATATATAAAAAAAAAATTATTAATACGGTATTTAAACCGTGACCGTCGAGCCCATTCTTGCTTAAAGAGGAAAAAGTGTTAAGTTAAGTCAGATACTCTCATACAGAAAGAGCCCTTCAATATTACACCGCGCACTAGCTGATGCTCGCGTAGCAATTTGTATGTATAGCTACACATGCCACATTAGAAATCCCTGCGCCGTATACTCCCTGGCTTAAAGCAGATGATATCATATCAGCGTGCTTGATTACACTCTCTCACTTTAGTTTTTGGGCATACACATAGTACACTTATCGTATACCTATAAAAATTAAAGCAAACTTATTGCACTTGCATGCGTTAAGCAAACGCTCACATTAAACACATACACATCCACACACGAATAAATACACAGACATATATATATATATATATATATATATATATAAACAATTTTTTCTTTATTTCTTATGTCTTCTGCGATAAATGTCAAGGATTTGATAGAATATTTTTCCAAAACAAAGAAACAAAACAAAATAGTAGTATAATTTTTTTTTTTTTTTTTTTTTTTTGTTAGTATTACACACATAAAGAATAAAAAAAAAAAAATTTTAAATAAAAAAGGTTCAAACAAAAAAAAAAAAAAAAAAAAAAAGAGAAGAAAAAAACCGCTTGTAAGGTATTATACAACTAAAAAAATGGTCAATGGAAACGATGATGCCGATATCACAGTAGCCGAAGCGCTGATGGAGTCTCTCAATGCCAACTTCTCATTTCAGCATGCGATTAAATCCATCCCTATATTCGATGGGAAAAATATTCCACTGAAGGATTATATACAAGATGTTAGAAATGGAGAAAGCTGGGTCAGAGATGATCAAAAAGATTTATATAAAAGAGCAGTATTGCAAAATCTACGAGGCGCCGCACGCATAAGCGTAAGTGGCCAAGATTTCGAAAATCTTGAAGCATTTATAACCCATTTAAAAAAAAGATATGCAACAGGAAAAACCGTTGCTTACTATCAAACTCAGCTACAGAAAGGGCGCCAACGACAAGGCCAATCGGTTGGTGAATATTATGATTATGTAAACCTACTGCTAAGCGGTGCTGAAAAAGCCTTGATGGAAGATAAAGGCAATACATACAACGCACATATGATGACCCCTATAAAAGACATGGCATTAGACATGTTCATAAAAGGACTAGCACCTATGATAAGCCAGCAGGTAGATGCGAAAGAACCTGCTTCTCTAGCCGACGCCTTCGATTACGCGTTGAGATTGGAGAGCCGAATGAGAGCGGGTATAATTCCGGATACGCGATATCAAGGACTACCTCGTAGTGACTTTAGAAATAATTTAACCAACTCATATCAACAGCAGAATAGGTATCCCGATCAGCCATTCTCATCACATCAAGTGGCACAAGTTAATGAACAACAAATCGACAATGAGAATAATCACGCTGATAGGCAGTATAATAATTATCAAAATTATAATAGACAATATCAACAACAAAATAATGGACAGAATTACTGTAAAAATTATCAGAATCAGGGAAGAAATTGGAATTTTCAAAATCAATCGAGAAATTCTAATTATTATCAGAATAATTTCGGACGATATAATAACGAAAATCCTAATAATTATTACACTCAAAGGAATGCTAATTTTAATCCTGGTAATAATCAAGGATACCGAGGCAGAGGTCAGAATTACAATAGGTATTCCCGAAATAATAATTATAATAGTTATAATCAACAAAGTTTTAATCCTAACTATCAGAATCAGAACTTTCAAAATCAATACCAACCAGGAGGCGATCGTTTGCCGCATCATTTAAACTCTCAGGCGGCTCACCCCAATCATCGTTCGGAGGTGAGCCCCCAAAGACAGAATTCAACCCCTACACCGAATGTTTCAGCGCAGGTAATGAAAATAGCAACAGAATTGAAACCGTCCACATTGGTACCTGCCAGGGACTTGGCGTAGACGACGAGCCTACAAGTATAAGGTTATCAATCCCAGAAGGTAAAAATCACTTTATAACACTCATGCTCGATAATGGCGCTGCCACAAATCTGATTAAATTAGATCAGTTACACCCATATTCACGAGTAGAGACTAGTGAAATTATTAACCTTACTGGAATCACACCTCACCCAGTTTTAACTAAAGGAACAACGTATATGACCATTCAAGGAAAACCTACAATTTTTCATGTGATCCCTAACGATTTTCCGATCAAAGATGGCGGTTTATTGGGTCGAAATTTTTGTAAGGAACGACGAGCCACATTATCATATTATCATGATGCTATAGTACTAGATGATGACGTAATGAACCCCATCCCTTTTTTAAAAACTCTTGAGGAAATAGAGCAATTGGAAAGAGATGAAAAAGAACAAAAAACCATAAAACTCAAAAAACAAGCACAGGAAAATCAAATTTTAGCTACAACCCTTGATACTAACAAAGAGACGGAATGCCTTAAGGATAAAATTAACCAACAGAAATTTTATGACGAATACATTGTAGGCCCACCCGAAAGGTCAAATATACCTAAGTACGAAAAATTTGGAGACATAAAAGCTGATTTTCATTTTCGAGATGAGTTTGATAAATTGATCTTATCAGAAAGAGGTGAAAATCTTATGAAGGCCACTGATAATAAAACTGATAAAAGTGGGATATACAGTGAAAATAATGAATTAGTCGACCAACCCCATGCCATTGATCAGAATAAAAATACTCCTAGTGAAGAACATTGCCCTAATGAGGAACAAAAAAATACCAGTAAAGCAACTTAATATACGATTAAGGCTCGAACACGTCAAATAGTAAGAATTAATTTAATTAATACTAATTTAACTGAAGGATACTTACCGCGAATAGATGTAGGGTGTGATAACATATATTTAGGAGAAGGAATAGTAAAAAATGAGAACGGTCAATGTAATATTATGGCAATAAATACTAATAAGGATGATATTACGATTGAAATAGACCCAAGAGAAATCCTACCTTTCGAATACATTGCACCTGAATTTGATCCCGATACTAGCAGCGAACATGAAAGACCAATTGTTAAAAATAAACGAGATAGAATAAACGACCTAAAAGGACTCGTGCGTACCGGTCATTTAAACTTGGAAGAACGAGACCAAATATATCAATTGATTTCTGAATTCTCAGAAATCTTCTTGTTACCAGGAGACATTTTACCGTGTACTAACCTCGTCGCACACGAAATCCCGACGGAAAATAACATCCCTATCAACACTAAACAATATCGTCACCCACCAGTACATAGAAAAGTTTTAGAGGAACACGTAGCAAAGAAACTTAACGATGGAATAATTGAACCTTCGTCATCACCGTATAATTCACCTCTTTGGATTGTCCCTAAAAAACCTGATAGCCAGGGAAACCCAAGATGGAGGGTAGTAATTGATTTCCGAGAACTTAATAAAAAGACCATTGGTGATGCATATCCATTGCCTAATATCGCAGATATTATGGACCAGTTGGGAGGAGCCGTATATTTTTCAGTTTTCGATTTGGCAAGTGGATTCCAACAAATCCCCATGGATGAACATGATAAGTATAAAACAGCATTTACGACACCCCATGGACATTACCAATATAGACGAATGCCCGAAGGCCTGAAAAACGCACCTGCCACGTTCCAACGACTAATGGATCTCATATTGAGAGGCTTATTGAATGTTGAAATGCTAGTGTATTTAGATGATATTATTATTTACGCAAAAGATCTAGTAGATCACGAGCGTAAAGTTAGGTTACTTTTCGATCGGTTAAGATCAGCGAACATGGTACTCCAACCAGATAAAGTTGAATTTTTGCGAAAAGAAGTAATATTTCTTGGGCATATAGTGAGTCAACGAGGGATTGAACCAGACCCTAAAAAGATACAAGCCGTTAGAGAATTTCCTCAACCAAAAACTATGAAAAATATTAGACAATTTTTAGGACTAGCAGGATACTATAGACGCTTTATTAAAGATTTTTCAAAAATAGCTAAACCATTATCAGATTTATTAAAAAAGGGAGAAAAATTTGAATGGACTGAAGTGCAGGAAAAGAGTTTTCAAGTACTAAAGGATCACCTATGCCAAGAGCCTATTTTACAATTCCCCGACTTTAGTAAATCATTCAAGTTAACAACAGATGCATCTGACTATGCAATTGGAGCGGTATTGAGTCAGGAAAAAGATGGGTTTGACCATCCTGTCGCTTACCTTTCAAGAACTTTAAATAAAGCCGAAATAAATTATTCCACGACTGAAAAGGAATGTCTAGCCGCACTATATGCAATGCATCACTTTCGTTCGTATTTATTAGGTAATAAATTCGTTCTCGTAGCCGATCATGAGCCATTGAATTGGATGCATACAAGAAAAGACCCAGGTCAGCGTTTGATGCGCTGGATGTTTAAATTCACCGACTATGAATACACTTTTAAATACAAACCAGGAAGACTCAATACCAACGCTGATGCATTATCTAGAAACCCAGTAGGACCATTTCTTTATGCAGAAAATAATATAAACAATGGATTACCATTACTAAGAGTTATGATGATGGGTCGAAAGAAAATAGAGGAAAAGAAGAAAACAGAATTACAAAGTCAGAAGAAAGGAACAGTAAGAGCACCCAAATTAACGACGATCAAACCTAAAGCATTGCCAACAACCTCGAAGGAAATAATAGGAGTAAAAAAACCAAGAAGCATGACCAAATCAGAACCAGATGAACCTAAGTTGATCAAGGGTCCTGGACGACCCCTTGGTTCAAAAACAAACAAAGAACGGCCGAAATTAGATCATAGTGTGATTGCTCAAAGAACCCGAACAAAAACATTTCCACAGCCACAGAAATCATCTACATCTCAACCGAATATATTAAGAAATGTCACTAAAAATACATCAAAAGACTCTAGCTCATTAAAAGTGAATTTTTCAGAATCAGTAGCCTCAACATCACACGCTAGCGATACGAATTTAGAAACTACAGAAATAAAACATAATAGTTCCAAAAATGAGGAAATGACACAATTACCAGTTAGAGATATAATTGACCTTGGTGCATCGTCAAGAACAAGTATGTTCTCCGAAAATGACCCAAGCGATACTGAAGAATCGTCAAGAGAAGATACTCAAATACCAGTATATGACCCTAGACGAAGTGGATTACGGCAAGAACTGACTGAAACAGAAATAGACTCAAATACGGATACTGATTCAGACTCAGATATGACAAATACTGAAATTTCCGTTACACCAATTTCACTTAGCGAAAGTTCAAATGATGACGTTTTTGAAGACCAACCTAAAACTATGACAAATAATACTGATGAAGTTACTTATAAAGAAATAGAAGAGTTAACAAAGAGATTTAACCAAAGCCTTCAAGAATATTTGGACAAGTCTAACAACGATGATGAGCCCGAACAGGCCGATTTTTTATCAGTAACTAGATTTTCTGATGGAGATAAACCGGACCCCGAAATTCAAGACATATTAACCGAAATGGACACCTACGATCCTGATAATTTTGATGATTCTGTATTAGATGAAAGAATTGCGGATATATCAAGACGTACAACAGGTCTTGAACCCCTATTCGATGAAGAAGAAATTTTAAGAAAATATAGGACAAGTGGAAAATTATCAATTACCCCACGTATTCAGGAAAATACACCCTTAAGTTCTAGCACACCGACGCAAACGAGTACTTTTGCTACTACAAAAAACAGACGATCTAAAGCGCCGGACTTGCAACAAATAACAGAAGAAACCCCGGATAACTTAAATGAAAACAACAAACAAATAAACTGCAATGAAAATAAATCAATGAATCGAACTATTGCACCTGATTTCATGTTACTATCGGACTTATACTCTTTTCAACCCATCAATCGATACAAACAACAGCACGGAAAAGTGTATGTAAGTCTTAGTGATAGTAGCAGTAGTACTGATAATTATAAGAATGAAAATGGAGCTAAGCTAGTAAACAATGTCATTACCACCAGGTATTGCCTTACATACAAAAGAGACAATATAGTTCATTTTATTAGCAAGGATTGTCAACCAGTCACATCTGTCTCAAGGCTGTTGAGATCGATAGGTGCACTGGACTTTAGCTATTTGAAATCGAAAAAACCAAGAGTTGGCCAAATTTTAATAACACCTTATGGAGGACATAATATACTATCAATCGTTATTAATGAAACGTCGACTGATTTAGTATCTTCAGAAAGTCTTACAAAAGCTTTTAAATCGCTCAAAAAAATATTATTGAGACGAAATCTTAAAACCTTCCGAATTTCAAGAAGGGGAGATCTTACAGACAAATTAGAACCTGGATTGATAACAGAAACGTTATTAACAATTTTTGATACAACACCCATACAAATTACTGTCTGTTACGGTAAGGTTGATTTTCTGAAAATCCAAGAACGTAATGAAATAATACAAACATTACATGACAGCCCTGTTGGAGGACATAAGGGAATAAACCAAACTTACCGGAAAATAAGAGAACGGTTTTATTGGCCCGGAATGAGAAATGATATTCTCAATTATGTACGTAAATGCAGCAAGTGTCAAGAGAAAAAAATTGAACGACTCAAAACAAGAGAGCCCTTGGTACTTACAGATACACCTATTGAAGCTTTCGATAAGGTTTCCATCGATACCGTTGGTAAATTAAGAATAACACCCAATGGTAATTGCCATTTGCTGACCATACAGTGTAATTTGACTAAATATATCATATTAGTCCCTGTACCAGACCTAAGATCAAGCACTCTTGCCGATGCACTCGTACAAAATCTAATATTAGTTTATGGTGCGCCTAGAGCAATTCTATCAGATAGACATGCTACATTTATGTCTAATTTATTGGAACAACTCATGAGAACCATCAAAACCAATCATCTAACTACATCAGCATACCACCCTCAAACAAACGGATCACTAGAGCGAAGTCATGCTGCCCTAGCTGACTTTATACGAACTTACTCTGAAACATATGATGACTGGGACAACTTAGCAAAATTTGCAGCTTTCACGTATAACACGAGTGTACATGCAGCTACAAATTTTACGCCTTATGAACTAGTATTCGGGAGAGTAGCGAGGTTGCCCTTGAAGATACCTAAAGATGAAAGATTACGAACATACCCACTATATTTACAAGATCTTATAAGGCGACTTCAAGAAATGCAAATTGCGGCAGGAAATCAACAAATAAAGATGAAAGTACAAGCAAAAACAAGATATGATAAAAAATTAAAGCCTCTAAATGTTAAACCAGGAGATTACGTTTGGGTAAAGAAAGAAGTGCGTTCCCATAAATTTGATCGCTTTTATAATGAACCCCTAAAGGTTAGAACAGTTTTAGAGGGAAATAATGTGTTACTTGAAAAAACCAATGGTGAAACCATACGCAAACATACAGATAAATTAAAGCTAGTTCCCCGATAATAATATCTTGTAAGAAACATATTCTACATGTCTTCCAGAGAAAAAAACACAACGATGCAGATTATATTGGCCATCTTAATGACAATAGCGTTCGAAGGCCGCGCAGATTTAAACTATGCTAATCATGGCAACTATAGCATAGAACCACTTGAAACAAACCCTGGAATATACTACGAACGAATCGGTATAACAAAAATTAAGAGAGCCGATTGGAAGATTGTGATATGGCTGGATGTTAATAAATTCATATTGGAACAAACACCTACTCAAGGATTAAACGAAACTTTTCGATATTGTATTGTACAGTTTGGTTATTCTAATTGCACTCGGTATATGGAAATGGACCTCTTGAATTTAAAAATAAAGCGATTGACAAACCTCAAAGCAACACTATTGAACATAATAAATACTGTGGGAATCCATGCAGGAGATAACATTATTCCACCCCCCAGCATACGAGCAAAAAGACTGATACCTTTTGGAATTATTGGGAGTATTGCTAAAGGACTTTACGGCTTAGTCACAGAAGATGATATTAACGTTATAAACACTAACATCAACAATTTAGATACCAATTAAAAAGAATATATTAAATTGTACGAACAAAATAGCCATATTTTTGCAGCCGCATTCAAAGAACTATACAATACCACGAAACGCCATGAGCATATTTTAAAACAAGTTGCTGATATATTGACTTCAGGACCGGATTTTACTCTTGACAGATATCTGATTCATTTGTCAGCATACCTTAGAAGAACTGAGGCTACCCTAGATCACATTATTCGTTCCCATGAAGATCTGATTGACATCTTGCATGATTTACAAAGAGGTCAAGCACATCCAAAGCTATTTTCTCCAAATATATTTAGAACAGTAGCCCGGGATGTAAAGAACCTTGCGGGAAATCTAGAATTTGTAGCACCAATAGAAAACCTTTATGCTGGTGAAATAAGTACCCTAAGCAAATTAGATGTTGTACATCAAGAAAATAGAACCATGGTAATATTACATTTGCCACTCGTAGATCGAACCCCTTACAATCTTTATAGACTACATCCAGCCATGATACCCCAATCTGGACAAAATGGATCTGCCTACATAAAACCGTCGTACCCTTACCTAGCAGTAGCAGCAGACCATAATTCGTATTTACGACTAAACGAAGTTACATTTAACCAATGCGATAAGACGGTATATGGTTATATATGCTCGGCTATGGAACCGCTGAAGGAACCTTATTCTATGAACGAATGTGAAATTCTTATGTTATTACGACCTGGACCAGAAGTATTTAAATACTGTGAAATTATGTTTACGCCGAAAACCGAAAGCCAATGGATTTATTTACCAGCTGATAGTTCATGGTTATTCTCAACACCCAATGAAGAACAATTGAACATTATCTGTCCTAATAAAATGGATCAACAAGAAAGAGTAAAAGGTATAGGTCTTCTACGAATGAATGATGGATGTACGGGAAAAACTCACAGATTAACCTTAACCAGTGAACATAAGATTATCACTCAAATACAATATATCTATCAGGTAGAAGTGAACTTAAACTTAACAGTACTGCATGAACCCTTAAAAGACACTGATGACTTCCATGACGCTATAAAATCGATTCGAGAATTAAACTTTAATGAACAAGCATGGACAGATGAAGAATTAAATGTACAAAATATAATAAATCAAATGGAGAAAATACGGACCCGAAAGTTGGAGGAAAAACAAACTTCTCTTTTTTCTTTAATACGAAATGTCTTTGAAGCTATTATTATTATGATTATAATAGCAATACTCATCAGCAAAGCAAGAAGCTGTTTCAAGAAGATTATGAAACGTAGTGTCTCGGAAAAATTTATAAAACGTACCATCAACCCCCTGAACGCAGAACCCCGAGTAACCATAAAACAAGAACCAAATGAACACGAAGCAACTGAACTGTATGTTGAAATAGAAGAAAAACAAAAAATACCTAAATCATCTAAAGCTAGACCTATAATGAAGACACGGAATTTGATACTCCCACGCCATACACCCCAAAAACTGGAAATGGACTCATAAATCAATAGTAATTTGATACTATTTTCCTTCCAGGTAGAACAATGAACCCCGAATATGAAATAACAATAAAGACTAGAGTCAACATAAACCAACCTTTACATGAAGTTATCGAACAATTAGAAAATAAAGGAAATATTAAGGGAATGCACATACTTACGGATTTACATAGTTATGAACATCGAACTATAACCGCCAAATACAATAGTGATTCATTTACTAAAGTTACTGATGAAACACTAAATACAGGAGAAGAAGTTCAAACACTTTCTCCTTTTAAGATGAAATCCACTATTTGTCAAGCAGAAAAGATCTCTTCACCAACACCATCAAGAAACGACAAAGATACACCAAACATTGATCCAAAAAGACTTATGTGTCTTCTGCCATGGGATATAGAAGAAAAGAAAAGAGAAAGAGATTTCTTTAATCATTTCTCTCAATTTGGCACCCTAGAATATTGTTATGCCGTTAGAGATCGGCGGGGAAGATTATCCCAAGGATATGTAAAATACATGGATCCTAAAAGCGCTATTTTAGCATTGCAGAACGATGAACCTGAATATCGCACAAAGTACGCTGAACCAATTAAAAGGAGTACAAAATACAAAATGAACCGAAAATTGACTCACCAATTATGTCAACAACAAGTTGAGTTAATGACCTACCACAGACATGTGATTACATGCAGAAGACAACGCTGTACACAAACTACAGAAACGAAGTCAATCCTTACCAAAACCGTTGATCTACGAGAGAAGATCAAAAGTAGCAGAAAATGAACCCAATAATTGAACCCTACCATTCAACTAGCCACCTTCTACGTCGAATACACATCACTTAGTTCTAAGATTTTAACTTAAAGCTTTGTAAAATCAATTTTTTTCTTTCACGTATTCCTTCTTCTTAACTTCACTTTATTTTTTAATTTTATCTTTAGGATTTATATGAAGTACGTTTATTATTAGTTATAAAAAAAAAAAAAATAAAAAAATAAAAAAATAAAAAAAATAAAAAAAATATATATATATAAATATAAATATAAATAAATAAATATAATAATTATGAAAATAATAATAATTAAGCTTTAAATTTAAAAGCGCATGTTGTATTCTATTTTAGCTGTATGTTACTCTATTGTCAAATTTTTTTTTTTCTCCTCTTTTGTAATATGAAGCTTTAGCATGTATTAAAACTACTAATTCAATTGTATTACAAATACGCAAATATTTCGGCATAGCATGATAAGTAATAATTGTATCTATCCATGTATTCCCTACCCATTATCCAATAGTTTCATAAACCTAATTTTATTCTCATATCTGCATTCCATACATCACTTACGAACAATAACAACACGAAGTACACTACAAGAACACTCATACATGTACAGTATCAAGTGATGATCCTCACAACATCCATCATATTTACGTTTGCAGAATTACACACACAATGGACAAACAAAACGCTAATATCATAGAAGCAATGGCTGATGGATCCCAGCTTAGCATACTGCTGCAGGGGGATTATAGTAGGCTAATGCTAAAAAAAATTCTGGAAAACTTCGGGATAGTGAGGTCCATCGAACAGGAACCCTGTGCTATGGGGTACTCAAGTTACGAAGTGACATTCCTTTCACCACGGGAGGCAGCGTTAGCGGCTGATAACCTAAATGCAGCGCCAACGCTACAGGAGCTATTCGACTCATTGTCGAATGTATCGGACGAGAGGAATTGGGCAAAGTCAACGGCACCTGTCCCCTTGCCAAATAAAAGAAAAGTCAAGGTCCACAATATATCGGAAAATGGACGTTGGTTAAACATAATGACCGAAGAACCAATTGACAAGCGCCAATTGGAAACATCGCTTAATAAATTTGGTCCGATGTTATCATTAGAAGAACAGCCATGTTCGGTCCCATACACCAGCTACGAGGTCGAATATTACCAACTATGTGATGCAGCAGTTGCTGCAGCAACCTTGAATGATACAACGACCATAGAAATAGAAGACAAATCATCTTTACGAAACATCGAAGCACCAGCTAAGAATGTAGAATCAACGAAGGAAGTCAAAACCTTTAAAAAAATTAATGAAGAAGAGCTTAGTCCAATATTACGATTTGTAAGAGTAAATCGTACTGGGACTAAAATAAGCGTCATTTTAAAAAAACCTATTAACATAAATTGTATTATAGAATTTTTCGAAAACAAATATCCAATAGAAGATATTCATTTTTCAACCAAAAAACAAACACGGGAAGATATTGTTCCCGTTCATATAACGTATGGATCCGCTGAGTGGGCAGAAAACATGCGCCAAATAGTAGTGTATTGCATAACTCAGCAGCCAAAAAATGTATTCACAAAAAACCCGAAAACAGAAAACACGATCAAAATAAATAACGATCCAAAAGACAATGACTCACTTCCACAAAAAGTAGTATCTAAGGTACCGGCCATTATGAATCCGGATGAATACACCCGGTTGTTAATGACCTTTGGCCCTTTGAGCCATTTAAACTACTACCCATTAGATGTCAAACGCGACGATGGAAGACAGTTATACCTAAGCTTCGCTACATACTGTAACGAAGAATCGACGGAAAGGGCCCTCAAAGGACTCAAAATGTATGGGGCGAATTACTCCCAAAAAGACTCGCCAAAAAACCGTGAAATAATAACACATTCATCGTGTGGAAATTTAATATCCAAATGCCATCTTGAGGTGCACAGTCTTCTGTGCAAAACACAAATGAAATTAAAAAAGATCTGCCCATCATGCCAGGAAAATATCAACTTGGTAAAATACGACTGGCACTATAAACTATGCCTTGAGATGGGAGTGTCAGCAAATCTTGATGCACTTAATAGACTAGTAATTAACAACACAAAATCAGGGGCCAAGGAGAAGTAGAAGATGTAATATTCACGAATCCATTCCTTCCCTTTCTCTCAGTCCCGAATAAACAAATATAATAATTCTGTAAATTAATACTTTATGACATAACTATAAGGATTATTGTAAAATGTTTATGTTATGTAACTCATAAATGTTTACTTATAAGATAAATAAAAAAAAAAAAAAAAAAAAAAAAAAAAAAAAAAAAACCAATAAAATAATATAATATAATATATTCACCGAGGACGGTGATAGTTTTAAGAAGGGGAGGCTGTTAGGTGACGACTTGCGTAAATTAATAAATTTTTATCTTTATTCTATTTTATCCTGTTATATTTCATTCCCAATGATAAAATTTTAAGACTCTTTACAGAGTCATACTCAACGAGAGTCGTCGCCTAACAAAGCTGACTGTGAACTTCGTGGCTCTTGGAAGTGTCAAGTGACAACCGAAGCGAGCCATGAAGCCTAAACACATGAAGTCAGCAAGTACCGGCCCCATAGCAAGTAAGACAAAGAAGTTTAACTAAAACTTCGTGCAAGGTGCATTTCTTTGCGCGGCGTTTTAGTCAGTAGCCCGCTGCCGCTCATCAAGTGCAGACGTAATAATTAATTTTATAAGATTAACAAGACGTTCCGTCTATTTTTTCCTTTTCTGTTTTATTTTATATGTATACTAGTAATATCAAATAAAGTGATATAAAACTAATTGGAAAAGGAATTTAAATTATTATAAAATAATAAATAACAAATAAATAAATATAAAAATAAATAATCATAAATCGACGGAAAGAGAAAGTGCAGGTCGTCAGAACTGATAATTAGCGGATAGAAAGGTAAGTTAATCTAGATATTATATTCAACACTCTACTTCTTCCTTCCTTTTAATCTTTTCTTAAACAAACAAATAGTTGGACTATCTGCTGTCCCGCAGCCTGTGAAGGAGCGTGAGACTGTAGTCCACAGTTTTTAGTTTTTGATTTGAAGCTGAAAACAAACTTAAATGACATTAAACGTTATTTAACAATAAAAAAAGAAATTAAATAAAGGAAATACAAAACAATGAAAAAAAATGTAATAAAATAAGATATAGAAATAAATAAAACAAGAAACGGAAAAAAAAAAAATTAAACAATAAATAAAGAAAAAAAAAAACGAAAAATTAAAAAAAAAAGAAAAAAAACCAGGGGGTATTAATGGGTCATGGGACCCACGGTAAGAACGAAGTTTTTTAAACATGAGATGGGTATAGACACAATTTCTCAGGTAACAAGGCGGTCGCTAGACCTACAGGAAAAACGAAGTTCTGTAAACATTACTACTGCATTCATGTAGTTTACTAAAACATTAACTTAAAAAACAAAAAAAAAATAAAAAACAATAAGTAGTTTAGTACTCACGATGGTTAAACTTCGTGAGAACCTCGTGCATAAATACAGTACTCACGAAGTTCAACCATCGTGAGTACTAAACTACTTATTGTTTTTTTTTTTCATTCGTTTTTTAAGTTTTTTTTTTAGAAAACAATATGAATGCAGTACTAACGCTTACAGAGTTTTGTTCTTCCTTTGGGTCTAGCGACCGCCTTGTTACCTGAGAAATTATGTCTATAGCCATCCCATGTTTAAAGAACTTTGTTTTTACCACGGGTCCCATGACCCATTAATACTCCCTAGTTTGTTTTTTTTTTTTTATTTTATTGGTAAGCAAAATCTCAAGTGGCTCATTTTTAACAATCCAGTGCGCTTACTTATCTGCTCTTTTTTTTATTTATTGGTAAGCAAAATCTCAAGCGGCTAATCCCCAACGACCCAGTGCGCTTACTTGGCCACACTTTTTTTGATTTATTGGTAAGCAAAATCTCAAGCGGCTTATCTCTAACGACCCAGTGCGCTTACTTGGCCGCACTTTTTTTTATTTATTGGTAAGCAAAATCGCAAGCGGCTAATCCCCAACGACCCAGTGCGCTTACTTAGCCACACTTTTTTTTATTTATAGGTAAGCAAAATCTTAAGTGGCTAATCCTTAACACCCCAGTGTGCTTACTTGGCCGCACTTTTATTTTATTATTAATTACTAAAATTCCATGCATATAATTTCTAACGACCTAATAGGTTCACATACCATGATTTATTATTAATTTGAATATTAAATCGATTTCGGTTGATTTAAAAAATTAATAACAAAGAAAAGGAAGTCTCAGCATACCCTGAAGTAGGCCGAACTTACAGAATTATAACGACTCTGCCTACTTGAAAGCTTTGCTTCCTAAAGGAAAGATAAGTTGAACATCTGAGTAAGGACGATTTATGCTAAATTAGGAATAAATTTGAAAGAACACAAGTAAAGGGTAAGCTACGGTTGATAATATCAACATATGGAAGTTTGTTATTCCTTGTGTTGTGTAGTACACTAGCTTAGTTGGTTACGGAGTATATTTTGGAACCAGAAATTGTGAGTTCGACACTTAAAATTTTTTTTTTTTTCTTCTTTATTTTTTACTGTGATTCTTAATACGTTCAGATATTTATTTATGTATCAGTAACTACATACAAGCATGCATGCATAATAATCTAATTCGAGTAACGCAATAACTTCTGTTCGCACATTTTTAAAGAAAATTTTCTTTCATCTAAATTTGAAGGAATTTAATTATTGCTAGCTGACCAATACGTTCATTGCCTGCACTTTTGTTTATCCAATAAATAAACAAAGCTTTAAGCAGCTAATACCTAATTACTCGAAGCTATTGCTTGGCCAAACATTTATTTATTTATTCATTAATCATTTAACATTTTAAGAGTCTTAGCCTAAGTAATTTGAAGCGCTTGCTTGTGTGCGCTTTTATTTATTTGCGAAGTATGTTACATTCCGAGAGCATATTCTACTTTCAAGTAATTTGAAGAGTTTTCTTGGCCACAGTATTAGTTATTTATTAAGTATTGTTCGTTTTAGAGTCTTATCCCAAGAAATTTGAATTGCTCGATTGTCTGCGCTTTTCTTTGTTTAGTAAATGCACTCAGTATTAATATTATTATGGATAAGACAATTATAAACTAGTTACACAACTACAGTTAAGCGATGTATTCGTTTAGCTGGACAAGATGTTTTTTGTGTACCCGAAATGTTGGAATACAAGAATTGCAGCAGATTTTTCTTTTGATTTTAAGTATTCTACGAAGAAACACAAAAAAAAATTGATGTTAGTCATTTTTAACTGTTAGATTATCAAATTCTTAATTAATTCTTCGAAATTTTATAAACTTGCCCATTGATTTAATGAGCCGTGAGTATTATTGCGCTTATTATTTTTATAATTTTCATACTATGCAGCGTTTCAGTTACTTACTAAACGCAATAATTTTTGTAAATTTTTGAAGATCTCTATTTTTAAAATCTCTGTTTTTAAAATCATCCTACAGTAAACTTATAACTTTGAGTTATTGTATTTCGCGCCGATACAAACAAATTCGCAATGCACATGCACAAGCATGCTTGCGCGCGTGTCATCTGTCAACACTTCAAAGTGTCGCAAACATCTATCTATATATCTCTCTTCGGCCTGGATGTCTTCGTAAAGCAACTTCTTCTTCCAACTTCATGCGAATCTATAAGGTATTTTATTAATTTTTGTGTAAAAGTGTGTCAAAAACATTCACATACGTGCGTGGTGTAAGTAAAAGTTGTACTGTATTGCGTAAATAATTGTAGCAACGTCTGTAGATTCTGCTTTTACGTGAATTTTTGTAACCTTTGTATTTAAGTTGTGACAGTCTCTGCACTCAACTTAACTTGTTTGTTGTTGTTAGCAGAAAGTCTTTCATGATGAATATCTTGATGAGTCTATTTTTCTTTATTTCCACATTAGCTCTTGTTATCGCAATTTTTTTTAGCTCTTTTGTTTCTAACCTTGATGACATCACTAACAACAACAAGCGACCGAAAAAAAGCGCCACTTAAACACCGAAAAAAAGACGGTCAGCTATTTTGTTCCAAGAAGACTAGTTACGCGATCCGGTATTAAAAGATTGGCTTGTAAAGCACGCGACCGATTAGCAAAAGGCTTACTGTAAAGCTTGTCAAAAAGATTTGTAGTTTTTTAGCCTAAGTAACTTGATTGCTCATAGCACAACTTTTACCCACGTCGATAATTTAAACGCCGCGATCGATTTTGGTACCATCGTAACAGTTGTTTGTAAAGGACTATCTTTTTAAGATAGAATTTATGCCTTCGAAATGCGAGTATCGAAGTTCATTGCACAAAACCCCGTCAGTGTTCGAATAGTAAATAATTTAATTTCTTTTATTAAAAATCTTATCGAGGATTTTCAAGCCATGAAAAATATTCGTATGAAAGATTAAAAATGTGCAAAAGTCATTAATAACGTTTTGTATAAAAGTGAGTTTGAAAATTCAACAAGTATTTTAAATAACACTTATTACTCGGTTCTTATTGACGAAAGCACCGACATTAGTAATAAAAAATTGCTTTGTGTTTGTGCACAATATTTTTCACCGCAAAAAAATTCGGTTGTCTAACAACTTTTGCAATTAATTAAAATCGGCGCTTAGAAATGTAGTGCACAAGAGTTGTTTTACTTGTTTAAAAAATTTCGTGACGATAATTCAATGAACATTAATAATATAGTTGCTCTTTCGTGCGATAATGCTAGTGTAATGGTCGGCAAACATAACAGTTTTCAAAAATATCTTCAGGATTATGTTCCTAATTTAATTGTCCAGAATTGTATAGGTCACTCGGCCGCAATCGTGGCAAAAAATTGTTGTCGCATGCTTCCTAAAGAAATAGAAGAACTTGCTCGCTTAGTGTACTCTTATTTATCCTCTAGTCTAAAACGCACCGCGGAATTGTCGGAAAATTTAGAATACTTGAATTTGCCTGATAACAAAGCGCTTAAATTTTTGGGAGCGCGATGGCTCGAAGCTTTTAAATGTTACGATTGTTTTCTTTCTATGTTGCCAGCTTTAATTGCTTTTTTTTCGATAGAAGTTTTTGAAAAAATATGCCTGTCGCGTGAAAAAAATTGGCATGAATCGAACGCGGAAAAAATTTTTAATTTACTGCAAAATAATACTGTTAAAGCCTACGTAAGTTTTTTACATTTTAACCTGAATTTCTTTAACTCTTTTAATGCAGCCTTTTAATCGGAGGCTTATGAAACACACCAGAATAATGAATCGACAAAAGATTTATTAATACAACTTGCAACAAATTTCATAAATGTAAACGTAATAGAAGATATCTTTTTACCAAATTCTGATGTAATGGAAAATCTGATGTCCTTGGAAAAAATCTATACAGGACCCTTATGCTCGGAAATAGAGGAAAAATTAAAAAAAGAGGAAGTCGAAAATTTACGGAGTAATTGCAAAAATTTTTACATTCGTGGTTTTTATGAGATCAAAAAGCATTTTCTCTAAAACGACGATATTTTCAAACATTTAGATTTTCTTAATCCACAAGTAGTGTTGAATGAAATGGAACGACAACGATATCCAAATTTAAATATTATTTTGAAGTATTTTCCATTTTTAGATGCCAAAACTGTTGCTAATGAGTGGTAAGACATTCATACAAAGTTTAACGAGCAGGAAAAAAGTTTATTAATAAATTTTGATATGGAAACTTTTTGGAGTAAAATCATAAACTTGAAAAATTAGGCAAATGAATGTCTTAATCCCGCGATAACATCTTTGGATAAATTAATTTTCGCTATACCTCACTCAAACGCGGAGCCTGAGCAAACTTTTTCTGCTGTAAATGAAATTAAGGATGACAAAAGTAATCAAACTAGTATCCCTTTACTTGATGCGCTATGCTTTTTGAAATCGTAAGAAAAGGCGTATAATATTAATTGCGAAAACTAAGTATTAACGGAAAACCATTTTAATAAATTCAACAGTGCTAATATGTACTCCAAGTAAATTTTCGACTAACTTAGCTATATATTTTGTTTCAATAAATTCTGATTTTATACTAGAGACAGTATTCTTGCAGTAAGTTTAAGTGGTTTAGGGCTTAGAGATCTTTTTAATTAGAAAATTATTGCTAGATCTTAAACTTTACTGACTCAGGGTAAGAGTATTATTACCAAATTAAAGTAACATTACCAAAGAATTAGAAATAAGATAAATAAGTAAAAAAAGGTCTCTTGGCGAAGGAAGTCAACAGTTGAAACTAATGTGTAAGTAAACTGGATAAAATTTCTTTTTAAACGAAAAATATAACATGTTACGTATTCTAAAAAAATGTCAAAACATTATTATTCCTTGGACACTTTTGCAAAAAACCAATAGTTTCAATAAAAAATCCATCGCGCCATAGACGGTACCTCTTCAAAGGTGTGAAAACCTGTCTAATAAAAAAAAAAATTAAAAAAGTAGCAACCAAAAAGAAACATAAGTTAACATAAGAACAGTTCTAAAATGATATTATAACTATATAAGGCTTTTAATATTTAGTTATTATAATTGCTTGGTTCATGATATAAATGAGTGTATTTACTTAATAAATAAAAGCGCATTCAAGCAAGCGCTTCAACTAACTTAGGCTTAGACTCTTAAAACGTTAAATGATTGATAAATAAATAAATAAATAAATGTTTGGCCAAGCGATAGCTTTAAGTAATTGAGTATAAGCTGCTTAAGGCTTTGTTTACTTATCAAATAAACAAAAGTGTAGGCAATAAACGTATTGGTCAGCTAGCACTGATTAAATTGCTTCAACTTTGGATAAAAGAAAATTTTTTTTAAAAATGTGCGAACAGAAGTTATTGCGTTACTCGAATAAGATTATTATGCATGCATGCTTGTATGTAGTTACTAATACATGAATAAATATCTGAACGTATTAAGAATCACAGTAAAAAATAAAGAAGAAAAAAAAAAAAAAAAAAATTTTAAGTCTCGAACTCTCAATTTCTGGTTCCAAAATATACTCCGTAACCAACTAAGCTAGTGTACTACACAACACAAGGAATAACAAACTTCCATTTGTTGATAGTATCAACCGTAGCTCACCCTTTACTTGTGTTATTTCGATTGTATTCTCAATTTAGTATAAATCGTCCTTACTCAGATGTTAAACTTTTCTTTCCTTTAGGAAGCAAAGCTTTCAAGTGTGCTTTCAAGCTTTTAAGAGCTGTTATGATTCTGTATGTTAAGCCTACTCCGGATTATGCTGAGACTTCCTTTTCTTTGTTATTAATTTTTTATTTCAACTGAAATCGATTTAATATTCAAATTAATAATAAATCGTGGTATGTGATCCCATTGGGTCGTTGGGGATTAGATGCTTGGAATTTTAGTAAATAATAATAAAATAAAAGTGCGTCCAAGTAAGCGCACTGGGTCGTTGGGGATTAGCCGCTTGAGATTTTGCTTACTAATAAATAAAAAAAAGTGCGGCCAAGTAAGCGCACTGGGTTGTTGGGGATTAGCCACTTGAGATTTTGCTCACCAATAAATAAAAAAAAGTGCGGTCAAGTAAGTGCACTGGGTCGTCTGGGATTAGCCGCTTGAGATTTTGCTTGCCAATAAATAAAAAAAAGTGCGGCCAAGACAGCTCACTGGGTTGTTTGAAATTAGCCACTTAAGATTTTGCTTACCAATAAATAGAAAAAAGTGCGGCCAAGTAAGTGCACTGGGTCAGTGGGGATTAGCTGCGTGAGATTTTGCTTACCAATAAAAAAAAAAAAAATGGGGCCAAGTAAGCGCACTGGGTCGTCAGGGATTGGCCGCTTGAGATTTTGCTTACCAATAAATAAAAAAAAGTGCGGCCAAGTAAGTGCACTGGGTTGTTGGGGATTAGCTGCTTGAGATTTTGCTTATAAATAAATAAAAAAAGTGGGTCCAAGTAAGCCCACTGGGTCATCGGGGATTAGCCACTTGAGATTTTGCTTACCAATAAATTTAAAAAAGTGCGGCCAAGTAAGCGCACTGGGTCATTGGGGATTAGCTGCTTGAGATTTTGCTTACCAATAAATTAAAAAAAGTGCGGCCAAGTAAGTGCACTGGGTTGTTGGGGATTAGCTGCTTGAGATTTTGCTTATAAATAAATAAAAAAAGTGGGTCCAAGTAAGCCCACTGGGTCATCGGGGATTAGCCACTTGAGATTTTGCTTACCAATAAATTTAAAAAAGTGCGGCCAAGTAAGCGCACTGGGTCATTGGGGATTAGCTGCTTGAGATTTTGCTTACCAATAAATTAAAAAAAGTGGGGTCAAGTAAGCGCACTGGGTCGTCAGGGATTAGCCGCTTGAGATTTTGCTTACCAATAAATAAAAAAAAAAAAAAAGTGTGGCCAAGTCAGAGCACTGGGTCGTTGGGGATTAGCTGCTTGAGATTTTGCTTACCAATAAATTAAAAAAAGTGCGGCCAAGTAAGCGCACTGGGTCATTGGGGATTAGCTGCTTGAGATTTTGCTTACTAATAAATGAAATAAAGTGTGGCCAAGTAAGCGCACTGAGTCATTAGGGATTAGGCATTTGGGTCTCATGTGTTCAGGCTTTGAGCGCTGTGTCTTCAAGTTTCGGACGTTCAAACGACGCGCAGTCGCTCGGCCAATCGGAGGCTGGCTGCCCACAAGTGTGCGCGAGTTTTCCGCACGATCTCGGCACTCTGCGTTCGCCCTCTCTGCCTTGGGCCTACTTAAGACAATTGTAGTGGGAGAGAGCAGATGGATAAGTAGATAGGATGCTAAAGTTCGTTTGCTCTCTGGTTAGAACGGGCAAGGACGAGAGTCTTTCGCACGTGGCACGTTCTTTTCTTGTTTTTGATAAATAAAAAAGTTAATACTAGTTCCTTGACTATACACTTTATGTGCAACCCATGGTCATAGAATTTAACGTAATTGTTTTGGTGCCAGAAGTGGGATGATCATTGTGATTAAATAAAATGAAAGTTAGTTTTTTTTTAGCCTTTGTGAACGGTAAGGCATTAGCTTTTGTGGTTCTTGGAAAATACACACAGTGTCGCGCCATGAAGTAAATAAGGAACTGCTACGAGAGAGATGAGTGAAACGAGGAGTAGCCGAAGTACGAAGATAAGGAACTTTAAATTAATTTGTTACGATTCGATTCGTTATAAAATAAGACTGTAATTCGTAAACGTACAAAAAAAACACGAATGATATAACAGGAAGACACAAAGGCATACGAAAAGGCAGAATAAAACTCACTAGTCGTTGATTTAAGCAGCAGTTATATTATTTTGTATATTAAATAAATACATTTTTTTTTCTCTCTCTTCTCATCTCTTTTCTTTTGTCATCTTTTTATGTATGCTCTCTCTTACGTCACCGTCCTTGTCCCAGAGAAAGACGCTCGATGGCAAGTTTCGGCACCTCATCCACAAGTGAAGACAGAGGCAAAGAACTGGCAGGCCAGTCTAGCTTATCCAAGGGAATTAGAATAGAAGAGAACCTGTAAGGGTTCACTAGCAATCTCTTTCCCAGCTGAAAAAAATCAAATTTTTTTACTTGAAGATTGAAAAGAAATATAAAGAACGTTCAGAAATCAATACATCATAATACGTACTGTACAGTGAGATGGACAAATCATAAGGGCCATCGCAATCGGCTTCTTGATCACCACAACTTGAGACCCACGAGTACGTCTGACAGAGAGCACTTGCTGGCAAATAAATAATAAGACAGACTGTAAGAAGAACAAATGAAATGGATGTATCTATATATATATATATATATATATATATATATATATATATATATATATATATATATATATATATATATACAGAAAAACTTATGGACATAGACAAAAATACTTTCATTAAAGCAGCTGTATCACCTCAGAACCTCTTTCATTACAGAGCCCTTCAAGATGGAGTCAACCGCTGCAAACAAGTGTTGTCGTACTGTAAGCTTGCAAAGTCACGCAGCCAGCACACAAAATCAATTAGACTCATAGGAGAAGGCGCCATTTTTGCAGGATAACACAAAAATAATACTGTTAAAGCGAAAAAAAAATAATAAATAATAACGCCAAAATTAACACCCACCGAGTACACAGGATAAAAGGCCAGAGTCACTAGAAACCAAGTAGACAAGTTAACACTCCAGAGCCAAAGAAAGCAATAACAAAAAAAGACAAGCTATTTAACAATACTTTCTGTCCAGTCCTCTTGAAAAAAAAGAGAAGGGGAAAGTTAGCATGGAAATAATAAGACAGGGGAACTTAGAAGAAAAGCATGTAAGTCAACCATGGATCCACAGTATCTTGTGCGTCTTTCTGTAACAAATGACTCACAGGGCTGAACGTGCGGATAGACAGACGAGATACGATAATCTTGTCACATAATGATAGATTGTTATATATATATATATATATATATATATATATATATACTAGTGGGGCTCCGCCCCCCTGCGCGCTCCACGCGCCAACCCCCCGTTTATTGAGTTATAAGTGTGATTTTTTAAAAAGAAGGTTTGTATTATTATTGTTTAAAGCCTTAAAAATAATAAAATTAATTGTGAGAATGAAAATAATATGTTAAAGTATATTTTACTAAATTCGGAAGACTATGGCATTTTTCGTAAATACTCGGGAATAAATTTTCTACGCTGAGGAATGATTACTGGTCTGCTTTTAAGGAAATATGAAGAACAAGCTGCTAATTTTAAATAAAAGTGGTAAAGTTTACTCAGACAGAGAGATGTGCCCTTGACTTTTTGTTGGTGAGCTTTATTATTTCTTCTAGTGGCTTCCTTTTTTAAATAAGCTGTCTAACATGTGTGTGTCAATAGATATTTCTTAGCTTCTATAACTGTACATGTCCTCTGCGCGCTCTGCGCACCAACCCCCGTAGTTGCAAATAAGATTTACAAAGTAAAGGAAAAAATCCGAATTATGTTAATTGTTACTTAAAATTGATATATATAAATTTATATATCTTTATGTGTTTTGATCATAGTTAATTACATGAACTTTTAACAATTACTTTTTATTTTCCCTGACTAATAACAGCTATTTCTATGGGATTAGTAGAACACGATTTTCAAAACAATATAATTTTTAAAAATGCATGTAATGTTATGCTGCCTTTTTAACTACGAAAATTTTTCGCATGGTTTATTATGTCTGAAAATTTTTTTGTAACATTATTTAGAACAAATACAAAAAATTTTTTATTGAAGATTGTGAAGATGATCAAAATAAAGCTCTTTTACATTTGAACAAAATTTTTAATTCTGAAAATATATCTTGTAAAGATTTCAGTTTACCAGAACCAACAGAAAAAATAAAAAAAAATTTTGATACTGACAATGATGAAAGAATATTTTGTAAACATAAATTCCATGAAATGTTTTTACAACTCAGTCATGATCAACGTCGAATTTTTCAAGAAATAATAAAATTAAAAAAAAAATTTTTTCCATAGATAGTCCTGGTGGATCTGGAGAAACTTTTCTATACAAAAGATTTATTTATTATTTCATATCAATTGAAAAAAAGTTCTTACCATGGCTTAGACTAGTATTGCATCTATTCTGCTTCCAAAGGAAATGAGCACTTATAGAACTTTTAGACTTCCTTTAGACTTAAGCACTATAAAAAGTGCATTCTTCCAGTTTGAGCCAGATAAACAAAAATTACGTAATGTAAAAGTAATTATTTGGGATTAAGCTTCTATGGTACCGAAAAAAGCGTGAGAAATCGTTAATAGGACTTCAAAAGATTCATCTAGTAGTGATAAGCCTTTTGGAAGTAAAATAATAATTTTTGGTGGAGACTTTCGTCAAATTCTCCCAGTATTAAAGAACGAAGGTCAAGTTACTATTGTTCAAGAACCCATAAAATTTTCCAATTTTTGGCCTTTATTTAATATTTGTTGTTTAAAAAATAATATACGTTCAATTAATAAAAAATTTTCTTCATTGCTACTGGATATAGGAGAAGGCAAATTAAAACTTTTATAATTCCTCAGACATGGAAAGCAAATGATATATGTTTTGAAATTTTTAATAATGATGATGATTCTTTTATAAGTAAAGCTATATTAACATCTCACAATGAATACACTCACTTTTTGAACAAAAAATTTTTAAATAATATGGTAGGAACATTAGTAACGTACTATAGTATTGATAATGCAACTCACAAAGAAGTAGATAAATAAGACGATAATATTTATACTAATTTCTTTACAGAATATTTAAATAGTAGTAAAGAAGGTCTTTTTTTACACAAATTAGATTTAAACATTAACGCTATTGTTGTGTCGATACGAAACTTAAACATATCTGAAAGACTTTGCAATGGTTCAATATTACGAATTACAAAATTATTTAAATATAACATCGAAGCTGGAATAATCTCAGGTAAAAAGAAGGAAATAAAGTCTTTGGTCGAAAAACAACACTCAATACAAGCAATTCTTCTACACTACCATTTATATTGTACAGAAAACGTTCTCCATTTATCTTAACTCTTCCTATGGCTATAAATAAATCTTAAGGTCAAAGTTTTGATGCCTTAGGGTTATACTTTAAAAAACCATTATTTTCTGATGGGCAATTATATGTTGCACTGTCTAGATGTTAAAACCAAACAAATATTTGTATTCCAATTGAATCAGAAAACAAATTTGAAATCAAAAGTATTGTTTGGAATGAAATTTTAGAGTAACAAATAAAATTATTCTATTGTTCATTACTATTTTTATACTTTCTTGCAAATTCGATTTTTTATCAAAAAAGCTAGTTTCAGTACTGTCTTGTACCCAGATTTCTACAATCATAAAAAATCCATTTTTTGTAATATGTTTTGAAATACACCATCATGGATGCAAAATTTTATCAGTGTGACAAATGTAATTCAAAATTTTCAAATTAAGAGTGTCTATCATCGCACGAAAAAATTCAAAAAAAAAATTTTTTGTATGTAATCTGTGTAGCATTATAATATTAGACAAGAAAAACTATTTGCGTCACACAAAGGTATTCCAAAACATTGAAAAAAATTTTAAGTGTATTCAATGCGAAAAAAGTTTAAAAAGAAATTATCACTTACAGAGACATTTGAAAAGTTATGAAAAAAACGTTCAAAAAAATATTTGTCAAAATTGTGGAAAAGGTTATGTAAGAGCAGGGCCCCTAAAAAGATTTTTTAGAGTATGTAATTAAAATAAACATAGTAAGTAAGATAATTGTAACAAAATTTTTTGTTATGGTCAAATAAAATTATATGTGAAAATTAGACCACTTGTAACAGTTAATATATAAGGCTTTACGAATATATTTACATTATATGTGGGGAAGCTGGGGGGGAGCTGGGGAGGAGTCGGGAGGGGAGCTAGGGGTGGAGCGGGGAGGAGCTAGCAAAAAAGTAGGATTACTCGAAAAATGCAAGAAAATGAAAGATTAACAACCTTATTTAGGGGTTGCTGAGGGGGAGCGGTGGGAACGGGGGTGGTGGGGGGAGCGGGGGGGGGGGAGAAAAACCTTGCTCTAACTCTTATGACTATATAATATAGGAAGATATATACATATATATATACATACACCTCTGTCAAGCACACCTAAAATATAAGTTAATTATAGTTAGTAAGGGAAAAGCGTAAGAAAAAAAAGAAAGAAAAAACACATAATCATAACAAAATGTAATTATCTAGCACACAAATTTCAAGGCATACATGGAAATCTTGAATTATAATCAACTTGCAAGTATTGCAACATGTACAGATAGAGCCACATTCCCAGCATGAGCTGCAAAAATTAAATTTTATCCGTTCGTAAGAATGATTATTTTAGAGATTGCCATTGCCGCTGTGAAATATAGGATTTCCAAAAGGGTATTTAGGAGCTGCACACCAGTCATGCTCCTGGCAGTTTTTTTTTCTCTTTTTTCTCTTTTGTTGAAAATAACCCAGAAATTAACTTACAAAAAGAGAAATGTAGGTATCATATAAAAAAGTATCCATTGTATATTGGAGGGAAAAGTCGTACCTATATATATAGGAAAGCAACTGAAAAAAATAGAGCTATTCGAGAAGAATCTGAGAATATTAGTGAAAAATTTAGAACCAGCCCAATCGGTCAAGTCTACATGGAATATAATATGGTTCATAGATTGGGATCAAATATGAAGAAAAATAGATGCATTCATAAAAGCAAGCAGGTAAGTAGAATAACAATGTAAAGAAACGAAAAGAAAAAAAGATGACTACATAAGGTGCGTTTAAACAGTTACTTACAAGACCACGGAAGCGCTGCAAGATTTTGAAGCAGCGTACAAAGCAGAAGTAGAGCAGGAAGTTTACAGCTAAGTAAAAACAGTAGAAGTACTACATGAGCAGATATCTGAATATGATGAGGATAGGACTACTGACGTTTGTGAAATCAGATGAAACAAGTACGACCAATACTACGAAATGCCTCAAGGAACAAAGAAGAGAAGCAGCGTTTGGTGATACAAATACTACAAATGTTAATGAAATAAGGTAAAAGTTTTGCCTTGGAACGCTGCTATAAAATGTGTTCCCCACATGAAATATTCAAAAAAAATGAATATTAACAAAATATTATGCGAATGTACAACAATGAAAAAATTTAGGATTAATTGGAATATACTATTTGAAAAAAACCTATTTGACAATTATTTTGTCAATTAAAGCCATGAGAAGAAAAGTAAAAATTATGGCTATTGAGAAGTTACGAAAGACATCGTTACATGACGAAAGAGAGCTAAATTTTTACTATTAATAATTGTGTGTTTTTTAAATATTTGTAAAGTAAATTTATAAAAAAGACTTGCTTAGGAGAACCAATACTTCTTATCTGTTACTTTTCACTAGTAAACTATCAAAAATGTTATAATTTTGTTGTTTAAATAACTTGTTCAAAGAGAGGTACATGTGATTCACAAAGTGTTCCCCTTTTTCAAACGCTATTGATGATTGTTCCTAAGAGACAGCCCTGTGCTTCACTGTTTGTCCCGCCTTTAAACGCATGTACATAAAGATTTACTTACTTGACTTTTTTAAACAATTAAAGCATGTTTTCATACAAAAATGATCACGTAGAGTATTATTGTAATTGGTATTCACCCACGTATTGCGTGAAGAGTAAGCAAAAGTACCTAGTAATCGTTGTTTTGTTAGTAAATAAAACTTAACCTACAAATGAATTCTGATGCATGCAAATCATAGTATAGTATTAACATGTTTATTTATTTATTGATTGGTTTTGATTTAACAGAAGTATGGCAAAAGAAAAAGGGACAAATCAAAAAAAAGAGAAGACAACGAAAGATAAAAAAAGATAAAACAAAAAGAAATTAAAAAAATTTGACATAGTTACAGCAAAGATGATCTTCAAGCAGCTGCTTAAGTGGTATGAAATGAATCTTTATTCAAACAATCTAGTAGTATGCATAACATACCAGTGGCCAGTTTTTTTTGAGCTTTAAAAAATCTAACTTCACTGGAAAAAAAAAAATTAGCATCTGCAACGGCACTGACTATGAAGTAAGAACAAGATATTGTGAATTGAATACTATGCAGAGCTTGAAATTGATTTCCAGTTACAAAGACATAACTACTTGACAGTGTTCAAGCTTTTATAGTGAAATTCTAGAGGAAGAATCGATTTACCAATAGAAGACCGGGTCATCACTGGTATGAGACATTTTATTGTAGGTATCCTAATTTGTAATTCAAGACAGCACAGCATTTAACTTTGAATCGAGCTTCCATCACACAAGAGGATTCAAAAGTAAGGTTTGACGAAGTTAGTAAGTTTCTAGAGAGCCAAAATTAGCTGAACATCGATCCTTCCAGCGTATTTAACTGCAACGAAAGCAATGTCCAGTTCCTACAAAAGCCTGACAAATTACCTGCTGAAAATAAATGTCACTCGACTTCTAAGACTGTAAATGCCAATGAAAAAGATAATTTAACAGCTCTTTTTATGTATGGTGGAAATGGAAGTAGAGCTCTTCCCATGGTCATGCTTAATTTGAAAGAAAGTATACCAAAGAGAATTGTGAGCAGTTTTCCATCAGAGTGTCTGATAATGGATGGATTATAGCCGAGACATTCTATAAATACATGACAAATATATTTTATCCTTGGCTTGTGAAAGAAGGAGTTCAGTTTCCAGTTGTAGTATATTTAGACGGTCATTTCTCTTACACGAACATTCCTTAAGTTCAGTTTTGTCACGATAAATCCATTAAACTAATTATTCTCTTTCCCAATCCTACGCACATGATCTAGCCTTTTTATATTGCATTCTTTCATCCTTTCAAGGAAATTTGGAGGAAAGCTGTTGCAAAACGAAAGGAAAATAATTGTATTAAAAAATTAAAACAAGAATATTTTGACCCAGTTTTAAAAGAAGATTTAACACTGTTTAAAGACACAAAGTAGTGTATTTAAAGTGGCTTCAGGGCCCGTGGTTTAATGCCATTCAACGTGGATAATGTTAATATTGATGTTTTTCAAAAAAAAAATAAAAAAAGTAATAATCAAGTTCAAAGTACACGAAAAAAAAAAAATTGAAAGATGAAAATCATAACATAAAGAAATCAGATAATCAAGACTTGATAAAAGTATTTGAACAAATTTTATCTTAGCATCTATTGTTGAAGCTTAAGGCTGCTGCAGCTTCTGAAGCATGGACTGACGACGTCGAAGATCTTGGTTTATTTCAGCACTTGCAACGCATGCAAAGTATTTTGTAAAGTTTTTTTAATATTCTCACATTTTTAAAGATCTTTTATTTATTAGATTTCTGAGTTCGACTTTTAAATTTTTATTAAATTTCATTTTTTATTGGATCTTTACGTTTTTAGTTAACACTATATGAACTTTTTCTACACTTTTTCTAAAAAATTTAATCTAGAGTACCTTGATTTCTTATTTTAGATTTTCTACTTTTTTTTTTTAATTTCACTTTGATTTTAATGTCATTTAGTTGATTTTTAATTAAGAAACACATGACGTTGTACTTTTAATACAGTTTGATACACTAAATTGATTTCTTATTTGTTTTGTATTGTTATTTATATTGTTTTTCAGGTTTTATTAAGGCTATGTGTAACGATATAAATAATATTAACAATAACGAATTTGTAATAAATAAATCGACAAATAACATAACTGTAACTGAGATGAATGATATGACTACTGATGAACGTGTAATTCACTGTGATAAACTTAAACTTTCTAAAGGTAACCTTAGTAATTTGAATGAAGATGTTATGATTGATAAAAGCCAAGAATTACATAACGAATTAACAAGTACCGTGACACAAAAAACGATAGCTCAATCTGCTTATGAAATCATTGCTAGTATAACTTCTCTTAAAGTTTATAACAATTCGATCATTGAACTGCATCAAAACGATACATTTAAAGTAAATGATAATACTGACCAAAATAACAGTGATCAAAATGCATGCACCAATGAAAATAGTCAATCCACAAATGTTTCAGAGTTAGTTATTAGACTAGTTTCTTGCAACTCAAATGATAATACTGATTCAATTTTAAATGATTTGAGAGCACAAACATTGAATTAATTTCTACTAACATAGAAAAGCGAGCCTTGTATAAGTTAAAAAGAAAATGTTGTAAAGCAAGTCGATCAATCAAAAAAAAAATTAATTTAATTAGTCGCTTATGATGTCAATAAAATATTTACCAAAAAAAAAAGAGATAAGTTGCAAGCAACCAAAAAATATAAAAATTCGTCTGTGGGTCCTCTCCATACGTGGTATAAGAATAAGTTAGTTGTAGAAAAAATGAAAAAAAAAAAAAAAAAAAAAAGCAGCAGAAAAAAAGAAATTTCAAGAGAAAAAAACCATTTTAGCACAAAAAAGAAAAGAGCTACAAGACCAAATTAATTCAATTTAAAGCAGGAACAAGTTACTAAGGTTCAAAAAAAAGCAACAGTGAGAAACTTAAATTGACCTAATTGATATTGACAGTTAAAAACTTTTTTTTATACTAAAGTCTGCTTTTAAATAATACAGTAAAAGTTAATATCTTATGTTCTTTAATTTATTTTATTTAGTTTATTAAGAAACGACTGAAAATAATTAAGAAAACTTTTTTTTTATCTCCTGCTTTCTTACAGTGGATACTAATTATTATTATATAACTTTTACAAACATTTTGACGCATTTTTGTCCAGCCAATCTTTTTTTTCCGTGGAATTCTTGCAATAACAAAAGGGACAAATGCAAGTAACGTGTTTGATCGGAGAAACACGTTACTACTTTTTTAAAAATTAATACATTTTTTGAAACTCAACTCTATGTATTTTTTAGACGTTAATCGAACGTTATTTAATTATTTATGCATAAGATGTTCTTCCCACAAACAGAAATATGAAAAAATTTTTTATACATGAAGATATTTTTAGTGTTTGTAAAACAGCGTTTCAAGCGGGGACTCCTACCTTAGAAGAATAAGGCAGGAGAAGTAAAAGAAGAAAGGCTTCAAATATTTTAAGAGTGGGTAAGAAGATATAATTGAATGTCAGAAATAATATAGAATTGAAGCGACTGGCTGACAAACTAGCAGTGAAGTTCGAAACAGCAACAAATATGTTTAATAAAGCGAGTTCAGAAATCTCGTATCTACCAAACAGTGTTAAGAACGATATTGGAGGCAGAAATATTAGCCAGGCAGCTCAGATTGGATCTCAGGTTCCCAGACGACAAAGACACAATGACAAAGAAAAGACTAGGGAAATTATCAGAAATAGCGATGGTAGTACCTTGTATGAAAAAAATATACCACATTAAAATAGCGTTGGTAACAAAAGAAGAATGAGACCTGCTCAGAATAACACCGTTACCCGTTTAGCAAGAAGGGTTCATAACAAACATGATGGTATACCTAAAACTGACGTACGAACACATAGTAGGTAGCATGAGCAAAAAAAAAGTTCACTCCGATATCCTGACAAGCAATCAACCAATGTAAAAAATTAGTCCACATAAATATATGCACACCAATGGAACCAACGCAGGAGGTAGAGAAAGATCACCCTTGCGAGATACGGTTCATTCTAGGACAAGCGATAGACAACTTGAAGGAGTGTCCAATTGTCTCATCAAAATCGAAAGGCATGTACGCTTCCACACAAAAAATCCACATGAGTTCAACACCAAAAGAGAAGAAAAGGTACATGTTCAATTCGAGCACACCAAACACAGAGCGATAAAGGTGTACTACGTTAGAGTAACAGACTTGGCAAAAGACTGCACAGCCCAAGCGTCAGAAACGAGACTAGAATCAAGTTAGGAGAAAGGTAAGAGTCACGTCTTTAATCTTGAAGTCCTGATGCTGATCTTGAACAAAATTATACAGGAGATAAAAGGGGTGGAAATGATAAGTTGGTAAACCTTATAAAAATGGTAACAGAAAGATACGGACTACAGGGGCTCGGTAACTAATAACACAGGTCCAAAGATAGATTAACGATAGGTACTAAGCTACGGGGCATAGTTCGAAGAGTACGTAAAGTAAATGAAACATGTATAAGAGAAGAATGTAAACAAGCAATCGCTATATCAATGATTATCATAGTTTTATACATACATACATATGCATAAATCTAAGTTACCCTTGATAATTACAATTAAGCTATTATATTGACAAACAAACAAAATTTTGTAGCGTAATATCAAATAGACTTATCGTGCAGCCAATTGGAACAATGATAAAACAGTAATAAAAATCATTAGAATAATGATCAGATAAACAGTTGGAGGATAAGTTATATCAAACAATATTTAATAACATAGTGTAATACCATATTATACAAAATTGACGCTCAATTGCTTCAAGTAAAATTATAAATTGGCAATAAGCAGTAGGACTCAGTAATAACCCTTATCTGTAAATTAAGAGGATTTTGTTACATAAAATAATCTAGTGAACGAGTTTGACAAAACAAAAATAATAAATGATTACGGCCATATATTTTATGTCGAGTGATGCTTTATAACAAGTTAAAATAGTTTTAAGATTATTCACTCTAGGAATATATAAATCAAAATTTTGCAATACTGCACACCAATATAAAGAAAAAAAAAACATAAACAAGAACAATAAATGTTTACATACAAAAAAAAAACTATTAAAATAACGTCCAATGGTAGTAATGTCAAATTTTGTATTTATTAAAAAACAAAATTACGTTTCGGCCGTTTAGATAATGTCACGGCCCTCATCAGGTACAAAAATCTATGAGTAATAAGAAATTCTTTACAATACAAATTTTGATATATACAATAAACGTAAATTAAGTAAAGTGTATAATTTACCTCCAACTCTTACGAAGGGAATGTAAAATCGTAATGTAGTCAGCGTTTAAGGTTGTGTTGATTTTATGCTCTGCACATACACAAATGACACAATGTACGCACACAATATAATCGAATAAGAATTGCAAGCAGTTTCTTGTAAGACATACGTAAACAGATCATGTTTTCCTAATACCATAAATGAACGGGGCCCTCAAATCATGTACATAGAGTTAGCCTCTTTTCTTAATTAATTTAATAAGAGTCTTGTAACAATCTCTCAATTTTTCTGTATCTTGTTGTCTATTAATATTGTTATTGAAATAATATAAATTCAACATTTTGGAAGATTTATGATTATAGGAAAAAATAGTCACTTTACGTATGTCTCACAAGGAACTGCTTGCAATTCTTATTTAATTCTATTGTGTGCGAATATTGTGTCATTTGTATATGTGCAGAGTATAAAAGCAACAAAACTTGAAACTCGGACTACATTACGATTTTACATTCCCTTCGTAAAAGCCACAGATATATTATATACACTTTACTCTATTCACGTTTATTGTACTTATCAAATTTGTTTTGTGAAGAATTTTTGTATTACTCATAGATTTTTGTACCTGATGGGAGCCGGGACATTGTCCAGATGGCCGAAATGTCGTTTAGTTTTCTAATAAATACAAAATTTGACAGTAGTACCTTTGAACGTTATTTTAATTATCAACCAACTGTCATTGGACGTCCTATTTTATTCATTGTGGACGCTCGTGAAAGCTGTACGTCCTTAAAATTTACATTGGCATCTAAACTGTGCTTCTATGAAGATCACAAGATTGCACCAAATCCTAACCATCTTTACCAGTAGGAAGTTTAAATGGCTTTGAAGGGTGCTTGACTTCATACGTGCATGCTTCGATAGAAATGTAAATGTTAGTTCTTATTATCTTGGATGTAATAAGAAAGAATTGAAAAGTGGTTAATCAAAGCAAAATTTTTCAATTAAATGTAGGACTTGTGATGTTTTTTTTAGACATATCACACAATGTACCAATAAGCCTAATTATGTTACCTTTTTTAGTTTCCAATCGAATATGAGCCATAAATTAGCTATTTCTAAATTACATAAATTAATTTTAAATAATGAGAATTAGGACTCATACACGAAAACAAATTGTTTAAGAAATAAAATAGAACTAACAAAAAAAAAATTTTAAGTCATAGCTGTGAATCTTATATGATAAATTTATTAATGTATTATAACGAATTAAAATTAAATACCATTTTTCTCAAATATCGTTATAAATAAGAAAAAAAGTTCAATGCCCCTTCCTTACATAAAAAATCCGAGCGCGAAGGTGTATACAATACACTTTAAACTAAAAGTGTCAGTCACCCTGGCCCGGTTCGGTTACCTGCATTTGTCAAGAATGAAGGCATGAGAAAAATAAAAGAAAACTGGTTATGTAACATTCCTAACACACCACTACCTAAATGTGTCTCAAGCATATTAGAATTGGGCGATAAATTAAATTTTGTTTCTAATGTTAATAAATGTGATCATTTTAAACTTTTCAAAAATGTTGATTATTTATTAAAATGTTTGGAAGAGTTTGAGACTGTCAGAAGAAGACAACTTAACATTATTGGTAACAATAGACACAATGTATCTACTCGTCTTTCTTTAAATGATGGAATTCTCCAAGACAACTTAAAGCGAACATTAGTATTTCTCAAAAATAATAAGCTTATTTTTACTACTAAAGCAGACAAAGGTAATATCACTGTTGCCATTGACAAAGAAACTTAGATAAATAAAGTAAAAAAATTCTTAAGTAATGATAAATTCAATTTACAGCTGAAAAACAATCCTTTAAAGCAATTAATAAAAGATACAGAAAATTTTGTAAGCAAGTTAAATCAATGAGGTATTTTTGATGAACTAAAAGAAATAATAAAGATATGCACAAAAAAACTTATCTAAATGCTACGGACTAATATAAATACACAAAAAAGATTTTTCTATCCGTATCATTACCTCGACACTGAATTCACCTACTTCTATTTTTTTTAAATTTCTTTTTGATTTTTTTATTAAGAAGATTCCACTGGCAAAATCGTACGCAAGAAAAAGTTATGAGTTACAAAATAAATAAAAAGGTATTATCATTTTACTTGGTTACTCTTATTAGTCTAGGTATTGTTAGTTTATCAACTAGTACTAGTAAAACCTTAATCATAATTGCAATAAGACATTTATGAAAATTCCTAAATGGTTGGATCACTGTTTCTCTCAATGAATTTTGCACAGGTGTGTCTTTGATTTTAAATTCAACTTTTTTCCATTTCGACAAGAAATTTAAAAAACAAAATTTTGGCTCTCCAATGGGCAGTTTCTGTAGTCCAATACTGTGTGATCTTGTAATGTAATTACTTAAAATTTCATGCGTAGAGAAGTTATGTTTTGATGTTTTACTTTATGTGCAGTACGTGGATAATATCCTTATATGTGTGCCTACCAAATATAATAACTATACTAAAAACATTTTTAATACTTTATATCTGGAATTACAATTCACTGTTAAGACATGCAACAACAACAGCATTTGTTTTTTAGATTAAAAAATTATTATTCAACAAAATAACACAGTGCTAACTTATTGGTACCAAAAACCTACACATTCAGGCTGATACTTGAATTTTCTTTCCCACCATTCAATACAACATAAAATAGGTATTTTCTAAACATTGGTAAACTTTTTATTAAGTTAGCAGACACTCTAGTTCATACCGATAATTTTAAAATAATCAATAAATTTTTACGAGCTAACAAGTATTCTTAGAAATTTATTGATAACTTTCTTAACAAAAGAATAAATACCTTAAAAAACATAATATCATTGACATTTGTAGTAGAAACAATAATAATTATAAAGTTATCTTAGCATTATTGTATATTCCCCAGTTGCACGATCCTATTCGATATTTTTGTAAGAAGCTTCCCATTGGTCTTATACACAGTTTAGATAATAAATTTAATTCAAATGTTTCACTTGGAAAAAATGTAACAGAGCCACTCAATAAGATTTGTACATAAATTAATATTTGTAAATAAATTAATATAATAAAATAAGATTTGTAAATAATGTCATTTGACACATACCATATGCAAATTGCAACTGCTGTTGCGTCGGTCAAACATCGAGAGCTTTAAAATTAGGAATGGTAGAACATAAAAAAGACACAGAGAAAAAAAAAATACATCTGTAGTATTACGACATAGCATTGAATTCACACGCAACTTCAATTTTGATAAAATAAAAATTTTAGTCACGGAACAAAATTATAAAAAATGTCTGTTTTCCGAAATAATAAATATATATATGACAGTTATCTTATTATTATTCATTGAGGATTTTTAGGAATAAAAACTCAATTTATTGCTCTGTAACAAGAGATGAAAAGTTTTATTTCGTATATTACAATTCTATGTACAATATTTACAATCTTACCTGTAACAAGAGAAACGATTTCTGATGCCTTCATTCAAGTTTTTACATGTTTTGCATGGCTTTTTTTCTTAATTTTTTTATAGTTTTCTGTCTTCTTTACCGACTAGGCTTCCATATTTTCTGATTTCATTAAATAAATCTACCAATACTTTGATTTCATCTCTGTCTATCTTGTTCATGATGAAGTCTAGTAATCCCGTTGCTATTAAAGCAACTAACGTCTTCACATCGACATTTTCATTCATGTCCAGTAAAGGTTCTTCTTTTTTTTAAGCATAATCAATTAACGACCCTTCTTTGTTTCTGAAAGCAAGGGCATACGTTACCGTGCTCCAACCTTTATTAGCAAACACCTCCAGAAAGTTTTTTCTTCATTCAGTCCAGGTTGATTCGATTGTGAGTCTTGTGATCATAGAACTGTAACAATTCAGGCAGCTCTTTTTTAAAAAGAGTCTTAATACTTCTATTTTTGTTTCATCTTTACTTAAATTAAATCTTGTACACTCTTTTTCAAAATTTTTCATCCATTGTTTTTTTTTGCATTAGGATTTTTGCTGTCAAATTTTTCAATTATAAATTTTGTTGAAGTATCTTTTAAATTTTGCTTATTACCTTTTTTTTGTATGGTTTTCACTAATTTTTCTAATATTTCAGTCAGAATATCATTCTTTTTCTGTCCTTCTACTTCTTCTAAATACATATCCATGAATCGTACATTACCATCATTATCCATATATGCTGGTTCCAAATCCGGTGATGAAGTAATCCAGACTTTCATCGTTTGACGTTTTTTTTTCAAGCTGTTTTTTACTTTGTTGAAGTTATCTGTCTTCATTAATTCCTTATGAGTACCTATGTATATAGTATCCTCTGGTAGAATATATTTTTTACCCTCTTCTGTTGTGATTGAGGTTGTGATTATGGTATTTGACTTCGAATCTTGTGGTGATGCCACCAGTAAGAATTCAAACTGTAATCTATTGGCCATTGTTACTAGAATTGTCGTTTTATAAGACAATTATCTTATTATTATTCATTGGGGATTTTCAGGATTGAAAACTTAATTTGTTGCTCTGTAAAAGTTTGTATTTCCTATAATAATTAGTTAATAAAAAAAGTTTATTTCCTATATTACAATTCTATGTACAATATTTACAATCTTACCTGTAACAAGAGAAACGACAATTAAAGTTTATTCCTTCTGTTACTCTTATACTTTTACACTATGTTTATAAACTTTTTATTCATCTCAATTTCTTTGTAAAAAATTTATACACGTGTTTTCATACGTCATGTTTCTCTCTATCTATCTCTCTTTATCAGTATTACTAAACTGTAACTAAATGTTACCATATTAAAACTAGACTATTACTATGCGTTGAGCGTGGCAGATTTGAACGAAAGAAACATATTTCCTTTACATATTTTACAACAATAATAATAATTATCACAATAATAATAATAATAATAATTATAATAATAACAATAATAATAATACTAATAGACAACAAGATACAGAAAAATTAAAAGATTGTTACAATTCTTTCGTTCAATTAGTTAAGAAAGGAGGTCAACTCTGTGTACATGATTTGAGGGCCCCTTTTATGTACATTATTAGAAAAATATGATCTCTTAACGTATGTCTTACAAGGAACTGCTTGCGTTTCTTATTTGATTGTATTGTGTGCGTGTATTGTGTCATTTGTGTATGTGCAGAGTATAAAAGCAACAAAACTTGAAACTCTTACTACATTACGATTTTATATCTCCTTCGTAAGAGTCGGAGGTATATTATACATCTTACCTAATTTGCGTTTACTGTATTCACCAAAATTTTTATTATAAACAGTTTCTTATTACTCATAGATTTGTGTACTTAATGAGGTCCGGGACACTATCCAAATGGCTAAAGCGTCGTCTTGTTTTTTAGTAAATACAAAATTTGAGAGTACCACCATTGGACGTTATTTTAATTATTGACCAACTGTCATTTGACGTCTTATTTAAAAAAAAAAAAAATTAGCAACTTTATGTAAAGGAGGAGCAGCGACAGAATTTTTTATTTTCTCAACCTTTTTACTACTATATCAGGAATCTTATTGACAACACAAACAACATAACATATTTACAATACTCTAACACAAACACACCTTATACTCAAATGAGCATAACGCCTCTTAGAACGGTAGCAGCACGGCCTTGGACGTGTCAAGTATGGTATCATAGCTACACGTCCGTGCACGTCCTTCTCTTGGATGTGGACATTATGGGAAAGAGGCGCTTAATTGCAAGAAATTTGTGAAACAGTTCATTGCTGCCATAAGACGGCTATGAAGTAGACACTTCATTTGATAATAAAAAGAGAAATTGAAGATTTTGTGGCTCAAGATGAAAGGCATTGTAAGGAAAATTTGTGTATAAAAAACCGACAACATTCAAAGTCTTTATTTTACGAGTATATGTCATTATACACGATTCATTTGATACTCACTTTAAATCTGTTAATAGTTAATGGATATATTTGTATAATGACTGATCAAAAAATGAGGCTAGTCCTGGAGCAAATGACTCTGCGTCTATTTTCATCCTTGATGAGATTACTCGAGACTTTGGGGCTAGACATGTGCTACAGAACTTTGCGGAAAAATGTATCAGCCTAAAAAGACCCACAATGCTACAAAGTTGCAAAAAAGACGAATCTGTTAAAATGGCACAAGGCAGCGAGACTACAATTTGCATGCAATCATCTTACAAATCAGCAGTGGCAAGGTACAATTTTCATTAACGACAAAGTTTTCTCATCTAATAAGGACGAAAGCTATACTGTGTGGAGGCAAGGGTTGTAAAGGCAACATAAGTAACAGCTAAAGCGCGTTTTAACGCATTTTAAAGCCTTTGACCTTGTCTGTTCCAACCAGAGAGCAAGCTCCCTTCAGCACCCTATCTACCTACCCCTATGCACTCTCTCACTACGATTATCATCAGTAGGCCAAAAGAAAAGGACGCACACGAACGTGTAGCTATGATACCGTACGTGACACGTCCAAGGCCGTGCTGCTACCGTTATTAAAGGCGTTATGGTTACTTAACTATAAGGTGTGTTTGTGTAAGAGTATTGTAATTATGTTATGTTGTTTGTGTTGTCCATGAGATTCCTCATATAGAGTGAAAAGGTGGAAAAAATAAAATATCCTGTCCTTGCTCCTCCTTCACATAAATTTGCCAATTTTTTTTTTTAACTAAGACGTCCACTGACAGTGGGTTGATAGTTAAAATAACGTTCAATGGTGGTACTGTCAAATTTTGTATTTATTAAAAAAACAAAATGACGTTTCAGCCGTTTGGACAATGCCCCAGACCTCATCAGGTACAAAAATCAATGAATAATAAGAAATTCTTTATAATACAAATTTAGGTTAGTACAATAAACGCAAATTAAGTAAGGTGTATAATATACCTCTGACTCTTACGAATGAGATATAAAATCGTTATAAAGTCAGAGTTTCAAGTTTTGTTGCTTTTATCCTCTGCACATACACAAATGATACATAGAGTTAGCCTTCTTTCTTTATTGATTGATCGAGAGACTTGTAACAATCTTCTAATTTTTCTGTATCTTGTTGTCTATTATTATTATCTTTATTATAATGTATATTTATTATTTCGGGAAACAGAAGCTTTTAATAATTTTGTTCCGTGACTAAAATTTTAATTTTATCAAAATCAAAGTTGTGTGTGAATTCAATGCAATGTTGAGATAGTACAGATGTCTTTTATTTTTTCTATTTTTTTTTTATGTTCTGCCATTCTTACTGTTAAAGCTCTTAATGTTTGACCGACATAACAGCAGTTGCAATTTGCACATGGTATGTGGTAAACAACATTATTTTTATCGAGTAACTATGTTACATCTTTTCTAAGTGAAAAGATCGAATTAAATTTATTGTTTAAACTTTTTACAAGACCAATGTGAAGCTTCTTACAAAAATATTTAATTAGATCGTGCAAGTGAGGAACATACTGTAATAATAAGATTAGCTTACAATTATTATTGTATCTATTGCAAATGTCAGTCATATTTATTTTGTTTAAGGTATTATTTTTTTTTATTTAAAAATTTATCAATAAACCTTTGGGAATAATTATTAGCTAAAAAAAGTTTATTGATCAATTTTAAATTATCGTTATAAAATTAAGCGTCTGCTAATTCGATAGAAGAGTCTACTAACACTTAAAATCTTCCAACAGACATGGGGATCAGATCATTACCCAGTATATTTAGAAATTGGTATAAAAAAGCATACATATGACAGGAAGTCCTTTAGAATTACTACTAAGCGTACTGACTGGAAAATTTTTGTAAAAGAACTAAATGCGTGCTATGACTCTTTTTTAGATGTATCTTATGACAACATGTCTGCCTGTGATAAATATGTATTTTTCTTCAATAAGATTAAAACGGCTATTGTTAGTGCTTATCCCTCCAAAAAAGGCAGCCTCTCTGAAGGATCTAAGCAACAAAACAATCCCAATCTTTGGTGGAACTCTGAATGTCACAAGGTTAAAAGACTCAGAAGGGCTGCCTACAAGAGGTGGGAGTTAACTCGTAATCTAAAAGACTGGTGCGAATATAAGCAGGCATGTGCTGTTGCCCTTAAGACTTTTAGATTTAAAAAGAGGGAAAGCTTTAGGAGGTTTGCAGAAAGCCTCAACTTCCGAACCAGTCCTAGTTATATCTGGAACAAATGTAGAGTTCTTAAAAACTGAGGGGTCAATGTATCTCCTCCTCCTGTGTCTCAACAATTACAGAAGATACAGGCAGAGGAGCTTTCTGCTAGGCTTGCACCTCCTTGGGCTCCATCAGACCCAACTCGTTTGCCCCAATGTATGGATAATGAGTTTTTTTAGGCTCCTTTTAACTTCTTAAAGCTTAACGTCTCTCTAGATAGCAAAAACATCAAGTCAGCACCTGGCCTGGATGGAATTGACTATAAGATGTTGGTTAAATTACCGCCTAAATTAAAAGTTCTCCTTTTGGACATTTTCAATGAAATGAATTCTATGGGTGTCTTTCCTGAAGACTGGAAGAAATCATACATCCACTTTATTCCTAAACCAAGTGGTTCTAGTGTCAGGCCCATTGCTCTGACCTCATGTGTTTGTGAGCTCTATGAAACTTTAGTTAAAAATAGGTTACAGTGGTGGGTGGAATATATGTCATTCCTACCTACCACCCAGCACGGTTTTAGAAGGGGCAAGTCGTGTGCTGACAGCCTTCTCAATATCAGACTCAGTATCGAGAAGGCTTTCATGGAAGGGTGGCACATTTTTGCTGCTTTTTTAGATGTACTTGCCTTTTATAATGTGAACGTGGATATTCTTCTTGATCAGATGGCCACATTGGGCTGTTCATGTAATATTTTGTGCTTTAACAGTCATATTACGCATACCAGGTAATGGTACTCATACTTGAATGATATAGAACCTAGGTTTTTTCATCGGGGGGTACCACAAGGGGGAGTATTAAGACCCCTATTGTACATTATTTATGTTTCCTTAATCTTTCACGATCTGGACGATCGCGTATCCATCCTTCAGTTTGCTGATGACATCACAATGTTTGTTGAATCTGCAAGTGCCGAGGATGGGTGCCCTATCCTGGAGGGTGGAGTCGAGGAGGCCAGTGACAGGCTCTCAGACCTTGGCTTAGATCTTGCCCCTAAAAAAACTGTGTTGGTTTACTTCAATAAAAAAAACATTGTACCTGGAAGCGAAGCTATAAATGTTAACGGCCTTAAAGTCTCTTCATCTGAATTCGTTAAATTCTTAGGTATTTATTTTGATTATACACTAAGCTTTAAGAAGTAAACTGACTTAGTCAGATGTCGATATTATAAAACTTTACATATTATTAAGTTTCTTTGTGGTACATGGTGAGGCAGTGATCCACTACTGCTGATTACTTTGTACAAAAGTTACGTCCGGTCAATTTTGGAATACGGTGCTATTGCATACTATGTCTACAACCACTCCATTCCCCTAAAGCTTGAGAGAATCCAAAATTCTGCCATCTGTATTGCATATGAATACCGTATTTCTACTCCAAATAATGTGTTAATTGCTGAATCCAAAATGTTAATTATTAAAGAACGCATCGAGTTCCTACTTAAAACTCATGTTTCTAAGGTTTTGGTGGGCTCAAATGTATACCTTTATAACAAGAGCATTTAATTCTACAACTCTTTTAGTACTTTTCCCAGTAAAGGGTCTTACTACGTGGGGGAGTGTATCTCTGGTGTCTTGTCTCTAAGAGAGCATATTTGTCCTACTAACTTTACTAAACCTTAATCCTCCTGGAATCACAAGGCTTACGATATAGATCTTGACTCGGGTAAAATCTACCAAGACCAACCGGAGGCTAGAGATGCACTTTCCTTTTGGTTGCAGAGCCGTGGAAAAGTTCATATTCATACGGATGGCAGCAAAATTCTGGGAAATGATTACGCTGTCTGTTCGGCACTTAATGTGGAAGTTGCCCAAAGCGTTTTTAAAGAGGCCTCCATATTCACTGTGGAATGCATTGCTATGTCTGAAGCAGTGGATATTGCACTTACTCAACCTACATCAGATTTTCTCGTTCTCTCGGACTCCCTTAGTGTGTTGCAAGCTATAAAATCTTCCACCTTTAATACACTTTCCAACCCGTTCTTAGACAAACTCAAGATCCTAATTAATCAATTCTTGTCTATTGATACCTCAGGGACCATTAAGTTTATGCAGATTCCGGCCCACCTTGGCATTCCGGGGAACGAGAGGGCTGATAAGGTGGCTAAGCTGGTCACTATGTTCAACCATTGTAATTACAAGGCTGTACAATTTTCTGATCTCAAACCTAGTTTTAAGAAAGAGGCCAAAGACTGTACACTTAGGTGGGTGTTAGAAGCCAGTCAAGAAAAGGAAAAATTATTCTTTGAAAAATTTTACAACGATAGATCTACTCCCTGGTTTAAAGGCATAAACTTGACAAGGAGTCTTATCATCACGATAACTCGCTGTCACGCAAATCACTACAATCTGGCTGCGTCATTAGTAAAAGTTGATATTGTTAATGAATCGAAATTTAAATGTAAAGACGCATACGTAGATTTGGATCATGTCATATGGCAGTGCCATCTATACCATATTCCGAGAGTTACCTTGTACAACAGTTTGGCTAAGTTAGCTTACTTCCCCCCGTTTCATTGTGACGAATTCCTGTATGATCCTAACTTTAAGGCTTTTAGACAAATTTTTCAATTTCTAGAGGAATGTAAGCTTAATATTTAAATTTATATATTTGTAAACTTTGTAGCTATAAAAGCCTTTAAAGTCTTAATAAAGCTTATTTTCAAAACAAAAAAAAAGGGTCTACTAATGTGTAAATAAAACCCTTTTTTATGTTGTATTGAAAGGTGGGAGAGAAAATTCAAGTATCGGTCTGAATGTGTGGGTTTTTGGTACCAATTAGTTAGCGATGTGTTATTTTGTTGAATAATAATTTTTAAATCTACGAAACTAATGCTGTTGTTGTTGCATGTCTTAACAGTGAATTGTAATTCCAGACATTAGCTATTAAAAATGTTTTTAGTATAGTTATTATATTTGGTAGGCACACATATGAGAATATTGTCCACATACCGGACATACAGTGAAACATCAAAACATATTTTCTCCAAGCATGAAATTTTAACTAAACGTATTACAAGATCACACAGCATTGGAATACAGGGACTGCCCATTGGAGAAATTTTGTTTATAAAATTTCTTGTTGAAATGAAAAAAAATTGAATTCAAAATCAATGATACACCTGTGCAAAATTCATTGAGAGAAACATTGATTTTACCATTTTAGAATTTTTAAAAATGTCTTATTGCATTTATAATTAAGGTTTTACTTGTACGAATAAATCAACTTACAACATCTAGACTTGTAAAAGTAACCAGGTAAAATAATTTTACCTTTTCATTTATTTTTTAACTCATAACTATTTTTTACGTACGACTTTGCCAGTAAAATATACGTAATTAAAAAATCAGAAGGAAATTAAAAAAAAAATATAAGGTCAATTCAGTGTCGAGACAATGAACGGCACAAGGCAGCAAGACTATAATTTGCACGCAATCATATTCATCTTACAAATCAGCAGTGGCAAGATACAATTTTCATTAACGAGAAAGTTTTTTCATCTGATAAGGACGGAAGGTGTACTGTGTGGAGGCAAGGGTTGGGAAGGCAACATGAGTATTAGCTAAATCGCGTTTGAACGTGTTTCAACGCGCTATGTGGGCTGTTTACCCCCAACCGTTTTAGCGCATTTTATACTGTTCCAACGCACTGTTTGCGCTGTTTGTCTTCCAGTCGTTTCAGCACGTTTCAAACCTTTTCAACGCACTTTTTAAGGTGAAGTCTACACTACAACTAACTCCAGGCTGCAGCTGTTACATTTTGAGTTGTTATTGTCTCTGTTGGATCGCATTATTTTAAACAGTTAGTGTATCTATAACTGTTATAGTTATTCTTGAAATTTATGATTTAAAATAGTAATGCCTGCTTGCACTAAGTTAATGCTAATGAATATACAATGCATGTGATGTGTCTACGTAATGTGTGTCTCCATATGAATTTAATACACACCACACTTGCTTAGTATTATAAGTTAGATCCAAAACATTCTTTTGTAGAATAATTATAAATAATGATTGATTCAAATAAAATTAAATAGTTTCACATCAATATGGTTGTTAAATTTGTAATAATTTATATTTGTAAGAAATCACACTATATCAGTGTTACATATTAGTTTATTTTTTATACGTATACAAGACTTGAAACCTTTTTTTTAATGGATCAATCTTGGGCTTATTTCTTTTGAAACATATACATCCTTACTCATATATTACTTAGTACATAACACAAAAGTAAGAAAGTACAGTTTCTAATGTTTATTCTTTTATATCGCAGTTCAAATTTTATGATGAACTGGCCTAGAAGAATTGATTGGACCGGTTTTTCTAAGCTGCGAGAGAAAGACACGTTAAAGATAGTTGCTGTAATTTGTCGAAACAGTGATTAGATGCTTGGATAAATTTGTATTCACACATTTGATACTCACAGGTAAAATTTATTCGATTCATATACAACCACATAATTACTATATTTATTCACTATCAAAGAACGATTTTTTTTCCTTTAAATTCAGCATAGTACAATTTAATTGCGAATGATGTATGTGTTGATCTTAAATAATATAAGTTTCAATCTTCTAAACGTATAATGCATGATTTCAGACTTAATGTGACATCTTTGTTTGATTACTTTGCAGAAAAATATGTCCTAAGAGAAGCAACATTGCTACGCATTAAGTAGAAGAAGGTCCAGGTAATATTGCTGAACAAAGAAGCGTAAGTTACATTTTTTTATAAATAAATATTTTTTAAATTAACCACCATGCTCATTCTTTCGTAAACTTTGTCTCAGTCACGTCATAAAAGTAATACAATTTATAACTTTCGTAACGTCATACCTTTACACCCTTTTTCTGTATACTTACCTACTCTAAGTCCCTTGATTGTTGTGTAGAAGACGAAAGAAAACATGAGTGTCACATTTTTTAATGAATCACTTTTGGACCTACTAGAATTTTTTCATAGAAGCCTACAATTAGTTACCATACGTAAGGATGGTTTGTTCCAAAACCAAAATTTTTTTCAAATAACTTAACAAATGATCAATTCATTAGGTTATACTACATGAATTCAAGAGACTGCCTACAGGCTCAATTGGCGTACTCAAACAATCTTACTCCACAAAAAAATCTCCCTGAATATCCACGCAAAAATCCACCTATTTCCAGGTGGATTATCCAGATAACCTAGCTGGATTTCCTAGTCGTTCAGCTAAATTTTGCAGTCGCTCCAGGAAGAATTTCTAGTCGATGAAGCTGGGTAATAGTCGATCTAGTTGGATAATCCAGTCCATCTAGCTGGATTGTTCTGTGCATCTAGGTTAATTAGACAGTCGATCCAGCTGGGTTATTCGTTCGATCCAGATGGATTTTCCAGTCAATCCAGTGGAATTTCCCAGACGATCCAGCTGGTGCTTATAGTTGATACAGGTGGATTATCCAGCCAATCCAGTTAAATTTTTCAGTCGATCCATCTAAATTCTCCAGTCTATTTGGCTGGAATATTCAGTCAATCCAGGTAGATTTTACAGTTAATCAAGCTGGATTATTTAGTCGATCCACATGGATTTTCCAGTCCATCCAGCGGGATATCCCAGTCGATCTAGCTGGTTTTTATAGTTTATGCAGGTGGAATATCCAACCAATCCAGCTGGATTATTCAGTCAATCCATCTAAATTTTCCAGTCTATCTGGCTAGAATATTCAGTTAATTTAGGTCAATTTTACAGGTAATCTAGCTGGATTATTTAGTCGATCCACATGGATTTTCCAGTCAATCCAGCTTAATTTTCTAGTCACTCTATATCAAATTTACATTCCATCCAGCTGGATCACTGTATTACACATTACGATCGATTAGAAAATCCAGCTGGATTGACTGAATAATCTAGCTGGGTTAACTTAAATTCCACCTTAATTAACTGGATACTCCACCTAGAAATGGCTGGATTTTTGCGTGGATATCCAAGTAAATGTTTTTTATAGGGACGCGATGCAGGCGATGTACGCAAAAAAATTTTTTTGACTCCGCCTCTCTTAGCGTGAGAAAATCTGCAAAATAATTGAGTATATGCGAAAGCTTTTCGTTTACGCGAAAATGGCTTTTTATCACGTACGCGAGTATTGCAGTCTGTCGTCATGTATGCGATACTTATAATAGGAATACGCTACATTTAGGCTGTAGCTGTGGTCTTTGCGTATACAAAATCAAACACCTTTTCTTTTGCGTACACGAGGCATCCTATAAGCCATGTATAAGTGTAACTGTATAAGAAATAAAAGGTTAAAATAAAATATCAACAATACATTTTGAGAAGTGAGAACTCTCTAGATACTTTGGGCATTTTACATTGGAAAGTAAGATCATAGCTAGTTAACGTAACGCTAAGTAGCTAGGTATATTATCCAGTGATTCCGTTGATTTATACGAATGATTAATTTAAAATTAAAAAAAACAACAAAATTTAGTAAATAATAAATTGCGAAAACGTATATGCATACATGTACGATGGAAAGCATCGTAGAAGCGACTCTTTATTAGAGTGCATAAGTGTAGCTTTATACATGGATATAATATTCTGATTTTTGTCATGTCTCGTACAGAATGTTCATGCTTATGCATTAAAAAAAACTGTTTCTGCCATATAACTTGAAAACATGAGAAGAAACGTCAAATCTCGAAAGAAAAGCAAGATAAGCTAAAAATAAAAATTACTAAGGGTATCCTAAAGGAAAACAAGATCATCGAGACGCACAGGTTTTGGATGATATGACAACCTTGATGTTACGTAATTGGTGCAATATCTTGTTATTATTCGCCTATTCATCTATTATCTATTATTATTTGCCTTACTAAATGCATTGGAAGCGTCCCTCTCACAGCCACTTATAAAACTTGCTTAACTCATGTAAACAAAGCAGAATATCATAAGCAGACATGGGCACACATTTTAGTATAAATTAATTTAATAAATATTTAATACTTGCAGAACACAAACTTATTTTATTTTAAGTAGAAATATTGACTTTTATTCAGGGTTGTACAGCTTTGACAGCTTTGCTTTGTATTTATATTTCGGCCTACTTATACAAATGTGAAGATACTTAATTAACAGGTTACGTGTCTCTCACAGGGGCCTAATTTACAAAATTTTCAATCATTCCTTACATCGCAAAGTCTCTTTTCGGCCATGTTTGAGTGTATCCATACATGTAGTATGCCAGATGACTACTCAGGCTGCCGAAAGAATGTTCGCTTATTTTTAAAACTGCGTTTCAGACAATGATAAAACATTAGCTTATAACAATCAAATGCTTCTACTACTTAAAATCACATAATTAAGTGTTCTGCAAATTTTAAAATCTTCTCAAGACTTCTGTTCCAGCTTATATGAAGAATAATTATCAGACGTATCTTAAAATTCAATAAAAGTTTTCAATGTGACTGACATTAAGAAAAATGTTGATACTTAACTTTGCGACTTATTTAAAGCTGACTTCTATACTTATTCTTTGAACTGTTCTAAGTTTGTTATGTCATTCTTCGTAATTTTTATTTTGCAAGCGCAGTGTTTTTATGAAAAATGCCTACGCGCAGTTTATGAATATTATTTGTCCAAAAGTACCTATTTCGTCACGCCTGCCCAAGGGTCCTAGCGCGCCAAGCTGCGTAATTTTGACATTCAATGCAATTTTAACATCGTTTTTGAGACTTATGTGCCAGCTGACATAAAAAATATTTATTAGACGTATCTTAAGACTAAATAAAAGTTTGAAATGTGACTAACATTAAGAAAAATTTTGTTACTTATTTTTGTGACTTATTTAAAGCTTACGTCCATACTTATTCTGTGACCTGTTCTAAATTTAATATGTCATTTTTCGTTATTTTTATCTAACATGCGCACTGTTCTTATAGAAAATGCCTACGCGCAGAACATTTGTATTATTTGTCCAAGAAAACCTTTTTTGTCACGCCTGCCCATGGGTCCTAGCGAGCCAAGTTGTGCAATTTTTACATCCAATACAATTTTAACATCGTTTTCAAGACTTGTGTTCCAGCTATTATAAAAAATATTTATAAGACGTATTTTAAGACTTAATATAAGTTTGAAATGTGGCCTACATAAAGAAAAATTTTGATACTTATTTTTACGACCTATTGGAAGCCTACTTTTATACTTATTCTGTGACCTGTTCTGGGTTTGGTATGTCATTTTTTGAAATTTTTATCTAACATGTGCACTATACTAATGAAAAAATGCTTACGTACAGTACTTGTATATTATCAGTCCAAGAGTACCTTTTTTGTCATGCCTGTCCGAGGGTCCTAGCACGCCAAGATGCGCAATTTTAACATCCAATGCAATTTTAACATCAATTTTAATACTTGTGTTCCAGATAATATGAAGAATGATTAACAGACGTATTTTAAGATAACATGTAAGTTTTAAATGTGACTGACATTGAGAAAAATTTTGATACCTAAATTTGCGACTTAATTAAAGCTAACTTTCATACTTACTGTTCGACCTGTTTTGAGTTTGATATGTCATTTTTCATAATTCTTATCTCGCATGCACAGTGTTTTTATGAAAAATACGTAATTTATGAAACACGCACTACGCGTAGGCATTTTCCATGAGTACAGTGCTCATGCAAGAAAAAAATTACGAAAAATGACATTTTAAACTCAAAACAGGTCAAAGAATAAGTATAGAAGTAAACTTTAATAAGTCGCCAAAATGAGTATTCAAATTTTTTCTAATGTAGGTTGCATTTTAAACTTATATACAGTCTTAAAAAACGACTATTAATTATTCTTCATATTAGCCGGAACACAAGTCTTAAAAACGATGTTAAAATTGCATTGAAAGTCCAAAATGCTTAGCTTGGCCCGCGAGGACTCTTGAGCAGGCGTAACAAAACGGTACTCTTGGACGAATGATATTTAGAAACTGCGCGTAGGCTTTTCTCATTGAATTAGTGTGGATGGGAGATGAGAATTACGAAAAATGACATAAAAAACTCAAAACAGGTCACAGAGTAAGTATGAAAGTCAACTTTAAATAAGTCACAAAAATAAGTAACAAAATTTTTCTTAATGTTAGTCACATTTCAAACTTTTATTTAGTCTTAAGATACGTCTAATAAATATTTTTTATATCAGCTGGCACATAAGTCTCAAAAACGATGTTAAAATTGCATTGAATGTCAAAATTACGCAGCTTGGCACGCTAGGACCTTTGGGTAGGCGTGACAAAAAAAGTAGTTTTCGACAAATTAAAAAAACATGAACTGCGTGAAGGCATTTTCCATAGAAACACTGCGCATGCAAGATAAAAATTACGACAAATGACATATTAAACTTTGAACTGGTCACAGAATAAGTATAGAAGTAACCTTTTAACAAGTTGCAAAAATAAGTATCGAAATTCTTCTTATTGTCAGCCGGATTTCAAACTTATATTTAGTCTTTAGACACGTCCAATACTTATTCTTTATTTCAGCTAGAACACAAGTCTTAAAAACGATGTTAAAATTTCATTGGATGTATAAATTGCGCAGCTTGGTGCGCTAGGACCCTCGGGTAGGCGTGACAAAAAAGGTACTCTTATTCAAATAATATACATGTACTGCGCGTAGGCATTTTTTATGAGTACAGTGCACATGCAAGATAAAAATTACGAAAAATGACAAATCAAACTCAGAACAGGTCACAGAATCAGTATAGAAGTCAGCCTAAAAATAAGTCGCAAAAATAAGTATTAAATTCATTCTTAATGTCAGTCACGTTGCAAACTTATATTTGGTCTTGAAATACGCTTTACACTTAGTCTCCAAATGAGTCGCAACACAAGTCTCAAAATCGGTATTTAATTTTCTCTGGATTTTAAAAATCCGCAGCTTATTATACATTTTTACTTTTTTTATCGAGGCTGCGTGGGATGCTTGATTAGGCATGTTTATATCTTTCAAAATAAGAAATTATTTTTGGAAAGCTACTTATGATTGCTTGTTTTGATTTATGAATTTTTCTCTATTTATAAATTAAGCAATCACAATTACTTACACACTTTATAAATTTACTAACAAAAAAAGAAGAGAATAAAAAAAAAAGATGATTTTTTTCTAATTAACTGCTACTGGAAAAAAAGAATAATTAATATTTATTTAATATTTTTGATGACGTTTATATTACATTTATGTATACGTTAAAAAATTTTTATTTTTCTAGAGCCAATTGTACGATAATTATGTAGAAGGCCGATGCTTTCTTATTCGGCAGACGGGATACACATACAAACATGCTGGTAGCTCCCAACACTCCTAATGACAAAAATCCTCTATATGTAGAACTTCTCAAGGTTCCTAAGAAAACAATACATATTATTACAATTAAATTATTTTACACTCACACACACACACATACGTACAAAATTTTGTATATTACTCTCACACAAGTACGATTTCACAAATACTATTACACATCCGTTCAAGTATTTATACTTACTTAAGTGTAGATACACAAGCATACAGAGTCAAACACATACCCCCAGATACACACACCCACTAATAAATTTACACACACACGTACAGTTACACAGAGGCACACACAAATACAGTAACGCAGAAGTGCACAGATACGCACACACATAAGCACCCATATAGACGTACATACATATATTTCATGGAATGAATTAATTTGCTAACTAACTAACCTGCATTTCTTCCTCTTTCAGCCCCTCGTTATCTTCCAGTATCATCTTTATCGAATCATCATTAACAGCTTCAATAGATTGCTTTATTACTATTTTTTTCAGTACAACTGGAGGTGTTGGCATTAAAAAATATTTAATGCAAATGGTACATTTTGCACGATGTCACATAAAATACGGCAGCTCCACTTCTTTTGTTAATTTTGATGTTTTTCAACGGTTACTAAGTAGAAGTTAATTAAAGCTATTATTAAGGCTGTGGAACTTTTTCAAATAGTAGTTTTCGTCGGATAAGTGCCATCGTCTCTGGGGCTATTTTGCGTCCTAAGGGACCTGCGAAACTACAGAGCGATGGCACTTATGTGGCGAATCCTATTTTTTCTGCCGAGGGCACACTCAACCCTTAAAAACGCCTAATGTCGCTAAATTAAATTTTTAATTTTAAATGAAGAGCAGCTTTTCAGGGCTGGAAGGTATTGCTTGATTTGGATAATTTAATTATTTGTTAAATAGAAAGAAAAGCATTTTTCCTAAGCAATTTTTACATTCCCGATAAATAAATCTTCTGTTTGTAAAATAAGTTTACTTAACTTTTAAAGAATAATAAATAGCATTAATTGTTAATATTCGCATTTTTTCGTAACGTTTGAAACGCAATGTCTATAAAATTTGAAAATTAACGTTTGCGATTGGTTGCTTTTTTTGGCAAAAACTTTGTTTATTTATTTTTTTTTTTTTTTTGTGCGACAATCAATTAAAGTGGTTCTACAGAAACTCTCTAGTTAATTGAGGTAATGAAAGAAATTATTTCGTAAGCACTTCAAAATGAGAGTAAAATACGTCTTAAAAACAGTTTTGTGAATTATAATTTAGTTTACTATCATATTATGCTATTAAATGTCATATTATCAATTATCAAGCAACTTTTCTTTTCAACTTGAATCGAGATTTGTCAGTTAGAATGCGCGTGTAACAGCTGTCTCTATAATTTCACCACTTGCGGAGATACGGATGTCACGACAACAATTCGAGTTGCCTTATTGTATCAACAATTATCTTTTAATTTCATACGTGAACGTATGCTTTTTTTTAAGTCTCTTGAAAATGTGGATGAAAATGTATAATATATATTTGTTTTCTGGATATATGGTTGATCGCAAACAATAACAAATTTTTTTCATTCGGTCTACCATAACCCTTATTTAATAATAATGTAAAGCTCTTTATAACATCATAATTATTACAAACATTTAAAAGTTGCATTACATAAATTGTTTAAATTATCATAATTTATTTAATTTTTTTAACTAATTTGGCACAATTGTGTGCTGATGTTGCCTAATTGTTTTTTAAAATTTTAGAACAATCCTGACACTGTACAGGGCCACTGCACCGCTTTAAGTGCCGGGGCAAGCTGTTCTTAAACATTGTGCATCGGCAGTTGTCGCAGGTATCCTTCTTCCTGTCTTTGGCGTGAACAGTCTCCATATGTCGAGTCATTTTTTGCTGGCTTATCATTTTCTTGCAGCTATCTATCTGACACCGCTTTTTAATCATACCCTCGCAGTCTGGGTCACGTCTGCACGCTATTGGCAACTCACCGCGTATTTTTACTAGATGCCACTGAAACTCGTACTTATGCACGAATACTCTCGCCTGGCCCTGGCAGGCATCCACGGTACATTCATTTTTTTTTTTCTTGCCCCATAGCACCTTTTTTCTCTTAATCTGCTTCTCGCTCCCCAATGTGATGACTGTCTTGTTAAAAAAAATCTCACATCGCCGTGCACGACCTGTAGCAGTACAGAGACACGCGTGGGTGGTCTGTTCGAGGCTCCCAGCAGATTTTAACGTGCCAAAGTTGATGGCCTCAGCAAGGCTTAGGCCGTTGTTGACAATGGCATGCAGCACGCTCTCTCTAATGTAAATAAGGTCTCCTGGCCGCTGTACGAGATAGTGCCCGTCGATGCCCCACTCATCAAGCTTAATGGGGCTAATGGCGATGCCTGGCTTGTGGTAGAGAAAACAGTCGGGTACTTAAACCAGGTAGTTTTTAATATGTTGTGCCAAAATTGCGCACTGCTCTTTTGCAATAAACGCCCAGCACTTGGCCTCGCCGCAAATTAGCAGGTTCACGGAAGCAAGTTTGCCGTCCTCTACGTGAAATGCAGTGGCTGATCCTACTCCTCCGACATACCACATGGGCGTATGCACGCCCTGAATAATGGACCTGACGTGGCTAGACTGTGCCGGCAAAGTGTACGAAGGGAATCGTAAATACGCGTTACCGTTTGGAGGTATGGTGCAGTCGCGACCGTAGTATACGATCATATCTTTTTTTTGTTCCATCAGCTTTGTAAAGGCAGTTCACGAAAATACCTCGTGATCCTGCAGCTGCTGAACATACGTCTCCACGTCCTTTATCAATCTCCTTCTATTATTGCGTTGGTAACCCTTATCGCTGGTAAGAATTGCGACTCCGTCCTTAATGTACTCAACTGACTCTTGCCTAACCTCGATGCCCCTCTTGCATTGAGACATATACTCAGCAATGTCAACGCTTATTTCGTCTGCAAGCACATTTCGGAAAACGTTAACCGGTAAGCGGTTGATGGTGACCTGATGCTTGCCGATGTACGCCTTAGCCTGCTTGAGGGTGTATCCATACAGCTAGCGAATAATAGTTGCACGTTCCTGAGCCATCGTGTATCACTACAATATAAAATGAAGTTTCACCTACTCGAGTTTACTTACCTTATTAAAAATATAATTTAATGTTCGGTGATTGCACTATAATAACTACTTACCTGGGGAAAAAAATTTTAACTGTCATTGAAAGTCACCTTGGCTCTGTAATAAATTGATTGTTGTTCCGGACCGTGCTGCAATTAACCTAATTTGACCAAACTTATTTTGATGGAAATTTACACATGTCCAATCTACAGAAAAATACATATAAAAATAATTTTACAGGAAAAGTTACCGTTTACATTTTATGAATCACATAAATCGCTTATTTAAAACGATTATGTGCGAGTTACGGTTATGTATGCTCGGATACCTTTTAGACGTCCACCTGATTCAGATATATATCTTAATATATAAATAAAAAAGAAATTCATGCATATCTATTTATCTATTTATTTTTTTTTACAATTAAATGAATATGTTTGTCGGAATATTTATTTTGCTAAGTAAAACTAATGTTGTCTAATACGATTGACAAAATTAATGTTTATCAATTTTTTAATTTTTATTAATTATTATTTAAAGAGAATTTATCACCAAAGTACTAACTTAATATTGTTAGTAGCGTTGAAAAGTAACAAAAAACTTTCAAAAAGTACGTGTTAACAAAATGAAAAATTTGAATATAAAAATTAAATCAACCTACTATAAAACACGTTATAAAACATATACATAACTTAAGGGTAGTAATACAAGGAAACAAAAAAGTACAAACAAACCTACGTTTATAAAAAAAAATAAATTGAATGTTACTATTACACCTGTGAAACTTTCAATTAGTCGTGTATTTATTAAATTGTTAGAAATTTTACTACATTAACCAGTTTCGGCCCAAATCCATTTTTACCTTTAAGTTTGAATTTATAAATTATTAACCCTATAATGAAATTTATAAAAAAAATTTGTAAAAGCACTGTTCCCTACGTTTTTGAGTATGCTCTTTCGAATGGTAAGAGTTAGAAATCACAACAAAAAATTAAGCATGGAAATATTAGAAAAAAATTGTGTGATTTCAATGATATTTTTTGTTTAAACAGTTGTTTAACCTCTTTACATTTTTTTATTCATCGCAAATTACTTTTTGAAAATCTGGAAAATCCAATTTTCCAATAATGTAGCAAAAATTTCTGAAAAAATTTGAATATTTCCAAGACTTTTTGGATCTCAGGAATCTTTATAGATATATACTTCAACATTACTGCCTAAATTATTACTTTCTTTAATTCTGCCTTAGCACTGGAAGAGAAAGTGAAAAACTGACTATTATAAAATACTGGCTCAAATAATCGCAAATTAGATACAAATTTTATTAAAAATTGTAAAAATCTATTGTACATTGTATTTAAAGTTATTAGGATATTTTATATTTTTTTTTATTTATGTTAAATTTTGATACATTTTTTACGACTTATTTTAAGGCTAAATTCTATACTCATTTTAAGATTTATTCTGAGTTTGATGAGTCATTTTGCGTCATTTTTATCTCGTATGAGAACTGTACTCATGGGAAATGCCTACACGCAGTTCATGTATATTATCCGTTTAAGAGTACTTTTTTGTCACGCCTGCCCGAGGGTCCTAGCCCGCCGAGCTGCGCAATTTTTACATTCAGAGCAATTTTAATATATTTTTTAAGACTTGTGTTCCAACTTATTTAAAGACTAATTATTGGACGTAACTTAGGACTAAATATGAGTTTGAAATGTGACTGACATTGAGAATAATTTTAATTCTTATTTTTGCGACTTATTTTGAGGCTGACTCCTATACTTATGCTGTGACAAATACTGAGTTTGATATGTAATTTTTCATAATTTTTATCTCGCATGTGCACTGTTCTCATGGAAAATGCCTCCACGCAGTTCATGTATATTGTTCGTCTAAGTGTACTTTTTTTGTCACGCCTGCCCGAGGGTCCTAGCGCGCTTAGCTGCGCGATTTCGATATCCAGAGCAATTTTAATATTTTTTCTTGCGCGAGAAAGAAGGAGTGAGTACTTAGTTGTTCTTGAAGTTGAAAAATCCTCCAGAGATTTATTGACTGTCTAGAAAATCTCCGGACCATTGACAATACATTTAAAGCTTTTTTTAATAGTCGTGAGAGCCTCCAGAGCTATTCTTGACCGTCGAAAATACCTACAGAGCTGTCCGTCGAGAAAGCGGTATTTGTGGTTGGTAGCTGTGTTTTTTTCCTATTTTGCAAAGCAATTTTCTTTTTTTTTTTTTTCTTTTTTTTTTAAATTATTTACGGAATTTTTTTTATCTCGAACAAGATAATTTTTTTAATACTACTAACTAATTCAAGAAACCACGACAATTCTAATGAAGCTTTGTTTAAGAAACGTAATAATTAATAATAATTAACTGAAACATAACTGTGATAATAAACCAACGAATGATCATCTTTTTTTGATATAGAAAAACAAATTTAAAAAAAAGCATGCTACATAAAATCTGTTGATACTGAAGCAAAGCCGTAGCTTATTATATTTTGATTTTTTAATGAAAAATAAATAGAAACAAAATTTTGGAAAACTTATATCGAGAAAAAAAAGAGAAAAATAAAAAGTATGTGGATAACAAGATACACCTTGAAATCTACTTTAGAATATTATAAAAACATGCACGTTCTTGTTACATACATTATTCATTTTTTAACGATATACGATTCATTTTGTCGATGAATGATTAATACACGTTAGAGAATACAAGCGTATACTCAATTGAAAAAAATTTTTAAAAATGGTTTAAGTTTTAAAACATATTTATTGAAAAAAAATAAATAACATTTTAAATTATTTTGAAAAAAAATGAAATCGGAAAAAGCATATATGCGATTGAAGTGCGAGAGAACGTGCTGTCTCTACAGGTCGAGCTTGAGGAACCGCAAACTTCTCGCTTTAAGCTACTATATACTCATTTTGGCTTTCACAGCTTTCGCTATGTCTTTCGTAATTTTTCGAACAGCTGGTATTGTTGTAAAAATCGTTTTGTATCTTAAAATTTTACCCTATGCTATTGATTTCGTTTGACAATAGAACTTCGAAATTTTGAAAAAGTAAGCTTCTCGTTGCCATGGTAAATATTTTATTGGTCAAACTTTGAAAGTGGTGCGATCGAGACATTTGACAGATAGATTGCGGCAGTTGAGTCAATAACATTGTATGTTTTGCATACAAATGATAATTTTGATATTATTCAACTACTAGAAGTAAATAGTGAAGTTTTTTTTAACGTTTGATCGTTAAATGGAGCCGAATCAAAGAAAAGAACTGGAACGAAGGCGAATGCGCGGGTTAGAGTGTATTTTGAAACAAGGGTTAATGGGCAAACAAATTTTAGTGCAACAATCAAACTTTTTACTGCCAGATATCCAAATTTACGCTGACCAGTTTGAGCTACGTTTCGAAAGTAATTTATGTGATATCGTCAAGTGTTAAGTAACTCGTAACAAATAAATAGATAATTAATAAATAATATAAAATTAGTAGCATTTTTCAAGCTTATCAAGACAATGGAGTAGTGAATCCGCCTAGAGCGCAAAGACATAGAGTTGTGAGGGACGGTCCTTTAAGAGCTGCTGTTGAAGAAGCCCTGGAAGAGGAGCCAAAGCAGAGTGTTTGAGCTCTAGGAACACATCTTGGTATACATAAGTTATATAATATCAACTACTATTTTAATAGATATACTAGCTTAACTCTAGTGCTCTTCGCGCATGTTTCTTAGTATGTTTTACTCATGTTTTATCATTTTTTTGTAATTAGAATATCTGACATCGCGGTTTACGCGTTATTAGCTTACAAAACTTGAAGAAAATAGTAATAAAATAAGAAAATTATTGCTCAAACAGTACAATACGCAACTAGTGCTCGATAAAAAAAAGTCGAGTTTGTCGCCCGAGTGAAGAGAGCCGAGAGCCTCCTTTTTTCCCGACGCTCGCGTGTCGCTCACGTGTATATTTTATGTGTGTGTATATTATATACCTATGCCGCGTATATATGTATAACTATTACCTGTAGACAAGACACACTGCCTATATATATATATAAAATATAATAAAGCTAAAAATATTAAATATATTATTTAGGTGGACACAGAGAAACCGTAAAAAAAATTGCTAAAGAAACACATCATCCTTTCAAGTTTCGCAAAGTACAAAAATTGCACGAAGGTGATCATCGAAAGAAAAGTTGCGTTTGCAAGATGGATGCTGCGGAGAACAAACAATGATCCTAATTTTTCTCGTCACATATGTTTTACGGACGAAAGTAATTTTACTCAAAAAGGCATGTTGAACCATCAGAACAAAAGAAGCTGGTCAAGAAGAGGCGAAAATCCACACGTAATACATGAAATTGGAAACCAAAGGAGGTTGACTGTTTATACGTGGGCTGGCATTGTTGGAGAGAGAATTATTGGTCCTAATTTTTTTGAAAATACGTTACGTGCTAATGACTATGAAGAATTTTTGACAAATACACTTCCTCCATTACTTGAAGGTACACCTATAAATTATTATATTACGATTCTGGAGAGAATAATGGATGCGTTCTATATATATAAAATTATATTACACATTAAAAGAATAATTTTTAACATCGGCAAACAACTATCCAGCCTAGCGGAATACCGCGTGCTCGCAACACCTTTTTCACATCAAACGCGCAGTGTTCAATTTTCTCGCAGTCTGTCTTGAATAGATAAACAAATAATCTGAAGACATAAATCAATGTATTTTTTCTCGCTCTTTTCAGTGGGGCCATTTGTTTTCGCACAAAAACATTCTTTTATGGAAAAAATTGAGTTTGAACTTAAAGTTTATTTTTTCCAAAATACGTTGTAAAATTATATAATTACATTATTTACGAATTTATATTTTTTAATAAAAAAACTTGAAATAAAATAAATTCCAAACAATTTACTTTAGTGAAATCAATTTCCAATGACCATTACTGTTATTTCTTACTTTATTTACAGTTTATAAAGATTTATGCACATCTTTTATTAGAATTAGATTTATTCTGCAGTTTATTACAAATGAAAATTTATTTAATAATTTTTTTAGTTGTTTAGCCTATCAGAGTCGCTAATTATATGTTAATAGTCATTTAATAATTAAATGCTTCTATTTCAACAAGGAAATCCTGTACCACTAAGAGAGATGTGGTGGCAACAATATGGGGCACCTGCCCATAACAGCGCTGTAGCTACAGACTGTCTTCATGCAATATTTCCTCGACAATGGATTGGAACAAGAGGTCCACATTTATGACCACCACGTTCTCCTGACTTGACACCATGCGATTTTTGGTTGTGGGGATACTTGAAGGCCAAGTTACATTGTTTAATTTTTTTTTAATATTTTTTCATATATGACTTCTTTGTCAGGGTTTTTCACTAACTACTCTTATCATTAGTCGCAATCACAAAACAAAATTCGCAGTAAAATCGAAATTTTTTCACCTTTTAGCAGTTGTTCGAATTTCCCGATATTTTTTCGACCCATAAAAAATCGTGTCATACTTGAAGAAATCTGAATTTTAAGCTTTTAACCTTAAAATAGAAGTGAAAACCACCCCCTAGCCATTTGTAAGTATATGCCTCGATGGGCTTTGGGTCGAAAAAATCTCCGTATGGTCGAAAAAACGGCTAAAAGGTGAAAAATCCCGATTTTACTCCGAATTTTATCTTGAGATCGCCACTGATGTCCAGGGGGGGTGAGTGAAGACTCTGAAAAAAATGCATAATTTTTTTTTTTTTTTTTTTTGATACCTAATCGATTTTAATAATTTTTAGCAAAATATATTTTTTAATTTTAAATCTGACGTCGAATAACCCTTATAATTTTAACTGCAAATAGTAAGTTGAAAAGTAAAACATCCCAATTGAATAATATTTTTCAAACATTACATCTTTAAGATGAAATATCTAAATAGAACGAAAGCAACAACTTTCTGTTTACAGGCATAAGTAGTATATTACGCACATAGGGATATTAATAAAAAAATCCTAGATTTCACGAATAGCCAACGTATTAAAAAAGTGTTTATCATAAAAATTGCCTTCCAGACAGTCTAGTGTATCACTACATTTGACTAAAAAGCCACGTCAGTACTTAAAATTCGAAATTTTTGGCTAAAAAAATGGCCTTATCATTAAACGCCCGTATCTTCGTAAATAAAAGAGTTATGGCAAAATAAGCCATAATTCGAAGACCCTGAAATTCGAAAAAAATGTTTTTTTTTTCATTTTCCCTTACTACGCCCTAGCCAACGTATTTTTTAATATTATTAATCATGAAAATAGCCTTTCTTAATGTATATTGTATCGATACAAACGAAAGCCATGGCAGTGCTAAAATTTAAAATTGTGCGGTAAAAAATGGCCTAATCTTTAAACGCCCGTATCTCCGTGATTCATAGAGTTATGGCAAAATAAGTCATAATTTGGATTAACTAAAATTCGTAAAAATAGTTTTTTTAATTTTCCCATACTAGGCCCTACAATGTTTAAAATTCTGTTTAAAATTGATTTGGCTATGCAAGGTTTGTGTAAGGTCTTTTCAAAAATACACAATTCTTGTATATTTCAACCATTTGATAATCATTGTTATACCCGAATTTTGTGTACTTCTTGATTTCATTTTAAGTAATAAAAAACACAAAATGATTTAATTTTAACACTTAACTTGGGTACTTTACTGAATTACACAAAATTTTGAACTGTTTACTAACATTCGAGGCTTTTTTAATATCTCCGATCGTGTATATATGATTTTTCATCAGACCCATTCATTAAATTACACATTATAAGTTCATATTTCACTATTTATATTTGGTATAAGCAATCAGTCTAAAATGAAACATTGTTATGGATGTTATGAAGAAGCTCCTACGATCAGAGAAGACATGATCTTGAGGATTCGTAGAGCTTGTGCTGAAATTACATCACAAGAAATAAGGAATACACGACGATTGTTTATACAACGAATACGCTGTATTTTTGATGAAGAAGGGAGAAATGTTGAACAATTATTGTAATCACGTTTAATTATGTTATAATGTTTAGTAATCTCCAGAAAAAAAATTTTAAAAAAAGTAAGCATGTTTCCAGTGCTTTATTCATATACATTTATTAAAGAACAAGTTGAGAAAGAACAAATTGTCGGCTTATAAAGTAATGAAACCAATAAAAAGCCAACATATTTCACTTGATGATTATACGATGTAAAGGAATAAGTTAAATGTAAAAATATTTTAAATGGTCTTTGTGTCAGCGCAAATTAAAAAATGAACACAATTGAGAGCGGAAAGATATGAAAATTCCATATGAATTGTAAAGAAGTAATTTCAGTTTTGACTAGTAACGTATAAGTGATGATAGATATTACTTAAGTAAATGATCTTTTAAAGTACATGTCTTAGAAATAAATTTACTCATATCTTTTGGCGTTGATTTTTTCTTTATATGGCTCTCCCAAACGTGTGCATTTTTTAACGTGTGCTGATACAAAGACCAGTTACAAAATTTTTACATTAAACTTCAATTTTTTTCATCGTATAATCATCCAGTGAAACATGTCAGCTTTTTATTGATTTGATTACTTTATAAACCGAGAATTTTATAACTCAGTTTTTAGTTTTTAGTTATTAGCATGAATTTTTTTTTTTTTTAATTTTCAATTTTGCTAAACTTATTGATTAATAAATGTATAAAAATTTTAAAGCACCAGAAATATGCTTACTTCTAACTTTTGTTGAGAGTTTTTTTGAGAGATTTAACAACTATTCCGAAAGTTTATAATAGTGTGAATTTGTTGAATTGTTTTAATTATGTTAAAATAAAATTATAATAGTTCATTTGTTTTAAGTCTTTGGAACAACATTATGTTTATCAGTATTATATACATGACTTTATTTAGCAGTCTGTTCAGTGGCCTGTTCTTAACTTCAGAGTAATAATTTCGTTGATGATACTATGCTACGAACAGTAGGCACCTGAGTGTTTATGTGTCTAGATTGAGTTAGTGATTATAAAACAATGCGTGCAATCAATAGAGGTGTGTAACTCTAGAGCTTTTTTTGATAATTGACAACCACTTCATTGACTTTGTCGATGATCGAACAACTTAAGAGGTCTTCCACGTTATTTTTAATGGAATTTAATTTCATTGTTCGCTTTGGAAACAATACAAAACAATACAAAACAATAGGTTACGTCTCAGAATAATTACGTAATGGTCACACGGAGTCCGCCAAACCAAAGTTGTAAATTGAAAAAAAAAAGATGTAAATTATAAACTTCAATAACGATTTACATTTTATGATGAACATTTTACATTTTAAAAATAATAATTCTCAAATCATTTATTTTACTGCATCATTAAATTATAACCAAAACAATTTATCATAAATGTATTTATAGTTATTATTACATTATAATTCTTCGTGAGCAACTGTCCACTGTAAAAAATTATTTAAACTGTTTGAAATCAGCACGACGTAAATCACATACATTATAATAATTAGGGCGCCAGAGCATATTAAACAGGAAAAAGTGGTGGTCGAAAAATACGTAGAATAACACCATAAATCGTCGACTTCGAAGGAGGTCCGCGTCATTTAGCAAAAAAAAAAGTTAATCAAATGAATCATTTCATGATTCATATAACATATTATCGAACCAAATTAATTGATAATCAGTAAATGAATATTTAAATTAAAATTTAGTTACGAACCATAGTATAATTAGAAAAAACCGAAATTGTCACTTCGGGAGTGCTCGTAGCAGAGTGGGTAAGATACTTGGCTCGTATGCAGGAAGTCAAGGGTCCAAATCTCTTGAAAAGTAGGGTTTTTTTTAGAATTGTAGAATAAAACGTACAAATTTGAATAAAACAAATAAAATTATTGTGGGAAAAAAAAAACTAAAATTAAATAAAAAACAAATTGCTTGGCGTGTATACTTTGATGGTGCGGTGTAAAGGAGAATGGTGGGGTGAGGCAAAACGCAACATGGTGAGAGGAGGTGTGCAGGAGACTGGTGCAGCTCGGTTGGAAGAGACAGGGTGAGGGGAAGTGTGTAGGGGACTGATGGTAAAGGAGACGGGGTAAGGGGGAAATAAAAGGAAAAATTCACTTCTGCTACATATTTTCTCATGGTAAAAACTCTTAAATCATTATTTTACTATCACGCATAACGCGCCTATAAAAGTATAACTTAAAAAAAAAAAAAAAAAAAATCGATGAATAGTACTTTAAATACCGAGAGAAATTATGTAAAAAAAGTCTCATGTCTCGCGTGTATCGTATGACCCAACTAATGTGTCCACCATGTTTATTTCAGAAAGGTAGAAGGAAATGTCCTCACTAAAGATCTCTTTAGATCTTATTTTTTACGAGGAACACGATGCCAGGCTCAAGTTTGAAATTTGAGCTTATGTAAAAAAGATGGGAAAAATATTTTTCAAGGTTAAATGTTATGATTAAATTGCGGCTTTTATTTAAAAAAAAAGATAACAATTGAAATTTAACCCTAAGAATACCGTAAAGGCAGGAGAAACAACGTTTTTATTAAAAAAGTAATAAAATAACAAAATTAAGTTCTTATGCCTACGGTTGCGTGAAGCATTTAACCCCGAAATGCTGTTACTTTCATATTTTTTTTTTTTTTTTTTTTTCATCTTGTCATATGCTATCAAGTTTCTTTGTATGCTTCCTAATAGGTCATAACCTTTTTCAGAAATTCACGAGACGGGTAACAGTACATTTCTATTTCCATATCATACGGTGATCGAGTATGTGTGCTAAATCCTGGTCCCGACCCATTATTGGCAGTGCGTTTGCGCAATTTGCTTTTTTCTGAGTGATTTTTAGGCACAAGACAAGCTCGTACAGCAGTTTTTTCACACAAATCTGAAAAAATGACATTCAAACTTTATGAAACAAAAATAAAGCATGTCATTATTATGATTCATTCATTTACTCTTCTATTAATTGATAATTGTTTTATTTTTAAGGATTCTTAGGTGACGAGTGTTTTCGAAAAGGTGAGTAAATGTAGATATAGCTTTAATATTTTATATCTTAAACATTTTCCACACCTGGCTAAAATATTCATGGATCTTGCTCTTAAAATTTGTAATAACTTAAAATTTTAAATTAGCCATCATGACTTCGAGGCTGAAAGAACAATTTTCAGGTCTTTAATGAGTATCAATGGTGCTTTGCTAATACGTTAAAAATTAGAAAATTTTTTACTACCTTTGACTTGACTAAAGAAAAGCACAAAAGCACCATAGCCGTTTCCATGAGACAGAAATGTTTTTTGTTAAGCTCGAGAAATACAATCATAAAAAAATGTTGCACACAAAAAATAAAAAATTCTTAAGCTCAATGGATTTGCTGCTTAGACAAGTTAGTGTTAGATGAGGCGAGTAACACCCTGTAAGCAAGGATTGTAAATCAGTCATGCAGCAAATAAATTAACTGCAAGAAAGCATGAGTTTTTTTAATTAAAAATAACCTTTCATTCCACCTTGGGCATTTTTCGGAACTTATGCACGTTTGTTTATTGAGCCCTCAGTAGAAACAATAGGATTCACCACATAAGCGCCATCTAACTGGAGCTACCTTATGTTCCCTCTGACACTGCTTTGCAGCTCTTTCGAGCCACAAAATACGAGGTGAAATAGCCCCCGCTAGTAGCTTGGTTGGAAATCTCAATGATAATGATGCTGCAATAGTTTTATAGTAAGCAGTGAACACCATTTATAAATTGTTGGTTGTACAGTACTTTCACTGCTTTTAAATATGTGTTTGTCTTTCATCCCGCATATGCATGTTTTGATACAGAATAATCAAAATTTTAAAAATCATTTACTATAAATACTTTTTAGTTTTTATGCAGAGGATTGGTAGGATAGGTATAAGACACTGTGTGCTGCATCTTGCTGTACCGCATTTTTATTTGTCAAGCATGTTCCACGTAAGGCTTTTGTACTTCACGCATTATAGTATGCGGTGTTTCTCTGTGTATATTTTTTATACGAAGGTTTTTCTATGTTTCCAGTGTATTTATTTCAGGAATACCTTACTTAAAATGGGTTCTTATAATCCATTATTTCCATCTGAATAATGTGACATAAAAAAATTCTCGTTTCCGATATATTTTGTTAATGACAATTCAATTGTATTATTTTTAGATAAGTTTGTATTCATGATTGTAGTAAAAACTATGATAAAACAACAATACCGTAAAAAAAATATATTTTGTGAAATAAATCAATAAGTAACAATATCAATAGTTTTTTAAACAAATCCAGTGATTGGACCACCGTTTTGTTCAATGGCACAACGGACTCTCTTCTCAAAATGTCCTTGAACTCTAATCAGCTCTTCTGTTGTTATAGAAGTGCGGGCGTTTTTTATTCGCTGAATCATATCTTCTCGGGTTGTAGGAAGTGTCCCGTAGCAAACATCTTTAAGTTTACTCTAAAGATAAAAATCCAACGGATTTAGATCAGGTGGCCTCGCTGGCCATTCGAATGGTCCATTTTTACCAAGCCAGCGTCGTGGGAAGATGGTATTCAGATAATTGCGCACGTAAATAGGGCTGTGAGCTGGGGCCCCATCATGCATCCACCACATCTGTTTCACGCGTATAAGATTTTCAGCTAAAAGTTGAGGAAGATCTTCTTTAAGGAATTTAATGTACGCTCTTCTGTTAAGTGTTCCCTCAATAATGTGAGGACCAACAATCCGATCACCGACAATCCCAGCCCACACCATTATACGCCACTGATTTTGCACAACGCAATGATGCACAACCCATTTCAGCCCGTAAGTGCAAGTAAGAGGTTTGATGTACTTTTTTGTAACTTGTACTCTCGGGCTTACATAAGTTACATATCGATTTTTCCTGCCCATGTGAATGGGGTGAGCTGTAGTCTTAGCAGGATATAAAGGCTCACAATAACTCTGATTGGCTCATTCTATTGCACGGAGTATATATTACAGTTCTATAACGCGCTGTGAGACTGATTCCTAACACTTGTTTAAGTAGAATAAAGCGCTAACTCATAAAATTTTTTCATTCATTTTGTAGTAGTAATACTGCTATTTTATTCTTGAGCGTAATAAAAAAACTTTTTTGATTACGGGATCGCATTGTCTTGCCAGTATGAAATTTACGGAAAAAATTGTTCAAAGCTAGCGCTCTGCTTAACCCAAATCTGTGGCATCACTTTTTTTAGGGCAATTTAAAACTGGAGCTTCTTTAGTTGACCCACATTTCTAAATTAACTATTTTTAATGCTCAATGGTTATGTTAAAAAAAAAAAATTAACATAGTCACCTTTCATTCTTTGAATTCCATTGACGCAGAGTTTGTTTGTTTAAGAATCCTTTCTGGGTGAATATCGACTTGTCAGTGAAGCAAATACGTTTAAAAAATTGACTATCCCTTCTTAATCGTCGTAACATCTGATTCGCAAAAAGTAAACGTTTACCGTGATCAGTGTTATGCAGGGCCTGCCTTTTTTGCAGTTTGTAAGTACGATTTTTCGTTCTTAAAATTCTCCTTACAGACTCTCTCGATGAACCTTGAAATGAATCAAATCCTATTTTATATGACCAACTTTCAGTGCAGCCAACTTGCAATTATTTTGATTAGTAGGTTTAATGGAAATAGCAGGATGCTATTGTTACACTTTATAAGGTTCAAAAACGGCTATAGAGCTTTTTTATCAATAAAAGCTAGCTGACAATCTCTTTTACATGCATATGAACAATGTTAATTTGTAAGATTTTTTTTGTAACTTCCTATTACTTGTACTGCGTAGCTATTTATCTCGTAGACAAGACTGAAAAAAATGTGGTCATTTTAGGCAGTTGATGATTACAATTTTCTGCATAAGTAAGAAGTATTTTAAAACTTATTTAATATTAACCTCACTATAAAATAATTAAACTTAAACAGAAAATTATTACAAGACTTAAAAATGGAAGTTAAGTTATTGTTAAAACATACTGACAAAATCAAGTAGATGCTTAGTTTGACGTTTAATTTTAATATTTTATCATTTTTATTTGCCAAACGACTAAAAACTTTGACAGCAAAAATGATAGTGGCACAAACATGGTGACATAATACTTTTTTATATGATACACAATTGATTATGTAAGAGCTATTTGTATTTTTCAAGTAAACAAAAGGAAAGTAAAATTCTTAAACAAGATTAAAGAAAAACATTTTGGAAGATTTGTTTACAGCTGCGGAGCTTTTTTACCAATAAAAGCTCACAGACAATTCCTAGACATGTTAATTTGCAACAAAAAAAAATTTTTCTTTATTTATAAACAAAAAAATGTATTTTATACCAATTTTATAAAGGATTTTATGAGGCTCAGAAATAGGTATAAAGCTTTTATATCGATAGAAGCTCGCTAGCAATCTCTGTATCATGCTTATTTGCTACGTTAATAGATAAAAAATTCCTTTTTATTCATGTTAATGCCTTAAAACCTTAAACTTTAAGTGTAAGGATATTTATCATTGAGTTTGTTGACATTGCAGTTTAAATTATTATTAATTAAATAAATCAAAAAATTTTTTATTCCAAATAGTTGTATTTTTTTTCACCCAAGTTCTCTTTAATTTTTTAAAGTCGACCAAAGATGCCTTAAATCCACCTAAGTCTCCAGAAGTTCCTTTTTGACCTTTCAAGCCCTTTGAAGTCCCCTCAAGTCCTCAAAGTCCCCCAAAAATTCTTCGTGTACCGTCAAGTCCCCTTAAGTTCCCTTAAGTCTCTCAAAGTCTCCTAAAGTCCCCTTAAGTCCTCTAGACCCCCCAGAGCTCTCTGTAATCCTCTGAAGTCCTCCAATTTTTTTATGAGTTTTCTCAAGTCACCTAGAGTCCCCTTGAGTCTACCCAAGTCCCTTTAAGTACTCTTAAGTCTTTCAAAGCCCCCTCAAGACCTCTAAAGTCCCCCAAAGTCCCCTTGTGTACCCTTTAGTCCCCTTAAGTTCCCTTGAAACTCTCGAAGTTCCCTAAGGTCCCCCGAAAATTTCTTTAGTCCTTAAAAGTCCTCTTAAGTCACCCAAAGTCACCTTCAGTCTTTCCGAGTCCACTGAGGTCGCCTTAAATTTACGCAAGTCTCCCAAAGTCCCTTATAGTCCTTTAAGGGCCTCTGAAGTCCCCTCAAGTTCTTCAAAGTCTCCCAAAGTCTCTCATCGTGTACCTTCTAGTCCCCTGAAGTCCCCTTAAGTTCTCTTTATTTTCTTAAAGTTCTTTTCAGTGCTCTTAAATCTTCTAGATCCCTCAGAGCTCTCTTTAGCCTACCTCAGTCCCTCCAAGTTCCCTCAAGTCCTTCAAAGCCCCCTCAAGACCTCTAAAGTCACTCAAAGTTCCCTTGTGTAACTTTCAGTCCCCTTAAGTTCCCTTGAAACTCTAAGACTCCCTTAACGTTTTCCAGAGATTTCTTGTAAATTGTCTTGTAATTTTCAAGTAGTTAAACATCTGATTAATTATTCCTAGATAAACTACAAGGGTTCACTAGAAATTAAACGAAACATTATTTTTAATAAACGCAGAGCGGGAAGAGAATTTCCCGACGAGTACCCTTTTTAAAATTTCATAATTTTCTCCACGACTAAGATGTCTATTAAGATGTTAACTACCATAAGGAATAAATAGTCAGTTTTCGATAAAATTAAGTATAATTCTACGAATGCATTAGCATAATTCCTATAAGACCTTTTGTTGGTTCAGAGATAAGTTATAAATTAAACGAATTCTCGTACTTTAACATGAGCTCTTACGGAGAATTGTCGAAAATCACTCTTACAATTGAAAACTTTACTAGAATTAACAGACAATGTTTAATGAAATTCTAACCAACTATAAAATAGTACCTTAGGAATCGTAATATATAAAGTTTAAGTCAGTTGGTTTGCTGTGAAAAATAATGTTGATGAATATTTGCTAGAGTAATTAAGACCACAATGTAAAAAGGTAGGGTGTGCGCGCGCATACCACGCGTACATAAAGTAAAACATCGCACCTATCTCTCGCGCACCCCCCTCAAAGCCTTGAAAAAAGCAATTGCATTTTGAGTTTTTTTTATTTGAACAGTTCAACTTAATAGTAAAATTAATTATACGTGGCGACAATGCAAACACTTGCGGAGAAGGCATAACCTTAGAAATACCCATACAAACATACAGACAACACATCGTTCTATATCTTCGAGCGAAGTTGGCACCTGAGATTGAAGAACGCTAAGTCCAAGTACTTGAGTACTTTTTAAATTATTAATAGTTTTCATTACAGTTATCTTAATCGAGTAATTATAAATTCATCGAGAGATGGTACTAATCATTGTAAAAAGTGATGGAGATTACGATTATGTCATCAAATCTAACCAATAATTTTTTTTTAGTTGAAATTAAAAATTTAACTTTAAAACAAGGAAACTCACCCTAATTTTACATAACACTACGAAAATCCTCGTAAATTTTTACCTACTAGATGCGTCTGACAACTCGTTTCGTCAATAAACAAAAATTGTAAAGGAGGGGGCAACATGAAAATGGTCACTTTGGATTATTATAAACATTTACTCTGAATTTAAATTTCTTTGTTCATTTTTTTTCTTTTGAATTTAAATTGTTTTCTTATACAGAAAACCTTGTAATAGACAAAAATTATGTTTTAAGAAAACGTGTTTTAAATACGCTTCACGAGGCTTGGAATCGAATTGGAGGACTTGGAAAATTTATCCGTCTGCCTGTCCCTCTCTCTCTTTCTCTCTCGCTCTCTCTCTCTGTGTGTTTGTGTGTGTGTGTGTAGATATGAAATAAGTTATATCTCCGCATTCCTACGGTGGATTTTAATAATTCTGGGACAACTTTTTTTTCCTTTGATATTTAAAAATAGAATTTTTTAAATCGATTTTCAAAGTACTTGTTGCTGTCATTTAATACGTCTTCTGTATGAATTATTGTAAATAAACTTCTGTATTTACATTAAAATCATACTTATTATATGGGCGTTTCTCTTGTAGGTAGCGCCCATTGACGATGACGAAATCTAATCAGAAAAAAACAGAATCAACTAAACAAAAAGCTTGCAAAGTTTTTTTTTCTTCAGCCATACTTTTTAGATAAATAGGAAATAAGCAATTATTACAATTCATAGATATGTTGTGTAAATTCAAAGTGGTATAAAAACCAACATGCAGGTGCACCTTCGAGCATTACATTGAGAAAAGTTCATGAAGAAATTGTTGAAGCCAAAAAAACTTTTGGATGATACTAACTGTTTGATGGTTGGATGGTTGGAAGAACAAGAGCTGCAATAAAAAGTATTTGGTTTTTTCGTTTTGAAACATAAATACACCACAAACTTTTCTTACTTTTCGAGACATTTCCACCGAGGTAGAAGATAGTGAGAGTTTAGCTGTACATATTTCTGATGCTATTAGGTATGCAAAAGAAACTTTGAATACAAATGTAGTAGAAGCAATTTTAGATAATGACGCTAAGATTCTAAAAGGTATTTGGTTGTCAAGAAATGTTGACAACGAAATTTTACTTCAAGCTACATGTTGTAGTCACAGCGGTGACTTGTTGATCGAATTAATAGTGGATAATGCTATTCTCAAGCAAATCACTGAAATCGTTACAGTATTTAAAGACAATAAGTAAGAAGATTTACTTATAGGTCTTAGTGGTACAAGACTAAAGAACTACCCATAAAAGAGGTTCAGATATTTTAGGGACTGCTGCAGAATTTTTTAAAATCTTTAATTGCTAAGGGACATAGCAAATACTTAAGATATAAGGATTAACTACGATACCAGAGTACTTTTTCTAAATAAAGGATTTGAAAACACGATAATGGATGTACTCAATAATCTTGATCTGATTTGTAAACTAATCAACGCATGTCAGAATCCAACAGCTTTCATACTTGGTGCAACAGAAATGTGGGTTAAACTTATGGTCCTGACAAATGATTATGACGACATCCCTATTAATAGAGAAAACAAAGCAATTTTGCCAGTGGGATAAGCTGCAAATTTCTTGCATCATAGGTACAGTCATTTAAACTTGACCGAAGATCAGAAAAACTGTGCTAATAAGTACTTAAAGACACTACTCAATACTAAAGGCAAACATGAGTTTGCAACATTTAAAGAAAATCCACTTAAACACATCTGTGAATAAATGTACAGACTCCATAGCTTATTGGCCATTAGTCAGATTAGATTGACTTTACCACGTTTGGCACACATTAGTAAAAAGGGTACTATTTTTCCAGACACTCTGATAGATATATGTCATACGGCTGGCGGCGAGAGCGGGGGCGTGGCCAGGGTCCTGTTTTGGCAGGCCACGTGATCCTGCGTGGGTAGCCAGTATGCACGGAAGAGGTCGCGCGGTGGCCCCGCGTGATTTAAATATTATTACTGACGCTGCTTGGCCGGTAACAATTTTTTGTTTGTTTTTCTTTTTGTTTTTGTTTTGTTTTGTTTTTTTTTTTTTTTTTGGAGGGGGGAAAATAAAGGCGTCCGAGTTCTAACTGATCCGATTGGTAAGCGTGACGGGGTTTAAAAGTTGCAAAATTCAAAAATTTGTTTTAATTTTTGACCACTCTTCGTAAGGGTTAGTAAAAGGAGCGGGTGGTGGGTGGGGTTTTTTAAATAAATTTAAAAATATATTTCATACATATATTATATAAAAATAAACAGAATATTTGAATGTTTTACAATATTGTTACAATATTACATTGTTACAACATTATTAATCCTATTTAATTTAATATTTATGTCATTTAAAAAAATTTCTAGACAGTACGTTGTTAACTCTAAAAATACCATGTCGAAATTATTTTCTAAAAAGAAACTATCGATCGTAGAGTAAATATTTCCTTTGACATTTTTTCGTAAATATGAAAAGTGTTCCTTTGTCAGCTTTTCCAAATTTGATACAGTGGTCTTATTCGTTTCAGTCATACTTTCTAATAAAACAATTAACTCGTTCACTATAAATTCCTTACACTTAGTAACTAACGTTGCTACACTTTCGATTTGGCGAAGTCTTTTATCCACACATATGATAGATTGAGCGGGTCCTAAAAATGTACAGTGCTGCATAACAATAGTCAAATCGTACGTTGTTTTTTTTTTCCTATCAACATCTTCTCCGTCACTTCATTCATTTTTATCAAAAATAACTGATTTCTTTCCGTAAGATAATGTGAATACTAACTCGATATTCCCTACTTGTATACGATCCATCTGACGGGTGTTTTTATCAATAAAGTAATCATTTATAAAAGCAAAATGATCTTTAAGTTCGCTCCATACATATGCATTTATAATTACACCTCCTGTAAACTGACATTTTGAAAACTGCAACAAAGGCTCGAAACACTGACGATGTATATTATAGTGAAGCCCAACGACGATTTTTTTCGTAGCCGTCTTGTTGAGTGAATACGAATGCAGTAATACCTTTGCAGTTAATATGATAGCACTCTCACTGTCTCTTGTATTTTCATTAAAATTTATGAAATCGGATCCTGGCTTGTCACTATCACGCGTTAAAGATATTTTTGTTTTTGTTTGAATAGATCCATTTTACAGATCAATGTAACGTATTAAGATTTGAATCACTCGTGTTGTTTTACTTCACTTAAGAATTTAAAGAAATACGCATTTGCGAAAAGGGTGAACGTTACCTATGCAACCGTCGTTATCGATACCATGAAGATGATTGACAGTCTAATAGAAAGGTGATACTTTAGTGCTAAAATTTTTCATTTCAGCTGCACTCTCCCTCTCAAATTTTTTTGTCGATACATGATTCATAAGGTTGTCCTATAGATAGTACACCATTTATGTTCATCACGTACACTGCTACGGAAAAACCTGCTAAAACATGCTTTAACGCGAGCTCAAACCTATATTTTGTTTTTTTTTTAGTCATCTGAGAAGTATTCGTGAACAAATGTAGGGTTTTTCCTCACTCTTTTCCAAAATATGACAGAGAGGAAGTGACGACGGTAGAAAATATGCAATTGTCCCTTAGTTGCAACATATTTACTGTCCCTCAGCTACAATAATTTTAATCTTTTTCAAAACATAAAGAGCTATAATAAACAGCGGTGAAAGTGCGTGATTGTCCCCCGGTAGTAATATTTGACGTCATACCTGTAGAGTTTCCCAGGCTATGACTTGAGTGATGGACCTATCTGACTGTGTATACCTTTTACTTTCATGATCTCGCTAAAATTTTGACCAAAGGGGGTAAAGTATAGAAGTAGCTAAGGAAGAGAAGAAAACGTAAAAGAAAACCAGTCCTTATCCGACACTCTTAGCCGAATCCCATTTTGCTAATACGTTACAATAACTTTCCGAGTTACAATTCACTCGAGGTCTTCCTCAATTTACTTGAAAGTTAAATACAGTGTATTTCTTGCATTTATTTAAACTTGTTAAAATTTTTGTATTAGTGTGTTTTTACTGTGGCGTTGCTTTAGATTTTTTGGTTAGCTACAGAAATTTTTCTTAGTTTTTTTTTGCGTTAATAGAAAAGTGAAAAAAAAAAGTGGAAGCACTTATGGTCAGTGCTTTATTCGAGGTTGTCCGTTCGTGTGAGCGATACGTGACCATCGTGTCGGAAGATGCGCGTAAGGTGTACACCGACAAGTGGTTTAGTAACGGGCTACCTACTTACTCCGTTAACGAATTAATAGGAGTATTACAGGAGCTTTTTACTATTTATCTGGCGGGGGTGCACGCGGTTGCGTTGTACCCTCTGTATCTAATTCGTAGTCCCATAGCCATCCAAGCGGTGGGAGAGTGTCTACCGTCTAACGCTAGGAACATCGGGATGTTGGAGGAAATGTATAAGGCGTACGATAAACTTGTTAAGTAATGTATTGTATTGTATTTTTTGAAAGTTTTTTATACTTACAAATTTTGCATGATCAGTAAAATTAAACAAAATCCTGTTTTAGTTGCCAACATATGTTTTGAAGATTCCAAAAATCTTTCAAACGTTGACGGTGCACTTAAGAGAAAGCAGGAGGACCCCTTGGATGATGGTATGCCTGGACCGTCAGGGGCGGGCCTCTCTTACAAGAAGATAAAAATGTCTTCAGGTAAATTAAAATCTTTACGTACACGTCTTTTTTCTATCATCCACTTTAACTTTCAAAATTATATTCATTTCAAAATATTACGTAAAGAGCGAGACTGACCGCCAGCAGGAGGAGGTATACGAACCGATGCCCGGTCCGTCGGGGTTAACTATGATGCGTTACACCCCTGCAGGTAACTAATAAATTTAATATTTGTGTTTCTCAAACACAATGTATAACATTTTAATTATAATTGTAACATATTTTTATTTTACAGATAGAGTTCATGGGATTCATAGTGCTTATATCGAACAACAGCAGGAGCAACCCCCTTATCATCATTATGGAAGAGGTGTTGCAAGCGTCGCCGTGCAAACAGAGGATGAACCGGACACGTCAATAGGTACAAAATATATTACTTTGGAAAGCGATAAAAAAAATTTGTAAGATCTTTTAAAAACCACTTGTCGCGCGATAAAATTTAAAATTACCAACCCTTCTGATGCAGCGAATACTTTAGATTGGATCAAGAACGCTTTTCAAGATTTAATAACTGTATTAAAAAAAAATTTTTCTAGTAATTATCTTGTAGGGATGGGTTTGCACTCAGACGCGTTGACTAAGGGATTGGCGGGTATCTATTACAAACTTATTGATCAAGTAAATTTTTAAAACATCTGGGGTCTATGCGAAAAAATTGAAGAAAGCAAACGAATAATCGACATCGCGAAAACTTTAGTAGTTGTAGTAACATACGTCAAACTCCCTTAAGGGTGGGGTGCACAGGAAGATATTATAAAAAGTTTGAGTAAAAAAGGCGTCTTAGTGATAAATAATGGAGATCATCTATGTTTAGCTAGGGTTCTTGTATGTTTTGACTGCAAAAAATTGTTCGTCAGATTGGTCCCAACAATGGAAAAAAATTAAAACCAAAAATGAACAAAAGTCAGAAGCTATTAAATTAATGCAAGAGTGTGACATTGAAATAAATAACTAACAAGGGGATGGATATGTAGAGTTTTCGAAATTTCAGCGATATTTTGAACAACATAATAAATGTATTCGGATATTTAAATATGAGTCTTTTGGTGATGACACAGCTCTTATATACGATGGTGCTGATGACGGAGCAGTATATTGCACATCATTTATAAACATCATGTATTATGAGGACATATAATTTAATTAAAAATTTATTTACTGTAAGATCCATGTATTTTTGTACAAAATGCAATAAAAATTACAAGCGTGCGGGTGAGCATGTTTGTAAATCGGTTTGCCCTGCATGCAATGGGTTGCCCAATTGTAATAACACCAACGATACGTTAAAAAAATCTTGCACTCATTGTAGGAGGGAATTTGACGAAGATCAATGTTATGATAATCATAAGATAAAAGGGTCATTTGCGCGCACAAAAAATCACAAAAAAGCGACAAGAATCATATGCGATGTAGTTAAAATTTGTGATTCATGTGCCAAGCTCATAAACTTAGCTAAGGGTAAGCATGAATGCGGAAAAAAATATTGCAAAGAGTGTAAAAGCGTTCATAAGTTTAACACGCTTTGTAGTATGCAACCTATAACGTTAAAGAATAATTTAAATGCTAAAAAAAATTGTTTCATTTTTTACGACTTTGAAACGTGACAAGATAAAGAATTACATGATACAGCCAACACATGTGTACGCATACCGATCCTTTGCGTGCTGCAAGTACGATGCGATGCGTATATAGACGAGATAGAAGAAAATCCCTACGCGATTTGTCCCTTCTGTGGTATTAAACAGATTATTTTCGAGGGTAAAGAGTGTCTAAAAATTTTTGTTGATTTTGCAGTAAGATTTGAAAGTAAAACTTTCGCTTTATTTATCTGTATAGCTCATAACTCTAAGGCTTTTGATGGTCAATTTATATTAAAATATATTGTAGATGATAAAAAAGGTACTCCCAAGATTATTCTTAATGGGTGTAATATTATTCTTATGTCGTTAGGAAAAACTAAGTTTATAAATAGTTTACATTACTTACCCATGAAATTGGCTGATCTACCCAAAACGTTTAGTCTTGCAGGAAATATAAAAAAGGGTATTTTCCACATTTATTCGTTACGAGCGATAAAAATTATAAAGGTCCTTATCCAGATTCTCGCTCCTACGCGCCAGATTCTATGAACACCAGCGATAGCGCAAAGTTTTTAGAATGGTACCATAAAATAACTTCAGACGTAAACGCGCAGTTTGATTTTAAAAAAGAACTTGTTGAGTATTGTGTGCAAGATGTTAAAATATTACGTGAAGATTGCACGGCTTTTCGAAAAATTTTTATACAAGTCGGAAAAGTAGACCCCTTTGTTGAAAGCGTGACAATAGCAAGTGCGTGTTCCGTACTATACAGAAAAAAACTTTTAAAAAAAAGATACAATTGGAATTATTTCAGCAACTGGGTATACACACGCAGGGCAGTTTTTTAAAAAATGCATCCACTGGCTTTTGTGGGAAGAAAAAGTAAGGAATGTAGAGATCATCCATGCAGGTAGATCGCGAGAATATCGTTTAATAGAAGGTCTTCTCATTGATGGTTATTTAAAACGTCAAGTAGAAACAATGAATACAAAAGGAACCGTGCTCAGTTTCATGGGTGTTATTTTCATGGTTGTATTCGCTGTTTTCCTAACGATCAATATCAAAAATTAAACAATATTTAAATTTTAACCAAACGATACGAAAATATATGAAAACAAGTTGTAAAATAAAAGAATACGGTTACAAAGTGATTTAGATGTGGGAGCATGATTTTGACAAATTTATAAAAAATAATAACGAGTATTTAGACTATATAAAAAATCACCCCATTGCGGAAATCTGCACTATAAACCCTCGAGATGCTTTTTACGGTGGTCGTACAGGGAATATTGTCACACATTATACGATTTAAAATAATGAAAGGATTAAAATATTTAGACGTTTGCTCACTATACCCTTACATTTGTAAGACAGGCACGTTTCCACTTAAACATCCGAAAATTTATACCGGGGATGACTGTTAAGAATTCTCAGGAAAAAACTTTGAAAATTTTCAAGAAAAAGTCGAAGGTTTAGTAAAATGCAAAATTTTACCGCCGCGAAATTTATTTCACCCTATACTTCCAACAAAAATGAATAGTCATTAACTTTTTGGATAATGTCGCACGTGTATGGTAACATCCTCTCAGGAAGAATGTAAACACGATTCAGTGTCAGATAAGGCTTTATCCAGTACATGGGTATCCGTTGAAGTAAAGAAAGCTCTAGAACTAGAGTATAAATTATTAAAAAATAATGTCATTTGGCAATATGAAGTTGCTGAATACGATCAGACCTCTTAAAGTGGTGGTTTTTTTACAGAGTATGTAGACACTTTTTTAAAAATTAAGCAAGAAGCAAGTAGGTGGCCCAGTATGGTTAAGACGAAAGAAGGTAAATTAGAATATATCAATAATTATGAACATAAAGAGGGTATTAAATTAGACATCTGTAACATTAAAGAAAATTCGGGTCTGCATTCTGTAGCAAAATTATGTTTAAATTCGTTTTGAGGGAAATTCGGTCCAAGGGGGAATTTACCTCAAAGAAGTATATTTAATGATTATAAAGAGTTACTAAAGATATTATGCGACAGTGAGAAGTATGTAGAAAATTGTCTACCGGCGAATGATAGTCTTATGTATGTAACGTGGCGATATAAAGAGGAAGTGGCGCTTTCCTCTCCATGTACAAACGTTGCTGTAGCTGCATATACGACAGCTCAAGCACGTTTAAAACGTTACTTACACTTGGAAAAACTCGATAGAAGAGTTTTGTATTATGATACAGACTCAGTAACATTTACAAGTAATAATGAAAATGTCAGTGAATATCAACCACCTACCGGTTCATTATTAGGACAGTTAACAGATAAATTAGAGGTGTATGGTGAGGGATCGTATATAGAGACCTTTGTTTCAGGAGGACCTAAATTTTATGCGTACCGTGTGCGTACAGCCGCCGGGGGGGTTTCCTGATGTATGCAAAGTCAAGGGTATTAAATTAAATTACGAAAATTCATTAAAAATAAATTTCGATTCTATTGTAACTATGGTTGATCGATAGAATGAAAATAATGTCGAATCAGATAACACAATAAAAATTAAAAATACGATGATTAGAAAGTCTGACATACATGAAGTGGTAACACGTAATGAAAAAAAAACATGTGAGATAGTTTTCAAAAAGCGATGGTTTATTTCGGAAACCTTATCGTATCCTTTTGGTTATCAGAAAAAATAAAATAAAATGAATAAATTATTTTTGTTATGGATACACTACGCGCAATCAAAAAAGTCTGTGCTGACGGAAATTGTGATTGCCATCAGTACTGTTGTCCTGTGCCAACGTGCAAGTATTATCCACCCTATTAATCCTCTTTAAAAAGATTAGCATGGCACTCCCTTTTACATACGCTTGTTAAACTCAAAGTAGATGAAGAAGTTAAAGCGTATCACGCAATGTACGAAAATCTATTAAAGCTTGATTTTATTGAGATGACCGTTGAATATGTAAGAGTGTTGGGGTATTTTAACGAGTCAAGCGTCATATAGAGGCTCCAAAAACCCGTTGAAAACTTGGAACCCAACGATCAGTTAAATTTTTTTTAAATAGGTATAACAGTTATTAATTTTTTTTTTTATTCGTTTTTCAAGTGTTTGTTTTAGTAAACAACATGAATGCAGTACTAACGTTTACAGAGCTTCGTTCTTCCTGTGGGTCTGGTGACCCCCTCGTTACCTGAGAAATTGTGTCTATACTTATCTCATGTTTAAAGAACTTCGTTCTTACCGTGGGTCCCATGACCTATTTATCCCCCCTAGTTTGTTGTTTTTTTCTTTATTTCTTGTTTTTTTTTTTTTTTTTTTTTTTTTCATTTCTTGTTTTATTTTTTTTCATATTTCATTTTATTACATTTTTTTTCTTTTTTTTGTATTTTCTTTATTTTATTTCTTTCTTATTTTCATATTTAATCTTTTCTTTTTCATTCCCTTTTTTTTTTTTTTTTTCAATTTATATAATTATGTGACATTGTAACATAATTAGTTAGTCGAATTCAAAATCTTAAAAACCATTGATACGTTGTGCAACTCTATCGTATATGTTTATTTTAATAATTTATTTATAAAATAATTTATTTATAACAGTAATTATTAGTATTACTGTAACGCCAAAAAAACCTCAGGTTTAATAAAAATCGGTCGGTATTTTATGCATCAAATGCATTTTTTTTTTTTTTGAACACAAATACACAATTTATCATGAATTAAATGTAGTATCAGTAAATGCATATAAAAACGGAATATTATAGTTATTTTTTAAATGCCTGTTACTTGTGATATGCCTACTCTCAATATTGATAGAAATCTTTTGTTTTATTATAGTCACGATCAGAGTCTACGGTCATCTTTAAATTCATTACCGCTTGAAGTGAGTAACGATAGTCTACAAGATAATGCAGCAATCGTTCGCTTGTCCTATCGGTTAGGCTTCAATAGATTGACCTAACAAACAAAAAACTTACCCTTTATATACCTACATACTTGTATACCATAAGGAAAACAAACGAGTACATGGATTAACGTAATACAAAGTTTATAAAAGATTTTTTGTATATTCTTAAATTGAAAGATCAAATGAAAGTTTGTCAGAGTTTCAAAGTTAATCTGCTGTCAGGATATAAAATTTTTCCCTGCAAATGAAAAATATTTCATTGTTTTTATAATAGGTAACGCAATTATTTATTTAAAAACGTTGAGTCAATATATATTATAGAGTATTCAAAAAAATTTTTCACTTTGTTAATACATATCATATCCTAAAGTAAATATAATGAGTTTTATAATCAATTTTATTAAGTTGACTAATGATGAGACTTGACCTACGAAGTACGCAAAACTGCTTACAAAGTTACAAGAAGTTTTAACTTTTTATATCTTTTTCTTAATTTTAATAATTTGTAATTTCAGTGCAGTACTGATATTATAAAGCCGATAATTCATTTAATATTGATGACGTAAGCTTTTCAGCTATACACTTCAGTACACCATTATAAAACAAAATGTCCAAATATCAGAAATAGAGTACTAATGGAGTAGGTATAATGTTAACATCACTGAAATAGGATAATCTCTGCTGGTGTACAAAATTGAAGCCAGTGATAGAGAAGCTCAAAGGAGATTATTTGTGCTCAAAGGGGTCGAGGTGACGTTAATTCATGAAAAAAAGGTGTCATTTTCTAATTATTTACGTTTTTCATCACATATCAACTGGCAATGCCCTTTTTTCTTTATTAAAACTGTTACCACTTTCCTTTGTTTAAATGTCATCGCTCGTAAATATAGTAGTCAGATGACAGTTATAAAATTGTACTTTTACTCATAGATAATTTTTACTAAAACTATAACTTATTCATTACATAATTTTGAAGTTCGTGGAACATTTTCGTACTAAGTAAAAGATTATGTATTTTATGAAAAAAATGAATGTATCTCAATATTAATATTGCATATCAACAAAAATTTTATTAGTATTTCAATATTAAATCCATTAAAAATGTTGCTGAATAGTAGTGAGCTGATTTTCTTATAATATTTCTCATAAAAGATACTCCTTTGAACATACAGATGCTATTTTAATCATGAGGGAAACTATTCCTTGTGAGCATTACAATGGTAAATGATTCACAATTACATTGGTACATTTTTTGAACTGGATAAGAAATGTTTTAAGTAGAGCTATTATAAATTTTTGGTAAAATTATACAAGAGGTAAGTTTTTTGGTTTGTACGTTCGTTCATTAGTCGGTCTATTGCACGGTGCAAAAGATACAACAGGTGGTCCCACTGTCCATATTGCCTACAAAAGTTTGTTGTAAACATTTTTTATCATTTTTGCTTTCTCGTACTAGGTGTCTCGATAGAAAACGAGGACTGAGCAGCCAATCAGAGCAGAGCTACAGCAGAAGTGTTTGGAAGGACTTATGTCTCTTGCGATTCCCGTATTCGCTGTGTGCAAGTTGGTGGAGGGGAGGGCTGGCGCTACTTGTCACTTTTACGTGGAGTCTTACGAAATCGTCCTGCAAATCTGCCAGTGGTGGCCGCCTCAACTAATTTTTTCCCATTTAACTTAACATAACAAGTCCTGCAAAATAGGGGCAGCACTGAACTTGCACACAGCGAATACTAAGAACTCAACCAAGCTCGAAAACTCAAAACTTTTAAGCTTTTAACCCAAGTGCCAACTACCTAATGACCCGGGGCGCTTACTAGCTGCTGTAATAAAACATAACTTAATAATTAATAACATAAGCGCCAATCACCCAATGAACAGACCTGCTTAGTGGCAAATATATTAAATAATAAATTGTAAAATTAAATAACACAAGCGCCAATCACCCGATGACTCAGGACGCTTACTGGCTGCTCTAATAAATAATAAATTGTTAATTAATAACACAAACACCAATAACCTCGTGACCCGAACGGGTATTTACTGGCCACTCTATTAAAGTTCCAATAGATCCAACGGAAAGTTCCGATGGATCCTCTTTGACAACACGGAGCACCTGGAGCCAGTAAACAATGAAAGAAAAAAATATAAATAAGGAATGCAATGGTAGAATTATATTGAAATTTTTATTGAATAATTTGAATATACTTAAATGAAAATGGGCAAAAATTCTGTGTAAAAGACTATAAACGTGGCTCAATATTATTTAGTGCACCAAAAAGTGACGTAAGTATGTACATATCATAAAGCAAGGTTATTTAAGTGACTTGTGATGTAAGCAAATTTTTTTGGAAGCAAACGACACACTTTTATTTTTGCTAGTATTATACTCGTGTTCGCCAACACTAGTAGTATAACTGTATATGGTGTCCGCTAACACTAGAAGTATAACTTTATATAGTGTTTGCCAACACTTGCAATATAACTTTTTTTTTTTTATATTATAGTGCTTTACGTCCGGTTCCTATAAAGGGCACTATACAGGGCACTTAGCACTTGGGAGAAGGAAAGGAAGAAGGATGGGAGGCCACCCATTACTGGGTGGGGGGTAGGGGGAAATTAGGCAATTTTTACTGCAAGAAGGTCGCCTATACCCTCCTCGAGGAACATTGCGTGGTGAAAAAGCACATGTGAAAATCACAGAGGTACTTGCCCGTAAATGTTGTACTGGCCGGGAATCGAACCTCGGTTTCCCGAGTGCCGACCCACGACCTAGCCAACTGAGCCACCGCGCGCTCTGCAATATAACTATATTGCAATATGTGTGCCGTCCTCGTTCTCATTTCGCCATCTGCTGAATTTTGAATGAAACAGCACAAATATTTTACAAAAAGTATGCCTACATGGGACCACCTCACCACCTGTCCTATATTTTATACCGTGGTTTATTGGTACCCAAAAAAACAAATAACAAAACGCGCCCCCATTCCATATTAGATGTGGATTGAAATAGAACCCTACCAAGAACGTATGCTCTTTTCAGTTTTTAACTCTGTCACGGGCAATGATAACACACCGTAAGGCCGCAATCACACATTTGCAGAAAAGAGCTGCGGATTGTAGATTGCATCAAAGATATCTCCCACTACTGAGTGCACGTAAAATATCTCTATGTGAGTATGTTGTTTACACGTAGACAAATAAAGGTACTGAGTAAACAAAACAGCCAATGGGAGTAACAGGATTCGACACTAAAAGTTAAAAATTACTATATCATTGATATTTATGTAATAAAAACAATAAAATTTTGTTAAAAATGTATTGTTTAGCGTAGCAAAAACTATTACAATTATACAAAAACAAGTTCAGATCTAAAAAAATAAGATTTGCCCATTTTTTTAGTTAAATGCGTAATAAAACCTCTACTCAGCTGAAAGGCTACATGTAAACAATGCACTTTTAACGCTTAATTATGCAGAATGAATTTAATGTATTTAATACAGTCCAATAAAACTTTTCTGCAAGAATCAAACTGAAAAAGAGTAAGGGAACCTTCTTTGATGCAATTCGCAATCTGCAGCTCTTTTCTGCAGACGTTTGATTGCAGCCTAAGATACGATGCGATCTCTTAAATCCCGAGCTTCAGCGCCCTCTGTACTTAGAGTGAAAACAGAAAAAAGAATCTCCTCCACAACAACACTGGAATTACTTTGTCCATAAGATTTTAGGGACGAGTGTTGGCTTTCCAGATACAAGCTGGAATGGACCGTTTCACTGACTGACTGACCGATCAAAGGAATTACTTATACCCAAGACCTACCTGGCCACTATAAGTTTGAGCTTATGTCAGGATATTTCATTGTGAAAACGTCCTAATTGATCTTTCATCGCATTATGTACGCAAATTGAAATCTCTTTTTCTTTTAGCAATCCACATTCATCATTACTCAAACAAAAAAGCTATTTGTTTACATAATCATTTTGGTAAGCCAGTAAATTTATTAATTAACTTTTTTTTTTATTTTTATGAAAAGTCGTTTTTCTGGTTCAGTTTAGAAACTGTGTATTTTTACAATTTTGTATCTTAATTTTATGTATAACATATTTTAGATAAAGTTAATAGTATACGGTCCTGATCAACGTTATGCCTGAATTGAATTCCTGATGTTTATGAAAATTATGATAAAAAAGTGAGTTAGTACCAACATAAGTTTTATTATAAAATTATTTACCTAGCTCAAAAACGCGTAAAAAGGGACTGTTGTGTTAGGCTAAGAAGCTGAATAATATAATAGGAATTTTCGTACCTGGTAGCACATGTCTCCAGGACAAGCATGACGCCTCAGAGCATCAGGCTTGAGGGTATTTTCTACTTAGCATTTTCCTAATTTATGAGTTTTTTTTTTAATTTAGACGTTTATTGCGCCATTATTAAAAAAAAAAAAAGAAAATATTGAATAGTATACTGCAAAATATTGATCACTCCTCTTACAAGGTATGTCATCAATGTACCCGTAAAAAATATTCTAAGGTAGGTACCGTTGAGGCAGGATTCTATCTAAAAAATATTATTAAACGAAGAAATTTTGAAGAGTATACTGCAAAATATTAATCATTCCTCTTACAAGGTATGTCATTAATGTACCCGTTTAAAATATTCTAAGGTAGGTACCGTTGGGGCAGGATTCTATCTAAAAAATGTTATTAAACAAAGAAATTTTGAAGAGTATACTGCAAAATATTGATCATTCCTCTAACAAGGTATCTCATCAATGTACTCGTATAAAATATTCTTAGGTAGGTACCGTTGGGGCAGGATTCTATCTAAAAAATATTATTAAACGAAGAAATTTTGAAGAGTATACTGCAAAATAATGATCATTCCTCTTACAAGGTATGTCATTAATGTACCCGTTTAAAATATTCTAAGGTAGGTACCGTTGGGGCAGGATTCTATCTTAAAAATATTATTAAACGAAAAAATTTTAAAGAGTATACTGCAAAATATTGATCATTCCTCTTACAACGTATGTCATCAATGTACTCGTATAAAATATTCTAAGGTAGGTACCGTTGGGGCAGGATTCTATCTAAAAAATATTATTAAACGAAGAAATTTTGAAGAGTATACTGCAAAATATTGATCATTCCTCTTACAAGGTTTGTCATCAACGTACCCGTATAAAATATTCTAAGGTAGGTACCGTTGGGGCAGGATTCTATCTAAAAAATATTATTAAACGAAGAAATTTTGAAGAGTATACTGCAAAATATTGATCATTCCTTTTACAAGGTATGTCGTCAATGTACCCGTATAAAATATTCTAAGGTAGGTACCGTTGGGGCAGGATTCTATCTAAAAAATATTATTAAACGAAGAAATTTTGAAGAGTATACTGCAAAATATTGATTATTCCTCTTACAAGGTTTGTCATCAATGTACTCGTATAAAATATTCTAAGGTAGGTACCGTTGGGGCAGGATTCTATCTAAAAAATATTATTAAACGAAGAAATTTTGAAGAGTATACTGCAAAATATTGATTATTCCTTTTACAAGGTATGTCGTCAATGTACCCGTATAAAATATTCTAAGGTAGGTACCGTTGGAGCAGGTTTCTATTTAAAAAATATTATTTAACGAAGAAATTTTAAAGAGTATACTGCAAAATATTGATTATTTTTCTTACAAGGTATGTCATCAATATAATTAAGTTTTATTTATTTTTATAAATATAGAAAAAATAAATTTTATTATTTATTTAATTAAATTTATTAATTAATTTACAAAATTTATATTTAATAAATATATTTAAAACTTTGAAGGTTTTAAGTTTAATTTAACTTAAAATTTTCATACAATCTCATAAATAAAAATAATTATTGATATAAATAAAAATATTTATTTATTTATTTATTTATTTATAAATTTATGGGACCAAGTCCTATTACATATAATTGTAAATCTTAAACAATAAAGTAATGTAAGGCGAGAGATCAATATTAAAATAAGTGCTATGATGGACAGTGCTCGGGTATCGCAGTATGAATAGTACAAAAAAGTCAACATAATATACCACTGTCATCAGGCAACATTAAAACGCCATTTTAATAGGGAAAATAAAAAATGACAACTTAAAATTATAAATTGAAAAACAAAAAAGTTATAAATTATAAATTATGAATTAATACAACGCTGTAAACACAGCTATGGGCCGCTACATGAATTTTGGCATAAGTGGGGCGATAAATGACTTGAACCGGTAAACATTATCGAACACACCGAGGTCACAGCCTTATGACGCGATATAGTTCTATACTTTTTTCAGTCTTGCAGTAGGTGTGAAAAATGAAAAATTGTTAGCGCAGGTACGCTCAACGACCGGCGCATAGTGTCTCAAATTGTATGGGATTGATCTTGCGGCGAAGAGACATGTCAGATTGGGGCAATTAACGAGGTCGCGTGCAATTTTATAAATAAAACAACAGTCAATGAGATCATGACCAGACTTTACAGAACACACATTCAACATTGACGCAATAGCAGTGTAGTCATGACTCGGATACGACATCGGACACCGTAACTTATAAGACATGAATCTTAAAAAACGATGATTGACTCTTTTCAAAACTTCTACACGATTTTGGTAATGGAGGGTCCATACGACCGAACAATAATTTACAATAGGCAGAACCAACGTTTTGTATAAGTAAATCAGCGTCCTGGGGTCCCTGAAGTTGGACGTATTTCTAATCAAGAAACCCAAACTATTGTGAGCCCTAGACGTGATCTTAACCAAGTGCTCGTCAAAAGAGAGCTTGTCATTCAGGGTTACACCCAGATCGCTGATAGATTTAACTGTATTTATAACACTACCATTGAAGTTGTAATCGTAAACAAATGGGTCTCTATGTTTACAAAATCTAACAATATTGCACTTGCGTCTATTCAACGGCAAATTATTAATTAAGGCCCATTTATTGAAAGAGTTTTGATCATATTGAAGTCTGAAAGAGTCAAATGGTGACTTAATTGTGGTAAATAGCTTAACGTCGTCTGCGTAAATCAAAAACTGTGCGAAGCTCAAGTAGCGGGGTAAGTCATTTATGAATAAAACAAACAGTATTGGGCCAATGTGTGAGCCCTGCGGGACGCCAGACAGCGCCTCAATGGGTCCGGACAAAGCATCACGGTAACGAACAAACTGAACCCTACCCGTAAGGTACGACGAGAGCCACGCATGCAACCTGCCCCTGATCCCGAGGTTCCACAGCTTGCAGAGCAAAAGCTCATGGTTAATCTTATCGAAGGCCTGAGAAAAATCCGTAAATACAGCGTCAACTTGATAAGAATCATTAAGTGACCCGGAGACATAATCGACAAAAGACAAAAGATTCGTAGTGGTCAATCTAGCCAACACGAAGCCGTGCTGCTGCTCTATGATTACAGTACTAAAGCAGTCAGAGATCCTACTTGCAACTATGGCATCAAGGACCTTAGGGATCGCACTTATAACAGATATGGGTTGATAATTCAAAATATCTCTCTTAAGGCCTCCCTTGTGAATAGGCTGAACATACGAATCCTTCCAACAGTCAGGAAAGACACCCGTGCTAACAGATTGATTATATAACAGAACAAGTGGATCGCATAGAAACATGTGGCAATTTTTTAGAAAGGCTGAGGGGATCCCGTCGGGGCCCGGACGCACAGCGCTCTTCAAACGAGAGATAGCTCTCTTAACATCCCCGACCTCAATATGAATGACATTCATGCGGTCGATATTATCAAAACTATAATTACAAACACAACTAGAATCACTGTACACCGAACCAAAATACTGTGCAAAAGCATTAGCAATCAAGGGGGTATCACTAAGAGAGCTACCATTAAATATCATAGTGCCCGAATCAGTTCTGTCTTTACGCAGTCCATTAACATAAGACCAAAAAGCTTTAACATTACGCAACGCAGATTTTTCGACACTAATAATATAATTTTTTTAACACGATTTCGAGTGGCCCAAACACACTGCACGTAGTCTTTTAAATTAAATATAGTCATTCAATTGACTCGAGGCCTTATACCTAGCGTGTGCTAGCTTTTTATCCAATATAAGCTGTTTGAGCTCAGAGCTGTACCACCTCGGAAATACGCCAGAATGTGGAACGCCGAAGGGCACAAAAAGATCAACACACTCATTTAAAACATTATAAAATACACTCGCATTAACGTTCACATCACCATGCACAAGTCGGGCCTTCCAGTCGATCCCTGACAAATAAGATGATATAGACGCAGAGTCTGCTCTACCGAAGTTCCTCACAGCCGGGCCAGCCCCAACAGACACTGGCAGTTCGAGCTTCACTTCAAAGACCGCGGCAACATAATGAGCATCACTCGACAACAGCACGTCGAAGTTGTTGATCAAGCAGACAATATCGACAAAATATTAAATATTAAATTAAAATTATTGATATTAAATATTTCAAAATTAATAAATTTAAAATTCAAACTTATTGAATAAGAATATATTATAAAAAAATAATAAAAGATTCGACTGTAAAAAAATAAATTAAGTAAAGAAATTATTATTATAAATATTAGTAAATAAATTGATCTTATAATAAAGTAATTATATATAAACATTTATTTATTATTAAATCCAGTAAAAGAAGGAATTATTGCTAATGATAAAATTATCAATAATAAAAAATAAAATATAGAATTAGAAAATTTTATATTTCTTATCTCGAAAGTGAAGTTTAAATTAAAATACGAAAATACATATCTATATTTAAAGTAATAAAATTATAAAATAAAAAGAAAATTACTCAAATTTTTTCATTTAAAAATATTAATATTAAAATTCAAAATACTTAAATTATCAAAAAAAAAGATATAATAATTTTTAAAGAATATCTATTAATTCTTATTAGAGGAATTCAAATTGAATTAATAATAATTATTCAAAAGTAAATTTTTTTAATATAAATAAATAAAATTATTCAAGGAACAAATTTTTGTACTGAAAAATTTAAATAATAAAAAATTTAATTTAAATATTTATTTATTTTAATATATCACATATAAAAAGGAGGGAGACCTATTTTAATTATTATTCTTATTATTATAAATGATAATAATATTTCTTTATTAAAAAAATTTAAATTAATTATAAATAATGATGAAAATAAAAATAAATAAGAATTAAATGATTGAATTAAAAAATAATTTATTGAAATTTCTTTATTTATTTGATTGAATATATAAATAAAAATGATAAAACATAATAGATCTTATTCTATTCCTATTCATATGAAAAAAGATGATTAAAAAAAAAAAATTAAAAAATTAGAAAAAAAATTATAGGAATAGAAAAATAATAATAATATCTAAAAATTTAATGAAAAGCCTGATTAAAGGATTATTTTAATAGAATAAAAAATTTAATTAATAATTTATTAATTTTATTATTAATTGAAACCAAAATCAAGGTAAATTATTATTAATTATTTTATTAAAATTTAATTTCCAAATAATAATGTAGCTAATTTAAGCAAATAAATTGTGAATTTATTGATAAATTTTATTGTATTATTATTTTATATAAAATTTTTTTATGCTTTTAAATTTCTGAAATTTAGGAAAATAATTTATTTTATTTTATATATTAATTAGGATATTAAGATATTTAAATTTCCAATTCATTTAATAAATATTTAATTATTTATATCTTTAAATCTAAATTATTATAGAAATAATTTATTTAAATTTTTAATTAAATATTTTAAATAAATTAAATAAATAAAATAAAAAAAAAAAATCAACTAATAAAATTAAACAATAATAATTTGAAAAATTTACAGATAGAAAAGGGAGTACAATTGCCATTTTAATATTAAAAATTGAAAAAATAATTGAAATTAAATAAAATTGTAAAAAAAAGGAAAGTCGATTATGTGAAATTAAATCAAATCCACATTCAAATCTTGATATTTTTTCACGTTCTTTAAATATTTTTTTTGATAAAATAAAATTCAATCTTAATATTATTATAATAATAAAAATAATTGAAAATAAAAATAAAAATACTTTTATTATTATTTACAAAAAAATCTTAAACTTTTTAATTTAAAATTAAATATACTTATTTATATTATGTAAATTAAATTAATGAGAATAATAAATAAACTAAAATATATATAAATAATCAAACTACATCAACAAAATGTCAGTATCAAGCAGCAGTTTCAAACTCAAAATGATGGATTCTTAAAAAATGTTCAATATTTAATCGAAAAAAATTAATTAATAAAAAAATTGTTCCAATTAATACATGAAATCCATGAAATCCTGTAGATATAAAAAGAATTGATCCGTATACTGAATCTCTAGAAGTAGAATAAGCAAATAAGTACTCTTTTAATTGGAATAAAGAGAAAATTACCCCTATAAAAATAGTAATAATTAAGCTTAATTTTCTTCGTTTAAAATTTATATTAATTAATAAATGATGGCATCATGTAATAAAAATTTCTAAAGATGAAAGAATAACTGTAATTAATAAAGGGATTATATAAGGATTAAATATTAAAATATTTTAAGAATGTCAATTTTCTCCAATCTCAATTTTTTAAGATAAAAATATATGAAAATAACATCAAAAAATGCTAATAAAGAAAAAAATTTCAGGAATAATAAATAAAATTATTCCTAATTTTAATCCTCCTAATACTTTGAATGTATGATAACCTTAATATATTCTTTCTCGAATAACATCTCGTCATCATTGGTATGAAATAATAATAGATAAAATTAAAATTAAAAAAATTAATTAATATTCTATAAAATTGAATCAATATAAATATCTTATTGATAAATTCAAAATTGAAAATGATATCCAGATAGTTCAAGGCCTTAAAGTGACTAAGTGGAAAGGTTGGATAAAAATTTTTTTCATAATTTGATTCTCTTCTATATAAAACTCTTAATACTGGAAATACATAAGCTTGGATTATTGACACTTTATTCTGAAATAATTGATAATCTTTGTCTTATTAATATAATAATTAATAATATTATTCTTAATGAAGATCCAGTTGAAGAAATTGAAGTTATTAATAAATGTCCAGCAATTTTATTAGCTGATAGTCGTACTCTTAATGTTCTAAATCGAAAAATATAACTTAAGGATTTTACAATTACTATAAAAGGTATCAAAATATTTGGAGTTCCTTAAGGAACTAAATGATTAAATATATGATTAGTATTTTTAACTTATCTAAATAATATAAAAGATAATCATAATTTTAATGATAATGATATTCTTATTACTAAGTGTCTTGATCTAGTGAAAATATAAGGAAATATTCCTATAAAGTGAATTAATAAAATTACTATAAATAATTTATTTAAAATTAGTAAATTTATAAAATTCGATTTTTTATTAAATAATATTTTAAATTAAATATTTAAAACAATAATTACATTATTCAGTGCTCAATTTATTTGAAAGGGAATAAATCAATAAATCATAGGGATAAAAAGAAAAATATAAATTCTTCTTATTTAATTTGATGAATAATTTATAGATGAAGAAGAATCAAAAATTGAAAATAAATTATTTATTATTTATTAAAAAAAATAATTTTAAAATATTTTTTTCTATTATTATAATTATTAATAGTATTAAAATTATTAACATAAAAAATAATATTTATTATTATAGCAAATAAAATTTAAAAGTATAAATTTAATGATAATCATATTATTGGTCTTATTTAAGGAATTAAAAATTATTAAATTAATCAATCATTCAAATTTGACAAATTTATGCTATAAGATTCACTAAATTTTTATTTTATTTGGTATCTTAATTTTAAACAATTGATTTTTTAAATCACAGATAGTAAAAATTACTTTAAATGAAATATTAATTATTATTAATTCAATTTATAAAATTTTTAAATGTATTTAATTCTAATACAATTGGTATAAATCTATGATTAACTCCACAAATTTCTGAACATTGACCGTAAAATAATCCTGGGCGATTTGAATTTATTCTAATTTGATTTAATCGTCCTGGGATTGCATCTTCTTTTATCCCTAATCTCGGAACAGTAAATGAATGAATTACATCTATTAATCTAATTATAAAACGTTAATTTAAATTAATTGGAACAATTAATAAATTATCAACAACTAATAATCGAAAATTAAAATTTTCTACATCAGAAATTATAAAAAAATCAAATATTAAATCTTTGAAATCTGAGTATTCATATAATTAATATTATTGATGACCTAAAATTTTAATTGATAAGTATGGATTGAAAATTTCATCTCTTAAATATAAAATTTTTAAAGATGGAACAGCTAAGAAAATCAAAAAAAAAGTTGGAACGATAGTTCAAATAATTTCAATTGAGTGACCTTTAAATATAAATTTATTAAAAAATTTATTAAATAATACAAAAATTCATATATACATAAGTAAAATTATAATTATTACAATAATAATTATTGCATGATCATGAAATATAATTAAATTTTTTATAATAAAAGAATTAGAATCTTGAAATATAATGTTGGCTGATGAAGAAATCAATTAAAAATTAATTAAAAATTTTATAACTTCTAAAAATAAAATAAATTATATAAATAAATTCTTAATTCATTGCATTAATCTGCCATATTAGGAATTTAATTTAATTGAATAGTAATTTTTGGGATTTCATAAAAAGAATGAGATCTAGGGGGATAAGAAAATATTTGATCAATTGAATTATTAGAAATTTTTTAAAATAAAATCAAACGTATTCTTATAAATCTTTCTAAGATAATGTAAACAAATATCAATGTTCTTATTAATGAAATTAAAGATCCAATAGAAGAAATTATATTTCAACATACATATGAATCGGGATAGTCTCTGTATCGTCGTGGTATTCCACTTAAGCCTAAAAAATGTTGGGGAAAAAAAGTTATATTTATTCCTAAGAATTAAAAAAAAAATTAAATTTTTAATATTGATTTATTTAATAAAACTCCAAAAATCAATGGATATCAATAAATAAATCTTCCAAAAATTGCAAATACTGCTCCTATAGATGGAACATAATGAAAATGAGCTACTACATAATAAGTATCATGTAGAACAATATCAATACAAGAATTAGAAAGTATAATTCCTGTTAATCCTCCTAAAGTGAATAAAAAAATAAATCCTAATAATTATAAATTTGTTATATTTAATTTAAGTTTTATTCCATATAATGATGCCAATCAACTAAAAATTTTAATTCCAGTGGAAATAGCAATTATTATTGTCGCAGTAGTAAAATATGCTTGTGTATCTACATCTATTCCAATAGTAAATTTATGATGAGCTCAAACAAGAAACCCTTATAGTCCAATAAAGATTATAGCATAAATTATTCCTATAATACCAAATACTTCTTCCTTTATTCTTTTATTACAAATTATATGAGAATTTAAACCAAATCCTGGTAAAATTAAAATATAAACTTCTGGATGACCAAAAATTAAAATAAATGTTGATATAATACTAGATCTTCCCCTCCAACTGGATCAAAAAAAGAAGTATTAAGATTTCGATCAAATAATAATATAGTAATTGCTCCTGCTAAAACAGAAAGAGATAATGATAATAAAATTGCTGTTAATAATATTGCTCAAGCAAATAAAAATAATATTTCTAATTTCAAAATTTTTATATTTAAAATTGTTTAAATAAAATTAATAGATCCTATAATAGATAAAGCTCCTGTAATATGTAAAGAAAAAATTGATAAATCTACTGATGGACCTATATGTTATAAATTAAAAGATAAAGAAGGATAAACAGTTCAACTTGTTCTTGTTCCAGATCCAACAAATATCCTAGAAATTAATAGTATGATTCTTGGAGGAAGTAATCAAAATCTTATATTATTGATTCGAGGAACAGCTATATCAGGAATTCCTATAATTATAGGAATTAAATAATTTCCAAATCCTCCTATCATGACAGGTATAACAACAAAAAAAATCATAATAAATGCATGAGCTGTAACTAAAGAATTATAAATTTGATCATTTCCAATTAAAGATCTAGGATTTCCCAATTCTAATCAAACTGAAATTCTTAATCTTAAACTTATAATTCCAGATCATATTCCAAAAATAAAATATAATATTCCAATATTTTTATGATTAGTAGAAAATATTTATGTTTTCATTCATTTATATAGTTTAAATTCTTAAAACATTATATTTTCAATATAAAAATAAAATTAATTTTTATGAATATTAAAAAATATGAATATTTTCTTAACATTTTGATTATTAAATTTCAAAATAAACTGTTTAAATTTAAATTATTATCATTAATAAAATAAATAATTAAATCATTATTATTAAATTTATTACTAAACTATTAGAATAAATTTTAAAATTTATAAATTTTAAAATTTCAATAATTCAATTTTCAAAGATAAAATTAATTATTCCTATAATAATTAAAAAATAATATTGTTTTATTATTTTTAATAAAAAAAAATTCAAATAAGAATTTGTATAATTTGAAAAATATATTTTTCCAAAAAAAAATGTTGTGAAATTATTTTTAACATGTTTAAATTTAAATAAATAAGATCCTAGAATAATTAAAATCAGACATAATAATAAAATTTTAATTTTCTCAAATTTTAATGGATAAATTTCTTCAATATCAATAAAAATTATTATAAAAAAATATTTTCCAAATATAATTAAATTGATTATTGAAATTTTTGTAGAAAAATTCATAATTTTACTATTGTTACATTAAAAGTCATTTATAAAATTTATTTTCTTATTTATTAAATAATAAATTATTTAAATAAAATAGAAAACTGTTAATATTGTTCTAATATTTAATATTAAATATAAGATTCAAAAAAAATAATTAATAAAAATTTTTTTTAAATTAAATCTTTATAATAAAATTCAGAAAAAAATGGCATACCACATAAGGAAAAGTCAGAAATTATTATTATTATTACAATTATTGGCATTAAATTTATTGAATTTCCTATAAAACGAATATCTTAATAATTATTTATTGAATAAATAATAATTCCTGAACACATAAATATTATCGATTTAAATATAGCATCAATAATTAAATGGAAATAAGCTTAGAGATGGAATTTTATCCCATAAATTACTAATATTAATCCTAATTGTGACAAAGTAGAATATGCAATAAGTTTTTTTAAATCATATTTAAAATTTGCCGATAAACCAGCTATCAGTATAGTAATTATTCCAGTAATAGTTATATAAAATAATAATATTCTATTTGTGTATATTACATTATAAAATCGAATTCAAATATGAATTCCTGCCGTTACTAAAGTAGATGAATGAACTAATGATGATACTGGAGTTGGGGCAACGTTGGCTGCTGGAAGTCAAGAAGAACAAGGAAATTAGGCTCTTTCAGTAAAAGCTCTAATTATAACTAAAATTAATATTATTTTATTATTGAAATTTAAATTTATGAAATTTCAAGACCCATAAATTATTATTAATCTAATAGATAATATAATTATAATATTTCCAACTTAATTCATTAAAATTGTTAATATCCCAGAATCATAAGAATAAAAATTGATATAATAAATTACAAAACAATAAGAAACTAACCCTAAACCATCTCATCCTAAAATTAAAAAAATTATATCTGGTCTAATAATAATTAATAATATAGAAATAATGAAAAAAAAAACTAAATAAAAAAGTTAAATATTGTATAAATCACGATTTATATATTCACAACAATAAAATATAATTATTAAAAAAATTAAAAATACAGTAAATAAAAAAATTATAGTAATTCGATCTATGTAAATAAATATTTTTATTGATAAAGAGTTTATAATTAATAAATTTTATTCAATAAATAAGTTTAATTTCATAAATATAAATATGTGACCAAAAATAAATATTGATAATCTTATAATTAAAAAATTAATTCCTCTTAAATAGTATGAAATAATGTATTTAAAACAAATTATGTAAGTTTGACTCCACAAATTAATATTTTTAATTAAATTATTTTAATTATTGAAAAAAATTAGTTTTTAAAATTAATAAATTTAAAGGTTAAAAATGAAAAATCAATATTAAATATTCAACTATATTGGTAGAATTGAATTTTATAAATTTATTATTTCATATTCCATGAAAACAATATGAAAAAAAATAAATATCATATCATGCTCTGAAAAATATTTTTATAATTAAAATTAATACAATTATTTTTCTTTATCTTAAAATAATAATAACAATTATGATTTCTCCTAATAAATTTAAAGAAATTAGTAAAGCTATATTATTAACATATAATAAAAATCAAAATTTAATTATTGATGGTATAAAATACACTATTTCTTTATTTATTATTATATTTTGACTTTTAGATCGTAAATAAAAATAATTAACTAAAACAAATATTCTTTATAAACATAACTTATGAGCAATTATAATTATAAATTGACCATAGTACCTTCAAATTTTTATTGAAAATAATCCAATTGATATTATTCTTATATGAAGGACAGATGAATAAGCAACAATAATTTTTACATCATAATTTAGAAGACATAAAAATCTTAAATATGTTATCTAAAAAAATCTTAAAATTATAATTAAATTATTACAATTTAAAAAATTAATATTTATTATCACAATTATTTGATACAATCCGTATCCTCCTAATCTTAATATAATTCCTGCTAAAATTATTAAACCAATAACAGGAGCTTCTACAAGAGCTTTAGGTAATTAATTATGGAATAAAAATATAGGTAATTTAACTAAAAATGCTCTGAACTTAAGAAAATAGAAAATAACTATTTAAAATTAGTTTTATTAAATAATTTCTAAAAATATAAAAAATCTTATTTAATTGAATATTTTTAAAAAAATTAATAATAAAATTAATAAAGAAAGAGAAAAGAAAAATGTATAAAATAATATATACAAAGATGCTTTAAGTCATTCAGGTTGGTACCCCAGCCTATAATTAATGAAAAAGTAGGAATAAGACTAAATTTAAATATAAAATAAAATATAAATAAATTTATAAACATAAATCTTATTAATAAAACTAATATTAAAATAATTAACAAAAATGAATAAATAAATATATTGTAATTTTTTCTTCTTACTATAATTACTAATCTAAATAAAAGTAATGTTAATATAATTAGTATAAATCTAATTTTATCAATTATAGAATGAAAATAAATTATTTTAAAATAATTATTATAATGAAATAATTAAATATTAATCAATAAAAATATAAAAATTGAAATTCTTAAAAATAAATATATATCAATACAAAAAAAATTATAAGTTAAAATTAATATAATAAGATAAATTAAAAATTTTATCATAAATTTATTAATCAAAATTTTAATCTGTCTCTTTCTTCATTTCGCATCAATAATAATAATAAAGTTAAACCTAAAACTCTTTTACAAACAACAAAAATTAAATAAAATAATACTAAATTCAAAAGATTTATTGTATTTACTATTAATATTAAAAATAATTATAATCCTAATAATATCTAGTCCTTCATTAGGTATATTTTTAATATTAGTTTTATGAAATTTAATTCCTCACTTAAATATAATAATTTTTAGTGAAATAAGTTTAATATTCATTTCATGTCTCATGTGCTTAAGAGTTTATCCTTTAATAATTGGAGGATGATCATCCAATAGATTTTATTCATTCTTAGGGGAATTGCAAAAAATTGCTCGAACTATTTCTTATGAAGTAAGAATAATTTCAATAATTTTAATAATTTTATTATGGAGGGAAATAATTAAATTATTTAATTTAATAAATTTACAAAAATATTCTTGATCTTTTTTTTTTAATTTTCCATTAATATTAATTTTTCTTGTTAGATTATTAGCAGGAATGAATCGAACACCTTTTGATTTTTCTGAAGGAGAATCAGAATTAGTATCAGGATTTAACATTAAAAATATAAGAAAAAGATTTGCATTAATTTTTATAGCAGAATACGGAATAATTGTATTTATAATAATATTATTCATATTAATATTTATAGGAGGAAATTTATTTAAAATAAAATTTTATTTAATTTATTCAATGATCTTATTTTTAGTAATTTGAATTTGAGGAGCATTTTCTCAATTTTGATATGATAATTTAACATATTTAACTTGGATAAGTTATTTAGGTGTAAGATTTATTTATTTAATATTTATTCCATTAATTAAAATTTAAAATTATGAGAAAAATTAATTTCTCACGGATGTATTTAAAACATATAGTTTAAAAAACTAAATAATTATTTATTGAAATATAAATCAGATTTTTTAGGAATATATAAATATATAAAAAAACATAAAAAATAAAAAATTGATAAAATTTGTCCAATATAAATATATGGATTCCAAACTGGACGGGCTCTAATTCAAGTTAAAATAATAAATAATCCAACAAAATTTAAAAATAAAATTTGATTTAAAAAATAAAATTTAAATGATTTTATTTTATATTTAAAATTAAATGGTATAATTAATAAAATTAAAATTGATAATAATAAAGCAATAACTCCTCCTAATTTATTAGGAATAGAACGAAGAATTGCATAAGCGAATAAAAAATATCATTTAGGTTGAATATGAATGGGGGTAATTATAGGGTTAGCTTTATTGTAACTTTCGGGATCTGATAATCCATAGGGTATTGATAAACACATAACGAAAAAAAAAATTAGAAATAAAATAAATTCTAAGATATCTTTAACTGAAAAATAAGGATTAAAAGGAATTTTATAAAAATTTCTATTAAATCCTAAAGGATTAGAAGAACCAGTTTCATGAAGAAATATTAAATGGAGAATAACTAAAGCTAACACTACAAATGGTATAATAAAATGAAAAGAATAAAATCGATTTAATGTAGCATTATTAATTGAAAACCCTCCTAATAATCATAAAACTAAAGAATTTTCAATGTAAGGAATAGCTGAAAGTAAATTTGTAATTACTGTTGCTCCTCAAAAAGATATTTGTCCTCATGGTAATACGTAACCTAAAAAAGCTGTTATTTCAGTAATTAAAAAAATAAAAATTCATGAGTTTCAAGTTTTATAGAAAGAAAATAAATTATAATAAATCCCACGTTTAATATAAATAAATAAACAAATAAAAAATATTGAAGCCCCATTTATATGCCATAATCGGAAAAATCATCTATAATTTACATCTTGTATAATATAAATAATTCTATTGAATGCTAAATCAATATTAAGGCAATAATGTGAAGATAGTAATAATCCTGTGATTAATTGAATGATTAGACAAATTCCTTACAATAAACCCAAATTTTAAATTATCGAAATATTTAAAGGAGTAGGTAAAATTACAATTATTTAATTAATAATTCCTAATAATTCATTTGATTTTTAAATTGATTTTTTTATTTAATTTATTTCACGTAAAGTAAATTTATTCAGAATAATTAATTTGACAATTAATCTTAAAACATTTGAAATATAAATAATAGAAATTGATAAATTTAAATTTATATTGTATATATATATATAATAATGTAGAATTTATATCAATTAAATTTAATTTATTTAATATAAATACCCTGAAAATTTCGTTAAAATTATTGTACCAAATTAATAATTTATTAAAATTTGAAATTATAATAATTAAAAATAAAAATACAATTGTTAATTTAATAATAAAATTTTTAAAAAATATTATTTTTATTAAAGTAATCATATTATTAATAAATCTAGTTAAATATAAAAATAAAATTATTATTCCCCCTACAATATTAAAAAATCTGATGTATGATCATCAATTATTTCTATTAAAAATTGATAAATTTAATAAACATATTATATTGTACAATAAAAGAATTGACCCTAAGATTATAGAATAAAAAATTTTATAATAAGAAGGTAAAGAATTATTAATAAAAAAATCAAAGGTAATAAAAATAAATTTATTATTAATATATCGATTCAAAATTTTATTGTTATTTAATTATATAAAATTAAAATTTGTGAGTTAAATTAACCAAATTAATATTTTACTTAAATTAATAATTATTTAAATTCAGTTTGATCTTAAAACAATAATTTTGAAGATTAATAATGAATTTATTTTTTTTTTGAATTATTTTTTTAAAGTATTATTTACATATTTTCATATTTATTATTTTATTGTTTCTATATCCTTGTTTATATGAAAACCTTATATTGAATTGAATGAGATTAGAATTTTTAATATATATTATTAATATTTTTAATACTAATAGTAAATACAATAAATTTCTTTAATGTTATATTATTTTATTTGATTTTTGTTGTTTGTAAGAGAGTTTTAGGTTTAACTTTATTATTATTATAAATTTAAAAAAATAAAAGATACAAATTTAAATTTTTATTGATAAATTTATGATAAAATTTTTAATTTATTTGATTATATAAATTATAACTTATAATTTTTTTTTTATTGTGTATATATTTATTTTTAGAAGTTTCAAGTTTTATATTTTTATTTATTATTATTTTATAATTTAATTATAATAATTATTTTACAATAATTTATTCGAATTTGATAATTAATAAAATTAGATTAATAATAATTATATTACCATGACTTTAATTTAGATTAGTAATTATAGTAAGAAAAAAAATTCTAATGTATCAATTAATTAATATTCGTTAATTATTTTAATATTAGTTTTAACAATAAGATTTATGTTTATTAATTAATTTATATTTTATTGTATATTTGAATTTAGTCTTATTTCCACTTTTTCATTAATTAAAGGCTGGGGGTACCAACCTGAACGACTTTGAGCATCTTTATATATATTATTTTATACATTATTTTTTTCTCTTCCTTTATTAATTTTATTATTTATTTTCTTTTAAATATTTAATTCAATAAGATTTCTTATATATTCAGAAATTATTTTATTAAATAAATTTTGTATAGTTACTTTCTATTTTTTTATATTAAGAGCATTTTTAGTAAAATTACCTTTATTTTTATTCTATAATTGATTACCTAAAGCTTATGTATAAGCTCCTGTTATAGGTTTAATAATTTTAGCAGGAATTATATTTAAATTAGGAGGATACGGATTGTATTAAATAATTGTTATAATAAATATCAATTTTTCAGTTTAAAATAATTTAATTACAATTTTCAGATTTTTCTGAATAACATTTGTAAGATTCTTATATCTTCGACATTATGATATAAAAATTATTGTTGCTTATTAATCTGTTGTCCGTATAAGAATAATATTAATTGGATTATTTTCAATAAAAATTAAAGGGTACTATTGTGCATTAATAATAATAATTGCTCATGAGTTATGTTTATCAAGAATATTTGTTTTAGTTAATTATTTTTATTTACGATCTGAAAGTCAAAATATAATAATAAATAAAGAAATAGTGTATTTTTTTCCATCATTAATTATATTTTGATTTTTAGTATGTATAAATAATGTAGCTTCACCAATTTTTTTAAATTTATTAAGAAAAATCATAATCGTTATAACTATTTTAAGATAGAGGAAAATAATTATATCAATTTTAATTTTAAGAATATTTTTTTAAGCATTATTATATTTATTTATTTTCATATTGTTTTTATGTAATATATTATAATAAATTAATAAAATTTAATTTTAACAATATAGTTAAATATTTGATATCAATGTTTAATTTTTCACTTTTAAATTTAATAATTTTAAAAACTAATTTTTTTTATTAATTTAAATAATTTGATTAAAAATATTAATTTGTAATTTTAAACTCACAAAATTTGTTTTAAATACATCATTTTATACTATTTAGGCGGAATTTATTTTTTAATAATTAAACTATTGATATTTGTTTTTAGTCACATATTTATATTCATAAAATTAAACTTATTTATTCAATAAAATTTAATAATTATAAACTCTTTATTAAAAAATATATTAATTTATATAGATTAAATTACTATAATTTTTTTGTTTACTGTATTTTTAATTTCTTTAATAAGAATATTTTATTGTTGTGAATATATAAATCATGATTTAAACAATATTTGACTTTTTATTTAGTATTTTTTTTTTTCATTTCTATATTATTAATTATTATTAGACCAGATATAATTTTTTTAATTTTAGGATGACACGGTTTAGGGTTTGTTTCTTATTGTTTATTGATTTATTATTAAAATTTTTATTTTCATAATTCTGAGATATTAACAATTTGAATAAATTGAATTGGAGATATTATAATTATATTATCTATTAGATTAATAATAATTTATGGGTCTTAAAATTTTATAAATTTAAATTTCAATAAAAAAATAATATTAATTTCAGTTACAATTAGAGCTTTTACTAAAAGAGCTCAATTTCCTTTTTCTTCTTGACTTCCAGCAGCTTTAGTTACCCCAACTCCAGTATTATCATAAGTATATTCATCTACTTTAGTGAAGGCAGAAATTAATATTTTTATTCGATTTAATAATTTAATATATATAAATAAAATATTATTATTTTATATTACTATTACTGGAATAATTACTGTACTAATAGCTGGTTTATCAGCAAATTTTGAATATGACTAAAAAAAAATTATTGCATATTCTACTTTGTCACAATTAGGATTAATATTATTTATTTATGGGATAAAATTCCATCTTTAATCTTATTTACACGTAATTATTCATGCTATATTTAAATCAATAATATTTATATGCTCAGGAATTAATTTTTATTCAATAAATAATTATCAAGGTATTTGATTTATAAGAAATTTAATAATTTCAATGCCAATAACTATAGTAATAATAATAATTTTTAACTTTTCGTTATGTGGTATGTTATTTTTTCCTTGATTTTATTCTAAAAATTTGATTTCAGAAAAAATTTCTATAAATTATTTTTTTTATATCTTATATTTTATATTAAATATTAAAACAATATTAACAGTTTCATATTTTATTCGATTGATTTATTATTTTATAAATAAGAAAATAAATTTTATAAATTACTTTAATTGTAACGATACTGAAATTATAAATTTCTTAATGATAATTTTAAAAATTAATCTAAATATATTTGGAAAATATTTTTTTATGATTATTTCTATAAATATTAGAGAAATTAATTTATTAATATTTGAGAGAATTAAAATTTCATTTTTATGTCTGATTTTAATTATTTTGAGATCTAATTTATTCAAATTCAAACATGTTAAAAATAATTTTACAATATTTTTTTATAGAAAAATAAATTTTTTATATTATTTAAATTCTTATTCAAATTTTTTTTTATTCAAAATAATAAAAAAATATTATTTCTAATAGATAAGGAAATAATTAATTATATCTTTAAAAATTTAATTAATAAAATTTTAAAATTTATTTGAATAGTTTAATAATAAATTGAATAATAATAATGAGATTGTTTATTTTATTAATAATAATTATTTAAATTCAAGTAGTTTATTTTAAAATTCAATAATAAAAATATTAAGAACGTATTTATATTTTTCAATATTTCTAAAAATTTATTTTATTTTTATATTGAAAATATAATGTTTTAAAAATTGAAACTATGTAAATGAATAAAAACATGAATATTTTTTACTAATCATAAAAATATTGGAATATTATATTTCATTTTTGGAATATGATCTGAAATTATAGGTTTAAAATTAAGAATTTTAGTTCGATTAGAATTGGGAAATCCTGGATCTTTGATTGGAAATAATCAAATTTATAATTCTTTAGTTACAGCTCATGCATTTATTATATTTTTTTTTGTTATACCTGTTATAATAGGAGGATTTGGAAATTATTCAATTTCTTTAATTATAGGAATTCCTGATATAGCTTTTCCTCGAATAAATAATATAAGATTCTGATTACTTCCTCCAAGAATCATATTATTAATTTCTAGGATATTTGTTGGATCTGGAACAGAAACAGGTTAAACTGTTTATCCTCCTTTATTTTCTAAATTATTACATATAGGTCTATCAGTAGACTTATTAATTTTTTCTCCACATACTGCAGGAGCTTTATCTATAATAGGATTTATTAATTTTAATTCAACAATTTTAAATGTAAAAATTTTTAAAGTAGAAATATTACATTTATTTGCTTGAGCAATATTATTAACAGCAATTTTATTATCATTATCTCTTCCTGATTTAGCAGGAGCAATTACTATATTATTATTTGATCGTAATCTTAATACTTCTTTTTTTGATCCAGTTGGAGGGGGAGATCCAGTATTATATTAACATTTATTTTGATTTTTTGGTCATCCAGAAGTTTATATTTTAATTTTACCATGATTTGGTTGAATTTCTTATATAATTTGTAATGAAAGAATAAATGAAGAAGTATTCGGTATTATAGAAATAATTTATGCTATAAACTCTATTGGACTATTAGGGTTTATTGTTTGAGCTCATCATATATTTACTATTGGAATAGATGTAGATACACGAGCATATTTTACTTCTGCAACAATAATTATTGCTATTCCTACGGGAATTAAAATTTTTAGATGATTGGCATCATTAAATGGAATAAAACTTAAATTAAATATTACTAATTTATGATTATTAGGATTTATTTTTTTATTTACTTTAGAAGGATTAACAGAAGTTATACTTTCTAATTCTTTTATTGATATTGTTCTACATGATATTTATTATGTAGTAGCTTATTTTCGATATGTTCTATCTATAGGAGCAGTATTTGCAATTTTTGAACATTTATTTTTTTATATCCATTGATTTTTGGAGTTTTATGAAATAAAAAAATATTAAAAATTCAATTTTTTTAAATATTCTTAGGAGTAAATAAAACTTTTTTTTCCCAACATTTTTTAGGCTTAAGTGGAATACTACGACGATACAGAGACTATCCTGATTCACATGTATGTTGAAATATAATTTCTTCAATTGGATCTTTAATTCTATTAATAAGAACATTGATAGTTTTGTCAATTATTTTAAAAAGATTTATAAGGATACGTTTAATTTTATTTATAATAATTTCTAATAATTGAATTGATTAAATAATTTCTTATCCCCCTAGATCTCATTCTTTCTATGAAATTCTGAAAATTTCTATTTAATTAAATTAGATTTCTAATATGGCAGATGAGTACAATAAATTTAAGATTTATTTATATAAATTATTTTATTTTTAGAGTTTATAAAATTTTTAATGAATTTTTAATTGATTTCTTCATCAGCAAACATTATATTTCAAGATTCTAATTCTTTTATTATAGAAAATTTAATTATATTTCATGATCATGCAATAATTATTATTGTAATAATTATAATTTTAATGATGTATATATCAACTTTCATATTATTAAATAAATTTTTAAATAAATTTATATTAGAAGGTCATTTAATAGGAATTATTTAAACTATCGTTCCAATTTTTTTTTTAATTTTCTCAGCTATTCCATCTTTAAAAATTTTATATTTAAGAGATGAAATTTTTAATTCAAACTTATCGATTGAAATTTTAGGTCATCAATAATATTGATTATATGAATACTCAGATTTCAAAGATTTAATATTTGATTTTTTTATAATTTCTGATATAAAAAATTTAAATTTTTGATTATTTAATGTTGATAATTTATTAATTGTTCCAATAAATCTAAATTTACGATTTATAATAAGATCAATAGATGTAATTCATTCATTTACTGTTCCAAGATTAGGGTTAAAAGTAGATGCAATCCCAGGACGATTAAATGAAATGAGAATAAATTTAAATCGCCCAGGATTATTTTACGGTCAATGTTCAGAAGTTTTTGGAGTTAATCATAGATTTATACCAATTGTATTAGAATCAAATACATTTGAAAATTCTATAAATTGAATTAATAATAATTAATATTTCATTTGAAGTAATATTTACGATCTGTAATTTAAAAAATCAATTTTTTAAAATTAAGGTACCAAATGAAATAAAAATTTAGTTAATCTTAAAACATAAATTTGTCAAACTTAAATAATTAATTAATTTAATAATTTTTAATTTCTCAAATAAGACCAATAATATTATTATCATTAAATTTTAACTTTTCAATTTTATTTGCTGTAATAGTAATCATTTTTTTTTATATTATCAATTTAAATACTATTAATAATAATAATAATTGAAAAAAATATTTTAAAATTATTTTTTTTAATGAATGATAAATAATTCATTATCAATTTTTAATCCTTCTTTATTTATAAATTATTTATTAAATTGAATAAAAAGAATTCATATTTTTCTATTTATCCCTATGATTTATTGATTTATCCCCTCTTGAATAAATTTAGCACTGAATAATGTAATTAATATTTCAAATATTGAATTGAAAATATTATCAAATAAAAAATTAAATTTTATAAGTTTATTAATTTAAATTGGATTATTTACAATAATTTTATTGAATAACTTTATAGAAATATTTCCTTATAGTTTTACTAGATCAAGACACTTAGGAATAAGAATATCATTATCATTAAGATTATGATTATCTTTTATATTATTTGAATAAGTTAAAAATACTAATCATATATTTATTTATTTAGTTCCTCAAGGAACTCCAACTATTTTTATACCTTTTATAGTAATTGTAGAATCCTTAAGAAATATTATTTGATTAGGAACATTAAGAGTACGACTATCAGCTAATATCATTGCCGGGCATTTATTTATAACTTTTATATCTTCAACTGGATCTTAATTAAGAATAATATTATTAATTATTATATTAATAAGACAAAGTTTTTTAATTATTTTATAATTAAGTGTTTTAATAATCTAAGCTTATGTATTTTTAGTAATTAGAGTTTTATATAGAGGAGAATCAAATTATGAAGAAAATATTATTCCAACTTTCCCACTTAGTCACTTTAAGGCCTTGACCTATTATAATATCATGTTTAATTTTCAATTTATTATTTAGATTTGTATATTGATTTAATTTTATAGAATATAAATTAATTTTTTTAAGTTTAATTCTATCTATTATTATTTCATACCAATGATGACGAGATGTAATTCGAGGAAAAATATATTAAGGTTATCATACATTCAAAGTATCAAGAGGATTAAAATTAGGAATAATTTTATTTATTATTTCTAAAATTTTTTTTTTTTATTAGAATTTTTTGATGTTATTTTCATATATTTTAATCTCAAAGAATTAAGATTAGAGAAAATTGACCTCCTTAAAATATTATAATATTTAATCCTTATAGAATTTTCTTATGAAATACAGCTATTCTTCCATTTTCAGGAATTTCTATTACATGATGCCATCATTCATCAATTAATATAAATTTTAAACAAAGAAAATTAAGATTAATTATGTCTATTTTTTTAGGGGTAATTTTTACTTTATTCCAATTAAAAGAGTACTTATCTGCTTATTTTACTCTTAGAGATTCATATACGGATCAATTTTTCTTCATATCTACAGGATTTCATGAATTTTATGTATTAATTAGAACAATTTTTTTATTAATTAATGTTTTTCGATTAAATATTGAAAATTTTTCAAGAATTCATTATTTTGGGTTTGAAGCTGCTGCTTGATACTGACATTTTGTTGATGTAGTTTGATTATTTTTATATATTTTAGTTTATTTTTGATCTTATTATTTAAAATTATATAATATAAATAAGTATATTTAATTATTAATTAAAAAGTCTAAAATTTAATGTGAATAATAATAAAAATAATTTTGTTTTTATTTTTGATTATTCTTATTATCATAATATAATCAAGATTAAATTTTATTTTATCAAAAAAAATATTTAAAAAACGTGAAAAAATATGAAGATTTGAATGTGGATTTGATTTAATTTCAAATAATCGACTACCCTTTTCTTAACAATTTAATTTAAATTCAATTATTTTTTAATTTTTAATATTTAAATTGCAATTTTACTCCCATTTTTATTTATAAATTTTTGAAATTATTACTATTCAATTTTATTAGTTAATTTTGTTTTTTTCATTTTAATAATAGGATTATATATAGAATAATTAAAAGGGGCTTTACTTTAATTTGAATAAATCAATGAATCTAAAAAATTAGATTTTAATTTCGACTTACAATTCTAATAAATATTATCCATTTATTTAAAAATATCTAATAATTTATTAAAAATATTTAATTGCAAATTGAAATGAATTATTTTGATAATAATTTAGATTAAAAAATATAAATAATTTAATATTTATATACTAAATAAGAAATTTAAATATCTTAATATCCTGATTTATATATAAGATAAAATAAATTATTTGCTTAAATTTTAAAAATTTAAATGTTTAAAACAATTTTATTCAAAATAATAATGAAATAAAATTTATCAATAAATTTACAATTAATTGACTTTGATTAGCTACACTAATAATTAAAAATTAAATTTTAATAAAATTATTAACAATAATTTACCTTTATTTTAGTTTTAATAAATAATAAAATTTATAAATTAAGAATTAAATATTTTATTTAATCAAAATAATCCTTTAATAAGGCTTTCTGTTAAATTTTCAGATATTATTTTTCTATTCTTATAATTTTTTTTTTAATTTCCTAATTTTTTCTTCTTAATCATCGTTTTTTATATGAATAGTAATAGAATTAAATAAATTCTGTTTGAGTCTTTCTATTAATATATTTAATCAAATAAATATAGAAATTTCAATAAATTATTTCTTAATTAAATCATTTAACTTTTATTTATTTTTATTTCCATCATTATTTATAATCAATTAAATTTTTTTTAATAAAGAAATATTATTATTTTTTATAATAAAACCAATAATTAAAATAGGTCTCCCTATTTCTTATATGTAAAATATTAAAATGAATAAATATTTAATTAAAATTTTTTTTTATTTAAATTCTTCAGTACAAACATTTGTTACTTTAATAATTTAATTTATTCATATTAAAAAATCTTCTTTTTAATAATTATAATTAATTTAATTTGAATTTCTTCAATAAGAATTAATAGATATTCTTTAAAAATTATTACATTTTTTTCTTTGATAATTCAAGTACTTTAAATTTTAATATTAATATTTTTAAATAAAAAAATTTGAATAATTCTCTTTTTATTTTATAAATTAATTACTTTAAATATATATTTTTATATTCTTAATTCAAATTTCACTTTAGAGATAAGAAATGTAAAAATTTTTCAATTCTATATTTTATTTTTTATTATTAAAAATAATTTTATCAATAGCAATAATTTCTTCTTTAACTGGATTAGATAATCAATGTATATTTATTAATAATTACTTTAATATAAGATCAATGTTCATTCTTATATTTATAATAATAATTTCTTTACTTAATTAATTTTTTTACAGTTGAATCACTTTTTTTATTATTTATTCTTGTTAAATAAATTTTTTATAATACATTATTATTCAATAAATAAAAATTTTCAATAAATTAACTTTTAAATATTCAATATCAATAATTTAAATTTAATATTTTTATTTATATCAATATTTATTTCTATTTATGAGATTGTATAAACATTTTGAGTTAAATTAAACTTATAACTTTCAAAGTTTTAGATATATTTATTAAATATATATTTTATAAATTAACTAATTAATTTAATTAAATGAATATTTAAATTTTTTTTTTCTATATTTATTAAAATAACTAAAACCTAATTATATTGATGACATACTTTGCAAAAGGAATGATCAATATTCTGCAGTATACTCTTAAGAATTTTTTCGTTAAATAATATTTATTAGATAGAATCCTGCCCCAACGGTACCAACCATAGAATATTTTATACGGGTACATTGATGACATACCTTGTAAAAAGAATAATCAATATTTTGCAGTATACTCTTCAAAATTTCTTCGTTTGATGATATTTTTTAGATAGAATCCTGCCCCAACGGTACCTACCTTAGATTTTTTTATACAGGTACATTGATAACATACCTTGTAAGAGGAATGATCAATATTTTGCAGTTTACTTTTAAAAATTTCTTCGTTTAATAATATTTTTTAGATAAAATCCTGCCCCAACGGTACCTACCACAGAATATTTCATACAAGTACATTGATGACATACCTTGTATGAGGAATGATCAATATTTTGCAGTATACTCTTCAAAATTTCTTCGTTTAATAATATTTTTAAGATAGAATCCTGCCCCAACGGTACCTACCTTAGAATATTTTATACCAGTACATTGATGACATACCTTGTAAGAGGAATAATCAATGTTATGCAGTATACCCTGCAGAATTTTTTCGTTTAATAATATTTTTTAGATAAAATCCTGCCCCAACGGTACCAACCATAGAATATATTATACGGGTACATTGAAGACATACCTTGTAAGAGAAATGATTAATATTTTGCAGTATACTCTTCAAAATTTTTTCGTTTAATAATATTTTGTAGATAGAATCCTGCCCCAACGGTACCAACCATAGAATATATTATACGGGTACATTGATGACATACCTTGTAAGAGGAATGATCAATATTTTGCAGTTTACTTTTAAAAATTTCTTCGTTTAATAATATTTTTTAGATAAAATCCTGCCCCAACGGTACCTACCATAGAATATTTCATACGGGTACATTGATGACATACCTTGTATGAGAAATGATCAATATTTTGCAGTATACTCTTCAAAATTTCTTCGTTTAATAATATTTTTAAGATAGAATCCTGCCCCAACGGTACCTACCTTAGAATATTTTATACCGGTACATTGATGACATACCTTGTAAGAGGAATAATCAATGTTATGCAGTATACCCTTCAAAATTTTTTCGTTTAATAATATTTTGTAGATAGAATCCTGCCCCAACGGTACAAACCATAAAATATATTATACGGGTACATTGATGACATACCTTGTAAGAGGAATGATCAATATTTGGCAGTATACGTTTTAAAATTTCTTCGTTTAATAATATTTTTTAGATAGAATTCTGCCTTAACGGTACCTACCTCAAAATACTTTATACAAGTACATTGATGACATACCTTGTAAGAGGAATGATCAATATTTTGCAGTATAATTTCAAAAATTTATTCGTTTAATAATATTTTTTAGATAGAATCCTGCCTTAACGGTACCTACCATAGAATATTTCATACGGGTACATTGATGACATACCTTGTATGAGGAATGATCAATATTTTGCAGTATACTCTTCAAAATTTCTTTGTTTAATAATATTTTTTAGATAGAATCCTGCCCCAACGGTACTCACCTTAGAATATTTTATACGGGTACATTGATGACATACGTTGTAAGAGAAATAATCAATATTTTGCAGTATACTCTTCAAAATTTTTTCGTTTAATAATATTTTTTAGATAGAATCCTGCCCCAACCGTACCAACCATAGAATATATTATACGGGTTCATTGATGACATACCTTGTAAGAGAAATGATCAATATTTTGCAGTATACTCTTCAAAATTTTTTCGTTTAATGATATTTTTTAGATAGAATCCTGCCCCAACGGTACCTACCTTAGAATATTTTATACGGGTACATTGATAAAATACCATGTAAGAGGAATGATCAATATTTGGCAGTATACTCTTTAAAATTTCTTTGTTTAATAATATTTTTTAGATAGAATCCTGCCTTAACGGTACCTACCTCAGAATATTTTATACAAGTACATTGATGACATACTTTGTAAGAGGAAAGATTAATATTTTGCAGTATACTCTTCAAAATTTCTTCGTTTAATAATATTTTTTAGATAGAATTCTGCCCCAACGGTACCTACCTTAGAATATTCTACACGGGTACATTGATGACATATTATATTAAGAATATTCTTAATTTATTACTTATTTATTTATTCAATAAATTTTATTTATAAATTTAAAAATATTTTTATAATATTATAATAAATATCTGTTTTTTGAATAAAAAATCATAGATAGTAAATTTAATTTAAATAATATTATTATTTTCATAAATGTATTAAATATCATGAATTGATTTTTAAAAATAAAATTTTACTAATCTTAACTATTTTAGTAAAATTACTATTAATTTTATTTTAAAAAAATCTGAATTGATGTTTTTACGTTAAATAGTATATAAACATAAATTTTTATTTATAAAATATTTATTTATTGAGAACACACATATAATGAAAAATAAATAATTTAGAAATTTAACATAATAATAATTAAATATCCATTTGTTTAAAAGAAAACATATTAATATTAAAAATCGTAATATATAAAAATCTTAAATTATATATATTATTATTTATTATATTTCAATCATTTAATTAATATCAATAAATTTATTATTATTATTATTATTATTATGATTATTATTATTATTATTAATGATTATTATTATATATATATATATATATATATATATATATATATATATATATATATATATATATATATATATATATATATATATATATATTAATAAAAAAAATAGAGTTCACACCTAGTGCGCATTTAACTAAGACATTGCAAACACAAGGAGACCGTTGGGTCCTGCTGCACAGGTTCCTTTGACCTGGTACTTGCATTGGAAAAATGCGCCACCAGGTATGGAAATTACTATTTTTAAATTAGATTTTCTAAAGTGTTGAAAAATTTTGTAATTAATGAGTAAAAATTTACTTTATCCATTATGCAATGAGGCTCTAGCACATGTACATTCTTTTATTAAAATCATTTGAAAATTAACTTGGGAGATGAATGTATGAAGTTTGTTTATGGCTTGTATTCTTACGTGTTGCGTAAAGATTTTACTAAACCACATATATTGAGCTCATTATATTTACAACTCAGATTCGCATTTTTGTACAAGTTTTAGTAAAACGCTCTTTATATTTACTAAGCTAAAAAAAATATTTACTTTTAACAATTCATAATTGTTTCTTAATAATACAATCTTCAATATCTAATGCACATTTACATAGTTTTTTGTGGCGTTCTTACTATCTGATAATAATTAAAGACTATTTAGTTATATCTTAGGTGTTAATGACCTTTTACTCTTTACATTCTTATTATGACATTTCCTTTTAGTTTTTAGATCAGGACAACGAAATAAAAATTATGGATCTTACTTCTAAATCAATTGATTCTTTACAACATTAACAACATCAAGGTGTAAGTGAGTGCCTTTTAGACATGGATGAAAATGATTCTGATAATTTTGAGGAATTGGACATATATGAATTGAGTACAGTCATGCCCTATGGTACCGTCTACATATCTGAACACTTGTTAAATGAAAATAGCTCAGATACAAAAGAAATGGAAGAAATACATACTTCTATGCACCTTTCAGAGATTAATTTTAATAAAGTGCCAGTCTCTGACACAGCAGGAGATAAAAGCATTGACAATGTAGACCACACAACAGGTAACTCAAAAACTATAACAATGATAATTCATTAAACTATAAAACTTCTGAAAATTCATTCACTGAAAAGCTTAACCTATGAAAAGTAAGTATTTTTTTGATTCTTCTACAGCAATATATTTTTACTTATTAATAATATTGTATCAATTATTATTTTTCCAGGCATTGATTTTACTACATCGCCAGTCTCTGATACAGCAGCAGATAGAAACATTGACAATGTAGACCGCTCAACAGGTAACTCAAAATTCATAATCATGATAGTTCCTTTAAATATAAGGTTGTTTCGGTAAATTTATTCACTAAAAAGCTAAAACCTATGAATAGTAAAAGTTTTTTTGATTCTTCCACAGTAATTTGTTTGGAGTATCTTGCATGAGTCATTATTATTTTTCAAATTTTTACGAATTATCATATGTATCTTTAAGAGCCTGCATGTTTATACATGGGAAATACTCCATTCTGTTTGTTTTAGCCTTTTTTATACCCATAAGTAGCTGTATTTTTATATTAATTGACTGAGTAGGACTAGTCGTAGCTCAGTTCCCTTATAAAACCATGCAGCAGGAAATCCTGCAGGAATCGTGCAGGCGAATCTGCAATGAATCCTGCAGAGTTGTTGTGACCATTTCCTGCAGGATCTCCTGCAGCTTTATCTGCAGAAACTCCTGCAAACTGGGCAGTCCTAAATTTTAAAGAAGAAAAATTGTGTCCAGATCAAATTTATTGAAGGGGTATCAGTCATGTTAGACGTTATCATCCGGATGATAACACCAAAACTGGGAAGTTAAAGTGTTTTTGAACAATTTAAAAAAAACTGCAAATTAGATAAAAATAATTTTATTTTTGAAGATTTGTTCAAAAACACTTTAACTCCCCAGTTTTGGTGTTATCATTCGGATGATAACAACAAACATGGCTGATACACCGTCAATACGTTCGATCTGGACACAATTTTTCTTCTTGAAAATTTGAGACAGCCCAGTCTGCAGGAGTTTCTGCAGATAAAGCTGCAGGAGATCTTGCAGGAAATGGGCGCAATAACTCTGCATAATTCACCTCAGATTCGCCTGCAGGGTTCCTGCAGAATTTCCTGCAGGATTTCCTGCAGGATTTTTTGCAGGATGGTTTTGTGAGGATTATCTAAGCCTCACGTCTAACTTACGGCTGCTCAATTGAGATACATAATTATATTACTATCAGAGCAAATTTTTCAAAAATTGTTTTTTGCTGGAAGTTGCTCACACGCCTTGTAGCTAGTTCTGGTGAAGGTTTTCCTCATAAAATAGGATTTCCTACACTACACTGTTTCCCAGAAGATAAACGGGCTTTGAAAAAACGCAGGACTGGTTGAGAAAATGGGGTTTAAGGGGGTTAATTGCAGAGAGGGGGACTATGGTTATTAGTTACTAGGATACATATTAACAAAGAGAATAGGGAGATAGGTGTAGAAGTTTAAATTTGGATTAGGAGGATAAGGGTTAATAGTGGGGGTTATGATCAACACCTTCCACATACAGATTGTAGATACAAGGTACTTGTAAAAATTAGTTATTAATGGTGTATAGGTCATTGTCGAATATTATCAAAATTTTAATCGGAAAATTTAAGTAAGACCTTCTGTAGAGTAACTGCAAATCAAACCTTTCACCTATAAGTTATTCGTAAGCTACCATCAGAGCACTGCTTAGGCTTTTGTTTTGATGCTTCTCAGTGTTATATAATTTTATTAATTTTTCAAGCAATGTTATGTTTCTTCAAAATTTTAATAAATTTTTTTATTTTTGCAGAAGATACATTGCCTGAACAAAAAAAATTCTCAGTTCATGATATTCCAGATTTTTCATGCTTTTTAGAAAATGATTCCTACATCACATCATATGTAAGTGAAAACTCAAATGATGAAAATGATTTTGAAATTCTTGAGAATCCTAGTATTGACGTTTGGAAGGGAGAAGACGTACGTACCACAAATACTTCTGATACTCTTGGTCCGGAAGAAAATCGCAGTACGTACATCAGTTATCACAGTATGTTACTGTAAATTGTATAGAATTTTAAAATTACTAGGTTTTGCGCCCCAATCCCTGAACATTAAGGGCATGCATAGAATCCACCGCAGCGGCTTATCTCGATTAATGTTTATCATTCTACGCCATCACAACTCATCAAAATTAGTTTTTCTTCAGGGAATCGTAAATTTTATTGTAAACAAACAATGGACAGGTCTTTCCAACAAAATCGACAACTTTCTAAAATTCGTTTATCATAAATATAATGTTTCCCTGAAAACTCATTATGATTAGTTTTTATGAATGTATTAATTTTAAATTTTAAAACTATTTAAGGATAGACTTAATCTTTATTCTACTAACAAATTACAAAAAATTTTATTGTACTTAAATATCTTACTTTTAAATTAACCCTCTGTTAGCAAGCTGCTTGAAACATTTTAATTAATGGCGTAATGAATAAAAAATCTCGGTCACATAACATTCTACTTTTTGATATCAGAAAATATTTGTATTATAAGAAGTTTTTTCAGTTACTAATTTGGCTCTGGTATATTTATTATAATTCTTATTATGTCATAAGAAATGTAATTCTTTATTACTATCTTACTTTATCACCAGTCTTATTTAGTTTCATAAACAATACTTCTGTTTATTGATTCATAAGCTTTTTTTTCTAATTTCTATTTAAAAATTTTTTTCTTATTTCTCTATATTTTATATGCATTTATGTAGATTGAAAGGTTGTTAATATCAATTTTCACAAGTAACGCCTCTTATCTTTTTTTTAATTTCATAATATATATTTTAAAATTATAACATAAATACTTTATAACTATCATGTTTTCAGCTAAAACACCTGAAAAACTAAGAGGAGATCTAATCTGACTTGAAGATTTGCAATTTTCGACTATAGAAACAATGTTTAACAATGATTCGCTATCTTCCACGTCACCATTGTTACAAAGTAAATTTTAATTATAATTGATAAACAAAATTTATGAAAAATTAAAACTAAATATTTTATTTACAAACTTTAGGCCCTGACAAACAATTACAAAGTGACTCAAATGATCATGATACTCCAAAAACGTTGTATGGTAAGGATGTAAACATTCGTCTTAGAAAATGTAAATACACAAACAGTGAAGAGAATAAATTTAAGAATACCAAGCATTAAAAAAAAAAAGAAACTAAAAAATCACTTTGTTAACAATAAAGATGTACTAGAAAATGAAAACTGCAAGAGTGAATATTCTCATAATAGAAAAGCCACTTTTCAAGAAAAAGACTACGAACTTGATGATAGTGATGAATTTGTTGAATCAGTTGATGAATCTGAGTACGAGCCATCAGATAGTGAAACTGATGATAAAGAATCTGATAGTAGCCAAGAATCTAATTATCAATCTAATAATAACCCCTCTGTATCCATCCCCAAAGAATCTGAAGATTCTCAAAAGATTGATTCACCTTCACAACAGGAAAAAACTAACATTACAGAGGCACATGAAACACTTCCGAGATCTATGGCAATGAAACGGATTGTTCCTAAATCATCAGAAGGAGGAAAGTATTATTATAAAGAAAATTTTTGCATTTTCTGCTTGTCTTTACAAAAACGTTTAGACAGACATCTCACTGTTTACCATAGCAATGAGCCAGAGGTCCTAAAAATAATTGCTATAGTTCCTCAATCAATTGATAGCAAAAGAGCTCGTAGAATTTTATTTGAGCAAATAAGACTTCGTGGAACTGATCGCTTTAATACTGACAAAAAAATAAATCCTAACGGACTTGTTTTATGTGCTCGTAGAGAACAAGTCAGAAAAAGTTCAACAAAAAAATGCAAGCCTAAGACTCAAAATGTTAAATCAACCAATAAAACAGATACACTAGCCGAAAATGAAATTCAGTTTCGATTAGATAGTCCACTCCAGGAATCTTAAAACCCTGAAACTGATGAGACTTATAAAAGTGTTTCAGTCCAGATATCAAGAAATATTTATTATTCAAAAAAAATGATCTGCCCATACTGTACACAATATTCATCTCCATCAAATCTTTGCAACCATATTCGTTTAAGGCACGGTGAAATGTTATCCAATAATAAGTCTAGACAAGTGTTAAATGCTTCTAAAAGAGTAATGGGCCTTTGCAATAGTATAGCGTCTACTTTGGTTCGTGAAAATATACTACCTAGCTTACGGACTGACGATATTGGTTTCGCAGCGAGATTTGATTGGATGATAATGCTGTATGCAAATAAGTTTGCTATTAGATATAATGATGTAGATCAGCAATCTTACATTCGTGGCCATATGCGGCTTTTAGAAAAATTACTTATTGCAATAAGACAAGAAAACTCATTCATCAAAGGGCTTGCTGATGCATTTAGACCTATATTTTGGCCTGCAATGTTAAATGCAATAAATTGTGTATGTCAGCATGACTCAAAAAAAAATAGATTCATAATAATCTACAATGCAGAGACATTACCAATGTTGATTCGTAAATGTTGTAAAATTTTAAAACACCAGTACATGCTGCAAGAAGATATGAATAAGGTTGAAGGTGTAAAAAACTTTGAACCGGTATTCGAAGACGATGTTGAAACGCAAGTCTCTTACATTGCTAATATGTCAAGAAAAGAGTCCTGGCGGCACCAGCAGGAAACGAAACTGCCGAACTCAGAAGATGTTTTAACATTTGAGAGATTCTTGGAATTAAAACGATTTTACAGTATTACTCATTTTGAAAATGAAGGGCGAGAGTACGTACACTATTTAAATATTTTGCAAACCACTCCAGTTCGTATTTTAACGTACAACCGACGAAGAGCGGGAAAAGTAGAAAAAATCCTTACCAAGGATTTCTTGAAAAGTAAAAGGGACGACCCTAGTAATGAATTTTTTCTAACTTTTATCTCCAGAAGAGCAAAAACAAAGGCTTAAATATATCAGAATCGACATTCAGGGAAAAAGAGCTGATGGAAGTGGATCACTATATATATCACAAGAAAACGAAAAATGCCTTAACATAATACTTAAATACAGATCTCTTTTTAACATTGATAATAACAATCCGTATCTTTTTTCGATTCCACGTACTGATGATAATAAACACAAACACGTCAAAATCTGCGAGTTAGTCTCGAAACTAAGTGAGGAATGTTCAGAAAAATTTAAAGAAATCGATAATAATACGATTAGAGGTACAAAACTACGTGAGCAACTTGCCACAGTAAATTCAGCCGTAAACCATAAGCAAGATCCTATCTTTCTATCAAAGCACATGGGACATTCAAAAAATGTTCACAATAGTAGGTACAAACAGCCTATCGACAAAGATGATACTGAAGTGACAAGATTCTTAGATTATGTACAAGATAATTTACTAACATGTGAAAACAAAAACAAAAATAGTCAAGATAAGCCTAATAATGATAAATCAGTCATAGACAATTTTGTGAAAAAACCTATTACGATGCAAAAAACTGATCATTCTACGACCCCAAAAAAGAAAATAAAAGGTATAGTACTACTACGTTACTTTTATTATACTGTAAAATTGTTTACAGATCTGGAGCTGTCACTATAAACGAATTTTAAAAAACGCTTTCTAGACACTCATTAAGTAAAAGTTAACATGAAAGTTGATTAAAAATTTTCCTTTCCTTATTTAACAAGACCTTATTTTGGTCAATAAACTTTATTCCTACGCTTTTAACAAATGACATAATAAGTTTTAGTAGACCGAAAGATAAAAGCAAAATAATGTATTCATTAAATATAAGCTTTCATTTATAAACATTTTTTCAGACTTCAGTTATAGGTCACCTTGGAGTTACGAAGAGAAACGAGATTTCAACAAAGGATTTCGTAAGCAACTGGAAGAAAACAAATACCCGACAACTTTAGAAATAAGTGAAGTATTAACAAATTACTCCAGTCTTTCCAAAAAAAGTGATAAAGTAATTAGAGCCAGGTTCTGCAACATTTTTAAAAAACAAAAAAAGTAACTTCTTGCTCGCGATTAAAAAGATTTTTTGGTATAATAGTAGGAAAGATTTAAAGAAAAAATAATATTGTTTATTAACATCAATACACAATAAAATGATATTCCAATCGTTTCGATATGTATAAAGTAAGAGTTATTAATGCAGTTTTTTATCGGATAAAAATAAGACTGCTTTTACCAAAGTATAATGGTATTATTTAAAATGTTAATAAATATATCACAATATAATATATAACAAATTACGTTGTAAAAAAAATTTAGATACTTGCTACTACTGCTAATGAGCTTTCAAATAATTATTTTAATTTGTTTTTTTTCTATTACACTATAAAAATACTTTCTAAACTTTAAATGTTAAAACTAATCCAAATCTGATATGTATAAAAACGGTATATAATATAATAAAAAAGATCAGTTGTACTTAAAATGTTGTAAAATCAATGTATCGCAACTGAGACAAAGTTTTTATAGTAAAGTTGTTGTACTAGTTTAGAATGCAGTAAAGAATGCTCGAATACAATGATTTTAAGAGATGCACTATATCTTAAAAAAAAACCAATTTTGTTCAATTTTTTATTCTTAATTTCATAAAACTCAATGTTTACATTTTAAGTTAAGTCTTTGTATTATAGAGATTCAAGATATTAAAAAGTAAAGTGTATGCAAACTATGATCATCCAAAAAATCAATCTCTAATGTCTCAGTAGTTTGCGACTGAATAAGGTTATCCAAAAAAGTTGATACAAGAATAGAAAAATTTGTTTTAATTACAAAAACGACAAAAAGTAAAACGTTATTATATATCATATTAATATATTTATTACAACATATATATAAAAAATTACAATGTGAAAAATATATAGATACTTGCTACTACTGCAAATAAGCTTTTATGTAATTATTTGAATTTGTTTTTTTTCTATCATACAATAAACATACTTTCTAAGATTGTAAGCGTTTAAATTGATCCAAAACTAATATGTAGAGAAACTACATATGATATAGCAAAAAAGATCAGTTCTACGTAAAGAATTCTAAAATCAATGTATCACAATTGAAACAAAGTTTTTACAATAAAGTTGTTGTACCAAATTAAGAATGAGGTAAAGAATACTTGAGTAGAACTTTTTTACGAGATGCACTGTATCGCATAAAACAAAAATTCTGTTTAAGTAGAAATTTAATATTTTTATAAAATTCAATGTTTACGTTTTAAAATAAGGCTTCGTATTAAAAAGATTCAAGGTGTTAAAAAAAAAATATTTTGTTTGAAATCTTTGTAAGAAAATGTATTTAGAAGACATACAATGTATCAATTGAAAATAAAAGTATTGTTTTAAATAATAATTATTGTAAATATATCTGATTCACTTTTTTTTTATTATTTTAAATGAAAACATGAACATTTCTCTATAGCAAGCAAGCCTTGCTTTCTAGAAAACCTGCATATCTTGCTTGCCTATTATACTTATTAAAAACATTTACCATTATATAGGCATTAATAGTTAGCACAATGTGGTTCGTGCATAGTATTTTTCATTAAAAATACGATATTTTATATGACAAGCAAGTTTTACCTGGTTACAAAATCTCCTTTATTTACGTCAGAAATATTAACTCTTATTTAAAAGCATCAATAATTAACACAAAGTGCTTTCTAGTTTATTATTTTTTTTTAAACACTCAATTTTATGTCACAAAAAATTTACAAGGTAAACTTGTAAACTTGCTTGCCTATTATTCTAAATGAAGGAAATAATCATCATACAATCATTAACTATAAATATTTGACGTAATAAGCTTTTTCACTAATTATTTTTGGTTAATTATACTCAATTTTGTAAGGCATAAATTGAAGGTAAGTATTTAAACATAAACGTTGGAGTTGGAAACCAATTTTTAAACATAAAAATTTGAATCTATACTATGCAAACGATGTAAAATTAAATGACATTATTATATCTAATAATGTAACCAGAGTTTATGATTGTAGTGAATTACGTTTATTAATGAAGGATGAAATTAAAAATAATACTAAACCAGTCTTGAGGGATTTAAGTACCCCTGGTAAGAACAAGGTTCTGTTCACTTTTTTCTATACGTTGGCTATATATATATATATATATATAATTAATCAGTAAAATGATCAGTAAGTCTTAAGAAATGTCTGGTAATTGGCGCTTGTAATATGATTCAATGCATTATTAATGGAAGAAGTGACCAGAAAGAGCCCTGGGTGGTCTAATAATTAGATTTTGTGTTATTGTTTATTCCTTTATTGATTAATAAAGTGACCAGCAAACGCTCCAAAATGCTAAGTAGATGATTGGCGGAAATCATTTAATTTATTTTTATAATCAATAAAGCAACCAGTAAGCAGAATAAATTGTGTTGTGATTGCCGCTTGTGAAGTTATTTAACACTGTAAAAATCAATATACTGACAATATACTCTAATAAAAAATGCTTGGATCCGTACATTTTATTGTTACCATATGGATGGTAACTCCTTTAGCGGTTGATAATTTTGCCTATTTAGTTATTAATAATTATTAAATTATGAGAATATTTTAATGAAAACATCCATATAGAATCTTCTTAAAATCCATTTAAACATGTAAAATCTATCAAGATTCCGTGTGGCGAATTGAGACAGATTTCAGACTGACGTTCAGCTTCAAATCAGTAAGGAATCCATGATAAATCCAGGTGGAATCTACTTAGATTTAAAGTGGAATATTTTCAGGTGGGAATAAATTAACTAGGAAGCTTCATAACATGAAGAACTACAGCGATTATCGAGAACTATTTAGCTTACAAAACCATTTTACTTCATAATAATTAAATAATCATTGTATGAAATAAATTTTTAGAAAGTTGCCGAAATTCTAGTGCAAATTTAAGTTGAGTCAATGACATACATCGATTCTTTCAAATATTTTCTAAACTTCAGCAGATTTTAAGAAGCAGCTCCAAGAAATTATATTGTATTTGTACAAGTGTTCCGAGTAGTGTTTTAGTGCCAAGAATTTTTTTGGTGGTCTGAGTTCGCACCTTATGTCCAGCGAATTTTTTTTTTATTATTTTACTGTTACTGTAGTCATTTTTTATGAATTTACGTGTTAATGAACAATTATTTAACAAAAATAAGCAATAAATTAAAAAATAATAATAACAAAAATCACTCAATTAAGTGCGTATTTAATCATGATAATAATCACGTGATTTGTTTGACAATATCACATACTAAATCACACAATTTAACATACAGTTTATCACGTAAAAAATCACGCGATTTTTTAATATAGACAATAATTTTCTCTAATTCATTATTATACGATATTGTTAGATGCAACATTTCAATGACCAATACCTTTATATTGTCTTTAACAAGTAGAAAACTTTTAATAACTAAAATATTAAATGAATTCTCGTCTACGAACTCATACGTTTTGTCTATTTTTGCAAGTACAGCATTCGCACTCCCCATCGTCAAAATAGTTTTTTCCATTATTTGTCGTGATTTCATTACCGTTGTAAATATCTTTTGATGCCAGCAGATAAACTTCTTTGTTCATTTTGGCCCAGCGTAATTCTGTATTTGAGTCACAATCGTGATTTACATAAGAGCCAGGTCCCAACCACAACTGTAATTTGCCATTCATGTGTAACACTGAATAGTTTAGATTTCGTTGTAATAGATATTGTTCCTCATGTTTACTTATTGTGGCAGTAAACCCTCTTAAACAATTAAGCTTTGATCCCTTCGAAAAAAATTTCGTTGCAAATACTGTTACTCCATCATAATTGTCTCTTGGAAACCTACAAAAAATTTTTACTTTAACTTAAATTGTTTAGATTTTCAAATTAAATTAGGATATAAAATAATTATTGGCTAGAAAAAATGCTTTGTTAGCGATTTGTCAGATAACAAAATGTATTAACCAATTCAGATTACATACCGATTACAGAGCATCAGTTTGAATTCAGAATTTGGCTTCGATAGCTCTAAGTAGGATTCGAGTTGTCTAAAAAGTATAGATGATGGCACATCTAAATATGGTGCATATTTCTGTGATAAATCAGTTATTTTTTGAGCAGTTTCGTATAAGTTACTTTTATGAGTTAATAAATTATTGACAATAATGTTCACTTTGTTCAAAATATTACTCTCATTTTTTAGATTATTAATAAATAACTTATTTATTTTATGACTCATTGCATCTAATAGAAATAAATCCACAACAAAAAACGTCGCTATATCATCGGTGGTATTTAGGTTTAGAGCTTTTTGGTTGAGTTCTACAAAAATAATGCAAAAATTGCAAATATATTTTTCATTTAATAAAAAACATATAAAGAATCTGTCTTTTTTATATTAGCATATTAGTTCTTAGATTTTAATTAAAGTACATAAAACCTTGTTTTAATAACACTGCTTACAATAAAACTGATTGCTCTAGTTAGATATTAATTGTAAAGCAAAACTTTTGTTAACAACATTAGACGTATAGTAACTTTAGATAACGATGATAGTTAACATTAATTATTTAGAAATATTGCAAGTATACTATTTAACTGTACATTCTTATAAAAAAAAAAAATAAAATTATTACTTTAAATCATATAGTTTTTCCGAACATTTGTTTAATGTGGCACCCATGAAAAATTGAGAAGCTGATACTTCTGACCTTGCAGATTTTAGGTTTTTCTCTTTCACCTCATTGATAACCAAAAATTTACAAAAAATTAGTTGAATATTATTCATTGTTTTCTAAATATCTTACTCACATGAATTATCAAAACATAAATAGTTTAGTCTTTGTGTTAGAATAAACCATAAAAAATACAGTAGTTTTGAAATGTTTTGGTTTTATTAGTTTTAAAATAAGATAAAATATTTATTTTAATTTATGTAAGTAAGGAGTAATTTGAATAAACATGTTAGTATAAAAAATGATTTACCCTCATAAAAAGTGTGTTCGACATCTTCCCATAAAGCAAGGTTTCAGAACGATTTTAAGAAGCTTGAATAATTCTCTTTAAACAATGCTTGAATTTCTTAAGTTATATTGTGTATGATAGATCGATAAGGGGTTAAATTATCCAACAATGAAATATGATTATCTGTAGGCTTGTCAAAAAATTTTGACACAAGAGAGTGTTTAACACTTTTCTCCATCATACGTCCTATTTCCATAAATTCTTGTAACTCAACGTTGTGATTAGCAGTAATGCTGAGAATCAGTAAATTTTATAACATTGTTTGTTGATCCTTTAAGGTCTCTGAAAATTAATTTTACATCCATAAGCTTGTACGTAAATATACTTTTGCATGTTAAATTTAAAATTAGGTTACTCAACTGGTATGAGATCCTCTATTCAGTGGATTATTATAATCAAGTAGATCACGTATATTAATATTATTATTTTCTTTATGATTAGCTTCAGACTCATACAAGTAATCTCGAGGAGGTTGACTATGTGATCTTACATCAAGAGAATCGAATTTTTCAATCTGATTTTGATTTTCATTAGTAGCTTTGCAGTCCTATAAGACATTGATATTAAGTGTCATATATCAAAAGTACCTAAATAAAGTGGATTACATACTTTTATCTGATTGTTTCCTTTAATAGTTGCTTGCCATTCGTACACAACATTGTGATGAAGTTTACTGTGTAATTTATGGTTCAGAGAGTCCAATTCTTTGATCAGATTATTTCTTCTATTAGTTGCTTGACAGTCAGGCAAAACCTCGTGAATAGGTTGATATTGTGACTCAAGACCAAGAAGATCAAATTCTTTAATTTGATTGTTTTCTTCATCAGATAATTCCCAGTCATCAAGTATGTCTTGAATAATGTTAAAATTATTTTCTAAGTCACACTGTATATATATGAAATCTGGTTCATTGCAAATTACTTCACTAGTCATTGAAGATTGGCTTTCATTTTCTTTATTTACCACATTTTCTTGAGTTTCAGTGATGATAAAAGGAGCTAAAAAATAATACATGATAGAAGTACACATTGAAGGCCTTTTAAAATAGAGTAAATGGAAAAATTTATAACTACATTTCGAAATAATTTAATCGTAACTTTACATTTTGTTTAATACTAAAATGTATAAAATTTAAAAAGTTGTTTTGTCTTTTAACAGGTTCCGATCGTTATAAGTTATGTATGATAATGTAAACAAGTCACTACGATTGACTGAGATATTATTTTTTTAATAAAGAATAAGAGTATACTTACATTGATTGCAAATACTTCTTACATCTAGTAGTTTTCTGTAAGTATTCTTATGACTATGTGATTGTTCTATATCTACGTCTGTAAAACTCTTGAAATCATCAATCTCCGACAATTCTGATAAATTTTGACGAATTTCCAGTGCATTGTAATGCATCAAATTACTTTCAATATCTCATAGTAGTTTCCTATATATATTTTGATGAATATGCAATTGTTCTAAACCTGCGTTTGTGAAACCCTTGAAGTCATCCATCGCAGTCAGCGCTGCTAAATTTTGACGAATTTCCAGTGGGTGAAAATGTATAAGATTATTGATTTTTCTTTTCATTTTTAAATCAAGTTTTAGTTTATGTACTTGATAAACATAAGCAGCTTCTTTTTTCTGCATGAGTTGGACAAACTGATACCAGAGTTAAGAAATTGTGTTACTTTATCTCTTATACTCTGTATATTATTCATTGCATTTACAATTTTATCTATAAATTCAAGATAGTCCTGTAATGCTGGAGCACAGACTTCTGATATTATGTCTTATTCTGTAAAGTTCAAGAGTAACTTAATAATGTATACATAAATTATTGTTACAGGTTACTAATGAGAGTAACAATTATGTCAATTAATTCTGATTATTTATCTTATAAATATAAAAAAATGTAGTTAACATTGTTTCCTTTTCTCAAGATTTCTAAGAGTATAAGTCACAACTTACCAATATCATTAAGTATCCGTTTTGTATATTGTTTAATAAATTTTGCGATCCTGATTCTGAACAGAATGTGACTAGATCCATAGCGCGGGTAAATTATTTTTGCTAGTTCAAATAACTGATTACTGTTATTACAGAATATTATTAACTCATGTTCACTTTTATACTTTTTTAACGCTATTGCCTCGACTAAGATCCGGTATTCATGGTTACTCCATGCCAACCCTGACATCTGGTTTGACATACTTTTCACCAAGATAGAAATGACCATCGGAGTAAAATCTGTTTTTAACTAAAAAATTAATAGAAGATTCATATTATTAAAGTAAAATTTAGTAAATTCTTGGATACTTCAAAAAAAAAGTTAAGGTTATTTCACAAACATACGTTAAAAACCAAAGCCCTTAGACCGTAGGTATGCCGTATGTATATCCACCCAAACAAGTAAGATGCACAACAGCGTTTGTCTGAGCAAAGCTCTACGGTCGTAGTCTATGGCCAAACAGTATTAAATTTGTGAGTAATGTTTCTAGTAAATTCTGCTCATGGCGCTAGTTCTGCCCTCCTATACTAATATTAATTGCAACTTATGAGGTGCAACATATATTCATTCACTCTTTTTCTACGATCTTCAGCCAGCAACGATCAGTGTTGCGATAGGCAGATATAATTTTGCATTTTTATCACTAGGCCGGCAGCTACGTATACCTGTACGTATTACCTATACAGGTATATGTAGCTACAGGTCTAGTGATAAGAATGCAAAAACATATCCACCTAACCCAACACTGGCAACGATTAAAGTACTTTTCTTAAAATCCTCTTTCTTATATGAAATACAGTGCTCCCAGAACCGGTACCCAACCAAGCGAAAAAATTCAAAACTTGTAACCCAAATGAAAATATTTTGCATGTTCTTACGCTTGTGCTTACGTAAGACTAAACGTAAGTTCTTACGTATGAACTTACGTAAGAACTTACGTTTGATAATCAACCATATTCTTACGTAAGAACTTACGTAAGAACTTACGTAAGAACTTGTAAGGAATTTAAAATTTAATAGAAGTATGATTTTCTATTCTATTTTATTCGTGTTACATGGCATTAACTTTTTTTTTATTTTTTATTTTTTTTTAATAATGACTCAAAGAATATGTTATTTACACAAACTAATAAATCATTAAAGTTTTGTTTAAAAACTTGACATTTATAACTGCATAACTCACAAAATTAAAAAAAAAGACCGCTTTCATATTTAAGTGCTATACGTCTGGCTCCTGTTTAGAGCACTACTATGGGCACTCAGCACTTCGGATAAGGAAGGGAAGAGGGATGGGAGGCCACCCATTACTGGGTGGGGGGTAGGGGGAAATTTAGGCAATTTTGCTACGAAAAGGTTGCCTAATTTCCTCCTTGAGGAGCATTGCGTGGTGTAAAAGCAGATGTGAAAATCACAGAGGTACTTGCCCGTAAGAGTCGCACTGGCCGGGAATCGAACCTTGGTCTCCCGAGTGTCGATCCACAATCTAGCCGACTGAGCTACCGCGCGCTCATCCATTATAGTTAAATAAAACTAGGTGAAATTCTGTCATCTCAATCCAATGGACGCGAAAGTAATAAAAGAATAATTTTACCTTTATAACAATGTTTTTGATGTTATGGGTAGGAAAAGTTTTACAAACATAAATATCAACACAATAATATACTTTTATTTGAACAGCATTAAACAATTTATTTTTTATCCACAGTTTTTCAACTACACGGTAGGAGTAAATGAACAAGATTGATCGTACAATCGTTTTAATGTTCGAAATACGAAATTGTGATAAAGGGCAGACATACTTACGACACACTCACATTACTAGTTTATTAGTGTCTTGTTCACAACATAAATTTAATTTTTTTCTAAGCTGATTATACAAAAATATAGATCTAATTACTGAATATAATTACGTATGTAAGGACCTCTAAGCTTGTTTTAATTATATAATACGCAAAAGTCAGTTATGAGAAAATATTGATTGGAAATGTAAACAAGAATGGCGCTTCGTTATAACGTGATAACAAGTGTTATAAAACGACTTCGCTAGCTCAGAACTTAAATTAATAGCTATAATTTAGTTTTACACTAGAAAGTTAATTAGTTATACTATTTGTACAATGTAAAGTGAGTTTCAAATTTTATGTAAAAAGGCCGTACATATAATAATTGACAGCAATACTTGATACGTGAGATTAAGTTCTCAGATTAAAAAAGAGAAAAGTATTTAAGAATAGCTTAATTATTTTTTATTTAAATGGTACAAAAAGTTTTATGGTAAAACATTATAATAAAAATAGTGTATCTTAAAATATACCAATTTAAACCTAATAATGATGCAAATTAGGTACAGGGCATATGTATCTTACATTTTCTAATTCTATATATACACAAACTGATTTTATTATCTTCGTAGGTATGACAATTTCAGAATTGTCTTGAACAGTTGATAACTGTTTCAATCGTGTACACAAACCTATGTTTTCTTCCAACGTACTTATAACTTGACATAAGGTTAATTCAATGTTATTTTCAACGTCTACATAAAAATATTTAATGTTTATAAAACGTCCATCAGATAATTGTGCTTTTGAATTATCAGATCGTTTGTTCTCTTTTGTGCATGAAATATACAAACAACCATTTTTTACTGCACGCAAGTATGACGTGCAAGATTCTTGTAAATTGAATTTTTTAAGCAAAGTACTCTTGATCGTTGTACCCTTTCCAAAGTATGTTATGTCTGTTATTTTAAGGCATTTTTTGACTTCTGTACTGCATGTACTACTACAAAATTTTCTCACTATTTCAGGTGAGTCTTTGAAGACAATTTTTTCCAGCACGGAAACACTATGGATAATATTAATGTACCTTAGTATTTGAGAAATAACTCCTCTGCCACAGTGAATAGCTTGTAGTAATTCATGATTACCATTTTCGAATGGAAATGCAGAATGAGCCCAAGTTGGACCCCAGTGTTTTATACTGGCACATATGTGTCTAAGCTGATGAATATTAAATGTCATGGACTTTTTATTAAAAAATTTTTCTGTCTCAGTCATGAACAAATGAAGCATTTCATCTGCCTTATCTAAATCTCCAAATGTAATATCTTCCTGCAATATGACATGTAAGCTTTCAACAAGCAGACTCCAGTATATCAGTTTTTCTTGACTCAAAGTCTTAGAAAAAATGGGTAAGCTTGAAAATAAAATCCAATTTTCCCATTCTTTGCATTTCCAGTACTTGCTATCTGACAATGAACGAGTCAATCGGCAAGTCTGATATGGAAACTTTATGTTATCGAGTAAAGTCTGATAGTATTTAATTTCAGAGGGCTTGATGAGATAGTCAGTTATTTGTCTACTAACTCCGGCTAATATACAATGCATATAATCTGGTACGAAACCATCTATGATGTTAAATGATTGCAAATTAATCAGCGGCGACACACTCTTTACTCCACGAACTGAGTTATTGCCATGCAATTGTGTCATAGCCTTTATTGTTTCTTCTTCTGTTCTAATGGCTGGTATGTTATGGGTTATTGGGTATTTGGTACTCCCTACCCACTTTGTAGGATGCAAACACCAATTACATCCAAATTTACCATTAAATTGTGTTAGCCCTTGCATTGGTGCTCTTGCCACTGAATCTACACAGCAAACCAACGTGAATAATTTTATGTTTCGTGTCTCATTTTTTATAATACATTTAATTCCATTTGAACATAATTCATTGATTTTGTCAACAAAAACTTTCAAAAAAATTTGCATATTCGGTTTTTTTTTGTTGAACCATAGAGCACAGGGAATTAGATTATTGAACCTTTCTTGTACAGGGATCTCATTAATCATAAGATAAATCGGCCAAACTGACAGAGGAGAAGACTTGAAAGGTGCTGCACCATCACTATTAAACGTAGCAGTTACGTAGTGAAATCGATCTTCAGGTGCTAAAGAAGATACAAATTTACGGTACATGGTGCCATCATAAATATCACGCAAGTGATTCTTCTCATGAGTTCTTTCTTTGACAACGAAATCGTAATAGTTTTCATTTAACTGCAATAAATCTGCAATGGCTGATGATGGATCGATCATTACGCAAAAGTTATCGCTACACTGAGTTACCGCGTCAATATTAGTTTTACACAAACGACATACACTTTCTGTATTTAGGTCATCTAAAATACCCACATAACAATTACAACTAGGGCAAGTTACATGGAAGAAAATGTTTTCATTTACATTCAACAATTTATCCAGCATGTACCGCGATTGGGGTAAAATTGGTTTTAAGAAAATCGAGTTGATAAGAGTTAATAAATTGGATAAGGTTGTTTGAGGTAGCTTATTACTGACACTAAACTTTAAAACCATAAACAGTAGTTGAAGTTGGCTGACAGTAACGGGCGTCGTAATAACATCTGAAAAACCATCACTGTTAATTAAATCCTGAAGAGATGCTGGCTTCTTGTTTTTCCGAGAAAATACTCCGTCATTATCATCATCACTGTCCCACAAAGCATTAGTTGAAATATTCGATTCAGGATCTGACGAATTATCGAATTTATCCATAGTTATCTGTGGAAGTATTAAAAACTGTTCATACTTGGTGATAAATCATGCATTGTCTAACAAAAATTGTTTATGCGTTTCTCTAATATAATAATAATTTTTAATATATAATAAGACTCAAATTGAAGTAAGAACAACAGTACTACGTAATACACTTAGATTTAGCAATTATTCTTTTGACCATAAATTGTTACTTAAAAAACAATGATTAATGTTTGGAAAAAAATTTTGTGGAACGGTTGTATGTGAGCAATGATGTACAAAGATTGACATAACAAATCACAATCATATGTGAGCATTAAATTTGTGGCTTTCCGGTCAAACCAATTAGCTAAGTTTTTGTGATTTTTGAGAAAAATGGCTTCAAAATTAAACAGCCACTTTTTAACAGCACAGGAACATTAAACTAATTCTATTATACAAATTTATGAATATTCAACAAGAAACCCATTTAACCATGAGGATATATGTCATGCCTGCTTACTAATTAGTTGTTATTGAGTAGCATATTTTTATTACTCAAACATAACATTGTAGTACTTCGTACAGTTCTAGCTATAAAACAATTTTTCTGACGAAAAGTAACATGATTCGTACTTGTTCCCGCTTGCAATGCCGTTAAGAATTCTAAATCGTGTTACTTTTCATCAGCAATGAAGCTTGGACAGCAATTGCAGAAATTTTAGCTTCTTCGAAGCAATAATCATCACAGTAAGTTCACGTTTGGTTATGAATTTGGACATCTGCAAAAGGAGTAGGATTTTCTACAGAATAATTCCGACATTAGGGCCTGTACTTTATATCCTTATGATAAAATTTTATAAATACGTGGTTATTTCGCTACTGGAGTCCAATAATACATTAGATTTATCCTTATAATATATTGCAGTGAAAACATGATGCCCTGCTTCTAGTTTCTTTCTTTGTGAACAACCCAAGTGTGAAGCGAATAGTATATAAGTATGTATGCGTATACATACTATACGAGGACTTTGATTCAGTATTTGCAAAAGCCATATATTAAAATTTCTTCTCAAAGGGTGACAACTACTGAATATACTGTTTACCATGATTTTTGCACCTCAAAACTATTAATTTTTGCTGCAGCAACGATTTTTTTATATCACTTATTCGATTAGGCCAGAACAAGAGTCACTTAATCTGTTGGACCGGAAAAATAGCAGTTAATGGATTAGATTTTGTGCTGACTACGGGAAATTGGTAACTCGAATTATTTTAAAAGTTTATTAAGAAGAAAGTACACTAAAAAAGGATATGCTTAAAGATGGAGCTGAAACTAGCCACACGCTGAAGTAGCCTCATCAGGGACGAATCGGGCTTCAGGGGCCCTGAGGCTTAAAATTTTTATTTTATTGGCTTATATATGCCAAAAAAACAATACATATTATTGCCATCCTTCCACGAACGACTTCTATGGGTCTTTCAAGTCGTTAAAGGCCACTATGCTTGGAAAACACTGAGTTTTCCATCGATACGTATACACGTGCAAACAAAAACATTAGAAAAAAATTTATAATTTTTTTTGAAGCTCTTGTGCCACTTTGAAATTAAATAGAATACATTTTTATAAGTCCCAAACATAATATCTGTAAGTTTTCAAAGCCGTGAAAGGCCGCCAGGCTTGAAAAACTTATATTTTTTTTTATCGATACGTACATACACGGAAACATAAAAAATAAAAAAAGAAATTTATAACTTTCTTTGGGGCTCTTGTGCCAGGATAAAAATTCATATAATAGTACATTTATTATATGTGATCTCATAATATTCGAGGGTATTACTCGTTTAAAAAGACCGCCAGGCATTAAAAAAGTAGAAATTTTTTTTCGACTTTTTATTTTTACGCGTATGTACGCACCGATGAAAAACTCAGTGTTTTCCAAGCCTGGCAGCCTTTCGAAAACTTATAGATATTGTATGTGAGACTAATAGAAATGTTTTTTATTTGGTTAAGTTAAAGTTTTTAGCCCTGGGGTTCCTCAAGCCCGTTTTGTCTTTCGGCGTGGGGCTAGTTTCAGCTCCGTGCTTTAAAGTCCTCACTTAATTTAAAAATAAGGGAGTTAATCAGTATGTTCGAGAAGCCACACATATAATATATGCCAAATAATATATGCCAAGTATATATGCTTACTAGCATTGTCAAAAGATAAGTCAATACCTTAAGTACCAATAGTACAAATGGCGATCACAATTACTTTGAATAAAAAATTTCTCGAAATTTACTGTTGCAATACTGGTTAATTTACTGTGCTAGTTGGTAATTGTTGCACAATCCATTATGTTGGTCCCGTAACTATGCGCACAATGATTTTTACTATGCTCCACGTAATTATAAAAATACACGACTTGTGAAATGATTAATAAACCGGAACGTTTAATGATAGCTTTTATTAAACATCAAGGTGCAAATTTGTGTGCACTTGATAATAGGACCAAAAAAATCAGTTTATTTATACTTAAGAAGCAGAATGGTTAGTTTTGTCGGTACTGTGCATTGCATATATAGAGACAATACTACACTACAGAATGAAACCCTACTAAAAGTAAAGACTCATAGACGTCTTTAAATATGTCTCGGATAACGTTTCCAAAGATGTAGCTATCGACGTATCTGATAGATTATTATCTTACAGAAGATGATTTACAACTATTTATAAACCTTTTTTCATTATTAACAAATAGTTTTGAATAATTATAAGACAACAACCTCCGAGAGGCTTCGACAGCTACACTAAGAGAAGGATTTTTTTCCTATCAACGTACAAGTATGTTAACAGAAAAGAAGTTTACTTGTTTTTTATAACTTTTTAAATTTCAACTGACAGACGGCATGTTTATAGTTGACATGCCATATTTTCGTTGAACCTGCGCCACGTCAGATGGCGCCACGCGGGATACATATTATACGTAAGTTAATAGTTAACATATAAAGTTTGTTACTAACAAGTCCTTCTCTCAGTGCACGTCATTAGCTACGTCTTTGGTGACGTGATCTGAGACATCGTCTCTGAGACGTACTTTATGACGTCTCTTGTGACATCACCAATAACGTCATAAAAAACATCTTTACTATTAGTAGGAAATAGTTCCAATTAAATCATTGATTTGAAAATTGGAGGATCAATCTGTCCTTTTCATCCTACCCCTATCTGCCTCTTGCAAGAATAGTCCAGTTAATAAACCTTTCAATGAGGGAGTTCATAACCAGTGATGTTTTTTGCCATCTAGTAAATTAACGCATAAAAGTCGATATAAAATGAAATTAACAAATAGCTTATTTCACCAGCAACTCGTCGACAGTCATACATAAAAAAAGAACAACATGTAGGCACATTGAGACGTCGCAAAAAGCATATTGCCAATTACGTCATAAATAACGTCATAGCTCGAAGGAGAGCGCCGAAATAAACTTTTACACGACTTATTTGTTGTGATACCTCTTGTTTAGAATGCTAATTTTAATTCCTATCGACTTCTTTTCAACTAATTTACCAGATAGCAAAAAAGCACCACTGTGTATGGTTTTAGAAGTTATACTTTTATAAGCACGTTCTGCCCTACCGAGTAAATTAACGGTTTTAGATTGGTGACCTTGAAAAAAAGTGTAACGGAAGTAGACTTTGCTTGATTCTCCTCCTGCACTCCTCTCCCCTTGACGTACTTTTGGTCCCCCTACACCAAACAATCTCATAACACCACACCGCAGCCCACATTTTGAATTTAATTTTTTTCAACCAATTTAAAAAAAAAAAAAAAAAAAAAAGGGTTCCTGAATATATTTGTATAACAGCTTATATACGTATTAATAAACATTTATTTACTCATCATAATTTATAATTTTTTAAATAAACAAATAAATGTTTATACGTTTTTTCACTTTTTTTTATAATTTTCATAATTAAAAAAAAAAATTTCGTACTGCATACATACAACAATTGATTATTATTTCGTTTTTTTCTTTAACAAAATTCAGAGAGGTAAGAGGAGCGCAAATATATGCGGCAAAGCTGGAAATTTTTTTTTTTTTATATGGATGAGCTTACGTACACACTTTTAAGCATACTTGACCCCTTCTTTTTGTATAATAAAAAAAAAGCAAAAAAAAATTATAAATCTATTTGAAAATGTAACAGATTCATTTAATAGTAATCTTTCATACAAACAAAAAAGGGAAGTTTATAAAGATCTTATAAATGCAATTTTAATGAATGTTTTGAAACCATCAGAAGATTCGAGGAAAGTGCAGTTTTTACTTGCCAGCCTCTATATTATTTATATTGTATTGTGTCGTAATATATTGTTCAGTTATTAAATATTAAAATATTTATTGAAACCACACCCAACTAACGTAGTTATACGATAATTGCAACGATAATTGCATAACCTTTGTACACAATATCGTTTCATAGGAGGTATATTTATATTTATAATTATATTATCTGCCATATAATTTTATAGAACCATAACTTCTTACTTGGTTTTTTATTTAGAGGTTTATTAACTGAACGAATAATAAAATAGTCATACAAGTGACGAGAGTTGTCATACCAGGAAATATGTTGTTGATCAGGACTTAATCAAATATTATTTTTATTAATAAGAATTTTCTTGAGTCAATGAAATTTCAAACAATTACTTAAAATTTTTAAAAATAAAAAAAAAATTTTAGTGCCACAGGATACTAAACCAGAATCCAATGTATTAATAATATTCAAAATAAGATTAATGTTTGATCATGCTTGATAAAATTGAAGGAGAATATTTATACACAATTTTTACTGACTGTAGTATATACATACGCTTATAACTTTAATTGATTGCTAAACACGGTTGTCAATAAAATTTCTTATCCGAAGTAATAATGTCACTATAATTTTTTTTAAGTACCTAAATATTTTGTAAAGAAAAATAGGCTAAGTTATACATATTCTGAATGTCCTACAAGTATCAGTGAAAACAAATCTTCTACATTATATATAGGAAGCATAACTGTGACTACAAGTTCAAATAAAGATAATGTTTATAAAGCATACCTATAACAGTGACTTACTTTTGGTGCGAATTTTGTTTCATCTTCTATTTCCAAATTATATTCATTTTCAAACGAATCTGAATCGTTGCAATAATTACCACTGTTGTCGCAAAAAATATTATCATGCAGGGAAAACTCAGTGGAGAAATCGGTTATTTTACTGTCTACTGAAGAGTTAATGTGTTTTTGTCGATTAACTCTCTCAGTATCATGTACGTTGTGGTTGCTTGCTTCGGCGAATAAGGAGTATTGTGACTCATGGACTTGCTAAGATAACACATTTATTTATATATATGTTGTAATACAGTTACTGTCGCAATAAATTACATCTGCTCTGTAAGATCATTATGTATTCAAGTATTTCTTACCTCTGAGATTATTTTTCTCTCATCTAATTTCATCCGGGCTTCCTTTCTTGCTTTTTTAACAACATACTCGGTAATATCTTTTTTATTCCTACTTTTACTGTACAACTTTTTTGCACCCCTTGTAATATTCTGGTCCATTATTACAGGAGGGAAACTCAATCAAAATATAATTGTATAACTTGTAGTAAAGAACAATTAAGATCTACAAAGTTTTAAAAAAAATAAATTTTATGCAAACATTACTTTTCGATGGAATTTTGTGAACGAATAAATAAGTTATTCACGAAGAATAATATATTGAAAATATTGGAATGAATCAAAAATTTTATAAAACTTTAAGAGGTCACACTTACATTAAGTTCAAATGCCTTTGTACTAATAATAATGTTTAACCTCCCGAAGCATAAACAATTGTTTTTAGTGTCAACAATTTATACCTCTAATAATCCTTAAATTCTTGGGTGTGGATGTAATGGGTGCGCTCCTTGGTCCTTCAGTTTAATAGGGGTACGTCGATATTATAAAGTTAAGATGAAAAATATGCGTATTTTGCTAACTGTACATGTATCTGTAAGCCTGCATGTTTTGAATCACAACTAACAATTAATAAAGATGAGTACGTGTTGAGCTATAAGGGTTACGAGACTGACAAGGTGACGAGCAACAACCATAGAGGTATAAGAATAGAGGAGAAAAGGGGCCGTGATATGCGACAGCAGAATTCGCTACGTAACGGGACATCTGTCTTTGTCTGGCAGTTATGTTATTGGTCGAGTCATATGATGGACGAAGAAGTAGTCAATAACTTGGCTTTAGCAACAAGAACATATGCCTCGTTACACTTAATTATGCTGTCACTGCCGCTAATGGGCTAGTATAGCGCTTTTCCCCACTATTCTTATACCTCTATGGCAACAACATAGGAATCTCAAGGTCTCTTTACGGCATTGATGTTTGAAGCGACAGTAGATTAGTAGAAGCCAGGTATGGCAAGGTAGAAAAGCGGTTGTAGAAAAAGTAAGTTTTCTACACGTAGAATACACGTAAGATACTGTAGAGAACTTTCAGGCTTGTCTACATAGTATTTGACATGAAGTTTTCGACGTATAACATAATCTTAATTTCAAGTAAATGCACGTACCTAAATTTAGCCTAATGTGAGTGAGTGTAAGATTATCCACTTTTATAGGTTTTCTACAGTGCTCCCGAAAGTGGCATCCAAAATCGCGCAAAATTCAAATTGGTTATATGGTGCAAAACGCAAAGAACCAGATAACTTAACCCCTAGCTATTTGACCAAATAACCTAATCAGTAATAACACAAGCGCCAATCACCCGATAACCCAGGGAGCTTACTGGCCACTCTATTAAATAAATTCCCGTAACCTTTCTCAGTACAGAATAGGCTTTTTGGACTGCGTCAAGAAATAAAACGTACTGCGCATAAGTGCTGAGAGTAAAGATTCTATTACGCACTCAGCTAACAAAAACACCGGCAAGTCATATTTTTTGAGAGCCAAGCGTGTTTTTATATTATTGCTTTAGTTATTTGTTACTCTAAATAGTACGTTTCAAACAACCTCATCGTTTTCATTAAAAAAATATTAACTATACAAAAAATTTTTATTTTTTGTTACTAAATTCCGTTTTTCTTATTGGCTGCTTCGTTTACGCATTATCTTTAGTCGTGTACGTGTGAATGATGCACTCGATGCTCTTGCGAAATACGAATATAGTGGTGATGGTATATAGTGGAGGATCTTTCTTTGATGCAATTCGCAGTCTGGGGCCGTACCATATAACTTTTTTTCTCTTCGCGAATCTATGTTATAACACAGCCCGATGTACAGAAAAATACTTGCATGGTACGGCCCCTGGGATCTGGAGCAACTGACCAGGCGTTGGGCGACCGAATAAACGAAAAAAAATGTACCCATTGTGGTAGCTTGTGTCAGCGCCATGGCCAGCGCCACTATCGGTCGATGATCACTTTCATTTGAATGTAACTGCACCCTAATATTTTCATGTATTTTGTGGTTAAGCCCGTTTTGTTACTTTGCCAGAGAAGCCAAAGAAAATCTTTCAATTAGAGTGGTGTTATTAAAAAGGATCAGTATTATTTGTAACAATGGAAGTTTTCTTCGCTTTAATTCGTTTCAAAGACGAAAACTGTAAAAGAATATACGAAATCTCACATATATATAAAAAATGTGAGGATTCCAATCGACCAGGCGTGTTCAAATTTATTGTGTTCAAACCTAAAGATGTAAACGATTTTGATGCAAATAAATGGTACTATGCTAGATGGCCTTGTAGCGATGATGAATGTACAAAAAATGCTAAAAAACATACCCACAATTACAAGGCTCATATTTTGCATTTGGGGGGTAAGTATTAATATTAATCAGAAAACTTTTTTACGAATTTATACTATGCTTCATGGATATACATATGTGAATTAAATTAAATATTACTTGAAATATATTTTTGTAGCAACTAAAGATGAGATCAAACTAAAAGATGGAATGAAACGTTCAAAATTTCAAAAAAGGAGCCAAGAAACGTCGACAAGTCCAGTATCATCCGATGATGATTCTAATTCTGATTCTGTAAGTACTTTTGCTTTTATATTTTAACTTAGTTTTCTGTTCTTATGTCCATCCATGTGCCTGTATACCAAACCTTGGTTGTCAGAGATAACTATGAATTATTGAAAATTCAAAGATGCCTCTCAATGCCAACAAAATATAAAAAGTGTAATGAAAAGGCTTACTAAGCAATACTATAGGATGAGTGCAGGGTTAAACATTAGTATATGTTATATTTATGGGTACTTGAATATATCTACTTGGATTTCCAATATGGATCATAAAAGTCTTGACCATTTAGTCTGATATATACTTTTATTATAAAAAAATAATTTCTATATGTTTGAAGTTATAAAAATTAATTTAAATTTAGAATGAAATGCAGACAACTACCAATAAAGTAGCACAGGAAATCTTAAAACAGTACAAGCGAAAAAATTGTTTGAATAAGAGGCCTAGAATTGAAGACTCAGATGTATCTGAAGAAGAACAAATCCACAACAATATATCGAGCCTGCCTGTTTTTTCTATCAACAATCGTGCAGTCAACAATTTTGATGACGTTACTTCAAATGATCCGAATAGTATAACGGATACCAGAGCAAGGTTACAGCTTCAAGTCGAGGACCGTATCAATATGCCAAGTGATATGTCATTTCACGGGCCAAGCTCACGACATGAGCTTGATGATAATTTTGATAATGATACTGGAAGACCACTTCCAAGTAGTACTGAGGCTGCTAGTAATCAAGCCGAAGACACCATTGAGCATAGGCATGATTTGACAAGAAAAAAACCGGTCCGATCGATTAAAAATAGATACAGAAAAAAAGCTGGTATTGAAAATTAATTAATATATTGTAGATTGCAGTGAAACATTCAACTTAATCTACTTGTTTTCAATGTGCAACTTACTGCTTTTTAATTATCAAAATAATTATTCATCCTTACATTTCTATGAAATGTTACATATGCAAGGCTTTTGTCGAAATTTGTATGCGGATCTCCTTTAGGGAAATAATAATGGACCAATATTATGGTTTCCTTGGTACTAGCATTTTGAGTCATACTATGTTAGGTGAACCTCGAGTGTAGTGGAAAATGTATTTAAAATTTCCTGTCCGCCCATGCTTCAAGTAAAACATGAGTTAAATGTTGACAAATATTTGGTAATTATTGTAGCAGAAAAACTTTTTTTTGGAAGTATCGCGTTCTTCAAATAAAATCACTTGCAACAACTTCCCTCTTATTCGAGAAATTATCGTAGAACGATTTCTCAACGGCTCATCTCTTTATTTAGATTTTTAATATCATGTAATTTCTTTTATAAATAATTTTTAAAAATTACTTAACTTCCTGCATTAAAATTTTTTTAATTTTTAATGCCGGAACCGAGCACCATATAAGGGATTGTTTTTTTATCAGTTTCTTATAATTATATTCCAGTGGGTTATATAATTGAACTAATCAATGTTATTAAACAAATTTTAATTGATAGTCACTACTTTTCTACGAATATAAAAAATTTCGTGTAAGTTTTCCATTTTTTTGGTAAACGTGCTCTAGCGTTCGCTTAGCGTACTATGCACACATTACCTTCACACGGCAATCAAATTTAAATATTAATGTATAAAGTCGTGACGAGTGTTGAATAGAAAAATTAAAATTATATAAATTGAAATGGATAAATTTATTTAAAATTTGTACCCTTTCGACGTACAATACCCTTTTATTACGTAGCGTTTTCCCAATACAAGATAGCAGTTAATTGTTGTAATTGTTAAGGTCGTCGATTCTTTTTATTTTCAAATGATATTTTATTGCATTATTTAATAAACAGGTTGGTTCTGTTGTAATTTCACTGTTTTCTTGCCGTATTATTTTTTTTTCTTTTAATATTTGTGTTATATGATTCAAAACAGAGCCAACATACAAACTTGACACGCTAGGAAAAAGGCATGACATTATTGATGGTCTGGTAAGCAAAACTGTAACTCTTGTTAATAATGTTACTAAAATAAAATTTAAGAGCTATATGCATGGATCTAAAGTGGTGACTGACGTCATGTGCACGATGCAGATTGGAAACTTGTATTGTCTGCTGCATCGCTCATATATATATGTTCACACATACTTCCTGTGATTATTCCTAACCTACTCTACATCCTGCTGTGCATAAAAATAGCAATTGCTTAAAACCAAATAAAACAAATAGAATAGACTAACGTGTGTGTTAAATAAAGTAGTTAGCACTGAATATTACGGATGATCGTAGTGTTTTGTTCAACGATTATCCTTTATGGTATATGTTGTATATAATTAAACTTGTATATAAATACTTTTAGCACTACCTCGGTCTCGATGTATTGGTCGATGATGAAGTTTGGACGACACTGCAATTGCAAAAAAAACCAGACATATATTTAAGAGATCTGGCCGACTTGTTGTGGACTCCAATAAAACTAGTCAATAGATGCATAAGAGAAAAAGGATGTACCGTTACTAATATTAACCCTAATTCTCCAAGAAAAGCACTCGAGGGTGATAAGAAACAGTTGTTAAGAGGTATGCTCACGATATTTAAAAATTCATTAACTAAAAATTTTGCTCTAATAAGTTATATTATTTATTTTGGAACTAAAAAACGGTAACTTGAGACAATTGCCGTTAAAAAAGCACCACTCTTATGTGAAAACGTAACCTAAAGGTTTTTACCATGTTCATTATAAATTAATGTCTTCTTCTGCAAGTACCGCCCGGCAGATGTTTAATACAATTCATTAAAATCATTACATGTTGTTAATCATCGGTAACATTTTCATTGAAAGTACGGTAAATCGTTTAATAGTGTGATTCATGAAGTGCAAGTGTGTCAAAAAGTATGACTTATCATAACATCACGTCTTTAAATCCATGATAGAAGAGGATGGGGAAGGTGGAGTACCGCGGCACAGTGTGGCCCCCTAACTATATTAATAAGTTAAAACTCAAAAAATGAAATTGTAGTATGAGTGCAATAAAAAATACTTATATTGTAATCGTCTACTTTTTCGATGTCAAGAAATGACATTATTTCTTTATTATATAATTGAAAAATTTTAAGTTCTAAAAAACGGTTGGCTTTATTTTTAATAAGCTTAAAACAACTTGATAATAGTAGATTTTGGCAACGAAAATAGATTCATTTAATAGCTGAAGTCTTCAGCTTCAAAACGCAATTTTGTTTTTTTGTTCATCTAAATAATATAATAAATAGTATGAAATAGTATCTAAATGGGGCAGGTGAAGCACGGCCAGCAGCTGCGGTGTTCTCTGCACATATTATAAATTAATCTTACCTAACCTATTCCGTATGTAAACAGTAGCTATGTACCTTTAGTGTCTAGGAGTGCAATAAGTAGTAGTTAAAACGTAGTTTTAGTTAGTGTTACTTAGTTCCTACCCAAACGGAAATAATCTCATTTATTTACTAATAATTATTGATGATAGAAAAAAACAAATAATAACTGATAATAAAATATAATATAGTCCAGATTTGAGACTATAATAACATTTACCATTTATTATTATTCATTATATACAATTTAAAAAAAATGTAAAACAGTTATTTTTTTTTATTTCTCTGGTTTTTTTATAAAATATGGTTTTGTTTTCTCTTGAAAAAGCATTAGTAATTCTTTATATACAATTGACTGCCACTTATAAGAATAACATTTTTCAATTATTTTTATAACTAGTTATAGATTAATAAATAATTATGAGTGTTAATGACGGTTTGATAAAATTTATAAAATTTATTATTAGCTATTAATAGTTATTATTGCTTTTCGTTCGCCAAGATTTTGTTTACAGCGAAAAAAAAATAATAACTAATAATAAATAATTACAACAAGTATTAAATTTTAATCTTAGTCTTAAATCTGGACTTTATTATTTTTTATTATTAGTTATTATCTTTTTTTATCAGTGTTTCATTTATATAACTTTCGCTTGGGTATTATAAATAAACTGATTGTTAGAAATTATAATCAGAAAACCGATAAAACTAAATGTTAGCGTAAAAAGGATATAATTTTCCAGGCTATCCAATTTTGAAGGACATTCTTTTTAGTTCACTAGCTCAAAATGTTAAAAACAAAATTTTTTGGTTGTGGATTGCGATTCTAGATTAATGTATCTATTTATTTCTTATTCTAAAATATTGTGTGTCCACCCATTTTCACGTAAATACTTTCACAAAAGCACATTTCACGACTTGCGAATTTCACAAAATTTAATTTCAATGAATTCTATTTGATGACGACTATTTTCACGAATCAATTTTTACGAAAAACCAACTTCACGATAAGCTAATTCTACGATGTACAATATCTTTTTATGTAGTTCTAGCTTTCCGTTGTTTACCTTCAAAGTTGGCATAGTCTTATAATTATCTCTGTTACTTACAATATTGTCGTTTTCCTTTTTTTGCTATAGTATAATGTAAAACCGTATTGTAAATCTTAGAAGTAAATTGATTTTAAATGGTTTTTCGTATCATGCATCGAGAAGCTGCGCTGACAGAACCTATTGAGATTGCGAAAGGTTACATCGCAAAGAGTGCACCGTTAGATTGGTTATCACAGACACATTGCCAGGAGAAGACCTTGTAGTATAGAAATGCCCTCCTGCTGAAGCGCATGAGCATCCTCCTAATTTGGAGCAGTACGAGGCTGAAGTGATTGAAGCAAGGTTACTATTATTCGAAATCCCACGTTTAGTTAAAAAAATGTTGCGTGTACGTAGGATTATGTATACGTAGCCTAACTTTAAAATTTTGTACGCTGGGTAGGGTAAAATGCAAAGCTCAGGAACATCTTGAACAAGCTCCGTCACAGATTCTTCGTACGGAATTGGTTGATTTATCTGATATGGGAATAAGTCAACTGCCAGAGCAAGAGCAGCTGAAAAAATCTTTCCGCAGGCAGCATCGTAAACATCTTCCTCCGCACCCAAGATCTCAAGCTGAACTTAATGTTGTTCTTCCTGATAAATATCAAAGAATGCTTGACATCTCTTCTGAACAGTTTCTCATTTACGATTGAAACGTTCACACCACCAAGTCAAATGACAGAGTTCTCGTATTAGCTACATGTTGCAATCGTGGTTTCTCGATGGCACATTTAAGGCCTGTTATGCAATGCCACGGACGAATATTTCGCTTTTTTATGACTATATCATATCCCTTCTGTTTTTAACTATATTTACTAAACTATTTGTGTTAGTGGCATCTCGACCAATTTTTTATTGACAAAAAAAAGGTCATTGAGACGTAGCACTAAACTAAAAAATTGACTAACCAAATGAAATCAGCAGTGGAAGCGAATTGTTTTGGTGTTAATAATATTTATTGAATCAACGGATATTTACAATATTTACAGAGCAATTTGAATATAATTTAGATTTAATGAACAATAGATAAACGTGAAAAGTAAAAACGAATAAGTTCTGTCTTATGTAAAGCGAGCGAGAACGAACAAAAATAAGAGTTGATACAAAATACCTGTGACCATATAGAAGCCAACCAAGACGATTAGAATTTAGAAAAACGACATCGAAAAAACGAGCAATTAGTTGACTTATACAACGATCTCAATTTACTCAAGCGATGTTAACAGGTCGAAGTCTCAAAAGCGAGAGAGCCAGCAACGCCTCGTAAGTGCCGTCGAAGCCGCGATCTAGCCGCCGCTAAGGGGGGAGAATTTCGTTCCAATGACAATACTAATAACAAAACTATATTTACTTATTCCCTCAATCGTACAATAGCAGCCCGGATGTCGCGCAATTTAAATTTCAAAAAAGGCAAACACGAATCCAAACATACTGCCCGCCTTGCTGTCTCTCAGTCAGCAAATTACAATGCTTTATAACAAAAATTTTAACTCAAACTCGCTTCACATTAAGAGCCTTAACATTAGAATTTTTATTAAAATTCACATTGAATTAGATTGAAATCCCCCTTTGCTTGTTTTTTTTTTTTTTTTTGCTTACAAATTTCATTAATTTGGAGTGTTTAAAAAAAAAAAAAGCAAATTTATCAAACAACAAAAAGCAAACAGGTAGTAGCTCTGAGCCGCAATTACAATCGAAACGAACAATATAAAAACAATGCATTTTCATTTTTGACTTAACTAAAATTTTAAATCAAAATCTAATCATATAATTCTATGCTAAATAGGTCCATATACAACATAACAATAAATCCAACACTCACAGTCCATGAATCACTACAATTTTTGATTTTACAGTCCATAATGCCTATTCCATCAATTCACTTCACCATCACTTTTCTTGTCCTGATTTAATTTTACTTAAATATTCTTCAGCCTGCGACTCGGTAGGTAATCGAATAAGCTTGACCACCGGGCGTACGAAAACCGATTTTGATGTCTTTAAGGTAACCACTCGTACCAAACCATCTTTTCCTGGATGAACCTGCAGTACTCGTGCCAATGGCCACTGAGCTGGTGGAGCAAGCTCGTCCTTAACCAATACGACGTCCCCCTGTTCGATGTTTGGAGCCTGCTTAAGCCACTTATTGCGCTGTTGAAGCTGATTCAACACCTCTTTTCGCCAACGAGACCAAAATGAGTTTCGGATATTAACAATCTGCTTCCAGCGATGATTCAAACTAGTGGAACAATGTGACTCATCGTACGGCTCAGGATACGACAGCAAGGCAGATCCGACCAAAAAATGTCCAGGAGTCAACGCCAGATGATCCAAAGCGTCTCCACTAAGAGTACAGAGAGGACGTGAATTTAAACACGCCTCTATACGAGCTGCAAGCGTTGATAGCTCCTCGAAGGTCAAAGTGGCGCTTCCCATTGCACGTCGAAGATGAAATTTGAAGCTGCGCACTGCTGCTTCCCACAAGCCCCCGAAATGCGGGGCGCGGGGAGGGATGAATTTCCATGACGTGCCTTTCAGTGCTAGATGACTTGCGACTTCTCCGATAAACTTTGAAGAAACTGAAAACATTCTATTGAGCTCCACCGCCGCCCCTCGGAAATTCGTTGCGTTGTCGGAGTAGATCACAGAACAGCATCCTCTACGAGCCACGAACCTTGAATAGGCTGCCAAAAATGCCCCCGTTGATAGATCCGACACAATCTCGATGTGGACCGCTCTAGTCACAAGACAAACAAAAATTGCGATATAGCCCTTTGTAGCTTTTGCTCCTCGACCTCTCGAAAATAACACCGGTACAGGGCCCGCGTAATCTACGCCTGCAGATGCAAAAGGACGCTGCGGCTCCAGTCGTATTGCTGGCAAAGGGGCCATCTGCTGCTGAGTGCGTTGCTGAGAAAACCGCAGACACCTCACACAGCGATGAAAAACGCCGGACACCACCCGTCGACCCTGAATTATCCACAGCGAACGGCCAATATGAGACAACATCAGTTGAGTGCCTCCATGAAGTGTAAGAGCGTGGACCTCTTCGATGAGTCGTCTCACTAACAAACTTCTACCTGGCAAGATCACTGGATGCTTCTCTTGAAATGATAGTGACGATTCCTGGAGCCTGCCCCCGACTCTAATAAGGCCCTGATGACATACGAAAGGTGTCAGACGTGCCAAGGGTGACGATCTCGGAAGCACCTGATTCCGCAACAAAATTTTTTTTTTCATTAGCAAACCAGTACGATTGAATTGCGCGATAACAAGCAAGACGAGCCCAAGTATACTCTCCAGCTGTCAGCTTACCAAGGCCTCTTTTCCCCCCGGTATGTAACCAACGTCCACAATACCCCAAAATTCTAAGTATTCGTGAGAAACTTGAATGTTTCTCAAGCTTGGTTACCACATTCAACCCCTCGTCGGAGTGCGCCACACATACAGCAACTTCAGCCTCTCTCTGCTCCACCAATAACGATTCCGCACGAACACCGACGTCGAGCATTGGCCATTCTGAACTTGATAGAACCAACCAAGCAGGTCCCCTCCACCAGAGATCATGCGTTGAGAGCTGAGCCGGCGTGACTCCTCGAGTAGCGCAGTCTGCAGGATTCTGAGCAGAACGGACGTGATGCCATTGTGCCTGGGGAAGCGATGATACTATCTCACTAACACGGTTGGCAACAAATGTCTGCCAGCGAGACGGGTGCGAGGCCAGCCAATCCAAAACCACCCTTGAATCTGTCCATAAGTGAATTTCGTCCGGCGGTCTTCTCAACCGGGCCAGGGTACCTCCAATTAAGCGAGCCAGCAGATGAGCACCACATAGTTCAAGCCTAGGAAGTGATTGCACCTTGACTGGTGCAATCTTTGTCTTTGCTATTAATAAAGTCGACGAGCATCCGGGTAGTACAGCATAGATTGCTGCCGCATATGCGCGCTTGGAAGCGTCTGCAAAGCCATGCAAAGTCCATCCATCTGTTTCGGCCCCTCCAATCCACCTCTGTATTTTGATCTTAGTAAGATCTCCGAGCAACGATCGAAAACCAGACCATTTCTTACACAGCTCTCCAGGCACGCGATCGTCCCAATCGACCCCTGAAAGCCAAACATCCTGTAACACAATTTTCGCTGTAATCAATACAGGGGCCAGCCAACCCATAGGATCAAATAATCGTGAAATATCTGAAAGAATTCCTCTTTTGGTCAGCTCCGATCTAGCTGATGCCCATTCAATTCTAAAACCAAAGACGTCGTCCCTTGGCTGCCACAAAAGTCCCAGCGCAGATACACTCTCCTCGACTTTGAACGCAATTTCAGAGTCAGCCAGCGAGTCCAAGCCTCCCAACAGCGCAGCATCGTTGGCCGCCCACTTACTCAACAACATGCCAGCCGATTTCAAAACCGTGATGAGCTGATCCCTGCAGCGTAGAGCAGACCCCATGTCGTCAGCTCCGCCGAATGCATCGTCGACATACATCTGATGACGCAGGATCATTGCCGCTTCCGGATATGCACCACCCTCGTCATGAGCCAGCTGCTGGAGAACTCTGAGAGCCAAATACGGCGCCGAAGCGGTGCCATACGTCACGGTTGTTGCCCTGTAGTCTTGAATAGGTTGAGAGCGATCCGGCCTCCAAACTATTCGCTGCCAATCGATATCATCGTGATGCACTAAAATTTGACGATACATTTTTGTTATATCAGTCACAAAAACACATTTAAAAAATCTCCAGTTACTAATGACGACTGTTATATCCGATTGGAGCTTCGGCCCTGGCAAGAGAAAGTCATTTAAAGACTGACCCGACGATGCCCGCTGTGAGGCGTTAAAAACTACACGAATTTTATCCGGGTTCCCTTGGCGAAAAACGGCATGGTGTGGCATGTAGTACGACGATTTATTACTATCATGCTTTGGAACTGGCTCCATATGCCCTAAACTAATGTATTCGCCAATGAATTCTCGATATGCTTTCGCGAGACAAGGATTTTTGTCACGTCTGACCTCGGATCGCGCCAAGCACGCAATTGCAATATCGCGAGAGTTCAACGAAAGTGGTTTTTTCGAAAAAGGCAATCGAACAATATATCGACCCTCTATGTTTCGAGTGTGAGTAGACACAAACAATTCCTCACAGTAAAGATTTTCAGGAGACAACGGCTTAGGCGCGTCAATCTCTTCGATCTCCCAAAACTTGGATAACAAACTCGACAGGCTGTGCTCTACCGAAACGTTTAGCACGCGCACAGTTTCTTTGCTAACAGAGAGCGGCCCCGATGATTCACCGGTCAAAATCCAACCGAATATAGTGTTTTGTGCTAGTGGTGTACCTCGAGGTCCCTTTATCAATCCATTCAACATTATTGACGCATATATGTCTGCCCCAATTATACAATCTATCCTTTGTTGTTTATAAAAATACGGATCCGCCAACACGAGCCCTTTTATATGCGGCCACTCAGCTCGCACAGTACATCTACCAGGACTGTATCGAGTAAGCGACCTCATAACTAGCATGCGAACATCGAAAGAGGCTCTACTTGTGACTGGACGAATCGCTACCGTCGATTCACCTATTGGTTTCGTTTCACTTTCCCCAAAACCAACGACTGAGCACGACGACGGCAGTCCTCTAAGACCAAGATCCGCGATAACCGACTCTATAACAAAGCTTCTCTGAGCCCCGGGATCGATTAGAGCTCGAACTTCAATTGTGCTTCCGTGCTCCGCGACAAGAACGACTCGAGCCGTTGCCAACAATATAGAAGCACTTACAGGAGCGACGTTAACCGAAATCGAGTTCGACATCCCGCTTGATCCGAAATCACGACCACCACCACCCGGCTTATGTGCACCAAAAGACCCGATATCATCTGATTTTGTAGGCTCTGAATGTAGCAGTGTATTATGCTTCGCTCCACAAGACAAGCATCTTTTCTCAGAAGGGCAGTTTTTTAAAAAATGTGAGTCATAAAGACAGTTCAAACATAATCTTGACCTTTTGCATACGTTAAATCTTTCCGGCTGAGACAGTCTCTCAAATTGAGGACACTTATGCAACAAATGACTCTCTTTACAAAGAACACACGATACTACCGATCGTTTTTTTGTTTTCGATTCGCTTTGAGACTTCCCGACCTTTTCAGTAGATACATTCGCCGATATTTGTTTATTTTGTCCTTTTGAAGGTTGTATACTTTTTTCGCCCCTGCGAGCCGGAGCACAATCAATCGATACGTGAGCCTGTTCTAAAGACTGAGTGCGCCTCTCGATAAAGGCAACGAGCTCCGTGTAGGTAGGGCTCGCAGCACTGCTCTCACGCGATATCTCCCAACCTTCTCGACTCAATGGATCCAACTTCCGAATCACGCAATGTATAATCCAATTATCGTAATGATTAACTGGACATTCGAGATCTTTTAATGCACGAACTGATTCTTCAGTTTTATCCAAAATTTGAATCAAATCAGGCAAATTTTCGGGTTTAACAACAGGTAAATTTATTAAATTTTCAAGATGATTAAATAAACGTATTTGAGTATTGTCGAATCTACGTACTAATTTTTCCCATGCAATGTCAAAATTTGAATCCGTTATATCAATGCCTTTTAATCTTTGCTGCGCTGAGCCCTGTACTACCGATAACAAGTGTTGCAATTTGACAGCCTTGGGCATTTCGCGTTTTATTACGAGCGATGTAAACAGCTGCTTAAACGATTCCCACTCCTCGTGTTTACCAGAAAACGTTGGTAGCGACAGAGGAGGAAAATTTACTTTTTCGGTATTACTCGGTCTATGATCAACACGAGGTGAACTTTCTAAATCAATTATGTGATCATTGAACTCACCCAACGCGTCAGTATATGCTTCAAACACTTGTTCAGCTATTTGCTTTTCATAATACTCATGAGAAAGCAAGATTTTCTCATCTGCTTGTATAATTGCGTGTTTCTTTTTGAAATCGGCAAGATCCATATCTAACTGTGTGACGCGTGCACGAGTTTGCCCCAACGTCATATTGGCTCTCCCTTTCTTTTTGAAATTCGCGAAGGCATTTTTTATCTTTTTTCCAAGCGTGACCTGATCAGTGTACCACTTTTCGGACATTCTCTTCAAAATTATTTCAACAGTCACAGAAAAATCAAGACAAACCAGACAAATACCAATATCACCTTGCAAAGTTCGACGATTCAACGAGAAAGATTAGCTGATACCTCTAGACTGTGTATACCTGGTTTGTAGTCGCCGTCATAAGCCCCCCTCTCACCTCCCGCTCAGCCTTTTAGCTTTTGATGAACGCAAGCTGTGCGTTACAGTGAGAAGACGAAGAAAAGGCTATCAACACATGACCCCACACCCCTCTCCGCCCGGCAGGAAAGCGGCAGAAGAAAAGCCCGAAACCGTCTTCCGAGCGTCGAGAGTGGGAGCCGCTCTGTCAAGGCTGCGCGACAGTGGCTCTCGATGTAAACACCAACTTCTCGATGGTTTCAGCTACCTCTCCCTTCCTCGAGCAACACTTGATACTAAAAGCAAATCGTACGAAAACAAGGCAGAAACGTGAATTTAAGAGAAATAACATGTAACAAAAATTCATAATATGCAATGTGTGCAATCAACCACGCTCTGCTACCAAAAATGTTAGTGGCATCTCGACCAATTTTTTATTGACAAAAAAAAGGTCATTGAGACGTAGCACTAAACTAAAAAATTGACTAACCAAATGAAATCAGCAGTGGAAGCGAATTGTTTTGGTGTTAATAATATTTATTGAATCAACGGATATTTACAATATTTACAGAGCAATTTGAATATAATTTAGATTTAATGAACAATAGATAAACGTGAAAAGTAAAAACGAATAAGTTCTGTCTTATGTAAAGCGAGCGAGAACGAACAAAAATAAGAGTTGATACAAAATACCTGTGACCATATAGAAGCCAACCAAGACGATTAGAATTTAGAAAAACGACATCGAAAAAACGAGCAATTAGTTGACTTATACAACGATCTCAATTTACTCAAGCGATGTTAACAGGTCGAAGTCTCAAAAGCGAGAGAGCCAGCAACGCCTCGTAAGTGCCGTCGAAGCCGCGATCTAGCCGCCGCTAAGGGGGGAGAATTTCGTTCCAATGACAATACTAATAACAAAACTATATTTACTTATTCCCTCAATCGTACAATAGCAGCCCGGATGTCGCGCAATTTAAATTTCAAAAAAGGCAAACACGAATCCAAACAATTTGCGATCTTAGGTTTGGTAAAAACAGAACGTGGCTTTGAAGACCCAGGCGTTGCGCTGCCTTTCGTATACACACTATTGTTGTCGACAAAAAGTGCTCAGTGCTTACAATAAAAGCGAGGGCTGGCATAATCGGTTCCGTATTGTTGTCGGGAAGCATCACCCGGACATTTATTTGGCACTAATCGAAATAATAAGAACAGTCCGATACGTATATTATGATTTCCGAACTAAATCTTGGACGGAGAGTAAAAGCAGCTCCCAATAAAAAATGGCTCTTAACGAAAACTAATATCAAAAATATGTTTAAAACTTATGAAACTTTTAATGAAACGGACAAAATCTCCAAATATTTTCATTCTTTTGTATGTCACATAACTCCGTAAAAATTTGTAAAAAGTAATAAATATAATTGAACGTTCATTATTTTTCGTGGAACGTCGATTCGTTGCATGTACTCTGAAATTTGCATTCGTTATTTACACCACGTATTAAATCCGTAAAATAGGCTTTCGTCGAATGGTATTCAACAAATTATCTTTTTATGACATTTTTTTGTCGTGAAACTCGATTCGTGAAAGTGACCGGCAACCAAAATATTGGAATCTTTTATCATCTAATTTCTACGTTCGATTAAAGTTAGCGTGCCACTGACACCTCACTCATTCCGAATATACTAATAATTGATTGGCTCTCAGAAATCTTTATGACTTCGAATTTTGACAGTATTTTTAAAAAAGTTTTATTAACGCGTTAAAAAAGTTATCGTCTGATTCTCATCGTTGCTTCTACAAGCGGTAAAACTCCCCTAAATTTTGAAGTAATGGTATTCCTATTTCATTTGTGAAACAATTAAGTTGTAAATGAACATGCATACTTATATTGTATTTTATAATAACGCGATACTTGCACTTTTTTGAAGATGCACTTTCATCATGAAAAAAGTTTATTCCCTTGGATTAAACTTTTTTTCGTAAATAATGGTACATTACGCCACTAGGGCACAAAGCATAAATATGAGCACCTGATGTGTGCGGTTGTTGTATAATTGTGCCAGAGTCGCGTAGATCGTTATCCGCAGTGTGCCCACGGACGGAACGTGGCACTTCCGAGGTAAAAAAGCGACAGTGGTACTGTATGCCCATCGTAGAAAATAGTAAATTTCGTACCATGGACGTAAAGTAGTACGAACGCGCCTGAATGGCTTATGCCAAGTTGCGAGCAAACTTTTCCTTCTGCGGGCGCAAAGTGCTATATAAGGGTCATGGGTCCATTTTGTGCATGCAAATCTCCTTACGCTCTAAGGGGAAAAGTACTTTCGGCTCAGAGGGCCAGAATTTACTTTTTATTCGTGGGTGCGAAATGATTTATGAGTGCAAAGTTCAAGTAAAGAGCGCAAAAGGGATTCTGTATTAACCGCTCATGGTAGAAAAATTAAAAGTACATTATTGCTGTGACAAAATTTATGGAAAAGAAATTGTTTCAATATAGCTACTCTTCCACAGGAAATCTGCTTCTTTTTAGTTAACTTTTTTTCTCTCATATTGATAGAAATTAGTGCTTTGTTCACAATATTTCTAGTCAGAAACTAATTTTAATCAGCCGGCTATGCTAACTATAAGGCAACAGCATATAAAAATTATATTAGTAGAATTTCCTTTCATAAATTTGGTTTAATATTTACTTTTCCGAGCATTTATTTTATTGCCCAAAGACTCGATTAGAAATTTTTTACGAACTTCAAACGACATGAGTTCTTATTAGAATTGACCTCTTATCTTAATAACTATTATAAAAAATCAATTGCTTACTTTCAGAATTGTATGATGAATATTTAATCAACAAAAGAATTGGGTTCGATAAATCTGGAGTCGACCACCCTGAAAAAAGGAGGGTATTCCTAAACACTATCAATGATGTTTTGCGACAAAAAATTCAAGACCTTAGAAGTCACTTTATCAAACAACGGGAGAACTTAAAAGATGCTGATCCTGAGTGGCTACTAGATAAAAGGATAATTAAGAAGTACACAGAAACTGATCAAAATTAAGATAGATTTGTGTTAAGAAAAAACTAATTAATTATGTTTGTTTTTAGAGTGCGATAGTATAAATATTAAAAAAATATTTTTACCATTACCAGGAACTGTAAAGTGTTCAATTTTATTTTTTTTATTTTTTATTGTAATTATCTGCTTTAAAGAAATTTCTCATCAAACTTTACATTGAAACACCAAAAACTTAATTTTATCACTCTATTATAGTTAGAGTATAATTCTAGATGTATAAATGTACTAAGAAATTTTATGAATAACTTGTTGATAGAGCTTAGTTGGCAATCAAGAAAATGTTATTTTTAAATATTTCCTACCAATTACAAATTAATGAGTATTATTGAATAAATGTAACTTTTTTTTATAACAGTTATAAGAAAAAGACTTATTTCTTAATCATAAGTGAAAATAAAAATTTTTTTATACAGATTATCAAAGTGGAATTATTGCATGTCACATAACTATAAAATCGAATGCTTGTAAAAAAGCTAGAAAAAATAATGTAAATATAAAAAAATAAATTGGTTATGCCTATTACACACACTTATTTATGAAAAAAGTTTTTTTTTATATACATACCAATAATTTTAAAAGCATAGTTATAAAGGTAAAATTATTATTTATTTCTTTTGCAGCCATTGGATTGAGATGACAGAATTTCACCTAGTTTAATTTAACTATAATGGATACAGAAAATAGCGGTCTGTTTTTTTAATTTTGTGAGTTATGCAGTTATAAATGTCAAGTTTTTAAACAAAACTTTAATGATTTATTAGTTTGTTTAAATAACATATTCTTTGAGTCATTATTAAAAAAAAATAAAAAATAAAAAAAAAGTTAATGCCATGTAACACGAATAAAATAGAATAGAAAATCATACTTCCATTAAATTTTTAATTTCTTACAAGTTCTCACGTAAGTTCTTACGTAAGTTCTTGCGTAAGAATATGGTTGATTATCAAACGTAAGTTCTTACGTAAGTTCATACGTAAGAACTTACGTTTAGTCTTACGTAAGCACAAGCGTAAGAACATGCAAAATATTTTCATTTGGGAAGCTTATAACGCAAGCGCTTATGACACAATGACCTGGAGGGCCCTTACTGGTAAATCCGTTACATAATGAATTATAAAATTTAATAACACAAGCACCAATCATCCGATAACCCGAGGCGCTTCCAGGCTACTCTACTGAATAAAAAATTTTATTATTAAATAACACAAGCACCAATTACCCGATGACCCAAGACACTTACTGAAAAATCTATTAAATAATAAATTATATTATTTAAAAACAAAAGCGGAAATCACCCGATAACTCGAGGCGCTTACTGGAAAATATATTAAATGAAAAATTGTAAGATTTAATAACACAAGCGCTAATAACCCAATAAGTCAAAACGCTCACTTATAAGCAATATATATGTTTGGAAGAATGAAAAGTGAATTGGTATCTTTTTAACCATCTATTATTCTCTGAGAAGCAGCTTATCAGCAGCTTATCAGCAGTGCAATGAAGATAAGTTATACGTAAAGCCTAATTTCTTTAGTTTTAACATTAAAAAAATGGTTAAAAAAAATTATTATTGTAAAATATATGGACATGTTGCCTAAACAGCTTTTACTTATTTAAGATATAAGTTAAGAAATAACGAGCGATTTAGTTTTGTCAACAAGCTAAAGTCATCTTATATAATGTAGAGTAGATATATTTTTAATTATACCTTATGCTGGATCCGTGAGTTTCTCCCTAGACGAACAACCGCTATGGCACAGAAATTTGATTGCTAATACAACTAAATCGTTTAGTTATAGACAATATATGTTTGAAAAAATTTATAAGCGGTTTAGTATTCTTTTTACTATTTTTAATTTTCTAGTTGACTTATTTCTGCGTAATCCAAATTCTTTTCCAAACGACCTAATTATGAATTTTAGTTTTTTTTAAATATCATTATTAACACAACCTACAAAGTGTTTTTTTGAAAAAATTAAATTGAAAAATCCTTGTAGGTAGGTACTCTAAAGAAATGTATCTCACCGGGCATCAGCAGTGCAATTAGTTAAGTAATACAAGAAGTCTAATTTCCTTAGTATTCACATTAAAAAAATGGTAAACAAAAAATTATTTCGCAAAAATAAATAGACATGGTGCCTAAACCACAAATACTAATGAACTTTAACATGTTAAGTAATAACAAGTAATTTGGATTTGTCAACAAGCCAAAGACATCGTATTTAATGTACAGTAGATATATTTTTATTTATACGTTAGGCTGGATCTGTTAGTTTTTCGTAGAAATAACCATCGCTATAGCATAGAAATCAAGTACTAATCAAACTACATCGCTTTCTTTTTAACTATGTACGGATAAAAGCATTTACAAGCGGTTTCGAATCCTTTTTATCATTTTTTTATTTTCTAAATGACTTATTTCTGCGTAGACCAAATTTTGTTTCAGAATCTACCCATGCATTTTAGATTTATCTAATAACATCGTTAAAACGACTCATGAAAGGCCTATTGAAAAAAAAAAAATGCACTCTTCATGTAGGTTTGTACTGCTAAGAAATTTATCTCGCCAGAAATCAGCAGTGTAATGAATGTAAGTTATACGTGATGCCTAATTTCCTCAGTAATTACATTAAAAAAATGGTTCAAAAAAAATTATTCTTCTAAAATATATGAACATGGTGCCTAAGCCCTTATTACTTATTAAGTGATATAAGTTTAGGAATAACAAGCGATTTAGTTTTGTCAACAATCTAAAGTCATCTTATATAATGTAGAGTAGATATATTTTTAATTATACCTTATGCTGGATCCGTGAGTTTCTCCCTAGACGAACAACCGCTATGGCACAGAAATTTGATTGCTAATACAACTAAATCGTTTAGTTATAGACAATATATGTTTGAAAAAATTTATAAGCGGTTTAGTATTCTTTTTACTATTTTTAATTTTCTAGTTGACTTATTTCTGCGTAATCCAAATTCTTTTCCAAACGACCTAATTATGAATTTTAGTTTTTTTTAAATATCATTATTAACACAACCTACAAAGTGTTTTTTTGAAAAAATTAAATTGAAAAATCCTTGTAGGTAGGTACTCTAAAGAAATGTATCTCACCGGGCATCAGCAGTGCAATTAGTTAAGTAATACAAGAAGTCTAATTTCCTCAGTATTCACATTAAAAAAATGGTAAACAAAAAATTATTTCGCAAAAATAAATAGACATGGTGCCTAAACCACAAATACTAATGAACTTTAACATGTTAAGTAATAACAAGTAATTTGGATTTGTCAACAAGCCAAAGACATCGTATTTAATGTACAGTAGATATATTTTTATTTATACGTTAGGCTGGATCTGTTAGTTTTTCGTAGAAATAACCATCGCTATAGCATAGAAATCAAGTACTAATCAAACTACATCGCTTTCTTTTTAACTATGTACGGATAAAAGCATTTACAAGCGGTTTCGAATCCTTTTTATCATTTTTTTATTTTCTAAATGACTTATTTCTGCGTAGACCAAATTTTGTTTCAGAATCTACCCATGCATTTTAGATTTATCTAATAACATCGTTAAAACGACTCATGAAAGGCCTATTGAAAAAAAAAAAATGCACTCTTCATGTAGGTTTGTACTGCTAAGAAATTTATCTCGCCAGAAATCAGCAGTGTAATGAATGTAAGTTATACGTGATGCCTAATTTCCTCAGTAATTACATTAAAAAAATGGTTCAAAAAAAATTATTCTTCTAAAATATATGAACATGGTGCCTAAGCCCTTATTACTTATTAAGTGATATAAGTTTAGGAATAACAAGCGATTTAGTTTTGTCAACAATCTAAAGTCATCTTATATAATGTAGAGTAGATATATTTTTAATTATACCTTATGCTGGATCCGTGAGTTTCTCCCTAGACGAACAACCGCTATGGCACAGAAATTTGATTGCTAATACAACTAAATCGTTTAGTTATAGACAATATATGTTTGAAAAAATTTATAAGCGGTTTAGTATTCTTTTTACTATTTTTAATTTTCTAGTTGACTTATTTCTGCGTAATCCAAATTCTTTTCCAAACGACCTAATTATGAATTTTAGTTTTTTTTAAATATCATTATTAACACAACCTACAAAGTGTTTTTTTGAAAAAATTAAATTGAAAAATCCTTGTAGGTAGGTACTCTAAAGAAATGTATCTCACCGGGCATCAGCAGTGCAATTAGTTAAGTAATACAAGAAGTCTAATTTCCTTAGTATTCACATTAAAAAAATGGTAAACAAAAAATTATTTCGCAAAAATAAATAGACATGGTGCCTAAACCACAAATACTAATGAACTTTAACATGTTAAGTAATAACAAGTAATTTGGATTTGTCAACAAGCCAAAGACATCGTATTTAATGTACAGTAGATATATTTTTATTTATACGTTAGGCTGGATCTGTTAGTTTTTCGTAGAAATAACCATCGCTATAGCATAGAAATCAAGTACTAATCAAACTACATCGCTTTCTTTTTAACTATGTACGGATAAAAGCATTTACAAGCGGTTTCGAATCCTTTTTATCATTTTTTTATTTTCTAAATGACTTATTTCTGCGTAGACCAAATTTTGTTTCAGAATCTACCCATGCATTTTAGATTTATCTAATAACATCGTTAAAACGACTCATGAAAGGCCTATTGAAAAAAAAAAATGCACTTTTCATGTAGGTTTGTACTGCTAAGAAATTTATCTCGCCAGAAATCAGCAGTGTAATGAATGTAAGTTATACGTGATGCCTAATTTCCTCAGTAATTACATTAAAAAAATGGTTCAAAAAAAATTATTCTTCTAAAATATATGAACATGGTGCCTAAGCCCTTATTACTTATTAAGTGATATAAGTTTAGGAATAACAAGCGATTTAGTTTTGTCAACAATCTAAAGTCATCTTATATAATGTAGGGTGGATATATTTTTAAGTATACGTTATGCTGGATCCGTGAGTTTCTTAACAGATAAACAACCGGTATGGCACAGGAATTTTATTGCTGATACAACTAAATCGTTTAATTATAAACAATATACGTTGAAAAAAATTTTTAATTGGTTTACTATTCTTTTCACTATTTTTTATTCTCTAGTTAACTCATTTCTGCGTAAGCCTAATTCTCTTCCGAACGGCCTATTTATGCATGTTAGTTTTTTTAAATAACATTATTAACACAACCTACGGAGTGCTTGTTTAAAAAAATTAAAATAAAATGTCTATGTAGGTAGGTATTCTTAAGAAATTTATCCCACTGGGCTTCAGCAGTGCAATTAATTTAAGTGATACGAAAAGCCTAATTTCCTCAGTATTCTTATGAAAAAAATTGTTTACAAAAAATTACTCTCCTAAAATAAAGGATCATGGTGCCTAAACCACTCATTCTTATTATTCGATATATGTTTAGTAATATAAAGCGATTTAGTCTTCTAAACTAGCTGAATTCATAATATATATTGTAAAGTAGATATATTTTAATTTTTACGTTATGCTTGTGCTGCATCCGTTAGAATATAAGGACTTACGACCTTTATGACATAGGAATTTATTGTTTATACAACTAAATTGTTTGTTTATAACTAATATGAGTTAAAAAAATTTATGAGCGGTTTAGTAGTTTTTTTACCATTTTTTATTCTTTAAATGGCTTATTTTTGCGTAGACAGATTTTCCTTTTAGACGTTCTATCTATACATCTTAGTTTTTATAAGTAAAATTATTAACACAATTTATATAGGGCTTATTTACAAAAATAATTATGAATTGTCCTTGTAGGTAGGGACTGTTTAGAAATTCATCTAACGGGGCATTAGCAGTGCAATTAATTCAAGTTACTCGAAAACCTAATTTTCTTAGTATTTACATGAAAAAAATGGTAAAAAATGGTAAAAAAAACGCGCAAAGTAGTTCTTTCAACAAGCTAAAGTCATTTCATATACTGTTAAGTAGATATATTCTCATTTATAGGTTATGCGGAATTCGTTAGTCTTTCGTAGAAACTACAACCGCTTTGGCATAGAAATTTATTGCTGCTTTACTAAAACGCTTTTTTATAAATGATGGTTATGTTAAAAAGAATTGAAAGTTGTTTGGTATTTTTTTCACCATCTATTATTCTTTAGTTGACTTATTTCTGCGTAAGCTAAATTCTCTTTCAAACAATCTAATCAAGCATTTTAGTTTTTTTAAATATTATTATTAAAACATTCTATGAAGGGCTTTTTCAGAAAAATAAAAATTAAATTTCCACGTAGGTAGGGACTTTTAGAAAATTTGTTTCACGTGGCTTAAGCAGTGCAATTAATTTGAATTATACAGAAAGCCTAATTATCTTAGTATTTACATGTAAAACATAGTAAAAAATACCTATTCTTCTAAAATAAATGGACATGTTGCCTTAACTATATGAACTTGTTAACTGATATACGTTTAGTAATATTAAGCAATCTAGTTTGTTTTACAAGCTGAAGTCATCTTATACATTGTAAAGTAGATATATTGTTATTTTAACGTTGTGCTAGATCCGTTAGGCTATTTTTTGGACTAATAACCACTATGGCATAGAAATTTATTGCTGATATAACTTAATAGCTTACTTACGAACAATATAAGTTTAAAGGAATTTGTAAGCCGTTTAATATATTTTTTACCTTTTTCTTATTTTCTAGATACCTTATTTCTGCGTAGACCGAATTCTTTTTAAGACGTTCTGCCCATGCATTTTAGTTTCTTTGAATAACATTTTTAACACAAGTTATAGAGGGGTTTAGTTAAAAAAATTAAATGAAATGTCTATGTAGTTAAGTACTGCTTAAAAATTTATCATACGGGGAACAGTGCTCTCGACTGCGGCACCCCACCCAGCGGGAAATTCAAAAATTTGAAAAATGAAAAAAAATAATCATAGCAATGTAGTACCATTTGAGTACTTAAGAGTCTTAATTAATTGAAAGAAATAGATCTGCGATGTAGAAAAAATCATTAATCAGTTCTTGCAGTGCTTTTTATAAATCGGTTTGGACATTATTAATACTTACACTGTATGGTTATATAGTAAACTTTCCTATTTTAAAGGTTAATTTAAGATAGAAAAAAACAATTTAATGTGATGAATAGCATGAGTTACAAAGTATTAATTATCTGAATTTAATGATAAGGCTATAAGTTTGAAACGACGTATGCATATATATATCAGCGCCTTGCTTTTTTCCATTGCCAAAGTTGGCGGCATCTATAGCAGCCGATTCTAAGCGGACTAGTGGAGATGAGGAGAAACAGCTTTATGTTTACGATTCTGCGGCGTGTTGTTCGGTGCAATTTTACTGGTTTTGGCCGATTAATTTATTTATCTTGTATAATTAATTGATTAGCACCCCATGTATTTCTGCCAACATAGCTTCCTTTGCAATGCGGATGTCACATTATTTCAAGCTGAACGTCGACTAACCTTTCAATTCAGATAAGTGAACAAATTTCACTGTATGCTTCAACTCAGGGCCCCAAGTGTTAATAAATATATCATTAAATTCTAAATATCACTGTGAATAATCAATTTGTTTTTGTATGTTTATGATCAGTTTGTATAAATATGAAACTCCAAGGAGTTTCATAAATTTTTATCAACAGAATTATCATATGAAATTTGCATTGCACTAAGGACTTTTCAACTTGTATACTTTGTTAGAATATTATTTTTTAGGTTCTATGTCGATTCACAATCAGTGAATTTGATGTGGCTTACTGAAAGCATCGTTTCATTGGGAAATCAGTCTCATTTCAAATGATGCACTCTTGAGTGCGTAGGAGCCATTTCAGTTAAGGTGGCACATACTTCTGAAGAAGTAATTTGAAGATGAACTCCAGTTCCAACGACCACCAGAAGTGAAAGAAAAAGATGTATATGGTATTTTTACATAATGTTTTGACAAGTTGAATTATGAAGTTGAGTGACAAGTAGGTCAGTACTAATTATATACTTCTAGTATTTATCTTGACAATTAGACCATTGGTTTTTTAATTTTTACCCTCACTCATTTCTAGGTATTATAGAAAAGATTATATCAGGTTAGTTTCCAATAACATGTTACTTATAACATTTTGTATAAACTCAGTCCATCTATTTAACTACTCCCAACTGTACTTATTTTCAGAGCTTGGATCTTTTGTTGGCTGTCAAGTGAGAAACTGTATTATACTTAAAGTACTTCACCGATGGATACTTTTAGTTTTAAAATTCTGAGACTACGGACTGCAGGCATCAGTTTTATCGAACTTTCGTTAACTTATTTCCACCTCCCGTCAGCAAGTCATCACCAAAACTAATAAAAAAAATGTGTCTCTTGTCGCTTTAATTGGGCTTGGCTTTTTTTTCTTTCGTATACAACACATCTGTTGGATTTCTTTACAATGCCTTGCATTGTTTTTGAGCATATTTTTTTTTATGTTATTGATTGTATAGTTGTTGATTTTGATAACTACAATAATTAAGTTTTTACTTTTGACTTTGTTATGAAATAACTTGAAAGTAATGATAAATATATTCTCAATATAGCGTATTTTTATTTGTGATTAACATAGAAAAATATCGATCATCGTACATGCTTCTTGGACATTGTTGAATTTTTGAAGAGATTCTCTTTATGTAACCCTTTCGAATTGTCTTACTTGTTCTGTTAGTTCTATTTCTCTTGTAATAGTTGCGCTTTATATACAGATTTATCATTTCTTCTGGCGGTACAAACTTTCCGTTTGTGCTACATGAGCGTATAAATTTGCGAGCTCTCAGTAATCCATCGACAGTCTTAGGTTTTAAGCAATTCCTTTTTTTTGACCTTGTCTCGACTAAATCACTGAACGTCCTTTCGGGTTTCGCATTCGCATGAGGAATACTTTTGGCTACGAGTGCGACTGAACTTAATTCAAAAAATGGTTTTGTCCCATTTATTTCTATACCATTGACATGCAGCCAAAAATCATCGACAGTCATCAAAAAAAAGTTAAAGTTAGCCGGAAAATCAAAGTACGGTAGCTTATTTCATTGCTCTCTCAACAAATGAGCATCTTCCTCACCAACAATCAATTTTTTAAATACTTCAATGAAAGTTTCAAAGTACTCGTTTTCCCTAAAATTGACAGAAACAGCGTTTTGTGGGCTTAGACAACAAGTTGCGTTGTATATATCACTTTCAAATTTGTTGAATCTGAAATCATAGTTAAAAATGTAATTTTATAATTTTTTTCAAATTAACAATACTTTTAGACATGAAGCTTAAGCAAAATACAAACTACTTGGGTGTATTTTTTGAGTGGTTTTCATTATAAAATACAAATTAGATTTAACAGCACTGTATACGTACCTTTCTTTTATTTGTAGAGCGATAGCTATGACAAAATTGTATGCATTTTTATAAAAGAAATGTAACTCTGCTTCACTAGCTATCAGAGCAAATCTGATTTCTTCTCCCAAATCAGCATCAACATAAGGTAAATAGTGCTTGAAATCAAAAATGTCTATCTCATGTAAGGGAGCAAATTTGACGTATGTACGATCCATTGTACATGACACTACATTTCTATACGTTTTTTCTACTCCACTCTTTGCTTTATGTATTACTACATCTTCTCGTTGAAAAAACAAATTTAATTTGTTTAGTTTACTCAATACATGCTGTAGCAGTAGCAGGAATAATTTAGTTTTTTTTTTTTTGCATGATGCGTAAATTTTTACAAGCTAACTCATCTTTGTTTGCAGCAAGCTGTACTACCATGATGAGCAGGGCATCCCATTGCTCCAAAATTCTATTAATGCACATTTCAAGCTGTAACCAACGCACTGACACCCACCTCAAGATCTTATGTTCTGGTAAATTTAGCTCATTTTGGATGTTTGTTAAATCGTGAACTTTCTTAGAACTTTTGAGCATAGAGTACAGATTTACAATTAACTTTATAATTTCCTCAGGTATAACTTTCATGGCATGCTGTGCGCAGAGGTGCGTGGCATGTGCTGGGCAGGTAAAGCTTAATTTATGTGGGCTGCATTCTTCTAAGCGAGCTTTTAAGCCACTTTTATGACCTGTCATCGTGTTGCAGCCATCAAAGCATACACAGTATATATTATTCAGAGGGATGTCATGCTTGTTACTAGATTCATTTATAACTTCGTACAGACGCTCTGATCCAGCCATTGCATCACGGCCTTTACTGTAAATTGCTGCCATACCCCTCAATAAACTTTGAGTGGTTCCATCATTAGGATCGGTAAAACGTACCACAATTGTTAAAAATTTGTCCTTATTAACATCCGTGGACTCATCCACAAGAATACAAAAATAAACAACTTTAAGAATGCTTATTAGCCTATCTTTAGCAAATTTTGCAATCACTTCTACACATAGTTCATTCGCTTTAGTCGCTGCAAGGCGTAGTTTGTTAGAAATTCCATCGGGATATATACATTTAAAGGTGTTCACGACAGTGGAGGCATTTCTGAATGCTGTGTTTATTAGAATCAGCATTCCAACGATCTGTAACTCGGCTTTTGCTGCTTTTCTTTTTTCTTTGCTACCGTCCTTTGGATATAGGAATGCTAACTCGGGTGGTGAAACCTTCAAACCACAATTCTTCAAATGATTGGCGCTGCGAGCATGGCGTTTCAGCGTTGAAAATTTCGCTCCAATTCTAACTTTACATTTTGTATAATAAACATTTGTTTGGCTTCTCCCTCGCAGTTTCAGCCAATATTTAAAGGCGGGTATTTCAAGCCATTCAGTTCAACTTAGTTGAGTTGATTGTCTTTTGCCTTTACATCCAGTCCGCGAGTCCTGTAAAAGATTTACGATTCGTTACAAATAATGTAACGTCTGTTCAACTCTATTAAAGCATTTTTTATCACGTGATAGTACTATTGCCACGCAAAGTTAATATTTTTAATCATTTTTCATACCATGGGCACAAAGTGCGGCTGAGCATGTGCATTCTTGGGCCTCGAGCCGTACTTTGAGCCCTTGCAATCATTTTGTGCCCACAAGCAGGCATGAGTACACCGCTCCGACGTACCCTAAGTTCATTTTCGCTCTAGAGCACAGACGGATTTTTGCAGGCACAAAAATATGCCCTTTCTAGCATTTCATGACATTATAGTAGTTTTCGTCGGATAAGTGCCATCATCTCCCGGGCTATTTTGCGGCCCGAGGGACGTACGGTAGCGACGGTGCGATGGCACTTATGTGGCGAATCCTATTTTTTCTACCGAGGGAACACCGGCCTATTTTTCTTACCTCGGGCGTTTTTGAGAGGCTGATGTGCTCCCGATAGCAGAAATAGGATTCGCCACATAAGCGAAATTGCACAGTGGCTACGTTATGTCCCTCGGACCGCAAAATAGCCCCGGAGATGATGGAAATTATCGGACAAAAACTTATTTTTCCTTGAGTTCTTACAGGTTTTTTTATCGTGAAAACACCAAAATACGGTATTTATCTTATACTACTTTGGTCTTATTCTTATCAACATCAATACTACTTGTGTACTTATGTATTTTTAATTGTTATTTATTTTTTAAACTATAATATGACTAACATGCATTTTAATAGCACTATTTGTCTTGTTTTAATAGATATTGTAGACACATCATTGTAAAAATGATCGTTTGGAATGCAAGTTTAATAGCTCTAGATTTTTTCACAAGTTTCTGGCAATAGATGAATATAGAGTTACGTATTTTTTTCACAAATTATGTAAGATTACCAATTTTTCTTTAGGCATCTTCAGAAGCTCGTATGTAAACGAGTTTTTGTTCTTAATTTTTATAGACCTTGTCATTATAATTTGGAATTCGGACAGAAAATGTGATTTTTACTTATATTAAACAGAATGTGATGAAAATTAAAGTAATTCAAATGATTAAATTCTCATCAACTGTTTCTATTACTTTTTATCGCATTTACAACATACATAGTAATACTCACGTTATGACAGTCAAGACTGCCTCCGGAAAATAATTTAGAGAAAACGGTCATTATTGAGTAAATTTAGACCTTTTAAAAATTTTGTCTGTGTCATGTATCTTTACTGACATAACAGCTGATGTGCAAAAATATCAGAAAATACGTCTAAATTTGGCTGTTTTACAAATGCTAATTCTTGGTATTTCGAATAGTAAACAGCAACTCCATATGGCACTGTAAAATAAAGATGCTTTTGCACTGAGGAGCTAACAGACAAATTCTCGATAAATGCGAAACCCTACTCTGTCACAAAGGGTGCGTTCTGTTTTCTGTTATGTCCATCCAGTTTTACATTGATAACAACGCTATGTCTTGTATCAGTCAAACTTAATGACGCAAAATGAAACCAATAAGTGACGTACAAAACGGTCTCTGGCTGTGACTGTTGCTTCGTTCCATAACCCAAAATCATTCCGCAAAACAACAACAGACCTAACTTTACTTGATCAGATGTTTTTACTGTTTTCATGTTTTGATTGGGGTTTCGGAACGCAGAAACGGTTTCATTTAGAGACTATTCTATACTTCAATTGACGGTTCCATGACTTCCTCGCATATTTTGGCGGATATCCGAGATGGTGTTGCCGTTATAGAACTGAGCTTACCTTACCAAATGCACCCAAAATATAAATCATTGGGCTTTCAAAAAATAGCCGAACGCTTTATTTTATTCATCGTAATGCCCTTCGTTTTCAAAAGTAGTAAAAACGCGAGTGCGTGATAGACGGTGTGAATATTATCAATTTACGTTTCAAGCAATCAATCGCTTTTGAAGTACTTTATACTTATTCATCAGTGCATAGAAAAATCGGAGGTAATTCATCAATTGTACAAAAATGATCTCCACTCGTACTATTTACCTTTTTTTACAGAACTTACAATAAATTGTATATTTTAGTGTTACAATTGACTTATCGGATTGAGCATTTCGGTTCATCATATTCCTTTACACAAGAAGTCTTTTACCTTCCTTAGTCGGCCTACTATTAAAGTTCCTGTTATTATGAGTAAGTACAGTGCAGGTAATTATGTGTTTCGGAATTATATGCAAAAAGAGAAGTCGATTAAACTGTTATCAGTGTAAAAATCAGTGTGTTTTATTTATTTACGCAAACAAACATATGGAACGTCGAATTGGCTATAAAAAAATATAGTAAGACTTTATTCCAGACACGAGTGATATCATGAAATTCATCGGTGGTACTTTTCTTGTGTTCTCGATGTATCAGGGTCTTACCTTAAAAGTTCTTACAAATTTCTCTTTTATATTTTTCTAGTCTCGTCTCAAAATCTCAGAAAAAAATTTAAAATGTCCGGAAACATTTAAAGTCTTACTAAAAAAACACCAAAGATTTTGAAAATTTAGGAACGAAATATCAAAAAATGGTTGTACTTCTCAAAGCTTATTTTAATATGTGTATTAGAAAATCCGTCATCCGTGCTTGTTAAATTTTTTTTTCAGGGCTCCATCTTCTTCGATTAGTAGCAACTGAGTAATATAAAATTTATTATCATCTTAAACAATACTTTATATATTACAAATGTTCACATCGTACATGGGTCATTTGACAAAACCTGACTTTTTTTATGCTCTGAGGTATTTTTTTTAATTTAATGTGTAGATTTTTTTCATTATTTTCTTCAAGGTTCTTGAGGTCCAAACTAGATTGAAACTGTTAGGCCTAAATTTACGTTCATTGTTTGAAAGCCTATGTTAATGTCAATGCAAATTTTTAAAACAAATTTCAAAGGGAATTTTGGTAATAATTATTAACAACGTCTTACAACACTTATCATTACCGTAACGACTCCTTTTTCCGATTGTAAAGCCCGAAGTCGGAATGTTTCAAATAAATTTCGTTTGTCACATCTGCTTCCAAGCCCCCCTCGTACACTACATTCATCTCGTCGATAATTTTTAATCCCTCCTAGATAAGGAGCGTTACGGTAATGAACGATTGTTTTTCCGGACAATACTACAAAAAACCACATTAAATTTTGGGTCTGAAAAAAAATTGATTATTTACTTGTACCCCCCCCCCCAAACAAAAACGATCAATTCTAAGAATCTATAAAATATCTACTTGGCACCATTTTGTTTTCTAAGGTATCAGAAACAGTGCTGACAACTTCAAACTTTCTTATCTTTCATCCGACAAAAAGTACATAATCAACGCCGAAGCATTAGAAGTCGCGAAAAATGAAGTTTTTATTAAATGCTTTGCGTTACGGTGATCACAATTTGGCTTCTTTGTCAAGCTTACGGGCTACGCAGAAAATTTTTCCAACTTCATCTCGAAAGTGTAGTCATAGAGAGTTAGTTTACACCGTTTAAAAACAGTTTCGACTCAAAAAAATTCAATTCACTTACTGGACGAAAACTAGTTTTTTTTTTTTGTTCAAACATTGATTTCTTCAGGTTCAAGTAATATGGTGACTGACGACAGAGAATAATTTTACTACTGGGTTTTAAATACTTTTGCTACTAGGTATTAAATACGTTTTGTCGAGATATTGAAGAGTCTATAGGGTATTGCATTTTTTTCGATACTTCAAGATACAATGGGACGAGCATTTAAGTCTCATCTAGCTTTATTTAGATGAAGCTCATCTCAAATCGCAGCTGGTATCGCACACGCCTACTTTCCTCTTATGTGACCATACCCGATTGCAGTGCGTCGGTCTTTTTACACCTTTTTTTCTTGAATTTATTATATTATCTGTAATTGGATAATACAAGGTGAATAACGTTAAATCTTTACTATTATTTATGGCTCATGATTTTTATTCAAAAACTATTTTTTTTTTTTTCTTGTAAAAAAAAATTGCCTTACATTATTGACACAATTCATAGTGTCACATGTCTTAATTATGTTGAATTAAAAATAATCCTATATTTTTTTAGGAACCCCCAATGTTTTTAAATGATTTGTGTTCAAAAAGTACTATAACAATGTTCTTAGTACGTATTTGATTGTAACTTGATTATTCGGCTCTAAATGGGGGCTAGTATTGCACATAACAACATGTCTTGTTCACTAAAACCAGATATATAATAGTTTAATCGAGATATACTGGATAATCGTATGATTGACCAGGTTATGCCAAGCTGAATTATATTCATTGTACGGTAATCTTCTTTTTTTCTGGTTGGTTTCTGGAATAAGTGTCCTCCTATACAGTTCTATTATATTTCTGTAGACGTTCTTCATTTAAATGTTGATGTAGATAAGATGAATATTTAACAATAAATGGAATGAGATATTAATAAATAACATACACTGATACCGCTACAATATTCTAGAACTTGTATTTTAGTATGACTATTACTTACAGATGTTGCACTAAACACAGTGATCAAAAAAGAAAACATGGAGTGGTACCGTAAGTAATTATCACATAAGCGCATGTACAAAAAATTTTTTTGTCACATTCTCATTTTTTATGAACTTCTTATAAATTTACAAATGTTTTCCCATATACCACATCCCTGAATGTGTACTTTGTATACTTCAGCTTACAGAAAAAGTGTTGTTATTCAAAATAACTACGAATTTTTTTACCTGTTTCATAGATATCAATTTCATTGTTTTATCATTAATGACGTAAACAAATCCTTCTCACATGTACATAAATGAAATTAGGAGCACTATAATTAACACGATTAGAAGAATAATGTGTGTCAAATATTGTAGATCATGCAGGCCTGAACAATCCTAACAGTAGATGTTACATTAACAGTTTCATACAAACTTTGTTTATGCTACCGGAATTACGTTATGCGATACTTAGTTTGCAATGCATCGGTGACCCGGAAAATAATACATTTAATATTGCTGTGCAGTCACAAAACCTGTTTGCACTAATGCAGGTAGGATTTCAAATAAATTATGCTAAAAATATTTTAAAAATATTAAAAGTAAATCAAAGTACTATTTAAGATATTGTGCTGATAACAAACATTGGTTATGCTTATTAATTTTTTCAAAACTTATTGCCAAAACTAATGTTAATTATTTCACGAAAACCAGCATATTTCTTTGTGCAGTCTATTGTTTTGTTATATGGAATAGGTTTTATCATAAATATTTTTTTTTTATTAAAAAGTGTTAAAAAATGCTTTTTTTACCTCGGGCAGTTTTTTGGACATTTGGACGTTTACTGCACCCTTCGTAGGAAACATAGGATTCGTCACAAAAGCGCTATCGATCCGAGGTTATCTTACGGTCCCGCGGACCACAAAATAAACTTGTCAGCTTGGCAATAACGATTATGTGACTGAATAGTATATTTCTGAAAATTCTGACTTATGGCACATAGTACAACTTGTGCGCCTGAAGGGTGCGGTTGTTGTATGTTTCTGCCCGAGATGAGAACGTCACTTTTTGTATCGAAAATGTAACTTTGCGCGTGAGGGTACACTTTTCACCTGCCAATTACTTTCCACCAATTGGCAAAAGAAACATTATGGCCCTGCCAGGCCGAAAGTATCGAAAATGTAACTTTGCGCGCGAGAATACACTTTTCACCCGCCAATTACTTTCTGCCCTAGGGTTAGAATAAACTTTCGGCCTGGCAGGGTCATAATGTTTCTTTTGCCCATTGGTGGAAAGTAATTAGCGGGTGAAAAGTGTGCCCTAGGTCACAAAGCACTGCACCCGAGGGACAAAAACTACTATTTTCTACCATGGGCCCTCGGTAGGAAAAACAGTATTCGCCACGTAAGCGCCGCCGCCGTCACGCTGTATTCACTGTAGAATTTAATTTATGGTGCATGCAGTCATATTGCATTCAATTTATGTTAACAAATTGACGCAAAATTTAACTAGTAGATAGTCAGAAAAAGCCCAAAAATGGAAAAATGGGCAAAACAACTGTACGTCTAGAATAAAATCGAAGAATCGCACATAAAAAAGTGTCCAGTAAAAAAGATGCGCAATTTCAATATGAAAACAATGAGCCTCGTTGCGTTTATATCGGCTTAGCAATTTTTCGCAAATCGTAAAACACTGCCATTTTTAGTCATTTTTTCAAAAACTTAAGAATTCACGTTCCATACAATATTAAGTGCTACAATTAAGTCACAAGGTAGAAATTTTAATCCTTAATGTACACACAAAGCACATTTTCATTTCGGATGTGGTCACTCAAAACATGCGTGCGAGAAGTGGGCGTGGCCTTACATGGTGTCTCGTCCAGCTACCGATTACACTGACCGTAGAAAAAAAACCATTTTTTGCAATAGACGTGTAAGATACTTTTGATTGGTAAAAATAAACGGCACTTGGGTTTTGGTAGAGTAAATATGGACGAGAGAATTACGTTTGAAAAATGTACCTATGTTTGATAATAACTTTTTCATGGACATTTTTGAAGAGGACCTTTTTTCGATTTTTGCTGCGGTTCGCGAAAAGTTCAAAAACGATGAAGCTGAACCAAATTTTTGTGTGTATATTTATGACTATATCTTCCTTGCGACCAAATTTCAATTTTTAATACTGTATATAAGGCGAGTTATTAGTTTCGAAAAAATATCTAAAAGCAGCAGTATTTTGCGATTAGCAAAATAACTACTGAACTGACTTTAACCCAACGAGGCTTTTTTTTGTATTAAATTTGTAAATATGTTTTACACGGCACTTGTGTATGTGCGATTGTTCGTTAAATTCGGTTTTCATTTATTACCATGCTTTGAAACTACCCTACTACCCTTTTTTTCAGGTAGTCTGAATTTTAGGGATGTCGATATAATTGTTACATAATTCTATCACACTACATTTATAATACTTTGTACCTGCAACAATATTCACAGACTTCAAGATTACCCACAGATACACATTTTTTTACCAATAGTTGTGGTTGGGATCGTGTAGGTCATCAAGATATTCAGGAGTACTATATCATGCTTTTGGAAAAACTTAGAGAACATTTTTTCGACTGTTACAACAGCAATATAATCAGTAGATTGTATCAAGGTAAATACAACAGTTAAATTATATGATTATGACATTACTAGAATTCAAATGTGGAGTGCAGTTTCTTTATAAATAATTTCTACTGTCAGTGCTTTGTCACATTAAATTAGACTTTGTATTTCATGAACGGTCTTTTAATGAAAAAAGGAAACTTCAAATTAGCACTGTATCGTTTTCTTATTTATATAAATTATACGTTGGGGTGAAAGTGTGTTACGTATATAAGAACAAGTTGTTTAATTAGAATCTATTCATAAAATCTTTGCTCAATAACTTTTCCACTAGTAGACGTTACCACCATGTTTAATGCGGGTGTATTTTGTTTAATATTCACATATATAATTGTGATGTGAACTCAATATTGATTCGCAATAATGCAACTATATTTTTAATTGTTACCAAGTTTTCCAAACATCATAAAAATAGAATTTAATTGTCACATGTATTTCAATGTCATGGTAAAGTTACATATGAATTTTTATGCACATAATTTTCTCATACTGCTTATTTAGAAAAAAAATTTATAGAACGATTTTTGACCACGATTGTATGACATACTGCTATTACAAATACAAAACCTTTTTTACAACATGAGCGAAACATCTTTGGGTACCAAATTTTTATATATGATTGCTTTACGTTTTCTTGGAAACTACATTGGTAATTCTACATAATATACTTCAGATAATTGTGAAACATTGTGGTGGGGAGTAATTTGTTTGCATGTCATTTGAAAACTGCAATCCCTTTTAGCATTAATAATATTAATTGCACAAAATTCAACAATTTGTCTTTTTATTGTTATCCATTAAAATTATAAAGTTTATTTATACTTATGTCTTACAAATATCGTTGACTTCCAGGAATTGTTATGAATAACATTAAATGCTCTTCTTGTTTTTCAGAAAATAGTGACAGACAAACGTTTTACGACATTTCACTGCCAATTATATCGAAATTCTCAGGAGTTACGTTTGGCAGTTTGGTACGCATCGCTTTTACGCACAACATATAAAATAATCTGGATTTACAATGCAAATCTTAGGGCTTGGAAAGTAATAAAGTTTTTAGCAATGGTAACAAATTTCTAAGGTTGTGTGATTGATTACGAAAAGGTTTGGCTCATGGAGCGGAAAATCGGATTTTTTTATAACACTTTTCTATTTAAGGACGTTCATCACACATCGGATCTTCTGATGGATACTCTTAAAATTTTAAATGCATACTTATCATTTAACTACTCAACACATAATTTTATATTATTTCACTTAACCATTTCTTATTTAATTAATTTTAGTTAGTGAAAACCGCTATTATGTCATACTCTACTTTCAATCACTTTCTGAAACATACGTCGTAATAATTTCTTAAATCATGTAAATTTATAAATGTTCATAAATTGTATTTTTCGTCAGATAAGTGATTATGTGGTGAATACTATCTTTCCTACTAACGGCATACCCGACCCTTAAAAACAGTCGAGGTAGAAAAGTAGATTTTCATCAGCTGGAAAATAATGATGTAAAAATTTGGACGTGTTAACTATAAATACATTAAATAAGTAACCCACACAGTGCATAATTTTAACTTGCTAAACATATGAGAAACTTCGATATGTACTTTTCCCAATATTTTTTTTTTATATTCATTACTATGCAATTATTTTATTTGCGATATCTATAAAATCATTTAAAAAACTTAATCTTTTAATTATTTTAAGACTGTAGAAAAGTAAGTGTCCAAATGACCGATTGTTATATGGCTACTCCTCTTAATGTACTACAAATTAGTGCGATAAAATGACGGTTTTCTTATATGATCTTGAAAAATTATATAGAAAAGATATAAAGTGTTTTTGTCTAAAAAATATAACTTTTTACATCGATTTAAAACAATTTTTTAATGTGGTCGAGAACTTACATTCCGTTTGGAGGGGTTACTGATAACACTAATTGCATCCGGCACTTCATTGGTATGCTACCACATAATTTTTTACATGGCAATATTCATGTTTAAGGAAGAAGCTTTGACTGAATACGGGAGACCAGAGATATTACTACCAAAAAAATTTTGTGAAACATGCTAAGACCAGAAGTATGCAATACAAGAAGTTAAATTTGTGCGTTTGCCCTATATTTTAACTCTACATTTAAAAAGATTCGAATTTGACAGAAAATCACAGAGACCGGAGAAGATAAACAATATGTTAGTTTTACATGTTAATCAACATAAATGAAAGAAAAAAATATATTTGCCTGTACCCGAATACAATTCAAAGACCAATTACAAGAATCTTTGCATGCATGTATACGTCTCTTAATTTTATATTTTTATAGATTTTGTTTATTATTATGGGTTGTACACGTAATTGTACGTAATTGCACAACACATTATGAATTACAGTTTCTGTAACAAAATGAATAATACTTACCTCATAGATAAATAAATCCTCGTACCGTTTACCTATCGTAACCAATAGTTATTCACTGCTACAGTACTTTAATGTCTATATGCTGAAATAACCCATAATTATTGATGCAGAGACAATTACAACTTTTATATCACATGGATTTTGTTCAATTACATAATAATCTTTTTAATAATTGTAGAATCTCATTCCCAGAAAAACTTGATGTTGGATCTATTTTGGATGTATGTGATAACGCTAATCTCAACAATAATGGTTAACATATTTTGTATCCAATATCTCGTACGTACTGCTTTGTCTATAGAGTATAGACAATGCATTGCGTGCGAAATAGAGAACTTTAAACAGTAGCATTATGACCACGTTTGTATCATTGCATAGCGTTTCTCCTTACACACGGGAGTAACAATTTGTAACATTTTTTTTAGAGGAACGAGCACAGAGGCAATCTTATATTTATAAATTGTATTCAGTAATTGTACACGTTGGAACACCTGCACAAGGGCACTATTTTACATACGTAAGAGATATCGAAATAGATGAATGGTTATGTTGTAACGACAACATAATAAAGAAGGTAAATCAGTATATTTACTTATTTATCACCATTTCACTAAAACTGCGATATTTCAAGAAACCAGCATTCCCGTCTGAAAAAGCAGAACGATAATTCAATAATAATAGAATAAAGAATAATTATAATACTAGTGAAGTTAGACTTTTACTTTTATTGTTTTTCCCTAAGTAAAATTTTCCGTTTCTAGTTAGATGGGCGAGCAAAAGAAAAAAAAAATCATTAGTTATTGTAGTCTACCGACGTTATCATATGTATACTTTCGTGCATGAACCGTACTCACATCTCATTGACTAGAGTCTAAGTACCGGTCGCGCCATCTGAGATTAGTTTGCTGGGTCGCCATCCCCCATACAAAACCTTACACTATTATTATGTAACGTTACAGTTTATTGAAAATATTTTTCAATTACTTAATATTTCATGACAATAAATAACTCTTTACAAATGCTATATCAACTCAGTAATGATTGCCGTACGTAACATTTGTAACTACAATATTCAGCAGTAATTTTATTTATAGGCAACTGCAAATGATATTATATCTACATTTGGAATACAAAGTATTGATGAAACAGTTGAAAGTCAAAGTAGTGGCATTGCATACATACTTTTATATCATCAATTTGCAGAAACTACGAATACTATAATGAATGAAAATGCATCAGTGAATGAGGAGGTAACAACAAATTGTAAAAAACTTGTCACCCTGTCCAGTCATTTAAATATAAGAACTACATAAGTAAATTGTTTTCGACTTTACCAGTTTCACTGCTGTTTCATTATACGTTTATATTACTTGCATTATTTGAAGTACGTAAAAAAAAAAACACAAAAGAATATACTTTTCCAATGAAATGGCTGGTAAAGTTATGTGTGGTTGATGCAGAAAAATTTTGTTATTGCATGTCAATTTGCTGTAGCATAATTAAGGTGGCTTAGGTGTTGGATGTCGCACCAAGCGAAGGTAGCTTTCAGATTCGAATGGATTATGAGAAATATTTTTTGTTCATTGTCGTAATTTTTCAGTAGCTAAATCACAAATTTTATTTCAAGAGTTTAACTGGCAAAACACTTATAAAATGTCGATAAAAAGAATAACTCATCATTTTCGTCTGTGTATACGCAGAAAACGATAAATCACCATTCTCTTAATTTTCTTAAAATCCAAGGAGTTTGAGTAAAATTTTTATACTTTTCAAAGATTTTTTGTAAAAAAAAAATTACAAATACAATTTTTATTTGTAGAGTTTTGTCATGTACTTTTAGTAACAAATCCATAATTAGTCGTTTTAGTAACAAATCCAATAAGACGGCGTGTTACATTGATAAGTTTGCAGTAGCGATTTAGTAGCGATAAAGTGAAATACTCTAGTATGCTCTGTCGTAAATTAATTTGGCACACTTCATTTACATAAGTTCATAATATCAGAGATTATTATCATTCCAAAAAAATCGCCCAAGCCGCCTTAAATTTATAAATGACTGGACTACCAGTATTAGTATACTTTTACATACCATACACATTATTATACCTTGATTATGCAATACTGAGATTTATGTATTATAATCATGGATATGAATAAATTTTTAAGGTTACTCTTGAAACAACTGAAAATACTGATAAGAACAATAAGGTAAAAAAAGATAAAAAACTGTCGCTAAATGAACACAGAATATTAGATACTGAAAACTACCTCGCAACAATAGATACTGACATCGACATTAACAAAGTTTCCGAAAGTAATATTGACAGCAACAACTCAGCATATTCTAAATTATTTGTAAGCGATAATAAAGACAATAAAGATGATTTAAAAGATTCGTTTTCGACATTGCTGCTAAGGTAATGTAACTACTTCAAATTTTTTACTTTTGAAAAGTAACGCACAATGTCAGAGATACATTTTAGCGATTTTGTAATAAGTTGTGTAATAGTCACCCTCGTTGAAATGTTTTTTTTTTTTCTTGCCATTATTACATGATGCACTTTTGTCTAGTTCGGGTGTTATAGAGAATTCTCTGAACTTTTGGTCATAAAAATTATGTTGGCCATTGTTGGGCATGTAATGAGGACGATCACAACAGTCCCCCTCGGACATTGCTTCGCAAGTGCCCTTGAACCCAGTAATCTCTCTAGAGAAATACGAATCAGTTACGAAAACTATCATTCCTCGTCCGTGGGCGCTATTAGTGATTTAAGTACACAAAGTGCGTTATCTCATGCCAAGAAAACGTAGTTTTTAGGCACCAGGTAAAGTCTCGTAGCCTTTTTGATGAGAAAGGATCCATCAATTTTATTTTCTTTTTGCCTGTTCAACACGATTATGGTTAATCTACAAATGGTCGTTATCATAGCCTACTGTGAACCGATATACAATCTGAATGTATATGTATATATATGTTGGTCTAATTCTTTTTGTATCTACACGTACATGTTTTGAGAAAAAATTTGAGCCCAATCAAGTTAAAATTAACACACCCATAGCTGAATAACACATTGTCCAAAATTTGCAAAAAAGGAGTTTTTCAAATTTGAGGAACTGTAGAATAAGAAATCTGCAAGATTTACGTAAACATCACAATTGACTTTTTATTAAAAACGTGCTCAATAATCTGATTCATGCTTTGTGTACCGTAATTGTAAAATTTTTTAAATTGAATATAAAGTTCGTTAATAACAAAAAAATAGTCCATCCAGATCGCGACAGACCATCTACGATCGTGTTCAGCAGCCAAAAATACATTAAAAAAATTTTGCGTGTCCTTCTTCATTAAAAAAGAAGTGGGACCCTACCTGGCACTTAACCTAACAATATATACTTTAAAAAGAAGAAAAAGTAATGCTACGAGTCCTTAGAGGTCAATGTTACAGCTTCTAACTGTTAATTTAAGGGGGCTCCAGCGGGAGGAGTTAGGAGGTCACAGGTAGCCTAATTGATAGATAAAAACACGCTGATTCCAACGGTGTCCTTATTTACCCCTCTAACCCTGGAAAATTTTGAGATATTTGCTCTCAAAGTTCGTACATTATACATAGCCTCTCATAGAGCAACGTGAAAATATCGGTATTTTCTAACAATAATTGAGGAGTTACATGTCAGGACTGTAACTGTTTTATAGACAAACATCTCAGCTTTTAGATGGTACCTTCAAAAATATAGGTAAGCCTGGAAATATTTGAGATATTTTGTAAAGTATTGATCAAGTCATTGAATTAGCAGGGTCATGACGGGATGCCATCTTGTTGTTTGTAAGGCGCGCGCTTTTGAATATTTCAGAATTACACTGCATGTACTTACATAAGTTTCATGTCATTTGTAACTCTTTTTTAATCGTGTTCTCCTATGGATTACTTACACTTGTTTTTTTTAAATAAAATAGAACATTGAAAAATTTTAACTGCAATTACTTTTTATTTTATCAAAAATTGCGTCAATAATTTTTTTATTTGAAGTAACTCTTACTTTATTATTTACACTCATAGATAATAATGAGGTGATGCCATTTGTAGGATGTTTTTTATGTGCATCTACTAATACTTCTATTGATATCGATTCTTTGGCCATTTTATAAATTATCTCATCATTTATAATACCTTTTAATAATAATAATTTTTGTTTGTTATCATCAATTACTTTTTTATTTCTTTTTTGCTGTTGCAAAATCATTTCAGCATCCTGCAAGTCTTGATGACTCTTACAGTGATGTGTGATTTCTTTCATTTTTTATAACACAAAAAAACTAATTCTAAATAAAACGCTCTGTATGTGACAGAAGCTGCTGTTTGTTTACCATAGGTACGGACACATCATATATATAGATGATGGTGCTCGCTTATATATACACGTATATATAGATATATACTTACAGAAGTGATACCAACTAACCGAATAGTTTTCGGGTTGGTACCAGTGCTCGCTGGAGCCCCCTTAAATGGCATGTCTAAATTTTAAATGTGTCGATCGTTCTACGAGTATAGTGTAGCAGCTTTGTTTTAAACATAGCGTTTATAATTTTATGCCGTTATTTTGTTTGTAATTGTAAATTTACGACGTATAGAAGTTATAAAGTAGCATATAAAATGAAATTATAATTTTACTTAACAGCTTCCAACATTGACAACTAAAGAGAAAATCGAGGACATCAAACAATTTTGTAGCAAGGCAAAGTATTTAAATAGTTCATATACGTGTTATAATATAAAAGACGAGCATGGGCTGAAAGATGTTCCTGATTTTTTGAAATTAAAGTATGAGAGATTAGAGTCAACTCCGAAAATTAATTTATTACAAAGTCAGGAGATGAAAAGTGACGTTGCAGTGGCTTATGAAGAAACACTTAAGTATTGGAATGATTTTGTTACTATGATACAGAAAATTAGTACAGTTAAATAACAATTCATAGCATTACATGTGTAACATAGGTAAATAAAATATTTGTCCATTTTCAAGATATACAATGTATATCTTGATCATAAAAATGTATCACTTGATAGGAGCAGTAATATAATGTAGGTTGTCAAAACTTGTTCTTTTAATCTAAATTTTTTGAAAATGCGTGACATCGTTAATGTTGATAAAAACATATGAATTGGATAGTAAAGTGTTTGATGAATAAACGCTTCATACAAACAACAAAAACATGAACCGTTTCAATACTTACGAAAATTGTAGAAATAATTTTCCATTTTTACCATCTATAAACTATTAAGTGATTATACTGTACTCAGGCTTAACAAGTTTTAATTCTTAAGCTTAACGTTTTATATTTTTCCAGAAGAAGAATCCAACTTTGCATCGTCTTTCGATAATGTGGACGAATTTTTGTAAGTAAATCTAGGGTAAAACAGTATGGAAAAGTTTCTCGGGTTGTTTTATGAGCTAGAAATATGGGACAGAGGTGAAAGAAAATTGTCTAGTATTATTGGCCAATAAAAATTTCGCTGTATCTTTGGATCTAACTTTTAAAAAATATTACGATTTTGTCCCTCATTTTCTGTAAAACTACATCCATCAATTATTTTAGTTTCACCAACATCAAGAATTTTGTATCATCAGCAACTTCCGCCTTCTCATCCTGCAGCAATTGTCAAAAACAACATAAAAATAAATCAAATGCTTCCCCTGCTCGTTCAAGAAGTTGTAAAAAAGTAATGGTTTTTTAATTAACTATGAAAAAAAGTAAATAAATAAACAATTATTTCGTTTCTTTATCTTTTTAGGAATCAAAATATATAAAAGATTTTTTAGCTGTGTGCCCTTTTTGTGCTTTGACTTCGGCAGACTTTAGTTACTGTCTCAGGTGCCATAAAAAACTACCGGAAAACGTAGAAAGAGTTTCAACTTTATCTATTTGGACGAATAATATTCCTGTTGTAAGTATTTCGATGATAAAAAGTAAAACATGTAGAAAATGCTCTATGAATTTTAATTTACGTATGTTGGTCATTATTGTATACAAACCCGAGAAATTGTAACAAAATCTGACCATAATGTTATTATTTTTCCGGCATATTGCATACATAAACAAATATTACTTATTTATGATACAATACGTCACTAGGGCACAAAGTACAAAAATAAGCGCCTGAAGGGCGCGATTGTTGTATGTTGGTGCCTGAGTCGCGTATAATTTTTTTTACCGAGGGCACAAAGTGCAATTTTTGCGCCGTAGGGCACGAAAGTACTGTGGGCCTGGAGGGCTCAAAAAACTTTGCTGCCCGTAGGCCCAAAGTGATTACTAGGTCGCAAAGTGTGACCCGAGGGTGCAAAGCGGCAGTTGCACTTTGGGCCCATTGTAAAAAAAAATTTATTTTCGTGAAAAATAAAGTAAATCCAAACTTCAAGACTTTCAGCACTTGTGATTTTATGAGTTGTTGTAAAATATACCAATTTTCGGTTATTGTAAAACCGAAAAATAATTACAATTCTTTCTTATTATTATTTAAAAGACAAATATTATACACCGTATTATCCATCCGATGTAGCACAAATAACATTTTTCTTATTAATTAACGCATTTTTGTAACTGTTAATAATGTGATGTATCGAGCACTATATGGCACATCCAGATTCATATTTACTTGTAATGTATTACTTTCTACACTGGGCGCAATAAATAATAGTTCCATTACTTACAATTAAACTTTTCTTGCGGTAAATTGATGCGTTACTTAATGAGCTTTAACAAATTATTTAAAAAATACATAGATTATCTGAAAAAAAAAAAAAAAAAAAAAAAGGATAACGAACTTCTGCACATTATGTGCGTAAAAGTATCTTGATATTTTTACGTTACAAATTTCTTTTTGAAATAAAAATAGCACAGTTAAAAAAATGCCCACATAGCCGATGTTAATTGCCTATTACTTTCTATCCGTTTAACCTGTTGCAATAAATGTAACATGCACGTTTCAAAATGTTTCGCCAACTATTCAATATCAATTGTTAATTTTCAAATACCCGTAACTTCACAGTGATACAGTATAACATAATGGTAGTCTGTTTTTCCAGCAGTTGTTTTTCCGGCTCGTATGCTCATACTATCTCTTTATGTCAAAATTTATAATTAAACTTAAGATGTATGTATTATTTTAGTAATATAGCAATTTAACCATTATAAAAAGATGTAATTTTTGAAGGATTGGGTCAAAAACGTGTTCGGTGAATAAGAATGACCCATTTGAGGCGATTATAGAGACGTTTCAATCAATAAATCGGTAGTTGAAATTGTCTGATATACAAATATATTTTATTACTTACAGAAAATCCATCAATCAGAAATTATCCCAAAAGAGAATAATGTTGAGGGCCAAACTGAGACGATAATCACAATCGACGAAGATGATTGTACCAAAGAGTATAATACAAACATGTAGGTATTGTTGGAATTATCATAGTTAATTGTTTAATTATAATTTTTGTTGACTACCTCAACCGTTTTTAAAAGTTTACTGCACATTTAGTAGGAAAATAGGGCTTGCCACTGATGCGCAGTGCGTGCCTATCAACGGTTATAAATCATGACGGTTCCTAAGGTGTTCTTTCGCAAATAACGTGGGCCCATTTGTGACGAAAATAACTAATCTCGCTACTCACACGAAGTACTTTGTACCATAGGGCATACCTCACGTGTATATTTTCTTTGCTCCATTTGGCGGGAATGAACATTACGGACTTCTGAGATTTTTAATTCCCGCGAAGAATGCCGTCAGCCCTAGTGCAAAACAAATTTTTCGCAATTCAAGTGCCAATAAAAATAATTTTCTAAATGAAAATATAAAATCTATATTCGATGAAAGCTCAATTAGGAATTCTAATTATTTGTTTGATGAATGTGCATTTGCGTTAGCAGTAATATACAATTTGTATTGGAAAAAAGTTATTGAACAATAAAAAATGATTGTTAGTTATTCAAACACTTCAATTGTAATGTGAATCAATAAAAAATAGTTACTTTTATGTTTACTGCTACGGAACAGTTGACCTCCTTGTCTAACCAAAGTATTATTCAGTTTGGTAAATAAATCACATTTGGAATATAGATTTACTACAAGAAAATACAAAAATTATCGTTTGATTTTCAAGAATCATTGTCATTTTGAATCTGAACTTAAACTTGACAAAATAAAATATTGAATGCTTTTCAACTCTGCAAACAAATACATTTATTTTTATGTTTCCAAAAATTAAAAGTAAAAAATATTGTCGTTTACATAAGCGTGTTACGTAATAATGGCAGTTTCCGTCAGATTAGTGCCATCGTCTCCGGGGCTATTTTGCGTCCCGAGGTTCCCCTGTTTTTCCTACCGAAGGTACACGGGCCTCTCAAAAATGGCCCAGGTAGGAGAATAATTGTTACTGTTAATGAACATGCTACGTTGGGATTTTGTTGCAGTTAACAATTTAACGTTATTGTTATCGATACCGAAAAACAAAATATTTTGCAACCCTGATGACTCATGCACATAAAAATAATATTTAATTTTTGCAATTTTTTTTCAGATTGTTGATTTATCCTGCACTGCCCAATAAAGGAGGCTTATGTCTATATAAAGAAAATATAAAATGTCTGGATGACAGCAGCTATTTAAACGACGCTATTATAAATTTTTACTGCAAATATTTGTATTTGGAAATATTGAATCCATACGACCGGAATCGCAGTCACATTTATGATACATTTCTATACGCAAACCTACAGAGGCATATGGATAGTCGCAGAGATGTTTATCCTCTTTCCTGTAAGAAATCAATAGAAATATATCTATTTGAAAGAGATTTTTTACTGATTCCGGTAAACGAACGGTAATTACATTTTTACGTATAAATGTTCTGAAATTTACATTTTACACTTAATTAGTAATGATAAACACGATCCGCGCAATGTAATTCTTATTAGGTATATGACTTAGTTTTATGATTCAACTTGCACACTTGCTGAAAGAAAAGAGATACAAATTTTGTTGATAGTATTCTGCTCCCAAAATCTTTATAGACTTTATGGTCTTTGCAAATCATTACAAAATTTGTAATTAAAGTTCATCAATAATTAAATTGACAAACAATAATGAATTTGTTGTAATACAAGTGTATGTGTCGTAGAATATTCTAATATTTTTAATGAATATTACGCGTTATATTTTATTTTCTTTCATATTAATATCAATTAACAACAGATCGTTACTTTAATTGTTCGAAATAAGAAGACAAACAAATCATACTGTACCTCTATAGCTAATTTTTTGATTGTAAGACAATTTTATTTTCATTATTACTAAAATTGAATGCAATTTACTTCATTAAAACACGAACTGTATAAGTAACCACGTGACCTGTCTAAACCAATGACAGAACAAATACAGAGGCCATACTCACGTGACAACCCATGTTTTGGGATGAGTTGCATATTTCACGTGCCTGGCAGTGTACCCAAAAGTAGTACCGAACGTAAGCGCGAAATTCAAATAGGCTATACGCCCAATTCCACAAGAACCCAAGAACTTTAACCTAATAACCCAGTGCGTGCATGAATCAATCTGCAGTAACTAAATACCTTATACTATGGACGATTGCTTAATAAATAATTAAAACACGAAGCAGCTAATCCCCAACAACCAAATGCGCTCTACTGCCTGCACTGGTTTATAATAATAAAAATAATTCATACTCTACGTCAATCGATAAAAAAAAACCTCTCAAGCGCTTAATTCCCACAAACCCAATAGGCTCTACTGTCTGTACAATTTAATAAAGGTAATTGATTAATAAATACATAGTGAGCCTGTAAAGAACAGATTATTTCTTAAATAAATAAAATTTCAAGCGCTTAATTCCCAGACACCCAATAGGCACTACTGATTGTACTGTTCGATATAGATGATTTATTAATAAATAAATAGTGAGCCTGTAAGAGACAGATTATTTTATAAATAAATAAAAAAAATTCCAAAAGCGTAATCTCTAGAATCCTAATTGGCTCTACTATCTATACTGTTTAATTAGGGTCATTTATTAATAAATAAATAGTGAGCCTGAGAAAAAAAAATTATTTTATAAATAAATAAATAAAATCCTAAGAGCTTAATCCCCAGAAACCCAATAGGCTCTACTGTCTGTACTGTTTATTCGGTAATTTATAAATTAATTAATAGATAGTGAGCCTGTGGTAAGCCAATTATTTTTAAACTAAACAAATAAATAAAATCCCAAGAGCTTTATCCCCAGAAACCCAATAGGCTCTACTATCTGTACTGTTTAATTAGGGTAATTTATTAATAAATAAATAATGAGCCTAAGAAAGAGAAATTATTTTATAAATAAATAAATAAAATCCCAAGAGCATAATCCCCAGAAACCCAATAGGCTCTACTGTCTCTACCGTTTATTCAGTAATGTATTGATTAATTAATTGACATTGAGCCTTTGCTAAGCTAGTTATTTTTAAAATAAATAAACAAAATCCTATGCGCTCAATCCACAGAAACCCAATAGGCTCTACTGTCTGTACCGTTTATTCGGTAATGTATTATTTAATTAATTGACAGTGAGCCTGGGCTAAACCAATTAGTATTAAAATAAATGAATTAATTAAATCCCAAAAGTTTAATCCCCAGAAACCCAATAGGCTCTACTGTCTCTACCGTTAATTCGGTAATGTATTAATTAAATAATTGACAGTGAGCCTGTGTTCAACCAATGAGTATTAAAATAAATGCATAAATAAGATCCCAAGCGCTTAATCCCCAGTGACCCAATAGGCTCTACTGTCTGTACCGTTTATTCGATAATGTATTTATTAATTAATCGTCAGTGAGCCTGAGCTTAACCAATCAGTATTAAAATAAAAAAATAAATAAAATCCTAAGAGCCTTATTTTGAGAAACCTAATAGGCTCTACTGTCCGTTCCGTCTACTCGAAAAGTAATTGATAAATTAATTGACAGTAAGAGATAGTTTATTTTCTCACAATCACAAGCTTAAAAAAATAATCTTTTAAGTAAGCAAAAGTAATGTTCTGACTACCTACTTAGACAGTACAGAAGGAAAATCAGCAGATTCAATAATTATTATAGTTTTTCAATAGCGTTGCGTATAATACCAATTAAAAAAACACGTTGTTTGTTCTTATTATTTACAGAACATTCAAAGGTATCTTAGAATCCTGGAAGTTTTTTATTATTAATTCCTTCCTTTTTTTATTAATTTTTTTATATGTATATACCTTATTAAATGAATTTACTGCGTCAACTTTGTCACAACTTTTTTGAAAATGCTAGCATTCATGTCTTCTTACTCTCAATTTGACGTTTACGTTATACTTTTTTGGTAAAGTGTGAATTATTTAATGTTCTTTTTATTTACTAGTTCTAATAAAGATTGACAAGGGCAACAAGTTGCCATTTGACGGAATAAGAAAGTACTATCCAAAAAGGTACTTAGAAATTGTGTCAGTTTATTGTGCGGAAATCACAATAACACTGTACTCATCATAATAATATTTTTTTATAATTACGTTCCACATATCAATGTGTATGACAAAGTTATTTTGTACAAATCTCATGTGAAATAACAATGAGTGGGATCAGTAGAGCATATATAATTTTCTGTGGATTCAGCGCTAATGTCATATTTTTTTTATTGATTAATATGCAAGTCAAGACATCAACTAGCTTAGTGGTACTGACTAACGTAAGATAGTACTACTGAATTAATAATTAATGAACACACTGAAAACAGTAGAGCACATTTGGCAAATAAAGATGAAGAGCTTAGAAATTTAAAAATCTATTTATTTACTTAGTTTGAAAAAGCAGTCTAGTAGACAATTACTGATAATTAATTTACCAATTAATTACGTAAAAAGCAGAACAGACAGTAGAGCCTATTGGGTTTCTGTGGATTGAGCGCATAGGATTTTGTTTATTTATTTTAAAAATAACTAGTTTAGAAAAGGCTCAATGTCAATTAATTAATTAATACATTACTGAATAAACGGTAGAGACAGTAGAGCCTATTGGGTTTCTGGGGATTATGCTCTTGGGATTTAATTTATTTATTTATAAAATAATCTATCTTTCTTAGGCTAATTATTTATTTATTAATAAATCACCCTAATTAAACAGTACAGATAGTAGAGCCTATTGGGTTTCTGGGGATCAAGCTCTTGGGATTTTATTTATTTGTTTAGTTTAAAAATAATTGGCTAACCACGGGCTCACTATCTATTAATTAATTTATAAATTACTGAATAAACAGTACAGACAGTAGAGCCTATTGGGTTTCTGGGGATTAAGCTCTTAGGATTTTATTTATTTATTTATAAAATAATTTTTTTTTCTCAGGCTCACTATTTATTTATTAATAAATGACCCTAATTAAACAGTATAGATAGTAGAGCCTATTAGGTCTCTGGAGATAACGCTTTTGGAATTTTTTTTATTTATTTATAAAATAATCTGTCTTTTACAGGCTCACTATTTATTTATTAATAAATCATCTATATCGAACAGTACAATCAGTAGTGCCTATTGGGTGTCTGGGAATTAAGCGCTTGGAATTTTATTTATTTAAGAAATAATCTGTTCTTTACAGGCTCACTATGTATTTATTAATCAATTACCTTTATTAAATTGTACAGATAGTAGAGCCTATTGGGTTTTGTGGGAATTAAGCGCTTGGGATTTTTTTTTTTATCGATTGACGTAGAGTATGAATTATTTTTATTATAAACCAGTGCAGGCAGGAGAGCGCATTTGGTTGTTGGGGATTAGCTGCTTCAGGTTTTAATCATTTATTAAGCAATCGTCCATAGTATAAGGTATTTAGTTACTGCAGATTGATTCATGCACGCACTGGGTTATTAGGTTAAAGTTCTGGGGTTGTTGTGGAATTGGGTGTATAGCCTATTTGAATTTCGCGCTTACGTTCGGTACTACTTTTGGGTACACTGGTGCCTGGTGCTCAGAAAGTGAATAATCTCGTCCGCTGCGTGGACGGCAATATGGACTCCACGGACACCAGGACACGTAATAGTAGATTTCTTACCTAGGCAGGAAGTACAATTTGCGTGCCCGAAAGGCGCGGTTGTTGTATGTTTGTGCCCGAGGTGAAAACGACATTTTCTGTTTCGAGGGCGGAAAGTGCAACTTTGCGCCCATGGGCACACTCTTTGTCCACCGATTACTTTACATTGTAGGGTGGGAATAAACTTTCGGCCTAGCAGGGCCAGAATGTTTCTACCCACCTGTGGACGGAAAGTAATTAGCGGACGAAAAGTGCGTCCTAGGGCACAAAGCACTTCACCCGAGGGACGAAACATCGTATACACGTAACACATTCGGAGGTGAAGAAATGTCCTAGAATGCTCAGTGACGGCCCTTGACTTCGCCTCAGGCGTTTATTCACAACAAGTCTGCGACATTCTTAACTTCGCTCATTGTGTAATATACTATTTTTTTTTGTATGGGCCTAAAGTGCAACTGCCGCATGAAACCTTTGTAATCGCTTTATGTCCACGATCGTAGGGGGTGGAAAAAAATTTTGCTGGACACGGGCACAAAATGACTTTATGTGACGAAATATGTGTCCACGGGCGCAAAAAGCAATTTTTCACCCTCAACAAGCAACACAATGTACATAATTTGAGCACAAATGTACAGCAACCGCACCCTTCGGGCACTTAAGTTTATGCTTTGTGTCTTAGTGACATTTTACTATTATCAATGTTTAATTACTATTCTATTTTATCAAGTACATGCTAACATAGACAATATACAATTTCAGTGTACATTGGTTTTTGGTCGTGGTCTGTTTTCCTCTGCAAGTTTTACTCGCCGATGATGATAAACCAGTTGCAATAAAAAAGAAACTTTTGGATGAGATAAGAAGGTATAACTACTATTAAATCTGTAATTTCCGATTCCATTAATACTGAAATAGTATAATGGTAAATGTAACTAAATCTTAACGAAAAATTAAAATAATGATAAGCATTGTAATTTACTACCATTATAATACTTCATCCAACATTCATTGAGTAGCGTTACAAGTGAAGAGATAAAATCATATTTGATTTTTTCTTTTCCGCAGCCAATAGTAAATATAAAAACATTTTTAGAATATTAATGACACAATGCAGCAAGCTACGACAAAGTTTACCAAAGGAATTCGAACGTTCCTAATTTTTTTTTAAGGAATATTAATACGTATTGAAGGGTTTTCGCTTGAAGAAATCATTAATCTCATTCAAAACACATGAAAAGTAACGTTTGATAAACTGTTGAAAGCTCTGACAATCAAACAATAAAAAAATCCTTGGTCATTCAATCAAAAATTCATTAAATCAAAATTTATTTTTTCTGAATCAAAGAAATTTTATCAATTTTCAAATATTTTTCAACCAGAAATCCAGCTATAACATTCTTAAAAGCACACAGTACCAACGGAGAGAGGCGTATTACTTTGAAATTTTAGAATAATTATTATTTTTGATCTCTTACATATATTTTAATGGAATTGAGATTTATAGGTACTACAAGTGGTCACATACAAGTTATCAGGTTCAACATTAGTAGAGTTTCGACAGTATTTTTCCAAAATGTAAAAAATATGTAATTTTGAACAGAGACTATTTAAGAATGGTTTTCCTATAACAAAATTTTTTTTGAACACGCTGTAGAAAAAGCAGTATGGTTTCAAATATACTTACATTCGACTCTAAATTTTTAAATACATTCTAAAGAAAAGAAAAACTATGTGTTTTTTAAGAATGTACTACTGTAAAAATATACCTGTTTTCAATTTTTGTGTAAGAGCTGGCTTTCTCATCTTAAAAAATTTAAAAACTCCGAAATGTTATTCAATCTGAATAAGCAATTGATTTGATGCATATTTGAGTCAATGACAGATGTTTTAATTGTAGTTCAATGTGTGGACTGTGCAAAAATTGATCAAGTGTTAAGTTAATTTTTATGGACGAAACGTTTTCCAAATAAAATCCTGAAACACGTGTCTTTCGTTAATTTTCATTTATAAAATTAAAAACAGAAGATCTGTAGTTAAATCGTTAACGTCTTCGTCGGTTGCTCCATGATGTTAAACTGATTCTACCGTATAGTCAAAGTATAATGTAACATCATTATATCATTGTTGGAAATGTGTTTGTTACAGCCCTTGCATTTTAATCTTCAACTCTATAATGGGATATGAGTCGAAGTCCGTCAGTGAGAACATTTTAAAATTCTTGAACAACAAATATCAAGAAATGTATGGGATCTCGGAATTATTTAACTCAGTAAATATGCCAACGAAGTACGTAGATATTCCGCAACAAAGTAACAGCACAGATTGTGGGATATTTTTATTGCAGTTTGTCGAGTCTTTCTTCACAGTAAGTAAAATTGTAACTGTTTAGTTACATTACAGTACATTAAATCAAATCGAAACTCGATGAGCCCATGTTATTTGTAGAACCCCATCAAAAATTATGAAGACATACCCTGTCTTCAAAACTGGTTTGGCGAACAAAAAATAGCTAATAAAAGAACAGAAATTAAGCAGTTAATTTGGAAAATGGTCTCACATAACAAAGAATTGTAGCACTCACTGTTATTACTCTAAATAATGATTTTAAAATAAATTTAAGTATTTTTATGACTTGCAATTAATTGTAACTCATTCTCACTATTAAAACCATAATGCTATTGTACCCCTGGGAAGGGGGGGGGCTGATGGACCATCCATGGAAATGGAAGAAACCACTGTCATATTAATGGCACAAGACTACCTTGTAAATATGTTTGAAGAGTCTTTTTCATTCAACCGTCCTATAGTTACAGATTTACTTTGTAATTGTGTTATTAATTATATAAATATTCCAAAGTAACCATATATATCAAAAATTTACGGATACAGAAATCCTTCTGCATACCTCCATATAAATTCGTTTTCTTAATTATACACATTAGTGCGTAGAAAATTTGCCAGTCTTTCTATTTTTTAGCTTGAAATATGGTACAGCATTGATAACAGAGTAGCAATTTGACAAACTGAAATCAATATAATTAAAATAAAAAATATGTTTCACTGGCAAACTTAATTTTTGTATTTCAGAAAACATGACGGCTATTATTACTAATTGTAGTAAAAAAGTATTCATTCGTAGCATGCTTTATATCTAACTAATGTGTTAAATACCAAAAAAGGAAAATAACAATCACTATAAATGTGATGTAACAATATCGAAGAGAAAATATTGACCATAAGGTAACCATTGTATTGATATGTACCAAACAGCGACTTATCATAGTAGCAAAAAAAGCCAAGCCCAATTGAAGCGACAAGAGACACATTTTTGTTATTAGTTTTGGTGATGACTTGCTGACGGGAGGTGGAAATATTTATACAAACTGATCATAAACATACAAAAACAAATCAATTATTCACAGTGATATTTAGAATTTAATGATATATTTATTAACATTTGGGGCCCTGAGTTAAAGCATACAGTGAAATTTGTTTACTAATCTGAATTGAAAGGTAAGTCGACGTTCAGCTTAAAATAATGTGACATCCGCATTGCAAAGGAAGCTATGTCGGCAGAAATACATGGGGTGCTAATCAATTAATTATACAAGATAAATAAATTAATTGGCTAGAACCAGAAAAATTGCACCGAACAACACGCCGCAGAATCGTAAACATAAAGCTGTTTCTCCTCATCTCCACTAGTCCGCTTAGAATCGGATGCTATAGATGCTGCCAACTTTGGCAATGGAAAAAAGCGAGGCGCTGATATATATATATATATATATGCATACATCGTTTCAAACTTATAGCTTTATCATTAAATTCGGATGATTAATACTTTGTAACTCATGCCATTCATCACATTAAATTGTTTTTTTCTATCTTAAATTAACCTTTAAATTAGGGAAGTTTACTATATGACCATAAAGTGTAAGTATTAATAATGTTCAAATCGATTTATAAAAAGCACTGCAAGAACAGATTAATAATTTTTTTCACAACGCAGATGTATTTCTTTCAATTAATTAAGACTCTTAAGTACTCAAATGGTACTACATTGCTATGATTATTTTTTTTCATTTTTCAAATTTTTGAATTTTCCGCTGGGTGGGGTGCCGCAGTCGAGAGCACTGACGGGGAATCATCATAGCGAATAATGTAGGATTTACGTAAATCCTAATTACATTATTATTTATATCAAAAAAACGGTGAAAAAATAATTATCGATCTAAAATGAGTGACAATGGTGCTGAAACTAACTTTATTTATTAAGTTACATAAGCTTAAAAATAACAAGCGATTTAGTTTTGTCAACAAGCTGAAGTCATCCTAAATAATGTAGAGTAGATATATTTTTATTTATATGATGTGTTAGAAGTATGAGACTTTCTTAGTACTAGCAACCACTATAGCATAGGCAGTTACTGCTGATATAACTAAATTGCTTACATATAAACAATATTAGTTCAAAAATAATTATAAGCGGTTTAGTATTTTTTTTTACCATTTTTTAATCTTTAAATGACTTATTTCTGCCTAGACAGGATTCTCTTTCAGACGTTCTACCCATGCGTTCTAGTTTTTTTAAGTTACATTGTTAACACAACTCATAAAGGGCTTATTTAAAAAAATAACAATAAGTTATTCTTGTAGGTAGCTAAGAATCTTATTTCACGAAGCATGAACAGTGCAATTGATCCAAGTTACACGTAGAGCTTAATTTTTTTAGTATTTACATAAAAAATATAGTAAAAAAATAATTATTTATCTAAATTGAGTGAACATGGTGCCTGAACCACGAATACTTATTAACTTTAACATGTTAAGTAATAACGAGTGATTTAGATTTGTCAACAAGCCAAAGACATCCTATTTAATGTACAGTAGGTATATTTTTATCCATACGTTGCGCTGAATCCGTTAGTTTTTCTTAGGAAAAACAACCGCTATAGCATAGGAATCAAGTACTCATCAAACTAAATAACTTTTCTGTCAACTATACATGGATAAAAGGATTTATAAGCGGTTTCAAATTTTTTTTACCATTTTTTATTTCCTAAATGACTTATTTCTGCGTAGACCGAATTTTGTTCCATAATCTACCCACGCATTTTAGATTTACCTTATATAATAACATTATTAACACAACTCATAAAAGGCCTTTAAAAAACAGAAAAAACACTCTTTATGTAGGTTAATACTGCTAAGAAATTTATCTGGCCAGGAATCAGCAAAGTAATGAATGTAAGTAATACAAGATGCCTAATTTTCTTAGTAATAACATAAAAAAAATGGTTAAAAAAGAATTATTTTTCTAAAATACATGCACATGGTGCCTAAACCACTTCTACTTATTAAGTGATATGAGGTTAGGAATAACAAGCGATTTAGTTTCGTCAACAAGCTAAAGTCGTCTTATATAATGTAGAGTAGATATATTTTGGAGTAAACGTTATGCTGGATCCATGAAATTCTTTACGGACAAACAACTGGTACGAGAAAGGAATTTTACTGCTGATACAACTAAATCGTTTGATTATGAACAATACATGTTTAAAAAAATTTATAAGTGGTTGAGTATTCTTTTTACTTTTTATTCTTCTCTTGTTGACTTATTTCTGCGTAAGCTAAATTCTCTTTTAAACGACCTTCTTATGCATATCAGTTTTTTTGAATAACATTATTAACACAACCTAAGAAGTGCTTATTTAAAGAAACAGAAATAAAATGTCTATGTAGGTAGGTATTCTAAAGGAATTTATCTCACTGGGCATCAGCAGAGCATTTAATTTAAGTTATACGAAAAGCCTAATTTTCTCAGTATACTTATGAAAAAATTTGTTAACAAAAAATTATTCACTTAAAATAAATGGACATGGTGCCTAAACGACTCATACTGGTTATTTGATATACGTTGAGTAATATTAAGCGATTTAGTTTTCTGAACTCGCTAAATTCATCATATATATTGTAAAGTAGATAAATTTTTCACATAACGTTGTGCTTAAAAGTAACAAGTGATTTGGATTTGTCAACAAGCAAAAGACATCGTATTTAATGTACAGTAGATATGTTTTTATTTATACGTTGCGCTGGATCGGTTAGTTTTTCTTAGGAGTAACAACCACTATAGCATAGAAATCAAGTACTACTTAAATTTAATTACTTTCTTATTAACTATATATGGATAAAAGCACTCATGAAAGGCCTTTGAAAAAAAAAAAATACACTCTCCATGTAGGATGGTACTGCTAAAAAATTTATATTGCCAGGAATCAGCAGTGTAATAAATGTAAGATATACGTGATGCCTAATTTCCTTAGTAATAACATAAAAAAAATGGTGAATAAAAAAAATATTCTTTTAAAATATATAAACATAGTGCCTAAACCACTTTTACTTATTAAGTGATTAAAGTTTAGGAATGACAAGCGATTAAGTTGTAGCAACAAGCTAAAGTTATTTTATATAATGTAGGGTAGATATATTTTTAAGTATACGTTATGCTGGATCCGTGAGTCTCTTTACAGACGAACAACCGGTATGGCGCAGAAATTTTATTGCTGATACAACTTAATCGTTTAATTATGAACAAGATATGTTTAAAAAAATTTATAAGTGGTTGAGTATTCTTTTTACTATTTTTTATTCTCTAGTTGACTCAATTTGGCGTAAGCTAATTTCTTTTCCAAACGACCTATTTATGCATATTATTTTTTTAAATAACATTATCAACACAACCTACGAAGTGCTTATTTAAAAAATTTAAAATGAAATGTCTATCTAGGTAAGTATTTTAAAGAAATTTGTCTCACTGGTCATTAGCAGTGCAATTAATTGAAGTAATACGAAAAGCCTAATTTCCTCAGTATTCTTATAAAATAAATTGTCAAAAAAATTATTCTTTTAAAATAAATGGGCATGGTACCTAAACCTTTTATACCTGTTATTTAATATACGTTTAGCAGTATTAAGCGATTTAGTTTTCTGAACTAGCTGAATTCATCATATATATTGTAAAGTAGATATATTTTTATTCTTACGTTGTGCTAAATCCGTTAGACTATTTTTGGACTAACAACCTTTATGACATAGAAATTTATTGCTGATACAACTAAGTTTTTTGTTTATAACTAATATAATTTTATAAGAATTTACGAGCAGTTAAGTATTTTTTTTACCATTTTTTATTCTTTAAATGCCTTATTTTTGCGTAGACAGATTTTTCTTTTCGACGTTCTATCCATACATCTTAGTTTTTATAAGTAACATTATTAGCACAATTTATGAAGGGCTTATTCACAAAAATCAAAATAAATTGTCCTTGTAGGTAGGAACTGTTTAAAAATTTTTCTAACGGAGCATCAGCAGTGCAATTAATTCAAGTTATACTTAAAACCTAATTTTCTTAGTATTTACATGAAAAAAACGATAAAAAAATAATTAGTTATCTGAATTAAGTGAACGTGGTGCATAAAACACAAATACTTATTAATTTCAACATGTTAAGTAATAACAAGTGATTTGAATTTGTCAACAAGCCAAATACATCGTATTTAATGTACAGTAGATATATTTTTATTTTTACGTTGCACTGGATCCGTTAGTTTTTCTTAGAAGTAACAACCGCTATAGCATAGGAATTAAGTACTAATCAAACTAAATCACTTTTTCATTAACTATATGTGGATAAAACTATTTATAAACGGTTTCAAATCTTTTTTACCATTTCTTATTTTCTAAATGACTTATTTCTGCGTAGAACGAATTTTGTTCCAGAATCTACCCATGCATTTTAGATTTATTCAATAACATCATTAACATAACTCATAAAATGCTTTTAAAAAAAAAAAAAAAACACTCTTCATGTAGGATGGTACTGCTAAGAAATTTATCTCGCCAAGAATCAGCAGTGTTATGAATGTAAGTTATACGTGATGCCTAATTTCCTTAGTAATTACATGAAAAAAATGGTTAAAAAAAAATTATTCTTCTAAAATATATAGACATGGTGCCTAAACCACTTTTACTTATTAGGTGATATAAGTTTGGATATAACAAGCAATTTAGTATTGTGAACAAGCTAGAAACATCTTTTATAATATAGGGCAGATATATTTTTAAGTATACGTTGTGCTGGATCTGTGAGTTTTCTTGCGGACGAACAAACGGTATGGCACAGGAATTTCATTGCTGATACAACTGAATCGTTCAATTATAAACAATGTATGTTAAAAAAAAATTTATAAGTGGTTGAGTATTCTTTTTACTATTTTTCATTCTCTAGTTGACTTATTTCTGTGTAATCCAAATTCTCTTCCAAACGACCTATTTATGCATATTAGTTATTTTAAATAGCATTATCCTTACAACCTACGAAGTGCTTATTTAAAAAAAAATTAAAACTTCAATATCTATGTAGGTAGAAATTCTAAAGAAATTTACCTCACTGGGCATCAGCAGTGCAATTACTTTAAGTAATACGAAAAGACTTATTACCTCAGTATTCTTATGAAATAAATTTTTAACATAAAATTATTCTTCTAAAATAAATGGACATAGTGCCTGAACCACTCATACTTGTTGATTAATATATGTTTAGTGGTATTAAGCAGTTTAGTTTTTTAAACAAGCTGAATTTATCATATATATTGTAAAGTAGATATATTTTCATTTTTACGTTGTGCTGGATCCGTTAGACTATTCAAGGACTAACAACCTCTATGACATGGGAATTCATTGCTCATACAACTTAATTGTTTGTTTATAACTAATATTAGTTTGAAAAAATTAATGAGAGGTTCAGTAATTTTTTACCATTCTCTATTTTTTACATGCCTTATTTTTGCGTAGACAGATTTTTATCTTAGACGTTCTATCTATACATCTTAGTTTTTATAAGTAACATCATTAACACAATTTATAAAGGGCTTATTCAGTTAAATAAAAATAAATTGTCTTTGTAGGTAGAGACTGTTAAGATATTTGTCTTACGGGGCTTCAGCAGTGCAACTAATTCGAGTTATACTTAAAACCTAATTTTCTTAGTATTTACATGAAAAAAATTGTAAAAAATTAATTATTCTTCCAAATAAATTGACATAGTGTCTTAACGACTTATAATTATTAACTTTGATACGTTAAGTTATAACGCGGAATGTATTTCTTTTAACCAGCTGAAGTAATCTTACATTCTGTTAAGTAGATATATTTTCATTCATAGGTTATGCGGGATCCGTTAGTCTTTTAAAAAAATAACAATTGCTTTGGCATAGAAAAATATTGCTTATATAACTAAAACATTTACTTATACGTGATGTTCATGTTTAAAAGAATTAAAAGTGATTTCGTATTTTTTTTACAATCTATTATTCTCTAGTTGACTTAATTCTGCGCAAGCCAAATTCTCTTTCAAACAATCTAATCATGCATTTTAGTTTTTCTTAAATAACATTATAAACACAACCTATAAAGTGCTTTTTTAAAAAAATATAAATAAAATTTCCATGAAGGTAGGTACTTTTAAGAAATTTATTTTACGCGGTTTAAGCAGTGCAATTAATTTGAATTATACAGAAAGCCTAATTATCTTAGTATTTACATGTAAAAAATAGTAAAAAATACATATTCTTTTAAAATTTATTGGACATGTGGCCTTAACCACATAAACTTGTTAACTGATATACGTTTAGTAACATTAAGCAATTTAGTTTTTTTAACAAGCTGAAGTCGTATTAAATATTGTAAAGTAGATATATTTTAATTTAAACGTTGTGCTAGATCCGTTAGGCTATTTTTTAGACTAATAACCACTATGTTATAAAAATTTATTGCTTATATAACTAAATAGCTAACTTATGAACAATATAAGATTAAACGAATTTGTAAGCCGTTTAGTATATTTTTTACCTTTTCTTTATTCTCTTGATACCTTATTTCTCCGTAGACCGCATTATTATTAAGACGTTCTTCTCGTGCATTTAAGTTTCTTTAAATAACATTTTTAACACAAGTAATGAAAGGTTTGGTTTAAAGAATGAAATAAAATGTCTATGTTAGTAGGTACTGCATAGAAAATTATTATACGGGGCATCATTATAGCAAATCATGTAGGTTTTACGTAAATCCTAATTACCTTATTATTCACATTAAAAAACGGTAAAAAAATAATTATCGATCTAAAATAAGTGACAATGGTGCTGAAACTAACATTATTCATTAGGTTATATAAGTTTAAAAATAACAAGCGATTTATGTTTGTTAACAAGCTGAAGTCATGTTCAATAATGTAGAGTAGATATATTTTTATTTATATGTTGTGTTAGAAGTATAAGACTTTCTTAGTACTAGCAACTACTATAGCATAGGCATTTACTGCTGATATAATTAAATTGCTTACTTATGAACAATATTAGTTTAAAAATAATTATAAGTGGTTTAGTATTTTTTTTACCATTTTTCAATCTCTAAATGACTTATTTCTGCGTAGACAGGATTCTCTATTAGACGTTCTACCCATGCGTTCTAGTTTTTTTAAGTTACATTATTAACACAACTCATAAAGGGCTTATTTAAAAGAATAAAAATAAGTTATTCTTGTAGGTAGCTACTGCAAAGAATCTTATCTCACGAAGCATGAACAGTGCAATTGATCTAAGTTACACGTAGAGCTTAATTTTCCTAGGCTTCACGTAAAAAATATAGTAAAAAAATAATTATCCATCTAAATTAAGTGAACATGGTGCCTAAACCCCAAAGTCTTATTAACTTTAAAATGTTAAGTAGTAACAAGTGATTTGGATTTGTCAACAAGCCAAAGACATCGTATTTAATGTACAGTAGATATATTTTTATTTATACGTTGCGCTAGATCTGTTAGTTTTTCTTAGGAGTAACAACCGGTTCAGCATAGAAATTTGTTGCTAATTGAATATATCGCTTTTTATTAACAATATATAATTAAAAAAATAAATTAGGGTTTTAAATCTTTTTCACTATTTCTTATTTTCTGGATGACTTATTTCTGCGTAGACTAAATTTTATTTCAGACGATCTACTCATGTATTTCAGTTTTTCTAAATAACATTATCAACACACCTTTTAAAGGGCTTACTTAAAAAAAAAAAAACAGTATTTTTATGTAGGAAAATACTGCTATAAAATGTATGTCACGGGGCATTGGCAGCGCAATCAATTTAAGTAATAAGAAAAGCCCTATTACCTAAGTACTTACATGATTAAAATGTTAAAAGAATAATTATTAAACTAAAATAAGTGGACATGGTGCCAAAACCACTTATTTTTTTTAAATGATATAAGTTAAGAAATAACAAGCAATTTCGTTTTGTCAACAAGCTAAAGTTGTTTTATATGATGTAGAGTAGATATATTTTTAATTATACGTTATTTTAGATCTATGAGTTTCTCTCCGGACGCACAACCACTATGGCATAGAAATCAAGTACTTCTTTAACTGAATCACTTTCTTATTAACTATATGTGGATAAAAGCATTTATAAGCGGTTTTAAATCTGTTTTACCATTTTTTATTTTCTGAATGACTCATTTCTGCGTAGACCAAATTTTCTTCCAGAATCTACCCTGCATTTTAGATTTATTTAATAACATCATCAACACAACTCATGAAAGGCCTTTAAAAAAAAAAAATACAATTTTCATGTAGGATGGTACTGCTAAGAAATTTATATTGCCAGGAATCAGCAGTGTAATGAATGAAAGATATACGTGATACCTAATTTCCTTAGTAATTACATTAAAAAAATGGTGAAAAAAAAAATATTTTCTAAAATATATAGACATAGTGCCTAAACCACTTTTACTTATTAAGTGATAAAAGATTAGGAATAACAAGCGATTCAGTTTTGGCAACAAGCTAAAGTCATCTTATATGATGTAGGGTAGATATAATTTTAAGTATACATTATGTTGGATCCATGAGTCTTTTTACAGACGAACAACCGGTATGGCACAGAAATTTTATTGCTGATACAACTAAATCGTTTAATTATGAACAATATATGTTTAAAAAAACTTATAAGTGGTTGAGTATTCTTTTTACTATTTTTTATTCTCTAGTTGACTTATTTTTGCGTAAGCTAAATTCTTTTCCAAATGACCTTTTTATGCATATTAGTTTTTCTAAATAACATTATTAACAAAACCTACGAAGTGCTTATTTAAAAAAATTAAAATAAAATGTCTATGTATGTAAGTATTTTAGAGAAATTTATCTCACTGGTCATTAGCAGTGCAATTAATTTAAGTAATACGAAAAGCCTAATTTCCTCAGTATTCTTATGAAAAAAATTGTTAAAAAAAATATTCTCCTAAAATAAATGGGCATGGTGCCTATGCCACTCATACATGTTATTCAATATACGTTTAGCAGTATTGAGCGATTTAGATTACTAAACTAGCTGTATTTATCATATATATTGTAAAGTAGATATAATTTTATTTTTAGGTTGTGCTAGATCCGTTAGACTATTTTAGGACTAACAACCTTTATGACATAGAAATTTTTTGCTGATACAACTAAATTGTTTGTTTATAACTCATTTAAGTTAATAAGAATTTGTGAGCAGTTAAGTATTTTTTTTACCATTTTTTTTCTTTAAATGCCTTATTTTTGCGTAGACAGATTTTTTCTTTTGACGTTCTATCCATACATCTTAGTTTTTATAAGTAACATTATTAGCACAATTTATGAAGGGCTTATTCACAAAAATCAAAATAAATTGTCCTTGTAGGTAGGAACTGTTTAAAAATTTTTCTAACGGGGCATCAGCAGTGCAATTAATTCAAGTTATACTTAAAACCTAATTTTCTTAGTATTTACATGAAAAAAATGATAAAAAAATAATTATTTATCTAAATTAAGTGAACATGGTGTATAAACCACAAATACTTATTAATTTTAACATGTTAAGTAATAACAAGTGGTTTGAATTTGTCAACAAGCCAAATACATCGTATTTAATGTACAGAAGATATATTTTTATCTTCACGTTGCACTAGATCCGTTAGTTTTTCTTAGAAGTAACAACCGCTATAGCATAGGAATTAAGTACTAATCAAACTAAATCACTTTCTCATTAACTATATATGGATAAGAGCGTTTATAAGTGGTTTCGAATCTTTTTTACCATTTCTTATTTTTTAAATAACTTATTTCTGCGTAGAACGAATTTTGTTTCAAAATCTACCAATGCATTTCAGATTTATTTAATAACATCATTAACACACCTTATAAAAGGCCTTTTAAAAAAAAATAAGAAACTCTTTATGTAGGTTGGTACTGCTCAGAAATTTATCTCGACAGGAATCAGCAGTGTAATGAATGTAAGTTATATGTGATGCCTAATTGCCTTAGTAATTACATAAAAAAAAGGGTTAAAAAAAAATTATTCTTCTAAAATATATAAACGTGGTGCCTAAACCACTTTTACTTATTAGGTGATATAAGTTTTGATATAACAAGCAATTAAGTATTGTCAACACGCTGAAAACATCTTTTATAATATAGGGTGGATATATTTTTAAGTATACGTTGTGCTTGATCCGTAAGTTTTTTTACGGACGAACAAACGGTATGGCACAGAAATTTCATTGCTGATACAAGTTAATTGTTAAATTATAAACAATATATGCCTAAAAAAATTTATAAGTGGGTTAGTATTTTTTTTACTATTTTTTATTCTTTAGTTGACTTATTTCTGCATAATCCAAATTTCCTTCCCAACGACCTATTTATGCATCTTAGTTTTTTCAAATAACGTTATTAACGACGAAGTGCTTATTTAAAAAAAATAAAAATTAAATATCTATGTAGTTAGAAATTCTAATGAAACATACCTCACTGGGCATCAGCCGTGCAATTAATTTAAGTAATACGAAAAGACTTATTACCTCAGTATTCTTACGAAAAAAATTTTTAATATAAAATTATTCTCCTAAAATAAATGGACATGGTGCCTAAACCACTTATGCTTGTTATTTCATATATGTTTAGTGGTATTAGGCAATTTAGTTTTTCAAACTAGCTAAATTCATCATTTATATTGTAAAGTAGATATATTTACATTTTTACGTTGTGCTGAATTCGTTACACTGTTCAAGGACTAACAACCTCTATGACATAGGAATTCATTGCTTACGCAACTAAATTGTTTGTTTATGACTAATATAAGTTTAAAAAAATTTATGAGAGGCTCAGTATTTTTTTACCATTCTTTATTCCTTACATGCCTCATTTTTGCGTAGACAGATTTTTTTTTAGACGTTCTATCTATACATCTTAGTTTTAATAAGTGACATTATTAACACAAATAATAAAGGGCTTATTTACAAAAATAAAAATAAATTGTCTTTGTAGGTAGGGACTGTTTAAATATTTGTCTTACGAGGCTTTAGCAGTGCAACTAATTCGAGTTATACTTAAAACCTAATTTTCTTAGTATTTACATGAAAAAAATTGTAAAAAATTAATTATTCTTCCAAATAAATTGACATGGTGTCTTAACGACTTATAATTATTAACTTTGATACGTTAAGTTATAACGCGGAATGTATTTCTTTTAACCAGCTGAAGTCATCTTACATTCTGTTAAGTAGATATATTTTTATTCATAGGTTATGCAGAATCCGTTAGTCTTTTAAAAAAATAACAACCGCTTTGGCATAGGAATACATTGCTGATATAACTAAAACGCTTACTTATAAGTGATGTTCATGTTTAAAAGAATTAAAAGTACTTTCGTATCCTTTTTACCATCTATTATTTTCTAGTTTACTTAATGCTGCGTAAGCCAAATTTTCTTTCAAACAATCTAATAATGCACTTTAGTTTTTCTTAAATAACATTATAAACACAACCTATGAAGTGCTTTTTTAATAAAATAAAAATAAAATTTCCATGTAGGTAGGTACTTTTAAGAAATTTATTTCACGCGGCTTAAGCAGTGCAATTAATTTGAATCATATAGAAAGCCAAATTATCTTAGCATTTACGTGTAAAAAATAGTAAAAAATACCTATTCTTCTAAAATTAATGGACATTTGGCCTTAACCACATAAACTTGTTAACTGATATACGTTAAGTAACATTAAGCAATTTAGTTTTTTTAACAAGCTGATTGTTGTTACCGTCAGGGGTATTATTTGAATAACTATTATATATTTAAATAACTATTTTTTTTAAATTCTAACGTTTAACATAAATTGTAATTTTCAACTTTTGCGCGCAGCACCGACTTCCAACTAGTACTTGATAGTACCACCTATCGCTCGCCAGGTGGCGACCAAAATCGCAAGTAAAAAAGCGATGTAAAGTACATAAGAAGGACTGTGCGACGACTGATAGACATCGATCCGAGTTATGCAGATATGTGTAATGCATACCTCTTAGGCCACTCAATTACTAAAAGTACATATTCAATAAATATCACTGTACCAAAACAAAACACTTATCTACACCCATTTTTTTTTCTTTTCTCTCTCAAAAAAAAAAAAAAAATAACTACAACAAACATCCACCAGTCAGCCTGGCGACCAACCCATCCAGGCCTCTACGCATCACAGCTCAAACACCACATCTCTACGATGAGTTGGATTCTGAGAAATGAAACGAAACCACTACGCCAACAACATCAGACATAGTACTACTATCGTTTTTTAAACCTTAAGGGAAGGTTTGTGACACTTGCGAGTTACTCTAATCTCTTCTTACTACACCTCCCTTGTTCAAAGTTGCCCACCCCTAAAGGCCACTTTTAACAATTTGGCGCTCGACGTGGGAACTCCTCTAAGGAATTCTCTGCTGCTGCAGGGAGGTACCTGCGAGCCTCAGAGTCAATTATCACCACCGACTGACACACGCCTATCAGCAACCAACAACACTCCTTCTAGGTGGGGAGAAACACCTAGTGGTGCTTGACACACCTAACCTACAAACCCAGCATCAAGCACGGGGAGGATATGGACCCGAAGGACCAACCAACTCAATAATTTGTGAGCACCAGTTACACAGCAGGTTCTTACGTCTTGCAACGAGCGTTCGTAGAAGATGGAAACGGGTATCAGCTTTTGTAGTAATCAGTGGTAACATTACCACTGAAGTCTCTCGGGCCCAACTTAGGTTGGAAGGCAACTTCTTTACTCAAGAAGCAGAGAGTCGACAGAGAGCATGGTCATCCTTTAAGAAATAGGCAGAGGCCATTATCCGCTTAGGTCAACGAACTCTTCAGACACTTCGGTCCACAAGCCGAACTGACTCAAAACTACACCACCTCTACGTAAGCTTGTCTGAATAGAGGTCGCCGTTTATGCTCGAACACCCGCTTCGACATCACGCCGATGTTTCTCTACGGGCCTCACGCTCCAACACCACCTTGGACGTTCCACCGTCCGAGCTTGCCCAAATAGAGGAAACTGATCGTCGTCCACGCTCGAACACCACTCTTTGACACACCGGCCTCAGTGCTTCGTATCACACCGAAGCTCCTCTACGAGTCTCTTGCTTTAACTCCACTTTGGATGTTAGACTACTTAAGCTTGCCCAGAAAAAACTGATCGCAGTTGATGCTTGAACCCCCGCTTCAACACACCGACATCAGTACTTTGCATCACACTGATGCTCCTCTACGAGTCTCTCGCTTCAACTGCACGTCGGATGTGACACCATCCATGCTCGCCCGAACGGAGGAGGCTGATTGCCATCCGCGCTCAACATACGCTTCGACGTACCGGCATCAGTGCTTCGCATCACGCCGAAGCTTCTCTTCGGGCCTTACGCTCCATCTCCACCTCAGACGACACACCACCTAAGTGTGCCCGAAACAGAGGAAACTGATCGACGTCCATCCTCGAACAGCTACTTCAACACACCGGCCCCAGTACTACGTATCACGTCTATACTTCTCTTCGGAATTCAAGCTCCAACCATACGTCAGACGCTACACCACCCCGGCAAGCCAGGACTGAAAAGATTAATCGCTGTCCATGCTCGAACCCTGTTTCGACACACTGGTATCAGTACTTCAAATCACGCTGATGCTTCTCTTCAGGCTTCACACCCCAACCACCTGTTGGACGTAACACCATCCACGCTCGCTCGAACTGGAAAGACTGACCACCATCGACGATTAAACACCTGCCTCGACCCCGGCAACAATATTTCGCATCATGCTGGTGCTCTTCTTCAGGACACATGCTGAAGATCAACACCATCTAAGCTCGCCCACACAGAGGAAACTGATCGCCGTCCACGCTCGAACACCCGCTTCGACTCACCAGCATTAGTGCTTCGTGCCACGTCGATGCTCCTTTTCAGGACTTTCGCAGCAACTCCACGCATATGAAGCACCACCCAAGCTCGCCCGAACAGAGAAGATGGATCGTCGTCCGTGCTCGAACACCCAACTCGTCACACCAGTATCAGTGCTTCGCATCACGCCGATGCTCCTCTTCGAGCCTCACGTTTTAACTACACGCCAGACGTCATGTCACTTAAGCTTGCCCACTCGGAGGAGACTGATTGCCGTCCATGCTCGAACACCCGCTTCGACTCACCGGCATCAATGTCTCGCATTACCCCGATGCTCCTCTTCGGGATTCACGCTCCCATTTTACGTTAGATTATAGAACAAAAAAAAAAAAAAAAAAAAAAATTAGACTAGATTAGAAGATTAAGTCCACCATTACGCAATCATCAGAACGCTGCTACCAGGGTTTCTCCGGCTCAACTGCTGTTGGGTAACAATACCTCTCAACCAAGAGAATGGAGAACCTATAGCCGGCAACTCAACTCCCACCAAAGGATTACATTCAGGTTCTGGATCATCAAGCACGATGCCAGGAACAAAACCACTCGACTGATAAACCCAGCCCTACCTACCTACCAACCTCCACGGGTCCGATCAGAAGATCTAGACAACCAATGCTAGTGGAATAAGCAGAGCGGATAAGTCCACTAGACCATTCCGAAACGATTCAGAAGAATTAGATGACGTCTCAGTACCACCACCCGGAGGTCCTGATGGACCAAGCCAACGTTATAATTTGCGACCACGAAATGATAAGTGAAGTGAAGTAAAACATGTGTACGGACATTAAATAAAGTAGTATGAGAGTGAGTGTGCAGGAAACCGCGGACCTTTGTCAATTAAGAATGGATGAATGAATGACCGTGAACATTTATATCAAGAGTAATAACTTCTCCGACTCCTGTAGCTCTGCCACTGCTTTCTTAAATTTATTATAAACTTTTTAAAAAGGGGGGGTTTGTTACCGTCAGAAGTATTATTTTAATAATAATAATATATTTAAATAACTATTTTCTTTAAATTCGATCGTTTAACATAAATTTCAATTTTGAACTTTCGCGCGCAGCACCGACAACCAACTAGTACTTGATAGTACCACCTATTGCTCGCCAGGTGGCGACTAAAATCGCGAGTAAGAAAGCGAAGTAAAGTATATAAGAAGGACTGTGCGACGACTGATAGACATCGATCCGAGTTGTGCAAATATGTGTAATGCATACCTCTTAAGCCACTCTTTTACTTAAAAAACATATTTAATAAATATCACTGTACCAATACAAAACACTTATCTACACCCATTCTTTTTCTTTCCTCTCAAAAAAGAAAAAAAAAATAACTACAACAAACACCCACCGGTCAACCTGGCGACCAATTCATCGAGGCCTCTACGTATCACTGCTCAAACGCCACATCTCTACGATGAGTTAGATTCCGAGATATGAAACGAAACCACTACGCCAACAACATCGGACATAGTACCACTATCGTTGATTAACCTAAAGGGAAGGTTTGTGACACTTGTGAGTTACTCCAATCTCTTTCAACTACACCCCCCTTGTTCAAAGTCACCAACCCCCAAAGGCCAAGACCGGTGGATGTTGGTTGTTGTTATTTTTTTTCTTTTGAGAGGAAAGAAAAAGAAATAGGTGTAGACAAGTGTTTTGTATTAGTACAGTGATATTTATTGAATATGTACTTTAAGTAAATGAGTGGCTTAAGAGGTATGCATTACACATATTTGCATAACTCGGATCAATGTCTATCAGTCGTCGCACAGTCCTTTTTATATACTTTACTTCGCTTTCTTACTTGCGATTTTTGTCGCCACCTGGCGAGCAATAGGTGGTACTATCAAGTACTAGTTAGAAGTCGGTGCTGCGCGTAAAAGTTCAAAATTTAAATTTATGTTAAACAATCGAATTTAAAGAAAATAGTTATTTAAATATATAATTATTATTAAAATAATGCCCCTGACGGTAACAAACCACCACGTTTTAAAGAGTTACTAATTAATTTGAAAAAGCAGTGGCAGAGCTACAGGAGTCGGAGAAGTTATCACTTTTGATATAAATGTTCACGGTCATTCATTCGTCCATTCTTGATTGACAAAATTCACGGTTTCCTGCACACTCACACTCATACTACTTAATTCAATGTCTGTACACATGTTTCACTTCACTTCACTTATTATTTCGTGGTCGCGATTTATAACGTTGGCTTGGCCCATTAGGACCTCTGGGTGGTGGTACTGAGACGTCACCTAATTCTTCTGAATTGTTTCGGAATGGTCTAGTTGACTTATCCGCTCTGCTTATTTCACTAGCATTGGTTGTTACGATCCTATGATCGGACCCGTGGAGGTTAATAGGTAGGTAGGGCTGGGTTGACCAGTCGAGTGGTTTTGTTCCTGGCATCGCGCTTGATGATCCAGAACCTGAATGTATTCCTTTGGTAGAAGTTGAGTTGCAGGCTATGGGTTCTCCATTTCCTTGGTTGAGAGGTATTGTAACCCAACAGCAGTTGAGCCGGAGATACCCTGGTAGCAGCGTTCTGATGATTGCGTAGTGGTGGACTTAATCTTCTAATCTAGTCTAATTTTTTTTTTTTTTTTTTTTTTTTTTTTTTTTTTTTTTTTTTTTTTTTTTTTTTACTATAATCAAACGTGAAATGGGAGCGGGAATCCTGAAGAGGAGCATCGGGGCGATGCGAGACATTGATGCTAATGAGTCGAAGCGGGTGTTCAAGCAGGGACGGCGATCAGTCTCCTCCGAGTGGGCAAGCTTGAGTGACATGACGTCTGGCGTGTAGTTGAAACGTGAGGCTCGAAGAGGAGCATCGGCGTGATGCGAAGCACTGATACTGGTGCGACGAGTTCGGTGTTCGAGCACGGACGACGATCCATCTTCTCTGTTCGGGCGAGCTCGGATGGTGGAACGTCCAAGGTTGTGTTGGAGCGTGAGGCCCGTAGAGAAGCATCGGCGTAATGTCGAAGCGGGTGTTTAAGCATAAACGGCGACCTCTATTCGGACAAGCTTACGTAGAGGTGGTGTAGTTTTGAGTCAGTTCGGCTTGTAGACCGAAGTGTCTAAAGAGTTCGCTGACCTGGGCGGATAATGGACTCTGCCTATTTCTTAAAAGATGACCATGCCCTCTGTCGACTCTCTGCTCCTTGAGTAGAGAAGTTGCCTTCCAACCTAAGTTGGGCCCGAGAGACTTCAGTAACAATGTTACCACTGATTACTACAAAGGCTGATAACCGTTTCCATCTTTTACGGAGGCTCGTTGCAAGACGTAAGAACCTGCTGTGTAACTGGTGCTCACGAGTTTTTGAGTTGGTTGGTCCTTCGGGTCCATATCCTCCCCGTGCTTGATGTTGGGTTTGTAGGTTAGGTGTGTCAAGCGCCACTAGGTGTTTCTCCCCACCTAGAAGGAGTATTGTTGATTGCTGATAGGCGTGTGTCAGTCGGCGGTGATGTTTGACTCTGAGGCTCGCAGATACCTCCTTGCAGCAGCAGAGAATTTCTTAGAGGAGGCCCCAGGTCGAGAGCCAAATTGTTAAAAGTGGCCTTTGGAGGTGGGCGACTTTGAACAAGGGGGTGTAGTTAGAAGAGATTTGAGTCACTCTCAAGTGTCACAAACCTTCCCTTTAGGTTAAACAACGATAGTGGTACTATGTCTGATGTTGTTGGCGTAGTGGTTTCGTTTCATTCTTCGGAATCCAACTCATCGTAGAGATGTGGCGTTTGAGCAGTGATGCGTACAAGCCTCGATAGGTTGGTCGCCAGGTTGACCGGTGTGTGTTTGTTGTAGTTATTTTTTTTTTTTTGAGAGGAACTAGAACACTATGGCATGGAAATTTATTTCCGATATAACTAAATGGCTCACTTATAAACAATATAAGTTTAAGGAAATTTGGAAGCCGTTTAGTATATTTTTTACCTTTTTTTCATTCTCTAGATACCTTATTTCTGCGTAGACCGAATTTTTTTTAAGACGTTTTACCCATGCATTTCAATTCCTTTAAATAACATTTTTAACACAAGTAATAAAGAGTTTAGTTGAAAGAATTAAATAAAATGTCTATATAAGTAGGTCCTGCTTAGAAATTTATCATACGGGGCATCATCATAGCGAATAATGAAGGTTGTACGTTAATCCTAATTTCCTTATTATTTACATCAGAAAAACGGTAAAAAAATAATTATCGATCTAAACAAAGAGACAATGTGCTGAAACAAACTTTATTTATTGAGTTATATAAGCTTGAAAATAACAAGCGATTTAGTTTTGTCAACAAGCTGAAGTCTTCCTCTATAATGTAGAGTAGATATATTTTTATTTATATGATGTGTTAAAAGTATTAGACTTTCTTAGTACTTGCAACCACTACAACATAGGCATTTACTGCTGATATAACCTAATTGCTTACTTATAAACAATATAAGTTTGGAAAAATTCATAAGCGGTTTAGTATTTTTTTCACCATTTCTCAATCTATAAATGACTTATTTCTGCGTAGACAGAATTCTCTTTCAGACGTTCTACCTATGCGTTATAGTGTTTTTAAGTAACATTATTAACACAACTTATTTAGGGCTTATTTAAAAAAATAAAAATAAGTAATTCTTGTAGTTAGCTACTGCTAAGAATATACGGAGCATAAGCAGTGCAATAGATCTAAGTTACACGTAGAGCTCAATTTTTTTAGTATTTACATAAAAAAAATGGTAAAAAAATAACTATTTTTCTAAATTAAGTGAACATGGTGCCTAAACCAGAAATACTTATTAACTTAAACATGTCAAGTAATAACAAGTGATTTGGATTTGTCAACAAGCCGAAGACATCGTATTTAATGTACAGGAGATATATTTTTATTTTTACGTTGCGCTGGATCCGTTAGTTCCATTAGAGTAACAACCGATATAGCATAGCAATCAAGTACTAATCAAACTAAAACAGTTTTTTATTAACTATATATGGATAAAAGCATTTAAAAGTGGTTTTGAATCTTTTTTACCATTTTTCATTTTCTAAATGACTTATTTCTGCGTAGTCCGAATTTTGTTCCAGAATGTACCCATGCATTTGAGATTTATCTAATAACATCATTAACGCAACTCATAAAAGGCCTTTTAAAAAAAAAAATACACTTTTTATGTAGGTTGGTACTGCTAAGAAATTTATCTCGCCAGGACTCAGCAGTGTAATAAATGTAAGTTATACGTGATGCCTAATTTCCGTAGTAATAACATAAAAAAAATGGTTAAAAAAAAATTATTCTTCTTAAATGTATGGACATAGTGCCTAAACCACATTTACTTATTAAGTGATATAAGTTTTGGAATAACAAGCGATTTAGTTTTGTCAACAAGCTAAAAACATCTTATATAATATAGGGTAGATATATTTTTAAGTATACCTTATGCTGGATCCGTGAGTTTCTTTACGGACAAACAAACGGAATGGCACAGGAATTTTATTGCTGATACAACTAAATCGTTTAATTATGAAAAATATATGTTTAGAAAAATTTATAAGTGGTTTAGTATTCTTTTTACTATTTTTTATTCTCTAGTCAGAGATTAATAGGGAGATTGCTGACTGACATGCTACGGAGTGTGCCCACTTTTTTCCAGTGGTTCGAGCGCCCTGCCGCGGCTAAGCGGCCGAACCAGGCGCACATTTTTTTTTTTATTTGAGAAGCACGGTAGGGGTATGAGAAGAGTGGATTTGCGTGGAAGTGTCTATACAGGCGCACATTTTGGAAACGCGTGGAAGGAGTATACCGAATGTGTGCCTACGTTGAGAGGAGTAGAAATGTCGGCTATATAGCTCATGTATATATCTGAACGCACAGCCAAAGCAAGCGACAACACGAGTTTTTCTCTTTCGAGAGTCTTTGGACTCTGCAACTGAGTACATACTATGTATATATTCAACTGACTTGCTCTCGCTCTGGCTTTAATGTAATCCATAAATCTTATTCAATTAAATCGTGGAACTAAATGCTTATAAATTATATACACAGAATCTTGATTTTAATACACTATGTTTTAACTCTCCCGTACTCTTAACATTCCCAAATCCATTTATGTTTTTAAAAAATTAACCACTCATTTATTAATTTTACACATCCTAACTTCTGTAAACTGTAGGACAAGCACCGGAGGATATCCATGAACATATGTGACTTGGAAAGAGGTTCGTCCCGTTCTTACGTCAGCTAAGATAGATAAGGCTTATGCCCCTTCGTAAATTGTTTTGCACTTAAGGGTTCAAATCAACTTTATGGTAGATATATTTTTTTTTTTATTTAATGTATCATTTTGTCTTAATTTTTATTATTTATGTTTTATTAAAATATATATATATAAGTAGTCAATATTTTTTTTTTTCATCAAAACAAATTAAATTAATATTGTTACTTCGATACAAGGCAACTCTATAATTTTATAACACTTAAATAACTTTTAAGGATTTTAACATAATTTGTGTATTTTAGAACTACCAAGAAATCGTGAACATCTTATTTACGACAAAAAAAAGCCGCCCGTTTACTGCTATTCATCTAATGTTGAAATTTCAATCAGTAAATGAATTTGATAAACACAATATAAAATTGTTTTGTAAATATTTTAAAATTGTTTGCAAATCTTTAATTAGGTGTGCTACTTCTATTTATTTTTAGACAGCAAGAAGAACAATAATGAATTAAATAGTTTGATGAATAAGTAATCAAATTTATTTCGCAAGATTTTGAGACTCAGCATTTTTTATAATACCGCAGTATTTTGTTAAAAAAAAAAAAAAAAAAAAAAATGAAGTACCTATAAGGGTGATGATTGTAATAAACATATTTTTAGGCTGTAGATTATAAAGTTACTTTAATCATTTATATTGAATGCAGGAAAAGCATTGTCATACTTTTAACAATGATACAATCGGGTGAGTGCAAGAAAGAGTCTTTTTAGAGTAAAAGTCAAGAAAGAGCCTTTTTAAATTTTTGGGTAGAATAAAGTCCTTTTAAACTTAAAGAAAAAACCTTTTTATACAGAGGTACACTCGCACTGAGGTGTTGGCGTCGATTGGTATGATTGAGCCCAACGAATCATCGCTCAAGATTATTCTTCAACATTTTTGAGATCTTATTTGCTCTTCACCCAGCTCTCGGTTGGTCTCGTACCCCTGTACGAATCCACACATTTATTCTATACTGGAGAGCAAAACGAGGAGTTCAACAAAAAGATATCAATGCCTTTTTAACTAATTTGATAACTTCTATTTTAAGGTAATCATGTATATATTTTTATAGATCAATTATATACATACACACATAAATGTAGTACCAACTTTAAATCGGAGAAATAAAAATTAAAGGCTCTTTCTTATATTCAGTTTGAAAAGGCTCTTTTACGCCTATTACTCTGAGAAGACTCTTTATTATGCTAACGTGATTAATTATTTAGAATCAGGAATTGTGAGAACTTAAAAAATTTTTTAACTACGAATTTCTGTATTAGTAAAAACTGAGTCTGGGTCTATTTCTGCTAGCAAAAACTTCGATTAAGTTACGGGGATGTTGTGATATTTTATTGTTTTAAGAAATTTCTGAAAAAATTTGTATAGGTATGTTTCAGTATCATAAATAACATAATAAAATTTCGAAGAGCCTTAGTACACCATTTTTGAGAAATAAAATCGCGAAGTTGGTCACTTATACACATGCTTTTAGATGGACTTGTCGGAAAATGCACGTTTTTACTCATAACTTTTAAAATTTTTTTCAGAATCTTTTGAAAAATTAATATGTTAGGCTTTATTATAGTTTAAATAAGTATACTAAAATTGAGGAAGCCTAGCTTCACCGTTTTTAAAATAGAACAGTTTCAAGTCCAGTTACAACGTTACTAGAATACCCATATAGAGGTACAGTCCGAGGCGAAAGTTAGGTTAATTTGTTGTTTTAACGTTTGTGTTTACTTTCCTGGACATTTTTCTGTTCCATACACCTTATTTTCTTAATTATTTACCTGTTTTGTTAAGAATAATCACAAGGAAGACATTTCTAACACGAAAATTTAATTTTGAAATTGACTGTACCACGACAACCCCCTCAAAATAGTATCAACATTTACATTTGTAGTGCAAAATCTTTAAAAAATCTACAGTTTTCTGAAAAATCCACCAATTATTTATTCTAGTTTTCCATTTTATTTTTAAAATCGTGAAGTATTCAAACTATTATTGTTTACTGTATTTAAGTGCATACTTCTTTATGATAAACTAATTCAGCTATGATTCTCAAAAATTAATATGTAGAGCTGTGAAAAAGGCATTTTAAAGATTTTAAATTTAAGCTACTCGTCGTGAGAGTTCTGCGAACTTTTTAATAAAAGCAACCTATGTCACGTTGTTAAAGATACCGACAATGCAGTTGTTACTATAACTATAAAAAAAAAAAAAATTAGCTACCTTGCGTTGTGTGGCAAGAGGTGTTTTTTGATGGTGTATGTTATCAACTACAAACAATGAAATAAATTTATGCGAATAATTGTGTGTTGCATACGATGTAAAATTAATTAATCGATTGCGATAGTTACAAGAGCAATTTCAATTGTGAAATTTTAATATTTTGTACAGTTATTCATCTTCATCTATTAAAATATATATAGTGCCACCTTCAAAACAGAGAAAAAAAAATTTTTGTTAACTGTATATGATTTACGCACTGTCAAAAATTTTGGTAACTAATTCTGAAAAATTACAATAACAATTAATTATAGGTAAAAAGATTAATTGTTTACACAGAATACAAATTTTTTTTTTAAACAATACTGTAAGTTACAAGTGGTTGAAACTAGTATGTGTTGAATAAAAAAAGCTTCGTTCAGTCTCTGTAAGACTCTTTAATCTAAAAGACGCACTATTTATAAAGACTAAAGAATCTACTTTTACGTTTGTACATATATATGTAGTACGAATTTTGTCAATGCAATAACCGCAAGGTATTGATAAGGGATGTAAATATAAGCTCAAAAATATAATTTACGTACGTAGTTAAATATTTACGTATAATTGAATGTAAGTTGAGCTTTACTAGTACTAATCATATTTGATATAATCGTAGTAAAAGATTGAATTTTTTTCTGCCTTCGGCTTTTTTTTGTCGTCAATAAGATGTTCACAATTTCTTGGGAGTTTTAAAATACATAAATTATGTTAAAATCCTTAAAAGTCATTTGAGTGTTATAAAATTATAGAATTGCAATAAATAATGACAAGTACTAAGGGCTATGCTGTTCAAATTGACTTTATTTGAGAAACGACGTTTCGACTACTCCAAGGCAGTCCTTATCAAGTCAAATATTAAACAATAATCTACTATATCGCAGTTGAGTATAATAAACATCTTACATTGACGACACTCTGCGATTATTGTTTAATATTTGACTTGATAAGGACTGCCTTGGAGTAGTCGAAACGTCGTTTTTCAAATAAAGTCAATTTGAACAGCATAGCCCTTAGTACTTGTCGTTATTTATTGTATTACTAGCTGTTCTTGGAATCAAACAATATCTTATAGAATTGCCTTGTATCAAAGTAACAATCTTAATTTAATTTGTTTTGATGTATCCGAAAAAAAATGTTGACTACTTATATATATATATTTTAACAAAACATACATAAAAAAAATTAAGACAAAATGATACATTGAATAAAAAAAAAAAAAAATATATCTACCATAAAGTTGATTTGAACCCTTAAGTGCAAAACAATTTACGAAGGGGCATAAGCCTTATCTATCTTAGCTGACGTAAGAACGGGACGAACCTCTTTCCAAGTCACATATGTTCATGGATATCCTCCGGTGCTTGTCCTACAGTTTACAGAAGTTAGGATGTGTAAAATTAATAAATGAGTGGTTAATTTTTTAAAAACATAAATGGATTTGGGAATGTTAAGAGTACGAAAGAGTTAAAACATAGTGTATTTAAATCAAAATTCTGTGTATATAATTTATAAGCATTTAGTTCCACAATTTAATTAAATAAGATTTACGGATTACATTGAAGCTAGAGCGAAAGCAAGTCAGTTAAATATATACATAGAATGTACTCAGTTGCAGAGTCCAAAGACTCTCAAAAAAAAAAACTCGTGTTGTCGCTTGCTTTGGCTGTGCATTCAGATATATACATAAGCTATATAGCCGACATTTCCACTCCTCTTCTCGTAGGCGCACACTCGGTATACCCCTTCCACGCGTCTCCGAAATGTGCACCTATATAGACATTTCCACGCGAATCCACTCTTCTCATACCCCTACTGTGCTTCTCAAATAAAAAAAAAAATTTGCACCTGGTTCGGCCACTTGGCCGCAGCGGGGCGCTTGAACCACCAAAAAAAAATGGGCACACTTCGTAGCATGGCAGTCAGCAATCTCCCTACTAATCTCTGCTCTAGTTGACTTATTTCTGCGTAAGCCAAATTCTCTTCCAAACGACCTATTTATGCACATGAGTTTTTTTAAATAACATTATCAACACAACCTACGAAGTGCTTATTTAAAATAATAAAAATAAAATGCTTATGTAGGTAAGTATTCTAAAAAAGTTTATCTCACTGAGCATCAGCAGTGCAATTAATTTAAGTAATACGAAGAGCCTAATTTCCTCAGTATTCTTATGAAAAAAATTATTAACAAAAAATTATTCTCCTAAAATAAATGGAGATGGTGCCTAAACCCCTCATACTTGTTATTTGATATATGTTTGGTAGTATTAAGCGATTTAGTTTTCTAAACTAGCTGAATTCATCAATTATATTGTAAAGTAGATATATTTTTATTTTTACGTTGTGCTGGATCCGTTAGACTATTTAAGGACAAATAAGCTCTATGACATAGGAATTTATTGCTCATAAAACTAAATTGTTTGTTTATAACTCATATACGTTTAAAAAAATTTATGAGCGGTTTAGTATTTTTATTACCATTCTTTATACTTAACAAGCCTTATTTTTGCGTAGGCAGATTTTTCTTTTAGACGTTCTATTTATACATCTTAGTTTTTATAAGTAACATTATTAACACAAATAATAAAAGGCTTATTTACAAAAATAGAAATGAATTGTCCTTGTAGTTAGAGACTGTTTAGAAATTTTTCTTACGGGGCATGAGCAGTGCAACTAATTCAAGTTATACTTAAAACCTGATTTTCATAGTATTTACATGAAAAAAATGGTAAAAAATTGATTATTTTTCTAAACAAATGGATATGGTGCCTTAACCACTTATAGTTATGAACAGATATACGGTAAGTTATAACGCGCGAAGTAGTTCTTTCAACGTTTCGTTTATAGGTTATGCGGGATCCGTTAGTCTTTTATAGAAATTACAACCGCTTTGGCATAGAAAATTATTGCTGATACAACTAAATCACTTACTTATAAATGATGTTTATGTTTAAAAGAATTAAAAGTGGTTTGGTATCTTTTTTACCATCTATTTTTCTCTAGTTGACTTAATTCCGCGTAAGCTAAATTCTCTTTCAAACAATTTAATCATGCATTTTAGTTTTTTTTAAAAAACATTATAAACACAACCTATGAAGTGCTTTTTTAAAAAAATGAAAATAAAATTTTTATGTAGCTAGGTACTTCTAAGAAATTTATTTCACGTGGCTTGAGCAGTGCAATTAATTTGAATTATACAAAAAGCCCACTTTTCTTAGTATTAACATGTAAAAAATAGTAAAAAGTACCTATTCTTTTAAAATAAATGGACATGTTGCCTTAACCATATAAACTTGTTAACTGATATACGTTTAGTAATATTAAGTGATTTAGTTCTTTTGACAAGCTAAAGTCATCTTATATGTTGTAAAGTAGATTTATTTTTATATAAACGTTGTACTAGATCCGTTAGGCTATTTTTTAGACAAGAAACCACTATGGCACGGAAATTCGTTGCTGATATAACTAAATAGCTTAGAAAAATATAAGTTTGAAGAAATTTGTAAGCCGTTTAGTATATTTTTACCTTTTTTTCATTCTCTAGATACCTTATTTCTGCGTAGACCAGATTCTTTTTAAGACGTTTTACCCGTGCATTTTAGTTTCTTTGAAAAACATTTGTGAAACAAGTAATGAAGGGTTTAGTTAAAAGAATTGAATGAAATGTCTATGTAAGTAGGTACTGCTTAGAAATTTATCATACGGGGCATCATCATAGCGAATAATGAAGGTTGTACGTCAATCCTAATTTCCTTATTATTTACATCAGAAAAACGGTCAAAAAATAATTATCGATCTAAAATAAGTGACAATGGTGCTAAAACTGACTTTATTTCTTAAGTTGTATAAGCTTAAAAATAACAAGCGATTTAGTTTTGTCAACAAGCTGAAGTCATCTTATATAATGTAGGGTAGATATATTTTTATTCATATGTTGTGTTAGATGTATTAGACTTTCTTAGTATTAGCAACTACTATAGCATAGGCATTTACTGCTGATATAACTAAATTACTTACTTATGAACAATATAAGTTTAAAAAAATTTATAAGCGGTTGAGTATCTTTTTTAGCATTTTTTTTATCTCTAAATGACTTATTTCTGCGTAAACAGGATTCTTTTTCGGACGTTCTACCTATGCGTTCTAGTTTTTTTAAGTAACATTATTAACACAACTTATAAAGGGCTTATTTAAAAAAATAAAAATAAGTTATTTTTGTAGGTAGCTACAGCAAAGAATCTTATTTCATGGAGCATGAGCAGTGCAATTGATCTAAGTTACACGTAGAGCTTAATTTTCCTAGTATTTACTTAAAAAAAATAGTAAAAAAATAATTATTTATCTACATTAAGTAAACATGGTTCTTAAACCACAAATACTTATTAATTTTAACATGTTAAGTAATAACAAGTGATTTGGATTTGTTAACAAGCCAAAGACATCGTATTTAACGGACAGTAGATATATTTTTATCTATACGTTGCGCTGGATCCGTTAGTTTTTCTTAGGAAAAACAACTGCTGTAGCATAAGAATCAAGTACTTATTAAACTTAATCACTTTTCTATTAACTTTACATGTATGAAAGCATTTATAAGCAGTTTGGAATTTTTTTTAACGTTTTTTATTTTCTGAATGACTTATTTCTGCGTAGACCGGATTTTGTTCCAGAATCTACCGACGCATTTTAGATTTATCTAATAACATCATTAACACAACTCATAAAAGGCCTATAAAAAACAAAAAATACACTATTTATGTAGGTTGGTACTGCTAAGAAATTTATTTTGCCAGGAATCAGCAGTGTAATGAATGTAAGTTATACGTGATGCCTAATTTCCTTAGTAATTACATAAAAAAATTGGTTAAAGAAAAATAATTCTTCTAAAATATATAGACATGGTGCCTAAACCAATTTTACTTATTAAGTAATATAAGTTTAGGAATAACAAGCGATTTAGTTTTGCCAACCAGCTAATGTCATCTTATATATTGTAGGGCAGATATATTTCTAAGTATACGTTATGCTGGATCTGTGAGTTTCTTTACGGACGAACAACTGGTATGGCACAGGAATTTTATTGCTGATACAACTTAATCGTTTAATTATGAACAATATATGTTTAAAAGAATTTATAAGTGGTTTAGTATTCTTTTTACTATTTTTTATTCTTTAGTTGACTTATTTCTGCGTAAGCCAAATTCTCTTCCAAACGACCTATTTATGCATATTAGTTTTTCTTAATAACTTTATTACCACAACCTGCGAAGTGCTTATTCACAAAAATGAAAATTAAATGTCTATGTAGGTAGGTATTTTTAAGAAATTCATCTCACTGGGCATCAGCAGTGCAATTAATTTAAGTAATACAAAAAGCCTTATTTCCTCAGTATTCTTATAGAAAAATTGTTAACAAAAAATTTTACTCCTAAAATAAGTGGACATGGTGCCCAAACCACTTATACTTGTTATTCAATATATGTTTAGTAGTATTAAGTGATTTAGTTTTTTGAACTAGCTGAATTCATCATATATATTGTAAAGTAGATATATTCTTATTTCTACGTTGTGCTGGATCTGTTAGACTATTTTAGGACTAACAACTTTTATGACATAGGAGCTTTTTGCTGATACAACTAAATTGTTTGTTTATAACTAATATAAGTTTAAATAAATTTATGAGCGGTTAAGTCTTTTTTTTACCATTTTTTGTTCTTTAAATGCCTTTTTTTTGCGTAGACAGATTGTTTTTTTAGACGTTCTATCTATACATCTTAGTTTTTGTAAGTAACATTACTAACACAATTTATAAAGGGCTTATTCACAAAATTAAAAATGAATTGTTTTTGTAGGTAGAGACTGTTTAGAAATTTATCTTACGGGGCATCAGCAGTGCAATTAATTCAAGTTATACGTAAAACCTAATTTTCTTAGTATTTATATGAAAAGAATGGTAAAAAATAAATTATTTTTCTAAACAAATGGACATGGTGCCTTAACCACTTATAGTTATTAACTGATGTACGTTAAGTTATAACGCGTGAAGTATTTTTTTTAACAAGCTGATGTCATCTTACATTCTGTTAAGTAGATATATTTTCATTTATAGGTTATGCGGGATCCGTTAGTCTTTTAAAGAAATTACAACCGCTTTGGCATAGGAATTTATTGCTGATATAACTGAAACGCCAACTTATGAATGATGTTTTTGTTTAAAAGATTTAAAAGTGGTTTGGTATCTTTTTCACTATCTATAATTCTCTAGTTGACTTATTTCTGCGTGAGCCAAATTCTCTTTCAAACAATCTAATTATGCATTTTAGTTTTTTTAAATTACATTATTAACACAACCTATGAAGTGCTTTTTTATAAAAATAAAAATAAAATTTCCATGTAGGTAGGTACTTTTAAGGAATTTATTTCACGCAGCTATACCAGTGCAATTAATTTGATTTTACAGAAAGCTTAATTTTCTTAGTATTTACATGTGAAAAATATTAAAAAATACCTATTTTCCTAAAAAAATTGAACATGTTGCCTTAACCACATAATCTTGTTAACTGATTTACGTTTAGTAATATTGAGCGATTTAGTTTTTTTAATAAAATGAAGTCATCTTATATATAGTAAAGTTGAGTTATTTTAATTTAAACGTTGTGCTAGATCCGTTAGGCTATTAATTGGACTAATAACCACTATGGCATAGAAATTCATTGCTAATATAACTCAATAGCTTACTCATGAACAATATAAGTGTAAAGGAATTTGTAAGCCGTATAGTATATTTTTTACCTTTTTTTCATTCTATGGATACCTTATTTCTGCGTAGACCAAATTCTTTTTAAGACGTTTTACCTGTGCATTTTTGTTTCTTCGAATAACATTTTTAACACAAGTAATAAAGGGTTTAGTTTAAAAAATTAAATAAAATTTCTATATAGGTAGGTACTGCTTAAAAATTTATCATACGGGGCATCATCATAGCGAATAATGTAGGTTTAACGTAAATCCTAATTTCCTTATTATTTACATCAAAAAAACGGTAAGAAAAAAAATTATTGATCTAAAATAAATGACAATGGTGCTGAAACTAATTTTATTTATTAAGTTATTTAAGCTTAAAAATAACAAGTGATTAAGTTTTGTCAACAAGCTGAAGTCATCTTATATAATGTAGAGTAGATATATTTTCATTTATATGTTGTGTTAGAAGTATTAGTCTTTTTTAGTACTAGCAACCACTATAGCATAGGCATATACTGCTGATATAATTAAATTGTTTACTTATGAACAATAAAAGTTTAAAAATATTTATTAGCGGTTTAGTTTCTTCTTTACCATTTTTTAATCTCTAAGTGACTTATTTCTGCGTAGACAGGATTCTCTTTTAGACGTTTTACTCATGCGTTCTAGTTTTCTTAAGTAACATTATTATCACAACTTATAAAGGGCTTATCTAAAAGAATAAAAATAAGTTATTCTTGTAGGTAGCTGCTGCTAAGAATCTTATTTCACGGAGCATGAGCAGTGCAATTGATCTAAGTTACACGTAGAGCTTAATTTTTCTAGTATTAACATAAAAAAAATGGTAAAAAATCAATTATTTATCTATAATAAGTTGACATGGTGCCTAAATTACGAATACTCATTAACTTATAGACGTTCAGTTATAACAAGCGATTTGGTTTTGTCAACAAGCCAAAGACATGTTATTTAATGTAGAATAGATGTATTTTTATTTCTACGTTGTGCTGGAATTGTTAGTCTTACTTAGGAGTAACAACCGCTATAGCATAGGAATTTATTGCTTATTAAATAAATCGCTTTCTTTGTAACAATATATGATTAAAAAAATTTATAAGTGGTTTTAAAACTTTTTCACTATTTCTTATTTTCTGGATGACTTATTTTTGCGTAGACTGAATTTTATTTTAGACGATCTACTCATGTATTCCAGTTTTTTTAAATAACATTATCAACACACCTTATAAAGGGCTTACTTAAAAAAAAAAATAGTATTTTTATGTAGGAAAATACTGCTATAAAATGTATGTCACGGGGCATTGGCAGCGCAATCAATTTAAGTTATAAGAAAAGCCCTATTTATTACCTAAGCATTTACATGATTGAAATGTTAAAAATATAATTATTAAACTAAAATAAGTGGACATGGTGCCGAAACCACTCATTCTTTTTAAATGATATAAGTTTAGGAATAACAAGCAATTTCGTTTTGTCAACAAGCTAAAGTTATTTTATGTAGTGTAGAGTGGATCTATTTTTAATTATACGTTATTTTAGATCTATGAGTTTCTCTTCGGACGCACAACCACTATGGCATAGGAATATTATGGCTGATAGAACAAAATCGTTTAATTATGAACAATATATGTTTAAAAGAATTTATAAATGGTTAAGTATCTTTTTTACTATTTTTTATTCTCTAAATGACTTATATCTTTGTAGACAGAATTCTCTTTGGGACGTTCTACCCATGCATTTTACTTTTTATAAGTAACATTATTAACACAACTCATAAAGGGCTTATTAAGAAAAATAAAAATTAATTATCCTTGTAGGGAGGCACTGTTAAGAAATTTTCTTTACGGAGCATTAGCAGTGCATTTGTTCTAAGTTATACGAAGAGCCTAATTTTGCTAGTGTTTACATGAAAAAAATGGTAAAAAAATAGTTATTTATTTAAAATAAGTGGACATGGTGCCTAAGCCATTAATACTTATTAACTTATATACGCTTAGTAATAACAAGCGATTTGGTTTTGTCAACAAGCCAAAGACATCTTATATAATGTAGAGTAGATATATTTTTAATTATACGTTATGTTGATCTGTAAGTTTTTCTCCGGACGAACAACCGCTATGGCACATATATATTTTTGCTGACAGAAATAAATTGTTTACTTATAAACAATATATGTTTAGAAGAATTGATAAGCGGTTTAGTATCTTTTTTCTATCTTTTTAGCCTAAGATGACTTATTTTTGCGCAGACCGAATTTTCTTCCAGATGATCTACCCATGCATTTTAGTTTTTTCCAATAACATCTCATGAAGGGCTTGTTAAAAAAAATAAAATTAAGCTCTTGATGTAGGTAGGTACTGCTAAAAAATTTATCTCACCAGGCATCAGCAGTGCAATGAATGTAAGGTATACGTAAAGCCTAATTTCCTTAGTATTTACATGAAATAAATGTTATAAAAATAATTATTTTTCTAAAATGAAGGACATGGTGCTTCAACCACTTATAGTTATTAACTGATATACGTTTTTTGTATTGACGAGCAATTTAGTGTTTGTAACAAGCTGAAGACATCTTGTACAGTAAAGTAGATATTTTTTCACTTATACGTATTGCTGGATTCGTTAGTCTTTCTCAAAACTCTATGTAATAAAAATATTTTTCTTATAGAACTAAATTGATTGCTCATGTAAAACGTTTTCCTGAAATAATTTATAAGTGTTTTAGTCTTTTTTCTACCATTGACTCTTCTCTAATTGATTTACTTTAAATAGGCTTATTAATCTTTACCAGACGATATGATATTAAATAGGGTGCACTTGTTTTGTATTATACTAAAAAAAAATATCAAATTTTATTGTTTTACAAAAAAAATTCTGTAAATTACAGAGATATCGCCTCTTGAATTTAATATTATTAACACCACCAAGAAAATGCTCAATTAAAAAAATAATAGTAAAATCTTACTTGCTATAAACAAATATTAGTGCGTACAATTTTTTTGTTTTATGCAGTTACTACTAAGAAATTTATCTCACGGGGCATTCGCAGTTATATCAATCTAAGTTATACATAAAAACTTTATTTCCTCACTATTTACAAGAAAAAAAGGGGTATAATAGTACCAAATCTGCTAAAATATTAGGCATGGTGCCTGTATCACTCATTCATATTAACTGAATACATCCTATATCAACAATCGATTTAGTTTCATTATCAGGCCGAGGTCGTCTCATACAGTGTAGAGTTGATATATTTTTGATTATACGTAATGCTGGATCCGTTTGTCTTTCTCAGAACTCTATAGGATGAGATTACTTTGCAGATAGAATTATATCTTTGCTTATTAAATACGTTTATGTGAAAGAAATTTCATGCGGTTCCGTCTTTTTTTTTACTATTTATTATTTTCCAGAAGATATATTTCTTGTTGACCAATCAATCTTTTTTTGACGATCTACACATGAGTTTTAATTATCATTGATTTTTTCGTTTTGTGATTGGTTCATTTATTGGATTGAATAGGGCCTATGATTGGCTGTGGTAACTTCAGAGCGGCATATTAAAAATTAAATTTTTGAGGAAATAAATTTGAAATAAGATTTAATTAAAAAAGTAGCTTTAATTATGCAGAACTATGAATATGTCTGAAAATAGCAAATTTTTTATTAAATTATTAGTTTAATTATTTTTTATTATATCAAGTATTTGAAAATTTCAGGTTGAACGGCATGGGTTAGCAAAAAATTCTGTAAAAAGACACGGATATTGCTTAATAAATTTGTAATTATTAAAAAAACGGATAAAATGCTTATTAAAAAAAATAACAATAAAATCTTACTTGCTGTGGGGCAAATATTAGTGCGTCAAATTTTTTTGTTGCTTATTCATACTATTTAGAAATCCATCTCACAGGATATCTGCAGTTAAATTAATCTAAGTTATACATAATGCTTGATTATCTCTGTCTTTTATGAATAAGAAGAGTGAAATAGTGATGAATTGGCTAAAACAGTTAGACATGGTGCCTAAACCACGTATGCATATTAACTGATACACGTTGTTTGTTAACAAGCGATTTAGTTTTGTCTACAAGCAGAGGTCGTCTCGTACGGCTAATGTGAGGCAAATATTAGGCAAAGTTGGTATGCTTTTCGGTAAAGTGTTTAACGTACTAGCTTATCAAAATATAATTAGTATAAAAAATATTGTCATAATGGATACCCGTTGGCAACCTCCGTGGACAAGCATGATTTGCGGTCCAGCTGGTTGTGGAAAAACAGTTTTTGTTAAAAGATTTCTAAATGATATAAAACAAATGGCAAGCGTTACATTTGACCGTATTTTATTTTATTATGGAGAGTGGCAGGATGGCTATAAAAGTAAGAATTTTTTGAAAAACGGACGACAAATTGAATTTCACGAGGGGTTGCCAAAACCTTCTGATTATTGAAACGATCCTCATCTTAAAAAACTTTTAATCATCGACGATCTGATGCACGAATCGTCGAATCATGTTGTGGTAGATCTTTTTACAAAAGGGAGTCACCATAAAAATATTAGTGTAATGTTTATAACGCAAAATGCTTTTCACAAGTGAACTCATTCGCGAGACATAAGTCTGAACAAATCTTATATTGTCGTATTTAAAAATCCTCGCGATCGCGCGCAGATACAACATTTAGCGAGACAGATACATCCTGAAGATCCAAAATTTGTGCAAGAGGCCTATCAAGATGCAACGGCTAAAGGTCATGGTTACCTTATGATTGATTGCAAACAGGACACTTTGGATGAGTTAAGATTTCGTGCGTGTATATTCCCCGACAACGAGTATCAATATGTTTACCTGCCAAAATATGCAACGAGTGCTTTCACGCATTTGGGTTTAATTAACAGATAAAATAGTTTGTAGTAACGCATAGCTCTCAGTTTTTTTTTGACAATGAAGCCACACCGAAAAACGGACATTTCAAACGACCCCCTCATCGTGTAGACGAGGCTCATTAAGCTCCTTTTGAAAGAAAGTACATTGCAATATTACAAGCTCTCGCTCATCTCAATAGAGAACAGAGAGTTGCATTATTGAAAAAAGGAGACGAAAAATTAATCGACTGCTTGTGCGAGTGTGTTTTAAGCATTCTCAAAGGTATTGTTTCTCTGAGAAACAGTCAAAAAAAAATTTTTTAAAGTTTAAAAGTGTTTTAAGACAATTGATTGCGAAAAGTCAAGGTAAAAATTCGTGGAAAAAAAAGAGGAAAATTATAGTTCAAAAAGGTAACGGTTTTTTACCGTTAATATTACAACCTATTCTAAGTGAAATATTATCAAGAATACTGTAAAAATAACAAAATGGAAAGAGGGAGAAAAATGATCTTACTGTCTAAAGACCAACTTGAAATAATAAAAAGAGAAAGCACTACTGTTGAAGGAAGCCCTGGTCCTTCTACTCCTACAGCCGCAAATAATTTTTTTACACATTCTACTTTACAAACCACACAGACAGCCAGAGATAACTTGAGTCGATTAGACGACTCGATGAAAAAAATTCTAGATTCAAATTCGTATAGCAATGAATACGAGAAATTTAAGGATGACTTGAGAGTTTTACACAGGTATTTATACTTTATCGATGAAAAGCCTGAGCCAATGCAGATTGCTGAAAAGGAAGTTAAGAATATCACTACTAATACAGATGATTATGGAATGCGCGAAGAAACGATTGTCAGTACTGTACCTAAAGTGTACCAACAAAAATCTATGCTGCTTTAAAAACATTTAAAAGGATACAAAAACAACATTAAGTGGGATAGAACAGGTACAATAATTTATAAAGGTAAAAAAATTGATGGGTCAAACATTATCGATTTAATAAATGATGCTGCAAGGTGAAGGAAAAGTGTTAAATCGGTGGGGAGAAACATATTTGCTAAAGTACTTCGGGAGATAAACACTCCTCAAGAACTTGTGGGAAATACAGACCTCTTGAAAATCGTAGATCGCGACAGTTCAAGCTTGCTGTTGGATGGGACCAGTAATATAAAGTCGATCGGAGAAGACGAAGTAACGTTTGAACACGAGACTTTTTCATCACCTTTGGAAAAAACTGTACACGATTCATCTACACCAAAATCAAGCAGTGTTAAAAGCTGGTTACGACATTAATAAATAATGAATGTGCTAGAGAAACAATATTTTACCCCTAACCATGAAGCAGCATTTTCTGGGGTCCGCAATTTAATAAGAGTAAATAAAAACAAAATCTTCCCCGAGAAAATCAAAGAGTGGCTGCAAAAACATGATGCTTATACTTCACATAAATCTATTCGGCGAAAGTTTCCACGATTGTTTTACGATGTTAATGCTAAAGATAAATTGTGGGAAGTAGATCTCATTCAACTGACGTTATTAAAAAACTACAACGACGGAGTGTCTTTTATTTTAACTGTAATTAATGTATTAAGCAAATTTGTATGGGTGCAACCTTTAAAAGATAAAAGTTGCCGTAATGTAACAGCAGTTTTTAAAAAAATTCTTGAAAAAAGTCAATCTCGCTCGCCCTTTATGTTACAAACGGATCGAGGGACTGAATTTTTAGGCAGTGAATTTCAACGCTTTTTGAAAGACAATGCTATAAAATTTCGAGTTGCCAAAAACCCTGATGTTCAAGCTGCCATAGTAGACCGTGTGATTCAAACGTTCAAAGAGCGTATATACAGATAGTTTATATACAAAAATACGTACCGTTAAATAGACGTTTTACAAAATTTAAGTAATGGATACAATGATACCGCCAAATTTACAACTAAGTAAGTACCAAGTAGTGTAACAATATGTAAGGCACATTTAGAACGACAGAATTTGGTGAATTCGCGACAACCGCGAACAGTACAACATCACAGTCAAAATAAAGATAAATATAAAATAGATAATTATGTACACATAAGCCGTTATAAAAAGGTGTTTGAAAAAAGTGCAGTAAAAACATGGAGTGAAGAGATATTTAAAATTACTCGAATTTTGAAAAGACAAAATTTATATGTATATGAGCTCAGTGATTTAGATGACGAAAAAATTGAAGGATTTTTTTACTCTCAAGAACTTAACCCTTGACAGACCCTTACCAGACCCTTAACAGACCCTTGCTTGAAGAGCGGATTGGATTTATTTTCCGTTCCTCTCACGCAGACGGCATTGGAAGCTAACCGATGGCGATGGGTGCATTACAAACCTGTTTCGTTGTTAAGTGACAAGAGTCCAATAGAGTTTGCTATCAGTTTTCAAAACGAGGATTACGTCGACTTGGCCCATACGATGCTCAGAGTGAATGTCAAATTGACACCTTATGACAAGGATTGGGATGCGCTTGTAGCTCCAGTACACAATTTTTTACACTCGATATTCAACCAAGTTGACGTTTATTTTAATCAAAAACTCGTGACTCCCCCAAATAATGCTTACTCTTACAGAGCATACATTAAAACCCTTTTAAATTACGGCCCTGCAGCAAAATCATCGCATTTGTCAACAAATCTTTGGGAAACAGATGTTGCTGGTGAAATGGACGAATTACCTGGCTCGACAAAAAATTCAGCTCTTACTAAACGTCAAGAATATTTAAAAGACGAAAAGACCATAGACTTAATGGGTCATTTACACTGCGACGTATTCAATCAGGATAAATTATTATTAAACGGCGTCGAAGTTCGTTTAAGTCTAATACGCTCAAAAGATGCTTTTTGTCTCATGGATGCTTCAACGAAAAATTTTTCTATCAGTATTACCGAGGCTACGCTTCTCGTTCGGCGAGTGAAAGTTAGCCCTACAGTTTTGATCGCACACGCAAAAACTTTGGCTAACACTACGGCAAAGTATCCAATTACGCGCGTCGAAGTCAAATCTTTTACCTTACATAGCGGTATAAGCGGTGACTGTTTGGATAACGTTATCCTTGGACAACTTTCGAAAAGAATCATTTTAGGTTTTGTTGACAACAAAGCCTTCAACGGGGATCAAAAGATGAATCCATTCAACTTTCAAAATTATTCTATAAATTTTTTGTCGTTATACGTTGATGGTGTACAAGTCCCTATCAAACCGCTGCAACCGGCTTTTACAGGTAACACACCTATGTACGAGGAAGCATACCATACTTTATTTTCGGGCACCGAGATCTACTACATGAACGAGGGAAACAGTATTCACAGAAAGCTGTCATTCAGCTTCTATACCTGTATCTTTTGATGTATGATGCGAATTGTAGTACAAACGAATTGGCAAACTAGAGTGCTGTGAATCGTATTTTTCACAGTTTCTTATCAAATTAATCTTTATCTGGAAAATTTTATTTGACATTGTAATGACATATCCGATGACACACCAGAGGATATCTTAGATGACATATCATCTGACGTCAATTGAAAGAGGAATCTACATTTTGCTTGTGTGGGGGATCGGTAGGAGAGGGTGGGGGAGATAAGCGTTAATGTATCGATAAAGAAGTAAGGTAGCAATTCAACGAATAATACATTATTTTGCGTGAGAGTTAGGAAGGGTAGGGGAGGAAGATCACAGCCCCACACCGTACAAGTACTATATAATATAGTGATATATATCAACATACACTTGTACGACGTCGACCTATCATTGCTCCTAGAGCAAATTCACCTAGCCATGGAAGTCAAGAATTTTGTTGGACTATCTGATCGGGATTAATTGTATTATTGTATGTAATATTACACTTACTAACTTATTAAAATAGCGAACTTAAGTGCTATAGTACTTAATTTTGCTGTAATCACGATATTGTATACGCATTTGTGCTTTTTTACATAATAGTAATAATAAACAATAAGTTAAAAAAATATGATATGAAGTACCTACATACAACTGTAATATTACATATTTATATATAATGCCCGAAATCACATAGTGTATTTTTTAGGATGTAGATGTAAATCTAGAGGAGCGTTTGGTAAAAGTCAGTAATGAACCAATGGTCGACAACGCAACGCCAAGGGGAGGATCACGTACAGGTAAACAATACACCACATAATGTTTTTCAATAATGTCTTTGACTTTCAGCATTTAAGGCTCAACTTTTTAAGGTGGCTCCCCACTAAATGAAAACACTGCAGAACGGGATGATATTTAATGGAATGGTTTATGAAAATACCTTGAGTCTTTCCCTTAAATATCAGAACTTATCATGGAATTTCTTAAAAAAAAGTAACTTGAAAATCTATTCCCTAACTTAACCTCTTACGGACGGTTTAACATTTATGTTATAAGCTTTATGAAATCTCACCAGAAATAATGCAATCGTTAATCAAAAACTGGGCGCATGTGGAGGAAGTTACAAGCTTTTTGATGATATAAAGATATTTGCGTGTTATCATGGATTTTTATGAGATATTTAGTGGAAACAGTGGATATCTATGCGAATCAGGAACAGTAGAGCGTCTGCTACACCAAAAAGCAGAAAATTTTATCCATCCATGTTTAGTCAAGAGCCTCCACAGCCAATGAGAGGCGGTGTTGCGGTGTCTTAACTTTTTTTGTAGGTCTATAGTGAGGAGCTACCTTAAATTCGTATACATGGTGATTGCCTCTATGATGTTGGTTTATCTGTTCTGTTAATTTAATAATTTATTAATGTTAAGTTCTTTGTCTGAAAACCAAAATTCTCCTAGTTAATCTGACCGTCTTCTTTTCCATTTTCTTATGTGAAATCGCATTATATTTTTGTAAATAGATTTAAAAAATTTTTACTTCGAATAGTTTAAAATCACTAATTGCCAGCAACTATAGTGTGTACTGATGTGTACATTTTTCAAAAATGAATGAGTTAAGGAATACTAATGCATTTGTTATTCTAGATCCAAGAAAGAGTTTGTTTGTCAAAAACAAAAGAGCAGGTGACGATATCTTCAGCAAAAAGCCGGAAGTTCAGTCTATAAGGAAAAAAATTTTACCCATTGTCGAAAGTGATTCTGAAAACGAATCTGAAATACGAAAATCAAAGAATCTTGGTCCATCACCGATCCTTCACTCAAGTAATGAAGACGATAACGCTTATATAAACATTAGAAACGGGTCACCTTAGTCTGTATCACATGAAGAGGCAAATACCAGTGATGGGTTTAAGTTCTTACAAACTTTTACAAAGACCGAAGGAAAAGTACAGGTACGCTTGGTCATACTCTAATGTATTACATTGATAGCTAGAAGCAATAAATGTAACTACAATATACTATACGTTCGGGAATTATGAAAAAAAGTAGCCCAATCCGTTAAAATTTTCAATTTTTTTATTTTGTCCGTCTCTGTAGCCACTCTAAAATGTCTGTATTAATGTATGTGCCCTTGTTTTTGTCTTTTCCTAATCAATAAAACTACTCGTGTCATTATTACATGTCCTAAGTACTCTACGATTGCATGGTTGTTTTCGCAAGAACACGTCTTAAAAAAATGTGCAGACACTTATGAATAAGATCCTTGTCATAGCACTATCCTGTCATTTTACCTTCTACAGACTTTGCATAATTATTTTTCATATACATGTATAATTATATTCGTGCAATAAAAGTATTTGCCTTCAGTAATATTTTCAAAAAGAAGAATTAAAGTGTACTATTTGTGCAATCTTCACTCATTTTATTTTATTGCTTGTTCTTAAAGCTGTTTCGGCAACACAGTACCTTCTTCAGACAGAGTCCATTTCAAACTAACTAGAATCTGAATACATTGATGTGCACTCCAAAACCATTATAATCCACGTAACAACATAAAACCTTAGTTTTTCGTAAGAAACTGAACTTTAATTAGTATTTGTATGCTTTAATGAGATTAAAATTTAGTTGCCAAAGGATGAGCTTGCTACGGAAATCTTTAAAAGCTTACTTTAATTTACTGAACTTCATTTTATAATATTTGGTTGCGTGAATACTCTCATTTTATCAAAATAAAATACCTTATTTTATTAGAAACAAAATTTTTTTTTTAATATTTCTTTAGCTTAACAGGAAAAAAATTTGGTTACTGAAGAAAGAATTTGTAAATTGAATCTACAAAAATTTTTTTTTGTATATGAGATATTTCTTGAAAGTCATTTTATTGCAGAAAAAAGTAATTTTAATTAGAGAAAAATAGTCTATTTCATAACATTTAAATTTATTTTATTATATCTCGAAGTACTGATGTAGTCTAATAAAACCATAATATATGGCTCAAATAGAAGAAATAGACAGCTGTTTCTTATACTTAAAATGATAATTTTTTAATAACAGTAGATTCCATTGATAAATCAACATTCTTAAATTTGAATCATATATTTTACCAAATTAAAATTAATTTTTTTAAATTAGGAAATATTTTTGTGGTCTGACCAATTATGCATATTCTCACTTATCAAACGGTTTTCTTTTCGACCTACAAAAATTCTTTTTAACAAAATCCTTGCGTCTCTCGTTGTCAATGCTATACCGCAACGCACCATAATGGTGACTTACAGTCCCATAAAATGGTAGTACAATAGCATCCAAAATTCATTTTTTCTGCTTTCTTATGCTCTCAAATTTTTGTTGAGACATGATTTATAAAGATGTTATAAGGATAGTTCAATCTTCATTTTAATCACGTACCATACTACAAAAAAAACCTGCTCAGACATGCTTGAACGCAAGCTTAAACATGCATTTGTCTTTTTTCAGTCGTCCAAGATATATTCGCTAAAAGATAAAGAGTTTTTCCTGAATCTTTTTTAGACTATGCAGAAAAGTATGTGACGTTAGTAAAAGTGTACCACTGTCCTATAGATATAATAATTTTAATCTTTTTGAAACTATGAAGAGCAACAAGAAACAACAATAGACCTGCATGATAGTCTATTAGTAACAAGATTTAACGTCATAATGTACCTGCAAAATTTTTTATAAGATGACGAGAGCAGAGTAATTTGCCTGTATATGCTTATTGCCTTTATATTTGCAAATTTTTGGATCAAAAGAGGTAATAAAAAGATAGGTAAGGTAAATAAGAAGACTTGGAAAAAAATTAGTACTTATCCGTTATACTTAACTAACTCATATTTCTTTGCTGATAATCTATAACAAATTTATGCATAACATTTTGTCAAACGTCTGTTTCATTCTTAGTTTACGTGACAGTTTAATACAGTGTGCTTCTTTTACTACCGCAATTAATTAAACTCGTTTACATTAAAGTTGTTGTGAAAAAGTGAAAGCGGCAATAATCACTACTTCGTTTAAGGTCGTCTATTTTTAGGTGCAATACGTGGCTATTATTCTGGAGGATGCGTAGAGAGAGTAAAATAGCAAGTGGCTCAGTGACGTTCTGCCTGCATACTCTGTTAACAAATTAAAAGAATATTGTACAAGCTGCTTATCTAATATAAGCAATTAATAAAATACTCTAACAGTTTCCAAAAAATGTTTAAATGGTTTTGAGAACTGTCCAAACATTAATGGTAAGCTTCAAACAAAACGAAAAAGTCTCTTGGACTAGGCTTTGCCTCGGCTGTCAGAAAGTAGAGCATTATTATGAGAAGCAAAAAATATTTTCAGGTAACTCAAAAATTTTAAGTGTGTATTTTCTCTATTATTCACAATTAACTTTAAACTATATTCATTAAGATTTAACTATGACATATTACACAGAAAATCAATCTGGCTGTCAACAGGAGGGGCTAACCATAAAGTTTCGTTAGAAAATACTTTGATGCGTAAAACCCATGCAGGTACCTAATAAATTTTATATTCGTATCTCTCGAACACCTTGAATTACTTTTTCATTATGACTATTCCAAAATTTCTTACTCTACAGATGAAGTGGGTTAAATAAATAGTATTTCTATAAAACAATAGCAGAAAAAACTTCCTTACCAGTAAGAGCATCGACATAAAATAAGTTGTTTGAAGTATCAACGTACAGACCTCCGATAAACTGGACACGTCAATAGATACTAAATTTTTTACTTCAGAAAGCAGTTAAGAAAATTTCTTTTTTCATCGTTTTAAGCAGTTTGTTACGCAATAAAACTCAAAACTGCTTATTCTATGGATACGGAGAATACTTTACAATGGATAAGCAATCCTTTTCAAGAACTCATCACCATTATGAAAAAAAGATGCAACCGGTATTACTTTTGCAAGCGGGTATAAAAACACAGGGTGATTTTCTAAGAAAAATGCATCTGTTGGCTATTTTGAAAAGGAAAAATAAGGAATGTTAAGATCGCCCTTACAGATGAATTGTGAAAATATCGTTAAATTAAGAATCCTATTTTGATGGTTCGCTAAAATTTTAAGTAGAAACAATGAATTCGCAAAAATCCGTGTTTCAGTTACATGTGTAACGTACGATATGCTAGGCATATCATACTAACTCCCCCTGGTGACCATAAAGCTACCCTATCAAGAGGGTACCGACGAGAGGGGAACGAGGTAATATAAGGCCCGGCAAGCTTCAAAATCGGGAGAACGAAGGGAATACTCGGACAAACAGGCAGAACGAAGGGAGTACTTGGGCGGACAGGGAGAGCAAAGAGAACACTCGGAGAGATCGGGCAATCAATCGGGAACACACACACGCGTCTTTGCCTTATAATTAAGTGTCTTGAATAAAGGTCCTTAAGGTTCCAAGGTTTTGATCGTTCTCGCGAAGCACCTCCTTACCTTTTGGTTTACCCACGTTAAAGTTTTGGTGCTAGGTGTGGGGTTTGGTAAGAGTCAAAATCTTTTTTTGCACGCCGAAAAGCACACATAGTGCAGTGCCGCGAGAATACAACGATTAAAAATCGAGGAGCCGAGAAGCCGATCAAAAAGGACAGGAGCAGTCATATTCTGCAAGCGACGGTGACATCAACCCACAGGAAAACAGGACTAGGACACCAACTGCCGATAATCACAGGATCAAGGATCAAGGAGACAAGCGGCGAACGCTGAAAAGAGATGATTTTCAAAATCTTATTTCTACCGGTGTGCATATCAACGAGAACGTAAGTCCATTTATAATAAAATTAATTTTATACCTTACTCCCCGGAAAAAAGAGGGAAGGCACTTATTAGGCAAAATAAGGTCGTAGAAAATTTTTGTTTCTGGATTAATACTTATTATCACGTCCGCTCCCCGTTATTGGCGTTTTTTTTCTCACTCTTAGAACCCGAAGAGAAATCATGCAAGACAATAGACTTAAACAAACAGCAGATTAGGAAAATTTGGGCATATCAAACATAAAACAGAGGGAATTTATAAGTAGGCTTCCACAGATATAGAAAATATCTGAAAATAATAATATAATAATAATAACCGGCACCCATATACACAACTCATTTCATTATTATAATTATTATTAACAAAACAGACCGCAGATATTCCCAAAATAATATTTCTTCCTAGTTATCACTAAACAAAGAAAGGGCCAAAATTAAAGAGAGCTAGTAAAAGACGAACGCTGCTCTTTTATTTTCTTATCTCGCCTGTCACTACTCTTTCCACCCGATTATTGTTAAGCTGTGACACAGGTAATATGACGGGAGACTTGTACAGGCCAGAGCCCAATAGTAAACAAAAAAAGGAAAATATGACGGAACGAATGTTGGAATTGGAGCTGGAACCCGAGGGGTGCGAGAAACTAGACGCCCTGGACGAAGAAACAAAAGCGATAGTCATGAGTTTATTTTCAAAGATAAAAGAAAAACTTAAAAGAGCAGAGGAAGTGAACGTGCCACATTAGTCAAACACTGAGACTAGCCAAAATCTGTCACCGACGATAAGGGATCAAAGGGACATATTGTGCGACACAAACGCAAACACAGGACGTATAAATAAAGAAATAGACCCTCTTTCTGGCAAACAAGTCTTTGGGTGAAGCTTAAGAGAAACTGAAGAAATACGTGGAACTTGAAAAAATAAAACAAATATGTTGTCAACACAATGGAGCATGCCAGAGAAACAAGAGTGGCCGATTCACGTTACACCCCGTTACGAATATCAAGGCACAAGAAACTCCGGGACGAGAGACTCATATGCTCAACAGCTGTGGGACAGATTAAGGGATATGAACAAAGAACCTGGAAAAATAAAGGAATTCGTGTCTATGGTAGCAGAACCACCGTTGACTAATAGTTACACAAACTGGACCGAGTTTAATGAACATAGGGATAGGGAAAATATAGCACCAACCATGGGCCTATATACAGAAAATATGCAAGCTACAGGTAATCATAACCATCCACGCAGACCGCAGAATTTACAACAAAACATTCTGCCTACGCTCAGCCACATGGCAAATAGCATCCCTTTCTTCGACGGCGACCCAATCAATCTGCCGCTATTCGAAAGAATGGTAAGAATAAATGCTGAAATGATCGGTCCAGAATATGAATTATTTTTCCTTGGAACAATTGCAAGTAGACTAAAGGAAAAAGCAGCTGAGCATTTCGCGCCTAGATTATCTTTATTCAGCACGGTCCAGAAATTTCTTCGGGAACTTTCGAACAGATATGGGAGTATAAATAATTCGGACACTATAATGGCACAATTGAAGATAATCAGACAGCAAAATCGGGAATCGATAGAAGATTACGGCGGAAGGGTACAACGATTATATAACAGGCTCACGATGCTGCACGATTCGAATCCAAGCTTACTGCCGATTCAAAAGCAGGTACTAAAGGAAGGCGTGGAGGCAGAAGCAGTCAAACAATTCACATATGGGTTGCACCCAACATACAGGTGCAAAATTACAAGCTTAAATCCGAGAACTCTCTGTGAAGCAATCATAGAGGCATTAAAAATAGAGAGTGACCTCAGTCTACGGCACGCATTACCAGTAAGTGCACTGCCTGCATACAATAAGGCAACAACCGAGCGAGGGCCACTAGTAAACCTAGCAAGTAAAAAGGATAACACAACAGAAATCACTAACGAGGCACAAGGGAACGCAGCAAACGTAAAACGCTGTATATATTGCGACGGCCGAACCGGTCATTCACTCGAGGAATTCCGAAAATTACTAGCAGTAATCAAGGACAGAAAAACTTCGCGAGACAACGGAAGAGAGTTAGAAGGAAATTGCAGTTATTGTCAGAGACCAGGACACTACGCGAGAGACTGTCGTTTACGTATGCAAGACATAGAGGAAGAGGAAAGACGGCGAAACAAGGGAAATAACCAACCCGTGAATAATACCCATACCAACAGAAATGCCTGTAATTATAGGGGTAAAAATGATAACTTTAATAACAATAATTACAATAATTACAACAGGGGCTATAATAATGGCCCAGCGGAACAACATAACAGGAATAATAATTACAATTATAGAAATAATAACTACAATATTAGAAATAACGATTACACTAATAGAAATAACAACTACTATGACAGGAATCATTACAATAACAGGTATAATAACTACAACCCTACAGGGAGCAATTATTACACCAACCGCGGCTACAGTGACCAGTATAATAACAACAACAGGGAATCATTCAACCGTTATGGGAACGACTATAAAAATCAAGACAGTAGGAACGGCTATAATAGGGACCTAATAAGGCAAGAGCCGCCACGGGATAGAGGCCCACAGCATCGAGAAAGTAACGCATACGGGCATGACAATAGGAGGGACGTACTGGCAGCTTTAAACTCGCTAGATGTTCGGCGTGCTCCCCAAACGTCAGGCATCAACTAGAGAAAGAGATAGAGAAAAGTGTGTCCAGTGAGGAAGAATGTGTGAGAATGAGGCCACAAAAGACGGAGAAAGAGATAGTGGAGAAGAAGACGCACAACGACAGTCCGAGTACTTACACAGTGCAAGAAAAAATAGAAAGTAATACGGCACAGCAGGATACCACTCCGATAAAATAAAGCGAAAAACACACAAGGAAAGGCAGGAGAGCCCGCAAGAAGAGTAATTGGACAAAGGCACCGGACACACATGTAGATAATGATGAACCCAAGCTTTCAGAGCGCGACGAAGAAATAGAGCAGCTTCCAAAGATAACTATAAAACTCGTGAGAACAGGGCATAGGCCACCATCGGTCCAGTTACAGGGACGACAGTTAAAGAATGGAAAGGCGACTTTTTATTCGGATACAGGCGCAGAGATTTCGATTGTTATGGTTAACTTATTAAGCACAGACATGCAAATAGACAGTAGGTATCGAGTAGCTATCATTGGCGTGACTCACGGAGCACGCAAAACGTTGGGCACAGTACAGGCCCAGTTGCACGGATTAGAAAGCACATTACATGTAGTCCCCCATGACTTCCCAATTGACGCGGAAGGAATCATAGGGTGGGATATTTTTAAGCGATACTGGAGCCAAATAAGCGCCGCCGAGAATACGATTAAATTGGATAGCGTAGAGTTACCACTGGTAAGGCCGGAGTGTTTTAAAATACCTGCGAGATCGAGGCAAGTAATTTATGCGCGAATAAGAAAAAGCAAAAATAATTCAGAAAATGGCTGGATACCCCTCCAAGAAATGGAGGAAGAAATATTGTTCGGGAACTTTATAGCCAGGTGTTGCGTGTGAACACAGCCGATCCCACATGGATTGCCTGGTTCGAATTCAAAGGAATGAGATATAGATATAGGGGGGGGGGCTTGTACTGTATAGAGGGGTTGTTTAAGTTAAATTAAAAAAAAATAATACAAAGAAAACAAATAGTGATTGAAAATTAAATAGAATTAAAGGGAGAGGACAGTTAACACAATAAGAACAACTAATTAATGGGAAAAAGCCTATGGCATAAAAAACCCAGATTTATTGAAAAACGAATCAGAATTAATACCATTGAAGAAAAAACAGTTAAACTAATTATACCACTAACAATGGGACCAATAATAAGCCTATGTTGTGTTAGTATGGGTATGTGTGAGGATGTGCGGGAGGACCTGGTGGTAACGACTCCCAGTGTGTGTGAATTCAAGGCGAATGAGGGAGGAGTGATCTCCTCTGCGAACCGGCAGGCCCTGCACGGTCGCACGAGTCAGCGCAAGGCTGATAAAAGCGGACCGACGCCCGAAAGTCGAAATTAACTACCACCTGCGGCAGCTCAGTAATGATGTTATGTGAATGGCGTATTCGGGTGAGGACCCTGATTCCGGAACGAGAAACGGGATTGAACGGATGAGACGTGGCGTGATGACAGCGGGATGACGATATGCACTGAGTATGGTGTAACAGACGTGTGATTGGTATAATAGACGTATGATTAATGCAGGTAATGGTGTGATTGAATGCGGATGCGTGGATAGAAGTTAACCTAAAATGATGTTGGAAATACGTAGACAGAGATACTGAGCGGATGATGATAGAGGTTGTAGGGTGACGTGACGTATGTATAAGCTGTTCGTTGACGTGAGATGAAATAATTAGCGAAATATGTGTTGAGCAGGGCGCAGATGATGCAGATGGGATAAGCGTAGGCGTGCAGACGGGTGAAAAAAGATAAGTCGAGAGCGATTGTGAAGTCGATTTCGGGTAGAGAAGGGTTGGATAGAAAACAGAAGAGTAGCACGAACGAGAGGAGAAAAGGTTGTGATGACGATGAGGACGAGCAAGGGATCGATGGATGAACGATGAGCAAATGAGAATGGAGGTTGTAGAGGCACAGACCTAGCACGACGCGTGCTTAATGAGATGTGATAAAGAGGCAAGTCATGAGAGAATGAGAGGTCGAGTTAATGAACGAAAGATGAAGATGAAAGACAGATTAAATGAATTGTGATAAAAAGACTTAGCGTCTCGATGTCGATGTCCTGAGTCCTGGGGCTCGATGACAGCGGCGAAATCTCCTGATAACGGTGCAGACTGCAAGCGATAAAAAAAACACTAAGCGTGAAGATGCTTTCAATTCGGCAGGCCAAGCAAGAGAGAGAGTGCAAGCGAAAAGCAACTGTCAAGTCCTGAAGTCCCGCCCCTCCCGTCACCGTGCCGATGGGACATGAGCCAATCAGCAACGGAGGCGGGCGCGCGCAAGGCTCCAGGGGAAAATGAGGTGCGTGCGATTCTGAAATTCAGAACAAAAAGGAATTCGCTCAATTCCGTCTCTCGACGGAACAGGCTCCCCCCGTTGCGAGAGTATGCGAGCAAAATGATTTGAAGTGTGTTTGTATCTTTGTAACATGTTAGTGGCGCTACATATTGAGTCCAAATACAATTAAATTTGACTACAGTCTAACAGCGGGCATAACTGAGTGATATTTCTCTTGTAGATTCCTGTCTTGGTTTTCACAGACACCACTCGGACGACGCCATCGCTCCCAGGATAAACCTCTATGACTACTCCCAACGGCCAGTGGTTATAATCTCTATTCTTATCGCTGATTACTACGACTGCGCCCACCTTGACTTCTCCCTTGCTCCCAAGCCATTTCTGTCGTTGTTGCAATTCGCTGAGGTACTCTGTGTGTCAACGTTTCCGAAAATCCTGCCGTGCTTTGACGATGAATTTTTATGCTGGAAGACGATTATCTGGAATAGAAGTCATGTCATGATCAGGTAACATAGTTAGTGGTCGGCCAATAAGAAAATGCGCAGGAGTCAGTGCGGCAGGATCGTTTGGATCCGCTGACATACAACTAATCGGGCGAGAATTTAAAATCGACTCTACTTCTACGCATAAAGTATTAAGTTGTTCGAAGGTTAGTAACTGCTGTCCTATAACTCGTTTAAGATGATGTTTAAAGGATTTGATGGCTGCTTCCCAAATACCCCCAAAGTGAGGAGAATAGAGGTGGGTTAAAATGCCAGACAATGTTACGTTGTTGGGTGTATCCGCTAAGTGCATAGCAAAAGGGTTCTGACTGAATCAAGGCGTAAATCTCACTCAACTGATTATTCGCACCTACAAAGTTTGTCCCGTTATCCGAATATACGTGAGATGGAATTCCCCGGCGGCTTACGAATCTTTTGAACGCACCTAGAAATCCATCGGTAGTCTGATCGCTCGCTATCTTAATGTGGACTGCTTTTGTGTTCATGCAAATAAAAACGCAACCATAAGCTTGAAGAATAACACGATTTCTCAACTGTTTTTCCTTGATGTTGATAGGGCCAAAGTAATCTACTCCTACGTGTTCGAAGACCGAAGCTTGTTGCACGCGCGCCTGGGGTAAATCGCTCATTTTTCCCTGAAAGGCTACTGGACGATGTTTTACGCATGTGACGCAATGCCGCACAATTCTCCTAACTTAATTTTTTCCATCTAACAACCAAAATTTCTGACGAATTCTATACAACGTGCACTAGATTCCTGCATGCAATAACGACTGATGAGTTTGGCGAATAATAAGATCCGTTACGTGGTGATAAGAGGGTAGCAATATTGGATATTTTTGTTCATCAGAAATCTGCGCGTTGCGAAGCCGGCCACCTACACGAAGTAAACCGTTGGGATCGATAAAGGGGTTGAACGCTGCTAATTTCGTATTTTTTGTTGAACCAGTTTTCTCGATTTGCCTAATTTCCCTTCCAAACTGCTCATATTGGATCGATTTCAATAATCTCCATTCTGCTCTGGATCTCTCGGCCACCCTGAGTGAATCATGGTTTCGATCAGCTGAAAAACGCCAACGCAAACAATACGCAAGTGAATTAAGTAGCGACTGATAGGATGAAAAGCGCCTGTAACTTAATGGGTCCTGTGACAAGGGGTTGGGCCTAGGGACCTTTGAAGGCAGAACTTCATTAGCAGTGAGTGCAAGACAGGTTGGAGTTCTTAATCCTGGAAGTTTGACGTTGGGGTCTCTCGCAGATTTGGGCCAATTTTCCTCTGATTAGTACAGCCATTTCATCCCTGAACTCCATGTATCATTCTGAATGAACTCGGCTGGAACTTGACCCCTAGAAAGAACATCGGCGAAATTGTTTTTGCTGGAGACATGACGCCATTCAACGATACTCGACAACTCTTATATTTCTGTGACACGATTCCCTTCAGAAACCTTAAGGGCTTGTGGAGGCTTTTTAATCCACTGCAAAACAATCTCTGAATCGGACCAAAACACGACCTTGTGGAACGAAACTTCAAATGATTCCCGAAACTCCCTAAACAATCTTACTAGCGTTAGAGCGCCACACAATTCAAGCCGGGGAATGGTGGTTTGCTTGACTGGAGCTACCCGAGACTTGGCGCACGCTAAGCGAACGAGGACCTGGTTGGTTTTATCGAATGATCTTAAGTATATGCAAGCACCATATCCTCGCTTGCTTGCGTCGCAAAATCCGTGCACCTCAATCGCTAATGCGCCGGGTAAAATAAGATGTCTAGGGAACGATACTTCTTTTAATCGATCTAGTTGCTCTACAAATAAACGCCACCTGGTGTGTAGTTCTTGTGGCACTGATTCATCCCATCCTACCTTTGCCTTTCAACAATCCTGCATGATGACCTTAGCTGCGAACACGACTGGCCCTAAAAGCCCTAGGGGATCGAAAATCTTAGCCATTTCGGATAGAATGACTCGTTTCATGACTATTTGGGGCGTTTCTATTCGTTCAACTACATATGAAAAACAATCTAATTGGGAGTTCCAAGATATACCTAAGGTTTTAACTATCGGATCCCCCTCTGTTAAGCTATCCATTTTAAAGACCCTCCCCTCTGAATCGTCAAGTGCATGAGCGTAATTTGAAGCCCATTTTCTAATAGGAAACCCCCCGCTAGCTAACAATTAAATTAACTCATCCCGAATTTGTAGAACCTCCTGTAAAGAATTTGCCCCAGTAAGTAGATCATCTACATAAGAATCCCGCTTCAAGATAACACTAGCCCTAGGGAAATTTGCCTTTTCATCCTCTGCTAACTGATGAATCGTCCTAATAGCTAGAAAGGGGGTGGATAATACTCCAAAGGTAACCGTGTTCAGCTCGTAAGTCCTAATTCTACCCTGATGTACCCATAGAATTCGTTGGTAGGGCCGGTCCCGGGGATCTACTAAAATCTGTCCATACATCTTTTCTATGTCAGCAGTAACGACGTAAGTATGAGTGCGAAACCTGAGGAGGTGGTTGAAGAGTTTTGGTTGAATTGTAAGCCCCACCATGAGCATGTCATTCAGCGAAAGATTTTTATCGGTCTTGGAAGATGCATTGAAAACTACTCGGGTCTTCGTTGTGGTACTAGATGGTTTGACAACGGCGTGATGGGGCATACAATATCCCCCGGCACCCTTATCCTCTATCAGTGTCATGTGATTTGAGTCTACATATTCCTGCATAACCTTTGTATATTCTACTTTGAGGTTAGGATTACCCTTAAATCGATGTCTCATAGCTTGCAGTAGCCGGAAGGCTTTGGAACGAGAATCCCCTAATTCTGGATTTGGTGATTTAAAAGGCAGCCTAACGATATACCTACCACTATCATCACGTCTGGTATTCTGTACATAATGATTCTCGCATGCGCTTTCCTCCGTGGTAGAAACTGACTGACTACTAAATTCCTCCAATTCCCAAAATTTCGTGAGCCGTTCGTTCAATTCTACCAAATTACATGTAGCAACGCCCTCTGGATTTGACCTAATGCCTCCTACTATTACCCACTTTAGCTGAGTTTTTTGTAAATACAAATCGCAATTATTTCTTGACAGATGAAGTTGCCCGATGGATAGGAATGAGAGTGTTTCACCTGAGCCTATGAAGATTTCAACGGAACGTGGAACATGGAACTGTGGGTCAGCTAATCGAATCCCATTAGGTATGTTGATTGCTTCTCGAGGAAAGGGCTCATTAGGAATAGCACTAGTTATATTAGGGACGATAAGACAGTTTAACGTCTTTTGGAACTTGTTGATGCGAGACTGAATGACAATTTCAACGCTCCCCATAGATTTGGACCCGATTCCCCCAAATCCCTTAATCGAGGTTTCGCATGTTTGTATCTGCAACTGGAGCTTTCGAGCGAACCATTCTGTTATAAAATGATTTGTAGAGCATGTGTCTAATAGGGCGCGCCCTTCTAAAAACTGCCCTCTGTTAGTCCTAACCAACACAACTGCGCTCATCAATAGCTGGGAAGTAAGAGACCTAGAAACTGCACTGAATACTTTGAAATCTAGTCACGTTGTGGATTGAGGATTTTTGGTACCTTGGTCAGACTTCTGAGAGTTTGTACCCTTTGAATCTGAGTGCAAAAGAGTATTGTGATATCGGTCGCAACGCTTGCAGTGGCCAAGTACGCATTTGCCGGGGTGAGACCGCAAACAGTTAAAGCACAGTCGATGAGCTCTGACAAAATCCCATCGTCTTTGACTGGACAAGTTATTGAATCCCGGACAACGGTATAAGGAATGAGCTTGGCTACATTGGGGACAACTAATTTGCTCAGCAGAAGTAACAAAAACGCGTGTCCCATCTTGGACCTTTCTAGCCTTTCTAGGTTCGACGTTGGGCTTAACGACTGAACCTTCTCTTGCGGCCTCACTTCCTCTGGGAACATCGGTTTCCATGGTATATAACCTAGACACTACTCCGTCGATAAATTCATAGAACTGATCGAGGGTGGGCAGTTCATCTAGGGTCAAAGAATCCTCCCATTTCTGTCTAATAGAGGGCGGTAAGGCCCTTTCAAGCAAACGTACTACCATACGAGAGGGTTCTTCAACACCTAGAGAGTGAAGGGTGTTCAGGTGTTGTTTCACCTCATCAACCATCTTAGAGATGTCTCTAGATGTTGGGGACTCAAGTGGGACGATGTCTAAAATGGCATCAAGGTGTTTCGAGACTAGAATGCGCTTTCTTTCGTAGGACTCCGTCAAAGTCTTCCAAGCCTTGCTGTAATTTCCCGCGCTTATGTCATAAATCGCCACCTTACTTAACGCATCCCCCTGCAACGTGTTACGTAGGTACATGAACTAAACTAAATTATCGATGTCAGTCCGAAAGTCGATCATGCTTAAAAAGGAATTTTTATACGATAGCCACTCTTCGTGCCCCCCACTAAATTTAGGAAGTTCTGCTACTGGGAGTTTCAAAAGTCGCTGCTGTTCGATAAAGGTCGACGAGCCCATTCCTCCTCCCTGTCCTGCCAAAGAAGCGTTATTTCTCCCATCGCGAGCGTTTAACCTTGCAATGTCGCTGGCTACCTAGTAATACCGTGTGCTGAGTTCTGACCAAGCCTGCACTTCAATCACCTTTTCGCTCGCAACACTAAGCTCTTCTATAAGGTCCTCACATACTTGAAATTTCCTAGTTAGATCCCCCAAACGCAAGGTCACGCTGGTTTTGTCGACGTCTGCGCCCTCTACAAAATTTTCTAAGCCTTTTAATTTATCAGCAAATAGTCTTACCTTTACCGATAAACTTTTGGGAAGTGTAGTTGCCATGTTGATGGTGTCGACCTAAGGATCCCTCTTACTGTATATAAACTTGAAACCCCCTAATCTTTACCCCTATGGCCCCGTTAGATAAATGAATAAATTAAGCTATCCCTAATTAGGAAAAAGTGAAAGGAAAAAACAAAAGAGAAAAAATCAAATCTTATCTGTTTAAAGACCTTGCCACGACTCCTGGCAGCTGGGAGCAGGTTGATGGTCCTTGAGAGCGACGGCGCTGAAAGCGACGATGATTGACGTGTACGTGATGAGGCCGTGATACTTCAGACCTCACAGGAGGCACCAAAATGTTGCGTGTGAACACAGCCGATCCCACATGGATTGCCTGGTTCGAATTCAAAGGAATGAGATATAGATATAGGGGGGGGGGGCTTGTACTGTATAGAGAGGTTGTTTAAGTTAAATTAAAGAAAAATAATACAAAGAAAACAAATAGTGATTAAAAATTAAATAGATTTAAAGGGAGAGGACAGTTAACACAATAAGAACAACTAATTAATGGGAAAAAGCATATGGCAAAAAAAACCCAGATTTATTAAAAAACGAATCAGAATTAATACCATTGAAGAAAAAACAGTTAAACCAATTATACCATTAACAATGGGACCAATAATAAGCCTATGTTGTGTTAGTATGGGTATGTGTGAGGATGTGCGGGAGGACCTGGTGGTAACGACTCCCAGTGTGTGTGAATTCAAGGCGAATGAGGGAGGAGTGATCTCCTCTGCGAACCGGCGGGCCCTGCATGGTCGCACGAGTCAGCGCAAGGCTGGTGAAAGCGGGCCGACGCCCGAAAGTCGAAATTAACTACCACCTGCGGCAGCTCAGTAATGATGTTATGTGAATGGCGTATTCGGGTGAGGACCCTGATTCCGGAACGAGAAACGGGATTGAACGGATGAGACGTGGCGTGATGACAGCGGGATGACGATATGCACTGAGTATGGTGTAACAGACGTGTGATTGGTATAATAGACGTATGATTGATGCAGGTAATGGTGTGATTGAATGCGGATGCGTGGAAAGAAGTTAACCTAAAATAATGTTGGAAATATGTAGACAGAGATACTGAGCGGATGATGATAGAGGTTGTAGGGTGACGTGACGTATGGATAAGCTGTTCGTTGACGTGAGATGAAATAATTAGCAAGATATGTGTTGAGCAGGGCGCAGATGATGCAGATGGGATAAGCGTAGGCGTGCAGACGGGTGAAAAAAGATAAGTCGAGAGCGATTGTAAAGGTGATTTCGGGTAGAGAAGGGTTGGATAGAAAACAGAAGAGTAGCACGAACGAGAGGAGAAAAGGTTGTGATGACGATGAGGACGAGCAAGGGATCGATTGATGAACGATGAGCAAATGAGAATGGAGGTTGTAGAGGCACAGACCTAGCACGATGCGTGCTTAATGAGATGTTATGAAGAGGCAAGTCATGAGAGAATAAGAGGTCGAGTTAATGAACGAAGGATGAAGATAAAAGACAGATTAAATGAATTGTGATAAAAAGACTTAGCGTCTCGATGTCGATGTCCTGAGTCCTGGGGCTCGATGACAGCAGCGAAATCTCCTGATGACGGTGCAGACTGCAAGCGATAAAAAAAACACTTAGCGTGAAGATGCTTCCAATTCGGCAGGCCAAGCAAGAGAGAGAGTGCAAGCGAAAAGCAACTGTCAAGTCTTGAAATCCCGCCCCTCCCGTCACCGTGCCGATGGGACATGAGCCAATCAGCGACGGAGGCGGGCGCGCGCAAGGCTCCAGGAGAAAATGAGGTGCGTGCGATTCTGGAATTCGGAACGAAAAGGAATTCGCTTAATTCCGTCCCTCGACTGAACACCAGGCATGTTAATGGTAAAATAGTCGCAGAGTGCATTAATACAAGTAACGAAATAAAATACGTGCCTGTTCCGGAAGTAGAGCTGCTAGAATATGAGACAATTTACCGGAAGCGCGCAGAAGACGTCAAAGGGGACGACGTCGAAAGCTTGGGAGAAGCAATGATAAGATGATTTAATAAAGAAAAAAGAGATGACAAGAAAAAAATTGAAATTTTCACAAAAAACGAAGGGGAGCTAGAGAAACAAAATTGGGTAGATAAAATAATGCAACTCGTAGACACAGCTGGTTGCAACAAGGAAGAAATAGAACATGTGAGAAAACTGATCGAGTCAAACCCTTATGTATTTGGCCTTGACGGTGAGTCTCTTAAGGCAACACATTTGATAAAACACCGAATTATAACGACGTCGGATAAACCCATCGTAGCGAAAAGATTCAGATATCCACTAGCAATAAGGGATCAAATGAAAGTCGAAATTTAAAAAATGCTTGAACAAGGGATAATTGAACCCTCCACCTCCCCGTATTACTCAAATACATGGATAGTGGCAAAACAACCGGGGCCAAACAATGAAAATAGAGTAAGAGTAGTCACAGACTTTCGACTACTAAACGAAGTCACAGTAGGGTCATGTTCCCTGCTACCGTTTCAGAGTGACATTTTAGAGAATCTAGCATCAGCACGTTACATCACGGTAGTGGACCTCAAATCAGGATTTTTTCAGGTAAAAATACACGAAGATGATGCACATTAAACCGCATATTCGGGCCCAGACGGGCACTACCAATATAAAAGGATGCCTATGGGGTGCAAGGACTCACCAACCACATTCCTAAAGGCTATCGCACTAGCACTAGCAGGATTGCAAGGCCATGAAATAGAAGTTTATCTCGACGATATAATGGTATTTGCCCTTGACCTTGAGGAACACGGGGAACGATTCACGAAATTGCTAAAACGGCTCGCAGCCGCCAACCTCACGATAGAGCCCAAGAAATGTCAATTCTTGAAAAGAGAGGCGAAAGTGCTCGGTCATATTGTAGGCAATGGACAGATAATGACTGACCCAAAGAAACTTGAGGCAGCTAGAAATTACCCTCAACCAACAAATGCAAAAAAGATAAAACAATTTCTAGGATTCGTAGGCTATTACAGACGATTCATCAAGAATTATGCACGAATTGCCCAACTCCTATCAAATCTTCTAAAAACGGGCACGAAATTCGAATGGGGCGATTAGCAAGAGCAGGCATTTAAAACTCTTGTGGATACATTGTGCAGCGGACCTGTACTCATCGCCTCGGATTTAGAAAAACCTTTTATCGTTACGACAAATGCATCGAATTACGCGATTGGAGCAATTTTGAGTCAAGGAGAGATTGGAAAAGATAGACCGTGTGAGTACGCGTCTCGCTGTCTCAAAGGGAGTGAACTCCGACACCCGACGTACGACAAAGAACTTTTGGCAATTGTATTCGCAAAAGAGCAATTCAGGCCATACCTATACGGACGGAAATTTACGGTAGTTACAGACCACGAGCCGCTTAAACACTTTCATTCATCTAAAAAACCAGACATTCGTTTCAATTGGCTCAAAGCGGAATTAAGAGGGTATGAGTTCGGAGTTACATACCGCCTAGGTATAAACAACAGACCACCCGACGCATTATCACGAAACCCAATATTACAAGAAGGGGAAGTAAATCCCAAACGGCCACGCCAAGAGCTATATCAGCTAGCGGACGAACAAGAGAATGAAGAACTGGCTGATAGCAGTGGACCACCGGCGCGCATATATAAAGTACGGGCAACTCTTAAGAAAAGAATTCAAGGTAATCCGAAGAAAATAAGAATCCGCTGCACCGACTCAGAAAACTCGAACGTCGTAATACAGGAAAAGAAACGATACCAGGGTGAAAATATTAAAAAAAATTCAGATATGGGAACAGAAGGTCAAGAAAACGGCGATGCGGACTCTGAATCAGAGAACCCTAGCAAAAGGTATTCGCCGCTGCTGCAAGCACTATGGAATCAAAACAAGTTTAAAATACGCGATGTTACAGAAAAAGGGGAATTTATTTCACAAGGGCCAGCAGACGGAAAATCGGGCTACATTATAAAAGAACCGGGCTTTCGAAAAGGGATAACTGCTACAAGCACACCAGCAATCGAGAGAAACGAAATGGGACCAAAAGAACGGAAAACTCGTAAGCATCAATAAGACACACTTACGAGGAAGCAAGCACCATTCTCTATCACAGAACACAACGAAAGTCCGTCAAGAGATATTATAATTACAAACTGCGGGACACCAACAATAACAAATGATGATTCAGAAAACCATAGTCCAAAACCTGATGATTGGGGTCGGCAGCTGATACAAGCAAGACTAGCAGCCGAAGCGGCGGAGAAAAAGAGAGACAAAGAAGAAGCAAGCGATATCCGAAAGCTGACGGAAATAGACGAAACAGCAGAAAAGACCGAGATCACAGAGAAAGGCGTTTTCAGAAGCAAGAAGGTCGAAGTGATGGAGAGAGCCGACCAAGCACGAAGCGAGCCAAAGGAAAAAGAGAGCGAAGAGGAGCTAGCACGGGACGAGCATACGATGAATAGCCCGCTCACCAACGGCACCAACATATATAATAATACTAAACGTATAAACGGCGCAGTCCGACACGAAGCACACCTTAACGACCTAATAGACGGCCTTGGTGGCGGATTTCGGGCAAAAGTCCTAATTGACGTTAAAAAACGAGCGGTTGAAGGTAAACAAGGATTAAAAATAGACCTATGGAAAGATGAAAATGACCGAGTAGAAAAATTTGAAAGTTCAATGGACAGTAAAAACCAAAAAGGAAATGAGAACACGAGAATTAGGAACGATTTGCCACCAACAAATGAGTTAAGGGAAAATTATGCAACGTCGGTCGAAATGAGCGAAGGAGAAGATAGAGAGACTCGTGAATGTGGAGATTCTTGCGCAGAGCCGAATAAGAGGCTCACGTTAGTCGACGTACCCCGGGACGGAAGCTGTCTCTTTTATTGCCTCATACTTTTGTATGGATTGGAAATGTCACAGGACAGACTGAGAAAAACGCTCCTTAGCTCGAAATAGATAAATAAATGTAAAGACCCAGAGGGCACAAAAAATATCTTAAAGGAGAGCCACGCTTTTGGGGACGGGAAATGCGCCTTTGTATTTTCTCAAATACATAAAGTAAACATATGCATCCACTTTCAATTATCAAGAGAAAGAACAATCTTTCAACATTTTATTGGGAAAAAAAGGGGAAACACTTAAACACATACGCCTCAAGAATGATCATTATCAGGCTTTGATAGAATACAATGAAGGCAGCCATCCGACAACAGATCACGAAGAAAATAGTGAAAAGGGCTCAGCTAGCGGGAAAGATTTGAACGATACTAAAGTCAGCACCAGTGAGCAGGGCAATTGTGAAGAAGGACACGAAACAGGAGATAGTGATGTAAGACGTATGAGCAATGGGGAGAGCTCCAATGATGAGTCAGGAAAAGGAGAGAGACAGACGAGCAGTGAAAATTTCGCACAAAAAGAGGGAGAGAGTGCAACAGAGAAGGTGCACGAGGACAGGGATACACCACCACCCGACCCTCCACCACCACCTGATTCCGATAGCACATCGAGAATAGCCTCGGGAAGCGAAGAATAGAGCAGGGGACTTAACCAAGCTCTAGTCGAAGAAAGCGAAAGCGATCGAAAGGAGGGGAGTAATCTCAAGAACTTCAGCGCGCTAGATAAATATAGAGTATGCAGAACCCGACTACCGCGTGATAAGCCACCATGGGTCCCAGGCGATGGATCAGACCCCCCTCCATTTCAAAAAGTAAAGAAAGTAGAAGATCACCCCTTCAGATACCTAGACAACCTAGCCTTCTGTACAGTAGTGGAAAACGTCCCGGACACAGAGACAATTGACGCGCTATACGAGCGGGGATGCATTGATCCTATAGTGATGAATCACGAAGTAAGGGCGGTCGGAAACGCCATGCTTTCTAGAAAAAGGAAAGTATCGGTCAGACGCATGTACGTGAAAAAACACTTCGATGACAGGGCGTTACGGACAGACATCAAGATATGCTTAAAATCACTTTAGGGATTAGTGAAAAGCAATAGTCTAAAAAACATTGGAATAATAAGGGACCTCGCGATTCTAGACATAAACCAATGGATGTATTTGATCGAGCAGCTAGAAGAAATTCTCAAGGAAATGAACATTATAATTACTTTATACACAAACACGCTTGTTGTGCCTTCGGTAGATCAACGATTCAAAGTTATTAAAGAGTACCATGAGTCAACGGTGGGAGGACATAGAGAGATCAACAAAACTTATAATAGGATAGCAAAGGATTTTTACTGGAGAAACATGAGACCTGAAGTTAGGCAATTTGTGGCGGGATGCGAATCGTGCCAAACGGAAAAACTGGAAAGAGTAAGAACCAAACAGGCGATGCTCATTACTGACACACTGAGCAAACCATTTGAGAAAATTTCAAAAGATTTTTATGGACCAATAAATAATCCTTTAGACCATGGTAATATGCATATATTGTCAATCCAGGACTGGCTGACAAAATACATAGTATTAGCGCCGGTACAGCGAGCAACAGCGCAAGAGACGGTAAAAGCTCTCTTAAACTACTTTATGGCATATTTTGGAGCCCCAGAAAAATTATTATCAGACAGGGGGACACACTTTATTAACAGAACAATGGAAGAGTTCGCAAGATTGTTCAAAATCGATAAAATCGGCAGCACAGCATTCCACCCACAGAGTAATGGAGCAATAGAAAGAATGCACCATGTGCTATGCAAGTATCTCAAGGCATGCGTCGACATATACGAAAAATAGGATGAATTAATACCTTTATGCATGCTCGCATATAATACATCCGAGCATGAGAGCATGGGGTACACTCCGTACGAGTTACTCTTCGGACAGAGAGCACGTATCCCTTCGAGCTTTAAAAGGGTTGAAACAGACCAAACGTATAGCAAATACTTTGAGCATATCACGGATACCCTCACACAAATGCAAACAATAGCAGCGCTGAAACAGGTACAAAGCAAGTATAGATCCTAATATAACTACGACAGGAAACTTAACACCAAATTTTTTATGGAAGGAAAAATGGCGTACATATTAAAAGAGCCATCAAAAGGCAATTATGATTCGCTATACGAGGGCCCGTATAAAATAACAGGTATCAATTATATGAACAAAAACGTAAAATTACAGAAAGGTGACGAAATAAGAGTATCGCATGTAGATAAAATCAAAAAAGCATGCATGGTAAAGGCACCGCCAGAAAATGCGAACAGGGTGAAGAACACGGAGGTTCGGAATTAAACATTTGACTTTACTTAAATTTTCGCGGCCCCCGGACGTGGCGCGAAAATATTTTAGGGAAAGAGTGGGATCAATTAGGTTTACGATAAAACTTTTTTCGCGGCCCCGGATGCGCCGCAAACTAGATATTCACATACGTTAGACTTAGATTTGCAAAAAAAAACCACAACTATTATGAATAGGTACGCATAAACAAAGCATTAATAATATTAATCAATTGTAATTTGATGTAATGTGAATGAAAAAAAAAGCAAAGCGAATGAGGAGCGCGTGTGGCACTCTCTAGTGAGTAGACGTACTCAATAGGAGTAGAATTAACTCACAGGCCAAATGTACAAATTACGCATGGTAAAGACAAATAAAAAGGAAAAAACAGAGGTATAAGCCAACATATACTTGTAAATTAGAATAATTTCATTCTTGATTACCCGATTGACTTTATTATTGTAAAAAAAAAAAAAAAAAAAAATATATATAAAAAAAAAAAAAATTTTAGCAATTATTGTTAGGTAGAGAGGAGCATAGAGGAATGATAAAAAAAATGAATAAACTAATTTCAGAAAAAATAAAACTATTTTTTAAAAAGGCCCACGAGCCCACGTCAAGTATGAGAGATTAAACCTCCTTTTCTTACTTCCTGCTATCGTTCTCCATTAGAAACAATCCCACTCCTACCATCATGATATACTGATAACCACAACACCTGAAAGCCACACATAATCGTAACGGGATATAGAATTGACTACCATGTCTAAATTAACGAATAGCCCGTTCGTCAAACTGTCCACCTCGAAGTTAGCATAATTTTGCAAAAAACTACATGGACCAGTACGATTAATCGTTCATGTAAAGGAGACTAAAAATAATGCACCCAGATCACCGCTCGACGATCGAGAGGAATAATCGACCACACCCAGTGTGCAGCAGTGTTTCTGAGAACTTGGCCATCGAAAGACAACGTTACTAGGCCATCCTCATTCAAACAGGGTCGTCGATATTGAGAGAAAGCATACGAATCTACAACCCGCATGCTTAACTGAAAAAAAATAAAAGACGCTTGCAATCACATAAGCTGTCACTTACATAACGACATTGCGCAGCAGTGTGCGCGAGCTGCTTCTGCTTTTGCAAGAAAGAAAAAAATAAAATTGCATCCATAAGGACCACACACGGAGATTCTACTGGCGCAAAAAAAAAAAAAAAATCACGCTGTGATGCAAGTAGAGTTGAAGCTCAGCTTTGAGAACTCAGTCGCCACGCAAACATCTTAAAAAGTACGCTTTCTCTTGACATTAGAGAGTAATAAATGAAAGCTTTGTTGTTGTGAAAAAAAAAAAAAAAAAAAAAAAGAATATCGAAAAAGCAGCGAACTAACTCAGCAAATACGTCTACGGCGTCAAGAGTGGTTGTTGACAAAAAAAAATACCCTTATAAATCCTTTCATAAATCTGACCACATAAAAAAAGAGATTTGAGGAGTATGAGGGAAACATTATATAAAAAAATGTGAGGGTGAAAAGTATTAGAAATATGTACGATACGGGTCAAAACTTCACTGCCAGAAAATGATTTTTTTTTAATTCATACCTCCAAGCTTGTCTCGACAAAAAAAAATATACTAGTAAAATGTAAGGCAACCAATCGTCAAACTATTAGACTCTACAGTGTTCTCGAATATGTTATATGACCCCTCAGGCAAAATGGAGCGCATTATATTTTATCCGACTATTCACAAATTCAATAAGCGACTTATAATGTAGAGCCAATGCGAAATAAAAGATAACGTAATGAAACATATTTACGATGGAGATTTTTTTTTAACTAGGAGAAAAATACCCACATTGACAAAGACACTAAAAAAAATTACAATAATTGTACGAAAAAAAAGTGAAGAAAGAGAATAAGAAGATGTACGTTTATTATTATATACTTTATATGTGAGGAGAGAGCCACACTCGCAGCTCAACGCTAACCAAATAAAGGGGAAACATAAGAGAAAGGGTAAGGTACATACGGTAATACATTTAAATAAATACCTATCGATGAAGTATAAGTAGTGTTAGGACAAGTATTTACCACAGAAATTAGGGTTGGTAACTAATAGCTAACAGCTTTATATATTACAGGAATAATGAATTCGGCATGGGGCTTCTTTTTCTCATGTATAAGTGCCTTCTCCATCGGGGGGCCCTACTACTGATATGTTATAGAATGTTTACAGAAAAACAAAAGGTTCAAGAAGAAGCACGAGAATTGGCAGTAATTTAAACCACACCGACAGTAGAACTCAGAGCAGAAAGGTGACTGCGATCCTCTAGACGGATAATAGAATTGTCGGTGACCAAAATTAGAATTCGTGAGCCTCGGGGATGAGCGCCGGGAGTCGCTCGACTATATCGGAGGGCGCAGTCCAAAGGATGAAACTATTAAACTAGGAAAGAATTTTTTTTTAAGTATGTAGTATCGAAAAATTCACTGTAAGTCAAAAAAAAAAAAAAAAAAAAAAACTGGTAGTTGTAGCGATAATAATAATAATAATAGTAATGTTGAAAGTATAATAACAACAAATACCATTTTAACAATGAAAAAATGAGAATGAGCGCCGGGAGTCGCTCGGCTATACCAAGGGGCACAGTCCGTAGGACAATAAAATTTTTTTTTCTTTTGATGATAAGGTTGTACGAAATTTTTTTCTTTTTTTTTTGATAAATAAGCGCAAGTGAAAGTATAAAAAAAAAAAAAAAAAAAAAAAACCACATTGTAAAACCACACTCAATGTAAAGTAGTCGTAAACAGAAGCCCGCTTCGCGGCAATTTCATATATAATTGTAATGTAAGGCAAAGCGCACACAAAAACAATATTGTTATTCACTTAGCACACGATGAGAGGAGACTGAATGATTGTGAGAGAAAAAATATAAATGTAAAGGGAACAGTGGTTCTCTAAAAGAATGGAAGAATGAGTGTAGGATACTAAACTACATTAACAACACAAACAACAGAATACAATACAGCACACACATGCACACTCGCAACAAATCCACAGGCTCAGTACCACCAACATCGGAAAGCCAGCGTCGTCGAGGGCGACGACGTCGCGGCCTTGGACGTGTTACGTACGATATGCTAGGCATATCATACTAACTCCTTCTGGTGACCACGAAGCTACCCTATCAAGAGGGTACCGACGGAAGGGGAACGAGGTAATATAAGGCCCGGCAAGCTTCAAAATCGGGAGAACAAAGGGAATACTCGGACAGACAGGCAGAATGAAGGGAGTACTCGGGCAGACAGGAAGAGCGAAGAGAACACTCGGAGAGATCGGGAAATCAATCGGGAACACACACACGCGTCTTTGCCTTATAATTAAGTATCTTGAATTGAGGTCCTTAAGGTTCCAAGGTTTTGATCGTTCTCGCGAAGCACCTCCTTACCTTTCGGTTTACCCACGTAACAGTATTATTTTCAAAATCGTATTTGTTGTTTTTCTGACGATGAATATTGAAAATTAGATTATAGTAAAACCTTCAAGGACCAATACAGAAAAATTATTAAAACAGATTTAAAAATAAAACAATACTTCTACGAAATGATTGAGATATGGGAGCACAAATTTCATGAGCTTATTTAAAGCAATACCAGGTATTAAAATTACACAAAAAACGTCCAATTGTAAGAGTATGTAATTTAAACCTTCGCGATACTTTTTATGGCAGTTGCTTGGAGCGTAACATTACTGATGATACGGTTAAAGACAATGAAAGGACAAGATTTTTAAATATTTGTTCACTATACCCTCATATTCTTAAGAAAGGTACATTTCTTCTGAGACATCTAAAGGGTGTAATAGAAAAAAGGAAAAATATCAGAAAAACTTAAAAATTAAAAAAAAAGTGCTGAGGGCTTTGTTAAATGCATATTGCCTAAGTAAAATATGTTTTACCCTATACTTTCCCCAAACAGTAATAGTCACTTACTTTTTGGGTTGTGTTTTATATGAATGTTAATATCCTCTTAGGAAAAATGCATTTACAATTTAGTGTCAGATATGGCTTTATTAAGGTCAATAGTATCCATCAAAATAAAAAAAGCTCGAAGAATAGGGTTTGAATCATCGAAAACTGATATGCCATTTGGCAATATGCAGTTGCTCAATACAACCCTGTCACCCACCGTGGTGGCTTAGTTCCGAGGTCTATAGAACTTTTTTGAAAACTAAGCAAGACGTGAGTGGGTTGCGAAATATGATTGAAACAGAAGAAAACAGATGAGAATACACTTATAATTTTTAAAATAAAGAATGTATTTACTTAAATATTAGTGAAATTTAAGAAATCTTGGTCTGTGTTCTGTATCAAGAGTGTGTTAAAATTCATCAAGAAGAAAATTTGATCACAGAAAGAATTGATATCCAACTAGTCTCAGTTGATTATTGTAAGAAGTTTCAGTTAATATTACGCCAGGATTAAAAGTATGCTATTTCTTGGTCCCAATTTAATTTTTTTTACTTCTCCTAATCTTTACGCCCACAAACTATGCCAATTACTCCTATCCCATTGCCCACAACACACTATTACAGGGTGTCATGTCACCTTGTAATAATATTAGAAATATTTGTTTTATAAATCCTCATTCTTATAACCTTGCTGGAGGCTTAGTTAGCTGAAAACATTCTCAATTATCTACATATCGGTTTAGGTCTCATGTCATTAAAGTTATAGTAATTGAAAAAGAAGTGCCAGTATTTATTACAAGTGTAAATATAACACAATTTGAAAACTATTAAGTTGTTATAAGTGAAATAGGGTTTTGAGCAGCTAACTGACTGCTTTTGTAGTTGTACGGTCCCTCACCAATAGCGACCTATCATAGCGTAAACAATACTTTTTATTGTTATATTTTCGACGATAGAGACAAAACGTTTTCTTTCCTGTTAAAAGGGAAAAAAGTATTTAGTACCAGCTTTCTAACAAGTAGCAATAGTAATTATCGCATGCGTCCCTAATTTGAGTGAAAACAATCTATTTCTCCTACTTCTGGCATTTTTTAAGACCTTTAGACGTTTACTTCACTTTCAGTAAGAAAAATAGATCTCGTTATATGAGGACCACTCAATTAAGGCTATCCTACGTACTCTTGGCCCCTCCTTTGCAGATATCTGGGTCGACAAAACAGCCCTAGCAGAGACGGCGCTGATGTGATAAAAACTATTATTATATTATTAAATTAAAAAAAAAAAAACTTTTTTACTATTACAAATTATACATACAGATAAAAATAATTCTGCCAAATTACAAAGATCATCGTTCAGATAACCTCTTTAAACTCACAAGTAAGTAGCTGCAGCGGCATTATGATGACCCCAACCACTGCATACCACCATGTCTGTGTAATCACAATGAGTATAAGCTTGCGCTCCACCGGGTTCTTTCTAACCCATTTTTTGATGGGATAAGCCAAATAAATTAATAATCGTTTATCCATTCTGGTAATATTTAATTCTAAACTAACCTTAATAAGTTAATAACAATACAATACCTTAAAATATTTGCAAATTTACTTTTGCTTCACTCTTTTTTCTACAGAAAAACTCCAAAGTTACAACTCTATTTGTTGTGAACTTGCCATATCTCGTGTCCTATTTCCAACTTTTTTCATTTTCTATATAGCTTTGTTAACAACCTAAGCGATTTTCACGTCATTGAATACGTAGACATATAAGCAAGAATATTAATTTTTTACTTTCGCTCTTGCTAATGTAAAACAATTCCATGTGTATCGGTGACTGAAAGGAAACAGTAATGCAAACTATACCTATACGTGTTCGTAAAAAATCATATGCTAAAATACATTACGCTGTCTGATATGCACTGTAATGGTTTTAACCATCATCGTACCGTATGCATGTTTAAAGTCATTGTATACCATTGTTCAACTTTATTAAACTTATCACAAATAGAATCAAAGATACATCTATGTATTGTTAATTTAGATGCAGATGTAGCTTGAAAATAGACTATTTTTATAAAGCTATGAAAGGCTTCTCCAGTCATCAGATGTATTGCTGTTTGAATTTTAAGGTTTCGGGCACATTTGGTAGAGAAATCAGGTGATACCCTGTTTGCACGTAAAACAGAGTTCCCAGAGTCTGATACTTGCCAGAGTAACATGAAATAACGGTGAAAAAACTAATATTTTCTGCCTCAGACGTTTTTAATAGGTCAGTAAGCCCATGGTAGACAAAATATGATTGGACAAAAAATATGCATCTAACCAAGGCGGTCCCAACAATCCCTTGGGCATTGCTTCGCAATTAGGACTGCCCTAGAGCGTTACACATTTGTGACCAAAACTGCTATTTTGTCTTTGGTAACAAGAAAAACAATATCCGTGACTTAAATACAACCGTGCACCTACTAAGCCATTTGGGCGCTAGTATTTGTTCTTTAAGCCCTTAGAACGTACTGTACTATTTCTGTATTGTTTGTAAAACTACTGAACCGATTTTGCTACATCTTGCATACTAATTCTTAATGATTCTGAGATGGTCTTCGCATAGATTTTTTCTTGAAAAAGTTAATAAGAATAGTAATAAATAAGCTCAAAGTTTCACTAAAATAAGCTAGCTTTGCACTTTACTTCAGTAGGATTCGCTAAGTGTCGTAAAGGTAAAATTGAATCCACCCGCAATCAAAGACAGTGGAAAGTGATTATAAGATGTCCCACAGAGTTGTCGATTATCGTAGTTGTTCATCGGCAGTATACAAAGAACAAAGTTGTTAGTTGTACAGCTAGGCATGCCAGCTACTGATGACACTCTTGTATCGTGGGCAAGGAAAGAAATCGGTTTTTACCACGGATCACCGTGATAACCGAGTACTACGAAAAAAAAGGCGTTCAGAACGTCAACGTCTCTGGGGCACTACAAAGAGACGTGTCTAGCCAGAGTTTAACCTGCTCCAACACCTCAATGTTTTGTGGCTGTTCGAACATTCGGCATGGTACCATCAGAGAACTTTTTACTTCAAATGCAAGCTGAGGACGATAGCCCTAAAGAGTACAGGCAGTCACAACGGCCTCCTTCTTAGTGGTTATCCCAACATACCTACAGAGAAGGTGTTTTCCAGACTTACTTCCCTGACTAAGAATAAGTAGTTGGTTATTCGAGGAACAATCTGAAAATGAGATATTCTTTGATCAGCGGTGCATAGTGGGGTGTTTTGATACTTTTTTTCAAAATCAAATGTCTAAAAAATAAATCAAGATAAAATAATGAATTTAATTGGACCATACTCGTGAGATTATGTAAAATTTGCAAAAAATATTTATACTACTATTTCTTATTTTTCTAACCTCAAAATTTTACAAAAAATACTTTTTTTCTCAGAAATACGTATAAAAACGTTCTAAAATTATAACAATTCTCTCTTGAGTCTGCATAAAGCTGTTTGATATAAGACTCTAGGATCTTAGTCACTATGTTTATTTGCGTGCCAATATTAATAGAAAAGTCTATGATTTAAAAGGATCGCAAACTGGAAGAGAGAATACTTAGTGAATTTTGATCCCCCCCCAAAATTTAAGGCAAGTAGTTTTATTAAAGACTTTCTTGTTATTTTGTACTGTTCTGTTAACATTAAATTAATATAGGTGTACTTTTAAATCAACGTTTAATAAACTATTCGGACTAGAAACACTATCGTCCGACTCACTGTGAAATTAGGACTTGCTAGCTAATACTTCCATTTTGCTTTATTTTGTTTTAAGATTGTCTCATCGGCTCAAGATCCCAGACACAACTGAGGCTCAATTGTTTCTCTTTGTAAAAGTTACCCACCAGAGAATTTTTTTACACGACACACCTATTAATCATCTTTTTTCCACGCCTCTTTCTTCTCACACCTCACGTTCTTAAACGATATAGCCAAAGTATTATTTCTCGACCAACTATATATGCACACAGCAAAGAGTCACCACGCAATGAGGCATACACTAATGTATAACGATAGAGTTCTTACGCTTACAACTGTGAAATAAAAATTTCCATACCCAAACTATATCATCTAAATATACCTATAAGCACCTTTAAATGCTTTATGTAACATTAAAACAGTAAAAATCGTGCATTTTGGTTATTTTTCTTTTTTTTTAATCAGAACGAATTAAGATAATATTTAATATTAAGATATACTTGTTAGTTTATTAGTTAAATATAGAAAAAATTTTTTTTAAAGTAATATTTATTTTTCTAACCACTGAATTAAAAAAAAAAACACGATTTTCTCAGAAAAACGTTTAAAAATGTTTTAAATTTAACCTAATTCTTTTTTTAGTTTGCATGAAGCTTGTTCTTTTAGATAGAATGATGATTTTTGTTAGGCCATACTTTTAAGTTAATGTTAAATCGAGAAAAAATATTTGTATGAGTATTTTTTATTTTTCTAAGATCTAAATTTTACGAAAAACACGATTTTTTTCAGAAACAGGTATACAAATGTGTTATATCCTACCCGATTCTCTCTTCAGTCTGATAAAGCTGTTTGATATGAGACTTTAGAATGTTGGTGACTATCATATCTAAATACCAGTATCCTTCAATGTTTGAAACAAGGTTATATATTACACATAATATTACATGCAACTGGATGTACGTATATTTATATTTCTCTAATGTCCTTCTTACACTAAATATTTGTCGAATTATTTAGTACCTTCCTTTTAGTTTAGTACCTTAACTACCGGTAAACCTAAGTATGTTAACTTGCAACACTCGAGTGATTTTCTACACATCTTTCGAGCTTAACAAATTCCCGTAGAATATTGCCATTGCACTTGTGTCTTACTAGCTCAACGATTTCCTTATTTTTAACGGTGTCATAAACTTCAAATTTTTTTTAAGAATCTGATGTGTCAAGTTTGATAATATAAAATTTTATCATTTTTAAAATATCATGATTCGTTATCTTTTATATCAGACTGTCTTTATCAGTGTTTAACAGCTTACAATCATTTTTGAGTTTGGTTAGCATATAATCGTAGTGAAAGCGATACACAAGAATCTTAGATAAATATAAGACACTAAACTTAATGTATATTGGCTTTCTCATCATCAAATCTGTACATTGCTGCTGTGAAAATTTTTTGTAGCCATAATTTCCATCAAAAATATTACAGCTGTAAAAAGTTGGCTTTGCAATGTATGCTGCCACACCATAGCGTCCATCATAATAGCTGAGGAGGTTGACATCGATAGTCTTTCTCTTGTTTTCCATTGCTTAAAAAAAAAAGTATTATTGAATAGTTTAAAAAGCATTCTTGCAAACCCATTTTTAGCCTTTTTTCTCTTATGGCTATTGAGATTAATTAATTTTTTGAGCTATATTCTTTGCCAGAATTTTAAGGCTCGAGAAATTGTTGTCAGTCTTAATCTATGATTCTTGGCTTGCTTTAGAGCATTATAATAAAGTACATATTTATGCTTGTTATTTGGTGTTTTCATTAATAAAGGCTGCTTTAAATCTGGAGCTGCAATGTGTTTGGAGCAAAACGGCAAATCTTTATAAAAATCGTAGAGCTCCTTTGGATACTCAGAATTTACTTCTAAGAGATATCCAAAGGATTTTTCGTGGCCAATATTATAAGAATTGTTGTTGCTTGGCTATTTCCGTGGCATAATAACATAATAACTAATACACGACATGCCGTGAAATAGAACATAGTACATGCCACACTTTGGCATGTTCAACGTCAGTACACTGGAAAAACTAAGGTTAGTCTTCGATTCGGTGACCAAATTATCAGATATTAGTCAAAATGACTAACTCAATTCATGTCCAGACTTATAGTAGTTTCTTCCAGTAGTCTTGATTCACTTCCATTAGTTTGTAGTGGCCTATAAGGTAGATATAAAGGATATGTAAATGCGTGTCTGCATCCGTAATAAAGATCGTGGGATGTAACAATTTTTATGGCAAGGCGCGAGTTGGAAAAAGCATTTGTCGACGTATGAAATGACTTGTTGGTCCTAAGTCTAAAAAGAAGAAAGGGTAAAAAAATGTAAGGCATTGAGAGCATATGCTATAGTATATGTGCAAAATATAGATGTCTACAGCAGAGAACTAAAGGATAAACTGCCACAAACAGAAAATCCCACTATATAAAGTGAATGTCAAAAATGTTAAATGCATTGAACAAATGCCACCATCAACAAAATAGAAAAACCATGCTACGAAAAAAAAAAAAAAAGATAGAGTAGTGTTGGCTCAGCAGTAAGCATGCTTGTTACTGATAAATCGTTATTCTAGAGGTCGTGGGCTCGTTTTAGGGTGGGTTTCTTCTTGGAATCTTCTTTCAAAGTAATTCCAGGGTTTTTTCTTTCTCTTCATGCTCTAGGCTTGGGTAAATGCGAAACAATGTTAGGGCTGTAGGCAGGAAGTCGTGGATCCGATGCCAGGGATCCAGTGGACAGGGATCACTGGAACATAGGGCTTCTGTAGTAATGCTAATTAGCCTGAATCCAATGCTCTGGCAGAGGATGCTGGATTAACTGGCAAGGAGTGGACGTCCTGAAATACGGAGTCTTCTCCGGGAAAAGGCTGTACATTGGCAAGTGGAGCCAATTCACCATTGGTGCAAAGAGTGTCAGTTTAACATTAGTATGATATCAATTAAGAAAGTAGTAAACTAGTGTGGCAATACACCCCAACATATAGGTAGTGAGTGGGGACTAGGCTAATAAGCTACCGTGGTAAACAGGTAAAAAGAAAAAAAAAAGGAGTGTCCAATTTGCATACTAAAAATGAACACATGTTGTATCGAATATACCCCACACTTGGTAATTTTAGAAAGCTACCTTAATAAAACTGCAAAGTTTTATGTGGACACGAGAGGAAAAAAAAATTAATGGTAGTAACAGAAAATTGTCTAGATTTTAGAATACAATCAAATAGAAAAAAAAAAAAAAAAAAAGAAAGAAGGAGTTGAGGACGTGACTCACGAAGCTTGCCAGATGTTTTAGTCAGTACCTCTCAATAGTTGAATGTGTCCTGCATACGTAATCACTGAAAATGTCTCAATAAAAAAAACAGATACAATATAATGAGATTTATTTGAATTTTATATGGCCAAGTAAGTGCCACAGTTAATGTACTGAATCGAAATAGAATTAAGATCCTGTTAACAGAAATTCAGAGCATTGACATTCTTGTGAAAATGAGGCAAGTTATTCACGCGTATGAGAGTAGAGTGCACAAAAACGTAGATGTAGGCTGGGTTTCCTTAAAAACATTAAATAAAAATTATTTATTTAGAAATTTTATAGCAGTTAATAACAATAGTATGGTATACCCTAAATATATACATGCAGTAAACAAGATAATAAACATGTTGTTTCCAATAGTAGATTAATTAAATTGAAGGGGCCAACTCGTTAAAGTATAACAGAAACGACGTAAGTAGGAGCTTTTGGGCAAAACATCCATATGGCTTAGTAAAACTGAAGAACTAATCTAAAATACAAGAGGGAATAATTATAAACATGCGAGTAAACAAGAAATTAGAAGGATAGGCTGCTATAGCAGCAGCACGGCAAAAGTAAATAGTTAAAGAGATGACAGAAAAGTAATAATTTACTGAAAAAGACAAGTTGATGAAGTACAATAACTTGTAAATCTTTCAAGCTGCAACGAGGAGAAAAAGTCACACGTTCAAAAACTTATAGAACATAGTGCGTTTTTATTTATTCTAGACAAAGAAGGCAACAAAATTCTAAAACACCGTATAAATACAACTTTGAGTAAACTCATCACGGTGGAGTGATATAAATATCCACTTGTATTAAGAGAGCAGATAACAATCTAGATAAGAAAACTGCTTGAGCAAGGTACATTTAAGCCCTCAAGATAGTTGTATGTTTTTCGAATTTAAATTTTTGTTATACCGTCTTGTTTTTTATGCCGTATGGTCTTTTGTGATTTTTCAGATGGTGAATTCACAATGACGAAAAAGAAGAAGAAAGTGCTTAAGAATTTATAATTTTCATTAAATTTCAACATTTTTAATTACTTCCTGACATTCCATTGCAAGGAAGTGGTATGGTTCATACTATCGGAGATCCAACATGACTGCCATCCAAAAATGGCTGACTACATGTTTTTCAGAAACCACTTAATGTAATTATCAAATGAAAGGGACTGACGAGTAATGTAGAGTCAGCTGTCTTACGAATTGTAAGATCCAATATAGTTGCCAAAACGAAATGAAAGACGGCCATTTTTGTGCAAATCTCCATACATAGATGTCCAATCAAAGGGTGTGGCAAAAAAAATATAAAAAACTATATTACCTTACTTGAAATAATTTATAGTGGACAACAAAAAGTTTCTTTGTTTATCGACCATATTATTCCACTGTTCTTATTGAAGTCCTTTCTTATTAAAAAGTTCTTTTTATTATATGAAATAAATATATGATTTTTAAGAATTTTATGAACCAGATAATTATTGTTGAACCTTTTTTTCAGTTTTCACTGCTATTTCTCATGGTATTATTTATTTTTCAATAGAATACTGCTATTTTTTGCATGTTACTTTGCCCAATAATAAAGAGTTAAAGAATTTAAAACTGCATCTTATGGTTTTACAGTCAGACGTGCTCTGTAAAAATTTCTTGTAAAATTTGCACTAATTCCATCATAAACACGTTTTGAAAGTGCTGCTTAGCACTGTCCGATGAAGATAATAACTTTTTAACGTGTTCTACATTTCTTTTTTTACTTCTAGTATTAACCGTGTTTCAATACTGTGAACAGCAGCAGTATCATGTTTTAAGCTGTCTGATAAAAATACGTTACTTTTGTGCTTTATGCTTCCATTTTTGTTTTAAAAAAATAGTACAGGAAAAACTATATATTAGCTATTATGAGCTATTACAATAACAAAAGGCCTCGTCAGCGTCTTGACATAAAAAGAAATAGTTTTTTGAATAAACAGACATCCCTACAACTTCACGTTTATTCAGATTCCCTGTTTTGTTTTTAATAAAAAGTGATTGCTGCATTTTTCCAGAAGCTTCTGGTACACATACAGTATATGTCTGTACAATACAAAAAAATGTTGAATTAATGTTGAAAGCAATGAATAAAAAAAATTCAATGAACAATATAAGTACAACACTCACTGATTATAAGGATTGTTAAAGAAATATTATAAGTGCAAGCTCCACAAGTCAATGACATCTTAATCAATTGAGTAAATGTCCTGATATAGAACAAGCACTTCGAGGTATTAAAAAGTTGTAACTAGATGCTTTCGTTTAAAATATTTAATCCTCTCCTTGCTCTGGAATCGATAGGTTAACTATATTAACGCATATTGTATAATTCCTAATGAAGGTAGAATTATGGTAATGTTTGATAATTTGGAAAACCATTTCTTTTGTATGCCAAGACGCCACCGAGGCTTTTTATTATTATAATAGCCAATATACAGTTTTTCCTGTGATATTTTATAACAACAACAATAGAGAAATAAAGCACAGAATTCACGTATTTTTATCAGACAGCTTAAAACATAATACTGCTGCAGTTGACAGTATTGAAACACTGTCAATACCTTGAATAAAAAAGACCTGAAAAACGTAAAAAAATTATTGTATTAAACGGACAGTGCTAAGCAGCACTTTAAAAGCAGATATCAAGTTTCCAATTTGTTGCATCATAAGAAAAATCTTGGCATCGAGGCTAAGTGGCACTATTGTGCAACTGCTCATGGCAAAAGTGCTTATGATGGCATTAGTGCAAACATTAAAAGAAAGTCTAACAGAAAAAGTCTTCTGCAAAACCACAAGATGCAGTTTTAAACTCTTAAACTTTGTATCATTAGCAAAGAAAATAGCAGTATTCTATTTGGATAAACAATATTATGAGGAATGGCAGAAAAAACTTAAAAAAAGGTTAGACAATGCTAATGCTGTTTCTAAGATTCTCATACATAACGTATTTATTCAATATTATGATAAGAATTAGGTTTTTTTAAAAGTACTTCAATAATAATAGTGGAATCACATGGTCAATAAAAAAGGAATAAGGACGTATAAACGCAATAAATCCCGTAATTTTGCTTTGCCATTGAAATAATCTTGACCTTCATATCAACAAAAGTCGTAAGAAAAATGAGACTTCTCAACTTTTTGTTATCCACCATTAATTATTTTGATTATGGTTACATAACTTATTATATTTTTTTTCTCCTTTGACTTGGCACTCATGTATGGGGGTGTGTAAAAAATGGTTGTCCTTTATTTTGTTTTCGCCACCATATTAGATCTTACATGAGGTAAGGCAGCTTATTTTATTCTGCTTTTCATGCCTTCTTATTTACTACTTATGTCAAGGGATTTTTAAAACATATAGGCCATTATTTTCTCATGGTTGCCACGTTGTATCTTCGGTGCTATAAGCCGTACTACCTTACAGTATTATTAGAACTGATGGTGTGGGCTGAATGTCAGGCTCATAGGATATCGGAAAGTCATCGAAAAAGTTAAAATTTAATAAAAATTATAAGTTTTTTAAGCACTTTTTTCTAATTTTTCGCCATTGTGAGTCAATCATTTTAAAAGTCACCAAAAACCGTGTGGCATTAAGAACTAGAAGGTATGATAAAAGTTTTAAACCGAAAAACCACCTAATTCAAGCCCTTAGAAGAAATATTGATTCGTTATTATGGACATAATAATAAGCCTTTGACAAACGGTAACACACATGTACTGTCAATACAAGGCTGGCTGATGGAGCTTATCGTATCGATATCAGTAAAAAGAGCAACGGCAGAAGAGACAGTAAAAGCCTTATTGCACAAGTTCATATTGTATTTCAGATCCCCAGAATGCATATTATACAACCATTGGGCTTATGATATAAATAAAGCAGTCAAAAAATTCGCAAAACTATTTAAGATGGATTAAATTGGTGATACAACGTTTCACTCACAAAGTAATTATTCTATAGAGAAAATGAACCACGTACTCACAAAATATTTAAAAGCCTACGTACATGCACATAATAACTGAGATGATCATCTGCCTATGTGTATGCATTCCGATAGTATAACAGATGATGAGAGTACTGGATACTCACCGCATGAGTTTGTATTTAGCCAAAGGGCCAAATAACTACAAGTGTAAAAATTTTCTCGAAAGGACAGACATACGACCAGTATTCATATGAGCTAGAAGGGACACTCACTGAAGTAAGAGCGACAGTAGCAATAAGTTAGGTACAGGAAAAGTACCGTTTAAAATATTACTACGATCGAAAACTCAGCACAAAACTGTTTATCAAAAGAAACTCTGTGTTCATTCTAAAAGAACCGCATAAAAAAAGGTATGATGCGATGTACAAAGGGCTCCATAAAATTGTAGAAACTGACTGCAAAAGCTCTAATGTAAAGCTAAAAAGAGATAATAAAATTAGAGTTATCCACGTTAACAAGATGAAAGACTTGCATATTAAGAACAGGAACTTTACTAAGGGACATGAACAGACAAATGACAGAATTAATGAAAAAACTTTATTCTTTAAAAGTAAAAAAAACGTATTTAATAAAATTGTTGATTCATGGTATCCTATTTTTTTTTTAGATTTTTTTTCGAGGCTCTTTTAGTGTGTAATTTTTCATACTTACTTCGTTATTTTGAACTGTAGCATAATGATCATAATTTTGTTTACTTTTATGGTTACATTTACGAACTTATCCTTATCTTTTTTATGCATGTCTCTTAAACGACGAATCAAATCAATAAGATAATTCTTATAAAAATACATTTGATTTTTGATTAGATATAAATTTGGTGCATGAGCCTTCCTGCCGTATACTTATTTGTATGGTGTTATCCTGTAGCCGTTTGCAGTGATGTCTTACATCCAAGTTCAGCAAAAAGTAGTGTTTCATCCTTGTCCTGTTTGATTGTAGCTTTTGTTGTTAAAAAGCTCATAATCATGGCATAGGTGCGTTCTTGTAAAACGTTAGATTAGGGATTGTAAGGTAAACTTGTCTTCAAATTAAAACTGATGATTTTGGCTAAATTTATAAGTACAATATATTATTTCGAAGACTCTTTCACTAAGTACCATCTTCAGCACTCTATAAAAATCTATTAAGCATCTTGCTGAAGACTCTGTGACTGTGGTAGATCAGATGTCTGGCATAGCTACTGCTACACGGTATTTAAAAAATAAGCAGTATATATTTTTTGTAGTTTCATCTCAATATGTCATTGTTGATTACGGTTTAGTTGTATCGATGGCTTTTAAAAAAAAACTTTAGCTTAAGTACTAGTTATAATAATAGGTTTTTTATTAAAGTTATACTTCTATAGGCGCATCATGCGTAAGAGTAAATAAACAATTTCACATTGGTGGCCTTATAAAAAAGTGTGAGAAAAGTGGTTTTTTCTTGACTCTTACCCTTTCGCCCCATCCTCTTTGACGTACTTCCGGTTCCATTTGCACTATACACTGCCTTAGCTGTACACCACACCACACCACAGCACGCTACTAACAGCACAGCACACATTTTAGAATTCATTAAATTTTACCCACCTTGCTATGAGCGCTTCCAATGTAAGAAATTTAATTACATCTTCTTATACTACGGTTCATAAGTATTTTTTAATGTTAATAATTGTTTACTTCTTCCTAATTAATATTGTTTCATTACAAATTGCACTGATTAATTATTTTTGCACTTATTACTTACATGATGAATGAATTTTTTTTGTTCAAAAATCTTTTTTTAACTTAGGCAATAGTAAATTTTAGACAAGCAGATCTCTTATGTATTACAAAACATTCATTTTTTCATAACTAACGTACGACTTATGCAATAAGTAAATAACAGTTTAAACAATTTTATCGTATCTTTTCAAAATTTTCCAAAATTAAAGAAAACTTTCTTCATACGCTATAAGTACAACAATTCATTCTGATTACGTTTTATTCTTTCACAGTTTTTTAATTTGTGATTGAGGTGATTTTTTGACTGGAGGAAGTGCATCGCATACTTACAAAGATAAAGTTCAGAGAGGAGAAAGACAAACAAACATGTGCAGCAACACTAGCAATTATTTTTTTTATTTAGATGTACTTTTATACATGCTTAAACGCATACTTGACCTCTTTTTTCTTGTGTTATTAAAGAAATAACTACTTGTAGATCTATTAAAAAATTTAATAGGTTTATTGAAAAAAAATCTGTTATACGAACAAAAATTGGGAGATTTCTGCAGATCATATAATGGCAATTTGAAATGATTTTTCCATAAGATTACATGTACAATTGGAATTTCTTTAAAAGAAGCATATATAAAAATAGATCCAGTTAAATAAGCTGCATGATTTTGTGTGCGTTTTGTATGCTATTTTCCATACACATTAAATATTTAAATAGAACTTCTCAAAAAAAATGTACGTGCAATGAACGTCTTCAAGAAATATTCACTGGCATTTAATACTACCGTATTAGAGAAAGCGGTATTCAAAAAAACTACATAGCCTTGTTCTAGGTAGCCTACATATTTTTAATATTGTATTGTGCCATTAGAAATTTTTATAATAGTTCAGTAACTCAATATTTCAATACTTATTAAAATTTAATAAATATTGTATTAATTTTTAACTATTAATTTATAATAAGTAATATTAATTTTTTTTCAAATAAAACGTCCAATGACAGTTGGTAAATAATTAAAAACAACGTCCAATGGTGGTACTGTCATATTATGAATTTATTAAAAAACAAAACGACGTTTCGGCCGTTCGGACTACGTCCCGGCCCTCATCAGGTACAAAAATCTATGAGTAACAAAATTCTTTGCAATACAAATTTAAGTAAAATATAATAAACGCAAATTAAGTTACATGTATAACATACCTCTGACTCTTACGAATGGGATGTAAAATCGTAATGTAGTCAGAGTTTCAAGCAAAGTTCCTTTTATACCCTGCACATATACAAATGACATAGTACACGCACGTAATACAATCGAATAAGAATCGCAAGCAGTTACTTGAGACGCACATAAAAAGTTCATGTTTTCCTAATACTATGAATAAAAGAGGTCCTCGAATCATGTATATAAAGTTAGTCACCTTTCTTAATGACATAACGAGAGACCTATAACAATCTTTCAATTTTTCTGTATCTTGTTGTCTATTAATATTATTATTAAAGTAATGTATATTTAACATTTTGGAAAAAAGGCGCTTCTTGTAATTTTGTTCTATGTCTAAAATTTTAATATTATCAAAATTAAAATTATGTGTAAACTCAATGCTATGTTGTGATAGAACCGATGTAATTTTTTTTTTCTCGATGTCTCTTTTGTGTTCTGTCATTCTAAACTTTACAGCTCTCGATGTTTGACCAACATAACAGCAGTTGCAATTCGCACATGGTGTGTAGTAAACAACATTTTTTTTATCGAGTGGCTTAGTTACATCTTTTCCAAGTGAAAAGATCGATTTTAATTGATTGTTTAAACTGTATATAAGACCAATGTGAAGCTTCTTACAATAATATTTAATATGACTATGCAAGTGGGGAATATACGGTATTGATAAGATTAATTTATATTTATTTTTATTTCTGTTGCTATTGTCAATCATATTTATGTTTTTCAAGGTATTAATACTTTTATTCACAAATTTGTTAATAAATCTTAGAGGATAGTTGTTAGCTAATAAAAATTTATTAATTAATTTTAAACTATAATTATGAAATTGTGTGTCTGCTAATTTAATAGAAAAGTCTACTAGTGTGTAAATAATACCTATTTTATGTTGTATTGGATGGTGGGAAAGAAAATTCAAGTATCGGCCTGAGTGTGTGGGGTTTTCGTTCCAATTAGTTAGTACTGTGTTATTTTTTTGAATAATAATCTCCAAATCTAAGAAACTGATGCTGTTATTATTGTTACATGTCTCAACAGTGAATTGTAATTCAGGACAATAGCTATTAAAAAAGTTTTTGGTACAGTTGATATATTTAGTAGGCACGCATATGAGGATATTATCTACATACCGTACGTACAATGGAACATCAAAACATAACTTATCTAAACATGAAATTTCGAGTAAACGCATTACGAGATCACACATTACTGGACTACTGGGACTGCCCATTGGAGAGCCGAAAACTTGTTTGTAAAATTTTTTGTTAAATTGAAAAAAAGTTAAATTCAAAACCAATGACACTCCTGCGCAAAATTTTGATTATATTAAAATTTTAGACATAGAAAAAATTACAAAAAGTGCCTTTTTTCCGAAATGTTAAATATACATTACTTTAATAATAATATTAATAGACAACAAGATACAAAAAAATTGAAAGATTGTTATAGGTCTTTCGTTATGTCAATTAAGAAAGGTGACTAACTTTATATATATGATTCGAGGACCCCTTTTATTCATAGTATTAGGAAAACATGAACTGTTTATGTGCGTCTCAAGGAACTGCTTGCGATTCTTATTCGATTGTATTACGTGCGTGTACTATGTCATTTGTATATGTGCAGGGTATAAAAGCATCTTAGCTTGAAACTCTGACTACATTACGATTTTACATCCCTTTTGTAAGAGTCAGAGGTATGTTATACATATAACTTAATTTGCGTTTATTATATTTTACTTAAATTTGTATTGCAAAGAATTTTGTTACTCATAGATTTTTGTACCTGATGAGGGCCGGGACGTTGTCCAAACGGCCGAAACGTTGTTTTTTTTTTTAATAAATTCAAAATATGACAGTACCACCATTGGACGTTGTTTTAAATTATTTACCAACTGTCATTGGACGTTTTATTTGAATATTTTTGGACGCTGGTGAAAGCTGTACGTCCTTTCGATCTACATCTGCATCTGCACTACGCTACTATGGAGAACACCAGACTGCAACAACTACTAATCATCCTTACGAGTAGAAAGTTCGAATCTTTTTCAAGGGTGCTGGACTCTATAAGTACACGCTTTGGTAGAAATGTAAGTTTTATTTTTTATAAGCTTAGTTGTGTTCAGAGCGAATTGAAGAGCAGTGAGTTGAAGTGCAAATTTTTAATTAAATGTAGGGCTTGTGGCGTTTTCCCAAAACATATTACACAAAGTACTAACAAGCTTAAATATATTACCTTCTTTAACTTCCGATCGAAAATAAAACATAACTCTACCATATCTAAATTACATAAATCAATTTTGAATAATGAAATTTCGGACTCTTACACAAGAACTTATTATTTAAGAAATAAAATTTAACTAATACGAAATAAGATTTAAAGTAATGGCTGTGAATCTGTTATAATTAATTTATTTATTGATTATTACGAATAAAAGTTAAATAGTATTTTTCGCGAATATCGTTGTAAGTTAAATAGAAAGTTTGATGCCCTTTTATCACACGAAGAATCCGAGCGCGAAGGGGTATACGATACACTTTCAGCTACAAGTGTCAGTGACCCTGGCCTGGTTCGGTGCCCTGAAATCGTCAACCATGAAGGCACAAGTGAAATAAAAGAAAACTGGCTATGTAACCTTTCTAATACACCACTGCCAGATTGTGTATCAAGCATATTAGAATTAGGCGATAAATTTAATTTTGTTTCTAATATTAAAAAATCTGATTATTTTCATCTTTTTAAGAATGTTGAACATTCACTTAAATATTCTGGAGAATTTGAGACTGTTAGAAAGGAACTTCTTAACATTATCAAAAACAATAAACATAATGTATCTACTCGTCTTTCTTTAAATGATGTAGTTCTCCAAGACAATTTAAAGCGAACACGAGCCTTCCTTAAAAATAATGAACACATTTTAATTACTAAAGTAGACAAAGGTAATGCCACTGTTGTCATTAAAAAAAAAACTTACATTAATAAAGTAGAAGAATTGTTAATTATGATAAATATTATTTACAAATAAAAAAAAATCCTTTATACCAATTAATAAAAGATACTAAGAATTTTGTAAGCAAGTGGGATAAATACAGTGTTTTTGATAAATTTGATGAATTAAGTAAATTTGATAAAGATATTTATAAAGAAGACTTATCTAAATGCTATGGACTGATAAAAATACACAAAAAAAATTTACTATCCGCATCATTGTCCCAACATTGAATTCACCCACATATAGTTTCTCTAAATTCCTTTTTGATTTTTTGATTAAGAATATTCCGCTGGCAAAATCACACATAAAAAATAGCTATGAATTAAAAAATAAGTTAAAAGAAGTTATCATTCCACTTGGTTACACTCTTATTAGTCTAGATGTAGTTAGTTTATTTACTAATACTAGTAAAACCTTAATCAAAAATGCAATAAAACATTTTTTAAAATTCTTGAATAATAAGATCAATGTTTCTTTAAATGAATTTTGCGCAGGAGTGTCATTGGTTTTAAATTCAACTTTTTTTCAATTTAACAAAAAATTTTACAAACAAGTTTTCGGCTCTCCAATGGGCAGTCCCTGTAGTCCAGTAATGTGTGATCTCGTAATGCGTTTACTCGAAATTTCATGTTTAGATAAGTTATGTTTTGATGTTCCATTGTACGTACGGTATGTGCATGATATCCTCATATGCGTGCCTACTAAATATATCAACTGTACCAAAAACTTTTTTAGTAGCTATTGTCCTGAATTACAATTCACTGTTGAGACATGTAACAATAATAACAGCATCAGTTTCTTAGATTTGGAGATTATTATTCAAAAAAATAACACAGTTCTAACTAATTGGTACGAAAACCCCACACACTCAGGCCGATACTTGAATTTTTTTTCCCACCATCCAATACAACATAAAATAGGTATTATTTACACACTAGTAGACTTTTCTATTAAATTAGCAGACACACAATTTCATAATTATAGTTTAAAATTAATTAATAAATTTTTATTAGCTAACAACTATCCTCAAAGATTTATTGACAAATTTGTGAATAAAAGTATTAATACCTTGAAAAACATAAATATGATTGACAATAGCAACAGAAATAAAAATAAATATAAATTAATCTTATCAATACCGTATATTCCCCACTTGCATAGTCATATTAAATATTATTGTAAGAAGCTTCACATTGGTCTTATATACAGTTTAAACAATCAATTAAAATCGATCTTTTCACTTGGAAAAGATGTAACTAAGCCACTGGATAAAAAAAATGTTGTTTACCACACACCATGTGCGAATTGCAACTGCTGTTATGTTGGTCAAACATCGAGAGCTGTAAAGTTTAGAATGACAGAACACAAAAGAGACATCGAGAAAAAAAAAATTACATCGGTTCTATCACAACATAGCATTGAGTTTACACATAATTTTAATTTTGATAATATTAAAATTTTAGACATAGAACAAAATTACAAGAAGCACCTTTTTTCCAAAATGTTAAATATACATTACTTTAATAATAATATTAATAGACAACAAGATACAGAAAAATTGAAAGATTGTTATAGGTCTCTCGTTATGTCATTAAGAAAGGTGACTAACTTTATATACATGATTCGAGGACCTCTTTTATTCATAGTATTAGGAAAACATGAACTTTTTATGTGCGTCTCAAGTAACTGCTTGCGATTCTTATTCGATTGTATTATGTGCGTGTACTATGTCATTTGTATATGTGCAGGGTATAAAAGCAACTTAGCTTGAAACTCTGACTACATTACGATTTTACATCCCTTTCGTAAGAGTCAGGGGTATGTCATACATGTAACTTAATTTGCGTTTATTATATTTTACTTAAATTTGTATTGCAAAGAATTTTGTTACTCATAGATTTTTGTACCTGATGAGGGCCGGGACGTTGTCCCAACGGCCGAAACGTCGTTTTGTTTTTTAATAAATTCAAAATATGACAGTACCACCATTGGACGTTGTTTTTAATTAATTTTTTTTGTTTTACTTTATTTTATAAGTAAGCACGTTTACCAAAACATACAGTTATTCAATGATCACATTACTAAGTTCTGCAGGAATTTCTGTGGGCAATGTTTTTCTTAGCAAATCAAAAGTTTTATCTACCCTTCCAAGATATTTTGAATATTTTTATTATTGTAATTCTTATTGCCTTAGCTTCACCTGCTAAGCACGAAAGAATATCTTAAGCCAATCTTCAATTAAATTTTTTTTCGATTTGATAACTAAACATAATACTTATATATTTTTTCAACAATTGTGCAAATATTTTTGTGCACTCAATCTTCTGAGGTAATTTCTTTCTGTTATAATTGAGTGTTTGGTGATAAATAATTACAGTATTTCATTGCGTTTAGCTTTCTATTAGTGTTCTCACATTTTAAATGTGACTGTGAGGTGAGTAGACTATGGTTATAAATCTGCTTTAGAGTGAAATGCTGTCTTATAAATATGTCTTACTGGTTAGTACTTAAACAAGAAGGGGTAAAAGATATGCAACTAAGCCTTTTTTTCTCTCTAGTATCTACACTACCCTCTTGTTCGATAGTAGAAACATAAGGCTTTTTTATACATTTATAACATCGTCTCATTTTAGTGTAGATGAAGCCTTGAAGCGTCTTATAGGTTATTTTAATTTCGTCACAAAGGTTTATTTTTTTGTACAATTTTTACTCCCCCAGAGCTTAGTGAGACATACGAAGTTTTTAAATTCTCAATGACTCTTGTTAAAGTTTGGTTTGTGACTTCCTATTGTTTCTACTGTATTTATTAGTTCCCGTGGTATGTTATATCCCACAAGTAAAGAAGTGTTAACAATATTTACATTTGCAAACTATTAGGTTAAGGACATTCCTTATCATTACTTTCGTTAGAACTCTATTATAAATCATGTCTATGCGTTAATTTGTGAGCAATTAGTTGTAGTTTCGAGTTTTATTTTAATTTAGTAATCACTTTATCTTCCAATGAATCTAATAAGTCGCTGTAAAAGTTGAATTCTACTATTTTTTGAGGTGCTGTTTCAATTTTTTGTACTTGTCTAAGTCCTGGCAGTAAGTGGTTGTATTAAGGGGTTAAATATTTTTTTAAGTCACGGACAACAGTTTAAGCTTTTTATTCTTTATAATAATCTGATGTGGTAGGGAAGGGTAATAAATTTATTTCTTCAGGGTATCGGGGCTGTCTAGTTCTCTTCACCTTCGTATGTATTCAAAATAACTGTGTTGTCCGAATATAAAAGACCGTAGGTCCATCAGAGGAAATATAGTTTATTTTTTTCAACTTGGTACTGAAATACTCATTAAGCTTTTAATGCTCTGGAGAGACTTAGTTATTATACTTTTATTTCTCACAGTATACTAAAAGGACAATTAAAGCCCTTTTTTCTCTCGTTACCTGTTTTGTTGTAACAGTGTATTTGTGTTCATTTAAGCTTTGATTGTGTGTATTACTTGCTTTATAAGCATGTAAAAGGAATATTTGTTAGGGGCTTTTTGAAAATGGCCGAAATGATAGCATATGAAATTGTAATATTTTATTACTACTAAACTCGTTGTCAGAGCTTAAGCTGTTGAATTGACCACTGATTTTGTTGCTGCTGGATGTTGTAAAACTTTCACACTCCTCCTTACAATTTATAACATCCTTTACTACATTTATTTAATTGAAATTTTTGAGGTAACGTAATGAAGCATCAGCATTAAAATTAAAACGTATGGGTTGGTGCTTATAGCTGTAGTTGTAACAGGAAAGTCTTGCTCTTCATTCAGTTTGTTGACTTTTTAAATCTTTTATTGATTTAATCTGTGTTTTAAATCTTTTATTGATCTGTGTTAAAGGCTCGTGGTATCTATGAACTGCAAATTTCCACATGTTCAAATGGTGTAAAAAATGTTCAGTTAAAAAATTTTTAGTAGTAGAGTAATTTCATTAGCTTTTATTAGAAGTACGAGACATGTAGGCTGCAGACTTAATATCTTTCAGCTCTTCTTAATCTGAAACAGCACCAAGACCCTCAATTAATAAGTATGTTAATACAATAAATGGTTCGTTTATATCATCATATGCAAGTTTAAGGGCTTGACAAAGGGCTGGTTCTAATTCTTTACAAATTTGTTTTTTGTTAACCATAATCTGATAGTCTATTTAATAAATATCTGTAATCTCAATTGTTACTTGGGTTTCTCAGTGCAGGAATAAATAAAAGTGCTACTTAGTGTTGAATAATGATTTATTAGCATAACCTATATTAGAGGAGAGTTGCGGGTGTACTCTAGTGTCGTAGACCTGGTCCTTTTGCTCTCGCATCTCTAGCTGATCCCTTTCTTACTCTGTTGCTTCGTCTCCCTTCTTATGCCTTCTCCTCTTTAGTCCCCTACCCTTTTGGGCATAGGCCAGCGGGGGCGCACGCGTACATATCTACATATTATCGTACGTATCACGTCTGCGACCGCAACGCCGATATCCTTAGTAGCAATTTCCTTCTTGATCTGTATGTCTGTGATAAAGTAGTGTCTGTGTGATGTTGTTGTGTTTTATACTATTTTCAGTGAGAGAAACAAAGGTGGATTAAAGCACCCTGTTTTTATTTTCTCTACTGGTTTATTCCGCTGGTTTTCGTGTGAATACATTTTTGGTTGTGATTTGCGCGTTTCCCTCATAGAAAAAATATGTTTCTAGATTTTCTTAGTAATTTAAGGTATAAAATGGCTAACATATATATTCTTTATTGTTTCTAGATTTATTTACGTCTGAGCTATACAATCAGTTCGCATTAATCCATAAGCAACTACTGCATAATTATATAATTGTTAGTTTTGAACTTGTTTTTTTTTTTTTTTTTTTTTTTTTCTTTTTTTCTGCGTAGTCAGGAAAAGACTTATTTCTAGTAGAGATGCTTGAATTATTTCTAGTAGTATTGTTAGTATTATGTCATATTTTTAAGTATAATTATAATTGTATTAATGTTACGGTTATTTTTTTGTTTTTTTATTTTTATTTTTTTATCATACATAAAAGTTTTTTTTCTTTTCTTTCATAATATTGCTCCTTATAGTTAATGTATACACATATATATGGCGTTAAGAGTATTTTAGTGCAGAGTGTGTTTTTTACTATATTCATCTTACAATGCATCTACAATTTTTCTCGCTGTCTTTTTTTTACTTTATTATGGTACTAATGGTGTTAGTTATCATGGTCAATGTATTTTAAGATTGTTGTCGAAGATGCACTGGTCAAAGTCTTATTGTAATTTACTTAACTTATCATTCTTAAATTTTTTATTTTTTTTGTTGCCTGGATGATTATTGCTCTTGTATCAATACGTCACTTAAAATTGTTTTTATTCCTTCCTGTAATATGATTGCTGTTTTCAATACCAAACAATTGTCCAGTAACGTCTTGTTGGCTCTTTGATTGGTGCTTTTTCGCCTGTTACATAAAATGATTCTAGAACAATCAGTAGTGGGGCCCCCCAGAAACGTCACTTGGATGCGACTGTTGTAATAAAGAAAGAGAATATGCATTGAGTGAATACACTGAATGTGTTCGCTCAACGTACCGGGAGAAAAATGATCCATCACTAACGTATTATGTAAATGGATTGGTTATATTAAGTTTTTATATCTTTCATCTATTTTACACATATATTTTATTGCCTTATATTAAATTCTTATTCTTTTATAGCCAACTTTTGTTTTGTTTACAAAATGCTTGTACTAGTTTTCTTATTAAATATAAAATCGTCTTCTTCCTTTTTTTTTATTACTTATATGAAGGATGAGTTGATTACGTACGCAGTTCAATCATATACAAAACGTGTTTTTTCCTTCGAACCCGATAATAATTAAAAACGTTTCTCAGCTGTAATAAATATTTGCTACTTTTTCTGAGTAGAGACTATGTATATTGTTGAAAGGAAAATTTGTAGGATATTCGTAGATACTTTAAAGCAGCAGCTTGTTGGTTTTTTTCTTATTTCTGTATAACCAGCAGATATTTGGCTTTTTTTCCTTTGGACACATACTCTTGTTTGACAGTACTAGGGTTTTTGGCTTCTCTTTATGACGTGGTTCATCGAGTTGTGATTTTTTTTTTCTTTTGTTTTACTGGTGCACATGTCTTCTGCTGTTGTAGTGCTGACATTTACTTATAATACCATGAGGTTTTCTAGTAGCAGGGTTGCTCAATCATTCTGGCAACTTATGGCTTAGGCTCACAGCGAGTTCTTTAAAATTGTATCACAGGTGTCTGCTCATAATGTTCTGACTTTGTTTATGAGACTTATGACTCATACTATTCTCTTGGGTAGGGTTTATTATTAACATACACGTGTATGCTTTAATTTTTTCTTTAATATATGCTTTTCAACTTTTGTACTTTTTTCTGAGAACTGTGTCTTATAGGGTTTATAATGTTGTGTTACTGCGTATGTGTATGCTATTGTCACGGTGAATTACTGCATTAGAGAAAATTGTAATTTCAATCCCTCACATGGTGAAAGGTACCTTATTTTACAGGGCCTTGAAACCAAATTTATGTGATTATTTTTTTTTGCTCAGTTTTATTTTAGTCGTGATGTATAAAACAAATCTTTAGAATTTTAAGTAGTTCCTATTATCCACTGATAACTGTTCAATCCAAATCTTATAATTAATTACACAGTCATAGCTTTCTGTGTGATTCCAAAGTAGGAGATCTTGCAAGTTAGATAATTATCTTTTTTTTTTGTTGCTAACTTTTTTTTGGTAAGGAATTGAAGCATCTTCATGAATAAGGTAATGAAGAAACTATACCTTAGTGCTCAATTGATGCAAGCTTCGAATTGCAAGTATATTTCTTTATAGTTTAAGTTAACATTACTTGGAGATACTTTTTCTTAATAATTCGCATTTTTTACATTCTCTAAAACCTACTAATTACACAGCTCTAAAGTGTACTTCATATTATGCCCACGAGTATGTTTGTTACTAAATTTTTGTTGTTAATCTTTTTCTTGTTGATAACAGTTTATCTTGTTATTTTTTCCAAAGTTTTTTTTTGTCTTTATAAAAACATAATTCTTTTTTCTCTCAGCATTTGTGAGTGGAACCATATAATTCTATTATTATAAATGATATCCCTTATTGCCTTAAACCATTTAACTTTAAGATTTGCAAAATGTAACTTATTATTCGTACAATGATCTATCCGTGAACGTTGGGTGTACAATCATTTGCCATATATAAAAGAAAATTTTTCAACTGAAGTGATTTTGTTTTTATTTTCTTTCTCTTTTAAACTTATAGTGGACAGTAATGATAATGGAGTAATGAATTATAATTTTTGTGGATATAGAAAGAAAGTTTTGTCTACGTCTTGTTGTAAGATTTTTGTGACATGCTGGGGGCATCTGGGGTCGCGAAAAAATAATTATGAACTTTGTATGGATTTCATCAATATTATTTTTGTAAGAAGGGGAGGATTTTAACTGTCTGAACATCCGAAGGTTGCACATTTATCGATGATCTTACATTCTCCCTCTGTATCGTTCGTTGTCCTCTCGTAGCTCGTCTGAGAGCTGCAAAAAAAAGTATCGTGTTAATTATGTAGAATCTTGCTTCATTTTCTTTTAATTTTCTGCCAGGTAGGGGATCTAAGTATTTATGCTTTTGAATTTTGTCGAAATTTGCTACTCATATTTTCTTGTCTTTTTGTAATTTTACGTTGTTATTTTTGTAATATATGCCTGTTTTTTTTGTATGGCTCCTTGAAACGGTCTTCGTTCTTCCATTTGGACGGTTCTTTCAATTTATATACCATTTCTCCAACCATAGATAACTTCGTATTCATTTTCCTGACGTGAATGTAATTTGATCTATACTTATTTTATGTCCGTGTCATTGCTGCCAGCGTTTTTAAATGTGTAAGGTTCCCTATTATTTATTGTAGCAAGTCTGTGTACGTATATCCTCATTCAGCTGTTTAAAGCTTGTTAAAAGTTTTGCACGTTGACCGAATACGAGCTCATGAGAAGAGTAGCCTGTGCTCTTGTGCTCTGACGTATTGTATACGCACAGTGGTTATACCTCGTTCCATTTTTCGACCTGGCTGACGAATGCTTCCAAATATTCTGTTAGGACTTAGTGCATGCACTCTATTACACCGTTACTTTGGGGGTGATGAGCTGTGCTACTGATTTTGTCGACTTTCTGGGGCCTTGCAATATGACATGAATTTGTCTGTTAGGGCTTTTACTGTTTCTTCTGCTGTCGTTTTTGGACGTGGGCCAGCACTATATAGTTGGTTAGCCAACCGTGTACTGATAAAATTTGTGTTTTGTTGTGAGCTAAGAGTTTGTCTATCGGTTCATAGAAGTCTATCGATATCTTTTTCAATGATATGCTCGGAGTGTCAGTAATGCCCATAGCCTTTTTTGTTTCCGTCTGCACAAGCTTTTTCGATTGACATGATGAGCAGCCGAGTACGTACTGCCTCCCGTCTAGTCTCACATTTTGCCAACAGAAGGCTTTTGCTGTTTTGATACATGATTTATTAATACCACGGTGTCCTTCTTCTGCCAATTTATGGTATTCTTCTATGATCTTATATTCTTGATCTACTGGTGGCACTACCATCGTATTTGTGTATATCTTAGCGCTTATCTTTATGTCTTTAAAAATTTCTTTAAATTGTTCGACCACGTGTGCTCATTAGTTTGAGATTTAGTAACACTGAATCTCTTATATTTCCTATTAATTTTAATTTGTTCACCATAACCAGTGATTTGAAAGTTATCACACACTCTCTATGTTGGATTTTAGTGCTGAATTCTCGAAGTGAGTTTTCACATACATCCAAATAACGCTAACTTTCCTTATTTTGGAAAGCATGTCGTCACTGACTGCCTTTGTCTCGGTATTTAAAACTACTGGGTTTATATAGCCTTGCTTGTATAGCGCGTTGATGGTCACTGTGCCTGGAATATCGTCTGTTATTTACAATGTAAACAGCTGGGTTGTCTAGATATCTGTACAGCTGATTTTCGACTTTTTTTATTTTTCAAAACGGGACGGGGTCGAGCCGTCTTGTGGGGCCCATTGGGGTATGTCACGTGGCAATCGTGCCCTTCATACTATGTACTGTTCTATTGTACCCGTTTTGTCGAAAGTTTTCCTCTTCTCACCAGGACTATTGTCACTTTCTTCTATTAAAGCTTCATTAAGGCCTCGGTCACTATTTGATACGAGAAAGTCTCTTTTGGTGTTAGTGTTCAGTGGTGGTGGAGGCTTAGGTAGGGGTATGATGGGTTCTTTATCAGCCTTGTCGCTTTCTTTCTCTAGTTATGTATTTTTGGTTGTCAAACGATTTATGAAACCTTGGTATTAACAAATTCGTTTTATCATCATTTCTTGCCTGTTTTTTCGCACTCTGTGTCCCACTGGCTCTCTTCTCTAGTCTTTCTGTCTAGTTTGTTAGCAGATTGGTAGTTGCTATCTTCCTCGGGGTTTTCTTCAATATCATCTAGAGAATTTAGTTCATTGGGGTCGTTGTCTTGATTCTTATTATTAGCTGTAGGTGATGTATCACTGCCAGCGTCCTGGATGAGAGCTTAAAAATGTTGGTTTTGAATGTGTATATGCTCGAATTCTGCGTTTTTTCCCTCTATAAAGTGATAGTTTATTACTGTATCGGGTGTCACTTGTGAGTGTATGCATATACTTGCCATATACTGTTGTAAAAATTAAATAGCGCATTCACTATTACTGGATTCATGGCTGTTATTAAAAATTTATTACGCTTCTTTTGGGTGTTTACATTTGTTTTTTCATTTTGACCTAAATAGTATTTCTTTTAATTCATCTGCTGATTTTTCCAACCCGTACATGAGTATTAGGCAATGAAACAGACAGCTTCCATCCCTAGGGACATAAACCATTTTTAGCTATTTGTCGAGATCTACGCAGTAAGTCCTAGATACTCGAATCCTTGGGTCTTCTTCTTTGTTCATCACTATCATTGTATCATTATTTCCAACAAATCGGTTCTTGTGCTCTCTTTTTCCCTTATATCTTTTATTTTAACGTCAATTAAGACCTTTGCTCAAAATCAATTCGTTGTTTTTATTAAAAATTAACTTTAAATAAGTAATTAGGTCTCTTTTTCTGCTATTTCGGCTGCCTCGCTAGTCCACACCAGTTAGATTCTATTATGTTTTGCTGGCTTGGGCTTACTCTGCATTTCTACCAGTAAGTTACCATGCGCAATAATAATCTCCTTTAAGTTGTGTGAATGCTCAGGCGTATTAAAAAAGTCTGGTATTTTCTTATGTAGTGTGGCCAGTTGACGTTAACAATTTTTTTGTTGAATTCTCTCTATGATACACTCGTTTATAAACGGTGTGCTCGTTGTTTTCACCCCTTTTGTCATGTTTTTCTTCTTGCACATGTATGCTAGCTTTTTTGTCCAATGGTCCTTGTGACAAAATTTCCTCTTTTTTGTTTATCACTGCAAAAATATCTTTATCTGTCTTATCTTGTGATTTTTTCATTCCCTCCCATTCTGGTCCTATATCTCTATCTCTGTAGTTGTTGGTGCTTAATATGTGCTCGTTTGCTCCAAGTTCCCTGGGTTTTTTGAAAATAACTTTCTTGCCTGACTCATTTTAGTCAGATGCTTCTATTTTATCTTACTTATTCTTTCGTATCAAATTCAGGATACCCAGTGCCTTGTTTACTAGTCTGGGTCTGTAGACAATGTCAAACTTATATTTTCGAAGTTCTGCCTTCAACCTTGTTAATCTTGAGTCCAACTTTTCTGATGTGTGAAAATGCTCGAGCAATTCGTGGTCTAACATCACTGTAAGCCTACGACTAAACCAATATGGTCATAATTTCTTTTTAGCGTACACTATCGCCAACAACTCCTTAGCGTATGTTGGGTACCGTAGTTCGCTACCTTTTAATCATCTGGACACGTATTCATAAGGGTGATCTGAGCCTATTTTTCGTTGGTTAAAAATTACTTTAATGGCGTAGTAAGATGCGCCAGGTGTAATTATAAATGGCTCACTTATGTCTGGGGCTTTAAGCACTGGCTAGCTACATAAAGCGTGTTTCAGTTTTACTAATGACTGTTTCTCTGTCTGTTCCCATTTGAACTCAATAGTTCTCATTATCAGTTTTAAAAGTGGTTAGGCTTTTTTTGCATAATATCTCATAAACCATCTACAGTACTCCGAAAGCATGAGAAAATGTCTTATTTTCTTGGCATTCGCCGGTCTGAGAAGTTCTTTTACGGCCTTAATCGTCTGTGGGTTTGCCTTGCTCTTACCGTTTTTAACACTGTGTCCCAGTACCTTTGCCTCATACTTTAGAAATTGGCATTTTTTGGGCTTTATCGTTAAATTTGCATCCGCTAGCCTTTGCAACGATCTCTTAAGCCATATGCCATGCTGTTCCAGATTTTTTTCGAACACCATAATATCATCCATATGTATTTCGATTTTATGGCCCTTCAGTCCTGAAACCGCCAGTGTTTCGCACAAAGGTATTTGGTGAATCACGGCATCACGTCGGCGTTCTTTTATATTGGTAGTGTCCTTTTAAACTAGAGAATGTGGTCTTGTTTGCGTCATCCCCGTGTATTTGTACCTGAAATAACCTGTTCTTCAAGTCTATAATGGTTATGTATCGCGTAGCAGCCAAATTTTCTAAAATTTCATTTTGAAATGGTAACTGGTACTACAAGCCCACAATCACCTTATTTAATAATTAATCTAAGGTCTGTCACGACTTTCCAGCATTTTTCCCCATTTGGGCCTGGATTTTTCAGCACAATCCATATGTTGGAGCTATATGGTGATTTTAATGGCTCGATTATACCCTACTTTTGTAGTTTCTCTAGTTCCGTCTGCATCTGTTCCCTCAGTTTCACAGGGTATCTAGACATTTTTGCAGCAATGAGTCTATCTGTCGTTCTTTGTATCCTATGTGTTAATAAGTTTGTTGCCATTAGTGATTTACTCTCTAGACTGAATACGAGAGAATCAAACTCTATTAATTCTCGCACGTGCCTTACTTCTTCATCGTTGCAGCTTTATGTATCGACAATTTTTATCATATCTCCTACCCGTTCTTGTATGTTTACTTTTGAGCTAGTATATGTGCCCCCCTATCACTATAATTCTTTTTGTCTTCCCCCTTTGCCCAACGTTAACATTCTTGAACATCTACTGATTCGGCGTTGTTTGCCCCTGCTTGATTTTTCTTTGATTTTTTATTTGATTCTGAATTAATAAGTCCTACTACCGCTTTTTGCAAGCATCTAGCATTATTTTCTTCGATGCCAAATGGTCCTGCCTTTCACGTTGTCTCGCATTTTATTAACTCTATTTCCGTTATTGGTACCTTTACTTTTTAATTAGTTATATTTATTATTGCTGCATACATTTGGCCCTCTCTATTTTCTGCTATAAAGCTTTTGAACAGGATTTTCTATTTTATGTTTTATAGAAAAACCCAGCCAACAACTACAATTGTCCTAAGTTTCTTTTACGGGTGCAAATATTATTTCTCGTTTTTGCTGGAATCTCTAAATATTCCCATTCGTATAGGGTCATCTCAGTGCCATTTCATGTTAGTACTTCACTTTCAGCGCTTATACAGCCACCATACAATTTAAACGTGTCCCAGCCAATTATGCCTTCCACATTGATCAGGAAGTTATTGGGGACTACGTGCAGAGTTACCCTATTACCGTTCAGAGGTATTTGAATTTTTCCTCACGTTCAACGTGCACCCTGTGCTACACCAGTTGTTAGAACTATATCTCTGCCATTCACATCCATGAGCGTGTCTGCTGTCAGATAGCTATTTTTATAATCGAAATTTCGTTACCAACATCCACGTACAATTTTGCACTATGTACCCGTAGTTAGAGGCTATTTAAATGTACTAAGGGTATTGTGCGTCCTACACTTGATACTCTTATTTTTACTGTGCAAAGGGATTCTTCTGTATCCTTACTTTTAGAGTTTTACGTTAGCGATGTGTGCTCAAGACAGTTATTATTATTCTATATACCCGTAGTGTAAGTGTCTGGCCTGCGTTGTGCCCTCTTCGTGTTGTGTATATGCACTTCAACGCTTGCGTTTGTATCGTTGGTAACGTGCGGCTCAGCATGCTTTTTTTATGGTGATTCCTGCCTGCTACCTAATGACTCTACCTTTTTTTCAGGCATACTTGTCTCTCTTTTTCTCACTATTGTATCCCGCTCGGTGTTTAAGTAGCATGGCAAGCGTTCTGTGAGTTCAAAAGCTCTGTACGCGGGTTCTCTGTTTTGTTTAGGCTGATAATTTGCTCCGTATGAAGGTCCTCTGTCTTAATAATTAACGTTTTTATTAAAGTTCCTGTTACTGTTATAATTATTGTTATTGTTTCTGTTGAATCTATCGTCACCTTTATTTTAGCCTCGATTGTTCTGATTGATCTCGTTACTATTATAATTATAATCGTTATTTCCAACAAATCCTTCGTCATTGCTGTTGGAGTTTTGGTTTTTCTTATTTAACATATTGTCATTATTTATATTGTTATTATTACTGTTATTATAATGGCTGCCTTGGCTGTTGTTATCACAGTAATTATCATAACTACTTCTATTTCTGTCGTCAATCTATCACTGACTTTGCTATAACCTTCGTTGCCTTGGTTGTTATCATCATAGTAATTATAAGATTATTTTTATTCCTGTCGTCATTTTAATTATTGTAATTATTTCTATGATAACCATCGTAAGGCCTATTATTGTTGTAATTATCGTAATTATCTTTATTATAGCTGTCACAAGGACCACTGTTTTTGCAGTTATTATAAATATTTCTATTATAGCTGTCGTTAGGTCTGTTATAGTTGCCATCATATTTCGGGTATGATCATGTATCTATCATTTTTTCGTCCTTCTTCGTCTAATATATTATGTGCTACCACAATGCTCATTCTGTTCTCTTCTGTTTTTTTTTGTATACAGTTAGTTTTGTCAAACCGTACATTGTCTCCGTATATTTGTATATGGTGTTTCATCGTAAGACACCTCCATTGTTCTTTACTTTGGGTTTGCTTGATAAATATACGCTTTTTTATAAGCAATAGTCAATATCTTTTTTTTTGTACTTGCTTTTAGTTGACCACTCCTTATATTTATTAACTAATTAATTTAAAAAAAAAATTTTTTCGAACAGGAAGATTATCACTTGCACATGAAGTGTATGTTTGTATATGCAACTATGTGTCACTACCAATGTCGTTAAAGTCTCTGATTTCGTAACAGTATTGATGCATAAGAATTATCTCTGTGAGTAAGTATTTTCCTCGGGGGTTATAAGTGTAGTATATAAAAACTAAAAAAAATTCAATTAACAGATGTCTGCCAGAATAGTTAGTATGATGGTGATCCTGTATATATCTATAAGTTAGCCTATGGATCCTTCAGTAAATTGACCTGTCACTGCGTTTCTCCTTGTTCTTTCTCTTTTTTGTGTACCACATCCCGTGTCCTATCTGTGGCTGCTGTTTGGGCTCGGCGTACCATGTTTGCTTTCTGTCAGCATTTTTCTGCATTAGGTGATTGATAGTTGCCCAGTGTTTTAATATTTTGTTCTGCTGGCTTGATATACGATTGCTCTCTCTTATTGCTGGACTGGGCTCACAGCAGTGTAGAAAACTTCTGTTTCAGTTACTTCTCTTCCTCTTACTTTACTTTCTTAGAGTTCCTTACATCTTGGTGCTTGACACGGTGAATTTGTCGTCTGTCACTTACGACACTTTTTTCGATTAGCGATATTTTCTGAATTATTAGTTTTATTTCATAACGGCTAATTTTCTGTAATCTATAACAAAAAGGAGTTTCTTCTCTTCGTTGGATCCTGGCTGTTTGAAAGCGATATACAGCAGACTTTTTAATGAAAAACAGAGAAGCGAATGGTTTCTTCTTGTAATAGTTTTTCAGTCTTAGCTTTAACTTATTTGTGCAGAGCAGTAGGGTACCTATATTGTATAGTAAGAACAGTTTTATCGTCAGTTGTTGTTATATTTCGTTGTATAGACGATGTACGTGAAGCACCATTGCGTTTGATATTAAATAAATTTATACACTCCTTAACTACTTGGAAGAGTTAGTTTTAACTTAATCTAAAATATCATTAATTATTTTTTCTATTCTACATGTGAAACATTACCACTAAAATCTGAGTCAAAAGAATTTTCTGCGTCTTCTGAGGCTGGAAATTTTAGGGAGTATTAAGAGATTTTAAGTTTTTTTCATTTGCACCAATATTGTGTACAACTTTGGAAAAGTTTTTTTGTTTACTCATATATTTTCTTGTTGTATCAAGCAAATTCAAGCTTACAGTCTTCGTTGCTTATTGTTGCAATTTTCTATACAAATGAAATAAGACTCATAGGTCTTCTTCTAAGTATCAAGCCTCTCATGTCATAGTAAAGCCTAGTTCGTTTTTTAGCCAGAAACAAGCTTTCGAATATTCCTATCTCAATAAATAATTTTTTATGTTATAAGACCTGACAAACGTAATTTTTATTTGATATTTTTAACATTACTCTCTCTAATGTTTTTATATTATGAGAAGTGAATTTAATAAGGGAAATTTTTGTACAAGCATTTATAATAATATTTTTAATTAATGAAGATAACTTTATGGCATTGACGTCAGCTCCTGGATCTATGATAAATATATCTTTCCTTTCATTTAGCTGTGGAATTTTTACTCATACATTTGGAGCAGTGTCAATAATTCTTATGACAAGTACTCAGGTGATTGCATTAACTTGTTTGTGAGTGGACACTGATTGAGATCCTTGCTTGCCGCTGCTTCTGTGTGACAAGCAACATGTTTAATTGAAGGATGGCTTAGTTTAGAAACAGTTAGTTTAGAGTTTAGTCAATTATTAAAAGAGTTTGACCTCATGCAAAAAAGTTTGTATCGTTTTGTGATTCTCGTGGTGTCTAAACATTTTTGTGAGTGCAGAGATAACTTTTTATTTCAGCAAGTCAAGTTGTTAAATATGCACTGCAGTAAGCTTGTGTGAAAGCGGTAGTTAAAATACTCTAACAGTTGATTTTTGTATGTTATTGCTTGTGTGGGGCTGACATTTTGATGATTTTTCTATGAGTCGTCAAAAGGTTTGAAAGATTTAATTGTACTCAAGTTTTTAAATTATTTCACGTATTTATTCATGAAGTTTTTATTTTCATATTAAAAAGCTGGGTACTATACTATTTTTCTGTTTGAATTCAACGCTGCAGGCAAAATTTTCGTTATTAAGATTGTAATAATAATATGTATCATTACGATTGTAAATGTTTGTATTGTTATAATTTACTTGTTGTATGTTATTTTGATAAGCCTAAAAATATCTTTAAAAAAGGTTTTAGCCTGCTTTGTTAGTAGACTGATAAACTTTATCTTGCTGTAGATGGTAACTGCGAAGCAAGATTCATACGTCAGTTCTGATGGTACAAGGTAGCTTGAGTGTTGGGATATAGTATTTTCCTACACTTAACGGCTTCTAAAATTTTTTGTAAAGTGCTAGCAAAGGTTTTCAATACGTTTGACATAACGTTGGCCTTAAATACATTGAGTAAAGCTCACATAGGCCTTATGGCCCACTATTTCTAGATATAATTTTGAGTAAGGCTATTGATATTCAGGAATGTTTTAAGAAGTGGCTTCTACTCTTTCTGCTTTAGTGCCTTAATTAATGAGTTCAAGAATTTTTCTGTGAAAATTGCGATAAGTTTTTTCCTTTTTCATTCGAAAATTGTAAATGTTTGTAACGTGCTAAGTGGAAGCTTTTGAGGTAGTAAAATGTCATATAAAATGGTTTAATAGATTATCTTAATTCTGCTAGATCTTTACTCGTCTAGACATTTTCTTTCTCTACCTTTTAGCCTAAAAATGACAGTTTTTGAAACCATAAGTTCTTGTACATTTGAAATAAGAAACTCATTAATTTTAATATCTTGCAAGAAATGTCTTAGTGATGCTTATTGGCTACTATATATGAGTATGTGCATAGCAGCTTGATAAATACGTAAAGCTAAATTGTTAAGGGCTACGTTTCGCGCTAACCTAAGAAATTTAAGTGCTTTTTTTCTTCTCTTGCCATACGGTATTGCTTCAGTGATTGTATTTTTGTAGGTACACTAGCTCTCTTGCTTATATTGTCTAGTCTATAATTTAGTATGCAAAGAAAATTTTTGAAGTTGAAAAGTCCGTAATTATGAAATAAAAACTGAAGATAAAAAAAAAACATACAGAAAAAAACAAAACTTAGAATTTAGTTTATTTATTAAAGCTTAGATTATATTTTAATTAATTAAAACTTTCAAATGTTTCAATAAACAAAATTAATTTAACGAACAATTAAGTTCTGTCTTATGAAATGATGTAATGAATTGGGTAAGACTAGAATTAAACAGTTTTTACAAATAATATAGATTATAAAGTTGTATGCTCGCACTAACAGTGCCTTAACAATTCCTTGTTTTTCTTAATTTAACTCACTTTTGTTATCGTAGGTTAGCTGCTGCTTATGCACATTTAGACGCTAGATTATACAAGGTAGACCGCAACTATGGTTCTCAACGATGGTTTTTAACGACAGCACTCATAGCAATGATGATAGTTGGTCTGCCAATTTTATCGTCAGAGCACACGCTAATGGTCTTCTTTTACTTGTTTCTTTATAGTTCTCTGTCATGGCAACTCGACAGTGGCCTGGTTTTCTCAAGCTTTTTTCACACAGCTAAGTCACTAAACTGTGTCTAACAGTTGCTGGAACGTATGCTGTTAACACGTAACTTCATCACCAAATTGAGTCTTACATTTTCTTTCAAGACGCAACAGAACTTGCTCTCTAACATTTATGATCACTTTACAGCACTGGATTAAAAGAAAGGAGAATATTAGTTTATGCATGAAGTCTTTACACTCTTGCATGTAAGAAGGACGCGTCAGGTTAATGGTCAAAAAGACTAATCAGAGCTTAGTCCGATTTCTCTCGATTTATACGAGCACAGTCATGGTGCAATAACTATGCAAGTAAAAAATTATTCAAACTTCCGACCTTTTAAATTTTACATTAAATATGACTTGCTGTTAGAAATATATATAATTTTTTTATGGATGTATGCAGTAAGGAATGTCAAAATTGTTAACTGTTCTTATTTTTATATGTAGTTGTGCGAATTGATGTTGTAAGATGAGCACATTATTAGCTTTTTAAGAGGTGGCACAGGTATATCAAGTTTTTTTAGAAAAAGTTCGTTACACGTTGTGTGATTGCAGAAGCGAGTATATAGCTTGATGTTCTAAGATCACTAAGTATTTTATTTTTTATAACTTTTGAACGGAACTTTGTACTTCGAAGTAATACATAGTAAGGATATAACATGAAATATTATAATGAGTTGCAATTTTTGCTTATAATGTCAAGATTTAGTAATAAAGTAAGGTAATTTATATCCAGGTACGTCTGATATGTAATTGAAAATAAATAGTTATCACAATTTACAGAATCAGCGTTTTGCTCTTAGTTTACTATTTTTGTGCTGAAAAGATAAAGTTTTGGCCAAGAATGGCACTGTTAACAACAAGTGTTATATAGTTAGTACATTCAGATGTTAAATTCATAATGAACAAGAAAAGGTACTTAGAAGATGGCAACTCTGAAACTATATAAATAAGTAAAAAAAGCTCACTTCAAGAAAAAAAAAAAAAAAAAAAAAAAGGTCAAGGACAGATCTCTCTTTACATGTAACTCTAACCTCATTTATTGTGAATAAACAGTGTATACCTGATACGTCACTTAAAGCTGCCGTACCATGTATTCTTCGTCCTCCTTGCAAAACATATCTTCCCAAGTATCTCCAAGCAGTGATGATTCAGAAAAACTGTAGTTACAATATAATATTTCAGTGCCAGCTTTGCGTTAAGAGTGTTACAGCAGGCAGAGTTTCTGTTTATTCTCGTTGTGTGTTTCAAGTATCAATGCTTTAGTACTGTTACCTAAAAAAGCATTTTTTTATTTGAACTCATTAATCACTGACATATGCAAAACCCTTACTTCTTACTTTTTTAGTTGTGAGCTTCGAAAATTCTAAGATTCTATACATATAGATAGCATTTCATTGAGTTATCAATATGAAACACAATGTTAAAAGTAAAAAACGTTTAATGCACTCACGATTTTTGCGGTGTTTGAGATTTCACAATTTCCATATTAAAGAAAAATCTCTTGCACGGTTCTGATAAATAAGGTCATGCACAAGCAGGTTTAAAATTTTACACGATACTAAAGGCTTATGGTAAAAATGAAAACGTCTAGAAAAGTTTACAACTCAAATAATGATTAATTCTAAGAAGGGCAGACAACAGACGACTTCCTGCTCAACAATAGATTGCATTAATCCATTTCAACTATTACATATTTAAAGTGTTTGCTAAATAAAGTCTTTTTTTATCAACAAAAAGCAATTATCAACATAACGACGATAGAAAAGTAAAGCGTCGTCACATCTCAGAAGGACGTTATCCTCAAGACCTTTCAACATTGTTTCTGTGAACAGAGGTGAACAACATTTACCCATGGTAGTACCACAACATTGTCAATGTGCAATGGCATTGAAAATAAACTAATTTGAATTCATGAGAAATCGAAGGCAATGAACTTATCAACCATGATACCAAAAACTTAGAAAGTACTGCTTAACTTTTTCCTAATTCCATTCAAAATTAGTTTAAATAGTACATTTCTTGATAATAAACTAACGTCAAAAGATCATCCACGTACAGTCATTAGGCACAACAAAGCAGGCAAACTTTCTGTTTATTCAAGAAAATTTTTAAAAGAATCTTTCGATTTACTGAACGAACAAAAGAAAAACCACTTACCCTATTAACAAATGGGAGAACCTATTGCAGAAAGAATGAGATGAGCAGTTGATCCACCCTTAAGTATTTTGATAAGACCACAAGCCCAAATCAAACTAAATTAAGAATTTACGAGAGTTATGCATACAAAAGGAGGTCATTATGCACAGCATTTAAGATACTTAGTAACATTTAATAATAATGTTATTTTATTTAAGGAGAAAGTGTAAAGTTTCAAGAAATGTTGTTAGAAGGGTAACAACAATGTCTATATAAATTCAACTGTTTTTTTTCTTTGTTTCTGTTAAGTTTAAACTTACTTTGGATCCTTGTAATAGTTTTTTTCTGAATTTTAGATAAAATTAGCTGATACATGTTTGGAAGAATTTAGCAGCTGCTTTACTTTCTTGGGATTCGGATGATTCTAGTAAATGGAACATGACCAATTTTCTCTTTTCCTCTTCATTAAAAGTTAATAGTTAAAAGATTTATAAAGCTACATAGGGATGTTTTGTTAACGAAGACTGACAAGGATAATAAAACGTTGTTATTGGAAAGTCAGTTTACATCAGAAAAGTAAAAAAGAAATCAGATTATAGAATTTATTATCACAGGACTCATCGTCAAAGTTTAGTATTACAAGGTTTAATTAATTCTACGAGAAATCTTATTTCTAAGTGGAACTCTCTAAATATTTTTGATGGTGTACATATTGTCAGGCCTGTAGTTAATAACTTTAGTAGAAAAAGTTCACCTAGGGTTTATGGTCTAATCAAAGAACGTAGAAGCTTTTTTCCGGCTCATTTCATTGATTTTTTAAGGTTTTCCTGTATATTCTTTTTATTAGTCGGTTTTTCTTGGTTTTTAATATTTTTTTTAGTAAATCTAAGTATTTTCTCAGGAGTTTTATTTAAAAAAAAAAGTTTGTCTTCTTTGGTTAGGCCTGATAATCATGCGTAAGCTTACTTTAATGATATTTTATTATTTTGAAATCTACTATTTAAATTGCTTTTTGATGGAATTAGGAAAAAGTTGAGGAGTACTCCTCAAGTTTTTAGTATCATACTTGATAAGTTTGTCAATGACCTTCAATTTCTTATTCATTCAAATCATTTCATTTTCGATGCCATTACACATAGACAATATTGTAGTACTTCAATGGCTAAATATTGTTCACCTTTGTTCGCAGAAACAGTGCTGGAAAATCTTGAGATTATGTCCTTTCTAGATGTAACAACACTTTATTTCTTTATCGTCGTTACGTTAATAATAATTTTTCGTTGATAAAAAAATACTCCATTCAGCAATCAGCTAAAATTTTAATAGGTACAGTGGATTAATTCAAATTTACTATTGAGAAGAAAGATACCTGTTTTTTGCCCTTTTAAGAATTGATCATTATTTGTGTTACCAACTTTTCTTGAAGTTTTGATTTGTATCGTGAGCCTTCAGCGTTTGGTAGACCTTTAAACTTCCTTTCACATAACCTTATTTTATAAAATTGCACGATAGCTTTCTTTTTCAATGATTAAATTGTCAAACTTTGTGATCACTAATTTAGAAATTAAAACTTACATAAAGTAACTATTAGTAGTAAATAAACACAGTTAGTGACCTCAATAGACTACAAAAAAATCACTCAAAAGCTTAGGGTTAATTTCAATCTGGTTCCATTCTCGCACCAAAAATCATACTTTTTTATGTTTTGAAGTCAGAAGCAGAACTTAGTCGAATTAACTTACAATCCAAACCCAATGTTATTCTTACGTCTTCTAAAAAACTCACCGATTTTATTAGACTGGATAAGGACATTATGGAAAGGCAAGATAAATCCTCATATTTATTATGACTTATACGTCAACGTATTTTTTGCTATATAACTTTTTCCCTCTTTTATAATTGTTAACTTAGTTTAATTTAAAAAATTATTTTATCATGTATGTTAAACAGACGATTCCTCATATGGCATTGATATTGTTAACTAAAATTTTTGTTTACGAAAAGCGATTTTGTATAAGTTATCAGTTTTTTTTACACAATCAATATTTTTAGGTGTAGGTTAATTAAACGGCTTAGAAAACCTATCTTTTTTTTGCAAAAATGTAAGTTATGCGCAAAAATACCAAATTCTTTCTGATCGAAAATAAAATCTTCTGTTGAACGGGTTTTGTATTTATTTCAAATATTTTGACCAAAAATATTTTCTGAAAGTAATAACCTTGCGAACGATTATCTTAATTCGTTGAATATATCGTTAATTTTATTGTCGTATTCCATTAATCTTATTACTCCATCAGTATTTCCACATTTTTTATTAAATATTTTATTTTACGTTTTTAAATCTTCTAGTAATGTCACACCTTTCACGTAAATAAATACTTATTATAAACATTAAAGTCCACTATCTTTTCAAGAAACAATGTTTAGTTTTTCAAGAGCAGTGTTTATTAATTTGATGTAATTTTACAAATAAATGAAATCTTTTTAGGGGGTCAGCGTGCAGGATGCGTAGGGTGCAAAGCTTACGAGTATAAATAGATATTTTTTATACATGTCTTTATAGCACATTATTTAATATAATGGATACGAGCAAAGAGGAGAGATAAGGACGATAGTTACTATAAAAAAAGTCGAATGTTTTTTAAGTTTGATTAAAACGATATGTGTGTGTGAGAAGGAAAAGGGATATAGATACGCTTATGGCCTATCAGAAATAAATCAATGGTTGGATTGTCACGTCAATACCTTATTTAATTAAAAACTTTAACAATTTGCTAGTTTTAAAAAGCTCTGTATGTTTCAAATGCAAAGGAAGCGGCGCACGCATCCATACAGTCCTTCTGCATAGCATTTGACAGTTTGCATTGGTTAACAGAGAGAAAGAGAGAGAGAGAGAGAGAGAGAGAGTATAGGAAGAGATCAGCCTAAAGGGATACTGAGAGATACAAAAAAAGATACAGGTAACATAGTAAAAAATAGCAAAGAGAGATAAGTAATTAAAATGAGAATAAGAAAAGTATTAAGTAAGAGATGAGAAATATAATAGAAAAGAGTACCCACCAAGCGAGAGGACTGCTGCCATGAAGAAAATTATGAAATGCCAGCTGTGTAACTAAATTATTATTGATCCTAGGACGAGCTTGACTCAGCGTCATGAGATTTTTAAGGATATTTTAAAGGTTGTAGTACTATGCATAGTACACTAAAGTGAGGTATGGGGACAGAATCATCTAGATGGTACGAGCGAACAAGTGTGTGAGTGCATGCAGGAATAGAGTGAATGTTCGTTAAGTATAAGTAAGTGAAGCAAGATTCATGTGTTGGTGAATAATAACAAGTAGGAAATTAATGCATAGAGGATTATCACGTAAAGATTTGTTAAGTTAAGAGGATATAGAGAGTCAGATTACTGCGTGTAGGCAAAGACCTAACGGTTTGAAATAAAGGACACCCCTGCCAATGCCATGTAGACTGGAGAGTAAGCATGCCAGTGCGGGCACGTCTGGTATAGAGAACGAGTTAATGCAATGGTTCGAGACGAACACTGACCGATGTACACCACTGACGGACTCTGTGATACCGATCGTCACGATGACGACGGACACGATAATGTACAGAACACCTACCATCATATCAGTGGCAGGGGGGATAGGGAAAAGTCAGCAGAAGAGGAGACATATACAATCACGATTAATCCCACCCTTTTAGGGATCCTAATCCCTATTCTTCAGAGTGAGCAGATACTGAGAGGAATTACTTATACTCTTGGGGGATGTTTTTCCTTTCCATAGGAACTCTCCCACGAGATAATAGAGTACCTTGCAAAAAATCCTCCTAGGTCAACTTAGACAAATCTAGCACTTTCAGGGGCTCCTTAGGTACATGGGTTAGCCAATCAGGCATCATCAGGGAGTACTCAAGGGATATTTGGTTGCAATAAGGAGGCCAGTGGAAGAAATCAGGCAATCTCAAAAAATAATTCGTCATTCCTAAGAGAAAGTAGGAGGACTTTGAAATCAAAATAATCGTCTAGCAATTGATCTTAAAGAAATCTACTTAAAGCTCTTCCACACTGTATGAGACTAATTGTAGCGAATATTTCCCTCTTAAATTATAAGTAAACGTAGACGATCTGGTTTGGAATAAATGCAAGTACGAGAGGGGCATAATAAACATAGCCAATAAGCCGAATAAGAGTAAAGGCTAGAGTATGTAAGTAATAGAAGAAAATTAGAGCAAAAATAAGCGGAAATATATTAGGATGAACCAGAGTTAAAATGAAAAACTGACAAACAAAGAGCCAAGTAATGGTAAAACTTAGTTTAGCGGCCTATCTCCTACCCAAAGGGAGCCAGAGCTTAGAGGCCAAAGAAAGAAGCCAACAATGCAAGGATGGTAAGAAATTTAATTAAAGACATATATGAAAGTTACTTTAGAGAATCCGCATAGTTAAAGATAACCATCTCTTCTACCTTAGAATCGGAATGTGCAACTAAAGAGTTACAAATAGCTGAATCTACGGAGCAGACATTTGAAGATGGACTACAACGGTAACCCATCTGCCATTCAATTTAGGTACTCAGACTATCAAAAGACAAAGTTCTGTTCAGAACTACGGCCTTACCAGAAAAGACGAGAAAGCTTATGCAGTGAAAGAAATCAAGACTTACACAGATTTTCAAACCATCGATGATTTAGAAAAAACAAGCACGAGAAGGAGGACTATTGGCAGTGCCAGCCTAATTCTAGAGTTTAGAAGAACCAGATTGCATGAAGCAGTCCCATCAAAGGATACAGAAAAAATGGTCCCTGATCCCACACCATCATACTCCTGAAAGGCTTATAAGTTTACTGGTGATAACGAGGGAAAATATGCAGATAATCTTTTTTAATAGAAAATTGCCAAGTGTTAAGTATATTGGCTGTAAGGTAGTGATATCAATAATGTCTTAATAATTAACACATAACTCCATATCTTTACAACAAAAAAAAAGATTATTTTAAATTAGAAAATATTACTTTTTGATACTGAAAGAGACTCTGTGAGAGCGTGTGTGATCAGTAATGGTTATATTCTGTCTGCTTAACTGTATCACTATACAAAGTACATGTACATATCTTCTTGAACTCATAGTATTTATGCCGCACAATATATATCACTAGTTAAATAAGATATAAATTTGCTTATACTTTACTACGTCTCCTTTAATTTAAAAATCTATCGATCTTCCCTGAATTAACTTTTGCAATATCAGTATCGTGTTTTACATAGTTTCAATTTACAAAGTAGTAGACTTTTAATATATTTCGACTTTTCAGAAAACTTTATAAACCTAGCTATACTTAAAGGAGCAAAATTCTCTTTATACATTTCAATTGCATTACAAACTTTAGTATCTAAATCAAGCAATAAACATACTAAAACTTCTTATTTACTTACACATTCAAACAATGCTACAAACTAAGTTTTTGTTGATAATTTCTTAACACTATTTTGTTTTCTGGATTTTTAATTAATTACTTTTCGATAAACCCTTATGACATAGTCTATCAATAACTTTTAAGGCATGGATGTCACCAGTTCAATCAGCATCGAGAAAGAAGCAATGATATTATTATTAATCTTTTCATGAGCGAATTGTAAGTCTTTTGTCAAGAAGAAATGTTTCAACGTTCTCAAAGCATATTTAAAAAATGTTATACCATAACTATTAGTTGACAAAAGAGCTCCAATTAAATTTCTCAACTCAGTCTTATCACAAATTGATTGCACTGGTGACAATCTCAAATCTTCGTTTTCATGGGAACTAAATAAGATTTTAGATTAAAAATATCATACTTTCTCAATAATATTGTAATTTAGTTTTTAAAGTGGCATTTTTTCATTTTTATAGCCATAGTTAATACAAATACCTTAATAAGTATTTATTCTATTAAAATTTTTCATTTAAAAACTTTTGTATAATAATCTCTTAACAAAGTTAGATTAGTCTCCAGTTTTTTAGGAAACAAGTAAGTCATCTACAAAAAGATTATAGAATCCAGTTAGATTTTTGTAAGATAATATATGTAAGCTAAAATCATTTTTATTTCTCACAAATTCTCATTTATTGATACATGTATCAAAATATTCATACTTAGCTCTTGCTCTTTCTTTTAATCCTTTTCAAAACACTTCATTTAGTTTTGAAACCTTGTTAAAACCATTCTCATAGTCTTTTGTCTGCTTCACATGAACCTTAGATCTGACTTGATCGTTAAAAAAGGCTGTCTTAACATATATTTAATGTACGATTAAACTATTGTGACAACAAAAGGAAAGTAAATTCAAAGTGATCAGTGATCCGTTAGGGGTAAAATGTGAGAAAATAAACAAATACACGTTACTTGTATTTATTTATTTTCTCACATTTCGCCCCCAACGGATCACTGATCACTTTGAATTTCCAAATTCACCGGAGGGCACTGATATATACTAACAAATCATTAAAAGGAAAGTAAAATTTTCAAAGCTTGCATTTTTGCTACTTGTAAATAGGTATCATCAAATTAGTTATTTTGCTGACTTCATTTTACTACTTACCTAGCTTTGCAAGCATTGTAAGCTTTTGAATATAAAAATATTTTTAACCTAAAACTTTTTTATTATTTAGATTATTCACAGAAATTCAAGTTAAATTTTTAGTAAAATAATCTCTTTCTCTATCCATCGCCTTTTTCCATCTTTTGAATTTATCATTATCATTGTATTATTAAGAGAAATAGATCAGTCAGTATTTGTTTAATTGACATAATTAAAATTCTTGTACACAAACTTGTTATTTCTGTATTTCTCTGGCTTTGCTTTTTTTTTAATTAAAATATTTATTTTTATCATTGCCGTTTGTATTTTAATTGTCAATTTCATTACTAATTTTTACTCCATAAATTATATTTTTACTACCAAACAGAATTCTAAAATCAGCTTTTTTGTTCCATTTTGAGTTTTTTTCCTTGCTGTGGTACCTAACAAAAACTTTATTTGCACAAACTTTTTTATTTTTAATACTTACCTTTTCTCTAAACAAAACTTAAAAAAGTATCTTATTTCTTTTCACAGTATCACTAATAACTCTATTTTTGTAGTAAGCTGCCATTTTAACTCTTTCTGCCCAGAATGTGTTACGTACCCTCACCTTTTTTAAGTAAACATTTAGGCGTATCTTCAAAATCCTTGTTATACTTTTTGGCGTTTTATCTAATTTATGAACGTTAAGTCAACACTGTTTAACAGAGATACCTCTTTCACTTAAAAACTTAGTTACATCCACATGTATATATTCCTCATCAGTATTATATCTTAATTTTTTTATTTGTTGCTCTGTTTTACTAAGAATTAAGTAAACATCGATAACAAAGCAACATCTATAGCATACTTTATCTTTTTATTTAATACAAAAAACCTAGGGAACTTTTTTTATTTCATCAATAAAATATAATAAATATTTTCCGCCATCCAAACCAGTAATACTCCGAGGTCCATTTGAATCAAAATGTAGAATATCCACAATATATTTTACCCTTGATCTTTCATCATAAAATGAAAAATTGTGCATGTCATTTTCCAAAAAAGTTCTACATTAAAAAAAATTGGACTTTTATCCTTTAGGAGAATCATACAGCAGATGTGTTTATCACACATTTTTTTTCTAATGAATAATAATATTAGCATGACCCACTGCTGTACGCAATTTTTTTTCTATTAACTCACTGTTTATCATTAAATTGAATCACTTTGTATCGTTTGACTCATGTTCTAATAAATATCATTATATTTAATAGCTGATGCAGCTAAATTTTATTTGGATGAAAAATTTGTTCATACTCACTGTTAAAACAATTTTTAACTAAATTAACTTTTCTGTTACTTATTATATTTCTATCTATCTCTCTTACGTAAGAAACATTTCTCATAGTATTAATTATTTCCATTAACCCTTTATTTTTGCCTAATCTTACCAACTTTTACATAAATAAGCTCTTTTAATTTAATAGATTAAGAAACTTTTTATTGTATTTTACAACATAATTTGAGCAACCGCTATCGAGTAACCATTCAACCTGACTGGGAAAGCTGTTTACTTTAACACACGTCTTACTAAGTCTGTCCCTTAATATCGCATTCAAACTACATACGTTATTGTCTTCGTGTTAAAAATTTTGATTATTCTGCTGCTAACCACCTCGTCGACAATATTGACTAGAGCCTGTACCACCTCTAAGATCTCAGCTCTGGTCACCACGATAATGCTACTGACATTGTCGTTGTTTTTGTTAGCACCTGCCTCGTTGCTGCTGAGCACTACCTTGCTTCCATGTATAGTTGCTTTGTCTTACTCTCGAATATCGTACCTTAAAATTTCCATATTTTTCTCTTTCAAAACATGTTTTTCTTTCGTTTAATCAGTTTTTAACGTCCTTAAGTTGTTTTCGTTTCCATCTTCCTTTTTTTAATTCAAATATTTATATTTTACTTTTTGCATGCTCAACTGTTTTATTAAATTCTTTAAATACAATGATTAATAAACCAATAAAAATTAACGAATTTCAAAGCATTTTTATCATGTAGTTTAATTTTTTTCTTTTACTCACATTTGCATCAACACATTTTAAATCATTTATTTATTTTTTCGTCTCAGTAGAAAACGAACTAGAAAAATAAAAGTCTTTAAACTTCAATTTGATCAACTAATTTTCACATAAATTTGCAGTGCTGTAGACTTCTTTATTGACATTTTATTTAATTTTATTATTATTTTGTACGCCAATTTTTCGTCATAAACTGTTATTGATTAATCAAAATTCCATTATTTTAAACATTAATCATCTTTAAATCCTTTTCCATCTACTCTTCTCTTTTGTCTTTGCCCTTACTCAAGTCACTCCTTCGTCACACTTCTCTAATTTTAGAATCAGTGCGACTCTTTTCTTTAAACACTTTAAATCTCTTCTATTGAACTCTATCATCAGAATACCTTTCATAAGGCTTTTAGAGGCAAACATAACAAAATTTTTGAAAAATTACATTCGAGTGTGGTTTTTCCAAAAGTTAAGAAAGTGCCAGACAGCTGTAGGTTAGGTGTGTCTGGTTTGTTACCACTTAACTTACACCTTAAATGTCAGGGTCAGCGATACTTCCTCAAAAGTACAAGGCACTATAAAAATTAGTTAAAAAACTAACAGCTACGAAAAAAAAGCGTAAATGCTGTTAACAAAATAAACTGAAGTGTTAAGTCGAGATTTTCAAGAAACGTCAAATTAAGGTCTACGGTTCAGTTGGGAGGTACTTCAAAATTTTGAGGGACAGTGGCTCCCAGTTAAGGATCTTCGACATTTTGGAAAATACGGTAATTGTTAAATGCGCTAGTGTTAAGAATATCTTTGTCAGTTACTAAATAAAACATGAGAAAGCATAATAAAACTAAGTCACTGGCAGTATAGGTCAGAAATAAGGCAAGAGAAAGAACAATCAAGCAAAAAAAATATGAAATATATATTACGAATTCAAGTCGCATATGTATATACGTACCCACGGAAAAAAACAAAAAAAAGACAAGATGACATCACTTAAGTAGAATACTTCCTTAGTAGCAAGTCTCAAATATGCATGAGACTTGAAATATCCTAAATACGTTTATGTCCTATGATCCTAACTTTGAAGTTTGAGCAGGTTCAACATGAGGAACATAATTTTAGTATCTAGTAAAAATTTCTTATAAATAAAGCAATTACCTGCAATAAATCGTACGATTTTTAAGCTACAGTGGTAAGTTATAACTTAAACAGCTTTTTTGATCTTTGTAGACAAATAAACTGTAAGAAAATTTTTACTGAGGTAATAAGTTAAACAATAAATAAATATTGACTAGGTTCTATAGGCTTCCTTAATCAATAAAATAAATAAAATAACCCAAGTGCCAGTCAATACACAACCTGCAGTGCTTACTAGTCACTGTATCTATTAAAAAGTATATAAAATGATAATGCAAGGATTACTCACCACTTCACCTGGTAAGAGACTAGACGCTTTTTTAAGTAATTAAATAAAGAATATAACGCAAAGACCAGCCACAACACAATCGAAGGCACTGACTAGTTGCTGTATTTATTCATATAATAAATAAAATAACGCAGGTGCCACTTACTACATAACCTAGAATGCTTCCTACTTACTGTACTTACAATTGAATATTAAAAAAAAATATAACACAAAGGCCCATGAACCCACAATCTAGGGTGCTTACTGGTCGCTTTCCGATATATATTACAAGTCAAAGCACCATTGATCTTACTATCTGGGGCACTTTATTGTCGCTATATTTATCAGTACAAAAAATATAATAATAACGCTAGAGAAGCTCAATAAACAGTTAAGGGTGCTTACTACTTACTTTTTTATAAATAGAATAAATAAACAATCCAAGCTTTAATTACCACACGACATGGAACGCTCGATAGTCACTATGTTTATTAATTTAATCCTTAATCTACTTTTAAAATATTGAAAAATAAAAATGCAAGCGCCAATGATCACACATCTTAGGTCTCTTAGTAGTCGCTCTCTAAAACAATAAAATAAATACTATTAAATTGCAAGAGCAAATTACTACACTACTCAAGGCACTTACTAGTCACTTTATTATTTAGTATTAAGCATAAAATTGTAACGCAACTACCAATCACTAAACAACCTAAGGCACATACTGGTCACTTTTTTTATTATTAAAATCAATTGAATAGTGCAGGCACCAATCAGCAAATAACCCGGGGCGCTAAAAATTTACTGCATTTATCAATAAAATATATAAAACCTATTACGCAAGCGCAAATCATTAAAAAACGTAGAGTGGTGCTAGTGGCCTTTCTAATTACCAAAATGAATGAGTTAACGAATTTGCAAGCAAACCAAACAATTCGTATTACTTACCTGTCACTTCATTTCTTAATCAAAATAATAAAATAACATAGGGACCAATCACCGTATTTTCTAAAGTATTTACTAGTCACTGTATTTATTAATGGAATATACAAAAATAATAATGCATGTGCCAATCTCTGCAGAACCCAGGGTGCTAACTAGTCAATTTATTTATTTTAAAAAAACAAATACAGTAAAAACGCAAGTGCTTGCTGGTCGCGAAATTCAGTGCTTACTGATTAGTTGTCTAGTTATTGAAATAAATAAAAGAAAAACACAAGTGACAAACACTAAACTTACCATAGCGCTTTCTAAATGCCTTATGTATTGGTAGATTTCATTAATTAATAACGCAAGCAAAAATCATTACACGACCCAGAGTGCTAACTAGTTGCTTTACTTATAAATTGAACACATAAGATAATAACACAGGTGCCAATTACCACACAACCCGGGGCACTAACTGACCGCTTTAATTATAAATAAAAATAGTTATCTAACGCAAACACTAAGCAGAACACAAACCTTGGCACTTCCTAAGAACTGTATTGATTAATCAATAATTCAAAAAATAATGCAAGCTCCCTTGACCACAAGACTTGAAGCTCTTACAAGCCGCATTACTTATAAATAAAACAAACAGAGTAATTACGCAAGTGCCAATCACCGCACATTATTAATTAATACTATTTGTTTTATTTAATATTACAATTTATTGAGAAAATACACAACCACGAACTATCACACTACCCCAGACGTTTTGCAGTCGTATTTTTTATTAATAGAATAAAAAGATGACTTAAGTGCCAATCTTCACACTACCTTAAGTGCTTACTGGTCACTTTAATTATAAATATAATGAATCTAATAATGCAACCACCTGTCACCACACAACTAAGGGTGCTCACTAGATGCTTTATTTATTATTAATATAAATCAAATAACGCAGGCATTAATAACCACATAATACAATTCACTAACATTTAACTTTCTTAATTATTACAACAATAACAATAACAATCCAAGCGTTAAATACTTCACTACACAGGCTGCTTTTTGGTCGTCTTATTTATTGATTACTAAATAAGATAACTATGCAAGCACCAATCGACACATATCTCGCTGCACAAACTGGTCAAGTTATGAATTAATTAAATAATTTGTACAAAGTCACAAGCCTTAATCACAACACAACCTAAAATTTATTCATAGAGTAAATTTAGTAATAACGCAAGCGCTTATTATTGCTAGACCCAGGGCGTTGGTGGCTGCTTTTTTGATTTATAAAATTTTTAAAAAATGCAAGCACAAGTCAACACACAAACTTAGGTAATTATTGGTCACATTTCTAAATAATAAGATAAATACAATAAAAACGCAAGCGCTAAATACCACACTACTTTAGTCAATTGTAAGGCAGTTCATTTATTGAAAAATAATCTAAAAAATAATAAGCATGCCAATAACCACAAAATCCAAAGTGCTAACTAGTCGCTGTAAAAATTAATAACACAAATGAAGTGAACATGCAAGCGCCAATCATCACACAATATGAAGCACATACTGGTCAGTTTATTTATAAATCAACTAAATAAAAAAAAACAAGCTCCAGTTATTGTACCTTCCAAAGTGCTTACTGGTCACTTTATATATAATTAAAATGAATAGAATAATCCAATCACGAGTTACCCCATAACCAACGGCGCTTACTGGTCGCTTTATTTACGAATAAAATAAATAAAATACAACACAAACCCTTATTATCACGCAACCGTAAGCGCTTACTGGTCACTTTGATTAAAAGAAAAATAAATAAAGTAATGACGCATGTACTCATGAACGCAAAACTCGGGGCTTAACTGGTCTTTTAATCATTAATAAAATAAATGAAATCACGCTTACTGATCGCTTTATTTAATTATAAAATTAATATAGAAGTGCGAACCCTAAACAGTAGATTATACTCAGTTCTAACAAGTCGCTTTATTAATTAATTAACAAAACTAAGTAATGACGCAAGCGCCTACTTCTGTACAACCTAAAACGTTACTGGTCGCTTTTTTGATTACCAAAATAAGTACAGTAAAGACACAAACGTCAATCACCACGCTACCCCCGATGCTTCCCAGTCAACTTATTTATCAGTATATTATGTTTAATAATAACGCAAGCAAAAATCACCACACAATCTAAAGGACTTACTTATTGCTTTATTTATTAATAGAACAAAGAAAAACACAGGTGCCAATCACCACTTAACCCAGGGCACTAACTTATCGCTGTAATAATATATGAGCTGTATAAAAATTATAACGCAAGCACCAATCTCTATATAACTTAGAGCATTAACTGGTCGACTTATTTATAAACTTAACAAAGTGAATGGGCAAGCACTGAGCACCACAGAACCCGAGGTGTAACTGATGGTATTTTCAATAAATAAAAGAAATAAAATAACGCACGTGCCAGGCCCCACACAACTCAGGGCACTTACTGGTCTCTTAATTTAATAACAAAGTACCTTTAATAATAACGCAAGTGCTTGTTATCACATAACCCGGGACTTGAACTGATTGGCTGTGTACTTAAGAAAAAAAAATACAATGAAAACACAAGCACCAATCACCACACTTTCCGCGGAGCTTTCTGATCGCTTTACGTATTGGTATAATAAATAAGAAAATAACGCAAGCACTGACCATTAAATGACCCAGGGCGCTTACTAGGTGCTTTATTATTAATTTAATACTGTCATTATTAAATCTCACATTAGCATTTAGTCCAAGAGCTAAGCTTATCCTTAAAAATTGCCGAATTCCAGTCTTGTTTCAATAAGTTACAAGATCTTAACATTATCTATAACCGGTGTAAGCCAACCTTATGAACTATATAAACAAGCAATATAAGGGATAATAGATCTTTTCGACCAGATTTCTTGAGTTTTGGGGTGGAGAAAAAATAGATGATAAAACACGTCTTCTGACGGAAGCCACACTAAATCCAAAATCTGATCGAAAGAAACAGTCTCTTTTAGAAAAATAGTCAATGTGCAGCTGACTTAATTAGATGCAAGATCGTTTAACAGTATAGACGTCTTAGCAGACCATTTATGCATGAAAAATTCACCTAAGGGTAAAACATTATTTAATTGGTTGTGCTTTTCCTAAGCTTTATTTAAGCAGCAGTACACGAGATAATATTATTCATGAATATTTTGTTGTTTAATTCCAAAAAGGTTAATGAAAGTTCGTCTTTATAATTGTAACCTAGCCGTTAAATAACCCGAAAGGCTTAGAATAAGGAACACGCTCACCCGTTAGCAACAGTATTTAAAGAGTAAGTTTATACAGGATTATTAGGCTTAACCCTACGAAGTATACATAAATATTTTCGATTCTGCTCGAACAACATGATTTGACAAAACATTTTCTCTATATCCGTTGAAAATGCAAACTGATAGTTTCTTTAATTAATGATGACAGCTACCAGACTAGGTAATAAGTTTGATCTTACATAGAGAAGATCATTCAGGGAAGTACCTAATCGAGTGTTACAGAAGATGTTAAACACGATTCGCAGCTTAGTGGAAGAACCAGCTTGTTTAAACACACCATTATGGGTCATGTACCAATATTCATTGGCAAGCTCATTATCAAGTTTACACATGTGGTTGAGATCAAGATACTTTTGTAAAAATGCGACGTACGAATAACAAAAACTAAGTGAGAACGAACCCTACGTTCGAAACTCCTTATCATGTTTATGGATAAAATAAAGAAACTCTCAGGATTTTTGAAAAAAGCAGAGGTATCCAGATTAAATGGCAATTGAACTGAATAACGTTCTGCTCTATCTTAAAAATAAGTATCTTAAAAATGATGCTAACAAGCGGCTTCATCTAGAGTTGACTACAATTTGGGACAACAAATCAACTCTTTTGCTTCCCAAAATAAATGTAACAAATGGATATATTGCAACTATTTAGATTAATGCAAGGATACTTGTTTAACAAATAAATTGCTGCTTAGACCTATAGCCCCTGAAATTAACCAACCAAGATAATTGCAAGTAGTAATGGGTTCTTTGGAAGTGCCTTTACGGACCCCACCTTTTACTGTTCTATCGTGGACGCCAGCTCTCAACATAATGTCGATCTTATCAGAGCTGAAAAATGGAGAATTGGGTATTTTTAACCCCTCTAGGTGTTGAAACTCAGCTTTGAATTGATTAACAGTTAATTGATAAGACGAAACGTGGGGGTAGCACTTTAGCTTCAACCAAAAGCTTCAATAGAGATGGAAATCTGGGTCTTACGTTGAAGTCAACTATACCCATAGCTATTCCTACTAAAGAGCTCCTCATGCTACTGATAAGTATGCTAGACCTCCGACAATTCAACTTGAGTAGAGATCTAAGGAATTCTGAGATAATCGAACACTGAGAATATTGGTCAATGAGACCCCTAGCTAAATTTTATTCCCAGTTAGTCCAATCACTTAAACCCAAACAGTGGCTTAGAGACTATCGAATTCTCACTGAATAGAGTATCTTACGTAATGAAAAACAACCTTATTTTTTAAAGAATAAGAATGAGTTGCCTTATTTTCGTTGTCTTTAAAATAACGACTAGAAGTTGTCTTTAAGAGGTGCAAAAAAGTTATAATTCCAACCTTTGCAAGACCAATAATAAAATTTAGATTTACAGTCTCTTATTTAAAGTTCTTCAAAACCATTGAAACATAACTTTTCCTTGTCAACTAAAGCTTTACTTGATTCTAGTGCATAAGTTCTTTAACGGTTACATTTATTGAGATAATGATCACTACAGCAGGCAATGCAACTTGTTGGAGCTTTGGCTGATTACTTGTTTTAGTTATGGATTTATCAAGATTGTCCTTCTTCTCTAGCTTGGATTAATAAGTACTTGTGTAACTTGTTTGGGAGCAGTCTTATTTAATTGCGATTTAAAGAGAATTATAGAGTTTTCAATAGCCTCCAAGATAATAATTTGTGACGAGAGAAACATTTTGAAATTTTCTCAGGTGAATGGCGGAACCATACTACCTAGAAATTTCTGTCAATGTTCATTTGTTCCCACATAAAATTTGCAAACGATGACAGATATAAACAGATCTCCTGACCGAAAATCTCAACCTAATACTAAAAGCAATTTCATAGGACTTAAAATTTTCTTAGCAAAACGTCTCGATTCACTACCAAGCTCAGACTTTATAGGTTTGTTTGCTTACATACGTTGAAGGTAACAATTATTATTACGACGGTGACTGTAGTAATAGCTCACAAAAGCTTGCTGAGCTACACTATACTGTTCACCAATTAAAGGTGTAGACTCAACCACATCGAACGCTTTACCACTAAGGTAAGTACGTAGTTGGTGAAACTTAATAATATCATCCATGTCAGTCTTACAATGTACTAAGGATCTAAAGATATCTTAGAATTTGTCTTAATTTTTTTATGTGCCTAACAACTTAGAAAGTTTTATGCGCGAAAGATAAAAGCAACGAGAGCATTGACCTATAAAATTTTGAGAATCTCTATTATTATTAGAACGATAAATGGGAACATTCCTAATAAACTTAACAAAATTTCTTTAAATTAAATACTACAGATCCTCCATCTTTTGGTATAACTTTGTCATAAAGTACAAGGGTTGATTATTCATATTATTGAGTTTCATCATTTTCTCGTGATTATGATTAAATATTCCCCATTAACCATCTACAACTTTAATTGGAGTCCCCATCTTTCTTCGAGTCCTTTTCTCAATTCCCGACTTTCTAAAATTCGCTTTCAATTACTAATTTTTAAATAAAGCTAATGTAATTTTGGTATAAAGCCTACCTTGCGATTTTCGAAGTAACAGCAAGACACGAAAAGGTAGCAGAAACATTAATAAAGATCTATACACTTTTACGCAATTAAACCTGAAGTAAAGTTAAAGTTAACTTTTTCATAAGATACTTAAGAATTTGGTTTTAACTAAAATTAATTTAACAGCAAAGCACCATGACGTTTTAACCTTCAAGAGTTGCAATGTCGTCGAATATGGTCTGCAAAATGTAGACGACCTACTGTTGGGATCAGCAATGAAGCAGAAGGTGGGTTAAACAGGCAGCTGTAAACACGTGCAGGAGTGTCAATGCCGTTGTTTAAGGATGAGACGAGTTAGCCACTGGAGCAAAAAGCAGATGTTTTTGTGGAAGCTCGTACCGAGCTTTTGTTTTATCGCCACTGTTTACAAAAAAAAAAAAAAAAAAAAAAAAAAAAAAAAAAAAAAAAAAAAAAAAAAAAAAAAAAAAAAAAAAAAAACGATTGTCTGTATGGAGGTTATTTGTAAGATTTTAGAAAGCCACGAGCATAAATGTAGGTGTTGAACAAGATATACGTAGAGAACTTGTGCTTCGAGCTTCTTCTAGGACGATGGCAGTAGGTATCTTCATCGTAAGTGGTAGCGTTAAAGCTCATTTAGCTGTAAACAGTAGAAACAGTGATACTTTTGTTAAGTGTGTGGATCATGGATCTCACGGCTTGCAGCAGCAAAAAATCAAAGACGCTCTCTCTTGGTATTGGTATGGTAAATGTGTCGAGCTCAATCTTCCCATCCACAACAGTAGAACAGCAGCGCCAACGAAAAGTCTGCTTACTAAGGCTCCTCCAGCCTACAGCTTAAGCAGCAGCAAAATAGCGCTCCTCTTTAACGTTTGTGTGAGCACGTGTGCCAAGCTTGCCGGTGCTTACAAGTCAATGTAATTATTAGTTAAGTATATAAAAATAATTACGCAAGTGCCAATATCTAAATAACTTGAGGCACTAACTGGTCAATTTATTAATTAATAAGACAAATAAAATAAAGTAAAATAGATAATTACCGCAGAACCTAGAGCATTACCATTTTAATTTTAAATTAATAGAGTTAACAAGAAATTAAATAAGTGTTAGCCACTACATGACCCCAGACACTCACTGGTCACAACATTCTATAATACAAATACATTAAATGATAACGCAAGCGCCAGTTACCACACAACCTGGGGCACTTACTGGTTGGTTGTCTACTTAATAAAATAAATACAACTAAAGCACGAGCGCTAATCACCACACTTTCTAAGATGCTTTCTAATCGATTTATGTACTAGTACAATAAATAAATAAATAACGCAACACTTAACTATTATATGACTTTGAACGCTTACTAGTCGCTTTAATAATTTATTCAATACACAATGTAATAACGAAAGAAACAATCACCACTTTAATCAGGGTGCCAAATAACTTCTTTATTTATGAGTGAAATAAATTATACAACGCGAGTTCCAATCACTACACAACCTTGGGTGCTTAAAAAGCGCTTTGCTTGTTAATTAAAAAATTCTTTAAATAACGCAATCGCCAATTACCACACAATATAGAGCCCTTACTAGCTGCTTTATTTATTAGAGAAACAAATCAAAAAATTACGCAAGATCCAATCACTGCACAACATGTGTTATTACTAGTCACTTTTTGTCATTGATAAATTTTAGTATAAAAATACGCAAGCATCAAGCACAACACAACCCCAAGCGTATTTGCCTTGCTCTATTAAATAAAAAAATATGTGACTATCGCAAGTGCTAATTATCACATATCTTAAGCACTAACAGATCGCTTCATTAATTGTCAAGACGAATCTAATAATACATACGCCAGTCACCACATAACCTAGGATGCGTATTATTTACTTTATTTAATAATCAAACAAACAAAATAATGCGGGCTTGAATTAAATCACTACATGCTACAAAACACTTAGTTTTTACTTTTATTCCTAATTAAATGGATACAATAATAATGCTAGCTTTATTTAAAACACTATCTAGGATGCATTTCAGTCATTTCATTTGTTTTTGATTAAATAAGAAATTATGGTAACCTCCAATCGACATTTATAGATTGGTGCTTACAAGTCACTTTATTAATTGATAAGATAATTAATTTGCAAGCACAAGCCTCAATTGCCACAGAACCTAAAAAGCTTACTAGTTTCCTTATTTATAAAGCAAGCTTATTCATTAATAATACAATAGTAAATTATAGTTAAACGCAGGTCACTTGTGGTCGCTTTTTTAATAAATAAAACTGAAAAAAAATACTCGAGCACAATTCAACACAAAATCCAGAATAATATTTAGCCGCAAGCCTTATTAATGAAATAAATACAACAAAAACATAAGTAACTAATTACCTTTTCACCTAGTGCGCTTATAAGGCGTTTTATGTATTAATAAAATAATTTAAAAATAACGCAAGCAGTAATCACCACATAAAACAAGTCGCTTAGTTTTTGTTTGCCTTACTAAAATTATTATTATAATTATAATAATATTCAGGGCACTTACTGATAGCTGTATTTAATAATAAAATAATCAAGAATAACAATCTTAAAGCTTATACTCACACTAACTGGTGCGCTTACAAGCCGTTTTATTTATTAATAAAATAAATAGTGTAACGTAGGTATCCATCTTCACATAACTTAGGACGCTTAAAAGTTCTTGTATTCATAATAAAATACTCAGAAATAACAACGCAAACCCAAATCATAACACAACCCAGAGTGGTTCTGTTGACCTTTTTAGTTTTGAAATTAAATAAAAGAACGTAGGCACCAGTCACCATATTACCTAAGGTACTCACAAGTCACTGTGTTTATTAATTAAGGACATAAAAATAATAACTCAAGCGCTTACATTCAAACCATCTCGGTAATATCAGCACAATTTATTGATCACTAAAACAAACAAAGTTAAAACACAAGCACTTAGTACCGTAGGACCTAGGGCGTAATTGATTGAATTTTTACTTAATAAAAAAAATAAGGCAAGGACCCATCACTACATAACCCAAGACGCTTACTTGTCGGTAAACTTAATAACAAAATACATTAAATAATAATGCAAGCACCAGTTATCACACAATTTGGGGTGCTTACTGGCTAGTCTTCTACTTAATAAAATAAATACAATTGGAATACAAGCACTAACCACCGCAATTTCTGAAGCGCTTTCTGATTGCTTCATATATTAGTATAATGAACAGAGAAATAACAAAAAGTGTAATCATAATACAACCTAGGGCATTTACTAGTCTCTTCTTTTATTTATTGAATTCATAATATAATAACACAAGCACCAATAACCACAAAAATCATGGTACTGACTAACTGCTTTAATTATCTATAAAATAAGCTATACAACGTAAGCACCGATTATCACACAACCACTTACTTAGCACTTACTAAGCTTTTTATTTATTAATGAAATAATTTTAAAATTAACGCAAGTGCCAATCATCACACAACATAAAGCGCTTACACGCTGCTTTATTCATTAGTGGAACAAATAAAGAATTTACGCAAGACTCAATCACTACACAACATGTGCTTTGACTAGTTGCTTTTCATCGTTAATAAATTAAATTATAAAAATAGGCAACCGCCAAGCACAACACAGCTCTTAGAGGTTTTTAATTGCTTAATTTAATAATAGTAGAAATAACTAAGGCAAGTGCTTATTTATCCATAATCTAAAGCGTTTACAGGTCGTTTCATTTATTAACAAAATGAATTTAATAATAAAAGCACCACTTGCCACACAACTATGAGCATTTACTAGTATCTTTATTTATTAATAGAAAAAATAAAATAATACAGGCGCCAATCATCACATAATACAGGTCACTTAGTTTTTGCTTTACTTACTTATAAAATAAATACAATAAGAACGCAAACTTTTTTTCTCTCACTATCCAGGGTGTTTTTTGGTCACTTTAGTTGTTTTTAATTGAATGAGAAAATAACGCTTTCACCAATAGAAACACATCCGTTGGCGCTAAATGGTCACTTAAGTGATAAATGAAACAATAAATTTATACACGCAAGTCCCAGTCACCACAGAGCCTAAAGAGCTTTCTAGTCCCTTTTTTTATTAAGAAAATAGATTCAGTAATCACACAAATGCTAATAATTACGATACGTATAGTATTGGTGTTCGAAATTAAACTCAGTAAAGATAGTGGACTGTATATTTCTTATATCACACGCCGGATTTTGGGGACGTAAAAAAAGGATGTAATAAAAGGATACAATAATAAATGCACAACACACTTTTTAACACTTTAGCCGTTTATTATAAGAAACAATCTCTCTATTTTATTCTACTTCAACAAGTCATAATACTTGCTTACATGCAAGATAAAAAAAAAGGAAGAACTAATTTTTGAGTCAGAAGGAGAAATTACGTGTCAATCAAAATTTTAAATCGTTTTCGTTACAGAAATCTTACATAAAACGATACATGTGAGAACTATAAACACGAGCGCAAAGCGACTTACCGGAAAGGGCGTTTGAGGCTGACTGACGATAACCGCAGCAGCAGCAAGCTGCTGGACAAAGGTAAGTATAGACAGAGTCTATTGGTGTATTAATAGACGTGCGCAGGCTTATGATTGGCCCTCATAGGTAAGAGAATATCCTAAAGTGCGAGATTTCAAATCTCATAAACTAAATCTTCTATTTACATCAGTACAATGTTACTGATGTTGCACATAGTCCCAAGGTTGATATACAGAAGTGTAACGAATGTATATCAATAACAAAGTTTTTTTCTTAATATAATGACATTAAGTCGGTAACAATCAGTAATACTGATGTTTTACATAGTCCCAAGGCTGATTGACAGGTGGATGGAATAACATACGATTAAGTACCATGTGTTTAAAGCAGTGGAACGCTTTCCACATACAATAGCAAATAATTTGAAAAATTAAATAAAAAAACATAACAAACAAATTACTGATAATTTTATATATATTTTCGCAAGGTTTGTAACTTTTAGATATGAGATTTAAAAAATCATAATAGTAAATTAAAGAACATAAATTGATCTTAATAAGGCTAATTATTATTGTGTCCTGACTCAAGCTCAGATACGGTACGCAATAATATTAGTTTGTGTATTGGCCTTACAAAACTAGATGAAGCGGTTCTAATCTTGGCGACTCTGACGAGAGACTTGGCATCCTTATAGACTTCAACAACCATGCCTAAAGGCCATTTACCAGGTGGAGAAGACTCGTTTTTTATGAGCAGGAGATCTCCAGGCTTAACCAAGCGTTGAGGATTCAACCACTTGCAACGACTTTGTAAAGTAGAAAGGTATTCAAGTGACCACCTTTTCCAGAACACTTGGAGAGATTGTGTCACAAGCTTCCAGCGTTTAAGTGGCAATACCTTTTCAGTAAAAATATCGGGCTCTGGCACAAGAAATGAAGACCTCATGATCAAAAAATGAGCAGGGGTAAGAGAATCAAGCTCAGAGGAATCATCATTAAGGCGAGCCAAGGGCCGAGAGTTGAGGCATGCCTCTATTCTACACAATAAAGTAGAAAATTTAACTACTGTCAAAATCTGATCGCCGACTACACGCTTTAAATGATGTTTAGCGGATCTGACTGCTGATTCCCATAAGCCCCCAAAATGTGGAGCAGAAGCAGGAATAAAGTGCCACTGTGTACCTGATTTACCTAATTCATAGGCAAAATTAGGGTCACGACTGCGTTATACCAACATTCTTTTCAACTAAGTATCAGCACCGATGAAATTCGTGCCATGATCACTGAATAAATCAGTGCAGTGGCCACGTCTAGAAATAAATCTGTGAAAGGCAGCTATAAATGCCTCCTTTGTATAATCCTCCACAACTTCGAGATGTACTGCACGAGTTGACATGCAGATGAAAACTGCAATGTAACCCTTGAAAGTTCCTTTACCCTTGTGTTTTGACAAGCGTATTGGAAAAGGGCCAGCATAATTAATCCCTGATTTTTGAAAAGAAGGACTCTGAGTAACACGAGAACAAGGCAATTCTCCCATTATCTGAGTTTGTGGTTTAGACTTATATCTTTTACAAGTGATGCAACGAGTAAGCTCAGCTCTTACAGTCCGTCTTTCACTTACAATCCAGTACGTTTGACAGAGTGTAATAATAGTCAACTGCACTCCACCATGTAAAGTTAATCGGTGATAATAGTCAATAAGCATTAATGTCAACTGATCTCTATCTGTTAGTATCAAGGGATGTTTGGCATTATCATCAAGTAGGGCTCTACTCAATCTACCCTTAACTCTTATCAATCCACAGTTTATAAACGGTGTAAGATTAAGCAAACGGCTAGATCAAAGTAGTGGTAAACTATCTTTTAAACTACGATCTTGATTTTGAGTAAGTACCTTGAACTCAGCGGAAAAGTGACATTGTTGATGCTGATAAACTAGACACAGTCTAGCACAATCAATATCTGATGTTGAAAGGTGAATCGAGTCAACTTCAATAAAAGTATACAAGTCTATAAACTGCAAACTAGCCTGTAAAGGGGGCTTAAGATCTCCAGTTATAGGTAAATATGAATTCTTTTGTTTAACTTTATGTAAACAACGGTATGAAAAACGAAGGCAATATGTTGTTACTCTAAGCAACCGTTCCCACTTGGAACAACGAGTTATTAGAGTCATATAAAAGGACTCAGAACTATTTACAAAACTATTTACAGAATTCATTGAACTAATTACATTTATAGAGGTTGGGGCAATCATTTCTACTCCAAACTCTGGATAATTAGGGTGCAATTCATGAAGAATCTTAGGACCCTGAAACCATAATATTTGAATCAGCAATTGGCCCGGAAGAATACTTCTAGAAGCTACATCAGCTAGATTTTGCTTTGACGTGATTTAATGCCACTTAGCATATGGAGTCAATTCATGAATCTTTGAACACCTACTAGCTATGAAAACTAGCCATTTGGAAGGAAGTCCATTGAGCCAATATAGTACATTCCTAGAATCGGACTACATGTGAACTGGTATTTCTTTTAATGAATTAACATCAACGAAATGACTAACTACTGTGGATAACAATTCTGCCGCACATAGCTCAAGTCTTGGAATACTTAGCGCTTTAATCGGAGCTACTTTCGTTTTGGCTAATTGAAGATGTACAAAAATCTCACCCTCGCATACAACGCGTAAATAAACAGCCGCTGCATAGGCATTTTTAGAAGCGTCGGCAAAATCATGAAGTTCGAGAGATTCACAGTCCAGCGAAAAACGATTCTATCTAGGTATTCGAACTTCGTTCAACAAAGGTGTTTCATTCAATCAATGAGTCAGGGTTTTAACCAAATCAGGTGACAGAGGATCATCCCAAGAAACTTGCAACAACCAAAGAGATTGAAATAGTATTTTAGCAAAAATTATCGTTGGAGCCAACCATCCTAAAGGGTCAAAAATTTTTGACAACTGCGCTAATAAGGTACGTTTGGTCCAGCAAACGGATGTGTCAACGTTTACTGTAACGCAAAATGGAAGCTCGCTACTACTAGGATTCTAATACAAGCCTAAAACAGAAACAATTAGTTCATCATCACTTAGGATCTTTGGCTTACTAGATAAGTGGCTCTTTGGTAACTTAGCTATCAACTCAGATGAATTGGCTGACCATTTTCTCAGTGGAAATTGACTTAATTCACACTATTCAATTAGTTGCTGACATTTAATCTTAGCATTTTCTACCGTATGGCTACCAGACAAGCAATCATCCACATAGAAGTCTTCACAAAGAACTTAAGCAGCTATAGGATGAGATTCAGTATAATTCTTGGCAAGTTGTCTTAAAACACGTGTGGCCAAGTAAGGTGAACTTGTCAAACCATATGTAACAGTGTTTAAGACGTAAGATCGAATAGGTGCAGATGCATTAGGTCTCCATAAAATGGCTTGAAACTCATGATCTTCAGGAGCTACTAAAACTTGTTGGAACATTTTTCCAATGTCAGTAGTAAAAACGAATTGGTAAAATCTCCATCTGATAATAATACCAAATAAGCTAAGCAACAAATTCTCTCCAGAGTGTAAAATGGAATTAAGCAAGGAACTAGAATTACAAAAAGCTGATCCATTAAAAACTACTCGCAACTTGTTGTTTTTAAAAACTCCATGATGAGGTAGATAACAAGCTGCTAATTTGTCAACTGGTAATTCCGTCATATGGCCTAAAGATATATAATCAGACATGAATGCTGAATCAGCATCATGTACAGACTTATCTCTCACGAACCTCCGTATTAAATGGTGAAAAACTGCCAACGCTGATTGGTACGATTGTCTTTGTAGTTCAGAAAGAGTTTTAGGATTATTTTTAAAAGGAAGCCGTACAAAATACCTGCCGGTAGAATCTCGAGAGTGTGAATTGATGAAAATCTCATCACAGGCTATCTCGTCTTCACTCAGAATTTTTCGAGGCTTGAGAGATTCCTCAATAATCCAAAACCGCTGGACTAACTCATTAAGCTGAGTTTTCTCAACATCAACCATAACTAATGATTTTTGTGACAAGTTGCCTCCTGACCCAAAGGGAATCTGACCCGATAACAACCAACCAATTTGCGAAGCAGAGGCAATTGGGTAGTCAGGGGCTAATTTGCGAACTTCCTGACAGATAATAATTGCATGGACAGATGCATCTAACAAAATATCAATTTTATCTAAACTGTAAAATTTTGGATCTGCTAGAATTACATCCTTCCCATAATCTAAATTTTCCAAATGACTACCTAGAGGTAGTTCGTAGGAAGAAATTTTTGGCACGACTAATGCATCAACAAAGTGCTCAAAACCAGACTCAAAATGAGGCCTAAATTTAAAAGCAACAGATTTACTAGCGTCCATGGAAATCAGTCGACCCACTCCTGACAGAGTCGTACTTACTGATCTCGGTTTTAAATGCAGCATATCACAGAGAGATTTAGTAATAAGACAACTCTGTGAGCACTAATCAATGAGAGCTCGTACCAATATGCGAGATCCATCAGTGGCATACATGAAAACACGAGCAGTAGCTAAAAGCACATTGGGTAAGACGATTTTATTACTACTACGTGATTGTACATTCACACTAGACTCTGAAGAAATCTGAGCTTGGTTTTGTTCAGTAAAGGAGTTCGTCAAGTTATTTACAGACTTCGTTTGCTTATTTTCAGCAGAGACAGATGTAGAGCTGGACTTATCCCCTCTGTGCATAATGGTGTGATGCTTTTGGTTGCAGTGTAAACACTTACTATCACCAGAGCACTCTCGATTAAGGTGAGGACCAAAACAATTAACACAAAGACGATGGGACTTCAGAAATTTCCATTTATTGCTCCACTTCTGTGATTTAAATAAATCACAAGAGACAAGATGATGTTTTTGATTACAAAATTGGCAAACAATGGAATCTGAAACAACTGTCTGATGTGCAGTAACACCAGATATAGGCTTACTACTAGAAGATCCCATATTTTTAAACGGAGTAGTTGCGCAAATATTTACAATCTTATTTACAGGTTTACAAGAAAACGATTCCATTGTAATGATTTGTGCCGAAATGAAGTCTCGTAGTTGACCGAAAGTAGGAGGATTACTGCTACTACCTAAAATTTTTTGCCAATAATTGTTCGTTTGAAAATCAAATTTACTAACTACAAGAGCGATAAATATGTCAGCATCTCCTACTGCTCTCTCTAAAGATATCAAGGAATCAACAGAACTTATCATATCCTTAGGTATGCGCTTCATTTCAGAGCAAGAACTGCCTCTCATAGCTTAACAACTGAGAATAGTAGTTGTATACGTATTAATGAGACGACGTTTATTGTCATAATACCGAGTTATGGTATCCCAGGCCTGTATATAACTCTCTTCAGACAAGGGTATATTTTTAATGAGGTCTAAAGCTTCACCCCTTAGATGCGCCCTTAGATGTTGATATTTAATAACAGCTGGTAGTTCTTGCTTCCTATGGACTATAGCCCTATAAAAATCGCGAAAATTCTTCCAGTTAGCAAAATCACCATCCAAGGATGGCAAGTCTATTGGAGGTAAAGAAGAGAAACTCTGAAACGAACTACCATTGGCATTAGTAGGAGGTAATGTGTCGGTTGGATTCGAATGATCATTAAGCGAATTAAAAAAAATCGTTAAAATCACGCTGAACTGAATAAAAAGTATCCTCTCCCTCTTTAAAGCACTCATTTTTAAAATAATCTTGAGTTGTGGGTAAAGGTTTTATATTCATAATGTTATCATGAGTGGATTTAAACTGTTCAAAAGTATCTCTGAGTTGTTGAAGCCTAGAGTCAGCCTGACCCCTGGTCATTTTCACCTGGCCAAGTTTCTTAAAGTTTGTAAAGGAACCTTTAATTTTGTTAAACAGTTTTACTTGTACCTCATTAAGGTTATCCATTTTAATAAGGTAAATTTCAATTCAATTAATAAATATTCAATAAATAAATACAAACCGCGCCCCGTAGCCAAATTTGAGTCAGACACAAGCTAACTAATTCAACAATAACGCTAAACGACGGTAGTGTTCTTAATTTTTACAAGTGCTTACATAAAATTAGGTTCGCAAAAATATATTCAAGTCAATCGGTTAACAAAAAAAATGAAAAACTATAAGGAACTGATGTTACAAACCAAAAATATACAATTTTACAAACCGTGTAAACAGGACCAAGTATTCGTAGTTATATTGGGTTCGAAAGACCTGCAGGACTTGACAGCAGCGGTGCCGACTCAATAGCCTGCCGAAACAGGCAGCAGCACACGCTGACGACGAAAGGACCCATAAAGCCAGCAGCAGCGGTGTTGTCTCAATAGCCTGCAGAGGCAGGCAGCAGCACACGCTGATGACCAAAGCACGAGCAGTAGCAGTGGTGTTGGCCAAATAGCTTGCAGAGGCAGGCAGCAGCACACTCTGACGACAAAAGGACCCGTGGAGCCAGCAGCAGCAGCGGTGTTGGCAAAATAGCTTGCAGAGGCAGGCAGCAGCACAGGCTGAAGACGACCAAAGCACGAGCAGTAGCAGCGGTGTTGTCACAATAGCCTGCAGAGGCAGGCAGCAGCATACGCTGACGACGAAAGGACCCGTGAAGCCAGCAGCAGCAGCGGTGTTGGCAAAATAGCTTGCAGAGGCAGGCAGCAGCACACGCTGAAGACGACCACAGCACGAGCAGCAGCAGCAGTGTTGTCACAATAGCCAGCAGAGGCAGGCAGCAGCACACGCTGAAGACGACCAAAGCACGAGCAGCAGTGAGTTCCCAAAATAAACAATGGACTTGCTCGCACCCGACATTAAACGAACAAAGAAAAGAGAGAAAGACATATGGCTATATGTGTGTATGTGTGCGTACGGACTACGCGCCGGCGCGTTGACCGCGTCAGCCTCGTCACCCGAGAACGTGAAAAGAAGCCAAGATGGCCGATAAAACGACCACGTGTCTTACACAAAAGGAAAATGTCCTACACCTATATTTCACCTCCCCACATCCAGCTCGAAGGACCATGTTCGAAATCGAACTCAGTAATGATAGTGGACTGTATATTTCTTATATCGCACGCCGGATTTGGGGGAGCGTGGAAAAATGATGTAATAAAAGGACACAATAATAAATGCACAACACACTTTTTAACACTTTAGCCGTTTATTATAAAAAACAATCTCTCTATTTTATTCTACTTTAACAAGTCATAATACTTGCTTACATGCAAGATAAAAGAAGATAGAACTAATTTTTGAGTCAGAAGGAGAAATTAAGTGTCAATCGGAACTTTAAATCGTTTTCGTTACAGAAATCTTACATAAAACGATACACGTGAAAACTATAAACACGAGCGCAAAGCGACTTACTGGAAAGGGCGATTGAGGCTGACTGACGATAACCGCAGCAGCAGCAAGCTGCTGGACAAAGGTTAGTATAGACAGAGTCTATTGGTGTATTAATAGACGCGCGCACGCTTATGATTGGCCCTTATAGGTAAGAGAATATCCTAAGGCGCGAGATTTCAAATCTCATAAACTAAATATTCTATTTACATCAGTACAATGTTACTGATGTTGCACAATTGGTAACAGATTTTTCGAGTAATAAGATTCTTAGAAAAACGCAAGCCCAAGTCAACAAAAATTTCAGAAAGATATTTAGTCGCGTTTCTTATTAATGAAATAAATACAATAAAAACTCAAGCACTCATAACCTTACTAATAATTGCGTTTTTAAGGCGTTTTTTTATTAATATAATAATTTTAAAAATAACTAATTATTTAATAACAATTTATTTAATAATGCCATAAGTAAAATAACAGACCTGTAAATTACCAGACTTATGAGTCACTTAATGAACTAATTGAAAAAATAGAAAAAAAAATGAAAAAAAAAAAAAATTAAACGAAAAATAAAAAAAAAAGATATATGAAAAATGAAAGCAAATGAGAATGACTAAAAGAAACAAGTCAGGGGATATAAATGGGTCATGGGATCCACGGTAAAAACAAAGTTCTTTTAACATGAAATGAGTGCCGAAAAATGATTAAACATGAGATGTATGTCAAAAAACATCATAAAATAAAGAAACACAATTTCTCAGGTAACAAGGGGGTCATGAGACTTGTAGGAAGAATGAAGCTCTATGAGAATGAGTACTGCATTGATGTAATCCAGTGGAGCAAAAACTTGGAAAACAAATAAGAAAAAAAAATTGGTTTAGTACTCACGATGGCTGAACATAAGTACGTCATGCATAAGTACACGTTGGTTCAACTTCGTGAGTATGTCGTGCATAAATACAGTACTCAAGAAGTTTAATCATCGTGAGACGAAACTAACTTCATTTTTTTTTTCCTTTTCAAGTTTTTGTTTTACTAAATGACATGATTACAGTACTTATTCTAATAGAGCTCCGTTTTTCCTATGAGTCTCATGACCCGCTGGTTACCTAAGAAATTATGTTTCTTTATTTTATAATGTTGTTTGACACACATCTTATAATAAATTATTTTTCGGCACTCATCTCGTGTATGAAGAACTTCGTTCTTACCGTGGATTCCATGATTCATTTACACGCCATGGTTTGTTTCTTTCGATTTTGTTCCTTTTTTTTAAATTAATTTTTTTCTTACATTTCTTTTTATATTTCTTTTTTTTTATTCCATTGTCTTTTTTAATATCTTTTCCACGTCTTTTTTCATTTTATTTTATTTTTTTTTATTTTTTATTTCATTACTTTCTTTGCTTTAATTTTCCTATAAATTTATTTTCTTTTCGTTACCACTTAAGTGACATGACGTCTGGCGTGTAGTTGAAACGTGAGTCTCGAAGAGGAGCATCGGCGTGATGCGAAGCACTGATACTAGTGTGACAAGTTGGGTGTTCAAGCACGGACGACGATCCATCTTCTCTGTTCGGGCGAGCATGGGTGGTGCCTCATATGCGTGGAGTTGCTGCAAAAGTCCTGAAAAGGAGCATCGACGTGGCGCGAAGCACTAATGCTGATGAGTCGAAGCGGGTGTTCGAGCGTGGACAGCGATCAGTTTTCTCTGTGTGGGCGAGCTTAGATGGTGTTGATCTCCAGCATGTGTCCTGAAAAAGAGCACCAGCATGATGCGAAATATTGTTGCCGGGGTCGAGGCAGGTGTTTAAGCGTCGATGGCGGTCAGTCTTCTCAGTTCGAGCGAGCGTGGATGGTGTAACGTCCAACAGGTGGTTGGGGTGTGAAGCCTGAAGAGAAGCATCAGCGTGATTTGAAGTACTGATGCCAGTGTGTCGAAACAGGGTTCGAGCATGGACAGCGATCAATCTCTTCAGTCCTGGCTTGCCGGGGCGGTGTAGCGTCTGACGTGTGGTTGGAGCTTGAATCCCGAAGAGGAGTATCGACGTAATACGTAGTACTGGGGCCGGTGTGTCGAAGTAGCTGTTCGAGGATGGACGTCGATCAGTCTCCTCTGTTTCGGGCACACCTAGGTGGTGTGTCGTCTGAGGTGGAGATGGAGCGTAAGGCCCGAAGAGGAGCTTCGGCGTGATGCGAAGCACTGATACCGGTATGTCGAAGCGGATGTTGAGCGCGGATGGCGATCAGCCTCCTTTGTTAAGTCGAGCATGGATGGTGTCACATCTGACGTGCAGTTGGAGCGAGAGACTCGTCGAGGAGCTTCGGTGTGATACGAAGCACTGAGGCCGGTGTGTCAAAGAGTGGTGTTCGAGCGTGGACGACGATCAGTTTCCTCTATTTGGGCGAGCTCGGATGGTGGAACGTCCAAGGTGGTGTTGGAGCGTGAGGCCCGTAGAGAAGCATCGGCGTGATGTCGAAGCAGGTGTTCGAGCATAAACGGCGACCTCTATTCAGACAAGCTTACGTAGAGGTGGTGAAGTTTCGAGTCAGTTTGGCTTGTGGACTGAAGTGTCTGAAGAGTTCGTTGACCAGGGCGGATAATGGCCTCTGCCTATTTCTTAAAGGATGACCATGCCCTCTGTCGACTCTCTGCTTCTTGAGTAAAGAAGTTGCCTTCCAACCTAAGTTGGGCCCGAAAGACTTCAGTGGTAATGTTACCACTGATTACTACAAAGGCTGATACCCGTTTCCATTTTCTACGGAGGCTCGTTGCAAGACGTAAGAACCTGCTGTGTAACTGGTGCTCACGAGTTTCTGAGTTGGTTGGTCCTTCGGGCTCATATCCTCCCCGTGCTTGATGCTGGGTTTGTAGGTTAGGTGTGTCAAGCGCCACTCTGTGTTTCTCCCCTTCTAGAAGGAGTATTGTTGGTTGCTGATAGGCGTGCAGCAGCAGAGAATTCCTTAGAGGAGGCCCCACGTCGAGCACCAAATTGTTAAAAGTGGCCTTTGGGGGTGGGCGACTTTGAACAAGGGGGGTGTAGTTGGAAGAGATTAAAGTCACTCTCAAGTGTCACAAGTCTTCCCTTTAGGTTAAACAACGATGGTAGTACTATGTCCGATGTTGTTGGCGTAGTGGTTTCGTTTTATTCCTCGGAATCCAACTCATCCTAGAGATGTGGCGTTTGAGCAGTGATGCGTAGACGCCTCGATGGGTTGGTCACCAGGTTGACCGGTGGGTGTTTGTTATTGTCACTTTTTTTTTGAGAGGAAAGAAAAAAAAAGGGTGTTGACAAGTGTTTAGAATTGGTACAGTGATATTTATTAAATATGTTCTTTAAGTAATTGAGTGGCTTAAGAGGTATGCATTACACATATTTGCATAACTCAAATCGATGTCTATCAGTCGTCACACAGTCCTTCTTATATACTTTACTTCGCTTTTTTACTTGCGATTTTGGTCACCACCTGGCGAGCGATTGGTGGTACTATCAAGTACTAGTTGGAAGTCGGTGCTGCGCGCGAAATTTTAAAATTTAAATTCATGTAGAAACGATCTAATTTAAGAAAAATAATTATTTTAATATACGATGATAAATAAAATAAGGCCCCGGATGGTAACATTTTTTTTTATTTTATGTACTTCTGTTTATTTATTTTTTTTTTTTTTTATTTATTGTTGAGAGAATATATATTCATTTTTTGTAAGGTTAACTATTTAATTCATTAAATACAAACTTTGTTTTCAGTAGCATACTCGTACATAGCAGTTTTAATGTAGACAATAAGTATTTAGTAGTCATAACACCTCTATAGCCTTGCGGCTTAAGTGCTTGTCTATCAATTTAAAGTTTTTGTGATAAATGCCAGGGCACTTTTTCTTTAGTTTAATTTTTTTTTTTTTTTTTTTCGGGTCAGAGACTTTCAGTATGCGTTTTACATTTTATAAGAATCTGTTTTCTTCTAATTCCAGCTCCCTAAGCAAGCGACATAGAGAACTTTGCTCTAAAAACCTCAATTTATTATACAACGTGATGGAGAAATCACGTAAAATTGCATTCTTAAGGAAACGATTTGTTCAAAGCTCCTAATGGTTTGTATGATAGATTACTATTATATATACCTATGAAATTTTAAAATTACTCCACAAGCTTTTTTTTTAATAAAATAATAAGGAAAGGGTGAAGTGTTAATAGAAGCACATGTATAGGTACATCCATATCAAAAAAATTATTGCCAGCGTTGCTGCATACTTGCGCTCCTCCTACTTCTCTTAACTTTTCCCCCGCTAACTATGATAAATGTTTTTAATTTAAAAAGTCAGCTTAGTCCTAAATGCAAAAATTATGAAAGAATAAAACGCATTAAAAATTAAATAGTGTTTTTATAGAACCCCGTTTAAATAATCCATTGATGAAAAATTGGTAAAAAAAGTTGAAGACTGTTGAAAGGAAGTTTAAAAACTTTGAAAAAAATAAAAAAAATTGTAAGACTAGTTATTTATTAATTTACTCGAAAATAAGCAAATTAATAAAAATTAAATGAATATTTAATAATGTATGAAATAGCAGCTAAATACTAAAAAAAATAGTGTATTCAAGTTTGGATGATAATTTTTTAATTTGAAATAAAAAAACAAAAAATATTTGATCAAATAAATAATCTAATAATTAATGTAATGTATTATTAAACCAAATTAATTTATAACCAGTGAATGAATATTAAAATCAAAATTCAGTTGCAAACTGCAGTATAAGTAGAAGAAATTAAAATTCTCATGTTGGGAGCACTCGTAGCAAAGTGGGTAAGATTCTCGATTTGTATGCATAAGGTCGAGTGTTGCAATCTCTTGGAAAGTATTTTTTTTTTTTTTTTTTTTTCTATTCAGTATGGTGGAAAAAGAAAAAAATTGTAAGTAAAATAAAAATTATTGTGGGGAAGAGAATTATGATTTAATGAAACATTCATTGCATGGTGTGTGCTTTGATGGTTTAGTGTGAAGGAGAGTGTGTAGGGGACTAATAATGAGAGTAACGGGAAAAAAAGAAAATAAAATAAATAAGGAGGAAGAGACTTCTAGTAAGTGACTTCCATTCCGTATAAATCTGTCGTTTTTTGAATTCTAGCCCCCCAAGCACACACAACTAAGAACTTCCTTTTAAAGAATAAGTAATGATGCTAGCTCCAACTACTGAAAAACTTGAAGCGTTACTAGTTGATTTTTAGATTTATGCAATGAGTACAATAAAAACTTAAGTGCAAATCACTACAATTTTACCAGGCACTTTCTCGTCGGCTTATTCATCAGTATAATACACAAAATAATAACGCAACCATAAATCATCACATAATCTTAACAGCTCACTAGTCCCCTTATTTTTTATTCAAATAAATCAAGTGCATAACGCAAACGCTCATCACTGCAAAACTAAAGGCATTATTGGTTGCTCTTTCAATTCATAATTTAAGAAAAAAAACGCAATCGTAAATGACCATATAAGCCAGGGTTCGTACTACTTGCTTTATCTATTACTGAAATAAATATTATCATAACGCAAGCATCAATCAGTACACAACTTAATGCACTCACTGGTAACTTTATTTGTTTAAGAAATGAGTTAATAATAACAGCAATTATTGCACAACCAAAGGTAATACTGGTCACTTTTTCAATTATTGAAATAAATAAAATGTTAAAAGCACAGGGCACCACACGACCCGGGGTGCTTACTGCTCGCTTTATTTATCAATAAAAAAACTATAAATAAGGCAAGCACCCTTCGATACTCAACCTTAAACGGTTACTGGTTGCTTTATTTATTAATAAAATAAACAAAATAAAGATGCAAGCAGCAGTTACTAAACTACCTAGGGCAATTACTGGTCACTTTTTGTATAAATCAAAAAAATGCAATAAAAATGCAAGTTGCAATTATCAGACTGTCTAAAGCGTTTTCTGGTCGCTTTAATCATTTATTGAATAAGTGAAATAAGATGGCAAGTACCATTTAATACTCCACTCAGGGCACTTACTGGTCACTTGATATATTAATATAATGACTAAAATGTAAATGCCCATATCAATTACCATACAACCCAAATAGTTTACTAATTGCTTAAGTCATTAACAAAATGAATAAACTAAAAACGCAATTACTAATTACAACACTAGCAAGGCTGCATACTCGTCACTTTATTTATCACTTAAATGTCAAAAATTCAAAATGCAAGTGACAATGACTACACAACCCAGGATTCGAACTTAACACTATATTTATTATTAAATAAAATCTAATACTTTGGGTGCAGAACACAACACAATCTAAGACATTTACTAAGCAGTATATCAATAAATAAAAGGACAAAATAAAAACACAAGAACAAACAACAAGCGCTTACTGATTGATTCATTCAATAATGAAATAAGTAGAATATTGCAAGCGCCAGTCACACTACAACACAGGTCTCCTACTGTTCGCTGTGTTTATAATCAAAATATATAAATTAATCACGCAAGCACTTATTACCACACAGCCTAGGATCCTGACGAATCATTTTATTTGTTGATAAAATAAATAAAACAATAACGCAAGCTCCAATCACCACACAACTTAAAGTTAAAAGTTATCACTTTCATTATTAATGAAATATTAAAAATATATAAGCAGGCACCAATAACCATGCTACCCAAAGTGCTAACTAGTTGCTTAGTCATTAAGGAAATAAATTAAACAGTAACGCAAGCTTGTATTACAACACAACCCAAGGCGCTTACGGGTTGCTTTAATTATCAGTTAAATTTATAAGATAGTAATGCAAGTTACAATCACCACGAATCCCGTAGCGCTTACTAGTCACTTTATTTATTATTAGAAAAAGTTGTTACATACTTAAATAAATGAGTACGGTGTGCGGGTGCAAGTCAGTCAGTGTAAGTTTTCTCTAGTAATTGTGCCATATATAGTAAGCAGACGGGTAACTGCCGGTGATCTCTTGACACGCACTCCTAGCTCCTTACTACCTATGTTCTAGACTATGTTTGCTTACTAATAACCTTTACCATTCTTAAGACAGTCACATAATAAATTGTTTGCTACTTGACACAAATTCTAGGGCACTTAAATAAAAACACAAAAGCCAAATATTACATGCAATTATTACACATCCTGAAGCCCTCACTAGTCGCTTTTTTGATTGAAAAAGTATGTTTAATAATGCAAGCGCTAATCACCACACATTTCGAAGTGCTTACTGGTCCTATTGATTATTAACAGAATATATAAAAAATAACGTAAGTACCAATCACTACACAACCTAAAATACTTACTGGTCGCTTTACACATAAATAACATAAAAAAAATTAAAAATTACGCACTAATTAATAATTACCACGCTGCCCAAGTTTATTACTGATCGATTTACTTACGAGTTCACTAAATACAGTAATAAAGCAAGTGCCAATCACCATATAACCTAAGACGCTTACGGGTCACTTATTTTTTAATGAAATAAAGAAAATGATAACGGAAGTGACAATTACTATGCAATCCAGAGCCCTTACAGATTGCTTTATGTTTTACTAAAATAAATGAAATAACTTAAGTGCCTAACGGCACAAATCCTAGGGCGCTAATCATTTATAAAAAACGTTTAATAATAATACAAGCACCAACTACCACACATCTTTCGGCACTTACTGTCTCTTTTTAGTTAATTAATTAAATAAAATAATAACGCAAACGTTAATGACAACACAACCTATGATGCTTACTAGTCGCTGTCATCAATAGAAAAATAAATAAAATAATAACACAAACGCCAGTCACCACACATCCCAGGGTGCTTACTAGTTGCTTCATAATTATTAAAATGTATTAAATGATGCAACTTCCCGTTACTTTACAACGTAGGGCATTTTCTGGGTGCTTTTCTTTTTAATAAAATCAAGATTATAGAAACGCAAACTCTAAATACAACACTACAAGGGGCAATTTCTGCTTGCTTTGATTATTGACATTATAAATAAAATAGTAACGCTACACTTATCACCACACAATCCCAGGCGTCTACTGGTTCTCTTATTAATTCATAAAATGATCATAATAAAAACTTAAGCAGCAATCACCACACAACTAAAAGCGCTTTATGCTCGCTTTATTTATTGATAAAGTACATAAAACAATGCAAGGCAGTAAGGCGGTTTATTTATAAATAAAATTAATACTACAATAGTAAAAGTGACAATCAACACATAACTCAAAGTACCTACTGGTTGCTTTAATTATACATAAAATAAATACAATGATAACACAAGTAAAAAGTACCTTTTAATTTGGAGTTCTTACTGGTCGCTTTCTTGATTCATAAAAAGTACTTAATAACAAGGCAATCACCAATTATCACACAACTAAGGGCACTTACTGATTAATTTAATAATCAGTTTATTACATTTCAAAAAATGCAAACACCAGTTACCACACAATCTACGGCTGTTTATTTATATCACTGTACTACACCTTACAACCAAAGGAGTTATCAAAAGAAAAAGTTTTAAAATTTTAATCTTATGTCCCACACCTAATACTCCTAAAATCAAATCCGATTGTTTCGTCCAAAGTCAATTTTTTTTATATTATATGATGGTTTTTTCTAAGCCTAATAAAATACAGCAGTTAATATTTTTTAATAGCTACTTTCCTGTTTATAAATAAATGTTTACGTTATCATTATTGATGTCTTACTTTTTAAATAAGCAAGCAAATAATTATTTTTAAAAATTTCTAATTTTTTTCCTTAGTGACGTATGAAACAAAGATTTTATTGAAACAGTTATCAACTTTCATTTAATTTTATTTCTCTATGGACATTTATATGGGACTTACATAATTTTTTCTTTTAAGAACAATGTTTAATGATTTTAAGGGGACTGTTAAAAGGAGTGAGAGAAATACAAACATGCAGTATTGCTGTCAATTATTTTTCTTACATAGATATACCTACAGAAGCGCTTGTAAGCATACTGAACAAATTCTTTCCCATTTTTTTACAAAAAATGCTCTTTTATTTATTTGTAAAATTCATTGGCTCATATCAAAATAATTTATTTCTTAAAAGAAATTGAAAACTTTTCGTAGATCATTTCCTTATAAATGCAACTCTATGTAATTTTTTCATTCGGTTACGGGTTAATTTAGGATTTATTCGATTTAATCGCTCAAAAAATGATACAGTTAAAGTTTCTGCATTTTTTCGTAGTTTTTTTGTGCTACAACAGATATAAGATAACTGTTCCAATAATATGTATTCAAAACCCATGTGTAATAAATATTCTGAAGCAACTTTTTCCGCTTGCTGCGGATGTTTGTGGAGATGATTTCGTGAGGGATTTATCTGGAAGAATAGACAACGGCTTAGTTATATACGTCAAAAAGAGACAGTCAATTTCCACTATCTCAAACAATGATTTTGAGCCATTAGAGTTAGATAAATAAAAACTTAGAATAAGAAAATCTAGTGGCATCATATTCCTGTCTGCAAAAAATACTGGAAGTCTAAAAATTCCAAAAAAAATTGGACGTGCTTGATATCTCGACGGTATAGTTAAAGAAGGCACTATTTAAATCAATAGAATTCAAAAAGACTTAACTTTTAATTGATAGAAACACAGACGATAAAAACGTTGATAAAATACATTTCTCTAAATGTAATTACAGAATTCTAAAAGAGAAATCAGCAAGTAGAGACATTTCAAGTAAGCTGAAAATTACGAAAGACAAAAAGATTGCTTTTAAGTATTATAGGAAAAAGGATGGACTTGTCACTTAAATACAAGTCATTTGTAACTTCTCAAGACAGATATTTAATAACAATTAACTTATATTTAAAAGGAGTTCTGCTGCAGAAGAAAGGGTGAACCTGTGACACTGAATAGGCTGGCTGAAAGAAAGGTAGAAGGCGCAGAACTAGAGGGTGGTGCCAACCATGACTAAATACAGTAGGTCGAGGGACAGTGTGGCGGATAGCCACCATGTTAAAGTCGTCTCACTGTATATAACAATACTACTACTGACTATGTATTATGCTATATACAGACTATTCACTGTATATATATGGATAGATTTAAACATTGTAAGCTATATCTATACATAGTAAAATGACTTAACATGGTGCAGCCAATCAGGATCGCATTTCATTATTCACCACACTGTCCCTTAACCCACTGTATGACTGAAAACACTGATCGGATAAAGGCTTGAAGAAGCCGTTTCGGCTATCTCCAGAGTGTCCAAACGACCAGAGGCTTTTATTATAGCACAAGAATAAGGTCAATCAAATCCTTAAACAGATGCTTTTAACTTTACTGCTCTTTCTTCTTTATATCTTTTAATATTTCTATCATCCATAAGATTTTGCTTACGGTTTCAGACAGCGCCCTAAACTCAGCTACTGTCAAAGATTTGGTTACACTTTCATGCTTCTTAGATTTTCAATACATTACATTAATAAACAGCCTAATAACGTTACCAGTAGATGATTTTCTATCAACTGCATCACCTGCCTAGTCTGCTTTTACAGAACAAGTCAAGATATCTACTTTCAATTTTTTTTTATACTTTAATTTAATGTCTTTTGTTAAGTACGAATATTTTGAAATTCTTACTGCATATTTGTAATGAGTTTTATTTGAAAAGTTTTGAAAAATACTTAAATAGTTTACGCTATGAGTGATAACTGGTCTTGTTCCATAGCCCTTAGCTTATATATAGAAGTGCTCTTATCATATTTCTGTAGTTTTTTATTCAAATGCTGACCGTGTGGGCTCGCATTTTAAGTTTTACTTCATTAGAGTTTAATATAATTTTCATTACATCATACTTTTCTGCTAAAGATTCCTTATATCTTTTCTAATCTAATGTCATTATACCGTTTTTACAATTAAGGTCAACGTTTATACCAAGATATTCATTTAAATCATCAATGTCTTTCATCTGAAATTTGTTAGTTAATACTTCTTTAGCTTCGGTTATCTCGTTTTGACCTTTATTACATACCTATAAATCATCTACAAAGATATTTATACAAATGGCTTTATATCCATCATGTACATTATACAAACAATAAATATTCTTGATTCTTTTAAAATTTAAACTTTTTAAGTATGCATCCAAACACTAACATATATTGCCTTTTTTAACCTGCATACTCTGCCTGTTCCATCATTATAACCTTCAGGTTGTTTAACGTACACTTTAGACTTCTTATTTCTATTCAAAAAAGCTAATTCCACATCTATCTAACTATTCATAAGATCATTTTCTAAATAATAGGCCAATAATATTTGAAAAGTTTGTATTTTTGCTACAGTTGCAGATATGTCGTTAAATTTTTTTTCTTTTGTTGATAACCTCTTACAACTAATCTAGCTTTATATCTATTGTCTGATTTCTTGGTATACACCCATTTTAAGTCAATAATTTTCTTATTTTCTGGCCTATCTACTTATTTATTAGTTTTATTTGTGATAATGCAATTTATTTTCTTGTCCATAGCTTATTTTTTAATTTACAGACTCTTCGTCGCTTTGTGCTTAATTAAGGTTTTATGGAGTGTTTGCACTAACATATTGTATATAAATACATGTTGCATAATTTTCTGATTTATATATATCTAGTTGTTTATGCATTCTACTAGACCTCTTATTGTACTATTATTTTTATTTATAGTTTTATTAGAATTGACAGATTAGTATTTTCATTAAAAAGTGAATCATTATCACTACTATCATTAATATCATTTTTTTTACTGTAAAAATCTTTATTTTCTTTACCATTTAAACCTACTAATTTAACATCTTCGTCTACAATATCAACATGTCTAGCAATCATAATTTTCCTATTAATAAGTACTCTATAACCAACACTTTTGTGCTCAACTTATTCTCCTACTTCTGCCTTTTCATCCCACTTATTATTTTGTTTAACCTCCAGCACTCTTGCAAATACTTTTTTTCATAAAATTTTATATTACTTAAACTTTGCTTTAGTCCCATTATAATTTTATATGGAGTTTTTCTTTTAAAAGTATTCACTAAGTTTATATTTTTTAAGTAAATTGCTATTTTTACTTCTTCTGTCCAAAATTTTTAATCTAATTTTACGTCAGATGACAGACACCTCTATGTATCCATTACTGATCGATTGTATTTTTGTGCAGTTTCATTAAACTGAAGCACTTTTGGAGTGCATGGATCTATTATAATACCCTTATGCTTTGCACATTTATAAAAACTTTTGATTAGGAATTCTTTTCCATTATCACATCATAACCTTTTATTTTTTTTTCCTGTTAAGTTTCCTAATTTATTTATATAATCTACTAAACAATCATAAGCTTTATTCTTAAACTTTGTTATGTATGCTTTAGCAAGTTTACTGTAATCATCAACAATAATTGAGGAGCCAGATTCGATAACTTGATCTGCTCTTAGAGGCCCTACAAAGTTCTGTCATAAAACAAATTACAAAACTTAACTAATCGTTTACCAAAAAAAATAGCTTATAGAGAACCGAAAAACTCAATTTTTCTCTATTTACCGTTTCTTTAGTAAAAACTTAGTTTACTAGTTAAAATAAAAAGGTTAAAAAATTTTGTTGACACAGATCGAGTTATTGAACCTGGCTCCTTGATGACAAAATATTTATCTTCTCTTTAAAGCTCATTTAAATCCACATGTAAGATTTCCAAGAAATTATTTGTTTTACGTCCATCATTATGAAATTTAATATTATGCATTTTACTTTGAAAACAAGTTCCACATTCAAAATAATCATTCTCTCAATTATCATGCAGAACTTTAACTAACTTTTCTTTACACAAAATATTTGAATAATTAAAATGAACATGAGCTAGCATTCTATGATATCCTTCTTTTTGACTATATTACATGTTACGTCATATGCCAGTTTTTATTTACTATGTTGGAAATCTTGTATATACCATTTATTTCATACGCTGTGGTAGGCAATTTGTTCTGTTTCTTCAATATTTTTGCAGTATTATTTTTCATAGTAATTTTTTTATAACTTGTTATTTAACCAACACCCATTAGATTTGTATCTCTTTTTAAAAAACATAGTAATTTTTCAACATAGTAACGTTTTTCATATGGACTTCTTCAATCATATCATTCAGTTTAAATAAATAATAGATTCATATTTTCTTTTCTTGTAGATTTTAAAGTTTCTTCATCAACGATTTTTACATTGACTGGATTTTGTAGATTTATATATTCGGAAAAATAATTTAAGTTATTATTTATATAATCGGTACAACCACTGTTCAAAAGCCATTCAATTTCATTACTACAATTAGTCTCTTCGCAATAGGCAAAATTTTTTATTTTATTGATATTTATATTGTTATCTTAAACTCTACGAAGCAAGTATTTGTTAGTACTCTGATTTTCCCTCTCATTTCTACCATAATTAGGACTGCCATCTTGATAATATTGTTGTTGTCAATGTTGATTCTGCTACTGTTGATGACCCACCACGATCATGCTGTGCTGTGCCATGGCCTCTGTTATTGTTCAGAAAAATTTGCTGATGATCGACAAACTGACCTTGTCTTCCTCCTCGCTATTGACTACTTCTCCCTCTGTTTACACTTAGAATTTCAGTCCTCGATCCTCTTGATGTGTTTCGTCGTTGATTATAGTTATTATTATAACGTTGATCTTGAAAATTTCCTGGATTACCACACTTATAAGAGTTTTTATTTTTTTTTCCACTTTGAATACACTTGCATTTCCACATTTATTTTTATTTTTTGTATGTTTGATCTTTCATCTCGTCCATTTTTATCTTGTTATTAACATATTCAACTGTTTGTTTCTCTTCTTTCAAACCATATATTAAATCATCAATGTGTTTAAATGACGGTGGTAATGTTCTTAGTGAACAGTTAACTTTTTTCTCTTTATAAACCGTTTCTCTTGCATTTTATGAATACATTACTATCCCTTTAAATTCCCTGAAAGAATTACTTGATTTTTCAAAATCACTTTATTTGATTTTATCTAATTTATTTTTAAGGCATATCTTTAATGCGGTTGACTCTTTTACGCATAACTTATCAAATTTTTCAATGATTTTAAACGAGTTTGATTTTTTATGTATTAATTTTAATTGATTTACAGTTAATGCACTACACATGTCATTCATCGCTTTCAAATCTTTTTCTTCCTAAGCTGATTCTGTTTCGTTTTAATTTCTTGTTTCTCGATTAATTATATTTTCACATTTTCTCAACCTCAATTGCATTGAGATTTCTTTTCAAAAACAAATAGATTTTTTCGTTGTGGATCTGTTGAGTTTATTGTTTCCCTTGTATATTTTTCATTTACCTGTACTTGAACATCGCACTTTCATTTTTTTCCTCTAAACACGTGCTGAAGTTCCTCTCTCATAAAGCTTCTCAATTCTTTAGCATCTCAATAAATTTTTCACCAAAACACATGTTAAACATATCACTGCACACGTTTTATACTAATCTTTTTAATACTTTACATACTTTTAATTCATTTTTTGTTTTACACTCTTACTTACAAGTAAAGAGGGCAGTTAAAATAGCTTTATCGTAATTATAAATTAATTTTTAATATTTTTTTGAAAATTCATGATTAGATACCAATTTTTGGTTAAGATTTTTTTTTTATATTGGCTTCTGTGGCTCGTAGATTAATTTTACGACCACTAATGTTCTCGTCATCAAGCTTCCAACAAAGTAAACATCTTTGGTAATTTATTATTTATTGTTTTCACACACTATTGGTAACAAAGCGTTAAAAAAAGATTTTTGTAACTAAAAAACTTTTAATCAGTGTAGTGAAGAAAACTACTATACTAATTTAAAAGAAACCGCAAGGAAACATAGACATAACGTGGCACAATACGAAACTTTTTTTAAGAATAGACAATAATTATTAGCTTTCGTTAAATAATTTTATAAAACTGTGACTTTGTCTTCTTTAATTTTTCATTAAAGTATTTTTTAGTAGGATGTTCTATGAACATTTTTTTTTCTTGAGCTACAGTCTAATAAATTAATTCAAAGTTTGTTTTTAAGCATAGCTTAGGTAATCAACCACCACGCCACCGACAATCAGCTTATAATATTTTTTCGTTGTACATAAATACTAATTTTATTTTCTGGGTAACAAGCACAGGCTAGAAAGAACTTGGCTATTCTTCAGTAATTAGTAATAATTTGATTTTACTCCTGATTCATTACAAACAACTAACAAATTAATCCGTTGGCAAGACTACTCGTCATAGATTATGTTTGAGTAATAAAGAATAACAAGATAAATTATCCAGAAAGCAAGCACACACAAATAGAAACTTAGATGGTTCTTAGTTCAAAATTACTCATATAGTTTTAAGCATGTAAGGACTTGTTAAAATGTCAAAAACCTTCTTATATTATAAACAATATATGAATAAATGGGCAAGTGAACAAGTTTCATGGATAAAAAGCTCAATTTTTTTTTTTTTTAAATAAATATCTACTAACGTAGTGTAGTGCTTATAGTTCTCAACAATTAGAAGATTAATTGCTACTGACTCCCTCACCCTCATTTTGTAAGACTTTTTTCTGTTTGATTGTATGACGATATGACTATTAGTTAAAGACTAACAACTAATTAGACTTTTTTATACTAGTCATGACATGAAAGAGACAGGGTGAAAGACATTTGGAGGTAGTAAGTCACGTGAGTCCATAGAAAGTTATATCAATTACAGACCCAGAACAACGTAAATTGGAACACTAATGATCGTGTATCGTGCGTGGAAAAAATCTGAGTACGAAATTTCTTACGAACTATAAATATTCAGAGGTAGCATTGCAAAATGCTTGTATCGCTTATTCTTAGAATTTATAATAATGACATATTTGTATCTTTCATTAGACTTTCCGAAATGCGCAGACTTCAAATTACAAAGATTTTTGTGAGTACACTTATATCTAAGACATTTTGCTACACTTTTTCTGTAAATATTTTATCATAAAGCCGATACCGCCAGACACTGAGCTCCTCAAACTTTTTTGATGTACGTCAATAAATTAAAACGTTGGGCAATTTTACCATTCTATTTTAGATCAACAAAAAAATTTGGCAAAAATTTTTGAAACCCAATTTGTTGCTCATGTAAAACAAAAACATCAAAAAAACTAATCACATACGTTTAAAAATAAGCTTTGTAACTGTTTAACATTTCAATGCAGTTCCTTATAATTCTTGCGAAATAATGTGCTGCGTTACGAAAGATTTAATATCATAGCAATTGAAATATAAACCATCGGAATCTGCATCAACCTAAGGCATACCTAGCTTTGTATCACCACCAGTGTGGATGACGAGTGACGTCAGTTTGCAACAGGATTTGCAATATTTGTAGGCTGCCCATTACGTTTGCTAAATTAAAATTTTAGTTTATAAGCATTATTCAAGGCACAACGATATTTTTGATGATTTGGCTTTGATGAACTTGACAAAGAGCTATTTTACGTAAATTTTACCACTTTTGCAACCGTTGACGTCAATTATATGTAGCAAGTGGCACCGTTTAGTTTCTAAAGCTGATCATGATTCGACATGACTAGAATTCAAGAATATTTTGGTACTTGGCTTACACTGTACAGTTAACAGTTGTAGTTAGAGCGTCAGCAAATTAAATGTCTAATCACATGCCTGTGTATTTAATAAGGTTTTATTATAACATCCGTTGGCCAATAAATCTGGTGCTTATTCAAAAGCAAAGAGACAGAAACTATTTGGATAAGATTCGCGATCAATACGTTTTCGTTCATTGAGAAAGTGAATGCCAGTACCCATAAACAAGGTGTACTAAGCAATTACGTATAAATTATTTCTTTTGAAGTTGGTCTGTAGTAGTTTAAAAAAGCTTGAACGCTGTCAATGCACATAAAAAAATTAAATAATAAAATCCTTAAAACACAGGCACCCAAAAAAAAAATTATATGAGTTTGAGACAAGACTCATTGACAGATTTTTAGGTGCACTGAATCTAAATCAGAGGTCCAATTTAGTCTATGACCCTTAAGTTTTTCCCTAGCCAGGGATAAGCCCTAGGTAATTACGTAATCCACATTGCTGTCATGATGTCGGAGAACCAGGGACTCAGGCGCTGACTAACCTAGGGGCTTATACTGAGTTCATGAAAAACGAGATATACTCATCATAAATGACACTAGGAACATAACCTTAAAACGAGGAAAATGTTTTATGACAATAAATCCTGTCAATATTATTCTCACTATCTTGCATCTTTCTCTCTTCGTCTCCACCACTGTTCACTATCTAAAATGATGACTTTCTTATCAATATGGACCTGAAATTAGAGATTTGTATCAATAAAAATTGTAATTATATGTTCTCGGAAAACAGATTACGGTCTGATTTCTCAATGATACCTTATCCTCTTGTCTTCAAACGATCTGTAAAGAAGGTTTCGTCTTTTTCTTTTTCTTCCTCGATCCTCTTTTAGCAAGGTCCAGCAGTAGTCTTTTAAAAAATTAATATCCCAACAGCCTTGATGTCTCCTTTCCATTTCCTTCATATCCTGATGAAACCTCTCATCTTGCTCCTCGCTGAAATCTCTACGATTCTCTGAAAATTTATCTAAATGAGAATCGAGAAAATGAAGTTTGTAATTTATATTATACCCTAACTAACCGAAGTTTGTAACAAGTTTTGTGACTACATTTTTGTAATCATGTCTCTTATCATTACCTAGAAAATTTTTAACAACTTGTTCGAAACTTTGCCAAGCAAATGTTTCAGGACCTGTCTTTATCATAACGAATTGACGATCCCTTAACATTTTTCGTATCTGACGTCCATCAAAAATCCCTCCTTTTAACTTGCTATCTAAAAATTTGAGGAAATTTGTGACACAAATATTGAAAGCAATTACCATTTTTACCAAGTACCTTGAGGAATTGTTTCATCAGTCCAAGCTTGATGTCAAGTAAAGAATCAAAATATTTGAAGGTTCTACGAGTGGCTTAGCGATGATGTTGTGTGTTTCTTTTTTAAATGTCAGTCTTGGATGCCTTTTTAATTTTTAAAAGTGGTTCTTGCAATTCCTACTATACCATCAACAAAGATAGCAGGGTGTCTTGACAAATTGTTTCATCAGTCCAAGCTTGATGTCAAGTGGAGAATCCAAATTTTTGGAGGTTCCACGAGTGGCTTAGCAATAATGTTGTGTGTTTCTTTTTTAAATGTCAGTCTTGGATGACATTTTAGTTTTAAAAGTTGTTCTTACAATTACTACTATTCTATCAACAAAGATAGCAGGGTGTCTTAGTTAATTTTCATTGTTGTCCCAAGATCTTATCCCTGACATGCAAGCCAGTTGTGCTCTGAATAATAGATTTTTCCAAAAGTAATTTCAAATCCATATATTCTCCTTTTAACTAAGTTAAGTAAGCGATTGGCACTGGTGCAAATACATTCTTATTATTGAGCAACACTTCTTTTAAGCTCTTGGTTGACGAGTTAATAAAGAGCCTTCAATCCTCAGACTTGTATACATCAGGTTTTTGTGTATTGATAAGTCCTTTATCGTTGTTACAGTAGACTAGCTAACGTTTTTCAGTCTGTTCTTCAACGACGTATTCACGAAAACTCTTTTCTCTAGATAGTTAATTTAATACCATGTTTATTTATACCCCTCCGCTTCAGATCTGAAGCTGAATATTCTGCTCCATCTTTAGGGAGTCTTGTATTTCTTAACAAGTCATTCAATATTTTTTGTGCATACAATATAATAAGCTACGTTTTATTATTGTACATTTGAAAGTCTTTATCTTCGTCCTCAGATAACTCTTTGCCCTAGGGCTTTTCTTCGTCGTCAGATCCATCTGATTAGTTTTATCCATCATCCTGTTTACTTAAATCATCACCCCTGTCATCAGTTTCTGATTGACTCACTGAGCAGGGTAAGTTTTCATTATGTTTCCTATTATTTAGATTGGATTCAATTGCTGTTGTAATTAATGAAACATTCGCGTATACCGTTTTACTTTTATATTTTACGTTAAACCCAGATACTTTTGTATTACAAAAATAACATTGCCTTATATCTGGAGGCTTTTTCCAAAGAGTTTTGTGTTTGATTTTAAAGTGAATCTCTTCACTTGCTTTTTTGCAGCCTTCCAGCACGTGAACATGTTCTTGCAAGCCTTACATATCGATAATGGAACCCAATTATGATTTAAGTTTCTTACATTTCTTCTAAAACAATCTTTGTGAAATTTTTTTTATCTCTTTGGAGATGGGAAACCGATTTTTATGGACACTAAATTTTCCACAGACATAGCAGAAGACATAAAAGTCACTAGAGAAGTTGTGGAGTGGTTGATTTGTAGTTTTTGAACATTAGTTTTTGTGAGTTATAGTTGTCATAAACTTGTAACGAGCCCCGCACATTTGGGATCCTGGCCCAATTACAGGTGAGTCCACCGTCCTGGAAGAGAAAACCCTCATACTTCTCCAGGGTCAAGCATAAGGGCCTTATGACTTTGACAAGGACAGTAATAACTTGTCCTTGGACACACTACGGCTTCATCCTCGTTCTCAAACGTCCCCCTGCAGGGCTGCGTTCCTTCACTGGTTTCGTTACCTTAACATTCTGGGGAGAAAATTATTTTACAAATCTCCTTTAGAGCAGTTGTCATCGTCCCCATACAATGTTATTGTAGCAGGAATTTTCAGATTTTTATCTTCTTTGATGCAAAGTATAAGTGTTCCAAACTGTAAAAATTTTTAATGGTGGTACTTTACAGCCTCATGTAATAAGAGACCACTGCAATATAATCTAAAATCTTCTTATTGTCTGGGATCTGGTTTAAAGATAAGGCAACCTGAGAGCCATGAGAATTACTTATTTCTAATATTGGTCAGGTTTTTTGGTATCTAGTGGTAGACCTGAAGGTGATGGATTAAATCTGACCTCAGAATTCGATTCAGTGCACTCGAAAACTTCAAGACTACGGTTACGTCCAGAATTTAAGAATTGATAAATTATTGGTGATTCTTGGGGTTTTTTCGTTTTAAAATTATGTTTCTAGTGTTATTTTAGACAAGTATATCTCGTTTTACGAGTACTAAGTGTAAGCCTCTTAGTTAGGCTACGTCTGAGTACCTGGTTCTCAAAGATCATGAGAGTTATTGTGGATTACGCAATTACCTAGAGTTTATTGCTAGCTAGGAGAGAACCTGAAGGTGATGGAATAAATCTGACCTCAGATTTGAATTTAGTGCTCCCAACAACCTTTAAGTATATGAGTCTTGTCTTCAATTCAAATAACTTTTTTTTGTGTGCCTGTGAAATAAACCAAATTCATAACGTGATTGCCATTCTAAGTTTGATTTTCGACGAAACCGACGATTATCTGATACGATAACTAGTCCAAAAAAATTATTTAAAGTTCAACCATTAATACCACTGGGCATTGTCACAGCTCTCACTTTGACTCGTGGAAGTGAATATTTTTCTGTCCTCTTTGACAGAGCCTTTGGTGTGCACTGAAAGAACAGATGAACTTATTTGAAAGCGTCTTATAAAAAAATTTGCTTCTTTGACTAATATAGATACCAAGTTTGAAGTATCTACAAGACAAAATGCATCGCAAGATTTTACTAATCACATTCTGACCTTAACGGCATTGATGAGTAATTTTTCTTGATTGTATGCATCGCAGTAAAGATGAATAATCTTATCAATTAATTCCTTTGCTTGTAATAATGTACGTCGTTTGACATGTTCCACATTGAAATCCAACACATGGTCTATCTTCATCGCCGTATCATAGCACCATAATACTTTAAGGGCTTACTGTACAGTCTTTTATTCAGTTGAGAACGTTTCAACTGCACTTAAGGCAGTCCTTTTTAAGTCTTTATTATGTAGAGCAACGTCCACTTACTATTAAATAATATCTATATCTATATTTAATATTAAGTGGACGTTGCTCTACATAATTAAGACTTGAAAAGGACTGCCTTAAGTGCAGTCAAAACGTTGTCAACTAAATAAAAGACTGAACAGTAAGCCCTTGGATTTTAATTATTCTTCGTATCATTTTCACTGTTCTTGAAGTCCTCTCATTGACCATAATGCTTGTTGATTAAAACGATTTTGCCGCAGGTCTATAATTTAATTAGGTTTTTCAAAACGCTCTGTAAACGTACGTGATGTTAAAAGATGATAAAGACTTCTGATTGACAAACACATTATATTGGTTCAACAAACGACTCCATAAAATTATTTATTGGTTCTGCCTGTGTGATTTAAGATGCTACGTCAGTATATTATTTTTTCTCTTTATTGATAGCCAACTGGACACGTAGATTAAGCATTGTGTGTGCGAGATCTATGTATCTGTCACCATTACCTGGTACTATAAATTTGATTGGTGAATCATCCATGAGCGATGATATCGGCTTGTAATAAATCAAGTGGGATTTTTTGATAGTTGTTTAAATCAGTGGAGTATCAAACAAATAATATTTTTTATTGCTGTTCTTTTTTCTCTATATCTTGCTTGTGCATCCAAATAGTTTTTTTCTGTTCACTCTTACGCCAACCACACCTTATTTGTGCAGTTATACAAAGCAATTGCAACAAAAATATCTCGTCGAGTCACCTGACTTTTTATCTTGAACCTTTTATAAGATTATCTTATTTTTTCTTGGCTTTTTTTTTCAATGTAAGACTACACTCTATCACATAAGTGCGGAATATATCTTTAAGAAGTGTATCCTAATGGTGATGTTAGACATAAAGCTCATACTCACGCTAGTAGCTTTTTTACATCGTTTAACGAGTAGTAAAACTTGGCAGAATACTTTGGCAAGGAACAAAACACTACATCTATGTCCTCATCGATAGAGGATCCCAACGTTTATGCGTTCAATACATCCACGACTGTTTTCATGAATTGTGGTCAGACTTCTACCACCACCACCTTAAGCTATGAAGTAGTCCTTGTTAAGGTACACAGTTTCGAATTGATTCGCTTAAAGTGAAGTATTACCCTCAGAGTCTCAAGATCGTGGTATGAGGCTCCCCAATAAGGTCTTTTATATAGATTTTTATGTTGTGAAATAACTTAAACAATAATGGTATTTACATGGGCGGTGAGAGAATTTTATTTTTGACAAAGCCGTAAGCATAACCTTAAAGGTCCAATGACACCACCCACAACAAACGAAATTAAACGTCTTCCACAAAGTATGGTTCACAAATGTCACGGTCAATCATGAACATCGACGGTAAAGAATTGGCGAGATTTGCTGAATAAACCGATTAAATTTTGTTAATTTTCAAGAAACTACTTATTAGATTAAGGCCCAAGATCTTACATGATAGTTAGGACAATCGTAAGCGATATAAGTGTTTACGGTGTACTTTTTTAGAACAGACTAACTAAGCTAATAACTTCTTTCCAAACTAAAAACCACATGATGTGACATGGTATCAAAACTATTGATTTTTCGTATTATTCCTCTGATATTTGCATATGTAGTTATGTGCAATAATCTAGATGAATTACAGGACATTCTCTGTGTACATTATTGTGTTGCTGTGGTTTACGTTTTACTATAGTTTTTCTTTCGCCATCTTTTACCACATAGCAAAACGTCAGTGATGATTATATTTTTGTTATACCAGTACTCCATCAACCTTGCAAACCAATTGACTGAGGTAATCTTATCACGTGGTTTGTAGTAGTATAATAAGATAATACTGCATGCTACTGTTGCTAAGCAACACAATGTAAAGTGATTTATATCTTTTAAATATTTGCCCTCTGTCCAGGAATCGAATTTTTCAGGATACCTCTTTTGGCTAACAAAATACTTTTTCGAACGCTTTTTACCTCGACCTTTCGATATTTTGTCAACCTCAAAGAAGCTTTCGCTCCATTCTTTCCGCACTCTACAGAGCTCTTTCTTGTAAATAAAACCGTTTGTATCTTCCACAGTCAAATCTCTAAAAAATTGTACTGGAGGTTGTCGTGTTCAAAATGTAGCTACAATTCTAAACAATTTTAAAGTTCAACTGCTGTCGTAACCTTTGGCAAAGACACTTCTTATCTTACTAATACGAACTGAATCTCTAAAGTTTTACCTCAGATTTTTATAAATATGCCTGTCAAGGTCATAACATTGCTTTATATTTTTACGTGGTTAGAGAACATTGTATTAAGTCACATAAGCTGGCACCATCTTTGTCAACGAATGCTTCGTGCGATTGTATGCCTCTATTATATTCGGAAGAATGTCTATAAAGCATCGATTGTTTGTGTGTGTAGAGTATTGTAACATTCTTTGTTTAATAGTTCTTATAAAACGTTGAGCTTTTGCAGCCTTCGTCTGTAGACTACGTACTCTGTATTTAATTTTTTTTTTCGTAAAGCGTATTGCATTTTACGACCTACAAATTCTTTTCCTTTATCCGTTTTAAGACATTTCATTGTACGATCGCCACTTTTCAATAAAATCTGTAAAATTGCTATGGCTACGATTTTCAATGTTTTATCCTCGATAGGTACCACCCAAGTGTATTTGTTGACAACATCGATGCCAACGAAAACATAAGCATAGCCATCATTATAGGTCTTTAAATCTCTTAAGTCCATTAAATTGGTTTCCCAAATGTCATCAAAATTACAAACATTACAGCTCCTTTTGGTGAAGCGATTTTTCATGGGTCTATGTAATTTATAGGTATCTTTACCTAATAGCCAACTAGCAGCCCTCCGTCTTGGATTCACCCGAGACTTACTGAATGGAATACCGTAGTGTGTTGACATATAACGTACAACGTTTTCAGTTAGAAATTTTACACATATTCGTGACACTTTTCATAACAAAACCTTCTTATTAAAAACACATTTGTGCAGAATTTAAACAGTTCTTTTGGCCAAATAATAAACGGTAAAAATGAAAAAATTTAATTATGCTAAAAAGTACCGTGCGTTCTTTGTACCATAAAATAATCGTTGACCATAAGGGGCCGTTAATTTGCACTTTCTCCCGTATTGTTTACGAAAAATGTTATTTTTTAAAGCTGTTGGAATTTAAAACCCCCAAAAAATAAATACTAAAAAAATTTTTTTTCTCTTATCTCACAACTTTCTAACCAGAGCATTAAATTCCTGGAGCCTAATCTCTACATTCTTTATGGACACGAAAATACAAATAAATTTTCTACTTACTCCAAAAACTGAAAGATTTAAGAGATTACTGTAAAGGTACAGTGAAAAGCTGATCTCTCACGTGATCAATTCTTCATTTGTCTATTTTGACGCTGCTGCTCCAATCTTGATAAATTTTCTGCGTCAGTTCCTTGACGCCTAAAGTTGTATTCATTTAATACAATTGAAGTTTTCCTTCCAATTCACCCTCTTGTAAATTTTGGCATGCTTAAAATTTTTGTGACCCCTAAAGGCTGCTTTCTGTCAACATTTTTTAGTTCTAATATATTTGTTGGCAAGTATATTCGACATCCTATGGCTCTAAAAAAACGGTGAGCTTCTTAAGTAAGCTCTTTCTTGACTAAAGTTACCAGTAATTGTGACTACCTGGATACCTCAGGATGATCTTCTCTGGCCTGCTGTTGAAGCCTCAGACTGATCAGAAGAAAAATTACAAAGTCCGAATTTTTGAATTCTAGTTATAAAGATCTTTTCTGACGTTTCCTGGTATAACGTTGAGGACGTTGGTGTCTAAAGCCCTTTTTTTGCAGACTCAGTTGATTTGGTGATCTAAGATAGGGAAATGGGTTCATGATGCTTGCCCGTAGAAAACTGTCCCGTTGGCTCAATTTTCTTTTCCCTTCATAGCTGTTAGGTTCGCCCAGCGCTGACTTTGGAGAGGATTGGTGATTCCTGCTTGAATACTAAGAGTCAAGAGGGTAATATAGAGTTGTCGGTCACCCAGCTCCCAGCCTTGCAAAGAACAACAATGCTCGTGACGACTGCCAGTGAATAACTGACTTGGTTTAATAGTGGCCGTATTCAGTTAACATAGTCTTTTAGTTGACTTACATTTTTAGTCGTAAAAAAGTATTTGTTGGCAAGGTAGTTCAAACTAAGGTGGCCCTTCAAAGAACCGATGAGATTGGTGGTTAAGTAAGAAACGTAAATACTTGTAATGGCCCTAAAAAGGGCCAGTAATGAAACTTCCAGTTATTCCTTATTATTATTTCCGAAGATAAAGAGCTGGCTGCGGGTGGATTGCCTCTTACCCTTAAAGTCTCTATATGTATGGAGACTGCGATCAAGGGAGATACGCTGCTGATCAGAGAATATCTCATCTTCAGGTCGTTTCCCGGATAAACAACTGCTTATCGTTAGTCGGGAAAATGTGGGTATACCATTGGGGACCCGACCGCTAAGAAAAAAGCTGTTTTGGCTCCCTATGTTTCTTAGGGCTGTCTTCCCTGGCTCCCATTTGTAGCCAAAAATTCTCTGACAGCACCAGGCAAGATAATGGATCGGACACATAACTCTGAAGTGTTGGAGCAGGTTGTGCTCGGGCAAAATACGTCTCCTGGTATTCCACTGGAGATGTTATCGGTTATAATATTTTTGTAATGGTCACACTTGTAAATCCTACAGATTCAGGATAAATGTAGACCTAAGTATTTTGCCCTTTAGAGAAGAGTGTCATCAGTTACCAGAATACCCAACTATACGACTATCATCTACGTTTTTGATGCAGCTCGATGAGCTGCCAGTAGATGACTACAGAGATTTTTGAGATGCTGTGGCCTGTTATAACCATAATTTTTTCATTCTGTTGCAGGTAGCTTTGATTTTATGTCGACTTTACCTAGTGGATCCTACCGAACTTCAGTAAAAGGCTGGCGTATTTTTAAAAAACTTGAAGCTCATTTATTGCGACTGTTAATAAATTTTCAAGATAAAAACTGTACTAAAACTATCAAGGAAGTGTCAAAAAAAGGTATGCAAAATTTCAGCAAAATCTGCTCAGGAGTTTTCGTGATAAGCGATAAGAACGGTATTAGAAACTTTGCTTTCTATATTTGTAAAACTAATGACGTTTGATCGCAAATCTTTATCTTTTAAAAGTCTTGCAAGTTTATTACCACCAACTTATGCAGTTGTTTGCGCTTCTTTGTAGTGAAGCTTTTGCAAATTGTCACTATCCAGGGCATTATTTTGTTAAATATTGTATATTAAAATGATCATTTTTCTTAAATAAGATCGTTTCTACATAAATTTGAATTTCGAAATTTCGCGCACAGCTCCGATTTCCAACTTAGGACTTGATAATCCCACCTATCGCTCGCCAGGTGGCGACCACTAGTCTTTAGCGAAAGTCGCAAGCAAGAAAGCGACGTAAAGTATGTAAGATGGGCTGTATGATGACTGATTCAGGTCGATCCGAAATTTAGAAATACCTATAATGCATATCTCTTAAGCCAGTCAATTGATTGAAAGTAGTGGTAGATAAGTACATATTCGATAAATATCACTGTACTTATATAAAACTCTTGTCTATATTTTCAATGTACACAAACCTTCCGCAGGTTCCACTAGAAGTGATCCCACTCAAAGGGTACGAAACACCCCATTAAAACCAAAAACCTTTGCCACTCCGATGGCCGCCTCAACCTACTACACCCTCTCCAGCTACGAGCCTAAGGGTGTTGGAGGCTTAAAAGCCGCTCATCCGGAGTATGGTCAATGTATTACCCCCACTTCAAGATCCCGAGACCTCTCGACAACGAGAAGATCACCGAGGTGAGCTTAAGAGACCTCGGTGAGGGTAGGAGGAATGGTGTCTTGTAATACTGTAGTAAATGAATAAATAAATAAAAAATAAAAAAAGCCTAACTCGCCATTAAGCAGAACTTCTTTGAGCTGAAAAAAAGTACCTAGTGGCGCTCGAAAAAAAAAAATAAAAAAAAAAAAAGAAGCAAAAAACACACTATGCAATGCCCGCCACAGACACTACCGGCCTCGAGAAGCTACTAGCAAAACTTCTGCAATGGGCTCAGGAGCAGTTACCCGAGCTACCTAAATATGGAGCTTGCAACCATCAAGACCCGGTGGTCTTTCTCGCCCAATGTAAACTCTATTTTAAGGCTTATCGCACCCTAATTACCCAACAGACTTTGGTAGCAACAAAGGGGCTTGGTGGCGTCACCTAAAATTGGTGGCAGGTTTATAAAAAGCTGTCTTTCACATTCAAACAATTTGGGGAGCTTCTTAGGGCACGCTTTGACAGTCCCGCTATCCAGGGAAAATTAGATTCCGAGCTATATTCCAAACATCAAACCGAAGAGGAACCAGTAACAGCGTTTCTGCAGGAGAAGTATCTTCTGTTTAAAACAATCAGCCCTGGAGCTGAGAAAGAAGTTATAATTACCACGGCCATCGAGCTCATTCATCAATCTACTTGTCAATTTCTCCAAAGCCACACATTCAAGATCTACGTGGATCTTCTCACTATGGCAGTCCAGTTAGAAGACGACGAAGAAGACCTCACGAAGGCATGGGACGAATAGTCTGGTACAGACGCTAAGTAAGTCTAAGTGACTACCTCTACTTGAGCCAACCCAAATCCTTGGCCACCTAAGTGCCACTTCTGTCCCGATGACCACCTCCATGGGGACTAACTTATTCGAATTGCTTGAGCCTCAACTATCCCAGAAAACGAAACTAAAGTGTCAGAGGATCAGGAAACAGGTGCTCTGGAAAGACGCCGGCAATAAATGTAACCAGCATGCCCCACCAACTACTACAAAAAATTATGGTTGGACTGGGTCAGCGAGAAATAGCTGCTCTGGTCCACCAAGCATCTACCGACAATTTTGTACATCCCTCACTACTTTCGGGACAGGAGAAGATCACACCCTATACTTAACAGTGTGACTTGGCCTGTGGTAATGCAACTCTCAAGATCTCCAGCCCTACGAATCCAGGGAAAGTCATTCAAATTACTCGTTCCTTTCTTTCATTAAATTACTCATTACTTCCTCGTAGCACTGGACCTTCAACATCAAATGGTCCTGGGTCTAACAACACTGTACACGGAGAAATCTACCTTGGATTCAACGAGGGGAACGCTATACTTCAGAAGTAGCCAACAAATAACTATCCTATTTGTGTCACGCCCATCTCAGGAGAATTAGCGAACAGCTCTAAACTTAGATCAGGTTCAACATGGATTCACTTGAGAAGAACGTATTGGCCTATTTAAACTGTTGCAGGGACACGCAGAAGTCTTTGGACCTTTGACGGAGAAGTTACGTCAAACTCGCACCATACAACACGAGATCTGGGTCAGACCACACCAACCTTTCCTGTTAGCACCATTACCTTGCTTAGACAAGAGCAGGGAACTCATCGAGGAGCAAGTTCAAGACATGCTAGCTGGTAACATCATCGAGCCATCCTTCTCCTCATATAGCTCCCCTGTCGTCTTGACGACCAAAAATGATGGCACCATGTGATTCTGTGAGGATAATAGTCAGCTGAATTTGATTACCGAAGACACCTCTCAATAGGTACTCCACATACATCACGCCGTAAAGGATATAGGTGGAGTTGTCTGGTTCTCAAAGTTGGATCTCAGAAGTGGCTACTGGCAAATAGCGATGGCACCCAAGTCTATGCAATACACAGCTTTCTCCACACACACCGGTGGTTTCTACCAATTACGAGTTATGACATTCGGGCTAAAAGAAGCACCTAGAACCTTCCAAAGGCTAATGAGTCAGAAAGTTCTTACCGGATACCTGGGGAAGTTCTATCTTGTCTACCTGGACGATATCATCGACTGTTCTAACACACAGAAAGAACACCTCAGACATATCGCTTTTGTCTTAGAGAAGTTGCAAATCCACGGACTCACAGTAGCCATCGGAAAATGTGTCTTCGGGATGTCAGAGTTAACATACCTAGGACATCAAGTCACCGCTGAGGGGAACAAAGCCTTACCCGTGCATGTCGAGAAGCTATGCAGTTTACCAGTACTAAAAACTCGAAAACAGCTACAGTCCTTCCATGGCACAAGTGGATGGCTTCGGAAATACGTGCCTCGTTATTTTGAAATAACAGCGCCTTTCTTGGACCTCAGTAGCAAAAAACGGCCATACAAATGGACTCCAGAAGCTTAAGAAGCCATGGAGAGGCTAAAAAAAAACTCTTGAAACCTCTACAATTGGCTCGACCACATAAGGGTTGGCCATATATCTTGCAGACGGACGCTAGGGCTCGTGGAATGGGAGCCATCTTATATAAGATTAAACTTGATGGACAGCGTAGTATCATCAGTTATGCTAGTGCCAAGTTTAATCCATGTGAAGCAAAATGTCATAGCAATGAGCAAGAGTGCTTAGCAATGGTTTGGGCTATTAAGGTGGCTCCAGTGGCCTCAATGTTAAATTTATAAATAATCTAACCGAGGTTAATTATATTTAATTAAATTTTTTGAATTTCTATATTTCTATTCAAATAAAAAAAAAAAAAAGATGACGATGAAAATTGTAAGAAATTATGCTTACAAAATCGTAGTTTTAATACGGGTTGGATAGGAAATGCAAGCCTACGCGATATTCAATCTACTGCTGCACTTGTATAAATAACCCGTAATTTGCTTAAGATATACTATCTTGTATATATTATAACGTAGTTTTCGATGACATGATAAAAGTGTCTTGTTATCGAACAAAATCTTTAAATAATTGGAGACTAAGTATACAGTTGCGATTGCAAGATAGCTCTTAGCTGTCTGCATTCTGCAGAGTACATATATAGGTAGGTATGACTACATCTAAGCAATGTTGCCACATTCTTGAACTTAGGAGCGTACCGTAACAGTTCATCAATTAGGGCAGTATAAAGCTTTTTTGTTTTTTTATATTTACTCACTAAAGTTACAGATAAAATGGCTAACAACAGTCTCTACGATAATTTTATACCATATTTTAGAGAAAATTATGATTAATTTTTAGTCTTCCCATTTTGATACGGCTTTAGGCGCTGGAGCCACCTTAAAAAATATCGACCCTTTCTGGAGGATCGACCATTTACCTTACCAACGAATAACAAGGGCCTCACTTGGCTACGCACGGCTAAGAAAACTCGAGATAAATTAAAGCGATGATCTATCCTACTCCAGGAGTACAATCCCATTATTGAACACTGTCCAGGTCGAGAAAACCAACTGACGGACTTCCTCTCACGGAATTCGGTGGAAGAGGAGCCGGATAACCTAGACAATGTGGACCGGATACTGTCTTCAACAAATTTTTGGGAAACACCAACTATACCTGTCAATTGCTTAGTCAAAACACCTTCATTACTAAATGAAATTAAAGATTTATTGCTCCAGGACCCGTATTGTCTCGAACTTGGTCACAAGATCATCCAAGCAGCAGAAAGCCCGACTCTCTCACCATCAGATACCCAGTTTTTGGCTGGTCATGGACTTGTTGACGACTTGATATTGCAGCGACCAACAAATGACTCAAGTGAGATGGTCTATGTGCCCTAAAGCATGGTTCCCTGAGTGCTCTATGAGTTCCACGACACTCACCACGCAGGACATCCAGGAATGAAGGAAACGGCTCGCAGTATCAAAGGTTATCACTATTGGCCTGGGATGAACACTGAAATCAAGAAAAATGTCCGGGACTGTAGGCTGTGCGCATACTATGAAAGAGCAATCACTGCTCTAGGTACCATCCGACCACATCAGCCCGAACACTTATGGGAGATCATAGCCATTGATTAAATAGGTCCATATCAAAAGAGCTCTAGGGGATGACGTTTCATGCTGGTTGTCACGGATCTCTTCAGTCGATGGGTCGAGGCCTTTTCTCTGGGTTCATCGGAGGACCCCCGGCTTACTCAGCTCCTGGAGGATTAAGTTTTTGGTCAGTGGAAATATCCTTGAGTCATCCTAATGGACTATGATCGACAATTCATCGGTCGATACTGGCAAGACGCTTGTGTGCGATGGAAAATTCAACATTGGACTACTCCCATTATCATCCTCGAGCCAATCTTACGGAGCGCCGAAATCAGGAGATTGAGAAGGGCCTTTGTCTACATTTGCACGGGCAATCCCACAACAAATGGGACGTACACCTACCGAGAGTATTGTACCAATTAAGAAATCGCCGTAACACTGCAACCAGGGTTTCTTCGGCTCAACTGCTGTTGGGTCATGATACTTCTCAACCGGGGAAATGAAGAACCCGTCAACTGGCAGAACAACTCCCACAAAAGAGGTATGTACACAATGTATCTGTTCTCTATTATATAAAGACGAAGAAAATTTTTTTTAAATCATGAGTAAAGGAAATTTTAAGATTTTTTAAACTGTTTTAATAAGTAGTCCATTGAGTAAAAAAAAAGGTTTTTTGTTCAAAACAGCAATTTGTTTTTTTATTTGTCAAAGTTCATGAAGTTCTTAAAAGCGTAGACCAACATTACGACAATCACACTTTCAAATAAAATAACCATACAACATTTGAGTAGCTCTGTTTAGAGCCAGATATCAAAAGATTCTTTGAAAAAAGTTTATGGGAGTTGTAAGATCTGTGTAATAAGGTTTTTTTTAAAAAAACGCATAAGAAATAATTTGTGTAGAGTCAAAAAATACACATTTTTTGTCCAAAACGCTTTTCCGCAAATTCTAAATATTATAAGTTATTTAGGAAAAAGTAGTTTTTTCTACTAAAATTGCTTGTAACAATTAATTGACCAATAATTGTGCTTAGTGCCATCAAATTAAAGATTCTTCAACTAAAAATAGTGATAAATAACAATTTGTCTGGGACAATGCATGGTCAAAAAAGTTTATACACTTTGGTATCTGATGGTTTTCGGACTATTACTAAACTTGCGTTCCTGCTTTAATACAAATGTAAAAGGAATAGCATTAAATAATTATAGAGCACATTTGATTATAACTATTTTGGTTCTTTATTACTCTTAAAACGAAGATTATTCTAATAAATATACATACGAAGTACAAGTTTGAACTGAGTTGTACTTTATATACAAAAACAAAATATATGTACTATAAAATGTATCTACAGAATGTATTCATAGTAAATTTATTATAAATCAAAAATGTTATTATTTCATCACATTTTAAACATATATGTATGTACAAATTTATTGATGATTACTTTTTCTGGATCTTGTCAAAGTTTACTACAGTATGAACAACGTTGCCAAATTTTATTTATAACCGCACAACTTTGCCAAATCCTGTCTAACTGTACTTAACTCTGCTACCAATTAGAATCAGTAAAGAATGGCAGTTTTTGGCAAAGTTTTGCAAAGATTAACAGTTTTGAAAGTAATAAGGTAGTGTCAAGCAGTGTTTAGCAAAGTTATACAGTATTACTATTTACGCTCAGGTACTTTTCAATGGCTTAAAATATAATTTTTTATATGATCACAATAATATGACCTATCTTTTTACCTTTGCTAAGAAATAATTTTTAAAAGGGATATCCTTGAAAAAAAATGCTTGTAGGTCCAAGAAATCATCTTTAAAAATCTACTTATCGTTTTAATAATAAAATAAGTGATTTTTTCGGCATCCTAAGTACTTCTTTCGTCAAGAAAAGCCAGAAAAAAAAATATCTAAATAGTTTTTAACAGAATCTGAACCCACTGTCCCTCGAGTCTCTCAGGCTAGATGGCTAGATTGACAACCACTTAGCCATCGAAGCTCTAACTCATGCTGTTATTTTTATGACAACGTTCGTACGAATCACCGTTTTCTTGTTTTCTTAAAAAAATATCAACATGTGATAAATTGGAATGTATGAAATCAGTACCTCTAAAGTGAATTTTTACTTCTACAGTCAAACAAAAAATTTGTTTTTTATTCGCCTTGATTATCTTTTATTACCAAACACAAATATTATTACAATTGTTGTAAAAAATTACAAATGTAATGTAACGTCATTCGTTTTATGTCATTTTCACGTTATTGTATATAGCATGTGATACTTAAATTGTATTATTTGTAAACTATTGCAAAAAGTTACCTTTTGTTTTAATAGAGTCCTTATCATTAAACAAAATTATCTTACACAATTGTTCATTTAACAATACATGTGGGTCTTGGGACCGCTATCTAAAGTGAAAATTTAAATCAGTGTGTTACTGAATTCGATATAGTACTTCAAATTAATGACAGAATGTGCAAATGCATTTAACGAAAACATCACAAGAATCAAGGAGAATCATATTGTTGATTGAAAACCAAGTAATGTCTGTCTCCAGAGAATACACGTAATGTTTAGCAATAGACTAGGAAATAATTTTAAAAAAGCTACAAATATAATGTAGAATTTTTTAAATGCTATACTCCATCATCTGATTGCTTAAATAATATAACTCAACACGTCATCATTCATTTAGATAAATTTTGATTTGAAAATAAAGTTAATTATTTAAAGATTAAATAACTGATTCCATTAATATTCTATGAAACCCGAAAAAATGGTTATTTTTGGACTATCTAGCTTTCCCTTTGGGATAACGGATTTTTCTATTTTTAAAGGTTACGTTGTCATGCAATGATTTTAGACTAAATTTTAACTGTGTATTTGCCTTGATTAACGCATTTGCAACGCCTTTCTCGCAGCCACTCATGGAACTTACCTAACGCATGTAAACAAAGGAGAATAACATGGGTATGCATAGGCACACATTGTAAAATTATTTAATTTTATGAATATTTGAAATTTGCAGAACACTAAAACATGTGATTTTAAGCAGGAGAAGCATTTGATTGTAATAAGCAGTCTTTTTATCCTTGTCTGAAACGCGAGAGGGAGAATATTTGCTACTCTTAAAAAATTCCGTTTGGGACACTGGATAAAAAAACTACCAATTACAAATGAATACTTCTTCTTGAAATAAAATAATTCAGTGTTCTGCGAGTACTAAATATTCATTAAATTAAATTATTTTACAATGTGTGCCCATGCCTGCCCATGTTATTCTGCTTTGTTTACAAGCGTTAGGCAAGTTTCATAAGTGACTGCGAGACAGGCGCTTCTGACGCATTTACCAAGGTAAATAATAATGTCCAAGTCATGAAATATTTTTTAATATTTCTTCACGTTCAATTGATAAAGATCTAGCAATAGTCAGATTACCTATGAATTATGTCGTAGTGTTATTTAAAACAAATTTCTTTGTGGGTCTCGCTGATTTATCTTCCTTCATATAAATTTTTATTTTTAGCCTTTTTTTTAAAGACATAGTGTTTTAAAATTTTTTTTGAGGTTATATTGTCATGCAATGATTTTGGACCTGATTCTAAGCATTCATTATGATGTCCTAAGTATGCTATTATTTTTTTACAACTTCAAGCGCTTAACTGACAAAGATACATCACTAATTAAAACATACCTAGGTTACGTCCTCATATCATCTAAAGCTTTTTTTTTGTGAATCTCAATAACTCTGTTCTTCTCCAGAAATCTGTAACAATTTCTATTTTTCATCTATCTAGCTTTTTTTATAAGACAACTTTCATTTCTTATTCATCTGGCTTTGTTTATAAGATATAGATTTTTTAATTTCTTGAGGTTCTAACGTCGGACAAAATTTTGAAGCTAATTCGCAAAGTGTAAAATAATGTCTTCAACATGCTGTAGTTAAATTACAATGTTATACACTGTATGATTAAAGATATTGCACTAAGTACGTAACATTAAGGTTGTCATCTTAAAGATGCCTGCAGAAATTGTTATTTTAGCTTAGCTTGCTTTTCTACCGAGACATGACTTTTTTTATTATGTTTGTAAGTTATACGGCAGAAACAGTTTTTTTTTAATGCATTAGCATGCACATTCTGTACGAGATATGACACAAATCAAAATATCATATTCATGTATAAAGCTACACGTATGCACACCAATGACAAGTCACCGATACGACGCTTTGCATTGTACATGTATACATACATACGTACTTACTATTTATTATTTACTGAATTTTATATTTGTTTCTCTTATTTTTAATTTAATCGTGCGTATAAATTAACGAAATCACTGAATCATATGTCTAGCTACTCAGCGTTACGTTAACTAGCTATGATCTTACCCTCTAATGTAAAATGCCCAAGGCATCTGGAGTTTTCACTTCTCAAAATGTATTGTTGGTATTTTATCTTTACCTTTTATGTCTCATGCAGTTACGTTTATACATGGTTTATAGGATGCCTCACGTACGCAAGAAAAGATGTGTTTGATTTTGTATACGCGAAGACCACAGCCACAGCCCGAATGTAGCGTATGCGAATAAGGAGTATCGCATGATGACAGACTACAACACTCACTTACGTGATAAAAAGCCATTTCTGCGTAAACAAAAAGCTTACGCATGTACTAAAATATTTTGCAAAATTTCTTATGCTGAGAGAGGCGGAGTAAACATTTTTTTTTGCGTACATTGCCTGCATCGCGTTCCTATAAAAAAAATCCACCTGGATATCCACGCAAAAAGTCAGCCATTTCTAGGTGGAGTATCCAGTTAATTCAGGTAGAATTTAAGTTATCTCAGCTAGATTTAAATAATCCAGTCGATCCAGCTGGATTTTCTAATTAATCCTGATGGGTAATATAGTGATTTAGCTGGATGGAATGAAAATTCACGATGGAACAACTAGAAAATTAAGCTGGATTAACTGGAAAATCTATGTGGATCGACCAAATAATTCAGGAAGATTAACTGTTAAATCCAGCTGGATTGACTGACTATTCCAGCCAGATAGACTGGAGAACTTAGTCGGATTGACTGAAAATTCTAGCTGGATTGGCTGGATAATCCATCTGTATCAACTATAAAACCAGCTGGATTGACTGGGAAATTCCACTGGATTGATAATCTTTGCTAATAAATTGAATTCCATTGTCCCTTCTGTACGTTACATAATATCTGGTGGTAATAACTTTGTTTATGAGCTAGGCTCTATTTTTGTTCTCATAATTGTCAGTACTACTGCTACTATCACTAAAACTTACATACACCTTTCTGTACTGCTGTTCGTATCGATTGATCGGTAGAAAGGGTAGACATCCGATAGTCTGATAGTAGCATGAAATCAGGTACAATACTTCGATTGATTAATTTGGTTGCATTGCAGTTTGCTTGTTTGTTGTTTACATTTAAGTTATTTGGGGATGCTTCTGTTATTTGTTCCTTGTCTTTAGAATGTCTTTTTTTTTAATAATAGAAGTACTCGTGTGCATTGGTGTACTAAAGCTTTAGGAAACATTTTCTTTAATACGAAAAGTAATTGATAATTTTTTACTCTATATATTTTCTCAAACTTTTATCTTCATTGAATAGAGGTTTAAGGTCCACTGTTTGTCTTAATAAATCTGCAATTATTTTATCTAATACTAAATCATCAAAATTATTAGAATTATAGGTATCTATTTTAATTAATATGTTCTGAATTTCAGAATCTGGCTTATCTCTATCAGAATATCTAGTTACTGATAAGAAAAACCGTATCAGCTTGCTCGGGTTCATTATCGTTGTTAGACTTGTCTAAATATTCTTGAAGACTTAGGCTAAATTTTTTCGTTTGCTTACGCTTTTTTTAATAAGTAACCTCAATAATATTATTGCTCGTACTTTTAGGTCTGTCTTTAAAAATGTCGACATTTGAGCTTTCACTAAGTGAAATGGGTATAACAGAAATTTCAGTATTTGTTGCACCCGAGTCAGAGCCAGTATCTGTATTTAAGTCTACTTCCGTTTCGGTTAATTCTTATCGTAATCCACTTCATGTAGGGTCATATACTGGTAGTTGCGTATCTTCCCCTGACGATTCTTTAGTATCAGTTGGATCATTTTCGGAAAAAGTACTTGTCCTTGACGATGCCCCAAGGTTAATAATATCTCTGACTGGTAATTGTGGCATTCCTTCATTTGTGGAACTACTAGGTTTTGTTATGGTGGTTCATGTATTCATATCACCAACGTGTGATGTTGAAGCTAATGCTTTCGAAAAATTCTCTCTTAACGAGCTAAAATCTTGTGATGTATTTTTAATGACATTTGATCAAGACGTAGACGATGTCTGTGGTTGTGAAAATGTTTTCGTTAGAGTCCTTTAAGCAATCATGCTTTATTTTAACTTTGGTCGTTCCTTGTTTGTTTTTGAACCAAGGTGTCATCTAGGGCTTCTGGATAATTTAGGTGCTTTTCTTATAATTTGGTCATGCTTCTAGGTTTGATCATTATTAAGGTTGATGTTCTTACTATTTCTTTTCTTTGATTTTGTAATTCTACTTTCATTTTTTTTTCTATTTTCTTTCGACCCATCATCATAGCTCATGGTAATGGTAACCTATTGTTTATATTATTTTCCGCATAAAAAAACGGTCCTACTGGGTTTCTAGATTGTGCATCAACAATGGTATTGAGTTTTCTTGGCTTGTGCTTAAGAGTGTATACATAATCAGTTAATTTAAATATTCAGTGCATCAAACGCTGACCCAGACTTTTCCATTTTTGCATCCAATTCAAGAGGTCATGATCAGCTACGAGAACAAATTAATTTTCTAATCAATCGAAAGAAAATTAGGCATTACGTATAGTACAGCTACGCATTTTGTCTGTCGTAGAATAATTTATTCTGGCTTTATTTGGAGTTTCTGGAAGATAAGCGACAGAATGGTCAAACTTATTTTTTTTCTTGACTTAATACTGCTCTAATAGCATAGTCTGTTGTCAACTTAAATGACTTACTAAAGTCGGAAACTTGTTAAATAGGCTCTTGACACAGATGGTCTTTTAGTACTTGTAAACTTCTTTCTTGCACTTAAGTTTACTTCAATTTTTCTTCCTTTTTTAATAAATCTGATCATGGCCTAGCTGTCCTTAGAAAATCCTTAATAAAGCGTCTATAGTATCCTGCCAGTCCTAACAATTGACTTATATTTTTTATTGTTTTTAGTTATATATATTTTCTTCTACTAGATCTTTTATGTAAATAATAATATAATCTAACTAATAACATACACTAACATTTTAACATTTAATAAGCGTCTTAATATGAGACCCATGAGTCGTTGGAACGTGGCCGGTGCATTTCTTGAACCTTTGAGCATCTGTCTGTATTAGTAATGTCCAGGATCCTCCCAACTGATCCATAATATCTGTGACATTGGGCAATGGATATGCATCACTAATGATTTTTTTTTTAAGTTTTCGGAAATCAATCACTATCCTTTATCTTGGGTTTCCATGGCTACAAGATTTCTAAGGAACGATCCAGAGGCATTAATTATACGGCGATGACGAGGGCTTTATTACTTTATCGTTAAGTTTTTTTGTTATATGTTCTTATAAAACTGTTTTATGTACCGGTTGGAGATGATATTGCTTAGTATTAATAGGGATGTTATTTTCCGTTGGAATTTCATGAGTAACAAAATTCGTACAGGATAAAGTGTCTCCCACTGACAAAAGGATTTTTGGAAATTCGGAAATTAATCGATAAATTCAGTCTTGTTCTTCCGGGGTCAAAATTAGCGTTTCTCTGAGTGTTATAGTCATTGAGAAATTTATTACTTCATCATCCAAAATTATTCTAATAATAGTTAAAGTTTCTTGACTGATTTTAAAAATTCCGATTTTTTTTTCTGATTCTAATAACTTTCACAGTAATTTTGTTCATTACTACATTTTTAATATTGTCTATCATTATTTTGATATTTATTATGTTGCTTATCAGCGTAGTTATTTTGATTGTAGATCTGTTGCTCATTAAGTTGTGCTATTTAATGTAATGAGAATGGCTGATCAGGATACCTATTCTACTGTTAATATAAGTTATGTAAACACTCAGGCTTACATAATCATAATATTCACCAACCCATTGACCTTGTCGTTGGAGCACTTTCTGCAGCTAAGTTTGATAATAAGCAACGGTTTTTCCTGTCACATCTTTTTTTAAATGGGTTATAAATGCTTCGAGGTTTTCAAAATCTTAGCTAATGCATGTGACACCTCGTCGATTCTACAATACTGCTCTTTTATATAAATCTTTCTGATTATCTCTGACCCAGCTGTCTCTGTTTCGAACATTTTGTTTATAGTTCTTTAGTGGAATTTTTTTTCCATCGAATACAGAGATAGATTAATTCGTATGCTGAAATGGAAAGTTGGCATTGAGAGACTCCTTCAACGCTTTGACTATTGTCATATCAGCGTTATCATTTTTATAGACCATTTTCTTAGTTGTATAATTTGCTTAACGTGCGTTTTCTCTTTTTTTCTTTTTATTTATTTTTATTCTTTATTCTGTAAGGGTGTATATTAAAAAAAAAAATTATACTATTATTTTGTTTTGTTTATTTGTTTTCGAAAAATATGCTATTAAACCCTTTACATTAATTGCAGAAGACATCAGTAATAAAATAATAGTTATATATATATATATGTATATTATAAAAGACCGCTCTGGTTAGCAGATGTTCAGGATTGAAGTGAATTTAGTCCGCGTTTATACATTAAACCTATTCTTAGAAATTCACCTTGACTTGTACATCTTTATTTCTCTGCGAGCAGTCACACTGCAAATGTAAACAAAGACTTTTATCCATGTTACAGACAATTTCTATCTTTTCTTAAGTTTTCTTTCTCTTTCTATTATTTTCCAATATTTAAGTTTCACACGAGCCACTGCTCTGCGTAGCAGTACACATATATGCTAACAAATACATATCTGCTTGCGCACTGCTCTGCAAAGCAGCCTAATGAGTCAGTCTGCTTTCGGCGCGTACAGCTAAAGCAACTCACAGTACTCGCTTGCTATATGTAAGGAGGCTTGAAACTCGACGCCTTGCATATACATATAGACCGCGTTCTCCAATCTGTAGAATAGTCTGTAAATAAATAGTTCCAACAGTTATTACATCACAGTCTTCCTCCATATTTTTGCTGCTTCTTCGTGTGCTTTCGGGTGCACAAAGAGCATCTATGCACAAACCTTACCCAGATCACTGTAATGAGCTTTTAAAGCTCAGCCACGCCAACCGCAATACAGTCCACTACAGTCAATATCCAACAGCAGATCTTGGGTATACATTGTCCGCTACTCAAGTAGGACTTAAGGTATGAATCATTCTAGTTAGCAGGTTCAGGATAGGGATAGTGTACTTATTCTGTCTCGTAAGTGTGTAGTATAAGAGATTACCTTTTTTTATATTTTTCTACTGTTATTTAAGCTACAAAATAACTTTTTTTTTTATTTTCTTTCATAACATGAACTTTTTCTTCTTTATTTTACTGTTAATTAACAAATGTATTGTTACTTATAACTTTTTCTTTATTTACTTCTATTTTTTTAATTATAACCATGCATTAAATACACCGAGCTCTTTGCACAAGCACAGCATATACGCGTCCGTGCACACTGCACTGTATGAGGTGTTACGCAGCATTTACAAACAATGTACTTTGAATGGCATTTATTATTTTTGTAATAATAGCACTATGAGAATTTGTAGTAAGCGAACAAATAGCAAGACACTATTTACTACGCTCTGCTACCAAATTTTGTTAAGAAATACATCGTAATTATTTAACTTCATCATCCAGTAAAAGCTGGATGATTGTGGACTTAAGTCTCATGCTCTTTGACGGGTCGTGGGACCAGCAGTATGTTCAACCTTACGGTTGTTTACTGTCCTTATTGTAATGTGATTTTGGATATTTATATATTTATACATACATATATATATATATATATATATATATATATATATATATATATATATATATATATGTGTGTGTGTGTGTGTGTGTGTGTGTGTATGTGTGTGTGTGTTTGTGTGTTAGAATGTTGAATGATCGAATACCTAGTTTTATTATCTTTGAGTGTATTATACTTTGTTAATGTCAATCCGTCGTCTGGTAGTTTTTTTCTCTTTTTATTGATAGTCACTTTAGTTATATTAGTTTTATAATTGTTATCATTTTTGCTTTAATAATTTGTTTTTAATTAATTTGTTTTTATTTAATTTAGATACAAATAAGTCATGTAAGGTGGTGTGGAAAAAAACAGTCAGTCACTTTTTAACAAAAATGTTTAGCAACCTATGTGATTAATGAAGTCCTACACTTGATCAGCAGGAACGGGCTAGTAACCAAAACGCTGCTCAAAGAAGTGCATCTTGCACAAAGCTTTAGTTAAACTTCTTTGTCTTACTTGCTTTGGGGCCGGTACTTGCTGACTTCATGTGTTTAGGCTTTGTGGATTGAAACAGGAAACAAAGTCGTTCTTTCAGTGGAGGTATAAGAAAAAAAGCTTTTCCTTATCCCCGACAGTAAAAATTGTTATTTACGTCTGCACAGTAAGATGTAAGGTGATCAATGTACGACCATTGTATTTCTGTACGTCCGTTAAGTGAGGCGCTTCTACGTGGTCCATGCTCTTAAAAACACACTGATTATCTGTTTGTACATATGATATCTATAACGAGTATTTGTATCTATGTATATGTGGTAGCCAAGTATTGTGTTGTAGTTGTACTTTTTTCCGGACGCATGTGCGTATTGTCTTCTCACTTTTTCAGTGCCTTCTTCTAAGTAGCGTTACCTGATTTTTTATCTTCTCTTACTTATCATTTACCGTATGATCTGCTTCTCGTCTATTGTGTACGTGTAATCAAAATTGCTACTACGTGCTTTTTTTACAAACTTTATTTCAAGTTTAAAGTTATTTGTAGGTAATAGTGAATAAATTCTCATGGCTATTGGACTGCTACCTTCAAAGTCTCGCGCTCTACACAAAAAAGCACATTATCAATACATCGACTGGAAAACCAAGAATAAAGTATCGTTCAATAAAAGTACTTTTTTATTGTACTTTGAAGAACTATCCAAAAAATATATTTTCTTTTAGCATTTGCTGTTGAATCATGCGTAAGTTTTTTTGTGGTCGATCGGTCAATCCGCTCATTGGGTACTTTCGATTATCCACCATTTGTTCGTTCGCACTTCATTAGGACCTTGGTGTATAGGACCAATGCTTATAAGGAACGCACGGTTCATCGAGTGATTAATTTTTCCCTGCGTTAACAAAATCAACCTATTGAACAAACTTTCCTGTACGGGATGACGAAAATCGTATAGGTCACTCAGCCGTAAGGTGGCTGATGTATGACCACGTGATGTCAGCTTCGCCTCAGGTGACACATTTCACGCGGCGGTACATCAGCCACTTTATTGCTTGATGACGTAATATACTATTTCTGCATACTTCCACTGAAAGTTTTTCATATCTGCCCTGCTCTAAAATAGATAATCAGCTCTTTCGACGAGGGTACACAGAAAAATAGTATACACACCATGCTCATGGGTAAAAAAATGTGTTCGATTTAACGTTATTTGCGTAAAACCTGTCACATTTTCAACCTCGCTGACTAGGTGCGTAATGTACTATCTTTTAATTTTAGTAATAATCAAGCTCAGCCTACTTACATACATAAGTATATAAAAAAAAATCTATAACTTTACGCGGAAATATTAAACAAGTATGCACTTTTACACATAAAACAACTTCTTTTTTTTCGGTGTTTGATTCCTTATTACGTCAACGATTGTAATATTTAAATAACGTGTTATATTATGACAATGCAACTTGATAATGCGCATGTCCTCTATGACAATATGGTAAGAAGTTAGTTCCATGAAGAAAAAAATTGTTTGGCAATCAAAATTTATAATTTATTGTCTTTGTCGGGGCAAAATAAATTTTACATTTACGGTTTGACATGTTAAATATAAGCATATAATGTTACAACTATTTTGTTTTGTACTTTAGAGTGTACGAGAGCACTGTTAATTATTTTTCTACCCTAAATTCAAAGATGGTGATATAAAGTATCAGTGTAACCACAAATTGTTTTTAGTAAAATGAGCAGTCATTGGCAAAACGGCCTTAATCTTGGAGGGATTTGATACTATAGACTTAATGACTATAGCGTACGAAGAGGTCTGAAGTACCGATGTGTCAAACAAAATTTCGTTGCAAGATTTCAACTTAGAGCTTTTTACACTTTCAGAAAAAGTACAGTTAAAATTTGTTGTTTCAAAATAAAAAAAAGCATTTAAATTAACATAGGTTTGCTAATGTATGATCGTAGAATTGAACCCAAAAGTTTTTAACTAGTTTCGAACTCACATAACTTGGAAAAAATAATAAAAAAATATTAATCATTCAGTAGAAATAATCCTAACTGAGGCGTGAAAATATCGCAGTTTTTGTGAAATTATCTATGTTTGTTAATATAAGCGATGTGTATTTAATTAGAGTTAACGAGATTGTAGTGGGTTCGGCTCCCGATGATAACTATAAACACGGTGTACTAACACTTGAAAAAAACAATATTTTCTTTAAAAGACTGTTGTTGCTTCGCTTAGCACCAACCATTAGTCGTTGGTAATAGAAAGAAAGAAAGAGAGAGAGTTGAGTTGAGTTGAATTTATTTAATCGACAATGGACTCAAGGTCCTACAACACCGAGGTATAGTATGTATATTATAAAAAAAAACAAAATGATTGAGCTAATACAATGGCATCAGCCTTACAAAATTCGCATTAATAAATCATAAAAAAAAACAGTATAACAAAAATAAAGAAATAAACTTAAAAGGAAGAAAATATAAATATATATATGTATATATATGTATATATATACATAAATACGCACATAACTCATGCATAACACATATATATGTTCAAGAGAAAATATATACCTATATGTATATATATAAGAGAAGGAAACAAAAAAAAAATCAAATATAAAAACATAACAATTTAGTACATTGTAATGCGCTATGAGCAGAACACTTGCACACTATAGGCGACCAAACGTCTTATCAATAAAGTAATTGTAAAGGAGCACCGTGAAACAAGGCCGATCATAGCATCAGCGTAGGTCATGCGGAAGAGTATTCCATAGTCGCGGACCAGCTACGCGGAACGAATTTTGATAGTAAGAGGTGCTAGCATATGGGATTACCAAATCAAATTGGGAGTGACGAAGGGAGCCACCATTTCCAAGAGGCCTAAACTGGAGTTGATCAGCAAGGTACTCAGGTAGACCATTTCGCAAAATTGAGACCAAGAGGCATAACGAGAGGTACACTCGTTGCTCGGTAAAAGGCAGTATACGAAGTGCTCTGTATACAGGGGTGATGTGTTCAGAACGACCAACATCGGTAACAAATCTTAAAGCAGCATTTCTGCAACGAGACAACTTAGTAAGAGAGAGAGAGAGAGAGAGAAAGAGAGTAGAACAGTATGAGAGAGCAAGGTAAGAGGGCGTATGCAAGGGACTGCCACATCATGGTGAGACAGGACGTTGTACAAGGGACTAGGAGTAAGAAAGGATAACACAAAAAAATCCCTTTTGTCACATATTTTCTCGATGTCAAAGTTCTGAAATCGTTGATTTACTTTCCCACATAACACGGTTATAAAAGTAAAACTTCAAAAACGTTTTGCAATAGCTTTACATTTTAATTGGTAGAACTTTAATGCCTTATTAAATGTGGACGTTAGTAAATTAATAGAAAAGCATTTATGTCGAATATGTGGATTGATAGTATATATTTTTGTCAAACTCCGTATTTTATTAATGAAAACTTCCTTCATTATTCATTTCGATTCTAAGTAAATCAATTAAAAAACTTGAGAATTTTTTTTCAATTTCATAACTTTGATGTAATAAAAACTGGTTAGAAAATTTTGCGTATAAATTATGTCTAATTTTGTATCATTATTTTATTGTAACATATCAAATATTGCCAAGAACTTTGTTCATGCACTAGAGTTCGTCCAGTAGAAAAGAATCTTATCTATAAATCTTAGCGTAAATTGATTGCTTTTATTAGCGTAAATTGATTGCTTTTATCATACATAGAAAAAAAATCAGTGTGCTGGAATCGTGTGTTAACGTTTTAATTAATGGTTTCTAAATTCTCTTAAACTTAAAAAAAATGTATCTTAGATATGCCTTCTTAATTAATTTTGGCTGAGTTTTGCCTCTCGAAAAGTAAAAAACTAAAGGATATTTTTTCAAAAGTTTTTTCTTCATTTATTGATTTAAATGACTTGCATGCAATCCTAGCTGACAAGTAGAAGCAACATATGCTTAGTAAGGTAGTAAGTATAAGGATTACTATGTACCAATCTACTTAATTATTTATAAAAAAAAAATCTTAACAGCACTTAGTTCAAGGAATCTTTTAAATCTAAGCTGATTCAACGTAAATGCGTAACTAGTAGTTATCCACATTAATTAGCAGCACATTACCTCAATAATTACGTTACGAGACATTTTATATTTGTTGCCCAGGTGCTTCTTAGAAATGAAATGTCATAATAGAACCGACACAAGTTCTATCGATTGCAACAGAGTCATCGATACAGATTGTAACTATAGTAAACGAGCCGTTGTAATAAAAGTTGAAAAGGACTAATAAATACACCACGGTTACAAACAGGAAAGAGAACCGTGCATGAAATGTAAAAATAGGAGTTCTAATGTTAAATTAGCCACTTGTAAAAGTAACTCTTGCAACGAATCAAATAAAATATTTGGTTGTTTTATCTCTAAAAAAAATATTTGTTGTATAAAAAAACCTCGACAGTAATTCGCAGGACGTTGGATGGTTACGATGTAACTTTTGTGTCATTGTTATTCCAAAAACATTACTGTCATGTCTATGATTATAAACAATTTGTTTATTTATTAGGAAGATAACGTTTAAAAGAACGGAGACAGTAATGTATCAATAAAATTGTCTGATAGTCATTGTCTCATTTTCCCAGAAACAACCACAAGGTCCAATTTTAATCACAGTAATATAAAAAACTACACTTAACTATAGCCTCATTGTTAAGTATGATGGTGAATTGAAAAATATTGACAGTAAGCACGACGATAATGTGTTTTTGTACAATTTTCAAGAAACATCTATGACAAAAAAAAACTTTATGCTTTAAATTGATCACCGTAAAACTTTAGAAAATAAGAAAAGTAACACAAATTTAGTCAACAGTAAATGTATTTATAAAGATGTACGTAATATGTGCACTGACGACATCTTTGATGATACTTTTATAATCAATAAGATTAATTTTTCAATGAGTACTGATACTTAAATATGGATGGATAATACAGAAAAGAATTATCGATTACATGCTGATTTTGATAACGTCATGAAAAAAAGGCAACGATCGTACATCAATCACAGCAGTGGTGCACAAATCTATCTTTTTAGTTAATGGAGTGAGTTAAAAAAAAAAACAAAGAAAAACGGGTTGCAGTAAAAACTATTTTTTTGTTTTAATTTGTGTGAATTTGAGACAGTAATGTAGTCATAACCTGAAGATGATTAGTACATGGATATTAATACTGCCACTGTAAGCACATCAGTACATATAGAAGTTGGTTCTTAACAGTTAAAAGAACTATGTGCAGGCATGAACATCGATTGTATGTGTAACTAAAGTTTCAAAGCACTTCATGATGTAGTATACAATAAAATGTTACATGTCACACGAGCTAGTGTTGATGCAACTCAAAGAATATTGGCACTTTTCAGAGATCACGTTACTTTAACTAGAGTTCCATATACTAGAGTATATACTGATCAAAGTTGGGGTAAGAAATCATAAGGCACAAATTGTAATTCTTCGTTAGGAGCTAACATTCTAACTGATAATTACACACGAAGATTCTTATATTGTAGAACAAGAAATAAGTATGGTATTACTTGTAGTTATTACTGCTAGATTTAAAAATCATGATGAATATCCAAACCACACTTGTTATATAAATTAGAGTACTTACAAACCTTTGACAGTTACAAAAAGTGATACTATTTTAGAAGGATTTAAACGTAGCCAGGAAATGAATACACCTAACAGTCATTACCAACGCTGATAGTAATATTTATGATTTAATAGTTGATAGTAATGTATATCGAGACCACAACTTTGTCGCAAAAAGAAAACTGCTCACAAATTATCTCCTTAAAAATTGCAGTAAAAAGATTGCTGATGTATCAAAACTGACGCAAGAAAGAGATAAGTAAACAGTGAAAGGTTTCGTTGCCCTTAGAACCACTATGAAATCTAATAATTTTTTCATATGGCAAACATTCAAAGATGTTGTTATAGAAAAAATAAATGACGTGAGAAGTTGGAAAAGTAAAATCAAAGAATGATACAAAGATATATTAAGTACTCTATGTTATGTTTTCAGTTAGCATAAAAATTGCAGTGGGAAAGATATGATGTATAACATAGAGTCAAGAAACTACGTATTAGATCTAGTGAGGATTGGCCTCTTTCAAAAAATTGACGAAGCATCCAGTACATGAGGCAATTTAGTTAAAGTTCTTACACAAAGTTACTAATGATAAAGCAGAAGCAGTCAATTCTATTATACGTCACATATCAAATGGAAAAAAGTAAATTACAGTTTAACTAACCCATACAATACAAGGACTTCTATAGCTGTGACGCACTGTCATGAAAGAGAATCTTTAAGGAGACAGTATTAAAGTATCGATAAAACAGTACTAATAATACCTATAAATGTAACTAATCGACGGTTATGGAAAGTTGAACAAACACGATTAAGAATAGCAAAGTTTGGCAAGAAAGAAAGTTATGCGAATAGGTCCAATGGTAAAAAGTTTGATGATAATTAACTTATTGACGTAAATTAGCCGATTCAAATTGTTGATAAGTTCAAGAAATAATTTTTGGACCAGGAAGTAAAACATCGAGATAAAATTAAACGAGATACCATTGAACAAAATAAAGGCCTATTATGAAAAGCTTTCAGAAGAAATTTATTGACAGCCTTGAATTTTGAATTTGATTGCAGTTAGAACCCTTAGACTACTGCGCATCAAGAGTCAAACAAATTTTGTATCCCCCCGTCAGCGAAGGCATTTCCAGTTAGAAATATAGCATTGAACGAAAAGAATTGGCGAAAAAAAATTGCAAAAAGTTAATTGTGATGTAAAAGATTGCTGGTTGTTCATTGATAAAAGATTTTATATGTAAGCTTGTTGTCCAGATGGTCTCGTTGGAGATGATAGACCAAATGCCCTTATGTTGCTTCTGATATGACAGCTGAGGAAACAATTAAAAGTTTTAAGAATGTTTAAAACATCTTAGAAAAAAATAGTATCAAAAATATTAAGTCATTGCTCGCATATTGTTATTGAATTCAGGGACAGCTTCTCATTCCAAAAAAAAAATATTGTCTTTTCATGATATACACTCTTAAAAGTACCACAACTGTCCAAGTCAACGTGGATCATTAATTTTTAAAAGACAAAATATGAAAAATGAGTGAAATTTACTATCTTTTATCAGAAATCATTGATAGCAGATGCACAAGACAAATACTGATAAGAAATCCAAGTTACACTGAAAAAGCAATTAATAAGACATTAGCAATTAAAAAAAAGAAGAATTTCCAAAGCAATCAGGACGATAATATTACGTTTGTCTTATTTTCTATCTAAATCATTTTTAGTGACAAAGAAATAAAAAAATTGAGAAAGTATTTTGGTAGAAAAGGAATCAACATCATTTATGAAAGACTGAATGTCTTATCAGAAGAAATTAGTTGAATCATGACTCACTAGATGCTTTTACTCAAATCTTTAAGTCCACAGATTTATTTGTATGTAAGCCAAGTATATTAAACATGTACATAAACGATTGTAAAATACTTGAAACCGCTTATGAAAAGGCAATTCAAGTTCTTAGTGAGTCAGTAACTAACCATTGAAGAAATAAGTACTCTAATGGAAAAGTCATTCCTGTGTATGATATCTTACCTAAGTCAATGAAGTACAAACTACACCCCAAAAAAGTTGCATACTTAAAAGCTTACTCTCCTTAAATTCGTGACAAAGATGTAATATTTGAGAATAAAATAAAACAACCAAATTCCTACAGTTGCGGTATTTATACTACAGCATTAGCTCTAACTTCATTTATGGGCCATATAATATTTTATTTATGAGTTTATGGGTAACATAATTATTTATTGGATGTTGTCAAAAAAATTAGCATTTTGTCAAAATTATTTTAAAAAAGCTCCCGTCTTTTTTCTCAGTAAACAGAGAAAAAGAGAATCAAATAGTGGGAGCAGAAAATAATGATAAAGAAAAAGAGATGATCAAAGTCTAAAATGCAAAAAAAAAAATATCATAAAGATGACGAGGACGAAATAAACGAAGGAAATAGATAACATATTAGTCAAGCAGAATATAAAGAAGAAACGTACGATAATGATGACGAAAAATAAGAAAAAATAGTGTACGATAATAGGAAAAATGACTCATAATACTAATAAAAATGAGAGTGATAGCAAGGGTAATGTAAAAGTAAGAAGGATACTGGAGGATATAAAAGAAGGAAGCAGAATGACTTACTGTTCTTGTAAAAACAAGTATAGTAGCTCTAAACTGTTAACTAACTGAAGTGTACTGAAAAATAATACGGATGTAACAAATATAACTTTATACAAAATAAACTAGATAATTACTTTACCATTTCAAAGTTAAGCAAAAAAGGCTTGGAAAATCAATGATTACAACTACCTTTACCAAAATAATGAATGACAACAAAGTATGTGAAAAAAAGTATATAAAAAGAAAGAAAAAAATGATGAGGTTATTATAGCATGTAAATAGTAATAACTATACCAATCAATAACAAAAAACTCTAATGTAATTATTTTTGGATACATAAAATAACTAGACAAAGGGTAAAAAAAGTAACCAGAACAAAAATAGTGCAATAAAGTATAGAAAACTGAAAGATACAAGAAAGATAATATTATTTAAAAGCCAAAAAATTGGTATTGATTTTACCCATAGCCGTATAAACAGTAAGGTATTCATAATCTCAGGCGTGAGGGACCAGAAGCCTATAAGGAGGCCTGTGAGTTTTAGAAATTATTTGTTTTATAAGTGCTGTATTTACAAAAATTTTGTCATCGATCACGTGACATATCCAGTAAAATCTTATGCAACTCATAACATTACTAATTTCATGAGTAATCACGCAATTTTTAAAAAAATCATGTGATCAGTGAAGTGAGAATCAGCGCAAAGTGTTGAGTGATATTTTGCTTCATTTTACGTAATAAGTTGCGTAATCTATCGGACGATAAAACGCGTGATTTCCATAAGTAGGGTTGACTTAAATCACGAAACAAAAAAAAGGTTTAAGTATGTATTCTTAGATGCAACTGTGACCATCTCTGAAGGTATTGGGAGGGGTAGTCCGATGTAACTTTTCTGAGTTCAACCCTATCGCATATCTCTGCAGTGCTGGAATGCAAGCTTCCTCTGTAAAACAAAAAGTAAAGTAGTACAAGCAAAAATCTCTGCTCTTACATTTTCTTAATCATCTCAAAAATTAATGTAACTTTGCAAACAAAAACCAACTGATAAGGGACTCAAAACCTTCCAAATTAAGCCTTGCATCTGTACGACTTAGAAAAATCGAATAATTATTTATACATAAATCGAAATTTTCCGCGGTTTTTAATTATGTACGCAAAAAGTTATTCTACAACAATTATCTTCAGAAGCTATCATTTTTTATCTTTATAAGCGACACATGAGACTATTTTTTAAATTCTATTTTTGGTTTGGCCCTTTTTATGCTAAAAAAAAGTTCTTAGCACCTAGAATAGAAAATTCCCTTTAATAATATCAATGTATTAAATAATGTATTCCTAAGGTTGAAAATACCATTTTCACTGTGTAAGTTGGCCAGCTCACCTTAGAAGGCACTAGAGATTAGAGTCTCTGACTTGCAATAAAAAGTATTTCTATACATTCCTTTCAAATGTAGCACTGCATCTGCATATACAGATATATTTTCTGATATGAAATGTTTTTATTACATTGGTTAAGAACTCTTCTCCCTAGCGCTTACTTTGCTTAGATAGCTAACCTGCTAGCTCTATATTTTTTACTTATTACTATGAAAAACTCTTTTAGAATAAGACTGAGCAAAAAAAACCCCCGATTAAAGTAATGTACCAGCCTTATGGTCACATAACTTGTATCTCATAACGTATGAGTGGGATTAAATTCTATGTCTACCATTATCAGGTCAGATCTCACGCCAAAAACTTACCTAAGATCTCAGCTGTACCAATTATTTATTTGTAATATCTCGAATCCATACGTAAATAATCATCTTACATAAACAATATGCAAGTTTATATTCATTCCGTAAATTTTGAAGTACTTTTGAACAGAAAAGTGAGTTATTGTTAAATTTTAGTATTGTATTAGTTTGATATTAATTTACTACTTGAGACTGGTCTGTCAACTTCATTAATAATAGCTACCAAATGTCAAGCAGTAAGTGCTTACAATATTTGAACTAATAAAGTGAGTATACCACCGCTATGATCTAATACTAAGGCCTTAAATGAGTAAGCTTAAAAAACAAAGATGGGTGAATGTACGACTAAGCTTTTGTAAATCTATAATTTTACTGTTATTATCAATCATTGTAAGTACAGTCTTGTACATTTTTATGCGATTTTTTTTTATTTTAGGATAGATCAGCAGTATTTGCTTATTGACAGAATCATTCAATAGACATCATTTGTCTGTTGGTAGAATTAAGAATTTCGTTAGCTGCCATCCACGTCTCTGTGTAGTTCCTAAGACTGTTGCAAAGCTCTCGTAAGTGGGCTCATGATTCTGAGAAAAAGGCAGTTTCTTTCGCTGATAGTAAGATATCGTGATTTTTACCTAAAACAAGTATTGTGCATGAATTTTACTGTGGACAAAATCCACGTACTCAAATAGTAGATTATATTATTAAGGATGGCATTAACGTATAATATTACAATTGCTGTGTTTTCTTAATTTTTAAAAGGGCCCATAGCTAAACTACTCAGCCGATATTAACGATATAGCTAAGCTTGGCCAATGCACAGATAAGTTTAAATTGTGTTTAATTAATAAAGTTTATTCTGTACAGTGTTGAATAATAAGTGTAAGCGATTTCTTTGTCTAAGGGCTGCTTGACAGTATGTTAGAAAGACTTGTGTGTTACTTTGGTAAAATTGAGAAGTTTTTCAACTTTAACCACCATGAGCACAGCAAATATTATGTGCCAGAATTTAGCTGTATAGAAATAAAATGTGTATTAATTTTATTGACCTAAATTTAATCAGTGAACTGCGATGTTAAACAAATAACAAATGCTAATTAAAGATAGCATTGTCTTTACTAATCTTAAACGTTAGGCCCTTCAGATGATCAGAAAGCTCAAAATTATTAAGAATGAAGATGCAAATAAAATCAAAAGCTAAAGGGTTGAATTCTTAGTACGATAAGAAATATTGTGGTGATGTCACTAGTATACAGTCTATTACGCACCTAGTGAGCAAGGTTAAGAATGTCATAAATTTTACGTTAATAAACGTTAATATAAAATCTAGAGCATTTTTTGACCTCTGAGTGTAGTGTGTATAAGATTTAACATGTCCTAGTGTCCAGAAAGACAATATTGCCGTTTACGCTGTGGATGGGAATGTTTACTCTCCAAGCGCCAGACAAATAAAAAATATTATGTAAAAATATACATAGTGTAAAAAAATTAGATAACTTTTTTTGTATTAATGGCAAATGTTATGGTCGGAATTTGTATGAAATTACTTTTCCTTATGTACGTGCAGTTTCCTTCATTAATAAATATAAAAAAAGGTAAAAATTATTTTTGTTAGCATTAGTCGTTCACAAATGCAACAGGTAGATTGGTTAAAAATAATGACATATAAGGCATTAGTTACAGGAAGTGTAGAAAACGAAAGTGTGTACTAAGAGTTATTATTCTATATTGTTCCAAGGAATGTATGTCAATGAGTATGATGCGTTTGAAAAAGTAAGATTGGCTACCTTTTCAGAGCAGAGCAGAGGTATTAAAGACAAAGCTCATGTTGTTGGAAATAAGCATTGCAGCTTGGAATAGCACTGCGAGATGTTATTATATACCCTGACCGAAACATCCGTTCAAATCTAAAAAGCTGAGTTATACGACATTCTCAAACCAAGAAGTGTTTGTTAAAAATAAGCTTGAGTTTTTGCCCTAAAAGTTTGTCAAGGCCATTAAAAGTGTTCCAGATTGCAACGAAAACTGAGCATACAAGACTATTCTGATGATTTTACAAATTGTTTTGACGGGTGAGTACTTAGTTAAGCTAACGTGGGTGAGTAGCCGTACCAAGAGCTTGGGGAATGAGTTCTCTTAATTTTTGATTGGACTGCACTTTTATAATTGAAACAGACATTTAACATATGCTGTTTTCAGGCTTGACTTTACTATTCCTTGTTAGATCAAGGAGGATGTAAATGTTTTAAAGTCTGATTTTAACTGTGAGAAATAAAATATTTGAGCTTCCAAGTCGCTTTTATAAAGAAATTATTGAGATGGAAAGTATAAAAATACAACTTTTTTTTTAAATATCATTTGATAAGTCACTTGAATACTTAGAAAAAAAGTTGGAGTCTGGAGCTTATGACTATTTACAAGAATCATTGAGTATCAGAGCCAGGTCTGGTCTACTATTATGTTTGACAAATAATACACCTTACATTTCAAAAAATAGTATTTTGGATAAAAAAAAGTTTCATCGTGTAGTAGTTCTTATTCAAAAAAAGATTGCCCCCCCCCCAAAGACCAGCACTCATAAAAAAAGACTTGTAGTTCAAGCATGAGGAGTACCATTGGTTGTTTGCAGATGTTAGATCATGTTAGAGCCTGTAAATTAAAAATTTTTGTAACTTGTCCTTATATCCAGAATCTAACTCTTTTTCTAAGCTTCCAAGTGACTTGTCAAATTGCACTTTTTTTAAAAATATCAAATTTTAATACTTTTTATCCCAAAACTATCTCCATGCAAGTAACTTGGATGCTTAACAAAAATTTGATTCAGCATAAATTTTCAGACTCTGGCGTGGTCTATCATCTGCATGCAACTAGTGACTCAATGTAACTTATTAGAATCTTATTTTGCAGTTAGAATAAGGCTTTAGAAAAATTTTATTTCCCCTTATCTCATAAAAAATCGTTGACTTAAGCCGTAAAACATCATATGTTTAGTAACTGCAACATGTATGATAGAGCAACCCAATCATAAATTGAGAGAACTACTCCAACAAACTCTTGGTGCTACTGCTCACTCACGTTAGGTTAACTACTTATCTGTCTTGAGAAGCGGAAGCATCAAGCGTTTGAGGCTCTGCTCGCAGCAAAGTTAGGCAGATAGTCCACCCTGCTTGGATACAGGGAACGCTAGTTTAAATGATATTAAGACTATTCTGCTGATGCCAAAACATACGTTGATTAAGGACATGAATGATAATAGAAATGCTTTTGATTCATATGTTTGATTAATAAAACCCAAATAAATTCATCATAAATCTTTATTTTAATACTTTTATTTATGGATCGTAGCAGTTGTTAATGTATTACGGTTTATTCTTCAGAGAGGTGTGTTCAAAACAAAATGAAAAAACACTTTAATCTCATTCGAATATACTTCTGTCGGAAAAAGGTACTGTGATATTAAAATAGTTATTGCAAATATGAAATAAAATGTTATAAATAGATCTTATCAATATTATTTTTTGGCTCTCTTACTATATATACAAAAATCTTTATTTATAAATGGCTAAATCAACTAAAAATAAATTATTCTTAGTCTTCTAATAAATCTCTTTTTACATAATTTTTCTGCATAGTACATTTCTCTTTCTTCTAAAGTACAACATAATTTTGATGCATTTTGCATCTATAGATGTACTAAATTTTTAATGTGTTGTAATATTTGAGTGAATATCACATCTTTTTTTAACATACAAGCTCATTATCTTCAAGTCACCCTACCAAAAATCTTAATCATGAATCAATGCTGAATCAGCACTGATTTAAGATTGAAATTAATGCTAAATCAATGCTGAATCAATGCTGAATTAATGCTGAATCAATGCTGAATTAACGTTGATTCCATACAACAATGATCACTGAAATCAGTGCCAAATTACATTATTGATGCAGCGTTGATTCAATATTTGTTTAGCATTGATTCAGTGTTGATTTAATATTGAGTCAGTAGTGGATGAACATTTAGTTTTGAACCCATATATATTCTGTATGAAGTCAGGATTAAATTCTTATGATTTTGTAAAGCTTCTGCCACGTTACTGTATTTAATTGGCTTTGTCTCTACTTGTTGAAGTTATAATATACTTATAATTCACTTCCAAAAATTATTTATTATCTTATAAAGACTATTTACGCATGTGTATAAAGGAAACCAATGAACTACTATGCATCACTACAATAGCATGTGCTTAAATCAGTATTTCGAAGATTGAATCTTTATACATTTTTCGTGTACTTGTATTTAAAGTACCTTTATTTATATGAATCTTACAAAAATTGTATTTTATATAACTATTGGCATTGATAAAAGAATACAGGATTTTTTCACTCTAGGTACATAAATTAAATCTTATGAGTAATGAAATATGTTAGGAACCTCGACAATCCAACGTGCTTAGTTAACCCTAAGACAAACAGAAATATTTTTGAAACATGACGTTTCAACATAGTAAATGATGTTTTCAATAAAAATAATTTTTTCAATAGATGTGCATGTTTCAAGTCATCTTGTATAAGAATCTTTTCAACAAAAGTGTACTCTTTATATTCATAATTATCTGCACCAAATGCCACAAAAAAAATGAATTTACCACTTTTTAAAGTCGCAAATAAATTGTTAGATCGTACAGTTCGTCTCTTACATGATTTAAATAACACCAAATCTTTAATAAGTCTAGAAAAAAGTTGTGGTTTTGTAAATAAACTTAAATTAATATTTTTATTGTATTTGCAATGCAGTTTACTAGAATATCTATTTGCTAAAATTTCAATCTATTTTTCTGTATTCTGCCTACTAACAATCTCAACAAAATCTATCACTGGAGAATAAGTCTTTTTTCACATATGGGTTTTGAAAATTTGACTTCTATACTTGTAGTTTCTAAGGCGGGAGATCTCCAACAGCACTCCCCTTGCAGCTTTCATAAGTTTAAGTATTTGTCTGTTACCATTTTCAAAGACGTACCTGTTATGATAAACGAATGGTCCCCAGTTAGATATACTTCCAGAAGGATGTAGCATTTAATGCAAATTACTACTCATCGTTTTCTTACCATATAATAATTCTGTATTACAAACAAACCATTTTATAAAATTACTAGTAAAAATAAGATTTTCCGACTACGACTGTGTTTCACAAAAATGTGAGAGGCCTTCACAAGAAGTTCCCAGTGCTTACTATATATTTAAAAATCTGGTATAAGTTGTAAGACCACTAAATTATGATAAAGTAGTCAGTTCTTCCATTCCCTACCCCCCCAATACTTACGGTCTTACATATGACGAGTGAGGCAAGCTATTTAAGTTGGCACTTGCAAAAAGTTCAAAGCATTACCTAGTACTTAGATATGATCTTTTTTAATTGAAAATGGTTGGCAAGTTGTTGAAAACCAATAGTCAGCAAACTGTCGGCAACCTCCGATACATAAGTCATAAAGATTGTCTGGACAGAAACCTTTAACAGTATTAAAACCATGTAATCCAACTAAGGGAGAGTAACACATGACACCCTGCATGGGAGTACCAGTTTCTTCAGCTTTAGCCATCTGAGATATGTTGTCAATTCGTTTCTCTGATCAGGAATATAATTTAGTAACGGATACTAAATAACTTTTCGACTTTGAAACATAACTAGTTTACCTGGATGAAGGCCCCAGGAACACCCATACCTTACGTTATATTGATGCGTTTCCTGCATAGGAGCTTTGGCAACTGAGTCAACACATGAAAAAAATGCATACAGTTTTACCTTGTTAGTTTGGTTCACAAACGCTCGAAAATACACGTCCATGATTGGCTTATTTTGACCAAACCATAAAGCCCACGTTATTGGATTTGAAGTTCGTATACGTTCAGGCAATTCATTAATTATGATTTGCATTGGCCAAATAGAATATTTTAAGCTTTTAAAGAATGGTGAGCCACCACTGTTAAATATGCATGTACCATGCAACTTATCAGCTTGTAACGTAAGCTTATTGATAAATTTAATATACTCCTTGCCATCATAAATGTCATTCATTAAGGTATTATTGTTTTGCCCGTTGTGTACCACATTATAATAATGTTCTTTGTTTTTTTTTAGTAAGTGATTTACTCTATCGCTGGTGTCAAACGTAATAAAAAAATTCGTATTTGATCCCTTTAGTTGAACATTTCCATTGCACGTGAAACATTTGACAGGGACTTCTTTTTTATCACATTCTCTAAGGTAAATCTTACAATGAATCTAACATTATTAAAAGTGTTAAAAAGTTAATGAAAACGATGTATTGTATCCGAGATGATTGGGCCATCTAGAAAACTATTAAACATTTTAGTTAAATCTCTTATGGCACTCACTGACAGTGAATGCGTTATTGAATACTTAGGTATACAGAGTAGTATCTTACATCTGATTACAGTAAAAGATGCTTCCACAAAACAGCTTCTACTCTCCTTAGATAAGAATTCTTGTAAAAAATTCTGCTGCTGCTCCTCTTTACCATCATTGTAATTTGAGCTGTCGCTTACTTGATCGTCACTTGATTCATGTAACAACGATACATCAGAGTCCTAATAAGCGTTTTTATATTAATTTTAGATTGTGTGTAATATAAATAAAGTATCAAATTAACTATAATGAAAAATTCGATAATTGTAAATTGTTGTACATGTGCATAATTTTCTTATATTTTTGGGATTAACACTTTTAAAATTATTTTCAAACATGCTTCACTATAGGTTCCATCCCAATAAAAAGAGGTAACAGGTACAACAGTAGCTTGTTTTTCTTATACAGATGTACTTTTTTATACATTATGACGATTCAAATTGGTATTGTAAGATTAGGAAGAAAATTGTCGAGGCAGCACTCTACTTAAAGTAGTTCTAGTAGTACTTACAAGATGCTCTTGCCGTGGTAGTGGTATATCGTCTTCTGAGTAAGTATCATTCGTTTCTTTATGCATATAATTCCTTAATGAAAAATGGTTAATATTCTTATCATGATGAATTTGTTGGCTGTGATAACTGCTGTTACCTCTATGATCTTAATTATAATCATTATCATCGTCATTTTCATCGTCGTCAATATCAGCATCATTGTCTTACTCATGAAGAGTATTCCACTTTAAACGAGCACTGCACTCTCGAACTGCGTTTAAAGTCAATAGCTGGAAGAAAGATTGATAACTACAGTATAAGACAGGCAAAGAAAAGTCTGACTGTAAGATATTTACATTGATATTCCATACCTTTTCAACCTCATTCTCGTGTACCATCTCATTGACAAATGAAAATGTACAATTGACATGTTCTGGATCGTGTGTTCCAAAAACACTGAAAAAGTTCCGTAACAAAAACGAAGTAAGTTTCACCATGTTTCTACAGATTTTTTAATAAACGATTTTATATTCTTATCAGACAATTAAAGATGGCTCACCATCTTATGATCAGAACTGAATGATTCATTAACGTCATTAAAATTACGTTTGATAGGTTCTTTATTTTTAGGCAGTTGATTAAAATTCTCTTTCAGGTATTGAAAGTACTTTTATTTTCGTGGCATGTTTCAAGATGAACTGCATACACAGTTTCTTAATTTGTTTACATAAATGAAGTTAGCATAAATCACGTGAAAGAATTGTACACTTCTGAGATTAAAGATGTACCGCCCCGAAATATTCCAACGGCAGTTAGATAAACGTGTTTTGTTTACACGATTTGCAGGCTACCAGTATTTCTATGACAGTGTACAAAATATAATCTGGTCATGGCAAAAAGAATAACAAGTTCATTTACTGGCCTAAAAGTGGCAGCACCAGAGGGTGCAAAAAAGAACGCCATTCTATTGATTATATACCACCACTCCTGATTAGCTGTTTCGGTAAGATTTTAATGTGTATCAGTGGGATGGAAGTCAGGGGGACCGCAACGGAACAGACTTTTAGAAATCAGGAGTGGCAGTGGCATAGTATGAGCCCTCTCTTGCACCTTCGGAGATCCCCTGACCCCTGGCCTGGTCGTGCACTCTACTCATACCTCTTTGGTGTTGTTCACTCAGAGTACTCTAGGTCCCGATTCACATAAGTGAACATAACATACGTGAGCTTACGTGCATCTTTCAACAAAGCAAATAGATAGGATTGACTAAAGAGTTAACGAAGCTGCCACGTTGCTGAATGACTGTTCCGTTCTAGTCCCCCCAACCTACACCATCGTAACTACGTACTGCATTTCAATTGTACAATTGGCCTTGTGTACAATTCGGCCTTTAGATGCTACCAACAAGACTTTTATTAGAATTGTACTCTTCTACAAAGCCTTAAGTTTATTGATCCCGCGTACAGCAGCTGCATAGTTGCACATCCGTATCACATGCTTACGAATTCCTAACACGAGTTTATTTGTTCTAAATAGTGTTCGTACAAAAAAAAATGCTTAAAAAAGTGGCAGTACTCCAGAATAAAATTCTATTACAAAGACTGGCTTGACTCACACACTGGTGCTGTTTATCGCTGATAATGAAATCTCTATAATAGAAATGGAGAACATCAAGGAGTTTCTGAAACACTCTCAGAAAACGAAAACGATTTTCGAGAAAAAAAGTCTACCTGGGTAGAAAAAGTCAAGATGACCAATTTTGTTCTATTAAAATATTTGCTTTTGGTTGTAAGTGCATTTAAATTGTAGGAGTAATTGATAATCAGATTATGTGTTGTTTTTTCATATCGTGCAGTAATTAGCTGTTAGCTTCACAGATTTATACTGCAGTGGTCTATTATTCACACAATAAATTACATTGCAGCTAGAAAAGACATGGTTCCGCGTCGAGATAAAGGAAAACGCTTGAGGAAAGGAAATTACTAGAGAAATTTCGATGCTAGAAAAAGATTTAAATATTCTTCTTCAGATTCGGAGAATATTCGTCATGACGAATCCGATAGCAGCACAGCTTCTAAGGTAATGTGATATATTATATGTGTATATGTGTGTGTGTGCCACATATGTAACATATTTAAAAACAATGTTTTAGGAAATAGAAAGTTATTCAAATCCAGAAAAAACTGCTCCAGTGCGACGATCTCTTGAGAAAAAAGAAGAATTTTGATGATTTCTAACAACCTTGAGTTTGTTAAATTTACTGAAAATCATGCTAACAATCACATAATTGATCCTTTTTTAATAGACGAGCTGTACTCTATTGACTGCTGCGTCTAAATTCTCAGTGATGTGATCAATGAACAAAAAAATGATTGCACGATAAACACATTAAGAGTATTTAGTGTATTTTTTAAGAAGTTGTGAAGGTGAACAAATGATTAAAGTAAAAAGTAATTTGCAAAGTTGTATAATATTAAACACGATTTTTGCTGTTTCACACTGTTTCTAATGCTTGATCATTGCGTTGTCTGTCATACAGCTTAATCAACGTATGTTTTGGCATCAGCAGAATAGTCTTAATATCATTTAAACTAGCGTTCCCTGTATCCAAGCAGGGTGGACTATCTGCCTAACTTTGCTGCGAGCAGAGCCTCAAACGCTTGATGCTTCCGCTTCTCAAGACAGATAAGTAGTTAACCCAACGTGAGTGAGCAGTAGCACCAAGAGTTTGTTGGAGTAGTTCTCTCAATTTATGATTGGGTTGCTCTATCATACATGTCGCAGTTATTAAACATATGATGTTTTACGGCTTAAGTCAATGATTTTTTATGAGATAAGGGGAGATAAAATTTTTCTAAAGCCTTATTCTAACTGCAAAATAAGATTCTAATAAGTTACATTGAGTCACTAGTTTCATGCAGATGATAGACCACGCCAGAGTCTGAAAATTTGAAAACTTTCTAACCAATCTCCAAGTGCTGAATCAAATTTTTGTTAAGCATCCAAGTTACTTGCATGGAGATAGTTTTGGGATAAAAAGTATTAAAATTTGATATTTTCAAAAAAAGTAAAATTTGACAAGTCACTTGGAAGCTCAGAAAAAGAGTTAGATTCTGGATATAAGGACAAGTTACAAAAATTTTTAATTTACAGGCTCTAACATGATCTAACATCTGCAAACAACCAATGGTACTCCTTATGCTTGAATTACAAGTCTTTTTTTATGAGTGCTGGTCTTTGGGGGGGGGGGCAATCTTTTTTTGAAAAAGAACTACTACACGATAAAACTTTTTTTTATCCAAAATACTATTTTTTGAAATGTAAGGTGTATTATTTGTCAAACATAATAGTAGACCAGACCTGGCTCTGATACTCAATGATTCTTGTAAATAGTCATAAGCTCCAGACTCTAACTTTTTTTCTAAGTATTCAAGTGACTTATCAAATGATATTTAAGAAAAAAGTTGTATTCTTATACTTTCCATCTCAATAATTTATTTATAAAAGTGACTTGGAAGCTCAAATATTTTATTTCTCACAGTTAAAATCAGACTTTAAAACATTTACATCCTCCTTGATCTAACAAGGAATAGTAAAGTCAAGCCTGAAAACAGCATATGTTAAATGTCTGTTTCAATTATAAAAGTGCAGTCCAATCAAAAATTAAGAGAACTTATTCCCCAAGCTCTTGGTACGGCTACTCACCCACGTTAGCTTAACTAAGTACTCACCCGTCAAAACAATTTGTAAAATCATCAGAATAGTCTTGTATGCTCAGTTTTCGTTGCAATCTGGAACACTTTTAATGGCCTTGACAAACTTTTAGGGCAAAAACTCAAGCTTATTTTTAACAAACACTTCTTGGTTTGAGAATGTCGTATAACTCAGCTTTTTAGATTTGAACGGATGTGTCGGTCAGGGTATATAATAACATCTCGCAGTGCTATTCCAAGCTGCAATGCTTATTTCCAATAACATGAGCTTTGTCTTTAATACCTCTGCTCTGCTCTGAAAAGGTAGCCAATCTTACTTTTTCAAACGCATCATACTCATTGACATACATTCCTTGGAACAATATAGAATAATAACTCTTAGTACACACTTTCGTTTTCTACACTTTCTGTAACTAATGCCTTATATGTCATTATTTTTAACAAATCTACCTGTTGCATTTGTGAACGACTAATGCTAACAAAAATGATTTTTACCTTTTTTTATATTTATTAATGAAGGAAACTGCACGTACATAAGGAAAAGTAATTTCATACAAATTCCGACCATAACATTTGCCATCAATACAAAAAAAGTTATCTAATTTTTTTATACTATGTATATTTTTACATAATATTTTTTATTTGTCTGGCGCTTGGAGAGTAAACATTCCCATCCACAGCGTGAACGGCAATATTGTCTTCCTGGACACTAGGACATGCTAAATTTTATACACACTACACTCAGAGGTCAAAAAATGCTCTAGATTTTATATTAACGTTCATTAACGTAAAATTTATGACATTCTTAACCTTGCTCAGTAGGTGCGTAATAGACTGTATACTAGTGACATCACCACAATATTTCTTATCGTACTAAGAATTCAACCCTTCAGCTTTTGATTTTATTTGCATCTTCATTCTTAATAATTTTGAGCTTTCTGATCATCTGAAGGGCCTAACGTTTAAGATTAGTAAAGACAATGCTATCTTTAATTAGCATTTGTTATTTGTTTAACATCGCAGTTCACTGATTAAATTTAGGTCAATAAAATTAATACACATTTTATTTCTATACAGCTAAATTCTGGCACATAATATTTGCTGTGCTCATGGTGGTAAAAGTTGAAAAACTTCTCAATTTTACCAAAGTAACACACAAGTCTTTTTAACATACTGTCAAGCAGCCCTTAGACAAAGAAATCGCTTACACTTATTATTCAACAGTGTACAGAATAAACTTTATTAATTAAACACAATTTAAACTTATTTGTGCATTGGCCAAGCTTAGCTATATCGTTAATATCGGCTGAGTAGTTTAGCTATGGGCCCTTTTAAAAATTAAGAAAACACAGCAATTGTAATATTATACGTTAATGCCAACCTCAATAATATAATCTACTATTTGAGTACGTGGATTTTTTCCACAGTAAAATTCATGCACAATACTTGTTTTAGGTAAAAATCACGATATCTCACTATCAGCGAAAGAAACTGCCTTTTTCTCAGAATCATGAGCCCACTTAGAAGAACTTTGCAACAGTCTTAGAAACTACACAGAGACGTGGATGGCAGCTAACGAAATTCTCAATTCTACCAACAGACGAATGATGTTCATTGAATGATTCTGTCAACAAGCTAATACTACTGATCTATTCTAAAATAAAAAAAAATCGCATAAAAATGTACAAGACTGTATTTACAATGATTTATAATAACAGTAAAATTATAGATCTACAAAAGCTTAGTCGTACATTCACCCATCTGTGTTTTTTTAGCTTACTCATTTTAGGCCTTAGTATTAGATCATAGCGGTGGTATACTCACTTTAATTGTTCAAATATTGTAAGCACTTACTGCTTGACATTTGGTAGCTATTTTTAATGAAGGTGACAGACCAGTCTCAAGTAGTAAATCAATATCAAACTAATACAATACTAAAATTTAACAATAACTCACTTTTCTGTTTAAAAGTACTTCAAAATTTACGGGATGAATATAAACTTGCATATTGTTTATGTAAGATGATTATTTACGTATGGATTAGAGATATTACAAATAAATAATTGGTACAGCTGAGATCTTAGGTAAGTTTTTGGCGTGAGATCTCACCTGATGATGGTAGACATAGAATTTAATCCCACTCATACGTTATAAGATACAAGTTATGTGACCATAAGGCTGGTACATTACTTTGATCGGGGGGTTTTTTTGCTCAATCTTATTCCAAAAGAGTTTTTTATAGTAATAAGTAAAAAATATAGAGCTAGCAGGTAAGCTAACTGAGCAAAGTAAGCGCTAGGGAGAAGAGCTTTTAACCAATGTAATAAGAACATTTCATTTCAGAAAATATATCTGTATATGCAGATGCAGTGCTACATTTGAAAGGAATGTATAGAAATACTTTTTATTGCAAGTCGGAGACTCTAATCTCTAGCGCTTTCTAAGGTGAGCTTGCCAACTTACACAGTGAAAATGGTATTTTCAACCTTAGGAATACATTAATTGATACATTAATGTTATTAAAGTGAATTTTCTATTCTAGGTGCTAAGAACTATTTTTTAGCATAAGAAGAGCTTAACCAAAAACAGAATTTAAAAAATAGTCTCATGAGTCGCTTATGAAGATAAAAAATGATAGCTTTTGAAAATAATTGTTGTTGAATAACTTTTTGGGTACATAATTAAGAACCGCGAAAAATTTCGATTCATGTATAAATAATTATTCGATTTTCCTAAGTCATACAGATGCAAGGCTTAATTTGAAAGGTTTTGAGTCCCTTATCAGTTGGTTTTTGTTTGCAAAATTACATTAATTTTTGAGATGATTAAGAAAATGTAAGAGCAGAGATTTTTGCTTGTACTATTGTACTTTTTTTTTTACAGAGGAAGCTTGCATTCCAGCACTGCAGAGATATGCGATAGGGTTGAACTCAGAAAAGTTACATCGGACTACCCCTTCCAATACCTTCAGAGATGGTCACAGTTGCATCTAAGAATACATACTCAAACCTTTTTCTTGTTTCGTGATTTAAGTCAACCCTACTTATGGAAATCACGCGTTTTATTGTCCGATAGATAACGCAACTTATAACGTAAAATCAAGCAAAATATCACTCAACACTTTGCGCTGATTCTCACTTTACTGATCACATGATTTTCTTAAAAATTGCGTGATTACTCATGCAATTAGCAATGTTATGAGTTGCATGAGATTTTACTGGATATGTCACGTGATCGATGACAAAATTTTTGTAAATACAGCACTTATAAAACAAATAATTTCTAAAACTCACAGGCCTCCTTATAGGCTTCTGGTCCCTCACGCCTGAGATTATGAATACCTTACTGTTTATACGGCTATGGGTAAAATCAATACCAATTTTTTGGCTTTTAAATAATATTATCTTTCTTGTATCTTTCAGTTTTCTATACTTTATTGCACTATTTTTGTTCTGGTTACTTTTTTTACCCTTTGTCTAGTTATTTTATGTATCCAAAAATAATTACATTAAAGTTTTTTGTTATTGATTGGTATAGTTATTACTATTTACATGCTATAATAACCTCATCATTTTTTTCTTTCTTTTTATATACTTTTTTTCACATACTTTGTTGTCATTCATTATTTTGGTAAAGGTAGTTGTTATCATTGATTTTTCGAACCTTTTAACATATTAACTTTATCATTAACTACAAAACATATTAAAAAAGGGAGTATCAACTTTTTACCACTAGAGGGCAAGTGGTTATGTTTTTAATTTTACTTTACATTGACTAAGCCTCTTTCGTAATCTATTTCATGGAGTAACTTCAATAATTAATAGTCTGTAGCAGGCTTTAGTAACGTGTGACATGAAAATTACCTCTTAGTCTATTGTAACATCGGTGTATCCACATTAATTTTTTTTTCTCGCTTCAAAACTTTCCGTGCCGATTTTAAAACACAAAATGCAGGAGCCAATGTGCATCTGCAAAGAGGTGAATCACCTACAAGAATTCTCGTTGCTAAGGCACTACGACCATGCATGACTCACATATATGCACGCTGGCCCACGCTGACCGGAAATGCAAAATAAAATATTTTTCTACAACCATAGATACAAAAGTTTAACTGGCAACAGTTAAACTGAAATATTAAATACAAATATAATGTTAGAAAGACTTGAGGTTAAACATTAGGATAGCTTAGAATTAACACATAGAAATAAGCGAAAATATTATTACAAGTCAGAATCGTCACAAACAACCAGTACGTACTACACCACTAGCAAACAACTACATTACATACTTACTATAGTAACCTTCAAAGAACAATTTGATTTTTACCATTCAAGTTAGCAAACTCATTATTTATAGAGTAACCATTTTTTCATTGAATTAATAATTTTATACACATACTGCAATAGTCTAATTTGTAATTTAGTTGACTGCTAACACTTTTTCCCGAATGTAAAAGAAAAACGGAAAATAACCCTTCCCTTTTTCTTGACTCGAAGAGAGAGTCCGTATGCCTACCTCCAATAGGGATAACAGAGTTCTGATTCCCCAGGGTACCACGAGACGACTCCCTCTCCAACTACTAGCAGCAGAAAAACATGTTTACCAAAATAATACCAAAATTCCGCATTATTTTCGTTACACTATAAACATTCAAACTACCGATAAAACAAATTATGTTAACTCACAACAAGCCAAGCACTAGTATTCAAAGAACTGCTATTCTTATTATCATTATTATTATTATTGTTATTATTATTATTATTATTATTGTTATTACTATTATTATAAATACTACCGCTAATTATAAGTTAGTTCGGCCGCAGCCACCGTTTTCGCGCTTAAGTAGTAGTATTAACTAAAAACTCACGGATCGTTTGTTCACCCTAGCATCAACCAAATTGTTAAGCGATTTTCACCGCTCTTTTTGCAATGAGCTTAGCTGAACGAACAACCAATGTGTAGCATTAGTAAATATTAACAATACCTGGTCGTAATGTTAAGATTAAAATGTATTGAAATTTTCCTAACTTTTGATGTAAAAGAGAAAGAAAGGGCATGATACAGTGAATCACCTTCCCTTCTCTTGACGCACAGAGGAGAACAAGCTGGATGTGGGATATGCCAATTTCTGAGTGGCTAAACTAGAGCAGTTCTAGAAAATTAGATTTTTGGCTATTATCATTTCTGCAAGATTTTCCCCCGGCCAGCTCTCTTGCGTTGTTATCGAATCAGCGCGTCACTGAGGTCCGCTTCTCGCAATAAAAATGCCCGTGGGCCCAGAGGAAAATCAGTTCGTAGTTTGGAATTCGACTAGACTCAACTCGGCTCGACAATAGCCCTTCAAAGTGAACTGAGTAGTAAGAGTCCACTTCTGCTACAACCCAGTCTACTGCGAAGCGAGGTAAAGTCAGTTTAGTTCAGCACGCGAAATTCGACGATACCCTTCAAAGTAGACTGAGTAGTGAGAGCCCGACTCTGCTACAACCCAGTCTACTACGAAGCGAGGACACAGTCGAATTTTTTTATCACTCTCGAACGATCAACTGGCTCCCAGAGTCCGCCTCTACTGCCACTTGATCTTCTTCGAGCGTAGTTTCTGTCTACGCTGGTTCAACGCCCGTAGCAACTTTCACGTTTAAATAAAAGTAAGTGACCAAGTATTATATTTCTAAGGATTCCTTTTTCTGATCAAGTGTTTCCTTTTGCGCGAGTGCCATTACTCGCCATAGTATTGGTACTCGTTGATCACTGGGAAGTTAAAGTGTTTTTTGTTTTCGCGAACGCCATATTAGTACCCGAGGATCACCGGGAAGTACAAAGTGTTTTGTTAGCGCGAATGCCATTACTTGCTATAAGATTAGTACCCACGGATAACCGGGAAACATAAAGTGTTTTTTTTTGCGCAAATGCCATTACTCGCCAAAGTATTGGTACCTGTGGATCACCGGGAAATACAAAGTGTTTTTCACGAACGCCATTACTCGCCACAGTATTGGCAACCGTCAGTCACCAGAAATAGCAAATCAACCACGCACATACCATTGCTCTCCGCGGTAATAATAAGGACCGATCGGATTAAGGCAAATACTATGATATTAGTGAGTCAAAGTCAAATTACGTACGATACCCTTACTCGTGACGGTGTTAACAGTTTTTTGATCGTGAACGAGGTATACACCGCTTCTGGTAAAAGAAAGCTGCGAGCAAGTGCATCGGAATATTGCACAGCAGTCAGTCTTAATCGCGTGAAAGCAGTCGTAGCCCTTTTTCGAGTACCGCGTCGTTAAGTTAAATTACCCCTTTAACCGCGCATCCCACCTACGCGCCCAGTGTAAGTCCCGAGCTATTGAGCGAAAGCTTAGGCTCGAATAATACGTTGCGCTGACGTAACACTATGTTGAGCAACACCACATCTCATAAGATTTTATGTCTCATAAAATTATGATCGTTTCTGAGCATATATGGCGTAGAAAAAATTTAATTTTACTTATATATGAAGAGAAGTCACGTAAGCCACTGTAATTGCTAACCGCAAAAACTACTCAACTGATTTTGCTGAAATTTTGTATACTTATGCTTAACACTTCCTAGATGGTTTTGGTACAGTTTTAAATTATTTGACATGTTAAAAAACCGACTCAAATCCTTTATCAAGATTCAAACAGCAGCATTAATGTTTCCAAATAAAGAATTCATTAGGAGAGACGTCAGCTTAACGTTATAATTCTTATAGTTTTTAAGTAAGTAGAACAATATGTATTTGTATTCATTGTGGCGATACGAAATAGAGAGATTACGCTCCAGGACTTTGTTGCTCTGATAAAAAAGTTGTAAGACTGAAAAAAATAATTATTTAATCATGTATTTTTGTCAGTCTTTAGTCCTAACAGTGTAAAAAACAGCCCTATTTATCCATTATAACGTGATAAAGTGTGAATCAACGACGCTTTAGGGCTAATTACCACTTTATTGCGTAAGCAATGCATTGTTCTTTTCAGCATGATTATATTTTTTCTCTTTTCTCATAGCTTATTAACGGAGGGCAGCTAGTTGTTCATATTTTGAAAGCCCTACAACTATCTACTCCTAATAATCGCACTTACCAAGCACGGACAACGGCTTATTACTGAAGAATAATTTTAAGACAGAGATTTAGAGATCAACCACATAATATTTAGTGATAATTATTTGTCTTACAATGAACTTCGATGAAGAATAATCATTTTGAAACTATATTCTAAAATTTTCAAAATTTTTGCACCACTTTTAATACAGCTAACTATCGTTAATAAGCATGAGTAATAAGTACACTTCCTCAATTTAACCCAACGTTTGACTTTAAGCTAATGCATTTTCCTAACTCCTGTAGACTGATATGTAGTTCAGTGTTTGCTTGCAATGTAATCGTTCCTTACACTGGATTTCAGTCTATTTTCAAAACTATTACATAGTGGTCGGTCAATTGAGCAAAAATGTTTTTCAACACATACTTTACTTATCTTCATTTTAAAAATTTTTGACTCAAAATTATGATATTGGGCAATAATGAATATAAAAAATTTTCTACGTACAAAAAAAAAACAGGAAATTTTTTAAGCAAGCAAATGCCTAAGCAAAAGAGGATAAGAGAAAAGCTACGTTATTATTGTGTCAATAATAAAAGTAAGTTTTTGAAGGTACATTTGTGTGAATTTCAAGAGGCATTGTTAATTTCATGCAAACAGTGCAACAACCTCGCTTCATACCGAAAACCGTTGCTTAAGCACTATAAATAATGGGGAAAATTGTGTTAGGACTACCGAAATGACGACTGAAAGTTTTACGCAACTTTATAAAGGTATTCTGGCGTTTTCTAAACCATGGTTCTAAAAATAGTATTCTTGAATGTTTGAACTATGGCTTGATTGTAGACATAGGAAAAGTAGAGTGTGATAAGAAAAACAATGATGGATAGTGTCACTTTTACCGTGAATTATTTAAAACAGATAGTTAATAAATTATCTACAAAAAAAGAATACACACGAATGTCAGTTTAAGTACCTAAAAAAAAAAAAACTTAAGCGTCACCACAAAATACTTTTTTTTTCAAATTTACAGATAAACTTAATTGTAAAGTGTGTGGTTTTGAAAAATATGTGTAACAAATTTATTTACACACTTATACACAGACCTAATTTTACTTATAATGCGTACTATCATAAGAAATTATTTCAGTTGTTTTCATTTCAATTGTGTTCCACATAACTTTTCAATGTTTTTGGTACGTATTCCAAAAGCAAGTCAAGTCCGCATAAGTCACCTTGTATGAATGTATATAGGCATGACAGGATGAATATGCACCTGCAGTCCGCAGTTTCTGCACTTACAATATGTATGTATGTACGTATATTGGTTTTTACAGTTTTAGCTAAGAAGTTGGAATTAATACGCTCCAACCCGTATAAATTCTTTGAAAAAAAAATTTTTTGTAATCATTGTATTAGAAACCCTGCTTAATGTTTCCAAATTTTTTATTTAAAACTATTTTTTATGAGTAGACATTAAAAGAAAATTGTAGAATACTTCTAAGAGCTAAAATAATTTAAACGCTTCTGATTTGAAGTGTGGACTTGTAAAAACAACACCAAACATGCACAAAATTAATAGCATAATTACACTGTAAGGCAAACATTGTTGTTGAACATAAATCGACGTATTGTTGTATTCTTAAACAGTAAGATGTAAAGCTGCACTTCTAAAATATTTTTTTTTTTGTAAAACAGTTCGTGTCTTCTTATGAATTAGATTTGTTTTTATCCTAGATTATATTTGTTTTTCTTAAAATAACTTTGTATGGTTTATAAAACAATGTTAAATACAACTACAATTCCGACATGTACGTTTTATGAAAAGTGAAAAAAGATTAACATGAAATTGTAGTATGAAGGAACACAGACGTGGCTTGGCTAGTCTGGTCAAGTCAGCTTCCGTATGTTGGTACACCGTTGAACAATTGATGAAACAATAGTACACCTAATAGTGCAGTTAATACAGCTGATTTTAGTGGCAGCCATGGGTAAGTGGTCAGCTTAAAATCTCACGAATCCTAAGTTGATCGGGTATGGCACATAAGTATGTGGCCTATGAATCGGCTTGAGGTGGCAGTCCCATGGCTGCCGTGTCCAGGAGTCGAGGAAGAAGGTGAAGTAATTAAATGCTTGTTAACATTAACAAAAAAAGGTTTAATATTCACTAGTAAAAAAGGGCTTCTCAAGGAAGCTACAGAATGTGTGCTCGCAATGACGGTTGAGACTTCTCTGCTCACGCAGTGGCCTGCACGACGAGCAGAGACGCGGGGAAAAGAGAAGCGGAGAAAGGCTAAAGAGCTACTCTTTTACCAACGGTTGCACAGCAGGGTTGGGTCCCCACACGGGTTTGAGCCCTAGCTCCATCTTATGGGAAAGCTATTCACTACAATAATTCAGATACTTCAATCCGTTCATTAAATATGGCGAATTGAACTGCTTTCCATTTACACGAGAATCACCGAAGCTTGTTCCATAACAGCTGTCACCTAAATTAACATTATCAACAAAAACTCTCGTGTGTTTATTTTTTTCTCAATGTACTGGTTAAATGTGGCAGAAGTATGTTCATGCGGTACTATTACTATAAGTTAAACTTAGATGGAAGTAAATGCTTGTATTCAGAACTCTTAACATTCTGCTATTTTTAAATAAAAACTACGTTGATGCTTAAGAAAAGAATTAAAAACTGGACATAAAGATCAATTAAATTAATACACTTACCATCGTTTTCTAAGAGACTGTTATCTTTTAAGATACTGTTATTAATCGTGAATCCTTAGATTTGCGTTTCTTGTGTAGAGAATCTTCTTAATTATTAGCAGATTTTTTTTCAGCGTGTTTAATCAATTCTTTGCAAATTCTGTCTACTAAGTGCTTAATCGTTGGCTCACTTTTACAGATTTGAGCCGATCACTTGGTTCAGATTTGTATTTTGAGAATATTTCATTAAAATTTGACAGACACTAGAAAATATACATTTTTTAATTGTATTATTGAATACTTGCGTAATATATGTTTGCAACTTTTTTGTCATAGTTATCGATTTATAGGTTACTACCTCTAAAGCAATTAATGCTTAGAAAATAACAAAATCGTCCAATCACTTAGAAAAACATTGTGTTTGTATTCACAACCATATTGATAATGAATATAAGTTCTTAATTGAGTTGTTATCGCTTCTTAGATTATGCTTGTATTTTCCTTTAACATTGTTTGATTCCAGTCTACTGGTGTACTAACAGCTACAATGTTATGATAAGTTCTATTTAGCAAATTTTAAACAATGCTATTAACCAAGTGCGTGCTGTTGAAGGAAAAGACTGGTTCTCCTTATCACTTTGGGTGGCAGTTTTCTGGGACAGGCGAATTAGGGCTGTACTGCGTAGTTACTATTTTAACTTTTTTTTTCTTCAATTGATAAAAGACGGAGGGAACTTACTATTGGCAGCACCTAGTGATTAAAAAATTCCCTTAATAAATTAATTGGACAGGTTACCATTTTACCTTTTTTTTGGAGAATGGATTGCTTTTCTTGTCAGCTCTTCTATAAGTCTTACTAATCTTAGTTCTTTTTCGACAGTTGAACAAATACCTTGGCTTAAGTCTTCACAAATGTCCTGTTTTTAATAGTCATTTTCATTTGACAATGCCTTTTTTACGTAATAACTATGATGAAAACACAAAATTTTGTTTTTACCGGGGAAAAATTGTACAGTGTCGTCTATCCATTTATCCAATCTTGGGTTTGAGATTCCAAAAAATATAATATTATATATACATTATCTTGTATACTTATGTTTTTACATTTTTTTCTAGGAAAAAAAAAAGTAATGTAGAAGTACTAGTAGCTAGTGACCATGTAAAATTACTAAAAAAGAGTTTAATGTCCTAAATATCAATATTGCTGTAGGCAGACAAACTACATGATAAAAATTGAAAGATCTTGGATAGCTATTCTTGAATAGTTCCATCAAATTTGCTGTGGTTATGAACAGAAGTATTACAAACAACAGGTAACGTACAAGAAAAATAAGTCCTTGGGTACTTACAATGACGGTTTGTGAATGGTTGTACTTGCTTCGTGAAACGAAGAATTTGACTCATTTTTTTTTTTATACAACTTATAGGTAAGTTAATAAAGCAACCCACATCTGTATCAGATTTATACATACGAAAATTTTTGTAAATTGTTAAATTGTGTTGGTTATAAAAAACTTAATCTCCCTTGGGCAAGGACAGTTAGTACTACATTTACTTTATTCTTTAGTTGCAAAAGCATACAAAATTTTATTTACAAGAAAACTTCACAAAGTAGTAGAAAGTAGCTAGATTCTTTTTTAATCGTGTAAGAAATTCGTAACTTGTCAAAATTATTTAAAGTTGAAATCTTATATATGATATTTAATGTACTAACTTTATTAAAGCATGAGGCATAAAATTACGTCAACCATACATATCATATTCATCAATAGGCGATCAACCAACTCACATCTTTGTTCTATTGTACTTATGATGACTTGATAAAATTTTTTAAAATATTGCTGATAAATTATCGGTAAAATTTGCCACATTTTCTCACCATGGGCCCAAAGTGCAACTGCCGCTTTGCGCCTTTGGGTCACACTTTGCACTGCACCCTTTGGGAAAAGTACTTTGGGCCCTCAGTAAGAAAAATACTTCTCCGCCCTCGGGTGGTTTTGGGAGGCTGGTACTTCCTCGGGCGAAAAAGCAGTTTTCCGGAACTCATTCGAAAAGTCTCCTTTACGAACCTCGTTACGGACCTCACCTTTGGCTCGGGCAGCAAACCTCTCGGTTCGCAAACAGAGACTTTTCAAACTCGTAGAAAAACTACCATTACGCGACACAGGCACCAATATACAACAATCAGGCCTTTTGGGCGCTCATGTTTGTACTTTGTGCCCTAGTGACGTAATGCACCATTTTGGGTTAAAAAATTAGTAGTTTTCCTACGAGTTTGAAAAGTCTCTGTTTGCGAACCGAGAGGTTTGCGGCCCGAGCCGAAGGCGAGATCCGTAACGAGGTTCGTAAAAGAGACTTTTCGAACGAGTATCGGAAAACTGCTTTTTTGCCCGAGGAAGTACCAGCCTCCCAAAACCACCCGAGGGCGGAAATAGTACGGAAATAAGAGGGCGCTTGTTGTAGGTCGCGTATAATGTTTTTCTTACTAAGGGTGCAAAGTGCAATTTTGCACCCAATAAATCACTTTGCGCCCTAGGGCAGAAAAGTATTTTGGGCCCGGAGAACGCAAAAAACTTTTCTGCCCATGCGCCCAAAGTGATTATAAGGGCGCAAAGTGTGACCCGAGGGCGCAAAGCGGCAGTTGCACTTTGGGCCCATGGTAAAAAAAAAAAATTTAAGTAAAAAAAATTAAACTCTTATAGTAGTTGTCTAATTAATAACTTTTATTTATTTTAATATTAGAAGCGTTACAGTAATAACCACTTATTTCAATAACAGAGATTCTCTGTATTTGCAATGACACTGTCAATAGCCACATTCAAATTTTGGGCTAAAAAAATTGACCGTGCTTTTGTATACTTTTTAATATAAATTGACCAACTTTTAGTGTCTGAGAATAAATTGCTTGGTTGAACTAAATAACTTATAATAAACAATTTAAAATTATCAAAAGTAGGCTTTACGAAAAAAACCCAGTTTCTAAAAAAAATTTTTATTCTGTTTTTAAAAATTAAAAAACATTTTCAACACCTCAAACATTAAGGAATAACATAGTCAAAAAGTTAGAAAATCAACGCTCAGCAACTTGAAGTGACAAAAAAAAGAGTTTTTAAAAGCTTTCTTCTATTTTTATGTTAGGGCAACAGTAAAAAAATTTTCTACTTAATCTTTAAAACATATTGAGGAAACACTGGCTTACACTATTCAAAAAACCTTAGCTTGAATAAATTTAGTGTGTTGTTTTTTAAATAAGGTGTCATGAAATATCTGAACATTTTACAATGAAACCATATACTTCGTTATGATAATTGTGACTTAGACGAAACGTTTTTCCACAATTAACTTGTACTTTTATAACTTGGAGTATCAACTTTATCAATAAGCATAAATTTACTAAATACAGTTGAATAGTTTTAAACTAGTACTGCGTTTCTGCTTTTATCTACTACATAGGAAGTATAATCCATACAACTATTATTATTATGACTGGGGTTCTAGGCAAACTTATCTCCATTATAACCAGTAGTTATGTATGTGTATCACTGATTAGTTGGAGCAAAGCCCAAAAACCTTTGTAATCACTAACTTAAAACTACCCATTCGATCTTGTTTTAATTTTATATTCTGACTCTTGACACTTCCTAGATTCTTTTGTATAGTTTTCATCTTAAAAAAATCAATAACAACAGCAATAAATAAACTTTAAGTCGGACAAAAATAAACGTAAAGTAAACTTAACTTACTATTCCTTAGACTTGTCCATTCATTGTCTGATAATTATGGTCCAGTGTGATGATATTTAACTAAAATAAACTACTATTTTAACATACGATTTGGTAATGATTTACTACCAAGCACTGTTAACTTTCTACTATCGTAACGTAACGTTACTAGACCACTAGTAAAATATGCTACTAACTCCACTCGTTGTTCAACTACACTAATTATTGGACAGACATGCGACTCTTTCAGATTTTTATTCTGACAATCATAAATAAACACAATACAGTACTCTAAAATATCATCGTTATTACCTGGTGTTGTAGGTACAGCTTATCAATACAGACTTGGGATATAGAACCACTCTACTTGATCCCTTTTTCAAGTTACCAAGCACATGGCATCCAACTGTAAAAGTTCTTACACATTTTGTCAATAATCTATTATGACAAGGAGATATCTTTTGAGTAACGAAATAGTTTAAAATGGACCTACAATATTCATCTGAAGTCTCTCAAGAAATACTGCCAATTTATAAGCTTCCATTTTTCTAAATGCTCTTTTTAATATATCCCTGAGTGCAACACAAGTCATTATACGTATGACAGTAATACTTTTTTAAGTGGCCTACAAAAACTTCTTCCCAATATTGTCCAGAGTCTTGTCCATTCTAAAGAATCCTCCTATTTATGAACAGTACGCTTTTTGTATAACTTTATGTATTTTTTTTCTAAAAACAACTAAATGTAAGATATTCGTTTTCAAGTTAGGTAAAATTCATTTGTTTTCAAAAATTTTTTTTTAATAACAAATAGTTTTTATTGACTACAGTATACTGTATAAATTCTGTCTTTATTGCAGTTTACTACTAATCTGGTTTCGATAGCCCTCTTCTTGCCAATAGTCATCTTTATTGCCTAGTTTCTTATCTGATCTATTTTCCAGTTTGTTCCTATTATTTTTACAAAAGTGATTGTTTTGTTCTCTACTTTAAACTTTCTTTTAACCTTACAGTAGTACTCTAAGGATCTATCTGCATATTATCATTCATAGAATCTATCTGCATTATCATAAATTATTTTGCTCTGCTGAAAAATCTCAAACTTGTACTGACCTAATTATTCAACCCATGTAGCCAGCTGGCCATCTAACTCTTTGAATGGTAACAACCAAGAAAAGACAAAGTAATCTGTTGTCATTGCGAATCCCTCCCCTTAAAAAGTACAACGAAGATCTTTTACTAATTCAACTGTTGCTAGTTACTTTCTACAAGTGACACAATATTTTTCTTTAACGGACTGCATTCTCCACTGTAATAAGCTGTGAACTCTTTTCTTATCTTATTCACAGTTTCTTCAATCACGAAACTGTTGACATTCGCATCTTGGATAAGGCCCAAAAATTGTTATGCTCACGAGTGACCATTAAAGCACATTATTTCAACGAAAATAAACAGAATTAATCAGCTTGAGGTTATATAATCTTGACTTAACTCCTTTTTTTATTGTCAACAATCACAGCTAGCAACGCATAGCAACGTATTCATCGCATGGCCACTTATGCGTTCTATAACTTCTTAACAGCTTATCCAACAATATATATTTATTGGGATAAAAGATGAGGCTCCGGGACTTTTGGCTCTGCTGGTGTAATATTGAGATAAAAAGTTTCTTTGAATGTAATTTTTTTATCAGTTCCACATCCTTACAGTTCTGATGAACAGAACTTTCTATCTTCGGTGGTGGCAACGTCACCTGTTGTTGAGCCTTATGAGGGTTTTGAACTTCTGTTCCGTATGGACCAAAATATTGTGTTAGAAATAACCAAGCGTAGGGAGTTTCAGAACTCCTGACATAAGTGAAGTTGCCTTATGTATGTGGCAGATACACACATCCATTGACATACAAAAGCATACGTGCTCACCTACACACTCACATACACATATTACTTGGAAAATTGTCCAACAATTTATGGCCAACATGTAAGAATACATTGTTTACCAGAAAAAAGGAGTGAAGAATAGTTAGGTGGTAAAATAATTTTTAAAAAATGTACAACTAATAAAGGATACTCAGAAAGGAATATGTACAGCAGATGTTCAGTAAGGTAAATGTCCTTGCTACGATCAAAAATTTCATGGTACTTGTTTCTTTAAGTTTTTTTAATAGTTATGAGCTTTAATTATAAAAACAATGGTTCTCACTATATAAATTATCTATTATTATTGTTAAGGTATTTTAGTTGTAATTGTCGTGAAGGCAATCTGGATATGAGCAATGATACTGGGTCGAGAAATAAGAAGAACATTTTGTTACAAAAGAAAGATTTATATAAGTATATTGGTATGAGAGTGCTTGATACAGGCGTGCTTTTGGACTCGTGTCTCGTGATCGACTAACTCTACGCTCGTGCGCTAGGAGAGCCGTGACTTACGATACATGTGTGTACGAGCGCAGGTAATACAAAGACACGTAGCCGACTGCGGCGCTGTAGATGACATATATATATAAGGAGCCCCAGAGACGTGTACTCAACACTTCCACCGTTTCTGGAGCTCATTTACAAAAATTTTTTTTCTTTTTTTTCTTATTACATTAATTCGGCACTTAGTCCTAGAATCTCGCAAAGCCATTTGAAACGATCTTTAGGTAGAGCTTTAGTCAAGATGTCTGCCTTTTGGTTCTCAGACGAGACATATTGTATGATAATTTCGCCGCTTTCGTGTTTTTCTCTTAGAAAATGATACCGCACGTCAATGTGTTTTGTTCTCTTGTGAAATTCAGGATTTTTCGCTAACTTTATGGCACTTTGATTGTCAACTAGAAGAGTAATATTGTTTATCTCCTGACGTACAATGTCGTTAAGTAGTTTACGAAGCCACACAGCTTCTTTCGCCGCTGCAGCCGCTGCCACATATTCGGACTCGGTTGTACTGAGTGTAACTAATTTTTGAAGCTGCGATGACCAGGTGACCGGACTGCCGGCCATACAGAAAATGTAACCCGTTGTTGATCTGCGAGTGCCCACGTCGCTCGCAAAATCTGCGTCAGAGTAACCGATAGGCTCGTTTGAGTCGTTATCTATTTTATACAAAATTCCGACAGTTCGAGTTCCGACCAGATATGCTAAAACACGCTTTACTCCTTGCCAATGACTCGAATCGTGATTGTCCAGGAATCTACTTAAAGCGCATACGGAAAATGCAATATCGGGTCGCGATACTATAGCCAGAAACATCAACGATCCGACTGCCTCGCGGTACGGGACGTTGGGCTCTTTTCCACGGTTACTATCGATGGGCTGTAAACACGTGTGAGGATCCGCGGGTATACTTACAGGATATGCGCTATTCATGCCGAATTTACTCAGAATTTTATTGACATACGTGCTCTGATTGATGAGCATTTTTCCAGTTTCTCTGTCGCGGTATATCTGCAGTCCTACGAAATAGCTACCGTCGCCTACCGTAATTTCGAAGTTTCCTTTCATTTTTTTAAGTATGTGCTCCAAGGCTTTTGCGGACTTGCACGCGAGCAAACCATCATCTACGAACAGAGCGAGGTAAACACTATGCCCGTTGCACCAACCTACAAAAATACATTTATCGGCATCGCTTGCCTTGAACTCAAACAGGTCCAAAAATTCTTTGAATTTATTATTCCAGCAACGAGGAGCCTGTTTGAGTCCATACAGTGATTTGTTGAGTGAACACACCACTCTTTCCTTGTTGGCTGCGAGGACTTTCACTCCATCAGGTACTTCCATGAAGATCTTTTCCTCGAGCTCTCCGTAAAGAAAGGCAGATCGAACGTCGAAGGTCACCATATCCAAGTCGTGTAGGGTGATATACGCCAGAAGCACTCTCAGAGAGTCATACCTGACGACGGGAGAAAAGGTGTCCGTGTAGTCCTCTCCTTCTTTCTGCATGAAGCCCTTGGCGCAGAGCCGTGCTTTGCAGTGCGGCTCATCATTTTCGGTCGCCTGGTTGACCTTGAACACCCACTTTGAGTTGATTGTTCGTGTTCCTGACTCTCTGGACACTATGGACCAAGTGTTGTTTCTCTGGTGTGCGTCGAGTTCCTCCTGTATCGCCTTTCGCCATTTCTTTGCATCGGGACCATGCCGTGCTTCTGTGTGAGTTACTGGTACGCTGATGGACGCAAGGTTAGCATCATACCTTTTGGGCTTCTTCAGAGTAGCTCGATCACGCAACACTCTTCGCTCAGACTGCTGTTCGGGAGCGCAGTCATCAAGATTGACCAAAGGCTCCTCGTCATCTCGCTCTGACCCGTCGTCTGCGTCTGCATCAGCTACGGGCGCTGCAGCGTCACCAATCACCTGACCGCCCAAGGAAAACACCAGCTCGTCGTCGTCACCGGGAACTGCCGACTCACCCTGACCCGAAGAGTAACTCTCGTTGATGACCACGTTGCGTGAAACCGAGATTTTTCGAGTCAACGGGTCGTATAGCCTGTAGTTGCTGGACTCGTCCTGATAGCCCACAAGCAGCATTTTTTCCGAGCGTGCATCAAACTTCTTGGTTAGCTGTTTGGGGATATGCTTGAATGCCTCAGCGCCAAACACGCGCACGTGGGAGAGATCAGGTCTCTTGCAAGTCCATGCCTCGTATGAGGTCTTGCCTGGATCGTTCGGCGCGAGAGACACTCTATTCAGGATGTAAACAGCTGTGTTTACCGCCTCAGCCCATAACGGCTCAGGGAGATCTCGAGCATGGAGCATCGTACGAGCGCATTCCACAATGGTTCTGTTGTCTCGCTCGGCCTTACCGTTCTGCTCGGGTGTATATGGGGCTGTGTACTCGTGAATTATTCCACGTGTGGCGAGATACTCTTTAAGGCGTTCGTTTGTATACTCAGTGCCGTTGTCACTTCGAAGTACCTTCATACGTCTCTCGAACCTGTTGTTCACTTCTCGTTCGAATTCGACAAAGCGTTCGAAGACGTCGGCCTTGTGCTTCAGAAAGAACACCTTTCGATAACCTGTGGCGTCGTCTCTGAACGTAAGGACGAAGCGCGCTCCTCCAATAGAATTTTCGGGCATAGGCCCACATACATCTGTGTGTATGTAGTCGCCCGGTCTAACCTCACGCTTGACTGCCTCACCAAACGGCAACCGGTGCGCCTTGCCCAGCTGGCACGGCTCGCAGAAGAATTTATCTTGTCCCGCCACCTTCATGCCGTCGACCAACCTCTTGGCAGCCAGCTGTTGAAGCGCCCTTGTATTGACGTGCCCCAGACGTTCGTGCCAAGTGTTAAGGCTTGCCTCAGCCAGATTGGCCTCCAGCGGCTGCATGACAGGGACGCGCAGTAACATTCTGTAGATTTTGTTCGACTGCTTTACACCAGTGACCAGCACCTTTCCGCGCTATATTATTTTCACGCTGTCACTGTTGAAGAGCACCTCCATTCCGCGCGACGTGCATGAACCAACAGAAAACAAGTTCTTCTTTAACCCGGGCACGTATAGAACGTTCTCGATGCGCGCGTCAAGCCAGCAACCATTCACGAACCTTTTTGCCAATACAGTACCTTCTCCGACAACTTCAAACTCATCGTCGTCGCCGAGAGTGATATTCGTACCGTCCCTCCTCGGTCGGTAATCCATTAACCACTCCTTTCTGTAGGTCATGGGAGCTGAGGCCCCACTGTCGGTAAGCCAGACATCTGCACAGTCTAGGCTTAGAAGCTTCTCCTTCTGTTCGGCCATCTGCTTCCACTCATGACGAGCCTCCACCATTGCTCCCCGATCGCTCGTAGCAACAAGTGCGACATCATCGGAGGAGTCATTTTTCCCAGAAACGTTCAGGCCCTGTTGGAAACCTGCGCTCTTCTGCTTAGAACATTCCCGCGCGAAGTGTCCCTTTTCACCACACACATAACATTCAATGTCCTTTCTATCTCGACGTTTTTTAGCCTGTGCGGAGCCTGTGTCACCTTTGTGTTGAGCCCGGCTTGTTGTCGCAGCCAAGGCCGCCTGTTCTTCACTTTCAGCGTTGAGATAAACCTCCTCCTCGATCAACCTTTCTGCCAGATAATCCACAGTCTGACGACTGGGATCTACACTGCTCCATGCCGAGCGTAAGCCTCGATACTTGGTCGGCAGACTAGCCAGAATTTTCGATATGATCACCAGGTCAGGAATGTTTTGTCCAAGATCGATCAGCTGCATAGCTAGATTTTGAACTTTGGCCACATGCTGCGAAACTGTGTCCTTGGGATCCATTCGGTATTCGTGAAAGCGCTGGCTTAGCAACAACTTGTGCGTCTCACTCTTTTGCTCGTGTATGGAGGATAGCCTGCTCCACATCTCCTTAGCCGTTGTGGAACTCAGCAAGCACTGCAGCTGATCGGGCTCCATCGCCGACGAGATGATGAACATAGCCTTGGCGTTATCCTTGACCCACGTCCTGGCCTCATTACTCGCAGGATCGGCCGGTAATACACTTGTTCCCTGAACAATGGGCAGGAGCTCCTGAGATGTAAAAATGGCGTTTAGTTGGAATTTCCAGGCTTGGAAATTCTTGCCGTCAAACTTCGTAATGTTCCGTGTAGAAATCTCTCCAGCCATTCTTGCGGTGAGAGCACTGACCACTTTTTTCCGCGTACAGAGTCAATCAACAGCAACAAGGTTTTTCACGCGCGATGTAACGTGGGCTGGGCCCATAACCTGTTAAGGTATTTTAGTTGTAATTGTCGTGAAGGCAATCTGGATATGAGCAATGATACTGGGTCGAGAAATAAGAAGAACACTTTGTTACAAAAGAAAGATTTATATAAGTATATTGGTATGAGAGTGCTTGATACAGGCGTGCTTTTGGACTCGTGTCTCGTGATCGACTAACTCTACGCTCGTGCGCTAGGAGAGCCGTGACTTACGATACATGTGTGTACGAGCGCAGGTAATACAAAGACACGTAGCCGACTGCGGCGCTGTAGATGACATATATATATAAGGAGCCCCAGAGACGTGTACTCAACAATTATCCTAAATTTGACATTTGGTATCTATTAGTTAAATTAATTTGTTTCTAAAAATTTAATAATACCAATACGTACACTATTACTTAACATCGTACATATAAAACTTTCTTGTTCAGTCAAGCATACACTGCACAGTAACCCATAATATTATATCAGTACAACGGACACATTTATATGTTATTGTCCATGCATGCTGACGTTTGACGATGCATTAGGATATTTAATTTTAGTAGTTTTGCTACGTATTTCTCTTCGTGTAGATATCGACTTATTATCAGTAAGGATAAGCAATAGCTGCAGTAGCTGCTGCTGCATGCATATGTATACATGTATGCACGCATTGGTTGAAATTATACATGTAAGGGTATCATATCTGTTGTATAGAGGCCAGCTACGCAAGCTGCTTGCCAGCTAGCCAGCAATAGTACTGTACTGTACATGTATAGGTTCAATTCACAGCTACTGGATGTGAAAGAGATAGATCACGTGGCCATGTCGCAAAATTATATCAGTTTTTAGAAAGTCACTTTGTAAGTTAAAATTCTGAAGGTCCCATAAAAAGCTCCGCTTCAAAAAATTTTGATAGTGTAATGATCTCTGTCTATAATTAATGTATTATTATTATCTGTTGTCATTTGCGCTATTTGACACATAGCTAAAGTTTATTTAAGACCCAATTCTCGGCTCAGCTAAGATAAAGCTGAAGACGTATTTAACGTTGTAAATGTTTGTCCGTTCATATGGAGTAGTTTAGGTAAAGTTTTAGCAATGATTATACCCTGACTATACTAAGATTTGACTCAAGTCAAGTTCTTGCCCAAACTTTAACGGATTAGATGATTTATTGGGCATTTATTACATACTTACCTAGAGATATTTAGTTCAACTATAGCTTCCACAAAACTCCTACCCTTGTATTATATATGCTTCAAATATTGACTACATTGGATAAAATTTTAGAAATTGTTAAACCTTGCCTTCAGCCAGGATTTGTCTAAAAACAAATGTTTGGCTTTGCCTAACCAAGGCTGTAAATGTATTTCTAACTAGCATAGATTTGAACAAGGATATTAAGTAATAAAGACAAAATTTTGGAAATAACCACACCTTGTTCGAGCCAAGAGTTGACCTATGTTAAGTTCTTAGCTGAGCTTTAATTTGTTTGTAGATATATTATCTACTCATAATAATATTAACTAAAAATATTGGATTATTTTATTAAGATTATACATTTTTGCTAAAATACGATTTGACTGCAGTCGAATTATTGGCTAAGCTTCACTACAGCTTCTAAATTATTTTTTAACCCAGCCTTTATTAAGCTTCCACTCAGATTTCAGGAATAATAATATCTTAGCTTGGATTAAGCTTGACGTACATCAAGTTTTGGCACAGATTATATTTATGTGTACATCTATTTTTCATTCATTACAGATTGAGCTAAAGATAATTAATAGCTTCTCCAAGATTAAAATAAAGTTTATACAGTAGCTCGATTAAGATTTGGCTTAAGTCAAATTCTCGACTCTATTTGCTTAAGTTTTAGAATTATTTTTTAGCCAGAAAAATTTCGCTGTATATATATGGTAGTTAGTATAAGTAATATAAAGTTTTGTCTTACAATTGTTTAGTTTTTTTATAAGTTGCCGTCATTTTATGCAAAGTGCTTGCAAAGAACCTGGCAATGTACAACGGCTCTTCTTCCACGTCATTTTTATTCAATTTTTACAAATACGGAGGGAAAGTTATCAAGACTTAAAAAAAATTATTTTGTTAGCTTTGGTACAATACCTTGAGTAATTTGTTTTTATGTCTTACAAAAATAAAAATACAAACAGTGCATACGAAATACATTAGACATTAGATATTTGGGGTGAGATAAGTTATGCATCTTGCTATGTACACTCACTCGGACGTACCGACATCTTGAATATTATTCTTTCTACAGCTGATAAAATAATTGCATGAATAGTGAGACATACAGTTCTAAGAGGAAAAGAGATTCTCAGGATGACGTGTATCAAAAAATTTCATTAAGCTTATAAAGTATTAGTTTCTTTTATTATACATTTTATTGCCATAGTACTGAAACGGGAGTAGAGAAGCATATAGACAAGCGTAGACTTAAAAGCAGGAAGTTGATGATAAGAATAAATTTACAGGATGAAATAACAACACGTTAAATAAAGTTTAATCTTAAAATTAAACTCTAAGTATACTATCTTACAAAAGGCTTTAGTTTAATTAAAAATGGTACATTACCTCACTAGGACATAAAGTACAAACATGACTGCCAAAAGGGTGCAGTTGTTTTATGTTGGTGCCAGAGTCACCTATAATGTTTTTCTTACCGAGGACACAAAGTGACTTCTGCACTCGATGAGCAACAGTGGGCTATTAACTACAACAACGTGCCAAGAAATGCACCTTGTTAGGAGCTTTAGTTAAAACTTTTTTGTATTACATGGTATGGGGCCAACATTTGCTGATTTTATGAGCTTAGACTTGATACTTCCGAGAGCCACGAAGTTCACAGTCAGCTTTGTTAGGTGACGGCTTTTGCTGAGTGTGACTCTTTTAAGACGGCCTTTCTTTCTTAAAACTATCACTGTCATCCGTAAATATATAGCTATTTAAGCATTATACAAAACAAGATTTTAAACTACATTACAATTATATTTAGTTAAAGCTAAGAACTAATTATGAAACAAAAAATATGATTTGTATTGGGTTAATAATCAAGGCATTGGATAATAAAATGATTGTATTATTTTCACTGATAGGTATACAAGTTTAGGTATTTTTATACTTCTGTACACAGAAAGGTTTGATTATTTTTCATTTTTCACCTTTGTTGTTTGTCTTTTTTTCTATAATGTATTTTTATTTTTATAACCTTTCACGTTAGTTCGTGTAATTATTCGGGATAAGCGTTGGGCCTTGTTTTACGATACATTTCTCGGTGTCAGTCGTATTTGACAAGGCTGAATATTGCATCTCATTTCCATTTAAACTTGGATTGTACATAGTATACCATGCAATTGTAAATCACATTAATATGCATGATTTCTGCACAGCGTATGTATTGTTACGCCTTGTTCTTGGTTGCGAGTCGGTTGACTGTTGGCATGCCAATGTCCATGATTTCAAAGTTCGTTATAGGCCCTGATATTCACTCCTTCGGTGCAATACCTGGCAAATGTCATGTATAAATTCTTTTCAAAATATTTTGTGGCTTGGAATTTCATGCAATTAATATTAGTAAGTGTGCCAAAAGTCATTAGAAACTTGGTTTAGTCGTCTGTCATAATTATAACCGGTACTTTTATCATCAGCCTCGGGGTTGATTCTTCATTTGTGCAGCTTAAAGTGTCTACAACTAGTTAAATATTCGTTGTAGTTGTGGTTATAGTTGTGTTATTCATGCCGTTAGGCACTTTTCATTAGGTTGTAATGCATGACATAAATATCTTTCACATGTGTGAGTATTTCGTACTATTAATAATTGTCATGATTCATAGGTTATATGAGGAATTTTAACAAAAAAATAATATTATGTTTATAAACAGTTCAATAATAGGTAGCAAATACATAGATTGATATAATCCCTACTTATCATGATACGTTGTAATATTTGCTGACATAAAATGCACTAAAAAAGTTAATATTAATACATACTTAAGCTTAATATTAAAAAAAAATTTTACAATAAAGTAATGTACAGCTGTTATAAAAAACAACATGAATTTCGATCTCAAAGCCTTAAATTTTTTTTTTTTTTTTTTTTTTTTTAAATACGTGAAACCTAAAACCGTACATGTCTTCGAACAAGATAAAATCACACAATAAAGCGCACTTAAGAGAAATAAATTTATATCATGTCTGTATCTACCAATATAATTTTATAACATCACTAACTGTTGCTCATTGCTTTTGTAAAGCTTAAAATTAAACCTTTAGAGCTAAGCAATGTATTATTTTGCCGAAAGTTGTAGCAACTTCAGTGGTAACATTTAAACATTGGGTTCATTTTTACTACTGTGAGTTTTTCCTCGTAAATCAATGATTTTGGCAAAGGTTGGCTTTGTTTATGACGTTTTTTAACATCGTTGTCTTCTTTATATAATGACATGTCTTCAATATGTCTTTAACTCAAGTTGTTTTTGACACAAAGGCTAAGTCAATTTTGTGCTTATTTTGTGTTTTGCACTCCTTGTACTTGATATAGCGTATTTCGTGAGACACTTAAATTTATTGTTGTGCAACGCTAGAATAGCGCTTTTAGGATGCATGTATTTAACAAATCCGAAATCTCTTTAACTTTCTGTTTCTTCTACATATCTATATTTATCGGTATAAAAATCGATATTTTTTTAAATTTGTAAGTATTAAAAATGGTGAGTAAAGTTTGATGGATGTATTCATTCAGGAGTACGTGCATTTTCTTAATATTTTCTTTATTCTTTCATTGTTCAATAACTTTATGTAAACAATGTTCTGTGTTGTCTTTAGTCCTTATTTTCATTTTGAAGTCAAAGTTTATCGTGTAGCCTGGAGAAAAAAGAGTATAAAATTATTATTCATTCATAATTCTTTTTCCAATCTTTGAGGTGTATTACGTGGAACTATCGAACTTTGTGTCTCCATTACAAGTTTTGTTTTAAGTGATTTCGATATTGTGTGTCTCTCTTCATTTTTAACATAAAATTTAGTTGTCTCGCATTTAACTTCTTGTTTGGCTAATGAGAATTGCTATTATAATAATAATATGAGCTTCAATGACATTACGTAATAAAATAAAAAGAAAAGTTCCTTGTTTTCCAACTGGGCAGCAGCAGAACAGCAGAAACACGTATTACCTAGTCACGTATATGTATACACAACTGTCTGTAAATCGTAACTCCATAAAATGCGAGTGAGAATGTGTTACGTGATCAGCGACAGAAGTGGATTCAAGCTGTACAAAATGCAAAAAGTATTAAACTAACCTACAATTTATTTAATTCATAGATTATTTAAAGTGATAAGAAATTTCTTGTACTTTTTATTTTCTTTAGCTTAAATGGCTCAAAGTGGGAATCGTCCCAAACTGATTTTATTTGCTCAGCACATTTTACCAACAACTGCTCTTCGATGAATCAATACAGCCCAAGTTACATTTAGACAATTTTCCAAGATATATATTTAAAAAAAGAACTTATTCAGGAAGCTGCAGTAAAAAGGCATGACCGATTCATTAAACGCAGACTGCAAAAAACAAGTATAAACAACAAGAAAAATTTTGGGAAAGTGAAAAGACACGTCAAGAAAGTGAAAATGTTATTGGTATGCAAATCAGCAATCACGGTGAAGCACTTTCTTTTCAAATTTGACAGTGTTCTCAAGAAATTCAAGTGGTTTTTTTATCGGAAGAAAAATTGTCAAAAGTTTTTGTTTGCAATGGGTGTATGTATATAGATCTCAAAAGAAAGTTTCCGACGCAGAAATACAGACAAAGATCTGTGAACCAAGTAACCCTGTAATCGTTTTAAGAAGAAAAATGAGTGATAAGAGCTGTAACACTGACGAAGATTTAGGAACTAACGAGAAAAATTTTACGGATCAAAAATCAAAAGTTTTTACTGGGATTGAATCTATCGATAATAATGATGAACTGATCTTCTTAGCTGAAGTAACGTTTAACATTTTTAATTTCTGAACCAATAAAATCATGCCTGATCAAAACAACTACAAAATTTAAAAGAGAAACGGATTGCTTATTTTTTTATGAAAATAAAAGCTGGATTAAGTTATTCAGCTTTAGGTGTTTTGTTTCAAGTTCATCGGACCACTGTATCCAGAACTTTCATTCATACGTTAGAGCATTTGGCTTCTGCTCTTTAAGAAGAGATAAAATGGTTTAACAGAGATGTTATTCAGAGTACAACTCCAGAGTGTTTCAAATCTAAATATGCGAATGTGAGAGCCATCATTGATTGTACCAAATTCCTAATCGAAGCTCCGGCTAAAATCGATAAACGTATTTTTACTTATTCTCACTACAAAAACAAATATACTGCCAAAGTTTTGATTGCTTGTGCTGCTAGCTGTTTAATAACATTCAAATCTTTATGTGCTTGTGGCAGAAGGATGGACTCTCAAATAACTGTTGAAAGTCAACTTTTAGATTAACTTAAAAATGATGATGTCACTTTAGCTGATAAGAGATTTCCAGAAATAATAACAAAATTCAATGACGAAGAAAAAAAACTTCTGGTTGTTATGCCTCCATTCTTAACAAATTCAGGATTAACATAAAAAGAAGTTTAGGATACGTAAAGTATAGCTAGTGTGAGGGTCCATATTGAAAGAATTATGCAAAGAATAAAACTGTCTAGAATTTTAGATAAAATTCCAGCACATCTATTTTCTTACATAGATGACATTATTCATAATTGTTGCATACTTGTCAATTTACAGCCTCCAATAGTTGCAGAAAACAATGTCTAAGTATTGTGAATTAACTTGTGAATTTTTTTAAGTAAAAAAAACTTTGCTTAAAATACCTTTTTTTATATATTTGTACTATAATCAGAGTTATTTACATTTATTACAAAATATTTTTTCTCAAGTATTTATCATATTTGAGCTCGTAAAAGTACGCTTAGTTTTATGACAATTTTTTTGTTTTAAACTATCTTCATATTAACTGTTCAAGTGTTACATAAAATAAAAACATTAACTTCTAGGAATAAAAAATTTAAAAAATTTCGCATCCCTATAAAAATGTAAGAGACAATTACCCATTGGTGAATAGATATATAAATCACACATTTATAAACCTGTTACATACATTTGTACTTGTACTTCTGTATGATACTCTGAATTTTTATTAAGCAGCAGTTTATCACCATAAAAATACTCTACGTCTGGCTCCTTTTGATAAGGACACTACTATAGACACAGCGTTTGGGTAAGGGACAAGGAAAGGGATCGGAGGTCTCCCATTACAAGAGGGGAGTAGGCGAAATCAGACAATTTCATTAGACAAGAAAGTCGCTTAATCCCTTCTTGAGCAGCATTGCGTGGTGAAAAAGCACATGTGAAAATTCACAGAGGTACTTGCCCAAAAAAGTAGCACTAGCCAAGAATCGAACCACGGTCTACCGCGTGCCAATCCACGACCAAGCCAAATAAGCCACTGCGCCGTATATATATATATATATATATATATATATATATATGTGTATTTAACATTAACAGACTTTTTTGTATAATCAACAATACTTTTTTTAGATATGAATGAGGGCACTTTATTTCAACTACTTTAATCACACAATTATTTTCAACGACAATTCAAGCAGCACTTGCACACAATCTTAGCTGATGCTTGCTAACTAAAACACCAATTTGCAAGAGCTATACATTTAACTTTCATACTCTTGTCTTGCAATATCCTTATATTTGGATCCGTATTTCATTCATAATGTAGTAATCTCTTTCAAATAAATCTTCTCCATCGCTAAAGCCTTCATAATTATTATTTCATGCTTTTTATAATATATATATCTTAACTTGCTGTCAATCTCAGTAACCTTGGACTCTACAATTGTGAGCATTAAGATGGTTTTATTGTATTAGAATACAGAGACACTATCTCATTTTTACTAATAAAAATATTCTTACAGTAATAATCTTTGAGAGTGTCGCATAACATTAAATAATAATCACAAGTATAATATTAATTTGCTTTTATAAAATTAAATAAATTATATAAAAAACCTTTACAATTTTCAACACTTTATTATTTAAATACTTGATCAATCAAGTCTGATATGAAAAATCTTATAAAATACACAAGGTAATCACTTTTCCCTGCAATTAAAGCTGGTTTAAGTGGACAAGATATGTCCAAGTTCTCACTTGTAACGTCGGTACAACGTATTATTTGAGCCTAAGCTTTCGCTTAATAACTTGGGACTCGCACTGGGCGCGTAGATGGGGCGCGGAGCTAAAAGGTAGTTATTTTTCTATTCGAGTATTCAAAAGGGAGCAAGGACGGCCGTTTTGATTAAATCAATGTGGTTGTCCAGCAATAATGCGATACACTTGGTTGCGGCACGCCTCGGATTTATTAAGAATACCTGGTGCAATAAGTCGGATAGTATCCCGTTCACGATCTAGAGATTACCAGTACCGTACCAAGCAAAGGTAGTTACACTCTATAGGTTATGCAAGGGGGTGAAATGGTTTAAGTTCGCGACCGGTCTAGGACTCACCAGTACCATCTGGAGTAAATATTATTGCCCTAGACTTTACGTGAGGAAAAATTCTTTGTATATAACCTTATAGCGTGGTATTTGACCAATACTGAATTTCAAACTCTAACAAAAACACGTCCACGTTTGTAACTGAGAGAAAAAATGGAAAAAAGACTTTTACTTTAGTACTACAACTGAACTTACTTTAATTTTCGTTTAAAATATACAGCGAAGCGATCCAGCGCGAGGTGTCTAAGATCAAAGTGGAGGACCTTGAGATAGCAGAGGCGGACTCTAGCTACCTAGTCAACCGTTCGAGGGTGAAATAGAACTGTAATTTTTCTAAACCTTTAGGCCCTTTTTATAAGGAGTAGTTACCTCGGTTAAACGGACCTTGATCATGCGCTCGCTTAAAAAAAGCAGGAAATCTTTTGGTGAAAATTTTGAAGAAAAGACAATAGCCGAAAATCTAATTGGATAGAACTGTGCTAGTTTAGGCACTCAGAAATTGGCACATCCCACATCTGGCTTGTTCTCCTCTATGCGTCAAGAGAAGGAAAAATGATTCACTTACTCATGCCCTTCCTTTCTCTTTTACATCAAAAAGTTACAAGATTTTATCATAACTTAATATTAACGTTAAAATGTGGCATGATCATTATTAATAAATAGTAATTATTGTTCACCTATTCAATCGATCCCAATGCAAAAAGAGCGGTGAAAATCGCTTAATATTTAGATTTGATTGAATAGATGTTTAGCACCTTGTGGTATTTATAATAGTCTGAGTAGTAGTTAATTTTAGATATTTATAACTGTAATGATTGCTAGATTTTCCGCTAGTTACACCTGTACACGTTAGTATTGATCGTACTACTTATAATCATGAATGATTCATTAAAAACAGCAGCTTTCGTGGTTAAAACACGTATATCTATAAAAACAGTAGTGGGGTGCTCGTCGTGAACTATTATATTGTTAATTTACTAAGATTTACTGAAAGATTCCATTCATTGTTAGTTGTACATGTATTTCAAAATGTTAGTAGCATTTGGTCAACTATGGTTTTTTCTGCTTGTCGTATAAGAGGAAATTGGCTTAGGGTGCCCTGAGGAATGGGAAATTCCGTTACCCGTATTGGGGGCAAGAGTGCGGACTCTCCCTCGACATCTTTGTGTCAGGAAAATGGAAAAGTGCCATGACTTTTCCGTTTTTCTTTACATTTAAAACAGTGACAGTTTTTTTACAAGATTACAATTTAGGCTATTGCAGTATGTTTATTAAATTGTTAACACGATACAAAGGGGTTGTACAGTAAACAATGAGCCAGCGAAAATGAATGGTATAAATCGGATAATTCTTTGAAAGTCAATAGGAACGTTTTCTTAGGTTTATGTAATATTATTGCTGGCTAATGGTGTTGCGTGTACAGGTTGTATTAGCCATGTATAATAGTTTTAGCATTTGCTATTATTCTCCTTTAGGCTATGGGTCTCAACTCTAAGTTATCCTAAGTAAATATCTAATATTAAATGTCAGCGCAGCTGTTCCTAGTTAACCTCTTGCATCTGTTAGTTCTTTAAAGTTATTTTTCCGCCCTTGGGTAATCTTGGGAGGCTGGTACTTTCTCGGGCGAAAAAGCAGTTTTCCGGAACTCATTTGAAAAGTCTCCTTTACGAACGTCGTTACGTCCCTCGCCTTCAGCTCGGGCCGCAAACCTCTCAGTTAGCAAACAAAGTCTTTTTAAACTCGTAGGAAGACTACTATTTTGCAGTAGTGTGTGGAAAATAGGTGTTTTCCGCACTGGTGTTAGTGTGAAAAATCGATTTTCCCACATAGTATGCGGAAAAGGTGTATGGCAAAGGTTTTTCCGCTTAGTATGTGGAAAAGGTGTGTAACAAAAACATTTTCCGTACATTGTGTGGAAAAATCGATTTTCCACACTTATATAAGTGTGGAAAACACCTGTTTTCCGCACACTTATTGCAGAAAAACTTGTACGCAACTCGTGCAAGACGATTCCCCGCACTTGTTACGCACAATAACTATTATTATTTTACGTTTTGAAAAGTATTTCATTTGATTTCTTTTCCGGTTAGCATGGGCCAGCGTGCACATATGGGAGTCATGCATGGGCGTAGTACCTTAGCTACGAGCAATCTTGTAGGTGATTCACTTTTTTTTAGATGCACATTGGCCCCTGCGTTTAGTGTTCTAAGATCGGCACGGAAAGTTTTGAAGCAAGGGAAAAAAAATTAACGTGGATACACCGATGTTACACACTTGTAAAGGGATAAGGCTTCACATTTTTCCTTGGATGTGTTCTAGGAAATAATTTTTAAAATGACTGTCTCCTGCTATACTTTTCAGCTGCCAGCTGCATTGGTGTAGGCTTTTTCCAGGTTCATTCAAAGCTGGTTTTTAAATTACTTACACACGAGTTTATGTAGTACATAAGTGAAAACACATGTTTACACATTTTGCCTTTTTTTGATTGGCACTTACAGAACACGTCAGTGACATTATAATATTTAGCTATCTGGAAATAAGATTTACCATTATTATGAAAGGAATGATTAGCTTTAAATATTCTAGATGCATATTTACCTTACATGTAAAACACTTTTGGAAGGAGCACCAGTAGTTGCCTTCATTTGCCTGATAACGTAACTTCTACAAATTTTTCTATGCACTGGTAGGTAACGATATTTTCTATTGTTAATAAAGATATTATTTTTCATTTAATGAACAACGATATTAGTACAATGTAAAGGGTCTCCCGGTAACAAAAATTTTTTTTTAAATTTGGAAATCAGTTGATAAATTTGGTTTAGTTCGTGTAGGTTCAAGTGATTGGTACGCATAAGTCCTTTAAGGTATCTTGTATTATCTTGTTTGTTTTTAATAATTGGGTTCTTATATTTGCTACTAGTATCGGGGTCAAATTCAGGTGCAATGCATTTGAAGAGTAAAATCTCTCTTAGATCTATTTTAATCGTAATATTATTGTCATTTGCACTTATTGTCATAATATAACATTAACCGTTCTTATTTTTGACGATTTCTTATTCTTCTAGCTACACAATATCATGTCCTTCGTTCACTGATGCTAAGTATCCTTCAGTGAAATCGGTATAAGAAATCGAATAGATTTCCAACATTTGACGTGTTTGAGCCTTGATTGTACATTTAAATAATTCATAATGTTTTTTTTTGTTTTTTATTACATCTATGTTGATCCACACTAGGGTTTTTTTAGTCTGTTTAATATCATAAGGTCAGAGGGTATCTTGACTGTCTCATTTATTGGTTTTGCTGTGTATGCTACTTTTATCAGTCTTATTGTCAGTGGGCTTTATAATATCATTGCCCTTCTGTAATAAAATGAATCCGTCATATTCATCTTGAAAATGGATATCAGCTTTTATGTCTTAAAATTTTTAGTACTTAGGTATTTGACTTTTAAGGCAAACCTAAGATGTATTTGTTATAAAATTTTTGTTGGTTAATCTTATCTTTAGGACACTTTGTTTTTATTTGTTCAAGCGTAGTAGCTTAACTTTAGTTTTTCTGCGCTTGTAACTAAGATTTATTGCTTACTGTCTTTTTTTTTATTTCAACCCAATTACTCTATTTCTTAAAGAGTTTTTAGTAAAAGCATAGGGTTCACTATATTATTACCTAATACTATAGCATCATGATAATACGATAATGTGGCTTTTTTTTCACAGAAGTCTCCACCTAAACGACGACAACCTTTGAAAAACGAATGGTTAGTGATCACATAAAAAATAGTAGATTTTTTTTGTATAGTTATATCGTTGGTTTTTTAAGTAAGAACTTGATGGGGTGTAATTCTGGTAAAATTTAAGTTTTACTAGTCTTGACGCATAAATATAGGTGCAACTGGTCTAATGTAATCAGGTTTATGGCAGCACCATTAGGAAGCATGAGTGTGATAAATCGATTTTTCCCTTCTGGGACTAACAACCTTATGCTTGTACACTTGTCGTCTACGCCAAGGTACTCCCACGTACAAATGGGGATGGTTTTGATTTGGTTGCAATATTAAGCACCTAGGTCGTAGTACTTGTTGTTACATTCTGATTGAAACGCTGGAGGTTCACTTTCGTACGACGTTGGGTGTAAGCCACCTGCAAGCTTAAATGAAACAGTAAATAGTCTTCTCTTGGCTGTTAGTTATTCTAAAATTGAAACTCTAATTATGAGAATTAAAATTTTCGTGGCCATAATTGTTGTAATTACCACAATTATTATTGAAGAGGTATTTATTATTATTATTTGTGTGGCCTTGATAATTCGATTGGTAATTCTTAAATTCAAATTCTGTTGCACAGTAACTATTAAGATTCTCGTTATCATATAAATTAAAGTTATTTTGCTGATGGTTACTCCTACTTTGTTGATTTCCATAAGGTCGAATACTTTCATTGTTCCTAAAATTTTCTTTAGAATTTAAATTATTATTGAGTTGTCTATTAGGATTCTAACCATCCATTTGGTATTTATTAATTTATTCTAGTCAATTTGATAAGAATGGCTGGTCCAAATACCCATTATTCTATTAATATAAGTCACTTCAATTATTTTTCAAATTACTGTGAGCTAATCCTTGGTATTGGGTGTCTGGGATTATATCCACTTACATTTGGCTCTCCCATCACAACGCACACTCAAAGGCATCGGCTGAGAAAGCAGATTCTTTCGTACCTAATTGCTGACTTATCGTAGGTACTAGTCTTTTTATAAATCTGTCTAGCGCCATATCTCTTATTCGCGTCATTGTAAGTACGTTATTCGAATTTCTCTTACTATTCGTCAAAGCCTTTTTGAGCACTACTGAACAATAGAATTATATAATCATAATATTCGCTAACTGATTGGCCTTGTCGTTAGTGCACTTTCTGCAACTAAGTTTCATATAAGGCAGCAGTTTTTTCTGTCGCATAACTTTTTTTCAAATGTGTTATAAGTGCCTCAAGGTTTTCGACGTCTTGGCTGCTTACACTAATACGTGTGCACCTCACATATTTTGTAATGCTGCTCTTTTATTCTATTCTTTTTAGTAATCTCTGAACCAACTTTATCCATTCCTAATATTGTGATTAAAGTCCTTGAGCAAAATATTTTCTCCCTTATATATAAAACGGACCTGATTGTATGTTGAACTGCGAAGTCCGTATAAAGGAACTTCACTAGCGCTTCAGTTACTGATATAACAACATTAGCTATACGATCATTTTCGTTGACAATTTTTACTGTTTATTTATTATTTATGTTGTAAAATTAAGGTTCTGTGCGTATTTTTTTTTCTCATTTATTTTTACAGTATTTTCTATATTATTTTTTTTTTCTTTAGTTCAAGTTAATTACGTTCGAGAGAAAAAATTAATCATTATAATATTATTGTATTTTGCTTCTTTGTTTCAGAAGAATGTTTTATTAGGCCGTTTCTATGCATCACAAAAGACATAAGAAAAAAAGGATGTAATACAGTTGTGTAGTATTGTTAGTAAAAGAAATAGTTAGATTTATAGATACATTAATTAATATCGATGATCATGAATTTGCCATGCTGCGCATAACTATCGACGGATCATAAAAACTTTTTTCTTCTCTTAATGCATATGTTCAACAAAAAATACATATACATACATACCTATATTACATAGTTGTTGTGACAAAATGAAGTCTCAGCTACCCCCTGCTCATCCCCTGCTCCCCTCCACTCCCCCTGAGCTTTATCTATCTCCCTATTGGCTATCCCTTAATTAACATAGTTATTTGCTGTTGTTCAATCGGTTTTTGATCTAATTATTTTAAAGCAAGCCTTCTCCAGCTTCCTTACATTTCACCTCACTCTTTGTTTACCTACCTCTTAACAGTACATGTATTTATGGAGTATTTAACGCTTTGGAATGTTGGAAAATGTATATTATTTAGTACCCAAGTCGCACCTCATATTAAAAATTATATGTTATTTTGTACCCAAGTTGTCCCTTGTTACTATGGTTTTTCGAGTTGCTGATCATAGTTTCTCTTAGGTCTATTCTCGTCCATTTATTCAATTTATATCTTGCAAATAACGTAATTAATTTAACGTGATTCAACTATTATGTTGGGATATATGTATGTAAATATAAATGTAATATACAGATAATCTCTTTCTGACCTATGTCTACTTTTTCAGAGATAAAATTCTTGGTTTACTAAAGACTTTATTAAAAAAGACAGAATTTAAAAACAAGGTATGATAAAATGGACGAACACAATTAAGCTTGTGAAACAATAATTAATTCTGCTAATTTCATTCTGTGACATTTCATGTGTCGTTTTTACCCATCTGTTCTTTTGGAACCCTTCTCACATATCTCACAATTTTTTTTTTACGATTCTTATGAAATAATATATGTCTGTTAAAATGTGACGATGTTCTTAACTTTGTTGACATTATTTTCAATAAAAAATCATCTATTAGTATGATCTTTTTCATGCCTTACTTCGTATTTTTCTTTTGTAACAACAGTTCCGCAAACGTCACTAAAATGTTTTGATTTTTTGTGCTTCAATTTATGAATTCTAAGCTTTTCAGATGATAAAAATCTGATGTTGAAGAAGTTGCAAGGGTACGAATCATTATTGCTGAACAATATATTTTGACTTATTATTATTAATATCACATATTATTAACTTAATTGCTATTTTTTTTCCTTTCTTAATTTCATCTGTAGTTGAGGTTTATATGAGTTGAAGTATTTTATTTCAGGACAGGAGAAAATAATTGTAGTAACAAACTTTTACTTTGATACAATATCGCTGGTTTTTTAAGATTAATAACCTAAAAAAAAAGAAATGTTATGTATATATATAATTTGTAATAAAATAAGTTATTTGTGTAAAAATTGTTATAAGATTTTTGTATCTTTTGTTAAGAATTATAAAATAAAATTTCTTGCGTAATATAGACATAAGTTACATATAGATTACTGAATGATTATTTTTAAATTATATTTTTAATCTCTAATTTATTCTTGGCTTTAATGTTAGTAAAAATTATTTTTTAAATTAACATCTTAATTAAGCAAAGTATGATTGTCCATGAGATGGCAAAGGTTTTTTAGTATACAATCCTAAAGAATCAAAACTCTGTCCTTGTCATTTGTTGATAGTCATAGAAAATACTAATTTAAATGGATACTGTTTTCTATATAAGACAAAGGTTAATGATGATAAGGTAATGGTATTTAATGTTATTCTAGAAATATAAGCTTTGTTTTCTTTTTCTTCTTCTGTAATCATTTTTGCTTCCTTATTATACTTAGGTAATTTCGTTATCTTTAATTTTTTGCCATTACAAAGACCATGCGATATAGTCAAATTTATTATTATTAGTATAACTATAGCATTAACTTTTCAATGTAATTCGTGTGGTGGAAGACCTTCTCTGATATTATTTCAAAATTCTATTGGAAAATTCATATTTATAATAACATCTGTTTTATCAAGTTTATTGTAAGTCACGAAGTCAATGCTAAAGTAAGTTTTAGTGTCACCTTCATTTAACTTAAAATCTTATTGCTCGAAAATTTAATGTATAAATTGTTAAATGTTAATATAACAGTGTCTTATAAAGAATCCTTAAGTATATTTAAAATTTTTAAACAAATGTTATTTGTTTTCTATTTATCTAGTATTCTAAAAGTCCAAATCTTCCCTGGCCCAATGTCTAACAAAAATGGTTATTATTGTCCATCAATTGAACAAATATTATTGTTTAAGGGGGCTGCTACGACTACTGCTGAGGTCAAAGACAAACAAAAAATTAAGTTTTGTTTTTCAATTAACAAATGTGTCTGAAAATCATTATGATATTTTTAATAACGTATGAAGTAGGAAAAATGATATTTATGTGTGTAGTTTAACTTTGTACGAAAAATTAATTATTATTTTGACCAGTCTAGTGCATACGAGGGTACACCACCTGTGTTGGTGTAGTATAGCGATGTAATATATAGGTATATGGTATATGTATGTCGTTTTTGCATGCCTTTCTGCTATTACTCTCTACCTCTATAGTGTTTAGTATCTGTATGTCATTAACATCATTTAATTGATAAACAATGGATGACGGTCCTTCTAATCCACTTAAAAAAAAAATACCACGAACATAGAGTCTCAAGAGGATGAAGGAAAGGCAAGTTCATGAAAAAAAAGTATGTAACAAAATATGAGAAAAAAAGGCACTCAAGAGGTTATACCAGGTAGTCATTGCAAATATATATTTTCCAGGATCGTTAAAATAATATATAAAAATATTTAGAAGCGTTGAAATATACAAAAAGTTTATATTTATTTAATTCCATACTCCTTATTCGATAAAAATAATGCTAAGTACATACAAACTTTAAGCTATAAAAATCTCAACTTTTTGAAAACTTGCGCGATTAGGTGAACAAGTACGGCTGCTACCCACGTGACCTTCTGACCTCCCGGACACTATTTATTTATTTCCATCACAAATATCTCGCTAAAATGGTCCTTAATCTACAATTTTTAATACAGCATATTACAGAGAAAGACTTTATCTACAAAACGTATATATTCAGTCTGCTGGGACATTTAATTCAGGTTTATTATAAACAAAAACAAATTGTTTTTCACGCTGCCCCATAGAAACACGTGCTAATAGTTACAACTTTGAGCTCGGATTTCTTAAAATTTTGACCCGTTAGAAATATAATTTAGACCACCATTAAACTCAATAGACTTTTATTTACAAGAAATAATATATCTCTGTTTGGGAACTTTCGTGAAGGAGCCCCCTTAATCGTAAAATATTAAAAAAATTCTAAAAATTTCAAAATTTAGTAAAGTCTTTTATTATAGCAATTTTATTTGCATTTCTTACTACCAAAATCTTACTACAAAAATCTCTTATTAAATAGATTAATTCACTACCGAAAGCATCTAAGGAATTGCACAATTGTCTTAAAGTTTTATCAACAATTTGTAGGGCCTTTTTAATTATTATGAAGGCGTCATCCTCAATTATTATTTTCACTTTCCGTAATTTTTTTTATCTGAATTGAATTGTAAAAATGCAGTTTTTATAGTAATTGCATTTATAGGAAATCCGAAAGTTCTCTGGCTTGTCATTCTTTTTGAAAGTAAAATAAAAGCAATTTTTGTTGAACTCATTAAAATTACTTTTTTGTGTATTAAAATAAAGTAATAAATTAGTGTTTTTTATGAAAAAAGTATTCTCGGAACCACCAGGACCATCAATGAAAAAAAACTTTTTTCTGCCCTCGGGTGGTTTTGGGAGGCTGGTACTTCCTCGGGCAAAAAAGCAGTTTTCCGGAACTCGTTCGAAAAGTCCCCTTTACGAACCTCGTTACAGACCTCGCCTTCGGCTCGGGCCGCAAACCTCTCGGTCCGCAAACGGAGACTTTTCAAACTCGTAGGAAAACTACTTTTTTGTAAATTTGATAACTTACTTAAAAAACAACTTCTGATTTTAATTTAATACAACAATCATTTTATCAAATTGCTTTTTACAACATTTACATTTACGGTAGTTAACAGTAACATTTTTTAAACCCATTTCGTTGATCCTGGTAATTGAAATCTTTACAAGACACATTTTTAGATTTGAAAATTTTATTTAAATGTCAAAATGAGTCATTTTTATTATTGTCTTTAAATTCTTTAACAAAAAATTTTTTATATCCATTGTAAATTATCTGTTGCCCAAAGTTTTCAGACATTATTAATTAAGCAAAAAATTTTTGAAGTGGTTTTAGTAACATGACGTTACATGCTTCTCTTAAAATAAGATCAAACTGTGAGTCATTACTTACCCCATGCTAATAGCTGCTTCTTTGCATGTATTATAGGTTATATAGTTAAAAATTTTTTAATATGTAAATGATTTTTTCAACTTTTAACTTTATTTGATATTAATTGAAAAAAAACCTATCCTGGTCTTTAGAAGATACAACGTTCAATTTATCAATAGCAGTATTTGTTCTTTGATTTGTACATCTTACCCGTTGCTCCTTTTGACAATTAAATGATTCATAACTATGAATATTGACATATTTAATAGAGCTAGCGAAACTATCAATTGTTTTTAATTCAAACTGCTCTGTTGATACAGTTCTTTATTTTTCAAGGGAGTTTTCTATTTCATTATCTTGAAAAACTACTTTTTGTTCATTCTCAATGTGGACAGGTAAATAGAATACGAAATGACTCCTGCCACAAAGAGAAAATTCTTGAAGCTTCTATGCTGCCTCCATAGGACTTTAATATCTACTATGAATGAATTGTGACATTTAATCGTATATATCGTCATTTTTGGATTTATTCTCTTTTCTAATTTTACAAAAGCCCTATCATCACCTTTATGGATGTAATCAAAAGTCTATTTGATGCTTTGAATAAACTCACAACTTTCTACATTTATGGGGCAGTCGTTCTTTATTAACAAAAATTTATTAGATTGGTACTATCATCGAATTGTTCACTGGAATTTTATTGTTACAGTTCTTCATTTTGTAAATATTAAAATTATTTGTATTGTCTGATCTCTTATATTCTGGATAACTTTTTTTTGTGAATCTCATTTTTGTTGTTAAGAGCTTCGGAAAAACTTTCTTACAAATTTCATCCTTTTTTTATAACACAGACTACTATTGTTATGAGGTCCATGAAGCGTGCGTTTTATAACCAATTTTTTTAATTTTTTGTCGTAAGTGAGTATTTCAGAAAATATGTATGTGTCAACATGTTCAGAGATTATGAACTTATTATTTTGGTCCAAGGTGATAATGATGTGTGCATGGAATAATTCCATGTTTTTTACGGTATCATCTAAAATAAAGTTTCATTTTGTTTAAACTAAGCTGACTGTTTTATTTAGGATGACATTTAGTAATGTATTTATTGGAAGTTTTTTTAAAACTTGTTTTAATTCTTTAAATGAAGGATTACGTGTTGCAGTTACAAATTAGTCTGGCTTTCCAAATTTTATCATAATAGCGATAGCATCTTGGTAATGTTGCATGTATCTATGTCGAGATATATAACTAGAAGGTAAGATAAAAAAGCTCAAAATTTTTGTATTTAAAAAATTTTTTTTTTAAGCATTATTCATTACATGATTGAATAATCCCTGATAGCATTGTATCCTTAAAGCTTTCTAGAAACTTCTGAAAAAATTGGTTCTGTTACTTTCTACCATTATGTATGCATGCAAAAGAAATTACTCTGAGTCAGTCTTCTACAATAAAGAATTGGACTGAAATGCCTAGAATTTGATCCATACGATAATCTTTAAGGATAATACTGTAAGAGAGTAAGTCATTTCTGATTGATTTTGCGGATTTTTGATGTTATTGGTATTTCAGCCTCTATCACCTAACGAAAATATCATTATAAATACCATAGGATCTACTCAGTGAAAAAGTGTATTTAAATACGTAGGTGATGGTAAATTTTTTGGTTAATCTTTCGTGCCAACGCATAAATCAAAGTTTTTTGTTATTCCTAAATTTAAAATAGTAATTGTACTACATTTTGGTACAAGCGGCTTGGTGTATCAATTACTTCGTTTATTATTTTTTCGAAGAAAATAAGTTTTATAATTTGGTAAATTTTGAATATTTGCAATTTGGTGTAAATGCTTGTAGTTTTTAGCAAAAAGATTTATAGATAAATTATTAGTTAAAATTTGAACGTCTCTTCTAACTACATTTCTATTTGTTTTGAATCATTTTTCAACCAGTACAGCATCATCAAATAGAAACAATTGACTGCAAGATGGTTTTTTGTCATTACCAGGAGATGAAGTATTACGTGTAGTGTGACAAACTTGACTTCCAATTTTCCCAAAAAAAGATCTATCTATAAATAATTTGATGGATTTGTAGCTGTTACTATCAATTTCATAAATGAGTTGTACTCCTTATTCATAAGTTATAGTTAGATCTTTATTATCACTTTTTATTATTCTTTTTCTATTTCTATATTTAAAAAAATTTTTTTTTAATACTGATCTATTTGATTATCGTTGAAAAGAAAATGTAATTTATTTTTCATTCAAGTTTCTAGATAAAAGTAATGTTAAACTTAGAGTTTTGGTTGTATTAAATAACGAAAAAGAAAAAAAGAAATTTGCAAATAAAATGTTGGTATTGATGTCATAAGTTGGAACAAAACTCTTCACTTTAATCTCACTTGCATGTTTCCCAAAGTAATTCATATATTCTTCACAATTTTTTTATTTTCAATGATTTAATACGACAAGTAACCTAGCATTTAATTTTTTTAAATTTTTTCAATCTATATTATCAACAATTTTATACTGCTTGTGATACTATGAATCTGACGACAGCAGGATATTGCAATATTAAAGTATGACTCCAACGGCAATGCTGTCCAATGGTCTTTATTTATTTATTAAAGCAACGTTTTGGACACTTAAGAATGAGGCCCTTTTCAAGCACTATAAATTTTATACAAATCATGACAAAATTAATAAAAAGGTAAACAATTATACAATCGCTCGTAGTTTAAAACACTAAAACTTACAATTATATCACAGTATACAGGCTTTACGTGATCGCTTACATTTGTCGAGATCTTACTTAATTGACTGTAGCCTGTAAGCGACTCGAACATACTTACGAAAATTAATTTCTATACCGAGGACAGGTATCTATGAGGCAGGACCAATACCAATACATAAATGTGCAAGAGTTGAAATGGTTAATGTATGTATTAGAGAAGGCGTGACCTATATGACATGATATTTTGGAATAAAATTTATTTAGTTATTATGCTGTTGTCTGTGACTAGTGTAAGTTACTTTTGATAAATTCTTTAAAAACTGGTAAAAAATTTTGTGTATCAAATTGTCTATTCAAGTTATGGATATTTCTACTTATGTGTATCATTTCTGATACCTCACGCCTCCTCCTTACATTTTCAACATCTAAAATCTGTACATTACTATATTCAAAATCTATATTGTGTCCTGAATCTTTCACATGGTAATACAATGCAGATCTGTCACCTTTTTTCTTAACATCTCTCATGTGCTCACCAACTCGTGTTTGCAGAGTTCTACTTGATTGACCTATATAATACCGATGACAATCTAGACAATTAATTTTATACACTATATTTGGTTTGTAATGCGGTTTTATTTTGTCTTTACCTAATTAAATATTTGTGTTAATCTTATTAATGTTTTGAAAAATGACGTTAATATTGTACTTTTTTGAAATCTTCTTTATCTCATTTTCATAATCTTTTGAAAACGGTAAGACAATATAGTCGTTATATGGGGTTATACTATGATTTTTATAACTATCTTTTTTATTTAATATGTTTAGTCTTTTTTTAATATATGTATCAATAAATTTTAATGGATAGTTATTTATAGTGCTTGAAAAGGGCCTCAATTTAAAGTGGCCGAAACGTTGCTTTAATAAATAAATAAAGACCATTAGACAGCATTTCATGCTTACGTTTGACATTTAAATTTTGTTTTAAAATACTTATAAGAGAATTGTCTTTTATATTTCTAGTCTTCGAATAATTGAAGATACAATAGACCATCTACCCTCAAAATTTCCTGGAAAGTACCTATGATAAACATTATCTAATCAATCCAAACTGATTGTATCCACTGTGGTCAACACAATTACTGCATGGGGCTCTTAGTGCCTTGGAGAGACTTACTGATGTAGTAGTTGTGATAGGTGGCATTACAAACTTTCGAGCAATGACAATTGTCTTATATTCTCTGTTTTTTTTTTTTTTTTGTATCATCATGCATTTTGCTTTAAGAGGGACTTTTTTAATTAATGCATGTTGGTAACTGCACCTTATGATACAGTACTGCCATATTGGAAAGCATGATAAAATTCGACGATGGTACGGCTCACGTTATTAGTTGACAGTTGGGTTATGCTATAAGAGCAGCCCACCTTCTAGCATAGTTCAATGTTTGTGTCATTATTGGTTCTCAAATTTTATTTTCGTGTAAATGCTTATCAATTTTAATAATCAAGTCAAAAATTTTCCAAAATAAAGTGGTTTTGCATGATTTTTTAAAAGACTCGGGTATAAGTTATCAGTACTTCATTTTCTTTATTATATACTTACACCAAATTTTGGCATAGCGAATAAGTGTGATCATTAGGTACTGTTTAAGAAATTATTTAGAACAAAGCATTATGTTTAAAAATAACAATATTTCTGATACCTTAAGACAAAAGATTTTAATAAAATTACCATAAAAGTCTGAAAGTTACTTAGTCACAGCTCAGGTAGTTCTCTTACTTCTAAATACAAATTAATATAATGCACATATATTTAATAGACTTGCAATAAAACCATGTTTCTACAATATTATTTATACTCAAGTTACTTAACAAGTTTTTATTTTTCAAAAGTTGTAAGTTCAATCGAAATTGTTTAAGTTCTTGAGTTTATAAAAACATATGTTAATGATTAACAACTACATAAAATAAATAATTTAAGAATTTCATATTAAATTAGAAAGATATATTACATAATTTGCTGAGCCTAAAATTGCTTTGGAGCTCATTTAATCAACAGCTAGGCATTGTACTCAGATTGATGAGCAGAACAATTAGATCTTATCGTTTAGGATCGTGTGCCCTGGTTGTGTAGAAAAATTGTGTCGTAGGGATACCTACAAATTTAAAAGCAGGCATAGCATAAGCCAAAAAATATTTTACATCAGTAATGTATTTACATCAATGGAATAAAACTATAATGTTTTAAGTGAAATTATATTATTAAATCCAAAAAACTGTTTTTCGTGATAAATGGACTTGAAATTTTGATTGAATTACTTTTTTTTTTATTGATATAAATTCTTAGTGAATAAACTTAAGACTTATATACGTTTCACTGATATTATAACTTTCGAAGAGTTTAAGTTGGTTGTGTTATTTGTGTATGAGTAATGTTTGTTGCAGAATGTTCTTATTGTAAGCATGTCATATGCGTTATGTGTATGTGTCTCTATATGTTCAAGTTTGTATTTAAATGAAACAAAGCTTTACGTGTTGTTATTTGACTCTTTTCAGTCATTTACGATATTTTTATGGCATTCTATTTCAGGTTCTTCCTGGAAAAAATCTCAGGTTCTCCCTGAAGGTTTTCCTGCCCCACAGGTAATTGTTCCTAGGCAAATGCAGGACGGTTCCTTTAGGTTTAAGTAGTTAGAACCCATTAACTCCTCTTGCTAAGGTGTTAAAAGACAAATAGATTATCCGCTTTTGTAAAAATAACCTGATTTTACCTAATCTTATGCTTTTTTAAACTTTTTCAACATGCAAAAGTAATAACCGTTTTTCTTTGTAATTTTTTTGGGGACCATATTTATGAGATGCATTAAGGGATGCAAGATAGACCTTCTATAACCTACACCGTCTGTTTGTTGACACATAAAAACTTTTACAAATTGTCTGCATCATAGAAAGATACATCTACAGTACCTTGGAACAAATACTGAGCTACGTGGAGCTGCTGGGCAAACTAGTCTTGCAGTGCAGTCATACAAAGTAAGCTCGTTTTTACGTTTTGGCTTGTACGTGCGAAAAATATTTTAAATTTTTTTATGTTGGCATGTACGACTTTTCAATAGGCTGTATATATAGTATGTGAGACAGTGCCACAGGCAAGGTGATACTTGCGGGCCCTGTAGTTAGTACAGTGTAAGCCACCGTGCCTTCCACACCTCTCGTCGTTTCTAGATTCATTGTCTTTGTCTGATAAGTCGGTTGTAAGTCTGTAAAGTCTGTGAATTGTATCTGTTGTGTTCTACGTCGGTCGGCAGTTTTTATTAAATAAACTTTTTGTTTATCTTGTAATACTAGTTTTTATTATTTCGCGCACCCCCTTTACTCACACCTCTACATTTTAGTATAATGAATGATGATTAATCAAACTGTCATAATTAAACCAGAAAAATATTTTTACACTAAAATGGTATGTAAAGCGTACTTAAATAATAAACATGCACTTTGAAAAAATTTATCTTAACATGTATAAAACTATTGATTTATTTAAATAAAAGTTACAAGTGTCCATTTAATAAAGAAAACAAAATAAAGTTTTCTAGACAAAAATAAATTTTTATGTTACTTTAATGTTGCTCTATATAATGCTAGTTAAACAAATTAATATAAAAAAAGAGTTTTGACTTATGATAACCAGCTTTTCTCCAGGTCATAACGAATAGGCCGTAGGTAACAAGGGTACTAAACACAATTTTAATTAGTACTACGCTTTGTTGGTTACTTATAGCCCCAAAAAACCTTGAAAAATCTAGGTTATCAAGAAAGTTTGCTCTTTCTTTTTGTCAGCTTACTACATAAAATTAATCTGCGGCTTTTACTTCCAACACTCTCTATTCTTTATTGTCGCTAAACAATCTTTGATTCTAAGATATCATTCGGAAATTGATTATATTAACTGTCTATTATTAGTTTTTGTTGAACGTAACATGTATTTGGTCAAAAAAGCTACGACTTTCCATGATAAATTGGAAGTGCCTCATCTTTGAAAACCAATTTTTTCATCAGAACGAAGCTGTGCCTGTTAAAGAAAGCATAACATAGATAATAATATAAACGCTTACTTATTATCTAAATATGCAGTATTACAACTCTTTTATTAGTGTATACCATATATTTTTCTTTGTTTTGTATAATATTCATCAAATAATTTTTTTCAAAATCTTGGTTGTTATTTCTAGCATCCCAAACTTATAGTATCTAGTTTTTTAAATTTATAATCCTTTTTCTAAAAAACCAGTTATAGTGATTTTTATTAATGTTACTTAACTTTTTTAAAGCTTAATAAGTTTCTATTTTTTCTCCTCAACATTTTAAGTAAAACGATAGAAAAGACCACGACAATTAAATAAATAGTACTATAGACTAAAGAAAAATTATGAGATTGTTCTGAATTAATCCTAGTTCCATCAAAGCTACATGAAAAATTCTTATTGGCATCTGAGGGTGAGCACATGAACCACATAGGGTGGCTTACATGCTTTTACTTGGTTACTTACTTGGTTTAGAGCCCTACTAAGATATATGATATAGTACTGGGGCTTTATCCCTCTGCGTGATCCACATGATAAACCCCGATGAGTATTGAATTCTTTATATAAGCAAGCAAAGTAACCTTAAGTTAACGACACGTATAGTTATACCTTTTACTGCTTATTCAGTTTTCGTGTATTCATATATTTTTTCTCTTTTCGATGTCACAGTATACAATATTTCATAAGTTCTAAGTTACGTAGGCTTAATTTGATTACTTCTGAGATTATTATCATCTCTGAAAAAAAACTATTCAATTTTAAAGTTTGGAAGCAGTTAATACCTGGATTATTAGGGTTAACCTCCGAGTCATTTTATTTTTTCAGAAATTTATTACAGTTTTGTCAATATTTGTAATTATGGCCCAGTTCTGCAGTTTAACAGGAACAATAAGATGAGTATATTCCCCTGATTCCCAAAAAAAACAAAAAAAAAAAAAGTTAGAATTAAATTAAAATTAAAATATGTAATTGCTTATGCTAAAGATACACTTTTGATTTCGGTCGAAGATTTATAAATAGACCACAATCAATCCACACCACTTGAGTAGAAGAAAGTTCTTTCATTGCATTTATCTTAGATTTTTTTAAAATAGCGATAGTTTTTTGGCAACAACTAGCTAAAAATTATCAACAAAATTATTGTGCCAATCTTCTACTAACTCAGTAATAATATGAACTTTCAAGGAAAGTGAAGGAGCTCTTTACGTCTGAGTTAAAATCTGTAAACAACTAACACTTTGTATATTTTATCTTCATACTTAGGACTTATCACAATATCCACGAGTACTTATGGCTTATTTATTTTTACTACCGTGAAATGAACAGTAGAAACATAAGGGCTTTTCTGTACAAAATAGCTTGATAAGTTGATCTCGCAAAATAACAAAATGGTCATTTTTTGCCATGTAAAGATAACTTGTATAAATCTGCATAACATCAAAAAGTTATAATTCAATTACTTTTGAGACGAATAATCACGATTATTATTACACGATCTTAACTTCCATATGGAGTATACAGATGATTAACTGTAAGCATAAGTCTTCTATTATTAAGTTCAGATTTAAATTCATCGAAAATTTTGTTGAATAAGCTGACAGTTTTTGTTGATCATTGCATGTACGTGCACTAATTTAAGTATTCTTACTTATTTTTGCAGAGATTTGGCACTGTTATCTACTTGTTTTTCGTAACTTTCAGTAGAAAAGTTACATACTCTACCACATCACATCATATTGTGCCTAACTGTTAACTCTATACTGTATCGTCCATAACAATAAAACTTAATCCATAGTATGTCTTGGCTGAAAAATTTTCCATCTTATTAACGCCAACACATTTTCACGGTCCATCAAAGCGTGTCCATATTATGAGCCATAGATAAAAAGCATCTTTATCATTGTTTTAAGCAATTCTTTAATAGTGTTTTTGATTTTTAAAATTTTGTTAACATTTATGAAGCTGAGGAAGACATTTATATACCTCAGAACACAAATAACTTGTTAAAATCAAGAGTTAAAATAAGTTAAGCTAAAACGACAATAAAACTGAATCTTTGTTTACCTTCAGTATACTTATATACCAATGCTGCTGGGCCAATGTGGTGGTCCATAATATGGACTCATGTAAAATACACAAAGTACATATTATGGGCCACAAGAATACATAAAAACTTTAAGCCAAGTAAAGTAATCCCGTTGGTAAAAATAAATTAAAATATATCTTACTTAATAGCATTTGTTTATTAAAATATCACAAGAAATAAAAAATAAGTGTGATTTATTTGTGCATAATGACTTTTAAAAGTGGTCCATAATATTGAAAATATCAATAGAGTATTATTCTTATTCGGTAAGGAAAAGAATATGCAGATGCCCGGGTGAATGATGTTGAACTCTTTATTAGTGACAATTGTAAAATACACTTGACGGAATAACACGTATGCAAAGAATAAGTCGATAAAGCAAATCGAAAAAGGAGATCGCATGCGGTCGTCACAAGAGAGTCAGACCGACTACAACTTAGTCGCTTTTTGCAACCACCCCATACATCATAGCGTGACTACAGCGCCACCAACGCTCTCCCTGCTTGCCGACTCGCATTATTATTACATGCAGGCATCTAATGTATAGTTTCTTTTACACGTATACATACTGTTTCAATACTCTCCCAAAAGAAACTATATATATCTTTTTGTTTAATCTATATTTTGTTTCATCAAAACATCTTTTGATGCAAGACCAAGCTTAGACATTAAATACATAAATTTTGGCTTTGCCAAGGCCTTCGTAAGAACATCGGCAATTTGTTCATCTGTAGTTACATATTTTACATCGATTATATTATCTCTATACAGATCTCGTACATAGTGATACTTAATGTCTATGTGTTTCGTTCTCTCGTGGAACTCTGGATTTTTTATCAATCTCATCGCGCTCTGATTATCTACCAATAATGTAGTTTCGCTATTTTTACATTCAGAGTGTTTTTCATTAGTTACATTTGATAAAACAGTAGCATTACACTCACGCAAGAATCTCCTGATCCATACGATATCTTTTGCTGCGCTAGCCGCACTGATATACTCAGATTCTGTAGTCGACAGAGAAACGCATGGCTGACGTTTGCTTTTCCATACTATAGCAGCTCCGGCATATAAACAGACAGTACCCGAAATTGATTTTCGCGTTTCTTTGTCGCTACCGAAATCTGCATCACTGTAAGCTATAAAGCTACCTTCCTTTCTGTAACACAAACCATAGTCAGCTGTTCCTTTTAAATAGCGTATTATTCTCTTTACCAGTAGCCAGTGACCTTCGCTAGGGTTTTCTAAATAACGCGATACAATACTCGTAGCAAACGAGATATCTGGTCTGCTAACCTTTAAAAATATGAGCTTACCAACAGCTTCGCGATATGGTATGTTCGAAGTTTTCTTACTAAAATCATTCGACTGCCAACTAGTCTCGATTGGCGTACTTACAGGATTCGCGTTTGACATATTGAGTTCGCTTATAATCCTTTTTACATAACTCTCCTGGCTTATGAACATTGAGCCGTCATTAAATCTAAAAATATCCACTCCCAGAAATTTCTTCACATCTTTAGTGAATTTTACTTTAAATTTTTTATTTAATTTTACAAAGAATACATCTATTAAGTACTCGTGTGAAGCAGCGAGGAGTCCATCGTCAACATATAGCAACAAGAATAACCTTTCCTCTCCTCGAATGTACGTATAAAAACAAGGGTCAACTACGCTTTTCTTAAAACCGTAATCTAAGAGAAATTGATCGAAAAGATCAGACCAGCACCGAGCTGCTTGTTTTAACCCGTATATACTTTTTATCAGCTTACACACACGGTTAGTACCATCACTGAAGCCGTCCGGCTGCTTCATATAGATATTTTCTTTTAATTCGCCGTGCAAGTGAGCAGTTTTCACATCGAATTGACCGAGACATAGATTCTCATGCGCAGCATTGGCGATGAGAATTCGAAACGAGTCAAAACGGGCTACAGGACTAAAAATCTCGTTATAGTCTACCCCGGCTATCTGCGAATAACCTTGACCGACGAGACGAGCTTTAAAACGCACGCTTCCGTCGTCGTTCTGTTTATGTGAATAGACCCATTTACATCCTACAACCTTTGCGTTCGCGGGTTTTTCTACTAAAACCCAAGTACCATGCTCGAGAACAGACTGCATTTCGTCTTTCATCGCGAGTTTCCATTCGTCGCTATCGATCGAATTTACTGCCTCATGGTAATTTTTAGGAACAGTTTTGGAAAAGTGAGATAACACGCACCCGTAAAAATCTGTTTGTCGCCGTACGCGTTTCTCCCGCACGTTACTCGAAACATCAACAATGTCTTTGTTTACGTTATTCTCCGGCGGAGCTTCGGCTTCTTCAGCTAAATCGACTTTATCCGTATCAACACGCCGATCGTCACGATCCTCGGAGCTACTTTCGTCTGCTTTGGAAGATACTTGTTCGTCGTCTCGAGCTTTAGCGTTTTCGAGCTCCACGTTCGTACAAGCTAATTTTTCTGGTTTAAATAAAACATCACGGCTAACGATAACATCGCGTAGCTCTGGTACATACACGCGGTAACCCCTGTATTTCTCAACATATCCTACAAGAATACCTTTCAAAGATTTACTATCTAACTTTTTCCTTTTTTCCTTAGGAATGTGAACGAAGCATTCCGTGCCAAAAATTTTCAAATGATTAATATCTGCCGATTCACCCGTCCACAACTCAAACGGAGTTTTACCCTGTACTTTAGTCGGACCCGTTTTATTTAAAACGTAAACGGCAGTATTAGCGGCCTCTGCCCACAGAAAACGCGGCACCTCTGTATTCGAATACAGCATAGATCGAATAGCTTCTACAATCGTTCGGTTTTCGCGTTCTACAATACCGTTCTGTTGCGGTGTATACGGGATCGTCGTTGTATGTTTTATACCTTTATTTTCGAAAAACTTCTTGTTTTTCTCGTTGACGAACTCCCCGCCACCGTCACTTACAATCTCTTTCACATTGCTATCAAATTGATTTTCAACTTCATTACAAAATTTTTGTAAACATTCTGAGGTTTCTGATTTTTGACGCAACAAATAAATTATTCGAAAACTAGAAAAATCATCTTTTAGAAGGAGAAAGTATCGATTCTTACCAAGTGAATTTACTTCCATCGGCCCGCATAAATCAGCGTGTACAATTTCTCTCGGCTCTTTAGCACGATCAATTCTACTATGAAAAGAGTTTCTATGTTGCTTGCCGAGTGCGCAACCATCGCAAAACTGGTCGTCTAAACTGAAATTCGTACCTACAGACTTCAAAACATTACGTACATGCTGTTTGTTTTGATGACACATTCTCTCATGCCAAAGCTGTATGCTACTTACTTTATTCGCCGAAAGACTCGCTTTTCCAGGTACAATAACCTCTAAATCTACTTTATACAAATTCCCTAGCTCAGAACAGTTCGCAATAACAATGTTATTTTTCAGCAAAGTGCAAGATTTTCCTTTATCCTCGACTCTAATATCGATACCTTTTTTCGCACTAGCTTTAAGAGAAAACAAATTTACATGAAGTCCGGGCACAAACAAAACATCGTAAAGCATGCAACTAATACGCTTATTCGCAACAATAGTTTCTACATCTAAATTACCGAATCCATACGCAGGCTTCATGCTCCCATCTCCAAAAATCACAGACACCGGCTCTTCAAACTCAGTGTAGCCCAGAAAATACTCCCGACGCCAAGTCATGTGGTCCGTGCAGCCAGAGTCAAGTATCCACACGTCCGTCTGTTTCTGCTCCAACGTGAAACCAGCAAGCGCCATTTTCTGCACGAGCTTGATTCCAGCGAGCGCCACTTTCTGCTCACTGTTGTTTGTTGTCAATTTCGTCTCTACGTTACTTCCGAGAACTCGCTTCGGACAGTCACGTATATAGTGATCTGGAGAATGGCATTTATAACATTTGCCTCTTCTTGAATTCTGAGTTTTGTTTTTCTTCTCGTTTCCCTTTTTCTTATTCTCATTTGTTGAATTCAAATTTTCAAATTTCTTGGTAACTAAGGCAATCGCACGGCTCTCTGAATCACTCTCATGGCGGCGTATCCTCGACTCTTCTTTCATTAAACGTGCAGTTAAATTTTCAAGAGTCTTTTTCTCACTAACTTCGGAGTCCCACGCACTATGAAAGTGATCATATGCTTTTGGAAGACTACACAAAATCCGGGATAACACCATTGATTCAGAGATTTCACTGCCTAAATTTTTCATCTTAACTGCGAAATTTTCTAATTTCGACAAATTCGCCACGACGCCTTCGCTTTGATCCCATTGAAACTCAAAAAATTGCTTTTGTACTAAGGACAAATTCTCATCCGACTTCATATCGTATACTGCACTAAGCTTGGCCCACATTTCACGAGCAGTTGTACAATTCATGAGAAGATCCATCGGTTTCTTTTCAACGGTTGAAACGATCAACTTTCGCGCGGCTTTGTCGGCTTTCTTGAATCTCGCTACAGCAGCCTCATATGTTGTTTTCTGAGTAGCAGTGGCCTCCGTGGTAAGAGCTGCAGGCATAACCAAGCTCCCTTCACAAACCGCCAATTGGTCGTCATCATCTTCGAGATACGTACGCACCACAAAGAGCCACCGATTCCAATTGTCCTGATCTCTTAATTTTTCGATTTTGGAATTTGATTCCATCTCGACTTGACTTGCCATTCACACAACACTAAACACAAAAGAATTTTCCCAACAACACTCGCAACACGTGGTCTGGGCCCATAACCTATTGAAAATATCAATAGAGTATTATTCTTATTCGGTAAGGAAAAGAATATGCAGATGCCCGGGTGAATGATGTTGAACTCTTTATTAGTGACAATTGTAAAATACACTTGACGGAATAACACGTATGCAAAGAATAAGTCGATAAAGCAAATCGAAAAAGGAGATCGCATGCGGTCGTCACAAGAGAGTCAGACCGACTACAACTTAGTCGCTTTTTGCAACCACCCCATACATCATAGCGTGACTACAGCGCCACCAACGCTCTCCCTGCTTGCCGACTCGCATTATTATTACATGCAGGCATCTAATGTATAGTTTCTTTTACACGTATACATACTGTTTCAATACATAATGTGGGCAAAGATTATGGGCCAGAGTGACAAAAATAAATTAGAGTCTCATAATACATACAAAAAAGGATGTCAACATTTTCTGAATTTAAATTTTTTCAACACTCTTTTTCACAATTATTACTATTGATACACATTTGACAAGTCTAGCGCTTCAAGAAGGTATCGGAAATATAAAAAGAAAACGTATTATTATTTCACAATGACCATGATTCCAAAAAGCTAGTAAGTAAGTGGCTCATAATAGGTACCTTAACTTACCTCCTTCGAAGAAAAAGATCCAAAGAAAATTAAGTTACAGGTGGGACTGGCTTACTACATTCTAAGCACTTGTCTAAAAAACAAATAATAATATTTAATAAAAAAAGTGACCATTCTACAAGTTAGGAGGCACTTTTATCAGAGATGTAGGATGTATTTGAACTTGAACATGTTGTTACCATCCAGGGCATTATTTTATTAATTAAAGTATATCAAAATAATCATATTTCTTAAATTAGATCGTTTCTGCATGAATTTAAACTTTCAAATTTCACACGCAGCTCCGATTTCCAACTTAGTATTTGATAGTACCACCTATCACTCACGACGTGGCAACCACTAGTCTTTACCGAAAATCGCAAATAAGAAAGTAACGTAAAGTGTATAAGACGGACTCTGTGACGACTGATTGTATCAATTCAAGATATGCAAAAACGTGTAATGCATACCTCCTAAGCTACTCAATTGATTAAGTTCATATTCAATAAACATCACAGTACCAACATAAGACACTAGTCTATACCTTCTTTTCCCTCGAACCTTTAGAAAAAAAAAAAAAAAAAAAAAAAAAAAAAAAAAAAAAAAAAAAAAAAAAAAAAAAAAAACTAGACACCCACTAGTCAACCTGGCGGCCAACTCGTTGAGGCCTCTACGAATTACCGCACAATCGCTGCACCTCTTCGATGAGTGGGATTCCGATAAATCAAATGAAGCCACAACGCCAACAACATTGGAAGCAGTGCCACCATCGTTGTTCAACTTAAAGGGACAGCTCGAGTTACTTAAGAGTGACTGTGATCTCTTCCAATCACACTTCCTTACTCAAAGTTGCCCAACCCCAACGGCCACTTTTAACAATTTGGCGGTCGACGTAGGGCCATCTCCCAAAAACTCTCAGCTGCTGCTGGGGGGTACCCACGAGCAGTGTGCTCACGAGTCACTGAGTTCTACAGCGCCGCCGACTGATAAACGTCTAACTCGCCATCAAGCAAGACTTCTTCTAGGTGGGAAGAAATAACTAGTGGCGCTCGAAAAAAAAGAAAAAAAAAAGAAGCAAAAACCACACTATACAATGCCCGCCGCAGACACTACCGGCCTCGAGGAGCTACTAGCAAAACTTCTGCAATGGGCTCAGGAGCAGTTACCCGAGCTACCTTAATATGGAGCTTGCAACCTTGAAGACCCGGTGGTCTTTCTCGCCCAATGTGAACTCTATATTAAGGTTTATTGCACCCTGATTACCCAACAGACTTTGGTAGCAACAAAGGGGCTTGGTGGCGTCGCCGAAAATTGGTGGCAGGTTTTTAAAAATCTGTCTTTTACCTTCAAACAATTTGGGGAGCTTCTTCGGGCACGCTTTAACAGTCCGGCTATCCAGGGAAAATTACATTCCGAGCTATATTCCAAACATCAAACCGAAGAGGAACCAGTAACAGCGTTTCTGCAGAAGAAGTATCTTCTGTTTAAAACAATCAGCCCTGCAGCTAAGGAAGAAGTTATAATTACCACGGCCATAGAGCTCATTCATCAATCTATTTGTAAATTTCTCCAAAGCCACACATTCAAGACCTACGCGCATCTTTTCACTATGGCAGTCTAGTTGGAACAAAAAAAATAAGACCTCACAAAGACACGGGGCAAGAAGTCTTGTGCAGACGCCGAGCAAGTCCCAGTGACTACCTCTACTCAAGCCAACCCAAACTCTTGACCACCCAAGTGCCACTTCTGTCCCGATTATCACCTCTACAAGTACTGTCCCATTTGAATTGCTCGAGCCTCAACAATCCCAGAAAACGAAACTGGAGTATAAGGAGAGCCAGCAACAGGCGCTTCGGAGGGACGCTGGCAATAAATATCACCAGCATGCCCCGCCAACCCCTACAAAAAATTATGGTTAGACTGGGTTAGCGAGAAATAGCTGCTCTGGTCACCCAAGCATCTACCAACAATTTTGTACATCCCTCACTACATTCGGAACAGGAAAAGATCACACATATACTTAACAGTGTGACTTGGCCTGTGGTAATGCAACTCTCACGACCTTCAGCGGTGTTTGTCTTGACCTACGAATTCAGGGAAAGTCATTCAAATTTAGCTTTCTCGTAGCACCAGACCAACGACATCAAATGATTTTGGGTTTAACAACACTGTAAACGGAGAAACCTATCTTAGATTTGACGTGGAGAGTGCTATACTTCAGAAGTAGCCAACGAATAACTATCCGTTTTGTGTCACGCCCATCTCGGGAGAATCAGCAAACAGCTCCAAACATAGATCAGGTTCAACATGGATTCACTAAAGAAGAACGTACTGGCCTCTTCAAACTGTTGCAGGGACACGCAGAAGTCTTTAGACCTTTAACGGGAGAGTTACGTCAAACTTGCACCATACAACACGAGATCCAGGTCAGACCACAAAAACCTTTCCGGTTATCACCACATGCTTGCTCAGACAAGCGCAGGAAACTCATCGAGGAGCAAGTTTAAGAGATGCTTGCTGGTGGCATCATCAAGCTATTCTTCTCATCATATAGCTCCCCTGTCATCTTGACACCCAAAAAAGATGGCACTATGCGATTCTGTGTGGATTGTAGTTGGCTGAATTTGATTACGGAAGACACCTCTCAACGGGTACCCCACAACTATCACACCATAAAGTTTATAGGTAGAGCTGTCTGGTTCTCGAAGTTAGATCTCAAAACCGGCTACTGGCAAATAGCGATGGCACCCGAGTCTATGCAATACACAGCTTTCTCCACACACACCGGTGGTTTCTACCAATTACGAGTTATGCCATTCGGGCTGAAAGGAGCACCTAGAACCTTCCAAAGGCTAATGAGTCAGAAAGTCCTTACTGGATACCTGGGAGAGTTCTGTCTCGTCTACCAGGACGATATCATCCTCTATTCCAACACACAGGAAAAATACCTTAGACATATCGCTCTTGTCTTAGAGAGGTTGCAAATCCATGGACTCACAGTAGCCATCGGAAAATGTGTCTTCAGGGTGTCGGAGTTTACATACCTAGGACATTAAGTCACTGCCGAGAAAAACAAAGCCTTACCCGAGCATGTCGAGAAGCTATGCAGTTTACCAATACCAAAAACTCGAAAACAGCTGCAGTCCTTCCTTGGCACAAGTGGATGGCTTTAGGAATACGTGCCTCGTTATTCCGAAAGAACAGCGCCTCTCTCGGACCTCATTAGCAAAAAAACGGTCATACAAATGGACACCAGAAGCTCAAGAAGCCATGGAGCCACCTCTTCAATTGGCTTGACCACATAAGGGTTGGCCATATATCTTGCAGACGGACGCTAGTACTTGTGGAATAGGAGCCGTCTCATATCAGATCAGACCCGATGGACAGCGTAGTATCATTAGTTTTGCTAGCGCCAAGTTCAATCCATGTGAAGCAAAATATAATAGCAATGAACAAGAGTGCTTAGCGATGGTTTGAGCTATTAAGAAATATTGACCCTGTCTGGAGGATCGACCATTCACCTTGCGAACGGATAACAAGGGCCTCACTTGGCTACGCACGGCTAAGGAATTTCGAGATAAATTAAAGCGATGGTCTTCCCTACTCCAAGAGTACAATTTCATCAACGAACACTGTCCAGGTCGAGAAAACTAGCTGGTGGACTTCCTCTTACGAAGTCCGGTGTAAGAGGAGCCGAATAACCTAGATGATGTGGACCAGATACTGGCTTCAACAAACTGTGGGGAAACATAAACTATACCTTTCTGTTGCGTGCTTAAAACACCTTCATTGCTAAGTAAATTTAAAGATGCACAGCTCCAGGACCCTCTATTGTCTCGAACTTGGTCACAAGATCATCCAGGCAGCAGAGAGCCTGTCTCTCTCACTATCAGATATCCAGTTTTTGTCTTGTCATGGACTCATCGACGACTTGATATGACAGTGACCAACGAAGGACTCAATTTAATAGGTCTATGTTCCCCAAAGCATGGTACCCCAAGTGATCTATGAGTTCTACGACACTTACCACGTGGGACGTCCAGAAATGAAGGAAACGGCTCGCAGTATCAAAGGTTATCACTATTGGCCTGGGATGAACGCCGAAATCAAGAAATATGTCCGGGACTGTAGGCTGTGCCTATACTATAAAAGAGCAATCACTGCCCCAGGTACCATGCGACCACATCAACCCAAACACCCATGGGAGATCATAGCCATTGATCTAACGAATCCATATTCAAAAAGCCGTAGGAGACGACGTTTCATACTGGTTGTCACGGATCTCTTCAGTCAATGGATCGAGGCCTTTTCTCTGGGTTTATCGGAGGCACCCTGGCTTACCAAGCTTCTGAAGGATGAATTTTTTGGTCAGTGGGGATATCCTCGAGTCATCCTAATGGACAATGGACGACAATTCATCGGTCAATACTGGCAAGACGCTTGTATGCCTTGGAAAATTCCACATTATACTACTCCCATTTAACATCCTCGAGCCAACCCTACGGAGCGCTGAAACCAGGAGATTAAGAAGGGCCTTTGTCTACATTTGCATGGGCAATCCCACAACAAATGGGACGTACACCTACCGATAGTAGTGTACCAATTAAAAAATCGCCGCAACACTGCAACTAGGGTTTCTTCGGCTCATTTGCTGTTGGGTCATGATACTTCTCGACCGGGAGAATGAAGAACCAGTCAACTGGCAGAACAACTCCCACAAAAGAGGTATATGGATGCAATAAAGCATCAGGAGCAGTACCAGAAGCAACACTACCAAACTGGTCAACCCCGTCCTATCTACCCACCAGGTACCTTGGTCTACATACGTAACCACCCACTCTCGAGGGCTCCAGAACAGTTTTGCGCTGGCTTCGAGCAAAAATGGGAAGGTCCCTATCCTCCCACGGCTCATGTGGCATGGGATATCTATCTAATCTCTACGAGTCAAGCTAGCACGAAACATCACGCTTATTAACTCAAACTCGCCCATACGGAGGCCATCGATCGTCGCGAACGTCCGAATGCACACTTCGACCTGCCGGCACCGACAACTTTTTAGTACACCACCGACCCGTAGTCTTCTTCAAGGTCTGATCAGGAGATCGTGACAACCAATGCTAGCAAAGCCAATAAGTTCACTAGACCATTCTAAAGCCATTCCAAACAATTAGGTAACGTTTTAGTACGATCACGCAGACGTCCTGATGGTCCAAACCAACGTTACAACTTGCGTGCACGAAAACATAAGTAAAGTGAAGTAAAAATATTTGTACATAATAAAAAGACACTAAACAAAGTAGTGAGAGTGTGAGTGTGCATGAAACCGCGGACCTTTGTCAATTGAGAATGGAAGACTGAATGACCGCGAAAATTTATATCGAGAGTAATAACTTCTCCAACTCCAGTAGCTCTACCAGTTGTTTCTCAAATTGATTACAAACTCTCCAAAACAGGGGGGTTTGTTACTCTCCGGGGCATTATCCTATTAAATATTGTGTATTAAAATAATAATTTTTTTTAAATTAGATTGTTTCTACATAAATTTAAATTTTGAAATTTCGTGCGAAATCCGATTTTTAACGTAGTATTTGATAGTACCACCTCTCGCTCGCCAGGTGGCGACCAATGAGACCTAGTCTTAAGTGAGAATCGCAAAAAAAAAACGACGTGAACTGTATAAGATGGACTATGTGACGACTAATTGCATCGATTCAAAATATGCAAATACGTGGAATGCATACCTCCTAAGCCACTTAATTGATTAAGTACATATTCAATACACATCACTGTACCAATATAAGACACTTGTCTATACCTTCTTTTCCCTCGAACCTTTGCAAAAAAAAAAAAAAAAAAAAAAATATAAACACCCACTAGTCAACCTGGCGACCAACTCGTCGAGGCCTCTACGAATTACCGCTCAATCGCTGCACCTCTTCGATGAGTGGGATTCCGATGAATCAAATGAAGCCACAACGCCAACAACATCGGAAGCAGTGCCACCATCATTGTTTTACTTAAAGGGACAGCTCGAGTTACTTAAGAGTGACTGTAATCTCTTCTAACCGCACTTTCCCACTCAAAGTCGTCTAATCCCAACGGCCACTTTTAACAGTGTAATGGCTGTAAAAATTAAAAATGTTATTTTATATTACCAGAAATGTTTTTAAATATTGTAATGTGCATCTCGATTTTGCAAATCCTGAGTATGATTTTACTTTCAATATTTTATGAGTTTTTGGCAAAAATGCATGGAAAGTCGAAATCTTTTGTACCACTTGAGTTCTAGAAAATCAACGCTTTAAAGTTTTTTTTATTTTTTTGCGTTTTTTTTTATCACTATCACGTTAGAAGAACTCATTTAGACTAACATCAGTTTTAGGCCCAAGCTTGCACTTAAAATCCTGAAAAATTGTTATGATTGAAAAATACTGTTGGAGTCAGGTGAAGAGTGCTGTGGCCAGCACTTACGTTTTAGTTAGATGTGCATATCCTGGCTACACTGTTTCTGTCCAGCGTTGTACATTGTGGCATAATATCAGCCGCTTAATTCAAAATTACGAAAAAGTGAAAAAAAGGAGTATCAAAGAAAGATTTAATTGAGGAATTTAAAAAACGTAATAAACTTAAATAAGCAATTTTTCGGTAATAAAACAATTTTTTCCGCCCTCGGGTGGTTTTGGAAGGCTGGTACCTCCTCGGGCAAAAAAGCAGTTTTCCGATTCTCGTTCAAAAAGTCTCCTTTACGAACCTTGTTATGGACCTCACCTCTGGCTTAGGCCGCTAACCTCTTGGTTTGTAAACACAGACTTTTCAAACTCGTAGTAAAACTACTATTTCGCAATAGTGTGCGGAAAATGGGTTTTCACAACGGTGTGCGGCAAAAGTTTTTCCACACAGTGTTCGGAAAAGGTGTGTGGCAAAGGTTTTTGTCGCACAGTGTGCGAAAAAGGTGTACAAAAACGGTTTTGCCACACACCGGAAGAAATTTTGCTACACACTAGTAATCAAAATTCATACCTATTTTGTACCTACTTTCTTCACACACTGCGAAAAAACTTGTACGCAACTCGTGCGGGACGATTTCCCGCACTCGTGTAATAGATTCACACTTGTGGCCGGTGACGGTAACTCGTACCTTGCGATCACACTCATGCTACGCACTCGTGTGCTAAACTGGTACTTGTTCCCGTCAACTCCAGCCACTCGTGCGAGTCAATCACGACTCATGAGGAAAATAGTCTTTTCCGCACTTGCTACGTTAGCAACTATTAACACATTATTAAAGCAATAAATCGCAATTTAATGTTACCTCAGGTAACGAATATTTTTTCAATATTTCAGTAAGCTTGCCGAGTTATAATAAGTGTCTAACATCACTATTGATCATCATGGTGGTAAATGGTATATGGTATGATTTATTTCCTAATAAATTAATGTTATATTTAAATATTTCATGCTCATACAAAATATGTACTGGAATATATCTATATATATATATATATGTGATACATCAATTTTGCTGCTCGAAAGTTGGCAGCATCTTGCAAGCCAGCAGATAGCTGAAGTAGGGCAGTGGAAAACGCGCTTTACGTTTATTTACATTTTCGGCAAGTGTTGCGGTAATAAAACTTAATCTTTGAAGTTACGCTTTTTACGATATAATTAGTTTCCTACAGTTGTCGAAGATCTAGTGCCCAGCATACTCAACGCTTGTCAAGTTTAAAATGTACTCTTGTGGGATAAATCATGTCCTTGTAGTAGGATAAATTCACTTCGTGGAAAACTAAAATTTCAGATGTAATTTGCAACAGTTCATTCAAAGGATCAAATAATGGGCAACGAAGAGAGAAATGTCACCTGTTTAAGAACAATTGCAGCTTCTTCACTTGTCTTAATCAATCAAGAGCTAAATGGAGAAGAAATATTTATGAAATTGTAACATTTTTGTTCTCTACAGCACTGTAACCAAGTTTTTTTTTAATATAATAAACTGTGAGAATCTTTTTTTTTTAGCCAAAGTGCAACGAATTATAAGGTATTAAGATTACATGAGCTTAAAAGTTAAAAAGAAAGTTGAAAAATTAAAGGGTTCACGTTTAACCAGACAGGCTAGACAGATCTTTGAGCAATCTATAATTGCAGTGCTATTATTTTTAATTGACGACTGATAAATCTTTGTTATTGCCACTACAAATGCTCTTTTTATTCATTGACGTAGGCTACAAATGCGGCTTATGACTTCTAGTCAATACTAAAAGTCTTGATAAAGCTCTTTTGGAGGATCAGTTTCATCAGAGTGACTGATTAGTACCTAGAGATCCAAGATGTCACCTCGCGAAGAATTATAAAAATTTCTAAACTCATCCTTAGTTAAATTTAGTATTATTATTTTTAACTATCAACTGATAAATCTCTGCCGTGGCAGCTGCAAATTCTCAAGTTTTTTTCTTGACGTAGGCTTTCAATGTCGTTATTAACTTTTACTTTATACTCAAAGTCTGGATCCAGTTGTTTTGGAGGATGAATTTTATCGGAGTAAAAGGGGCTGCCAAATACTTGGAGATGCACGAATTTTTCTGTATATGAATAAATGATGGTTTTGGAATTAATTTAGTCAATCAAGAGCTAGATACAGAAGAAAATAGATCCCTAAAATTGGAACAATTTTTTTACAATACTGCATCCAGTTATATTTAAGTGAGATAAACTTTAAATTGTTTTTTTATTTATTTGTTATTATTAGTATTTTATTTTTTTCGTTCTTTTCTATCAAAAGTGTAATAAATAACAAGCTGTTCAGTTCATTGCGCTAGCTTTCATATTTAACAGCACTTAAGTGAAAAAATTTCACATTAAATTTAAAGTGTTTGTAAGCTTAATTAGGTAGGCTACA